>NC_132811.1:10802144-13202144 GCF_048594095.1 Paramormyrops kingsleyae | reverse complement strand
TGCCAACCTTAAGACTGTAACGGGGGACTGACCATAAGAAAGCTGTCGGCGTCGCGTATCTCTAAACCCTCGCCGTTACCCTGCCTCTGATCTCCATCACAGCCTAATGCCAGAGCAGATGCCACCCAGGTACCACTTGGCGAAATCAGCGGGATGTCAGCAACTGGACACTTCAGCAAGCCTGATGGATATAATCACACCAATGGGTGCAGACTCTCCAAAGTCTCATCAAGCAGTTATTAGAATTCCGCAAAAACGTACCTATGGGTGACCAATACAGTTTTCAATATGCGTTTGAAAAAAATGTGTATATTTTAAAAAGTAAAAGTTAAAGTAGGAATTACGTAAATTATTAAATTTTTAGTTAACATTTTATTGTTAAGATTATTAACATTATTATTATTTTAGCATAGGTAACAATAAGTCAGAGATATTTAATATATAACGATATTTATTTGTAAGTATAGCAGTGGTGACATATTTAAGAGGCAAAAAAATTATAGCATTAAAATCTATTGGTGAAATTCATATATGACACAGTTGTGGCTGAAAGATCCATACATTGTAAATAATGTACAAGCTGTTGCATCACTGTTACCATGCAGAAGCCTCACAAGCTTCTACTTGTTACGACCTCGCAACATGAATAACGTAATAACCATCATTTTCACAAGCACTGTGATGCTTTGGAGAAGATCTAAAGCTCTCCAGAGAGGCAGCACCTCATCTAACATCTGAAGATCACGTACAGAGGCAGACACCAAATGGGAATTTTATATGTTTTGGTAGTCAGATAAGAATCAATATGATGATCACTGAGACTTGTGTGAAGGGATACTTTTATAATCCTGGCATGTAATGCAAAGAAAGAAAGCTTTAAAATGTGTGGACAGATCAATGGGAGTATTTAAGAGCCAGACGCTTTAAGAGTCCAATGGTTTTATTTTGTTTTATTCATGACCAGGTTAGTTAAACTGCTTATGGTGCTCATAGGACCCACGATGGTGGTGTGTCTATCAGAGTTTAAGGGTTTCCCTTGTTCATTCAATACGGTAATAAAATCCAAAATTTAACCAGTAATTCTTGTCCTGAAAGACATCTTAGTTTAAAGATGCTTATGGAACACTCCTTGCATAAAGTTAATTTTTAATAACAAATAATATTACCATGTGTGAGTTGCTGTCAGGATTGGCCATCCTCATTTTCCATGATTAGGTTAATAAACACTGCAAAGTGTGATTGAAGAGGACATATACTAGAGTGAACCAATACTGTGAAACTATACTAGAGTGAGGATCTTTTATATGTCTGACACGGTAACACTTTTCTTGAGTAGACACAAATAATGTAGTATTATGCTTTTACTTATGTATTAATGGACCACAAACTAAGTCTTAGTTACATACTGATCTCATGTTCGTTCACCAATAATGAATCGTGACACAACTTTTATCTGAAGCAGTTACTATATCTGTTATTATATCTGTAAATTCTGTAAACCTTTGTGAACTACTGAAGGAACTATTAAGGAACTACTGAAGGAACTATTAAGGAACTACTGAAGGAACAAGTAATGAATAACAAGTGAAATACTCATCTCGTGTTCGACGCATCTTTTATCTCGAGTAACTACTAAATTTGTTGATTTATATTTTAGCAGTAACTGAGTTACTACTAAGTATCTGTGTTCCATCAAGTAAAGTGTTACCTTTGTAGCCAGAAACAGTCTGTCTGAAAAGTCTTCATTTGTTGCCCAAAAATTGTTGAAAAATTTCACCCAGCCACCCACTCCTCATACTTCCAGAAGAAACTCGAGAAAGAAACAAAGCGGACTGAGCCAAAGAGATAAAACCTGCAGGTAAGAACCGGACAGCGCGTCCCTGTCCTGTAACAGGCTCATGACAGCTGACCGTCAGCCGGTCTCCGGAGCTGCAGGGGAGCTCCGGTACTGGGCTACAGCTCCTCCCTCTGCGCCTCCTCCCCCAGGCCACTGCTCCTCGTCCTCTGAGTAACATTCCCCCAGACACGACCGCTCTCTCCGGCCCGTCGGCCCCCCTTAATGCCGTCCGACCCGGGTCAGGATCCCGGGCCGGTCGGGTCATAGAGAGATTTAAGAGGATCACTGACGCATTTTCGCCCCACAGATGCTGCACACAACGTCCAGAGTAAACTACTGGCATTTAGCAGGATGATTTAGCTTTCAGAGCACAGATAATATCTGTAAAATGCTATATAAAGAAGCAATTAAATGGACTTAAGCACTTCACAGTGTATAGCAATATTATTGGCTAAATTCAAGCTTCTTTCAACAAATTAAAACATCGTAACAATGAACAATAGGGAACTTTTATCAGCCTGTCTACCGCTTTTGCTTTCGCTGGTCCCACGGCACCCGAGCCAGCAGCCCCGCAGCCCGCCTCACCTCTCGTCCGTCGCCTGGCAACCGGGGAGTGCTGTCATCCCAGTGCCAGCGGTCCGGTGATCCCGACTCACGTGGCATGTGGAAGGTGCTGGTGGTCACGGGCTGGAACAGCTCGTTCAGAAGCTTGAGGACCAGAACCGGCCAAAGGTGGGTCATAGGGTGCCGGTTGGAAGTGCCGCCAAACAGGCATCCCGACACCCTCGGCATGGGGGTCAGCCCATCCCCCGGGGGCTCCTCGGTGCCCCCCCCCTCGCTTTTCTTGCCGTCCCGTCACTCCGCCTAAATGCCCTTCTTCCTTAATCTCACTCGCTCACTTTCCCTCTAAATCCAACTTTTCCACGTGCCGTCGTGCGTTGCTGTGATTTATGAATGGATCTCCCTCAGCGACACCCCCCCCTCCCTGCCAACAGGCAATTCAGAGCTGGCGAGCAGAGCCCGCTGCACGGCAGGGGAGGCGGCGGCGAGGGGGGGGGATGCCGGCACAGACGCCAGCGGGAGTCGGGTTCCTTGCGGTCGCCAAGGACGCGGCGGTGTTCCGAACGGAGCGGCATCTGCTGCTCCCTCCACTGAGTTCTGGGAAGCATTTGGCAAGAGGAGGGGGAAAAAAAATTCCCTCTCTATCGAGTCACGCCAAACCGAGTTGGGGGGGGGGGGGCGTCACAGAGGTGACTGCACAGAAAGTTCAAATAAAGAGTGACACAGGCAGAGGGAGCGAGACAGAGGGTGATGGGGGGGGGGGGGGGGGTTGGTGAGAGGACCTTTAGGTCCAAACTCCCACTGAAGCTGAGCTTCACATTATGCTTCAGCTTAACGCGTCTCCTTGGTGAAGCGGGTCAGGTGACTTGCGTCGGGAGACCGTTCCTCCCGCCGTGCCTCAGCGACGCTGAGCAAGCAAAGCATTCTAATTATAGCCGAGTGATGGATGGCAGGAGGGCGTGGGGGGGGGTTTCGCCGCATGGCGCTGAAGCTTCCAGAAGTGCACGGGGATCCACGGGGACGGGCATACATGGGGACGGGCATACACGGGGACGGGCATACATGGGGACGGGCATACACGGGGATGGGCATACACGAGCGCAGCATCTAGGCCAAGGACCGTCCTCCTCTCCACTGGAAAATCTGTGTGACGGCTGTTTTTGCCCCTCTGCATGTAGGTATGACCGTGCGGATACGACAGCCCCCGTCCCAGTATCCTCACCCCCGGCTGGGCTTCGGGAAGAAAAAGGTAGTCCACTTGATTTTATTGGTTTTGATGTCATTTAATAAACATAAAATAGGTCAACCGGGTATAAAACCAAAGACAGAGAAAGTTCGTCAGTCTCTGATGAACAGCTAAATTACTCTGTCTGCTGAAGGTTCTTACAAGAATGTTTCTGAAGAACTTTTGCTTCTGCTCCTAGAGATACGTGCAGCAATATTATGGCAGCCTCTGGAGCTCCTCCTCAGGTTAAAATGTACACCAGCCATTATTTTCTGAATTGAATGCAGCACCATTATTGGCACCACTAAAACATAACATCACAATCCATCCATGCATTTCTGGAAGCAATGTAGGATCACAGTGGAGCTGAAAGAGGTTCTATTTTCCTCACAGGACATTCAGGTAGAACAATGTCTATTGACTGTCCCAATGGTGTGTGGGTGTGTGTATGTGTGTGTGTGTGTGTGTGTGTGTGTGTGTGTGTGTGTGTGTATGTCATTCCTGGTTCTCAGCAGACTTGCTGTTCAGATAGAGGGATTTCTGTGAATCTTGTGCACCAGGCTGGCTCCTTGTCTCCACATCCAGCCGTCCATCACACACGCGGCTTCCTGGAACATTCTGCACACACACCACTGTAGTCCTGACCAGGTGAGGGCATACTGAAAATGTATGGTTAGAAAAATAGATGGATGCGTGCATGACTACATAGGAAAAATGAAGAAAAAAAAATCAGATGGTACAGAAGATTCAGGTGCTCACTGCTGTGGTATTACCCAATGTGCAGGAGCAACTATATAAAGAAGACACATTGAAAGGGCTGGATGTCAGTAAGTCTGGTAGAGTTAGGTACTGTATGATTGTCAGCCAAGGCACTGCATCCAAGTACAAGCCAAAAGCACCTGCAGGGGTATGGATTGCCCAGTTAGGTTCCAAACAAAGGGTTTGCACAGATTTGTTCTGGATGAGAGGCTGTTGTTTAGAGAGCGTGCATCCCACACGCCTCCCCTTTCTGTCTGTTTCCACTCTCCCGGCTCAGTCGTCATTAATCCGTAATCAAACCCAACTCATCGCGTGCCTGCCCCTGCATCCAAGCGGAAAACTCAGCAGCCAGAAGCCGTCACAATCAGAAAAGGTGCTATTCGTGCGATAAAATCTTCTCGCCCAGGATTCCTACCTATTATTACCGTTACCTTACCCGTTTTTTTTTGTCCCAACGGTACCACTGGCCAGCTCACGACTACACCTGAGGCAAGAATTACAGAATGTCTCTCTCACTCTTACACAATGCGCCAGCTGGGGTTGCCTAGATACTGGAGACAGCACCCCCCCTTTTTTTATCTAAAATTAAACCCGGAGATTAGACTGCAATTAGACGCAGGTACAAAACTGCACATGAATCAGAGACAAGGTGAGGTCCTTTGTGGGATCACAAACAGAGCTCACATCATCTCAGATTCTAGTTGGGGCCACTGGTACAACACTACCCCAATGTTTTTATCTGCCCCTTTGAGGCATATCCGCTCTGCTGCATATCAATAACAGCTTGTTACCCTCCATATTATCTGACACTCTGGTTTCTCTACCAATCGCTCCTGCTGTGGGCGCCCTCTGATGGCAGAACAAGGCGACGTGAACCCCTAAATGGCAACGCTAGAGGGTGATTTCATACCAGAATTGCTGCGGAGAAACACAGGCAGTGCTGCCAAACATTCAAACGAGTTCCGCTTAAGTCCCTGACGTGCTGACGGTAAATCCATGCTGGTCTGGGACCTTAATTTCCTCACAGATGTGAAACATTCCCACAGTACACTTTGAAAGTCGAGGGACCAAAGCTATAGCGTAATTAACAGTGTAAAATTAAAATTTCATTTACAAAGAAATGTTAATTACCAGGTACCGGGGGCAGAGATTAAAAGGCAACCCATGTGTCATGCATCTACCACAGCGTACCTCACCTCAAGGCTCCGAATGTCTCCCAGCGGTTCAGACACATCCTTACAATTTGTACCCTCCTCAGAAGAAGCTTAATGTGCTGTTTATCTGCCAAACTGTGTCGATATTATCAGCCCTATGGGGCTGCCGGTTTAGTTGAATCACACAGCCCTCCTCACCCCATAATCAGTAAAAACCAGTTTAAAAACTGATAAAACTGAGTATTTGACTGATCGATGGGCCTTAATAATCAGTAGTTGAGCTGGGAGGCTGCAGAATCCCAAGTGTGGAGGCCCTGGGAAGTGATATCAATGCAAACTTTCATATTTTTTGCATCACTGAAACATTTCAGCAAATTATGGTAATACTTTACTTAAAGAAATCATCATAATGCAATATTGGAGGGGTGGGTAAACTTATCCTTGGAGGGCCAGTGTGGGTGCAGGTTATTGGGATGACCTCTCAATCAGCCAATAATAAAGCAGTGGTTCTCAACTCCAGTCCTGGGGACCCCCTGTTATTGGCTGACTGAAAGGTCATCCCAAAAACCTGCACCCACAGAAACTCTACATGGATCAGGATCCTCACCCTTATCCTTATCGTAATGCATTACAATGCATTCATAAACTATTATAAAAATGCATTATAGATGAGAGCTTCATAAGGTAGTCATAATGCATAATACACATGGATATAATGTGTTATGCCTTTATATAAATAGTTATAGCCGTGTTTATAAAGCTTATAAAACTATGAATGCATTATAATGCATTATGAAGGTTTGTATAACGCATTACCTATTGGTGCTTTAAGTAAATCGTTACCCAAATTGCTATGCCTGACAGCAGGTATAAATAGCTTTAAAAGTTTCATTTTTAATTAGGAATCACAATGTAAGCTGTGACCTTGTCATGTCCCGCTCGTCCGATCCTCCCATGTGCCACGCCCCCCTCGCCGCCTCGTGTGGAATCCCTGTGTTACCAGCTGTGTCTAGTCTTGTTCAATGTAGTCTGGTGTATTTAAATACCTCCCTGTTCATCTTCCCCCAGTCCTGTCATTGACGTTGCTACCTGTTTTGCCCCATGTGCCTGTTTCCCCAGTAAAACCCTTGTTTCCCCAATAAATCCCTCGTTTTCCCGACTCCTTGGACTCCCGCTCCTCTGTCTCCACTCCATGCCCATTTGCCACGTAACAGACCTATAGTAATATTAGTGTATCTCAGTGTTCCTGTTGTCATTATTGAATCACACAGCCCTCCTCACCCCATAATCAGTAAAAACCAGTTTAAAAATTATAATAAACTAAAGCAATTGATTACTAAGGACTGATTCAAATGTAGGCTGCAATACTGAAACATTTTGATTGTACATTTTTCCATCAGAAACTTTCGATCATCCTATAGAATATTCTGATGATGATTTATAATGAATTCTGATGATGATGTAAAATTCAAACAAGTCATTAATATACATCACTATAAAAGCACAAAACAGTATAATGAAAAGTGGCACATTGTTGAACAGTGTTTAATTAATGAACAGCATAAACTACAAAGAACCTGTATTTGCATTACGCTAGTATGCTAACTTAAAGTACCTTAGGGAAGTCTCTATTGCACCGGTATGTTTCTGTTTCAAATGCACTATCCTCTGTGTCATGTCATACCATTTTATTTGTGCATATTTCACACATAACGGCCCCCCTCCTTGTGAAAAATGCCAGACCTCTAGCTGATTTAGTTGCCTTGATTTTCTTGCCGTCCTTCCCTATATCATTTCTAACTCTCAGTTTTAACCGACATGCCACCAAGTGTCATTTATTGCCACTCTATGTTAAGAAAATTCAAAGTAGTGTAATTATTCAATTTGCAGAAGTATGCAAGTACTCGACAGAGTACTTTTATTGGAGACATTTCATCCTTGAATTTATCAAAATTATTGAATTTTTGCAGACCTAATTAAAATACGGTTCAAAAAGTCTCAAATGCCATTTTGAGTTAAAAAGTCAGAAAGTGCAATTTCTTTTTGGGTTACTTAACCGTCTCATATTTCTCAATGGTGACATCTGCAGAAAATGTGAATGAATCATAGGATTAAAATAACAGCATAAAAATCCTTGCACAAATTCTAATACGGGTAGAGGACAACCTTCAAATGCATGCAGTTTAGGGTGTTTAAGGAACTGCTGAGCCAAGTTTCGGGCCACAATATACGGGCACTTGTTCCATATACGGGCACTTGTTCCATATACGGGTACAGTACTTGTTCCATATACGGGCACTGTGCTCCAACCCAAGTAAACAGGTGCCAGATACTTTACCATCAGTAATCTCTAGCATTCTTCCAAACTGTGAGCCTGCAGTCATATTTGTGAGAAACAAACTTTTTGATTTTTTTTTTTTAGGTTTCATAGACAATAGCAAGCAACACTGGATGAAAATGAATCACCGGATTCCATACAAATGTGCAACAGCCCTGCGGGAAGGACATGCAAATAATGGCTCTATAGATTTACTCCAAAAAAAAAGGCACAAGACAGACAGGCCAGAATCGAGTCTGTCAGGCGGTAAATGATTCAGCACTGTCTCACAGCTACGCTCGCAGGAAGCAGCGCAGAGCAGGCCCTTCCAGAGAGAAGCGTTTAATGCAGACATTAATTACGGGAGATGCGGAAGGGGCCAGGCATTGCGATCTGTGTTGTCAGGCAATGTTCTCCTGCGGGAGTCTATCGATCCCCATCGCCTCTGCTCTGAACGTCCATGTGGATGGATGGACATGTCTTTCTGGGGAACAAGGGTAGTCTTTTAATTAATATTCAACATTCCTTCTTAATTTATATTCAACGCTTTCTTGTGACGGCTCCAATGACCTTCGGGAGACACGAGCAGGATGGACTGGAAGGATGTCTAAACCTGTCATTTCATTAGCAGATGGAGAACAACCGGGACGGAAAATGAATGAATCAATTTACCAGTAACGAAACAGGAATTTTACAGAGTACTTTTCCTGGGGGAGCGGTACAGAAAATCCTTTAGTCAAACAGTGATTAAGACTGTGCTTTTATGTCTTTGAGTACATACATTTCACTCAGCTGTAGAGTAACTGTGTGATGCACTTTGGTGAAATGCTTCGTACACTGTTGTTCAGACTCCAGGACCTAATGGGACTTGAACCTGTGACTCAGTTGTGAGTCACAGTAAAAGCAGGTGGCACTTACTGGCAGCAAATTAAGGTGAAGCCTCACAGAGAGCATGTTGGACATAATTAAACTGGGAGGCAGGAGATATAACGATATGCAAGTTACTGTGAGCTCCTATAAATTCTGAAGGGATGAAGTGGGGCGAGGGTGACCTTATGTCCGGAAGGAAACCTTTTGATCGCAGCTTGGTATAACTAATTAAGGTGTGATGGGTCAACTGACCTAGTGCCCAGCTTGGTAGCTGCCGTTCCACAGCCTCTACATCAAACAGAGGGGACCGTTTTACTACAGCCCAAGACCACTAACTGACCTCCAGCACGAATATGTGGATCTGGTTCCAAAGGCCTGAAGCTAAAAAGTTCTGGATCATGTTAAAATGTGGTTTGTGGAAAGGGATCCACCCTATTCTTACAGTATAACACTCTTGGATGAAATTACCAAATCATGTCCTTGTGATGATATATTGATAACATCTGCAAATCAGCTTTAAATCATAAATGTAATAATTGAAATGGCAATAATAAAAATCCTGTGTTACACATAAATCAGGCTAATCAGTCTCCCACAATCTACAGTGCAGTTAATTCCTAGGAAATCACAAGCCTTTATCGTTCTCTGTAAATGAAATCTGTATTTTTGTACCAACCTGACAAGAACATGTAGTTTCTCCGCAAAGGGGACATGACCACCAGAGGAAGTACACCCCCACCTAGAGATTTAATCAATATTGCCCTTATCTTCTTAATGAATATGTTCTCTGGCTGGTTTGTTCTCCTTGTACACCCTATGGATCTCGTTTCATGTTGTGTGTGTGTGTGTGTGTGTGTGTGTGTTTGCATGCATGTGTGTGTCAGCCTGTGAGCTGTGTGTTCAAGGGAGTGTGGAGCAAACGGGAATTCACAAAACTAAACAAGATGGAGTGGAGACAAAGTACGACTGAAACTGAAAAAAGTAATTTGTAAATGTCAAAGACATGCAGATGGGCTATTTTGTGTGTCTCTTTGACGTACAAGGCGATGTCAGGCTGAGTGATGATGAAGCTGGGATCACTGTATATCAGAGTCAAACTATGGAAGAAATTCATTTTGGTTTACAGAAACTCGCAAGAGTCTATAATGCAGGGTTACCCCCGCTGCATCTCCACAGCTAGCATGTACCTGAAACCATGTAAACGGAATTTGTTAGTGCTTGTGACAATATTTAGGAAATTGAAATTTTAAATACTAAAATTTAAATTTAAAAATACAAAGGTTAAGATAGGACTCAGGAGATTCACGCTATCATGTTTGTCTGCTTTCCATCTACCCGTCGGTCATACTTGGTGTTCACCCTGCAGTTTTTGACTCAAAGAAAAAAAACACATCACTACTACCGTCCCATTATGACATCTGCATTCTGCCTTCAAAATCAATCTCAATCTCTTAGAAATATTATCCCAAAGTGCACCAGAAACTCAAGACGCCAACATCAAGTTAATACAACAGATAGTCTCTTGGGCTCCAAACATCAGCAGTTTTAGGACAAGTAACAAAACTTTTTCTTTCTCTTGTATTTATATTTACATGCTTATATAAGCTTCAAAACTAAACGGGAGCATGAAGGCAAGGTTAAAAGCATCACTCAATACATTTAATCACAAGGCTGAACATGAAAAGTATTTGGTTTGTGTAAATCCATCTGTGTAGCATGTAAATCTGCAGGATTGTGGTTTATCCATGAAAACAATAGAGCAGAGAAACTCCATTACTCACAAAATGGGCCATTGATCCACAACAAACAATGTGACAGGACCATTTATCTCGCAGTGAAATTGGCACGCAGAAACCTATTCAGGACTGTGGATGCACAAACATATAAGGATACAGATGTTCACTGAAGTTCTCCTTCAAGATCTATCATGGGGACCCTGGGATACAGACTCAGGTGGCTGAACCTCAGCTAGTGGCTGCAGTGGCTAACAGATTTTGCTGGCCGGAACACTCTGATGGATGACCCCCACGCTCCCAGGGCCAATCTGTCACCCAAAGATGGGAGTTTTGCCTCCCATGTATCACCCCCATTGCCGAGATGGGTAAAGCCGAGTCCTGATACTTCTCTTTTGCCAAGAGGATCATCATTGGTATCTAAATGAAAGAAGATTTTTGTCGGCGCCCGAGAAGGGAAAGTCAACAGTTTGTCATTTGAAATGAACAGAACTTCAGCAAAGGAACCAGATCGCCCATCTTTACCTTCTCACCAGCAGTCAAAGCCAATGCATGGTAGCTGCAGTTAACAGAAATTAGTCAAGATGGTGCTGAAAGGTAACTAAGCTGGAGATGAGCAGAAGCCAGAAGCTTTTCCTCCTATTCCATACCTGTTCATGTTACATACACATTTCCAAAAAGACTTGCCCTTGCCACTCAAAAAGTCTCCTCCTACTCATCCATCTTATAGCCGCTGAACTAGTTTAGGGTCACAGTGAGTCTGGAGCCTATCCCAGGAGGGAAATGACAAAGACTGGAGTATTTGGCTTCATGAACTCCCTGAAACCCATCAATAATGTGAGTACCTGAAGGAAACCCATCTAACATGCAAACTCCACACGCAAAACACACGGGCCCACAACCCTGGAGATACGAGACCACAGTGCTACCCACTTAGCCAAATGGACCACCTCTCCTCTTTAAAACTAAGTACAATAAACCTATTGTTAATGACATCAAAAACTAAATCTTTCTCAAACATGGTAGCTGACAATCTGACAAATGGTGCAACCAACCTTCCTTAATTGAGGACTAGACTGATTTTTCAAGTTGGAATTTTTCTGTTGGAAAGGAATACAGTATTTTCTTAAATTCCTATGACTCAAATGCCTGAGAAACCCATCCGAGGCAAAAGTCATATGAATAAATGGGCACCTGCAGTAACTGATCTAGTGTTACACGGACATGGAGAAAGATTCTTTCAAACTGTGTCTCTAGTTGTAGATTTGACACAAAAGGTACACTGCCTTTTCCCAGCCCCGAAATATGTTTTTTTTAGCATTTAAACACAAAATGAACCGGATAAAACAAGAAGAGCATATACTGTACTAAACACATCAAAGCACATTTATCAAACCAGTAATTTTTAAAGTAAGAAAATAAATGTATCCAAACAATATGTCCTGCCCCGATCGTCCGCTCCTTCCGTGTGCCACGCCCCCTCGTTAACCCCATGTGGAATCACCTTGTGATCAGCTGTTTCTGGTTGTTGTCATTAGCCCTCTGTATTTAGTCCGCGTTTCAGTTTGTTTACCCAGTCGGGTCATTGTATTGTCCGTCTGTGTTTTGCCTGCCTTACCTGTAATTAAACCCCGCATTCCGCGATACCCTGACGTCTGCGCTTTTGTCTCCGTTCTGTTCCCGCTGGGCACAACAATATTATTATAATTAAATGTATTAATGGTTTATTATTAATACTAAAATAATTAATAAGAAATCTTTATTTTAAAATGTATTTTATTATATAATAATAACTACTGGTACTGTCTATCATTGTCTAAATGTATTTTTACTGTCTAAATATATATATTATGCTAGTGTAATCATGAATACTGAAGTGTTACCTTATGTTTCCGCTGAGAGACTTGCCGCGTGACTCATTTCCCCGCGCGTACAAGTTATCTTAGGTCTGCGTTCACGGTTTGACTTGTGAGATTCAGATCGAGTTCTAGGTATTTTTTTTTCGAACTGGTTGGTTCGACTTTTAAGAAATTCGAGTTATAATGAGTTTGAGAACTGAGGTACCACTGTAGTAAGTAGTATTATGGCAAAGTGAAAGCATTTAGAAACAACAGAAGCTCAGCCACAAGGTGGCAGACCACGTAACAGACTGGGGTCGCCAAGTGCTGAGGCTCATAGTACTAAAAGTCGCCAACTTGAGTTCCAAACTTCCTCTGGCATTAACCCCAGCATAAAAACTGGGAACTTCATGGAAAGGGCTTCCATGGCTGAGCAGCTGCATGAAAGCCTCACATCACCAAGCACAATGCCAAGTGTCAGAAGTTGTAGTGTAAAGCACGCCGCCACTGGACTCTAGAACAGTGGAAACATGTTCCGTGAAGTGACGAATCACACTTCTCTCTCTGGCAGTCTGATGGATGAGTCTGGATTTGGTGGATGCCAGGAGAACGTTACCTGCCCGACTGCATTGTGCCAATGAGGTTGTTTTTCAGGGGGTGGGCTAGGCCCCTTAATTCCAGTGAAGGGAACTATTAATGCTTCAGCATAGCAAGACATTTAGGACAATTCTATGTTTCCAACAGTTTGGGGAAGGCCTTTTTCTGTTCCAGCATGGCTGTGCCACAGTGCACAAAGCAAAGTCCATAAAAGCATGCTTAGGTGAGTTTGATATGGAAGAACTTGACTGGCCTGCACAGAACCCTGAACTCAACCCCATCAAACACCTTTGGGATGAACTAGAATGGAGATTGCGAACCAGGCCTTCACATCCAACATCAGTGCCTGACCTCATAAATGCTCTTCTGGATGAATATATAAAAATGCCCAGACATACTCCAAAATCTTGTGGAAAGCCTTCCCAGAAGACTGGCAGCTGCAGCTATTATAGCTGCAAGGGGGGGGGGGGGCAACTCCATATTGATGCCTATGGATTTAGAATGGGGTGTCATAAAAGCTCCTGTAGACGTAACAGCCAGGTGTCCCAATACCTTTTTCCATATAGTGTGTTTGCACCATAACAAACTCGGGATACGATTGTCTGTCCTCCAGCAGTACGATGATATTTCTTATTCCTTAGAAGCCTTTCCTTCTAAAGTACAAATTATACAGCATTGATGTAAGATACGTTTTAGAAGGTTTAATGGATGAGAATCCTAAAAAGCTTCTGGATCTTTAATAAATCACAATGCCCAGTAGGTAAAGGGTGAGAAAATGTAAGGTTGGAGCAAATTAAAATCAATATTTACTATACATTTCTGCTACATTAGAACGCAACAGTGCTACAGCCAAAAGGAGAGAAATAGTGACTGGAGTTGTGTAGGAAAGTATACATACCACTGTGGATGAGGATACTCTGTCCGAATTTTACACAAGACAAAAGAAATCACGAAGCAAAAGAAAACATCACTTTCAATTTTGCTTTAGTCGATTTTTCATCATATTTGTGTGTGATCATGGCTGCAGTCAGCAAAGAAATCCCATTAATTCGCTCCACCATTACACATAAGTCATTCATACTGAATTAAACAGGTCTGTTACTAATTTAATTCGTACATTAGTTACCTTTCTAGTAGCTCAAATGCACTGTACATGCACTGTATAATGCAATTTAAATGTAAGTGCAGAAATTTGATATTGCCACACAGCAAAATTACATTATGTAACCTGCAATAAATTCATGACGGGGGTAAATAAATTAAAACGTTTATGACTTTATGAGCTGATCGTTTAATGGCCACACTGCGTGACAGTAATTTAATCCACAGGGTAATTATTATGTTGCATATTTGACAACATTTTTTAATAAGCTATAAAAATGATTAATTATTGTTACTAAACTGCATATATTTAAGCCAAAATTTTAGGTCTAGTTTTAACACCGTTCATCAGTAGACTTCCCACGACCAGCTACAAATAACACACAACAGGGACGGACAATATGAAACTTAGCTTCTCCAAAAAAACCCCTTTGCTTCTGATCCAGTTGCCGCGCAGCACTGCTATATTACCACAGCGACAGGAAGGTAATGGCACAGAAATATTAAATATTAAATAGTCTCTTTACTATACATCTGTCCTAATGATGGCAGCTATACGAAGAGAGAGCAGATAAAAAATACTGGACCACGGCACCACACTCTGCGGTCATGTAACGCTTTTTTTCCACGCAACATTTCCCCGCAAAGTATGAGACATTGCATAATACAGCCATGAAAATATATTTCTGTCAGCACAAACTGTCCCCCGGAAACGTTTTATATTTTTTTCCAGCTGCACGGCACGCTTCAGCCAAGTCACCTGTCGCGGTAACGCTCATCCCCGGTAACACCGAGCGCAGGGCTGAGGCTGATACCAGAAACAGGTGAAAGAAGCACAGTTCTGTCTGCTCAGACTCAGAAAAGTGCCCCGGTCCATAAAAATGGCAAACTACTGCAAATTTTGAGAAGTTGTATTTATGTCATGCCATTGCGAACTGAGACAAATAAATATAGCCTTACATGCAATAGTCTATTATAAGTGTCAAGGTTTCGTTTATTTTGCTCGTTTATACGAAGTCTTTGTCTTTCCAATAGACTGAGAAATCAAGAGGGAGGGGAAAATATTAAATAAAAAGAAAACCATCACTGGGAAAAAAGAAAAGGATTGCCACTTTCACTGTTCCTTCGGGGTTTGGCGGTTGCAGCTGGGGCGGAGTTCTTGTTGGCAACTGCAGGTATACATATTTAAAATAGGTGCAGGAATATATATTTAAAATAAAGATAGGAGAAAGAGAAATTATTACGGGCATAATTGTGACTGTTGTGCCCCTAATTCCCCAGGGCTCAAGTCACTGATTTAATGGGAGAAGAAAAACATACACAGTACTTATCACAGTTAGTTGTTTAAGACAGTCCTAATGGATGTGTACTATCTTATATTTTTCAATACCTTTCATTACTTTCAAGACCAAATTTGTTTTCTTCTGAGTGCATATAAATTTAATAAGGCTCCCCTCTCAAGCCCTCTTTGTTTACTGATGCTGAGGAACATGTTCGGTTTGTTCATCTACAGTAGGACAGTCTGACCTTTCAATTGCAACAATGCTTTTACCCAGAAAAGAGAGCGAGAAATTCTGGGGAAGCAGCGCATCTAACAATCAGACGTTAATTTACTGTTTGCATCTTGTGAAACGACTTCCCTCGGTGTTTACTCACCCAGATGGGTAGGATTTCACTCTAGGACATAAAATACAACTTGACTGCCATGGTGTCAAACTGCCAGCTTCTTCTGAATCCAGAGGAACTGGCTGTAGCCTATCACTAGATTTTTACTATGTGATATATAATTATCGCTGATATTCCTCCCAGAAGTCAGAGGGCAGTCTTGCTCAGCATTAGCGTTCAAGCACAGCTATGCCTCTCTTGCCCCTGCCCTGATTTGCTCTCTTCTGCTCTGGGATTTGCCTCCTGATTTGTACACCAGGCCACCCCCACATTGGTTTAAAAGGGAAAATTCAGACCAGTGTGGTGTCATAATCGTCGGGTAACCACGGAGGGAGTCCTTTCACTGAGCATCTCCATTAAAGGAAAGGACATCAACTAAACTTACAGAGCCACCCCTCACCCCCCAAAGAGAAACAGACACGTGTCCAAGTCTTTGTGGCAGTAGTTTGTGAAGACATCAATATCGCTACTAAAACTTTCACATATATCACTGCAGTAATAAGCATTTTTGTGTATAGTGTGCTTAAAGGCCTAAAGTCTGTTTTTCCTTAATGTGAGGTAACATTTTGTTGTTTTAAAAGCTTTGTAGAGTTTTGATTCAGCAACCAATGTCCAGCATACTTGTGGGAATCAAGTTGTACAGGAGGTGGGTCCAAGCAACTAGAGGAGAAGGGATCGAGATATCTGATTGGTTGGATCCATCTCCTCTAAAATCTGATTGGTTTTCTCTCTGAATCAATCATTTTTCTGTTTTGCCCTCACAACATTTTTGCGCAAATAAACCTCCCATGAGCATCCAGCATAAGTGGCTGGAATATGGATGAATGGGATGGATGGATGTAACACATTGGCTGGATAAGGAGCTGCAAACAGGTACAAACAAACAAACCCCTTAAGTAGAGCATTACTTCTAAATAATGAATGAGGTATTTGATCACCTAAACGCTATACGAACAGTTGTCCTCTAAGCTGCTGTTAAATGCGTGGCCACAGAAAGGACGTCGAGGGACGAAAATGAAACCTTGCAGCATCCTTTACGAAGCTGTTTGTACAAAGGCGGTCCAAACTGTTAGGCAAGATCATCCTTTTCACGCGACAAGACCTCACAGAAAAACTGCTGATGGGGCGACCAAGAGCAGTTCAGACAAGGGAGCTGATTTTTCATCATTTACTGCCGAGGACACCGGGAAACCCGCAGCGGGGGATGTTCAGTCTAGAGCACAGGGATAGTACCTGAAGCCACCTGTATCCAAGGGCATGCTTTACAGAGGTGATGGATGAGATGTGGTCTGCTCTTAAGCAGAGCTCTGGTCACTAAATGAGAGGGCCAGATGAAGGCCTTTCCTTGAAACACCACAGTCATTTAGTGACTTTAAGTTTAATTTCAGAGTTAATTAATACACATAATAGTATCTAAAGTTCAGCCCTAGAAGCTGTATGGACAAATGTGTCTGTGCCAAGTCAAAATGTTTTGACTGAGGCAAAAAAGCTACAGTATGTAGCCCATGTTGTGGTAAGAAATTGCATTTAGATCAAAATGTCCGTCAGAACTGGCCACAATGACAGAGCTCTTTCCATGACAGCATGTCCATCTGTTAATGAGGGATAGCAAAGATGGACATGGTTCCAACTACGTAAGTTGCCAATGTACAGTAGTTAGCAACTATGCCTTTGGGAAATGCACCCCTGGTTGAGAGATCTCGATGTGGCTTGTCATCTACGTGTGAGAGAGGCTTTGTGATAAACACCAAGACATCCCAATCCAGGTTGTTGTTTTTTTGTAACTCTTCATTTGTTTAGGTCAAATGCTGGGACATCAATTCTATACCCTAAATCAGTGCTTCCAAACTGGTCCTCAGGGACCCACAGTAGGGAGCTGAGAGGGCATGAGACTAAAGATTTCCAAGAACAGCTTTGGCTCTCGGTCTAATTGTATTGTAGAAAATGCTGTAATCATTAATTATTGAATAACAGTTGCATAACCATGGAGTGGGAATTCTTGGTCCTCCAAGTTTTTCATGCCCCCTAGGTATGAATGTTTTTTCCCCACAAACATAAGACAGTGGTCAAACATACAGAGTGGATGTTACTAGAAAATCCTTTAAATTACTTTCTGTCGAAGGGGTACCAGCTCTTTGCTAAATACAGCCGTACGAATACAGCATTTTTGAGTCATTAAATCGTCCTGGATTTGACATGAGCCTCATTTCCACAATTCCAGAGCGTCACAGATCGAACCCTCTAGGTCATATGTGTCGCATATCCAGCTGTACCGCACAGCAGGCCAATAAAAATAAGCCAATAAATGAAATATCGTTGCAGCCTGTTTTAATTCAGGAGGCGACTCGGAGTGGGGGGGCATTTTCTCTGAATCAATGCTGCACAATGTCAGGATGCATTCCACTGGGTAAATAATGTTTACATGAAATTTAAAACTTTAAATATATATCTGAGTAGCTACTTAATAACTCATAAGTGATTATTAAGGGATGTTTTACCTAGATATTAATGCCATCACAAAAATAAAAATGGCTATGTGGCTGTTATGGGGTATAGCTTACAAAGCAGAAAACATCATAATAATGATAAAATGGTTTAGTTAATGTGAGACATTGATCTGTGGAAGGAATGACTGTAGCATTTAGGGCAAACAGTGAAATGTTGTTTGGGGAGTGTAATAGTTTTGGCGAGTTTAGTCAAGTCATGTGATCAAGTGTGACAATTAATCCACCTGTTCCTCATTCCCTGCAAATATGGATTAATCTTACAGATGTATAGATTAATCTTTCTCCTGCCCCCCAACCCCAGTAACCAGGCAGAAGCCTCAACCCCCATGACTCTTGTAGTCCATTCCATGGCTTGTCCATTCCCCATCCCATCTGTTCGGTTTTTCCTGCCAACATAATTTTTCCTTATGCATTTCCTCATTGTGTCCTACTCCACCCCGTTCCCACCAAATAAGGCACCTGTTTACCACCACAAAGAAACTCCAACCTTGCCCAGCTTCATGTCATGTGGTTCTGTCTGCTGTCCCATCCAGAGGCCATTTCACCAAAGCCATCTGTGATTTGGAGTTCGATGATGCATATCACACCCAGCTTTTGGTGGACATCTTAACCTGGGATGGAGATGGAGATGTGGAGCAGAGGGTCAGGCTGTAAATAGCTAACTGAAAACCGAACTGGCGTGTGAGTTTTTCATGACATGTAAGATAGGTCTGGAAATGGCCATCCTAAAAGATGGTGTGCAGTGCTTCATACTAGAACTGCACAGACCAGCAACTTCTTTGTCAGTCATTCACAGCCTCTTCCCCCTCCTGGACAGAGTGAGGTTTGTCTCTTACAGACAAACAGCTGGTTCTGCGTGAGCCTGGCTTTCGCAGGCTGCGAATAAGTGTGAAGGTACACCTGGGGCTTGTGTGAGTCGCAGTGTAAGCTCCTTGTGTGCCCCTCCAACAGAAGGTGTTAACCATCAGATCCCCTCCTGTGATGCTTCTTATTTTAGCTTGTCTTCCAATAGTGACTTTCACACACTGTCATTGACAGGGGCAGGTCCCAGCAGGGCACTTGCTGTCCTAACCCTGAGAAAAGTACTTAATCTGAATTGGTTTGATAAAGCAGCCGGCCATATAAGTAGGTCAAATTGGAAGTCACGTTACACTTTTGTTATACTTCTTATCTGGACATCTAGTGACCCAAATTAGGCCCCTTAGTCCTTCTCATTGACTCTCCACAAACATGCCACCAAAGCTCTATTTCCACACCATGATAATTTAAAAGAGTTCCTCTGTCCATGTACATGTCCAAGGACCGGAATGTCAATAGATGTTCTCTCCTTAACTCCTGGCGAGTAACGCCACTAACGTGCCCGAGAGATGCCGAACTCATCTGCCCCATCAAAACCCACCACCGTGTTACCCTCAGATGTCTGGGGTGCAAGAGATTTACATTATGACATCCAGGGGAGATTATCGCACAGACATGTTGTTACATAAAACGCATGAGGGATGTTTCGCACCAGTAACAATTGCAGCACGATGCCAGGGGAACCCCCGACTGGTTTATCCGATAGCCTGCGATTCTGAGTGTGTCAGGGTCAGCATCTGTCCGACCCTTCGTGTCGCTACCCTGTTTGGCCAGCAGGTGTCGCTGGCCATCATGTCCTTTCACTCCCTGTCTAACTCCTGTGTGTTTCTCTGCCCCTTGGACTGCTGCATGGCTCATTGGGTTGCGTGTGTAGTATGGATGCTGGAACCCTACAATCAAGGGTTTAAAGCCATCCTCCCTTGTTTTGTTTAATTATTGATCTTTGTTGTTCCTAGTAAGTGTTATTGGTTATTTGCTTCCCTGTTTTGGTGTGCTCTGCTTGTGTGCTGCTTGAATAATATTTTAAATTTTTTTTTATCTTAGTGTAGTCGGCCCTCTTTTATTGTTCCCCAGTCCTTGTACTCATTTAGTGTTTCCACTTCCACCTGTTTCTCATTGTTCCTGTGTCTCTCTAGATTGGTTAATTGATTATTAATTGCACCTGTTCCTTGTTTGCCCCGTGTCCTTGTGATTGGTTAATTGGTTATGACTCTCACCTGTCCCGCACTGTGTCTCGTTAGCTGTGTATTTAAGTGCCCGTCTTTGACTTGCTCTTCAGTTTGCCACTCTGAATGTTATGGTGAGCTTCTTCCTCTTTTCTCTGCCCCACTTTCTTCCCTGTGGTTTTGCTTAGTGTCTTAATTGTGCTTTGTTTCATGGTCTTAGTTAATTCGGTACTATTCCCCGTTTGTTTCCTGACCACCCGTGGTCCTTTTGTTTCGTAGTTTTACCCCGTATGCCCAGTTTCCCCAATAAACCCCCGTTTGTCATCTTCCTTTTCCCACCTACGCCATGCCGTTCCATAACAGAGTGCGAATCCTTATGCTTTTAAGCTTTCTTTCTAACTTCTCAGTCAAGGCCACATATAATCACTTTCACACAACCATTGTCCTCAAAAACAATAAAAATATCACACATCCTATAGAGTATTTCTCTTCACAAACTTTACAATAGTGCTCCAACATTGGAAATCGAAGGGAGACATTCCTGCCAAGGAATGTTTAACGGAAAAGACCAAAATTGCCTCTTATGAAAATATATGCTGTAGAGTCATTGGAAAACAGCATTTGATTAGTAAGATATGGGGCCCTTATATAAATGTAAGTATTTGAAAAGGAAATGGGAAAGGAAAGACATAAAGGATGGTATGATGGTATACACTTTATATGGTATATATGGTAAGATGGTGTACACTTTGGAATTGTATACCAATTGTATACCATTTAAATTTTTGTTCTGCTTCCAATTTCCCTCTTCATCTAATCTTTTTTGTTTGTTAATGTAATGTTAATGTTTAACGTAGTTTTAATGCATGTGGAAGTGTATAGGTATGTTCCTGTGTCCTATGTAGTGTAGAGTTAAAAAAAACCAAATAGAAAGTAAATGACAAAAAATAAAACAGCCACACATGCAGTCCAAACACCCTTTCACAGGTCCCTTGCCACATGCATGGCTATTCTCCATGGTCACTCCCTCCTCTAGACAATTTCACTCAATAATAATTCATTCCTGCACTTAATATAGCGATTTATAAATCTATGTAAGCTCACTCCGACTTGCATCCTTGCTTGTTCTTGGCGTTCTGGTCTCTTGGTCTGGCTTTCTGGGTTTTGAGCTATTTCTGGTCTCCTGGTTTCCTACTTATTTTTGGGTTTGCAGTTTGGATTGATTCTGTCTGTTCTGGTTTTGTCGTGTGTATCACTTTCTGGTTTTGTCTAGCTTGGTGTCCTGGATCCCGTTGGCTGCCCGCCTGACCCTGCTTCGATCGATGATCTCGTTCTTGGTGATTCCTGTTCTACTTGCACCTTAAATCTAACACATCCATGTTAACTGATTTCTTCACGATCGGCAGCCCCAGTCCTTGCACACATCCTGTCAGGCATCGCTCTGTTTTTTGTAAATACTGTCCCATGGTCATGATACACATGTGTGCATAATCACGTCTGTACCTTTTGCAAACACCAAACATTCTACCAAATGTACCTGAAGTAAATACTGTTATTGCAGAATATTATTCATCTAGTTGCCAAGTTTGACAAAGATTACTAACTTGATCATAAAGTATCATTATGTACAACATGGATCCATTTCAGTTTTACCTGGACTACTGTAAGTTAATTTTATAATAAGAAATATACACTTTGCAAAATAAAGATCTGTATACTCTTCTCACAGTTCCGTTCTCATGATGTGGTTATGACATATGGTGCTTGCTGGATTATCCTGATGAGAAACATGTCAGACCCATGGAGCAGATTTGTTCTTTTTTGGTCTCTAGCCATAAAAACAAAACTCCGCTTTCTGGTCTGCACCCTCGTGGTGTCCCCATGTTGGCTACTGCAGAACATCTACTGGCCGCCTTCCCAATAACCCATCCAAGCCTTCAAGAACAACACAGCGTCAATAAGGTTGCCGTGTTGTTTCAAAACTCAAGGCCTTAAATAGTGAATGTGCAGAACTACTACTATTTACCTTTGAATTCTACACATTACCAATTTATGCATTACCCTCTCTGTCTAATAATTAATCAAAGGCCTTTCAACTTGCTGTCCCTTTCACTGCTCCCCAGTACTGTAGTATTCTTACTGTAGTTCATATGTGTTGGTTTCTTTCCTCCTCATCAGAAAATCATCAGAGTTCTTGCTGTGCTGTCATCTGATGTTTTAATATCTGAAGTTATTTTCATGAAGTCACAGTATCTCCTCCACACAGGATCCTGCATAATAGCCAGCGCTATAAGAAACTCTACCTCCCCAGGCCCCGGGACCAGGTGGTCCCCCGTTCAAAGTCAGACACAGCCTTCTTCTCCTCCCCCCAGCCCTACTCACCTCCTGAGCCACGATGCTGGAGATTCGCACCGCCCGCTTCACGTGCATGTTCCTGCGTTCACCGTTCGCCGGCGCCCCCTCCTGGCCGATGCTGTCCCTCCCACTTAGCGACATCTTAAAGTCACCTCCTGTGGCCTCATCTAATTGTCGCCTGCACCCCTAGGGGGGGGCGAGCATTCTTCAGAGCCTGGCCTTCCTCAGCAGCCTTCCGGCCCAAATGCCACGCTGCCCTGGCCCGCCCCCCTCCCGCTTGGCCGCACTCTGCCGCTCTTCCCCAGTGCCACTGCACGGCCTGAAAGGTCCTACCCCTAGAGCACTCTCATCCACCGCCTCAGTCCCTCTCTGGCACAGCCTAAGCTCTGGAACTGGCCGTCCTCCTCGATGCCCGAGACGAACAGTTGTGGCTTCCCTCTGCCTCGGTGGCTCTGTTGGAACTCCTTGCTGTAGTCACCACCTCTTGGCCCTCCCTCCCCTTTCTCTCCCTCTCCCTCCCTCCTTCTCACACACTCCCTCTCTCAGTATTTAGGACCACAAGGTGAGGTGTGGAGGCTGAAGGACCCCCCTCTTTCTCTCTCTCTCTGTATCTCGCTCTTTCCTTCCCTGGGAGTTTCTCTCCACCACTCTGCATCTGTCCGTCTCCTAACTAAGGTCCTCTCATTTTCTGGACCTGTTAATTTCCTCATGTTTCTGTTTTTTCTTTCCTTTCCTCCAGCCAATATCTCACATGCTCCCCCCCCCCCCAAGTTGATCTCACACTCTCTGGATTGGCTCTAATTCCTGCTGACTGTCTGATCCTCTTCGCATTCCCTCACAGGCCAGGAGGAAATTGAATAAGAATCTTGCAAACAAAAACATACAAGCAGACTTACACTTTCTATCTCTCTGGGCTGCAAACACACAGATGCAGAAATATATTTGCGATTTCTGGCAAATTTACTATATGTATCATGCTTTACTGTTGATCCCTTGCCCAAATTAATAGTGCCTCATAAAAATCTGTAATTTTGACACAGCCATGTCAGTCTGTGTTCCGCACCATGGTCACAAGGCTGGAAGTACATCACAAACTTTATTAAAAGTTATTCCGTCTGAGTGTTAGGCAGGATTAAAGCCTGGATCAGAAACATCATCAGAACATCTTGTCCAGGGGCTTCAACCTCTGCAGTCAATGCCATGCTGGCTGCTCCAGGTTTGGGAAATCCCGAATAGTGCAGAATAAAAGTGTGAAAGCATGACTGAACTCCCTTAATTTACCCGGAAAGTGCTTAGCTTGGTAACATTGTTTTTTTTTTTTCCAGTGAACTAATTCCATGGTGCTGCAGATATTCCGGCTTCAAACACGGACAAATGTTGCTTTGTGGAAAATGACCATATTTCTTACGGCAGCTCGATAGCAAGTGCTAATCCCACTGTGGAAATAATGAGAGCCATGTGACTCTCCTAATATGCTTTACGAAACACAAATGAGGCACCTTGACAAGTAACAGAAGTGAGCTGGAATACAACCCTCCCCCCCCCCCCCCAAGCACTTACTAATGAACTTCCATTGGGGGAAAAGAGGAAAACACTGATGATGCGGTTCACAAAGTCGACGGGCTTAACTGGGCGATCTTCATCATGCGAGAAGCTGCCTTCAGAGGCGATGTCGCTTGCATTCCAGGCACCGGCACGACCCTTACTTAAGCTCAGCCGTCACGGTCACAGCGTTCTTGTCAGGGTTGGAAATGGAACTGGAGTTGGTATTGGAAAAAAACTACAGGGGACAGAATTGGATTTGAATTCAAATTTCTGGGAGATTTAAATTCCAACTTCAGTTCCATTTCCTGATTTGGATTGGAATTGATGAATGAATTCCGGAATGGCCCCAACCCTGGTTCTCATCTCTCGCTGCATCCAGTCTGCAGCAACTTTGCAGTATGCAGAGAGACCTGAGAGGATGTCACAGCAGCCAGCGTAGCATCGCTCTTGCTTGTGGCATCACCTAGCAAACTGGACGGCGGGAGTCTCGGTCACGCGCGGGAACCAGCCCACACTGCCCCTTCTTGTTCTTGCAATTGCAGCGGATTTCACAGCTGGGGCACTGTGGCTATCAGGCACTACGCCTGCACAGGCCAGTAACGCTTGCATAACTTAACTCTAACATCCGGCGATTAACCCAATGGCATCTAACATCCCAGTGACTGCAGTACAATAAAGCACATTATAAACGGGAGTAAATTACACTTACATTATTAATTTAAAGCATTCCAAAAATACATGTAATTACTCAAAAGAGATGCAGAGTAAGATGATGTCTCGATCGATCTATGAGACTTGGAATACAATAAAAACCATCAGTAATGTATTACTGTATATTATTTATCGTGGAGTCCATTATAGGATTTTTTAGGACATGAAAATGTGTCGAGGGAGCGATGAGAACAAGCTGCTCTATGTTCCAAACACCATAATAAATCCTCCACAGAGCTGAAGTTGAGTCTCTTATCAGTTTAGCTTAGTCCTTGCTCTCGGTAATCATACCATAACTCCGGTTCTCTGGTCCACAATAAATCAGCCGTAACGTCGCGTGGTTTGCCTGCATTGTTATTAATTTCCCCAACGCTCCTCATACGTCACGCACCTGTCACTCTCTCTGACATAGACCCGATTGATCGAGCCTATGTGGGAAGGTTGCGACGGATGAGGCTGTGATGAAGGTTGCGTGAAATCTGTGATGAAGTCGAGTTCATTATGAGACAGACATTGAGGAACAAGGCTATTTTCCCAGGGGTCAGCCATATTGATTCTCATCCTTCCTCTCCTAATGGATCTCTTACAGTATATCCTGCTTAACACTTAACAATGTTAAGAATTCAACGTAACACAAATTCAGCGTTACAGGGTATCCTCATATCTTGGTATTGAATGCAGCTGAATGGGAGTTTTGTTGTGTACTTTTAAGTTTTAAGTGTCTTGAATCAATAAATCAATTTTCGGTATAGCAGATTTTTACAAGCAAATTGACCCTAATTAATTTGCACTGCCTTCCTCTACAAAGAATCAAAAAACAGATAAAAGCACCTTAAATGCTAATATTGGGAAAAACTTTGGAATTATTCTGTGACCCCTTCAAGGAAGCTGATGTATTAAAACTCCCAGAAAACACTGTCCTTGCAATGTGCCATTAAGAAATGCAGTGTACAGTTAGACAGCAGATGGGGGGGTGCTGCTCAGGGGCCAGTGTCCCGCCTAGTGGGTTCAGGGGACTGACACTGAGATGGTGGAGATGACTGTCAGTTCACTGCATCATAACAAAAGTGCGTCAACTGGCCAAATATACACCACTGAGCCGTCAACTTTTAATTTACACATTTCCCTGACCTCCCAGTCTTGGTTTGGCAATGTGATGATCACACGGCATCTACAGTGTCCAGTGGATGGACTGGTTGTCTATAATGCCCTTTCAGTTAAATTATTCCAGTGATCACTTACTACTGTTTTTTTAATTTTCTGGATAAAAATGTCAGACTAAAACCAAACAAAGTTACCAGTAAAATTCAGTGACACTTCGAGAGTGCTGAAGAGTTTTGTAGGAGTGTACATCCTTAAATAGAAAAGCCAGTGGCTTATTTTTGTTGTAGAAATATTTGTATTTGAATCTGAATACACTGACTGTTATAGGATGATTGTGCTGTGCTTGTGTGTGCTGTGCTTGTGTGTGCTGTGCTTGTGTGTGCTGTGCTTGGCAGTGCTGAAATGAGGTATTTCTGTTAAATGAAGAAACTTAAGAGATTAAATCCACAGAGATAAACACACATCTAGCCAATTCCTCTCACCTCGCGTTACTTTACATTATATTGTAAAGGGCTGAATGTAAAAACGACTAACTGCAAGCCATTATGTTTGATGGGATATTTAAAAAATTATATTTTAATAATTCCAATTAACATGTGTTTACATGTTTCACAGAGGCAAGGTACACACGGGAATGTTTCCCCCTAACTGTAAGTACCAGGAAAAAGCTGGAACACGTCATGCCGCCTACAAAGGTGAGAGTGTCGGCATCACATGACCTGACCCCCTGACCTAAACACAGTACAGATGGTTTTTGAGGAGTTTGAACAGAGTGGGAAGGAAAAGCGGCCAATGAGTGCTCAGCATATATCTGGGACCTCCTCAGGACAGCTGGAAGAGCATCCCAGGAGGCCACCTCATGAAGCTGACGTGGAGGAGACAGTAGGGACAACCAGTCCCTGGGGCAATTGGAGTTAAGGGCCTGGCTCAAGGAACCGATGGTGGAATCACTCTGCCAACCACGGGATGTGAACCACCCACCTTCGGAGTCCCAACTTTATTGGTCAGTATATAATACATATATGTTATATTAAAGTTTTGATGTCTTTAAAATGGAGAAAATAAACCTTTCTAATGGTAGGCGTGTCCACATTTTGACTGGTACTGTAGCTGTGCAGCCATGTCATTCTGCCCCCCAAGCTGGACACAGAGACCTTCTGCGTCTCCAGGAGACACTGACCATGTGGTAATGTGTGAGAAGCCTAAATTCATTCATCTATCCATCCATCCATCTTCTAACTGGTTATCCTGGTCAGAGTTGTGGGAGTGAAAATGTAGCACTGTGAAATATTGCTCATGCATCATATGACTGTTTATCTTGGCTATTATCAAGAGGAGCCTGGGGACAAGGCAGCATAGAGCACAGGATTCACCCTGGACAAAATGCCAGTCCATCAGGGCACATTCAGAGTCACACTTTGCCAGCGAATTAGAGACCACAGTCAGCCTAACTGCATGTTGCACTGTCAGAGGAAACTAGAGGACCCAGGTGACACAGGGCGAGCATGCAAACCCCAAAACTAGCAGAATGCACATTGCATTCAAACCTTCGACCTTAGAAGGAACAGGGCTACCCACTGAGCCACTGTGCTCCCTCAAAAGTACAAAGCTATTTCTCCTAATTCAAACACAATTTTGAGCTCCATCTGTGCTTTCAGTTAAAGAATATGGATGTGTTAATGGAACATGGAATGCATTTAACCTTTATTGGTTTTTCAAGCTGCAGGATTTCAGCTACAAATATATAACAACCTGCTTTGTTGTGCTTTTTTGCAGTAAGAGCACATCATAATCCAAGCCATATCCAGGGCATAACTGCAGGTCTTCAATTGGCCAAACTACATAGAAGCTCCAAATTGCCTTTCATTCAGACTGGCTCACGCGCTCTGAGCATGCTCTCACTTTCCACTAGACTTCCATTACCTGCTCAAACCAAACGCTTTTGAGGAATTTCCTGCACAGCCTCAAGGGGGCGTCTGTACATCTGTATGTAAAGACAAAAGTGGGCCCTATAGGAAACCCCGTACTCCATTGAAACTCACCCCCCTCAGGGACGCCGCCTGCTGAAAATTCAGGCCCCTGGAAGCTGAGTCATGACCCGTGGAGCGCCGCTACAGTCAGGCAGTATCACGTGGTCGTCAGAGACCGGTCCATAATAAATGCTGAAGATTTCAGACAAAAAAGCTGCAATTTCACAGGCAATCTGGCTGATTTAAAACACCTGGGGCACAATAAATAATGGCCATTTGCTGCACAGGGAACAGAAAGAAAGGAGAAAGTGAATAGGCAGTGAAAGATCAGAGATTGCTCTGTGCTCTCTGCCCAGTACTGACAGAGAATGACGCAGAAGGTGAGCTCGCTACATTTATCACCAGAAAACGCAAATCACCGCAAAACTGGGCAAATTGGAACCTTTCTATGAATGTTTGGATAAAGCTACATGGACACATGGACACAAGAGATACCTGTAGGGGTAAACACTGGACAGGATGCCAATCAAACACAGAGTATGTACATTAAAATAAAATAAAATATTTTTTCTTGTCATTTTATATTGGTATGTCTGTTGTTTTTATCTAAGGCCCAACTCGAGAAAACTCAACTTAAAGACAAATCTGAAAAAATGTCTTCCTATCTTGTCTATAAGTGCTTTGAAGCCACACTTAATACAGAGCCATTATATAGGGTTACCTGCCATAAGGAAATAGCTAAAGTAAGCAGTTTAAAATAAAAAATATATATATTTACATATTTAAAGAAGAGCAGATGCTTCTTCTGTCACTGATAATACTCTTCTGTTCTTGGCTTCATGAAACACATCATCAATATTAAATGATTTATAACAATGGGATGAAGGAGGGTCCCTTCGTAAAACAGCAAAATTGTTGAAGAATTCAGAAAAAGCCATGTGGGACCAAACTGCAAAGTGCGCTGAAATTTCACTACAGTGGTTGGTGTGTGTGGCTTTTTAGATTAGGACTTTGTATCCACAATCAAAAGGTCTCGGGTTCAAATCTTGTGATTTCACAGTGATGTCACTGTTGGGCCTATGAATAAGGCCCTTAACCCTCCATTTGCTCCAGGACCTATCTGGCCCTGATTTTTCAACTGTATGTTGCTATGGTTGTAGCGTCTTCTAATTAAATAAGTGTAATGTGCGGTGTCCTGGACTGCTGCTCTCTCTGAGGGCAACTACAGCTGCTACTCCCAGCCAATCACATCCCTTTGCTTTTTTATATTTTCTTTCATTCTCCTCCACCCCCCCCCCCCAGTTTGTGTTGCTGAACAGTCCCAGCACTAGCTGTTTGATAATTGCAGAATCACAATATTGTTTGATGTGCATGAAACGTTCATTTGCATCCTTTGTATCCCTGATATCACATAAAAATATAAGGCGTTGGTATGAACATCTTTTTCCTTAGACACTGGCTAATGCTTCAACCTCAGGGTAACGGCAGGAACATAAAATGTGCTAGGTATGCAGATTACTTAATATTTTGAATTGTTTTCACTAGAAATAAGTAGGATAATGACCAGCGATTCATTCTGGACCTCAATGCTGACGCTAACGACTCTTGTTCACCTGTAGAATTAAGAAGGATATGGGGGGGGGGGGTGCACTGGCAGCACTGCATGCCACCCTCAGCACGTCCCCCAGCAGATAACAGATGAGGATATTACCGCCGACTCCGAGGCTCGGCGCGCTGCCCCACTTCCTGTTAGACTGCTGAGGTAGGCACCTTCAGTCCACTCACCAGGGCCGCTTCCCAGGCTGCTGGGAGGCCGACGGGGGTTGAGATAACAATTGCAGTCATGCATCATCCTGGCTGGGTCTGCCACTCCCCCCACATCCAACAGCTTCCTCAGACTTTCGTATATCAGAGCGGATCGCTCTCATATACAAACTTTCTAGCATAGATAAATTTCAAGAGGGGCCAAAGGGCTGTCAATCAGAATCCTTATTCTTACAAGAATCTTATTTAACATATAAGAATCTTATAGAATATAGTATAATGTAGTACAGCAATAGTATAGAATATAGTACAATATTGTACAATAGCGAATATACCAATATATCATATCATATCATATCATATCGTATATCATAGTATAGCGTAGCATAGTATATAAGACAGCAGTAGGATACCGTACAGCAGCTGCACAGAACAATGCACTATTCCTGACATCTGCAACTTCCCTTTCATGCATAAGACTGAAAGAATACTGAAAAAAAGGTTTTGTATGTTGCTAAAATTATTAAAGATTTATTCTCTAGTATAAATGTATGTTTTAAGGGACAGCACTGAAAAAAAGGCTTAAATGGAAGTGAGAAAGACTTGAACAGAATTTCAGCTAAACCATTCTCCTTCAGATGCAGACGACACGAGAACAACCCTCAAAACAAAAAGGATGCGAAGGGTGAAGATCTCTGAGACAATTGAAGGATTGTGGTTTTAGGCATGCATACAAGGACGAGCTCGGAAAGATCATGTCAGATTCTTTACACAATGTTACTGTGAAAATTGCATGAAGATGTCAATATGGCCTTCTCCGTCCCGCCCAAAGCTGACGTCTTCTGTAGAATCAACTCCAGGAAGGACATTTCTCATGAGTGACGTGTACACCCCCATCGTCTATTGGCACTATACCTGATCATAGATCCCCATGACGTAAATCAGTTAGGGAAACTTCCTGTGTGAGAATCAGGCATCCAAACAAATCCGTGGGACACTCAGTCCAAGCCAGGAACATTTAATGGGTCTAAAAGAGCCTGCAGTGTAAAAATACCATGCATGGAAACTGACTGAACAAAATGCAAGATATTCTCTGAATTATGTGCAGTGTTGCACTCAAAGTCAGTGCATTAATAAGACAATTATAAACTATTTAATAACCTGTTTTGTAAAGTGAAAGCAAGAAATTAAGGCAGGTAGCCTCACATTGACGACAAGTGTTTCTGCTATTTTCCAAGGCAAAACTACCATGTTCTTAACATGCATTTACTCTGTCAACTCAACCACAATGACAAAAAGTAGTGAAACCTCAAAATGTTATTTAGGTGTTCCATTACAGAATTTGACTGAAAAGATGACTATGGTTCTGTGCATTTAGTGCATGTTTAACAAAATTCTTAACCACTTCCCTTTATTGAAGGTACAAAAGCTGCTTCAGACAAATCCTGACCTTCTTCCGCATTTTTGGAAACGTGATATGAATACAGAAAAAACCCAAGTAAATTTATCAGTGTCGTTTAGTGTAACAGGTGCAGCAGAATGAGCAGCGGTACCAGTTGTAAATGAACCTACTGTCCATCTTGAACTTTTAATACAGTTTGCTTGCAGTAATATAGATGAGATTGAAAGACAACTACAATAATCATATATGATAGACATACAGTATCCTACTGTCCATAAAAAAAACTTACTGCACTGCACAATAAAATATTTCACTGCAAATTCAGGCGCCATCTTTTTTCTCAGTTGCCATTGTTTGCTACCACGCAATCATAGTGCAATTTGTGCCTAATTTTTTGTCAAATTTACGTGCAGTCTCTTTATATTATAAAGTGTTTACAAATATGATTTTATGTATATAATTTGCTGTAGAGTAGCCTACTCTGTGTATAGTACAGTACTGTACTTACTGACCTGCTTCTTCCCTATAACTATCAAGACACCCAAATTGACTTATGTCCATTCATTTCTATGGGGAAAACTCTAATCCCAACATGACGACCCTAACCCCAACCCAGCTCTAACCTTAAACATAAGTAACCAAATAAAATACAAGACCTTGGGAATTTTTAGTTTAATTGCATTCACAGATCTTTGTGGGGACCTGAAAAATGATCCCCCCCCCCCCCCAACGTCAAAATAACAGGTTTTTATCACATTGTGGGGGACTTTTGGTAAATGTCATAAATAAATATCACCAGTTGAAGGTGATGCCCAGCCATTATCAGCACTTACTAAACATATAACTGCGTATGAGAAGTATTAATAAACCATGGCACCCCGACCATGACCAGACACGGGAGGCCAGGAAGCCAATTTCCAGTGCTGGAAAAAACAGCAAGGAGAACTAGCCCCTTCTGAATATACAATACACCAATCAGAAATTACATGTTTTTTTGTCTTTTAAAGTCTTTTAATTGGCTGATGGTGCACCATGTTACCCTGTCCTGTTGACAGGAAGTGGGTGTGTCCCACCCAGCTTTCAAATACATAGAACTGCATGAAAAAAGCTGAAGCATTCAACTACATACTAAGGATTTCAGGAACTATCAACATCACTACACTCTAACACTGTGTGAGGTTTATTCAAAGGCAGCTGTATTTTTGTGTAAATGGCACATACACTTGCATCCACTGTCACATTTTAATGACACATATATTTTCTGATGCTATACACATGAAACAAAAAAATCTTTATTTGTGATCATCCAGACAGCTCGCTGGACACGCCTTGCCGTATAGACTATATGTGGCAGACTCAGCTATCGTGGTACATAAACACATCCGACAAAGAATCACAACTCAGAAGGCAGAGAAGCAAGGAACTGACGTTTCTTCAAGTGCTTCAATTTAACATTGGCAGCAGCTCTGGGAAAGTAGCCTGCTGTGTCAAACCTGAAGACTAGGCAGGGGTTTTCTGAAGACCCACTCTGTCTCAGGCCAGCTCCGCTAACTGGGCCGGCCTCCAACCTTGATTTCAGACTCAGGTCACTGTGAGTGAAGGCTTCAGAATAAGCAAACAGCCGATCCTCTGAGATGAGCTGTAACTTGGAGAAAAGTTAAAAAAAAAAAAAACAGAAACCATGGAAGTCCGACAGCTCAGAGAGTGGCAAATTCTCAGGTTGGATCTCTGATGTCTGCTAAAAACAGTCCATGTCTTGGCCGCTAGTATGAGTCTGACGTTGCCCTCCCTCTGGATCACCAGCTAAACCACGGCGTGCATAATTTCCCCTTGCTGGAGACGAGGGTGATAATGTACTGAACTGAATTACAGTCCTCAGCAGATAAAGACGGTCCCATGTTGGGTGCTCTTTACACCTTAAGATACCCCCTCCCTGCTCACTGCGGTCTCTCTTATGCTGTTCACACCTTTAACTTAAGGTCAGCTTTTCCCCAACTGAGCACCATCAGTGGAGGGTGGAGCAACTTGTCTACCCACCATTCTTGTTAAGTATTATAATTTAGATGTTTGACATACTTCCTCTAAGACAGTATGAGCTATACTCACTTGGACATATCTTTTCACAGTTAGCAGTGATGAGTAAATGAAATTTGCTGTTATACTGCTACTGCTCTTTGTCCCTTAATTAATGCAATTTTTTTACCAGGAATTCTAAATATTATTTTAAAAGAATGTAACATTGTCACATGACTGAGCTGGCCAATCAAATTTCAGAAAACTAAATCATATCACATGACAGGGAGAAACAATCAAAGCATCATTTCTCGCTTGTCAAATACATCACGACAGAAATGTCTCTCGACAACTAATGATGTGTTTTCTCTGCATTTCTGGATCTCTCAGCACGACCAACTACCAACTATGATAACATTTGGTGGAAAAAATTATCTTGAGCATGAACTGGAGAATGTCTTAGAAAAATCGCTCCCTGCAGACCAGAGGAATGCTTTGCTTTCACATCTACCCTGGACTTTTCCCTTATATATCTACTTGTCTATTCCCACAGACTTATATAAAATTTTGCTGACAAACAGTAACGGGTCTAGGGATAGTTGGGGGAAAACATATGAAGTGGCTTGGAGGATGCATCAGACTGGGAACGTCCAAATAGGGAGCGAAGCACAACATAAAAACGAGATCCCACAGAGCATTGCCTTTGGGTTTCTATAAATAAACACAATATGTTATGGCTGAATCATGCAAAATCACTCACTGGTCAACAGGACTCTGGGTCAGTATAAGGAGTTCATCGAAAAGTTTTTTTTTAATCTGTAGTAACTTGCATAGTAATTATGGGTATTAATTTATTTTCATAAAGCTCGGTGTTTGTCTGCTGGTTTCAGCTTTGCATGTCTGGCAGCACATGTCAGTTTTCAGCCCAGTGGCAGAGGAGAAAGTTTCATATGGAGAAGGACAGAACTTAATCATTTATATTGCAATAATCTATTGATTTGTGACGATGAATGGATCCAAATTAAATATTGGGGAGTATGGCTTCCCCCAGGTCTTCCCTGGTTCCTAAGCCCCCGATCCCAGCATACGGATCACAGTCACCTCCTGAAATGTGCCTCCCATTCCTACACCCCCGATCCCAGCATACAGATCACGGTCACTGCCTGACATGTGCCTCCCACTTGTTTCCCCTGTTGTTTCCCATGAGACTGTAGATCCTAAAGCACCTAACCAACCATTCTCTCTGTCTTCATGGTGGTGGACAAGGCATACCACCACCCCCTATGGAAGCCTGTGTGACGCCTCATCTTTGGCTTGGACACCAACTCGACCATCAGTGGTGGGATAATTAGCCTGTGGGATTACTAGCCTGTGAGAATATTAGCCTGTGGGATTACTAGCCTGTGAGAATATTAGCCTGTGGGATTATTAGCCTGTGAGAATATTAGCCTGTGAGAATATTAGCCTGTGAGAATATTAGCCTGCATCGTGCCCGCAAACCTGACAACGGGGGTCTCAGGAGCCTGAACCACACAGAACGCAGAAGGCAGGCAGATAGCACTGCACACACAAGAGTATGTCAGGCGGAGTTAAATTACACACAGGCCTCCCTGCTGATTGATTGAAGACTACTTCCTGCCAGAATGACGCACAAGGGTAAATATATGGTAAATGAATTTAGCCACAGAACACCTAGTGCTTTAAATATAAAATAAAGCAAAAGACGTAAGAGAAAGGAGCTGACGTACATCCATAGAAAGCACAGGTGGTGAGTAAAGCATCATCAACACAGGCGATGAATGTTTCTCTGAAAAGCGGTTAGAATATACTCCTATAGGCAGGATCTTGATGTCCTTCTTGTCATTGCTGGGTTTAAATGACCTTGGGAGCTGAAGGACAGGGAGCCACTCTGCTGCTGCTGTAATTAAGCTCAGGTCATGCCGGCTTTGGCACGGCCTTTGGCGCTACGTGCACCGTGGGCCTCAGAGCTCTGTTGGTATTTACGTTGATATTTAGGCTGCTTCTCCTCTGGAGGGTTGGGTATAAATGGCAGGGCATCGAATGGCAGACTCCTCCCCCTCCCGTGTCCCTAGGTGGGTCGACCCACTTCTGCTCAACATGCAGAATCCCCCTGCAGGGCTGTACTGGGATTACAAATGGAATTTGGGGTCCTCCACGTCGCACAATGACTGTTCAGGGTTGCTAACTCTCACACATCAGGCATGACATTTGCTTAGGGAGTGAGTGGTGGCATGTGTAGAAAAGAGTAGCAAAGACAGATTAATTAAATTTCCAGCCTGTGTTAGACTTAATCATAGACATTCCTGCCTGACTCTACAGTATGTAGGTGGGGCAAGTGAGCTTTGTATTCAGGAATAAACTAAGATCAGGGAACCCAAAATAGTGGGGGTGAAGCAGTGATTCAGAAGATCTTCTCACTACATCAATGAAGCATGTGCATTACATGGATCCTGAACGTGTGTTTTTGCAGGCCTGAGGAGCCTGCAGACGTGGAGGAGTGAAGGTGATGCGTGAGATGGAGGGACTCTGGCTTGTTGGGGCACCATGAGGACAATGGACCAATGGACAACCTTCCCAGGGTCCATGTGACCCATGTGAGCCATGTGACCTCATCACAGTAAGTGTCTGGGCAAGTAACAGACTGTAACAGACTGAAAGGTCCTGGAAGGGCAAATTAAATTTGTCTCACTGGCAATTACACCAATGTGAATTCTGCTCAGATATACTTATACTTAATATGATTACACAGACCTGATACTTTAGGTCATTAAAAAGACAAGTGAGTTTGGGGACAGTAAGATCAGATCGGTAGTTGCCATGCTTGCACAGAAAGCAGAAATAATCTTCATGCACACAACTGTAAATCATCCACTTTGATAAACAAAAACGGTATATAAAACTACACACCGCAGGGCTACCAAAGTGGAACAAGCAACCAGTAACTGGGAGTTTGATGACTTTCGCAAACTTCTTCAGTTTTCTAACAGGTTAGGCAATTTGGTTGTGCTTTATCCACTCCGCTCAGTGCAGAACAGGAAGAATCAATTGAAAAGATGCAGAAAATTAGCAGTCCCTACACTCAGAAATAAGGGTACAAATTATTGCTCACTCAGTGCTGCTTATTTTTAGGTGCCTGTTCTTATGCTGTGAAATTACTCTTCTGTAATGGTGCAGAACAGTGTGGCATGGCTCTCTATACCCACAACTGAGTGATGAATGGGCCAATAGCAGTTAAAATAGGTCATGGTGCTTGTTGGGGGAAAGCGAAGCAGTGGGGGTGGGGTGGGGGGTAGGCTAGATCTTAGGGGGGGAGTGTCAGGTTGCTCTTCCCACCTCAGGCCTGTCAACAGTACGTCAGAGCCCCCCTCCACCAACATGCTGACGTCAGCCAGACCCCACCCCCCGTGCACAGCCAGGTGCAGACCAGAAGAACGATAATTTTATCAATGACCCATCTAGTGCTTAAAGGCAGGCTCGCACCCCCTCCCCACACCCCCTCCGGAACCCCGAGGTGGGCAACAGGGGGTGAGGATGGGCAGGTCAAAACACAGTGGGCAGGGTTCGAAGGACGTCCCCATGGCGCTGAGGGATGTGAACTGTTGGGTGCAACAAACCCCCTGATGGTGACCTAGAGGAGATACTTGTTGTTGCAACCCGCTAATGTGAAGACTGCCTTCTATTAATAATAATAATAAATTATCATTATTATTATTAATGAATCACTATCAGCATGACTGTGGGAAACGGAAGGGGCCAGAAACCGCTGTTTTTGCAGAGACAGGACAGGAAGCCACAGAGATGCTGTTTTTGTTGTCACTTCATTCATGTAATAAAGCTGCTTATGAAAATGAAGGCCACATCTATGAGTCCTCTGTGAGCTCTGCTCCAGACAGCTGGAATGATGACCTGAAGTGCCAGTAATGCCAAACCATAGCCCAGCCAAGACTAATGTCCGCGTGGAACGCATACCGAAAGAAAGTGCTTCAATTTAACGGGCACATAAATCAAAAGCACAATAACTTATTCAGCAAAAGCTTAATTATTTTTTATGTATAATTTATATAAAAGAAACCCTTCAACACTTAATAAATGCAAAAAAAAATAAAAAGCCTCATCAAGATTCTCTCAAAATAAGATTATTTTAACGAGTCTATGTAACCCAATTATACGTGGCTATTATGTCATGAATATCAAATAAACTTAAACACCAATAATTAAATGGCTATTGCAGCACACTAGCAATTCTTATTCTGAACAAATGCAATAGCAGCACCTTCTAGTGTTCAGCAAAGTCAACTGCATACAAAACACCGTTTCTTTATGGTTAATTATATGTGCCAGCCTGGAAAGCATCCGCGCTGTTGATCAGTTGTCCACTCGTCCTATTGTTTTCAGCAGGACGCCAATTTACAGTTCCCAAAAGCAAGTGAAATATCAGCAAGGAAAATTAATTTCCCAATGGTGTACATCAACACAATATATACTATAGTATATCATTAAATAAGTAAAAAAAAAAAGAAGAAAAAAAAATAAAACTAACAACAAAACATTGAGGAGGAAAATGTAATACTTCTGGGAATATACTGTTTTGGGTAACAGAGACTGCCTTACAGTGTGCTGGCCTCTTGTTACATGAACTTTCACTAACAGGTGGCACCACCTGCAGGTCATGCCTGGAAGTGCTGCCGGAATCTTGACTCAGCTTGTCTGATTGACTCCGGCTGTTTGTGACAATGCAATGCATGTCACTATGGAGACGGGAAGCACAGGGCGGAGGGCGGTGATCTCAGTGCAGATTAATTGCATTTCATGTCTGGTGGACAGTGCCTGAAACTACTTTAAAAAATACCCACTGTGGGCACTCCAGCCCCACCCCGTGTCCCCAATATCGCCGTCCGTTAACTTATATTGGTGTGTAGCATAACATTTCTGTTTTTAAAAAATATATAAATACAAATACATCATGCCACCAGTTTCCCACTGGTGCTAAGAGATTCATCACATATCAGTGTTTTAGCTGGGGAGATGAGAGCGGATTTTGTGCTGAGGCTGCAGTAAAACAAAATCATTATTTGCTGACGGGATTCAGACATTCAGACAGGGTGCTGTGCACAGCACATGCCGGACACCTCTCTGCCTGGGAGGAAGGAGACGGAGCTGACAGCAGTGGTGAGGATGGCCAGCGGGACCCGGAGAGGCCAGAGAAGGCAGAGCAGGTGGGAGGCCTGCCCCCCCCCGCAGTGGTAGGCGATATGCCCCAGATAGAGCACTGTGACACTCATGTAACAGGTGTGCACCAGAGCTACCAGTGTCCCCCCCCCCCCCCCCCAGCTACCCTGAACTGAGAAACTCTTCTCCTATCTGTTAATGGTATGATTGGAACTGGAACCTGTTAATTTTGGGTTCAGGTCAGCAGCGATCCTCGGATTTGACCTTTAGCCCCCCCCCTGAGGAAATACAAGACCTATTTATCCCCCTAAGAAACATATCTTTGCATTTAAATTATCAAATTGTGCCCCCCCCCCCCCCGCCCAGTATCAAACTGTCTCCTACGGCCCTGCGCCTATGGTTGGGTCTACAGCGTCAGGCAGGGAGTGTTGAACAGCACTGAAACCGCTCCTGGTAACCTGTTACTGGCTTGTAACGGCAGACATGGCTCTAGGACACCTGGGATGGCTGGGATCCCTGCATGATCCATCAGCAGCCTGGCCACAAGTCGGGGCAGATCAGGTTAGCGGGTTAAGTGGGAGTTAACTCAGCACGACAGCCTGCGCATTTGGGATCAGAGCGTGCCGACGCAGAAAAGCAGCTTTGAAGCTCCGATTTGTCTTCAGCTGTGTATTTTAAGACCTATGGGATTTCGACATTTTCAGTATATATGAAACGCCCTAACAGATGGCCTGTAAAAATGGAATAGATGCCAAACAAAATCCACCAATAGACCGATCGAAGGGGCATGGTAAAAGCACCCACTGGCATCAAAGTGGGGTGTCGATGGAGGGGGGGCTGTGCCCATTACCTGGGTAACCTTCTCTGTGACGTGGTGCGTGCGGTCGATTAGCTTGCAGGGAGCGATGATGTCCTTGTCCCCAGGAGGTAGGGCAATAAGGGGGTCCGGCTTGCACTCCACAAAGTTGAGGGTGATCTGTGGAATCTTGCTGATGGTCCGGTAGCGCATGAGGTCCGAGTCCGAGGTAGAGTTGAGGATGTTTGATTTGTTGTTCACTGCGCCTGTGTGGACATCACCAGCAGAGGGGGGGGGGGGGTGCTTGAAAAGCAGAGTCACATGGTGTCTGTCAGTCCTGCCTCATCACAGCTACAGGCCTTACTGGTCTCAAGGCAAGATCCGTAATGGAATATCTTAGTCAAAACTACGGAGCTTTGCAATCAGATTCAAATGGGATTTCAGGTAGAAAAGCTAAGCCCTTTCTGCATAACTCACCTGAACATCTACAGCAAGGGTCTCCAACTTCGGTCCTGGAGAGCTATTATCCAGTAGGTTTTTTATCATTCCATCTGGCTTCCGATGAGCCACACCTGTTCCTGGTATTTATGTGAGAACAGGTGCCGCTCATCAGAAGGCAGGTACGATAGAAAACCGACTGGACAGTAGCTCTCCAGGACTGGAGTGGGAGACTACTGTAGCTTTACTTTGTTTGTAAATTGTACCAGATCGTTACATCAGTAAAGGGGCCTCCCTGTATGCTGTACGAATCTCTTGCTGGCCTTTTGATGCCAGGATAATGGCTACTGATGCCCAAATGAAGCTTCAGGAGCCACTTGCTGTATTTTCTGACTCCACTAGATGGTGCTCTCTGTTTAAAAAGGGGCTCAAAGGAAGCCAAGAGCACCATCTAGTGGGGTCAAAAAATACAGCAAATGGTTCATGAAGCTTCATTTGACCATCACTAATAATGGCCTCTGGACCACACAGGATTAACAGGAAAGGGCGGGGCTTACCTGTGCTACCAGAGCGGACCTTGCGCTCCCACTCGGGCCTCATGGCCTCGATGTCGTCAACGGAGGAGGCGCGCCGCATGCTGTGGAAGCTCTCCCGCGAGCGGCTTTGAGTCAGGCTGCAGTTGGACACGGAAGCGTCTGGGTCGAGGTGGTGTGGATGCACGGGGAAGTCGGCAGCCGGTGGCGGTGGTGGTGTTGGGGGCTGGCTCTCCAGCAGTGCCCTCCGGCCCGCCGGCTCGGGCAGGGAGATGAGCTCGTCCAGCATCAGGGAGTCCCGGCTGGGGTGGGAGGCCCTTGGCACACAAGCTGCCTCGGGGTCGTCCTGGAGGGACTGCCTGCTGTTGGCCAGGGAGCGCAGGAGCGGGAGGCGTACCCTGAAGCCACGAGAGCGGCCTGCGGAGAAAGGGAATCGGCACGCGAGGTGTGAAAACTTCTGAAAGATTCATGTGAAAGTACACTGCACTGGAACTGTACACTTTTGTGTTCCACTGTGTTCACCACTGGCCATTTCTGTAGAAGGGAATGACACAGGAGTAAACAGAACGCCATGCAAAGGCAAAACGCAGCATCAAACTGCATATTTCATCAAAACTGAGTTATGACTGAAATTGGGTCTCTTAGACTCTGTTTTGTCTATTTACCTACCTACTACACATATGGGAGGACAGTCAAAAACCTTTGCAGCCCTTTGCCCTGAGTTTCAGTGTCACTGTAGTTGCTGCATTTTGCCTCTGTGGGCCAGAGACGGAGAGACTGGCTGGGTTCCCACCTGCGGAGAGCCAAGGGATGGACAGCTTGTGGTTGAGCTCTCGGCTGGACTCGCTGCGCTTCTCCTCGCTCATGACCTCGAAATTCAGGATGAACATGATCACCATGCCATCCTCGTTCTTCACCGGGACCACATCCACCGTGCAGAGGAAGCACACGCCTGTGGGGGTGAGAGGCCACAGGACGGTCACGCATGTGGAAGCACAGGGAGGTACGCAAGCACAGGGGTGGTTCTCAGGAGGGGGGGGCAACCCTGTAGCCCCTCTAAATGCATATGCTATTTGGGTCTGAAATAAATATATTATTATTATGACTATTATTATTATTATTATTTGTATTTATATATGTGGGCTAAAAATGTGTGCACTGAACAGGAGAGACACATTTCTCGATGCACATTTCTCGATGGACTCAACGCAGGTGCGCCGGGCGGTCAAATCACTTCAGCTGGTGAAAAGCAAAGTTAATGACAGAAAAAATAACCAGGCCTGTGGAAGCAAGACAGTCTAAACAAGAAATCAGAGTGTGTTACATATTTCAACATAAACTGTAAAATGTGACTACAAAGCATTGCATAAGTAACATAGGTTTTTCACAATTGTCTCTCGCTTCTTAATGCTGGCAATATAGTGTAAGTAATACTTGGAGCACATTAAGGTCAAATGCATTTGCCCCCCCCCCCCCCCTAACAGCACAATGGGCCCTGGTCTGGCCCCCACTGTTGTAATTGTCTGTAAGGACATTAGCATGGTGGGTTGTGGACACAGACTTGTGATTGAGGCACCAAGGAGGTGATGACACAGGCTTAGGGTGGAGGCACTAAGGAGGTGATGACACAGGCTTAGGGTGGAGGCAATAAGAAAGTGATGGTACAGATGTAGGGTGAAGGCACAAAGGAGGTGATGGCAGACACATCTTGGCAAACATGTTTAAGTTGAGCTGCCGCAATGAGATGCCCATCTGTACAAATGGAAAGAAACTCATAAGCTGTGTGGATGACGCAAAGGAAAAATAACACCAATAATTTTGCTTGTGTTTTCCATGGTTTTGCCTACACACATAAAATAAATCATTTTTTCATGAAAAATCATACGAGGCGAATCCAAAACACCACCAATGTCCCCAATCTGTAGCTCTCCTGGCTGTAAGGGATTAGCCAAAAACCCATTTTTATAATTATGTGACACTAATGTTGTTGCTCTCAATAAACAAAATGTACATAAACAACCATTTTCTTTGTGACGGCATTTATCCAAAACAAAAAAAAAAGTACCTAAAAAACATGAGCGTTGTAGCTTGTGCTGTTTGAAAAAAAATACTCTCTGCTAATGCTACTAGGGAGTTTTACTTACGGCAACCTAGGAAAGAAAGACCTCCAAAAATTGCAGGGTCATAAGCTCCCAGGATCTTGTGCATTTCAAACATAATCATGTCCATCGAATGCCCTTCCAACACAAAATAAATATTTCCGAAGCTCGCTTGCTAATCTATAAGAGGAAAACACCCAATTACAGTTTCTGGACATATCAGCCCCATTGTGGGGACTCTCCATTCCAACAGCTAAGCGTTCTACAGAAAGTGGTTTTACCTGAACACCATTTGGTACCTGGCCTCCCACTCCAGACCAATGCTTCTCACACAATCACACTTCTCAGTATCACCTTCACACCGTCATGTTCCAACAGACTATTGTTCCACTCTTCTGCTCTTGGGTTGAGTTCAGCAGTTCTTTTCCTCATACACTCATGTTCCTCGATACTGCTCTTAAACTGTCATGTTCCACTGTTCTTTGCTTGTGCATGGTCGTGTTCCTCTGTTATCCATGATATAACCACCACATCGCCAACCCCTGCCATCATAGGCTGGGGGAGGAGATTGAACTCATTTATAATCTCAGTAGGGAAAAAAAAGCACAAGTATAAGAGAGATTACAGGTCTTCCCATAACATTTGCCTCATTATGGGAATGTTCACTATCACCCTCAGTTATATTCTTATCATTGTGGGGACTCTCCATTCATTTCTATGGGCATAACCCTAAACCCAACCTAACCCTACCACTTTCTCAGCCCTACCCTTAACCATAAGTAAACAAAGAAAACACAAGACCTTTGGCTATTTTAGTTTTTGACTGCATTCACAGATTTTTATAAAGTTGAGGTTTACATTGTGGGGACCTGAAAAATGTTCCGACAAACTAAAAAGTAACAGTAAAAATAACATTTTATTAACACAATGCAGTAAATAATTGAGTAATAATTGAGTATCAGCTCGGTTCTGGTACCGCTTGTGTGCATTACTCTGATGAAATAATGCCACGTTCCTCTTTGACTGAGCGTCTGCATTTTTTTGAGATGGTGCAGAGCAGGGGAGGTACTTGTATGTTGCTGGCAGATTGCATGATCTAACATGAATTTTAATCCTTGTGATAGACTCTCACGGCTATACCACTCTCTCGTGTCCAGAACAAGGATTAGTATCCAACAAGAAAGGGATTTCAATTCAATTTATTACACTTTCTCATCCTTTTCCACTCGAAAAGTATAATCTGGACTGCCCGGTCAATCCCCCGTTTATTCTGAGCAATGACAAACACGTTTCTGTTTTCATGTCTCTGAAGTGGGGCTAAGCCAGAAAAGCTGATATACAATTAGGTCCATTTCTTGGCTGATGGAGAACCCAAGTTCTCCAGTGAAACATGCAAAAATAAATTCCGCCGAGTAGCTGTAACCTCGATCTTGCTTTTGTGGCTGGAATCTGCATCGTGTGGTCAGCTTGTCATTATAAATCTCTTTGATCAATTAAAAGAGTAAAAGAGGGGAAAAAACAATGCTATATTTTCAGCTTCTATTCTGACACACAGTACTACTAATTATTGCCAAACCACTGCGCTCAGTGGGAGACACACTGCATTATCAGCTCATTTAGCATGTGGAGACAACTGCTTTGCGTGTGGCCCTTTAAGTAACCGTTTGGGAAACGTCCCACTGTCAGCACTTCAAAAGGTCTCCCTTTGAACTAAAGCCTCCAGAGAAGGAAAAAACGGAATTAAATCTATGTGGCTGGTCTTTATGTAACTCAAATGACCATTAATTCTACATTGTATTTGCACTATTTTGCTGCTTAATGAGGCTCTGACTGTCGGGGTCAGTTCCATGGAGACACAGAGGCTCTACAAGTGACCTTAAACACAATTTATCCTTCAAGAGAAAAACACACATATTTTTACTGGGTTACAGGGGGCTAGAATCCCAGGGAAGGGTGGAAATGGGGCAATGTCTCAGGTAACCTATAGAAACGAGCCCATCCAATCACCAGATATTGATTTGCCAAAGGAACATGATCTAGAAAATGGGAAAACAATAGCAAAAGTAACAAATGAGGTTGAAGAACAGTAACAGCGCCTCCTGCTGAATGAATGTGAAAAGAGAGGACCATTTTCAGTATTCATTTGGAAACATATTGCTCTATCATATTAGTAATATAGGATTATAGCATAACCAACAGTTTTGTATCTCTATTATGAATAATTAAACCACCAAATTAACAAGGTGATAAATAAATATCAACAATTGTAAAGAATAATTTATTTCTGGCATTTCCTGGTGTTTGCATTACGCCCGTCTATACACTGCCTAGGCACCTATATCCCTACTTCCTCACATACTATATACCCTCATTGTTTTCCGACATGCTTATAGGAGTTTCCTAGCTACTTATTTATTCAAGTCCAGCAGGTGGTGCAATTTCTCAAACCACTTTCCATGCCCCCATCAGTCAAAGTACTTCAGAAGTGACGTTCTTGTATTCGTGAGCTGTGTCTGTAGAGGAAGCCAGCTTCCCCTCTTTATTTGTCAGAGGTACTTTTGATCGCTGCATTACGCTGTGATTCTTGCCACAGCCGCCGTGAGAGGTGTGTTAGCCTGTCTGTTGGTCCGTCATGTTCATATTGGGCTCACGCTGTCCCATATCTACAGTCCCACTGTTCAAAAAGGTATTAAAAACAAAAGCATGGTAATTAATCAAAAACACGTTCGTATGAATAACCTCTCCACCGTAAACCTCTCCACAGCCGCGCCCAGCCAAACCGTGCTGATCCGGTACCACATTCTGAGATTAAAGTGAGTATAACAGCTAGGAGAAGCTGTGTGAGATACTGACTCTGCTTGTTGCTGAAATGTGTGGATAGGTGCACTCCTCTGCTGCTGATCCGATCCGTGGTCTTTATTCAAAATTTCAGTTAATTACCCGCTATATTAGCGCCCTGCCGTGGGTTGTTCCCTACCTTGTGCCTGTAACTTCTGGGAAAGGCTCCGGACCCCCACAACCATGCACAGGACGCGACATGGCCATCGATAGGATAGTCCGATCACTTAGGGCTATAGCCCCGAGTATTTTAAGCCTAGCCCCTAGTTTTTTTTAACCCCCGGTGACAATCTTCCTTAAAAAAAAAATAACAAAAAAGTCAAGCCCGGGGCAAACTTGACTTAACCCCTGATCTTTTCAATAGCTTTTTAAAAAGTCCCGTGGGACCAGCAGATGTTAAAAATAGATGGATGGATAAATCCGCCATGTCTGCACTTGGATGTCAGACCATTGCTGTTACATATAAGTAACTATTAGGATGCTGGCTGATTCTGAAACCCAGGAGCTCTGCGATATTTTAACAGCTTATGTCTCTTATTTTTCTTTAAAATATTATGCTTAGACTGTCCTATCAAATACGTAATTAAATGTTGGACGTATAAGTATGAACAGATTTTTAAGTTGAAAATAAATTCATGTGGCTTTGCCCGCCAATAGGTGGCAGTATATGACAATAATTGGTTCTCCAGGCCTGAAAAAAATCATGCCTTCTTTTTAGGACCTGAATACCTTAAAAATAATGAGGTGGGCGAGTGGGCATCGAGCTTTACAGATGTGCTATGCAGCATAATGACACAAAGGATATTTCCAAAATAGGCAAATTTTAATAGTAATGATTATAAAAGGTGGATTCTGGCTGCCTGAAGCTTTAGCCCTACATTATGAAAGAACAGAGTTAGAGCCCCCCGCCCCGCGAAGAATGGGCCAGCTGATTAACAGCACAGGCCTGGAAACATCTCCCTTAGATTGTACGTACGAGTTACCCTGTTACCCTAAAACAGCGAGCCAGGGCATCCCATAATGTCAGTGTATTTATGACCTCTGTCCATTCTCTGCACTCTTACCCTGTAAGACACTCTCAAAGGAGGCAGCTGCCAAATTAATGAATGTAAAACAAAAAGACTCCGATGTGCTGGATTGCTTATTTGTGTGTGTGTGTGTGTGTGTGTGTGTGTGTGTGCTCCCGGATACAGGCACCAGCTGTCCTCAGTCCGGGGGTGTGGCTGGACTTCTGCAAGCCTGTGTTGCCAATTCTGTCACATGACCCGGCTGCCTCACACACAAACGCGGCACATCCAAGATTTCGTCAGACCGAGGCTGGCAGCAGAAGGCTGTGTAATTGGACAGCAGACCGGTCCCTCCTCGTTCATCAGCATTATTTACTTTACTTTTCAAATGGAGATGAATAGACAGGGGAGCAGCGTGCTCTTGCCACGGTGGGCACCAGCCATGTAATCGAATGCACCTGCAGCGGGTTCAGGCGGATCGCCCCCTGCTGGCAACTAGCAAAAACAGGAAAGGTGGTGGTTATGCAGGTGGGTAAGGTGAGGAGGGGGAGAGGGATCTCTGGAGATGGGAGCTGGCATTGATGGATGGACTGGGGGGGCCAGCGAGAGCCCGTCACAGACGGATGCCATGTTAAGAGCATCCTGTGCAGCTATGCATCCTGTGGGGGGTGGGAATCAATGGTCATACATCACTGCGTTTGGTTGGTGGGGGGGCAGCAGACTGTCTGGCTGGCCAAAAATGGCTTCCTAAACACAACCACTCTACAGAAGGCTGCTAACCAAGCATTTCTCCCAGACGGCTAAGATAGTAGGTCACTGGGTCTGACGGTCACTCCACAAGGCAGGTGCCAATTCTCATTGTCCATGGAGCTTTGCTGATTGTCAAGATAGCAACGGGAATCATTGTTGTGCTGAGGGGCAGCGTGTCTCTGAATGCCCAGGTCCAGCTGCGCTGATCTCCGTCCTCCTAACCGGGACAGCGTGCCAGGGTCCTTCTCCATCAGACCCAGGTTTGGCTGACTGCAAAGTGACAGACAGGGGACAAATCCAGTGGCTGATAGACAGAGAGAGGACTGGTGGAGGGATCGGGGGGGGAGGGGGGGGTGGACACTATAAATAAATAAGTTCAAGTGCACCACACATCAAAGGAAACCATCCACCTATGAGTTCAGTGATGGAAGACAAGGCGTGTGTGTGGGGGGGGGGGTTTGGGAGGGGCAGCCTGCTCATCCTCTTTCACTGTAAGGTGCATTAAAAATGTCTTGGCGACTGGACGACGACTGGAAGCCCTGCTTATCCAACACGCCTCAGGCCTCCGAGAATTTACGTTTATGCATCTGGCAGACATCCCCATCCTGGATGACTAAGCGACTCTGGTTAAAAGCAGAGGGGTGTCCCCATAATATTCAGGAGTGAACAACAGTCCCGTGTCAGGTTCAGAAATGACTCAGAGCCTGATTTTACGGTGTAAATGACGCAGGCAAACGAGACACATGACACAGACCCTGATCTAACGGCATAATGACACAGGCAAATGCAGCGCCCCGCTATATCTGATCCCTGTCATAAGCGGGTCTAAGCTCACTCCCAGCCCGATGGCTCACAGAAGAACATACACGGCATCGCGGCCCAAGCTCCGCCCGACCCGAAAGCAGCTCCCACCAGGCCTGGCATCCGTCACGAGCCCCTGGCATCTGTAGGCAGGCGAACGTCACCCTGACAGAAGCAGGGCTCACCCTCAGCCTCTGCTAACCCGCAAGATAAAACCCACAAGTTCTTTACTGCTGGAACTCTTTGAAACACAGACACAAACCCAACATGGCAAGCAGATTTAAATGATAACTGAGGGGAAGACTGCACAACATGGAACTGTATACCATAAAATCACAGACAATATCACACATTATTAATTACTGTTTTTCACTTTATTAACCAATTACTAAAGAGAATGACAAGATGGAAAAACCAACCCTCCTCATCACAAGAACTATTACCTCTATTAAAATCACTACTGTTATTATTAATAATAATGAAAATGATAATAATAATATTGAATAACGCCAACAATACCAGTATATTGTTTTGTTTATAGAATCCAAACAATAAAACAATGTAGGTCAATCACAACTGACTTGGACTGGATCTGATCTCCCATGAGGCTCTGCTGTGGATCTTTCTGGGCCAGCACAGACTTGATGGCCCATGCGTCCTGTTCCTCCCAGATGTGGTGGTTCTTCTATATCCAGGAGAGCTCAGCCCTTACTGGCCAGACAGAACAGGCTCATCCTCTGTCAGAGAAGCAGGCTGAATGCGAGGAGGGTGTAGGGGTGGAGAACCTGTTCCATGGAGGGCCGGTGCAGGTTTTTGGGATGACCTCTCAATCAGCCAATAATAAAACAGTGGTTCTCAACTCCATTGCTGGGGACCCACTGTTATTGGCTGATTGAGAGGTCATCCCAAAAACCCAGACCGGCCCTCCATAGAACAGGTTCCCCACCCCTGGTGTGAGGGTTTCCTGGGAGTCTATGTCCCGTTAACTCGACAGAGGAGGACCATTCTATATGGAGCTGGTACTGGTTCAACAGAACGGTCAATGGGTGACCTCCAACAGGAGAAAGGGACTCTCCCATTGGGGTTGTTTTGTACTAACTGGGTATCTAGAGTATTGTGACCACCAGGATGGTCCAGTATATATCCAGATATCTGCATTTAATCCTGGCTCCCCAACACCCGTCTACCCAGCAAACGGGGCATTTCTGAGGATGTGGTGCTGCCACACTACCTCAGAAAAAAATCACACTGCCTGCCCTGGTCGCTCATTATGTCACGTTTCCCTCGTCTGCCGCGTCCTCTCGCTTTGTCGTTCAGTGTTGGCAGGAAACCAGAAACGGACGACGCACAAATGAAGCCACACAGCACGAGGCACACAGACACACGCACACACACAAGTATGCACACTGTCACACAGTTTTGATTAAGGACACACAGAAACACACGTCAGCAGAACAGCGCGGTAGCTGCATGAAATAATAAAAAAAAGACAATAAACTCTCCTGTCACCAGCATCCAGTAGGAAGATTCCCCTGAAGTTTATTTACTGTAACCGTGGTGATCAGAGCCTGGTCATGTGGGCTGGGAGGGAACAGATGAGGTCGGGGGGGGAAGCTGAGATGCCTCATTAAAAAGCAGGGGGAGAGCAGGAGATGTGTCAGTTCAGAGACTGGGAACAAAGAAGTTCTAGGTTTGGGTCCTTAGAAGGGAATTGTACTCTTCTTGTAGCCTTGACCAAGGTGCTTGAACGAAGGCCTCACAGTATACATGTTACTCTGGAGAAATCAACAACATATAAAACTACTTCAGATTGAAGCAAAACGATTATTAGAGGTAAATCTATTGACCACAGGACGTATTGCTTATTTAAACCCAGGTAGTAATCTGAAACGTCATACATAAATATATTTGGACTTGTTTTGACCCTGGACACACTTGTGGGCCTGTCACAATGACAGGTGAAGTCTGGTCCAAACAGTCTCTTTAAACGTCAGCCTCCCCCCCCCCCCCCCCCAAGTCCTGTTGGCCCTGCAATCTGCTGGAACATTCTGGCTTTCCTCAGCAAATTCTGGGTTTGTGCCTCGCGGCTGATTGGTGCCACCAAACAAATGTGGCAGTCGTCTTCCTAAGGTCTCTGCCTTCAGATAAGCCTTATGATCTGATTTTAGCACTTTAATAGCACAGGGAGCTCGCTGGGTGGGAGAGGCCGACATCATGTGACAGATTCGCTAATGAGTGGGGATCGTGCAGGAAAGCTGGCACGGCAGCACTGGGGAGACCTCGCCAAGCGGCCCACGAGGGGTAGTCCCCGGTTTCCAGGAGCAACGGGAGACATTCATCAGTTTGCATTGGTGCTGCATGCCCATGCCGTCCCTGGCTCCCATCGACGTTTGTGAGCGTGTACCAGAGCCCTGAGAGGACTGAGATTACATACTGATCGTGGGAATAGGACGTAAAGCAGCCCTGGACCCATCCTGACATATGGCTCCGTCATCCACAGCCCATTAGTGAAGCCCTCAGAGACCGTGCAGGGACTGCATGGCCCAGTAATCCAAAGTGGAACCGTGCCAGGCCGCCAGGCCCCGCTAGCTGGTGTTGAGGTGTGACGGACGCATGTGGCTCCAGGGAGTGCAGGGTTACGAACCCGGCCTCCCCGTCTATGTGTACACGATCAGTCAGTGTCCCGAACATCCTTAATCTCACTGAAGCCTATTGAGCGTTGCTAAGGTAACAGAAGCTGCAACCATGTCATACTGTATGAAGAGCCTGATCTACATCTTCCATTAAACTGAAATGATTATATGTTTTAGTAAACTACCTTTTTGGTAGTTGCCAGAATGGGAACCATTGATTTAATAGCAACTGTTTATGAAAATTTGCCAGTTTTATTTACATTCTTTTTTCCCTCCATTTGCTTCACCAGTGGAACAAACCAGAGCTCAAATACAGCTTTATTAGATCAGAAAGAGTCAAATATTTACTTCTTAAATAGTTCTCATGAATTTAACATGCAACAAATTCTGCCATCTTCCTGCTTTTGATGAATCAAGGCTTGCAAAACACCAATGAGGTATCAGCGTCCTTTCCCAAGTCTGCCTAATCAGTCTAGGATTGTCGTTCCATGGTATATATTTTTAAAGCCATTAGAAGATCGGCTCATTCTCATAAATCAAGCTTCCAGAAGGTAAGATTAAGACCCAGGTAGTGCCGTTAGCCAGAGAAAGATTCACTTAAAAATAAGTCAGCTGAAATCTGGCTTAAAAAAAACTCTGAAGATTGAATAGGGTGAAAGACAGATCAGGATAGCAATCCCGCTGCGAGACAAAGCCAGCATTACGTCAGTGAAGTGACAGCAAACTTCAGCCTGACAAGAAGCATATTGCATTAGAACCAGAGAACCTCAAGGCGACACTCTTTTCTTTCGTAGCTGTGGAGGATTTTTTCCCCACTGCATCCACAAAGCATGCAAAGACATATCCTTCCACGGATTATAAGGGCTGATCTTATGCTATGCAGATTTTGCTGCCGCACTTTGACAACAGTGCCTGCATCTACACTATAAAACAAGGGCTCATTATATCACTGAAAAACAGGTGACACCCCGTACCTGAGCTCCATTCTCATTAAAACCTCCATGTGCTGGGCGTTCCCTGTCTGATAGAAATAAAATACTGACAGACAGCCTCTGGAGGCCTCATCCTCTCCTAAATTGGGAAGGAAACTTTTGACTGTCCTTCCATTTAACCCGGATAATTTAGGAGGAACCTCCGGCCCCAGTGATGTCACTGAGGTGAACCTCAGCTGGTTCTTGTTCCGGACACAGCTGCCGCTTCAGCTGCCTGGGGGGGGTCACTGTGGATGGAGGACACCACTAATTCATTTGCGATTGATCTCAGATCCAGTCACACCCACCACTCAGGTTCACAGCGGCTGCTTCCAGGCATATTCAGCTCCTAGCCAATCGTCACACATGAAATTAGCATATGTTTACTGGACCAACACACCGTTAATCCATCCTGTGATCATTTTGTGTGCTGTCACATAGACAGCACAGTCACATGGACAGCACAGTCACATGGACAGCACAGTCACATGGACAGCACAGTCACCTGTAGTGAAGCAAGCATAAAACATATAATCAATGGCCTTCTTTGTAGCACAACATAAAAAGCACGTTTATTTAATGATGCCCATTGTTGTCTTGGTGAAGGCTGGCAACTGAAACTCACGCTAACAGAGGGGAATCTGCCGACACGCTGAGGCATGGCAACGTGTTGCTTACAATGCCGCGTGATTAAACACGGCCTGCGTGGCTGTAAGCCTGGTGTCACAGCAGAACTGCGTCACTTATCTGATGAAGCTGTAATCATGGTCTGACTCTCTGAACTGATGAAGTTGTATTTGAGATCTGACTCTCTCTGATCTGACGAAGCTGTATTTGAGGTCTGACTCTGCTCTGATAAAGCTGTATTTGACCTCTGATTCTCTGTTCTGATGAAGCTGTATCTGAGCTCTGACTCACTCTCTGCTCTGATGAAGCTATATTTGAGGTCTCACTGATCTGATGAAGCTGTATTTGATGTCCGAATCTTTCTGATCTGATAAAGCTGTATATGAGCTCTGATTCTCTGATCTAATGAAGCTGTATTTGATGTCCGACTTTCTCTGATCTGATAAAGTTGTATATGAGCTCTGATTCTCTGATCTAATGAAGCTGTATTTGATGTCTGACTTTCTCTGATCTGATAAAGTTGTATTTGAGGTCTGACTCTCTCTGATCTGATAAAGCTGTATTTGAGCTCTGACTCTCTCTGATCTAATAAAGCTGTATTTGAGCTCTGACTCTCTCTCTTATCTAATGAAGCTGTATTTGAGCTCTGACTCTCTCTGATCTGTTGAAACTGTATTTGAGCTCTCAGTCTCTATCTGATTAAGCTGGGATCTGATTGAAAATTATCTTAGTAATTATCTACCTCACTGTCCAGTGCGCTTGGGATTCACACACTACTTGTTTACTTTGATGCCCACTGCATTCTCTCTTCACCCATGAATATGGATGACTCTTTGTATATAAGCCGGCCGAGTTAAACAGACCAAAGGCTCATTTTAAAAGTGCTAAACACAATTCAATTATGCTGCCCCCACAAATATAAACACCCAAACGACACCATCCTGACATGGTAATGATCGGCAGACAGATATAAAAGCAAAGAGACTGGTTTTGTTATTGTGTGAAATAATGGCTAGCGAGGAGGTAACGCCCCCACGACCCCCACCCCTGACCCCACCCCTAACCCCACCCTTGACCAGGTTTCACCCCTTAGTCACTTCCAATTTACTCATTCACAGTGATGTGGCACCCTGTTAAGCAGCATTCCCCTGTGGACGACTTCATGGTACAATCAATTTGCCCGTCTTTAAGCAGAAAGACTGGTCATGCTGCCTGCGGCCCCCAGTTTCATGGGGCATCCCCTCGCTTGATGATGTTGTCTCTCCCTATTAGCCCGCCATTCATTTGATGATCTGGTGTTTGCAAGCACCATGCTAATGGCCTGGGTCCCCCCCCCCCCCACCCCCACCCATCCACCACTAGTCAAACTTATAGGGTGAGCAATTCTGCCTAATGACAAGAAAACCACTACAGGAAAAACTACAATTTAACTGCAGAAAGCAGATTCACAGATGGAATTTATTCACTTCTCTCTGAGTGGAGATTTCACCTGAGATTCTCGGGATAAAACCTGACCTCCTGCTCTGCACAGACACGTGGAGCCACACAGAAAGGAGGACCCATATTTTAAATGACCGATCTTTCCTCTGTGAGGCATGCGGGTATGACGGAAGATTTTCACATCCATGCAAGGAAAAGAACAGCATGCGGACACCCACTAATGCAAAGGCCAAGTCTCATGGCTTCATTTATCGATGGAAATCTCCAACTTTTAAATAAGTAGAGGACTTTTCATCCAGCACAGAGAATTTACAATTAACATGACCATCGATAAGTGTCTACCAAGCCATTACTGCTTAAATGTCTCAGAAGCCTGTATAATTAACAAAATGGATCTCAGGCATATATTGTTTCAGAGACATCCTGACTCTCATCCTGACCCGTCTCAGTCTGTAAAGGACAAGCCACTAATGATCTTTTTTTTTTTTTTACCAAATTCATATAAAAACAAATAATAATTGAATCTCTGATATAAAAAGCAAACAAATAGAAGGGGAAAACGTTAAAATTTTAGTAATATCTTTTTTCCGGTGAAGGTATGTCTGGACAGACATCGATTCAGTTTAACGCAGGTCAAAAACAGTTTAAGGAAGACATATGATGTACGTAGGATGTGCAGTTTTTTCCAGTCCACACCTCAGGTAAATTAAGCAGTAGCGTAGAAAACAAAAAGACAGATGTTTAGTATTCGCAGGGGCTTAAGGGGTCAAGGGATGAAAATCAGGTAACAAGGCCCTTTCTGAGGAGATCATGCGGGCGTCCGCGACGTTCCATTCTGTCAGGAGGTCCCACCTCCGCCGGGTTTCCCATTACTGCAGCGTCTAAATCGAGCCACATGAATGGGGAGGAGGCATGAGATGTTCTCCTATCTTTGCTACTGAAACTGGGGTAGCCAAGAATAAAACAGTTTGACAGACGCCATCATAAGGACACTGGTATTTAAAAATTTATGGCGACAGATGCTGCACCAGTACACAGAGCATGCCAGCCAGAGGAACCCAGTAGAACCCTGAAGACCCAGTAAGATGGTGGGACATCCTGGAGGAATGACGTCGCTGCAGCACCCAGGACTCAATAATAACAATGACATCAAGTGGGTATCATCTGGGAAACCTCAGTGTATGGCTTCTACACCCAGACTTCCCCTTGATTTACATCAATGCTGTAAATCATTGTTCCACACAAGCCGACACTCTTGCATTAAAGGAACAGTCCTTTCACCAGCAGTTCAGGCCTGTTCATTTAACGGTCCTGTATTCCCATTGGCCACTGCACACCATAGCCTGCCTCAGCCAGGGGAACGGGCACCCTGTGAACCACAGACAAAGAGTGGTCAACATCTCTGAGTGATGAAAATCTGCTAGGAATGACGTCAGGTGTGGTAGCTTAAGGACACACTAAACACTAAACGCTATCCAGCTTCTCCAGCATTCCCTGATCAGCGATAACATGTGTTAATGAGTGTTTACTTCACGCATGGCGGGGATCTCAAACGACCTCTCTCACCTCTGTCGGATGTAATTATGTTTGCAATGCATTATGGTTCCACTTCCTGATTAGCATGTAAAATACATGCAGATGATATATTTAATATATTATAAACAGTTGTTGTCTATCCTCAATGTAGCATCCTAGTGTATATGATGGCTTTAGTGCATTGCTTTAATCAATTAGCCTTAATCAGGATGATTTATCAGTTGAAACTGTTACACTGAACAATAATGCTGCATGCTTTTTGAAAGCAAGGCCAACTAATTTCTGTTGGGACGAGGCTCAAATACAGATGTGCCCAGACCTCAACTTGGTTTGGAGGAAAAGCCACACACCTGTTGTACGGAGTATGTCACATCTAAAGACTGGTGTTCACCAAGTTTTCAACAGAACTTCCAATGCAAAAAGAGATGAAGAAAATATCCCAGTTGGGATAAACACTGCTTTTCGTTTGGAAAGTAGTCACCTGCTTCGTTAAATTACATCATGTCCAAGTCGATTGCCTGTTGATGCAATGATGACTGTAGAGTGCCCAAGCAGAGCACAGTCAGGGATTCTGCCCCCGCAGAATGTGGGTGTCCTGACAGGGAACCGGAGGCCAGGGAAGGAGTTTATCACATCGACACAAGTGCAGAGAGCTTACTGCTTGGACTACCAGTGGAGATGAAGTAAAGCTCCAGGCTCCTATGAAGGACGGTGGGCTTCAGGGGGGTGTGAGGCTTGCAGGGAAAGTGTGGAAGATAAGGTTAGAGGTGGCTTTCCATCCCAGCATGAGGTGAAGGGACTCCTGCCATTTTGGTTGGGAGGACAGGTCAGTGTGGATCTCCCTGGATCAGAGCAACCACTGGTGGCAGTGAAGGAGAGCAGCAGGCCCTCTAGAGAAGGCAGGCATGCACGCATACATATATGTGGCAGCACTGAAACGAGTTTTTAAAGTGTGGGTGCAAGAACACAAATAACTCGACAAAAAGAATTTGACTGTCCCTCACAAAAACTGTAAAGTTTTAGTGACTAAATTGCATTTTCTAAACCTTTTCAGATAGGAGGAGATTTGTTTGGCTATGCCTAGAAAACAACGTTGCTACCAGTGTGGAGACCGTCAGAGTTTTACCAAAGACAAAAATTCCACCTCCAGCTGCCTGCCCATCTCATCCATTTCTGTTGCAAAAGTGCACAGTGTATTGTCTAAGTGAATAGGGTATAGGTTAATTAGTGTGCACCGTCTTTCTCATTCTCATAATGCATCCATGCCTCTGGGTATAGCCCATTCAAATGTCATGTAGCCTAACTTTTTATACAATTTAGACAGCACAGAATCATTAACCTACTTTAACGCATTTATTTATACAACCACATATTTCTTACATTTTGACATCAGTGATGCAGTGAAGATAGTCTCTTTATTTGTTGACGCCTACCCTCCCCATTAATCCGGGGTGGAGCGGGCACCTAGTTGAGCTGGCGTGCTCCCTTAAGTGGCTGGGTCACGCTAAACTATATACATATTTACAAAGACTACAATAAAACATCCCGAAATATGTAGTCTAACAAAATGCAGTTTAAATTAGGTAGCCTACCTGGCAAAATTGCAAACAAACAAATTTAAAAGGCCCACGGCATATAATCGGGCTATATCCAACAAAAAGCAGTTTTTAAGAACGTAACCTACATGGCGAAATTGTAAACAGAAGCCCTGCAGCATATAATAGCCTATTAGAACAGAACTTGCTCAAAGGTTTTTTTTTTCTTTAGATCCTACCCATCATGCACTGCAGTTTTTTGTAAATTCCTCAATGGAAAACCATTAAATACAAAAGGAACAGCTTAGTTTGACTTCAAAACATTACTATGTATTATATTTTAAGTTTGTTGTAGGGATTTTACAGATTTAAAAAAAAATTAAATAATAAAAATAATAAAAAAAAATACACCATACACCCACCATAATAAGAATGTATACCAAAAATAACAGAAATATGAAATCACAAGTCACAAATAAAATGCAAGTAATATATTCTAGCTGTCAAGAGCTTGGGAGAAATTGAATCAGTATAACTTTGTGTGTTTTTAGTATATGGGAGGGGCCTCTTATGGCTGGGGGGAGGGGCCTCTATGATCCGGGGGAGGGCCCAGGGGTGGTGGTCTTGTGTATATATTAGGGATGTGCACGAGTACTCGATTAATGAGAAGCTGGAGCAAAGAGTGAAAATGGCTTCTAAAGCGCGCAGCGATGTCTGGCAACACTTTGAAAAACTTGACGAAAAAACAGTCAAGTGTAAGATGTGCAGCGCCACAGTCGTCTACAACACCACAACGAGTTCCATGCGTTATCATCTTGCATATAAACACAAAAAAGCAGATGATGCCGATGCCACTACCAGCAGTCAGACGAGCATAAGAGATTTCACCATCAGACAGAAATGCGACAAAGGCAGGGCAAAGAACATGACGCAGTTAATAGCAGAAATGACAGCAGAAGACTTGCTGCCTATTAGTTTTGTTGAAGGTGAAGGTTTTAAACGTTTAATGAATTACGTTGAGCCCCACTATACTGTCCCATCGCGCAAAACGGTCACTGCAAGTATTGCGGGGCTTCAGTTGCCGTTGTTTTAAAGTAACGGGAGAAGCGCATCCACTACTTTATGATTGGCACGTAGTTCAAGCTCACATGCATCTTGTGTAGATAAATACAATTTGTAATATAACATTAACATATTTATGTATCTAGGCTATGTGATTAATTTTATATACAATGCGTCATGTAGAAAAAGCGCTTCAGCTTCACCTCATGCTGTTACTTCTTTTAAATGTTTACTGTATACTGTGACGCAAACGCCCCGCCCATTGCTTAAACTCCACCCCCGATTAATCGAGTACTCGTTTCTCAAACCTGTGGATTACTCGAAATGAAATATGATCAAAAATGCCCATCCCTAATATATATATACATGAATCAAACTCTATAACACCACAACTGGGAGCCACATGCTTTGTGACTCTGTGCCCCCTCCCCAGGAAGAGGGGAGCTGAAGGGGAGATCCGTCCTCAAATCGTGACTCCCCGCACCACCAGTTCACTGGGCACTTATGCTAATACCACCTGCCCCCGGTTGATCTTCCGTTTATCAGAGGCAAGGCGAATTACGAAGACCTGGGCTCATTTGCATAATGATGACAGAGCTGGGTTTCCACAGTGACCCAGAGTTTGGAGAACGCAGAGCAAGCACAGGTTAGAAATAAAACTCAGAAATGGAAGCGGGTCATCCCAAAGAAAAATCCATCCATCCATCGTCCAGCCACTTACCCTGGCCAAGGGGTCTTGAGCCTATTGAAAAATAAACAAAATAAATATTGGCACACTGGCCTCACACTTCCAGGGTTGGGGGGTTTGAGTCCCACATACAGCTCTGTGTGTGTTTTCATGCTCTCCCCGTGTTTACGTAGGTTTCTTCTGGGTAAATCCACTTTCCTCTGGTAGTCCAAAATCAGGCAGTCGGGAGAGCTGGCATCCCTAAATGTGTGTGTGCCCTGCAATGGTCTGGAATCCCATCCAGGGTTCCCCTCCCTTATGCTCTGCATTTTCCGGGAAAAGCTCCAGGTTCACAATGACCCTGCACTGGATAAGTCATATAGAAGATGGATGGATGCATAAGTAGTTAAAGGCATTATAAAACTGCTGCAAATGTTGATTTCTTAGGGGCAGGCCTTATCTCCAAAAGACTGGGTTTGATCCAGCAGTACCTGTTGAACAAGTAGCCCACTTTGAGTTTCATGTGGTAACCCAGGGGTAGACTGGGGAAGCAAGTGACTAAGCAAGCGATTGATAATACGACAACCTCTCTACTGTCACCAGCTGTCACTCCCTGGTCCACTAGAGTTCTTTCTCTCTCTCTCTCTCTCTCTCTCTCTCTCTCTCTCTCGTTCAGCCTCTCCTTCACACCTCATCCAGGCTGGGATGAGCAGAGCTGGCAAAGCTGAGAGGCAGTGATCCAGAAAGTACAACAAAATTAGCAGTAACACAGTGAATCCCCCCAATAAAACAGGCTGCCGAAACTTCAGCGTAATCTCCCCTTGAAGCTGGGCTTCTCATGCTGTCTGCTGTGCCTGGAGACTGTATCTCACAGTATACAATGAGCGAAAGACCCACATTAAAATGTCAGTGTTCAAAATGTCAGTGTCAAAAAAAAATCAGTGTTAAAATATCAGTGTTAAAAACAATAAAGAAAAGGACACTATGAGTTTGAATTGCTTGAGATTTTTCGTAACGAAAGACTAGAACTTGAGACAGTAATATGGATTCATGATGTAGATTTCTCTTGTTCGAGGGGAAGCCCTGATGATTATAGAAAGGCCTGGGGGAATCTGGAATCTCAACTGTGGGACAGCGGAAGGAGGACACTGGGGGGGAACCCAATACCAGACTGATCCAATTACAGGCCGCAAAAATCTAATGTGAAAAAGTATAGGCCAGCGGCCACTGAGATGGAAGTGGGCAAATGTGAACTGGCCAAGATGAGCAATGGGGGGGGAGGTGGTGCCCACAACTCTGACTGGATGGAGAGTCTGTGGACTGGACAGCTTGGGCTTGATCTGATTTCCCTGTGCATGGAATTGAAACTGAGGGACAATTAGAGACAATTTAATTCCATCTCAGCACACAAGGGTAAAATGCAGATAGTGAACCTGCTGAATAGCTGGGCAGAAGGGGAGACAACACAGGAAAGAGAGTGACAGACTGGGACCCCAGAGACGAGCTGACCTCATCCAAACAAGGTGACTTTGATTTTAAAAGATGTCTGCCATCTCTAAAAGCAACCATCTACTAATGCTTGTCCAACCTTGAGTTTGATGAGGCAGGCAAAGTTTTTTTTTTTTAAACCATGGCGGATTTCACACAAGAGCTGAGAGACACAGTCACAGAGTACTGAACTGGTTGGTTGAAACAATATGCTGGTCTGGATTTTCACTTTCTGGACCTGAAATGTCCGCCTCTGGTGTACGGCCTCAGTTTATAGCTCTACAAAGGTCATAGAAAGAGGCGGCCCCGTCACAGTGGACACACATGCTCAAGATTCTTCCCACAATAAAGAGCCTAGCACTCAAGTCAAACCCCCGACCCTAAAGGTCAGAGTGCTACCTTCTGAGCCCTCCTCCCCCATATAAATAGAAAGGTCAGCTTAAATGGTAAAGAGCAGGGGTCTCAGGGCAAGTCAGGTGCAGACATGAACACAAATAAAGGCAGGGGAAAAATAATTGTAAGGCAGTAAATAAATAGAGTCCTGCATTTGGAAACACACAAACAACGATGACAACACGCATATGTCCTACAAGTGGAGCCCCGCACAGGGTTGTGGATCCAGGGACAGGCTTTGTCTGCCCCTGGAATGTACGGTATCCTGCACCCTGGTCTATCCAGCTCCTGCCCCCAAACAGGACACAGTGAGGCCCTGAGCAGGTGAGGGGAGCCTCATTGAGTGCCTCCGCGATCAGCCGAGGAGGCCAGCAACAGTGTTCGGATTTGCATTACCACCGGGTGCAGAGTCCGGTTACCCGAAGGTAAAAGCCAGGCATTTAACACAGAAAGTGTACACTTACAGCTGCTTTACACAGGCCGTGTGTCACCTTATGGACATTTTAAAGGCGCAACGACTGTTAGTGCCCCAACATGAGTAGAACCTCAACATTTTTGAATAGCTTAATATAAAATACAGTCCCATACAGGGGATATAATTAGGTTCATCGTGACCCTATACTGGATAAGTGACAAAGGAATATGAATGGATGCACAGTCCAGTATAATTCATTGGTCATTTAGGGATGGTCTAAAAGCTGCCTTGCAAATTTAAATTGTAAACTTGAATAACATGTTAATGTGAGTTATATTTTGCAGATAACTAGATCCGGATTTTCCGATGGTGACCTTGAGTTGCCAAATTATTCACAGGTGTGCCTGTGTGTGTGTGTGTGTGTGTGTGTGTGTGTGTGTGTGTGCCCTGCAATGGGTTGGCACCCCATCCTGGTTATTCCCTGTCTTGCACCCATAGCCTCCAGGATAGGCTCTGGACGCCCACGACTCTGCATATAGATCAAGTAGGGACAGAAAATGAATAGATGGATCCAGTATGAAAGGGGAGGTGCAGAGAGGTTCTCTTCGAGGGTGAAGCCAGGCTCTGGAGTCAAATGACAAAGTGGCATACAGGAAAATAGCTCAGGATGACGACATGGTGTGTCCAACCCATACATCCCTAAAGTGAAACATCCATGTGCTGGTCACACACGCAGCCAGCCCACCTGGGGCTGTCTGGTCCGAGGGCCGCTAAGCCTCCTCTTCCCTTGAGATCACAGGAGCTCCACAAACGCTGGAAGCAGCATTTTGGTGGAGAACGGCAGATAAAATGCAACGCAAGCGAGATTTGAGCTCAGCCAATCCGGTCGTCAGGGGGGATTTATCAGGAGAAAGAGAGCGGCTTGAAAGGGTGAGATGGAGCTTTACATGAAAGAACTCAAAACAGGGGAGTACGATCCTCGAGCACTCAGTAAACATGAGGCTGATGGGCGACGAGGCTAGAGAGACCGTGAAAGCAGCCATCACCCTCACGGCCATCACCGTGCCTCCCACTCTCCCTCAGATGCTCTTGGATATCATCCTGAGAAAGAGTGACTCGCACCTTTGCCCACCAATATGGGCCTGGCCACTGTCACCATGGTGCTGCCCGCTTGCTTGGCTTAGCTCTTCCATACTGCCATGTTAAAGATCATTTACAGCAGTGTTTCCCAATCAGGTCCTCGGGTCCCTGCAGACAGTCACCGTTTCTGCTCCCTACTGGGAGCTGGGAGGGAGCAAAAATGTGGACCATCTGTCTGTCCCTGCGGACCGCATTGGGAAACACTGATTTGCAGCATTTACGGCCAAGTTTGCTAACCTAGCATGGGAGACACAGCCTTGCGGAGGATGCTCAGCAATGAGAACTTCCATTAAAGCCCTGCCTCACAACACCCCTCAGTGGACCACTCAAACGACCAAAATTGTAAGGCTTACCTCTTGTGTTACCAGAGTGTGTCTCTTAGTGTCTCTCTTAATTGCCAATTATCCTGCCCTGATTGCCATCATGTGCTTCACCTGTGCTTTATCCTATATACAGTATATGAAGGTTTAGGCTCAGGCTGGCGAGTTCAGCATGAGTTGCATGCAATAGTGGGTTAGTGTTACTTTTGCTCCTGCTAGTATAGATGATGTTATGTCAGTAGTCATGTCCTCCATGTTCCCTCAATTGTATTAATCTACCTTGTTCGTCACTCAATAAATCTCACTGACTTGCATTTGCATCCTGGTCTCCCTACACCCACGCCTGGCTGCTATGGGACAAAAATGGACAAGAGGACAAAAGACCTACAGTACTGTGCTCATCTTCTTATACAAGCTCAAAAGCATTTGTTCGTTTAGCTCTCCCTGGCCATGATTTTACAGTAAAAACAGCATTTCTTATAAACACTGACCAGGGAGGTCAAAGTTACCAAATGTCCCAAATGTTATCGGCAAATAGAAAACACAGTGACAGCTTTACAGCCCACAGAAACTCTGCAGAAACTTTACTGACCCACTGTGTTCACTTTCGATGAATACCGGGCTTGTTAAACTGCTTTTTACAAGATGCTGCACTTTAAAAGGACAAATGTGGCATAGTTTACTTTTTAATTTCTGCTTAATCCTCCCGGTAAGGCTACAGGAATCACAATGAGGGGAAGGCTTCCTGATCCAAGGACCATCTCCCTGTATTACAGGGTCCCCTCACCTCATGCCATGTGTTATCTACAGAGGAAAAGGAGGAGCAGCGACTGGGTGGGAGTCATGCTGGTGGGACTCTGCCAGATCCCCTGGGTACAGCCATGTGCTGGTGATGACGTGGAGGATGACCGACTCTCTAGACCGCCTACTCTACAGAGGTCAGGCAGATGGAGGACAGTCAGAATGCACGGCGTGCAGAAGGACAAGGGATAAGGATAGCGGGACAGAGGACAGACAGAAAAAGGCCGTCATCATTTACAGGGAACATGTAACTGTACAGAGAAGGGACAGATTGAGGACAGTTATAATATCCAGGGGACAAAGATAAGAAACAGACAAACTCTACAGGGGCCAGACAGATAGAGGACAGTCATAATGTCCAGGGGACACAGATAGGAAACAGGCAAACTCTCCAGAGGCTAAACAGATAGAGGACAGTCATACTGTCCAGGGGACACAGATAGGAAACAGACAAACTCTACAGGGGCCAGACAGATAGAGGACAGTCATACTGTCCAGGGGACACAGATAGGAAACAGGCAAACTCTACAGGGGCCAGACAGATAGAGGACAGTCATACTGTCCAGGGGACACAGATAGGAAACAGGCCAAATAGAAAAGAGCAGAAAGACAGGAATGTGGACAGAGAACAGGCATACGGTACTGTATGTTAAATATTCATAATCAGTTTTTCCAGCGCAATTTTTAGTATATCTGTACTTGCCTCACAACAATGATTTGATAGGGCAATCCTTACAGAAACAAAAAAAGCACAATCAAATCTAAAATTCTGTTTTTTTCTGAGGCATTACCATGAGCAAATTATTAACTGGAAATATTGCAGCTTCAATAAGACGTTAACTTTATTTCCTTGTTCCAGTAAAGGATGATTTAAAGCATTTTGTGGAATAATGAGCATTTTGCTAATTTCCTGCCCTGTAATTTCCTGCAGAGTGCTACGAGACGAGACAATGGTGATCATATAGTCAGACGACTGAGAATTGGTTGGGAGGAGGCTACAGGAGGTTTCAGGGTTACATCCTCTAAATGTGCTCATTAATCTCTAATTCAGATCACTGCTAATGGGGGCCTAATTGCAGTTCTTAATGGCAATATTGGAGAGCAGCAAATCCAATGACTTGCCGGCGTTACGGCATGCCAGGGCTGCAGTGGAACATATTGCAAATTTGTGCCATTCAGAATAGCCTCACTGGGTTCTGGAGCGAGTTGAGAGGATGTCGACGTGTCTGGATTACATTATTCAGCTATGAAAGAACACTATATTTACTCTGTAATGCTGACAATTTTGCACAAGTGTGCGTCCATTCCCTACAGCAGACGGCTTAAGCATCGATACGGATGGTCTGCTACGTTTATACTGCCTCAGCGGTGTGAAGACACAATTTCTCCAGCCATGACTGCCGATGCGGAAACCTGCTATTGGGGAAGCCTTGTCTGTCGCGCCTCTCCACTTCAGGATACGTAGTGTGCCCCCTGCTGGCAGTTATAGACATGCTTTTATGTTCACTTTTACCAAACACTATCGTTCATGCTGCTACAGAGCTGGCCTCAGAGTCAACCTCGTGTCCCAGGGCCGACTGTCGTCAAGTGTCTGTGGGGCTGGAAAAAGTCTGAGACGGAAATGGATAGGGGAAAGGACGACGCTGACGCTGCGAAAGTAATTAGAGGACAAGCAATAAAAACAATGAGACTAAATATCGACTTCTTTTTAAATGAAGAATTACAGATGCCTGACGGAGATGGGGGCAATTCTTCAGGACGACGTCACCAGCCTCCCAACAGTGTTAGACGGGGGTGGGGGAGGAGTGGGCAGTACACAGGCCCGTAAAGCTGCAAAGTGGCCCCAGAGCAGGGGGGGGAGGGGGGCCTTCTGGGAAAATCCCCAAGGCTTAAAGGTCACTCACTGTTCATAGGACATGCTGCATTTCACAGCTGTTTAGAAGGAGGTCTCCTTCAGCTGCAGAAAGGTCGCCTCACAGTGGTGGCCTCCTGGGACTGCGGTCTGCCGGATGAGGATGGCTGTGCAGTCACCACTTCCTTGACTAAATGCGGAGAAGGAAGGATGGTGTGGTGGTGGTGTTGGTGGGGTATCATGTCAGCTTACAACGAACAGTGAGAAGCCATCATGTTTTTTTAGACTTTTTAGAACAGAGATGACGCAGTAACCAGTAACAGGGCGAAATCGCGTGAGTGGCTCCTTCAGACGCGATGACAGGCTTACTGACGGCGCACACGTTCGCTCGGGGGGTTTCCCATACATGTCATCTCCGTGAAAACAAATAACTCCTGAGAAAGAGCCCCTAAAGAGGCATGCGACACACAGCCGGGAATGGGAATGGTTTCATCCTCGCCGTTATGGCACTCCCACAGCAATATAGCAAACGCGCTCACAAATTCGGTATATTTACGGGCCTCCCCAGTGAAAGATCGCTGTCTGCTCATGGCCACGGACATTCCCGGAAATCGGGAAGCGATTATGGGTGTGCTTTTAAAGCGCAGCGTTACGGATTACTCGAAAAACGAATTTTCCATCCTACTATAACAGTAAACAAAATAATCAGTCCTCGTCCGACAGCCACCTCTGCATCTCCGCCCTCCCTGGTGGGTCGTTTTCCGCAGCTTAAGCAAACTGTCATTTTACACATCAGGCACCGACAGGCTGGCAGCTGCCGAGGAGTCGTAACGAGTCTGAGCAGCGTTCCCGACTTCAGATTCTACTTTTAATTTGCGCTGCACACTCGACTTCCAAGGATAATTAATTGCCCAATTATTTCACTCCTCATGCAAAATTAAAAGAGCGAGTCATTCGTGATTTATTTGCATGTAACTTATTTTCTAAACACGATTAACTCAGGACTTAGCACATAGAACACCGGAAGCTCAAACGACGTGCTAATTACTTGCCTAAATTTTCCTTTATATTTCTGCTGCCTCTGACACAAAAGCAGCCACGGTGTAATGCCAAGCTTATCACTCCACTCTTTATGATTTTTTTTTTAGAAAAGCATAAGGTCGTATTGCAATTTCCAACCATCTTCCATAGCTACTTATCCAGTACAACCCTACATGACTACCAATTTATTAGTCTTTAAACAGTATATTCTTGTATTGCAGTTATATTACAGTTTATTGCACATTGCAATTTAGTATTACATTATATCCTTTGTATAGTATAGTGTCTTTTTCTATTGTATATGTACAGGTTGATGTCACTTTTGTGTTTGCTGCTGCAGCTCTCTTGGAATTTCCTTTGGGATCAATAAAGTACTACTACTTTATTAATAAGTGAACAATTGGAGAGAATAGGTTCATTATCTAGTGAGAAAAAACATAACTCTCCTCCAAAATTCACGAAACAAACTCAACTAAGAAAATTGAAGGGAACTGAGACAGAGTAGTATCACTATTCTGATGCTCTGATTTTTAGCTACAGATGAAGAGGCCCGACTGCTGTCTCCCACCCATCAAGTCAACAGGGGCCTAAACGGGGTCTAAACAAGGGCTGGTATTTAAATTTACAAATCCGCAGAAAACAAAATGATGCCAGTTCACTAATATTGGGATTAGACAGCTTCCCCCTAGTCCTCAGGGAAATGTGGGAACCTTTTTCAATCTCCAGTAGAGGATCAATGAGAACAGAGCAGTGGGATAAAAGTCCAAACTGTTGGATTTTCGACGTGGCGTCCAGGATGTTTAGGACCTTCATTCTGTCCTCTGTGTCCCAAGAGAACGGAGCAGCGAAAGAAATGGCCGAAAAGTTGGGTTTTCGATCTGACGACCACAGTGTCGTTAATGACCTTCAAGGCTTTGTACTGACTCCAGAACTGGTTCTCCTACCCCCCCAAAAAAGGCCAGGAGGGGCTTCCTAAGAAAACCAGTCTTTGTTCTATCATTTAATAATAAAAGATTCTTTAAAAAATACTGCCATCGGTAAATTCAACTTTGAAATAATTGTCTATTTATGTGCATGGCATTGGAATAAAGAACAATACGGAATACGGATTTTAATCAATCAGGCAACCATGGTCACTGTCAATACATTCCATTTGTCTCTTGTTGATAACGAAACATATAAATCATGGTATTCTGTTCTTTCTGACCTCACAGTAAACCCCACCAGTCCCTGATACCCGTTATACCTGTTACTGATGATTTTATTTCTCTAACATACGCATCCAAGTTTAGGTTAATGACTTGGGTTCACCTTTATTAATCTATTGTTTCTCGTTTCCCATTTGTCTTGTGTGTGTTGTGGAGCCAAAGCTCCATCTGAAGTAACATTATCAAAAAAGTTTTTTGCAAAATAAAATCATCACTCATATTTCAAACATTTGTTATTATACGGTATGTTATCGTCTTTATTTTTTAATCTTCACAGCAGAAAGTATTTGCCTAAATGACATTATCATTTTCATTATCCTGCTTTTATCCTTCGGTACACTACATATATACCAAAATTCAGCCAGAAAATTATTATCAAAAAAGTAGCCACATATAATGGAGCATCTATTTTTAATCTCAGCAGGATATCAAAAGAACCCTTTGACCAGGAGTACTTACAATGCATCAGGTATCCGGTTTAATCAACTGTGAATGTGAGCGAGTCTGTCAGGAAATCGCAGCAGGAGCCCTGTGAGGGACTCTGAACCATTCGACAAAATTGTCTTTCAGCGTCATGGAGGCTGCATTCAGAGCCAAGGACTGGCACGTACAACCAGATGAGATGCACCGCCAGAATTTCAATTTGGACCCCAATGAGGCCACCTCATCTTCAGGAGTGTGGGGGAGGGACCGTGGGTGCTCTGAAGTAAGACTGAAGTCAGAGGACCAGCCCCTTTACACAACTGCAATCATCGACTAATTACAGACAGAAAGTGAGGGTGACGGAGAGAAAGGGCGCCCTCATAGAGACCATTCAGCCTTTATGCTCAAACTCGTGCGTTTTCCTTTTCATTTAGTCCCTTGTTTGAGACAAAGCTGCTGCCCTTGGCATTTGAGTCCCCCCCCCCCCCCCCCCCCCCACATGCACATACACGCACACTTCCCATCCTCTGACCTCCGTGTCACGAGGATCATTTGCACGTTCTGATAGAATTGAATCTTACAATGGGGTCTCCTCTGCCCACCCTGACAGCCAATAGAGCAAGACTCCTCCCCAAGGAAGAAGAAAGGGCACAGAGACACACACAGCGTTTGGGGACTTGTCCTTGAAACATTTACTGCCACTATTCCGTTACACCCACTTAGTTCCATATACTACTTCAACAGAACCATTCTGCAAACCATTCTGTCACATGAATATTTCACAACTGTTATTTGATACATCTCATTCTCCAACAATATCTTTGTGATTGTGCCTGCCAGCACAGTTTTTATCTTAAGATGAATATTATTAATGAGATTCCCTCAGTGTTACATTTGCTTTTATCAGGCCCTACTGTAACTGTGTGACTTCCAGCCAAAGAGATACAATGAAGATATAACCCATAACAATGATCTTAAATGAGGTATACATGGTAGCTTTGTAGAGGTAACATTTTGCTAGTACGTTTATTTAGTCAACTGGCATGCCAGCCCGCAAAGTTTTGATACTGCAACGTTCGGGGGTCTTGAAAAGAATCGGATCGCACTGAAATATAGGTTACACTGTATTTACATCTTACACAGCCATTGTACACAGCAGTTGCTCTGCTTTCTCCAGCCCTTGTGTGTATTTTTAACACGTGATATCACCTTATTTTGCTTTAAAATATATACAGGGATAAAGATACATAAACGCACAGGGAAGATTCTCTGGCAAAACAAGTTGTTCTTGAATATTAACCTTCCACTCTGTTATGCCAGTAGGTGAAATATAAATGAGGCAAAAACCACGGGATAAACAGCTCTTCATTTTATTAGGGGTCTGAATTAATGGGTCTCCGAGTGAGAACACTGTACTTCCACATCAGCCACTGTCCGTTTCGAGATTCACACAGTCTCACACGCTCCTGAACTGCCTTCCTGCTTATTTTTAAAAAGGCTTTTAGAGTGCAAAATTATTCAACTTGGTCACGCTGTGAGAAACAACCCATTTATATGCCTGATTATAAAGCTGGAAATGCAGGGGAAAGATTTAACAGGCAGCACATGTGCATGCAAAGCCAGCCTGGAATTCCTTAGGAGGTCCCAGGTGGAGCAACTCCATTACAGGGAAGCGATTCTTGACAATAATCAATCCCAATAGAAAATGCTCCTCATGCAGGGAAATCGATAAAGGGGTTTGAATGCTGGTGTGGTGGCTCAGATCTCAAGTGCTCTGAGCAGGCTGTGAGGTACCTCTGTCCCTCCGTATCACAGCTCTGAGTTGCCCCCCACTTATTATTATTATTATTAAAGTTGTCATTCTTATGGAAGCCCAGTCGTTATTGATACTATTTGGAAATACTTTAATCACGATGAATCAAATTAACATGACGACAAGATGGAAGATGGTGACACAGGAGGTAGTGCTATTGTTTGGCAACTACTATAGAGGGTTGCAGGTTCAAGCCCTGGTTCCTCCTGGCCCCATCAAAGTGTCCTTGAGCAAGATACTGAACCCCAAATTGCTCCCGGTCTGCAGGTTGGTGCCTTGCGCAGCAGCCTTTGCCACTGCTGTGTGAATACAGTATGAGGCATGAGTTGTAAAGCACTTTGAGTACTCATAGGAGCAGAAAAGCGCTATATAAATACAGTCCATTTACAAGCACTCTTTGTAATTTTGTACATAATAGTCACCCAGCCTCACAAGTGATCATTAAAAATGTATATTAATTTACAATGCACTACATTATCCCGAAATGTGTCTCTCCAGTTGTTATTCTAATCACTAAGACACTGTCAACATGCTGAAGGGTCTCCCTGTGACCTTCCCTGGTTCCTTCACCGCCAATCGATGGCACTTTAGTGGGGGGATGGGGTCACAGAGGAATACCAGGTATTACTAAATGGAGACCACAATCCACCACAGTGACCACACTGAGAGCGGGAGAGGAGCACCCTTCATTATACCTGTAGAAGATCTGATCTACCAGAATAAAAATAAATGTTAATTATATGAGCTCATTCATCCACTTTTGATTGGGGGCGTAGGAACCAGGTAGCACAGGGGGGACCTGCACCCCCCAGTATTTCATTTGTCTTCATTTGTCCCAACCAATCAACAGACCTTTTATTTAAATGATGAAGTTCCACTTTCCCCAATGTCAACCTCTCTCTCTCACCCTTTACTTTGAGCACCGATGCCACAGCAGTGCAGGCGGGTGCAGGTTTACAAACCCGGGCCCAGGCGACTTTCAAGAAACCTCAGTACACAGAAGAGCACAGACACACACTGACAGCAATGATTTCACCCACCCACAGCCAGAGTAGCCTGAGAGTGGAAACCCACCATTAAGAATTGATAGAGAGTCCAAACAATATTAATTAAACAGGAAGCCCGTTGGGCTCGGGTGGCGGATATATTAAAGCGGCGTGCGGTGATTAATCCAAGAGGGGACGTGCAGGCCAAGCTCATCTCCCCATGCAGTTCCCTCCAATCTGGGCCCACCTGCCATGTGGCTGGGCTGACCCAGCCAGCCCCTGCTGTAGGTCAATACAAACCCACCCCCCACCCAAAAAAAAGTGAAAAAATCAAAGTGGCTCTCACACCATTTGAGTAAGAAGAGGTGGTTGAGTGAATGATGGCGGTACTCAATTCGACAGACCCTCGCTGTTTCAGACCCTTTGTGTTGCTTGTGGTCATGGCTGCTGATTGGATGGTGAGCAGGACATTTCCCCATAGCAACCATTCATTTACTTTAAACACTTTCAAAGTGTGAATGAAACTTGAATTGGGGGGGGGGGGGGGGGGGGGTTAGAAAATCCTGTCTAATATGTGCTTCTGCAATTTCTGAGCATTTTAATGATAACATTTATGTGTATGTATGACTGGGGGGGAATGAAAAGTTCATTTAAAATAAAACAATTACATGTAATGGTAAGTTTTAAACAGGGACAAGGGCTCAGGGGGTGAGTGTTGTGTTTGGTCCAGTGTTAGGTAACACGGTTTGGCCTTCATCTATTATTGAAGAGTCTTCAGTTTAAATCTGAGGGTTTATCTGGCCATGCTCGCAGGGGCAATGTCAATCAAGTGTTTGGTGTCCTAAAGCCGATGCCACCGGGTTTCCATTCCATCTGCCGAGACAGACCTTCAAGGGGCAATGCACCACTGAGGAAACACCGGCTTGCAGGCGGCCAAACTAACCGTGATACAGCCATCCACTTATCTGGGACAGAGGGACTGGAGCCCATCCCGATCCATCACAGGGCACGCGGGTACACCCGGGATGGGATGCCAGTCCACCACAGGGCACACGGGTACACCCGGGATGGGATGCCAGTCCACCACAGGGCACACGGGTACACCCGGGATGGGATGCCAGTCCACCACAGGGCACGCGGGTACACCCGGGATGGGATGCCAGTCCACCACAGGGCACACGGGTACACCCGGGATGGGATGCCAGTCCACCACAGGGCACGCGGGTACACCCGGGATGGGATGCCAGTCCACCACAGGGCACACGGGTACACCCGGGATGGGATGCCAGTCCACCACAGGGCACGCGGGTACACCCGGGATGAGATGCCAGTCCACCACAGGGCACGCGGGTACACCCGGGATGGGATGCCAGTCCACCACAGGGCACGCGGGTACACCCGGGATGGGATGCCAGTCCACCACAGGGCACGCGGGTACACCCGGGATGGGATGCCAGTCCACCACAGGGCACGCGGGTACACCCGGGATGGGATGCCAGTCCACCACAGGGCACGCAGGTACACCCGGGATGGGATGCCAGTCCACCACAGGGCACGCGGGTACACCCGGGATGGGATGCCAGTCTACCACAGGGCACACGGGTACACCCGGGATGGGATGCCAGTCCACCACAGGGCACGCGGGTACACCCGGGATGGGATGCCAGTCCACCACAGGGCACGTGGGTACACCCGGGATGGGATGCCTGTCCACCACAGGGCACGCGGGTACACCCGGGATGGGATGCCAGTCCACCACAGGGCACGTGAGTACACCCAGGATGGGATGCCAGATCAACACTCTGTATGTACTGTATATGTGTATATATACAGTGGTGCCTCTCGTTCGATCTTTATAAACATACATTATATATATGCACTATACTAGCCTGATACATGTCTCTCCAGCCGTTATTCCAATCACTATGATACTGTCAAGTTTATAGTAGATTCCCCACATCATTCTTACATTGCCTGCACTGTACCTGAACCTGCAAACTGCCTGCTAGTAATAGGTTTTAAAGATGGACTCTGTGTATTTTGTATTTGTGCAACCTAAACTGGTATAAATGCCCATACCTTAGACTTCACGGACTGACTGCTACCTGCAGCCTGTCAGCCCGTCGTTGGTGCACACGGGAAGGAGACTTGATACCTTCTTCATTGTTTCATAATCGTATTTTATTCTTGGTGCAGAGAGTTACCTCATCCCGTATCATCCGCTAAAGAGATGCATCAAGCTTATTAACGTATATCAAATTCTCATTTGAAGGATACGCTACGACGGGAAAGTTTCTCATAGACGGCAAAGTAAATAATAGCCGGTAACGGTTTAAGCTCAGCCTGGCTGGACGTGCCACCCGTCTAGTAGTCTGCTGTTTGTTTATTCACCGGTAAGGAGTGCAGGGGAGCCTAAAAGAGCGTATATATCGCTGGCATCTCTTTTGTTTAGAAGATTGCGGCAAGAGCCAAAACCTATTTGACTGCAGCAGCATTTGATCACTGGCCGATCTACGGTCGCGACTCAAAATACGCAGTCGAGGGAATTGAAATTAAGAAAAACCTGTGATATGACTGCTGATAAACCCCCGAACGGCAAAAACCCATATCGCGGATAAGGCTTGAATGGCGTGATGAAATGTCAGAGATTGCATCTCCCTGACCAAGCCATTAGAAGGGGATGGGCCATTTTCCATTACAATATGACAATTTCATTATGCCGCTCGGGAGCTTTGATAAACTGCTCTCCAAGTCTGGAAATGACTGCAAATGGAAGTGGAAATCCTTATGCTGCCCCGGACTCGGCACCAGCCTGTTATATGTCATAAAGCATATACCGCACGAGACTGTTTAATGCGCCTGATTAGCAGGAGAGATCTGCAAATCGCAGCAGAGGGTAGAGAAAGTGGCCACGTACAAATGCGAATCCCACTAAATTTAATGCCTAATTTAGTGCGACTTGTTAGTCATAAAATGAACCATTAAATCGATTAAGTAAGACTCTTTTACAGAGTACGCTGGAGGTATAAAATGAGGATATAGAGAGAATTTACTTCTGCAGGTTCAAATGTGTACCTGGAAAGAGTCCACTAGGAGAGGCCATTTGCAGCAGGTCTACCGGACATAGCCAGCGTCCCAGTCAGAGGCAAAGTGAAACTAGGTGGCAAGTTGGCCGGTCCTGGCTCTTTGTCACGTAATGACGCCATCCGCACACTGCCCAAGTCTGGCTGTACATTTAACAAGCGCTCAGCGGGTTCTCCTCCGGGTGCATCCTTCCCAGTTTGGCCAGACCACTGAGACCAGATTATATCATGACACCTCTGGCCAAGCTGTTGGTGCACAAGCTTGTGAGTCGCAGTGTGAAAAAACGTAACAGAAACCATATACATCCAGGTGCAAAATAAATTTGCTATAGCTCACCTAAATTGAACATAAATAAATGTAGTGTTTTGCGTCTGCTGCACGCGAGTTGAGTTGTTTTACCTGCAAAAAATATTCTGAATATTGCCTGTTAAACCTAGTGGCTAGTCACAGATAGCCTACTGTATACAGTATATACCAGAGAATATCGACGTATTAGTAAGCATAAGCACTGCTGCAAAAATGAATAATATATTTGTATTGAATAAATAAAAGGCGCGTTTGCACCACCGTAAATAGCTTGGCAACAGTAAGCGCTGCTCATTCATTTCATGGAAGTAAGCCTATACGTTTCAGATTTGGCAGACCACCAAGTCCGGGGAATCCTTATGTTGTACTTATCATTAGAAACGTAAATCATCCAGGAGGAGCTAGTGAACCCTCTTCCACTGTGTCTGCTCCTTTGGAGGATATGTTTAAACAAAATTAACTTTTTAATCAAAGCTAATTAAAAGTAAAGGATGACTTTTGGCGCCAATACTGAAGAGGATGTCTTCAGACTTAGAAGTTACCTTGAAAGTATCAGATATATAGCTTCGGTTTATAGGCCTACAGACTATCCACTATATAATAAATTTAGAAATCATTAATCAGAAGCTTAATGTTCCTGTGATCCTCATTTGCAGTGAAGAACAAACAAGGCTATTGTTCATCCGTAACATGACAGACCGCAGCATGCGTTTCCTACAGTACAATTTACGCATCTTTCTTTGGTAAACTCTGGCATTCAAGCACGTGCATCAATTAATCTTCCCTTAACACATATGACATCAAGATGCTTAGAATTTTACCAAATAGCCAAAACAACTCAAATATACTGTGCCAGGGGGCTGTTTCACAAAGCAGGATTTTTTGCTTAGCCGGATAACTTGTCGGATTTAAGGTATCCCAGTTTAATCAGACATTATCTTCGCTCACTTATATTTAGTGCAGAGTACCTTACCTCGTAAATCCGTAATTTTTTTTTTAAGAAATCCTGATTCGTGAAACAGGCCCCAAAACATGACATGATGTTGATGTTAGCAACATATACTAAACACTAATAAATGCAATTAATGAACAAGCGAGTAAATCAAAAGCTTTATGCTCAGCGTTAGATGTACTTATATGTGTAAAGGCAGATGAGACTTTATATAAATGTATGTGTGTGTGTGTGTGTGTGTGTATATACACACACATATATATACAGTGGTACCTCGGTTCTCGAACTCACTAGAACTCGAATTTCTTGAAAGTCGAACGAACCAGTTTGACCTAGAACTCGATCTGAATATCAGAAGTCGAACCGTGAACGCTGACCTAATATAAATTGTACGCGCCAGGGAATGAGTCATACTACAATGCAATTCTTACTTGAATGCCTTCTTCACAGACTGGACGATTAACCAAATAAGGCAGCGCAACATTACAGTAACTAACAATAAATAAACCACTAACTTACGTGTACTATTAGAGCATTTATGTAATTTATTTAAACTTTATTTTACCAGGTAAATTAACTGAAAACCAGTTCTCACTGCTTTATGTGATATTCGGGAGAAATAGCAGATTACGCATTAGAACTGCCTGGGATACAAACGTCATGCGTGTAACTAAACTCTTCAGCCAATAAGGGCAAAGGTGTGTCGTCACGGAGGCGGTTCCAGTTTGTGCAGCCGGGTGAGAGGTCGCAATGCATCTAACCGTAATGCATTGCGTCAGGATCAGAATGCGTTGCTTTAAGCCAGCGCTGTAAGCAAGTCGAACGCATCCAATGACCAGACTGGGGAAACAAACTGAAACACGGACTTAATACAGAGGACTGATGACAACAACCAGAAACAGCTGATCACATGGGGATCCCACACGATGTTAACGAGGGGACGTGGCACACGGAAGGAGCGGACGATCGGGACAGGACCGGGGTAATGTTGGGATAAGATCTTCATCGTTTTGGAAGCCATTAAGAAAAAAATGCTCTTCTTGTTTTATCCTGTTCATTTTGTGTTTAAATGCTTAAAAAAAAAAAACATATTTAGGTATAATTTTGGGGGGCCGGGAACCAATTAATTGGTTTTCCATTACCTCTTATGGGAAAAATTCGATCAGAACTCAAACTTTTTAGGATTCGATCCTAAACACACACACACACACACACACAGTGGTACATCAGAACTCAAACTCATTAGAACTCGAATTTCTTAAAAGTCAAACCAACTAGTTCGAAAAAAAAAAAGACCTAGAACTCGATCTGAATCTCAGAAGTCGAACCGTGAACAGCGACCTAAGATAACTTGCATGTGCGAGGAAATGAGTCACACGGCATGGAAACAAAGGGTAATGCTTCAGTCTCAGCCTCGCATTCGCTGTGATAGCATCGTTTGTTGGGGATAGTGCTTTTTTATTGAAAATATGCAGTACACAGTTTATATAATTTTGGTAGCCATTGCTCACCAAAATGTTACGCAATAGTTGTACAAATGTTACAACCTAAAAGTTTGCGATTTACGAACAAATTAACGAATACAGAGTAATAATAAAAATAAACAATGGACCGCATGGCATAGTCTAGTGTTGACACAGTGTTGGGCATGGCTTGGGGTAGTGTTGGGGTACATTCTTTATCGTTTTGGAAGCCATAAAAAAAAAAAATGATACGCACGGTATACAGTGTTGGCGCACAGTGTTTTTAACTTTACACATTGTTTGGATACATTTATTTTCTTACTTTACAAATTACTGTTTTGATAAATGTGCTTAGATGTGTTTAGTATATGTTCTTCTTGTGTTATCCTGTTCATTTTGTGTTTAAATACTAAAAAAAAACATATTTCGTTGTAATTTTTTTTGGGGCCAGGAACCAATTAATTGGTTTTCCATTATATCTTATGGGGAAAATTCGATCAGAACTCAAACTTTTTAGGATTCGAGGCTGAGTTCTGAACGGATTAAGTTAAAGTTCTGCAGTACCACTGTGTGTGTGTGTGTGTGTGTGTGTGTGTGTGTGTGTGTGTGTATATATATATATATATATATATATATATATATATATATATACGTATATACCACTGAATCGTTGTTGTATGACCTGTAAACATTCATACATTAAGAGGTTGCGGAGGGAAAGAACTGAAGCTAGGATGTGGCAGCCCTAGTCATAAATAAGGAAAACCTCGCCTTCAAACTGCACTGTCTCTGGCAAAAAAATACACGTGAGTGCAGAACGGGATGTCCCCAGGTTACAAAAGTCTTGAAATGGCAGCACAACACTTTAACTTGTAATGATGTAATCTTTATGTAATGACTTGTAACCTTCAGTCGGTATCTGAGAGAATCGGATTACTCAACAGACATGCCTCGCAGCGATTCTGCGAAATAAACGCAAATATGTCGTCAAATGGAGAAAGGTCTAATCGGATAATTAATCTAGTTTTAAATGTGAACCAATTTTTTGTTCGATGGCAGTGATTCTGCTTATGGACATCTGCAGCCCCTCCAGAGATGGGATACAGAGTGGATCCCGTGTCTTGCAGAGGAGAAGCAGGTTTCTGCAGGTGGAATTGCATCTGGCAACAGGTAGCGAAGACGCGATTTCCCTGCAGGCGATCGGGCAGGTGATGTCATGGAGAACCGTGGAGATGCCAAGGAGAGCTGGACGGAGGCCAGCCCCAAACGGCCAGCAGGGGAAAAGCCAGGCAAATGGAGATTAAGAAGTGCAGAGCGTGCAACTTGTAAAGCAAGCGAATGAATAAATATCCACATGGTAGCGAGGGAAACTTGGAAGCAGGTGGTGAGAGATATGGAACGGAAAACCTCTGACCCGACAGGTTACTACTGTGAATTGTACCATCTCTGAATAATTGTTGTGGAGTCGAGCACCTCCACAGAAATCTTGAATAATTTCCAACCATCTATGATAGATGAATCAGGAAAGACATCTGAGGCGCATTAAGGAACACGGTACACATGGTGTCCGCACGATTTACTTGGAGAGAGAGGGAGTGTAATCGCTAACAGAGGCACTGTTGGTGCTGCTGGGAAGCAGGTCAGTAGCAGGCAATGAATCCATGACTATAGCTATTACTCTTCTATTGCGTCGACGAAAGCCCCACTACAGATAATAAAATGCCGTCGATGAGTCACATCAAGATATATAATTCTCTTCCATCTGTGACTGGCTGCTCCTTCAGCATAAACATTTCAGTGTTTAGGCTAATTGGAAAGCTCCAGCAAGGAAAGATACAACAGCTCAAATATCATTGTTCATCATCATTTCTTCAAAAGGCAAAAGCTGCTATACTGTCAGATATTGAGTGTCCCCCATCTGTGTGCTCAAGTTACTAAGGGCTGTGGTGTCGAGGAGGGCTGGGGGCTTCAGATCCACCAGTAGTTTAAAGCTAAAACACTTCAGCTCTCCCCACACGCGTCCTGGCATGCTGGGAAAACCACTGCACACCTCCAGCCTTTTTAAAGGTGGAAAAGGTGCTATGTCTGAATGCGTGAAGCATGCAAAGGCTCTCCGTTGGCTCCAAATGATTCTCAGCAAGTAATTCCAGAGAAAACTGAGCCCCATCACAGATTTGCTTCAGGAAAATTACAAGGCTACTAAAAAGACTATTTGGATGCAGAAAATGCTGAGGGTTTACGACCATCTCAGTCCATCGGTCACTGGTACCAAGCAACAGCCCTGCAGCCGCAGTCATGTGACCTGCGAACCAATGACATATGAGATCATGCAGCAAGGCAGAAAGGGTAGGGGATAGGATGCCAATGTCTACATGGGTACCTCGCAGATTAAGGGCTGCCCCACCCCTGAGGTGACGCGTGCTGGGCAGGGAAACCCAGTAATGAGGCTCATCCACTGCATGGCTGTCCATTAAGGGGAATCCCTCTGGGGGGGGGGGGGTTGAGCTGCTTGGCATAGCTGTAAATCTAATTTGTACCCAGTTTTAAACCCTGAAGTCTGAAGCTGAGATTGAGCCGAAGAGGCCTGCGCAAATTAATGATTCATTGAGACAGTCGTAGCGCCAAGGGCGGCAAAAAGGCTCGATCCGTATCGCAGGCTGCAGGGCTGAAACACACACGCCTTCAGCAGAAACCCAAGTCATTAACAGCACACAAAATTCAGAAAATGCAAGGGACTCTATTTTCCAGTAGAGGGTGTGAGGGAAAAAATATGCATGGAACAACATGTGTTTGTAAACACTGAGTAATTATGGCTTGTACCTGTGAAATCCCAAACACTTTCACAGTCTGGGGAAATGTGTGCAAGCATCTCAGGTTATGGACGAGCAAACAAACAGTTCTCTGCATTTTCCAAAAGAGAGGGAGAGAGATAAAATATACAGATGGGAGGGCTTGGTTTTAATGAAATGTCACAGACTTAGAATACAGTAAAAAACTTTAACATGTAATTAATGTCAGTGGGTGTGAAGAATTTTATTGTCTGAAGCTAAATTAAACAGCTGTGTTTCATTAGGGTAGTGCATTCAGAGGATGTTAAAGCCATATAGTAAGTCAATCAGCAGAACACATGCTGCTAATTTACATTTAGCCTTTTTTTCCCCAGTGTGAGAAGCATTTTGGGCCCTGCAAGCATCCTGATAACCTGGGTTTGACATTGAGGGAAGCCCGTTCGCCGCACAGGGGGGTTCATGGCGATGTCAGGCTAGCCGAACATCACGGGAGGCACATCCCACTTCCTTTGTTTGCTTTCAGGAGCCCATGTCAAACAGCCCAGATATCAGCGAGAGTTTTGGGATCAGTGGGTAGGGTGCAATTCCCTTCTCTAGGACAAGATGGGAGTCTTCAGACCTTTTTCAGGGCTGATGGAGAGGCGAGGCAGCCAAATGCCGACGGCAGAAATGTTGGATCGGAGAGGGGCAGCCCAGCTGAGGAAAAACTGCAGACGGCTCAAACTGAAATGCTAAAAAAGGAGTGTCAGACGGAAGATTTAAAACGCAAAGCACGCTCTGAGCTGTGAGCGGTTTTATCCGAAGGGGAGGCCGTCTCTTCAAACATCGATCTGTTTCAGGGTAGCAGGTGGCGTGCTGTTTAAGCGACAGAGCGCCCTGCGCGTCCCACAGAAAACTTCATCTTGCTGTGTATGATAAATGTTCGGTTTGGAGCGTAACGGTAAGGCAAAGCTTCCCCCTCCTCAAACCACAGTGCCTGTGAGAGAGGGGCAGTGATCGGAAATTAAAACGACGACCCACCCCTGAGCAATACATTCATTATGAGGAGTATGAAAATTAGTAGTGCTGTATCTAATAAAAGCTGGGCTTTAATGACGCTCTGGGGGTGCAAGATGGCCGTACTGTGTAGTTTAAGTGCTCCAGCCGCCTGGGCACAGGCACTAATGGGCCCCTGAAGGGAGGCTATGGCTCACAATTAGCCAGCAGTTTTACCTCCCATCGGTGCCCCAGAATGGACGCCTGGCATGGCCCAATGTCATCTGCCACTCGGGGACTGGCATTCCTGCTAGAGGTGACCTAAACTCTGCCCTCTAGGCTTACGCTCAGAGCCAGTTGGTGGGAGCCAGAGCGAAAATATAGGGCCGGGATCTGGAGATTCTCGATCTGCCACGGCAATTGATTACCAACAGATGCCTTGGTCATTAATGTTCAGCTGGCCCAGATTTGACTAACAGCACTAGTGGGGTTCAGTACGGTCAGCTGGCGGATTCGAGGGAGGCAAGGACACCACAGGCCGGCGCCTACTTTTGTGATTTAACTACATGGTAATTTGATGTCAATGTTTGCCTGAGTAGTTCAGATAACTTCTTAAATGAACCCCAATTAATTTTATGTCTGCCTTTTTCCAAATAAAAAAAAAAGCCATTTGTTGTTGGCATCCCGGCTGCCTGCACCTTCCTCTTGCCAATGGCTGCCCCCATCCCAGAGCCGGTCACATTCCAGTCACACTAGAACCGTACAATCGGAATGCTCCTGCCGTTTCAAGCGGTGCCACACACGCTCAATGATGCGCTGTGTCCCTGAGTGCTTAACTCGCTGGCCCCAAATTTGACCTTTATCTTCAGACCGGGATTAGAGCACTTGGGCCCCTCCTGTCACGAGGGCCCATAAATTTTAAGCACAAAGTACATCCCACAGCCCTTTCAGATTTTTCTAAGCCAATTATTTCTTTGACCGCTCAGGCAAATTAGATTAGAGCGAGGATTAAAAATGAATGGGGAAATCCAGCCAGCTGTAACCGTGAGACAAGGAGCAGTGGGGAAAAGCAATTAGGAGAAACCATAGCCTAGCGTAGCTACGGCCTTCTGGGTGGAATGAGGGGCCCGGTAGCAGGTTTCAGTGGGTGTCTGGGGTTACAGCAGCCACCGTGCTTCCCTCCCACGCGTGCCACCGCCGGCCCGGACATGTGACACAGGCGAGCAGCCCCATTCGGCCGCCTGGCGGGCCTGCCGCTAAGGAGAAAGGAGACTCCGCGAGCGGTCACTTGATACCAGTGAGCGTACAGTATATGGAAGATGAAGCATTTGCAGGGCCTGCACCAGACCCTAAGGACCATTTGAACCCCACGCTGACGCATGGGTCCTGCAGTGGCAACGGAGCATAGGCGTGCTCATTTGAAAAGGGGCATTTTATGGAGCTGCATGGCATGCATTGCCGCATGAGGATTGGGAGCTAAAGGAACAGCCATTACATTATTCATGGACATTATTTACTCGTTCTTGTAAATGCTGACAGATAGCCATGTACAGATGACATCAATCTGCAAATCACATTTCAGCCACAAGTTACAGCCTGTTTTATGAGCTGTGTTTACTCTTTTGGCGCGTTATTAGGTTACACAGCACAGGGGAGTGTTTGTACAAAATTACAGTGTGTGGCTGGGATTCCCACCTGCAATTCTCATTCTGACTCTTGTTAATTTCCAGCCGCTTCCAAGTTTATATGATCATATGTTTCAATCTAAACTTTGTTAATACAGTGAAAAAACACCCATCAGTGTTACTATTAGTCAGCTGGAAGATTTTGTAGACATTTCATGGGTTTTTAGAGAAATGCTTGTTTGAATCTTTCACTTTTAGGCATCGATCAGTTGCAAGGGCGTTGTTAAGCTCCACCTTCTCTCAGCTGTAGGGCAGACGCTGCCCTGGTCATTTGGATGTAAAACTAAAAAGGTTTTTAAAGGGATCCCATCCCCACATATTCTGGACAATGCCAAATGATCTGTCCACCTATAAATAAATACAGCGGGCATGTGGAAGAATTACAAATCGTGACAAATTGTGGAAGTGAAGGAAACCACAGTCATTAGAGTCATTTGTCTTTGTGTCGGGTGCTTGCAGTGATAGAGTCCGCCATCCCTCAGTGGGAAAATGAAGTCTTCACCCACGCACGACCCCTTTTTTTCGGCGATGTTGCGCATGGATGACTTGCTGCTGCCGGCACCCCCCCCCCCCCAGCATATGCTGCTTGGTCGTCAGCGTGATCCCTCCCCCCCCCCCCCGCCCCGCCCCGCCCCGCGCGGAGCCAGGAAACGACCTCCCCGGGGGCTCTCCGAGACACTGCACTGCCGCTGCCGCCCCCGTGCCCGTCCGAGGCGTGCCACCGCTACTGCTACCGCGTTCCACTTGCCCAGGTGCTCGCAGCCTCTCCGCTGGGGCTCACTGGCTACGGTGCCCGACAGGCCTGTCGGGGAATTTATATTTAATATATCATGCTTTCCTGCTGACAGCTAACCGAGAAAGGAGCAGAGAAAAGTTTACATAAAGTGTATCTACCTTATAAGCACACCTGAACAGACCGACGACCAACAATATTCTGCAAATCCCAGGGGCTTTGCTCTGCTATCCCTGTGACGCAATTAAAAACTTACTACACTTTTGCAGGGTGTTTGCTGTTGCCCCGCTTTAAATAGCACAAAGCAGTCCTGCTAGAACTTGGTTGCCCTTTATGTAGGACATACACTTGCCCTTTGCCTATGAGATGCAAAACCTGAATGTGCAAAACAGCTAATAAAATGTCCTTCCAAATACTGCATTTCACTGTCCTGCAGGACAGCCAGAGGAGTTCAGGCACCAAGGTGCTAAATGCATCCTTCAGGGATAGCTGGTTTGATATGTTCCACAAACAAACAGGACGATGTTGACCCAGTTCCTCTGTCATACCCATTTCAAAGGCACTGAATTTTTTTCCCCGCCCATTCAACATACGCTATCTACATGTTACCCATCTTTATCCCATCTCCTCATCCTTCGCCTACACTAACTGAAGTGGATTTGGAAGGGGAGACGACAGCTTTTGTCTATATTCACCTGGTTAGGTGGCCCGAGTGTCTGGCAGTAGCCAAATGTATCAGTGGGTGACGGGGAGAACTGGGTCTGCACACCAACCGAGACCACCAGAGGAAAGGAGTGCCATGGTCAGCAGATCAGCGCCAACCAGCCTTAAGTGCGTCGATGCTGGGTGAGCGGAGCAGGGTCGAATTGAATTGGGTTGTGTCCAGAAACAAGTTCGGAGAATACAGACATATTTCTTGTAGTTATTTAAATATCTAGTTCAGCACTTGTTTTTGGTTATTTTCCATATTTACCAAAGTGACATGTAATCGTATCAAGCTTTAATTATATATTTAGATTTTCAATCTTATTAATAAAAATTATAACCTGATTGTAATGTGCAATTCTCCAGTCGGGGCTCGCTGTCCTTATTTCTGGTTTCTCAAAAGTCCGGCTTGTATTCTTACATCGGGTGTATTGATTACGTATCACACACATGTTAAACCATTGAGAAGCTCCATTACTTCTTTATCTTTCTGAGTCCCTCTGTAGAGGACATTATGTTTTTGCTCCTGTCTGTCACACTCTACATGCCACTATATTAAATCCTGTTCCATGAAGAGGACAGTAAGGGCTTTAAGGGGGAGTCAAATGTGTGGGAATGTGACCGTGCCAGCTTCCTCTTCCCGTTAAATCAAAATTAGAATCAATACAGTATATTTATTTGTCCCTGGATCTCAGGAGGTTAGAATGTATACATTTCGCATGAGGATATACAGCAGCTTAAGTGACCGCATGCCACAAGGGCCACAAGACTGGGTCACATTGAGCTTAAAGTGCTGAGGGTGCACATCTCGCACAGCAGTGCATCTGATCACTCTGGTGTGCTTTGAGGAAGCACTGTGAAGTCACGCAAAACTAAGTGTCCTCAGGATGGGTCTTCAAGAGCCACAAATGGATGAAGAAGAGCAGAGCATGAGTTTCAGTAGGGCAGTGAAGAGCTTCCAAAAGAGAACTTCCTCTATAAAGCCATACTGTTCGAGAAGGATTGCTTTAGAAAACACATTTTAATTTAACATAACACTTTTGTTGATTGTAACTCAAGTAGGGAATGTGAAAGTTTTAAACATGAACTCCAAATGACCTGCACCCTACTTAGAGAAGTGGAAACACAACGGCAAACCGGCAGATTGTTGGTTTAAACCCCAGTCATTAAACCCTTGGAGGAGCACTTAACCTGAAATGTCTGAGTAAAATAACCAGCTGCACAAACTAAAGGGAGGAGAAAAATAGGTTCTGGGTGACAAAAACCAGCCAAAGTTCTGTTTAAAGTGTGAAGGTTGAGAATCAGGCAGATGTTTATGTCACTGCCCCCTATCAAGGTCCCCAAAAGGACAGGTCCCTACCATGGATGGACGTTCTATTGCCTCACGGTCTCCAGCGTCCCCCAGCATTTCACTCCCCAGAGAGTCACACCATGCCTGCGGTTTGCTCAGGACTTTGCTAATGCTCTGTAAACATATCGACTTTTTAAATACAACCAAAAATGGAAATTATCACGGAGCGCAGATTTCACAAAAAGAAAACATCCATATAAACAATTATTTCATTCTAGTATCTAAATTAACTCAATAGGAATGAATTAAATATTTGGAGATCTGGAGATCCACAGCAGAAGGAGAAAATGTCACAGGTCACAGGAAGAGAGCAGAGGATGTCATGGGTGTGGTAGAAGGAACCAAAGTTGCAGTTAGCTCTGTTCGTGGACACCATTTCAGCAGGGCAGCGTGAAGTCCCACTAGGGAGAATGTATGTGTACCAGTTTCTTAAAAAAAATACAATCAGAAACTCCATCAGCAGATTCTGTAATTGGGCTGGTTCCCCTCACCAAGCCAAAGTGGACAGCAGCAGATTAATTAAAAATGAAGGAAACGTATCTTGCCTCCTGTTCCTCTGCCTCATCCCAGAGGAAAGGAGAAATTGCAGAAAGATTTAATCTTTTCCCTATTATGTTTCTTCTAGATAAAAGCAAAAAGGTCACCGCAAGCCAAATTTGAAAACTTCAAAAAGTTGAGCCAAAAACTCACAAAAGGTTCTACTGGATCTACAAAATAGATCTCAGCAGGGTCTTTGTGACATCTTGCCTGATGTCCCAGGAGATTTTATAACGAGACTACAGTTAACATAAAAGTACGGCTTTCTTTGAACTTTTGTAAAGTATTTTGTCGTAAACAATTTCCTGTAGGATGGACAAACAAAACATATCCTCAGCCATCTGGTCTCAGACCCGTTTCTTCTGACACACAAATATATCCCATATCTGGTTTGGACAATTACTTTACAGTGTTTCCCCTACCATTATATTAGGGGGGTGCCCCCCCCCCCAACAGCATCTCCAACCCCCCTTGAAGGTCAATTTAATTTTATTTAATTTTGTTTTCTGTATAGCGCATACACTTGAATTCATTTAAGGTTACCTTTCTTATAGGACAGGTCTATACATTGTCCTTTAATTAAACAAACTAAATAGCCTTATGTTATTTATGTTATTTACACAACAGCTTGTCATTTTTGTCTCTACACGGTCGCGCGTTTACAATTCTCCTCTGCTCTCTGTATCGCGCCCGGCGGAGACACAGACACGTGCGCACACACAGGTGAGCACACTCCCAGCAACGGACACAGATCGCGCATCGGAGAATATGGCGCGTCAACCACCTGAAAAGCAGACAAAAATATCTATATTATATATTATATATATATAATATAATAAAAGAAATGTTCTGATGTGTAGTTCAGTTGTTATATTGACTGCTGTCATTAAAAGAAACACATGAACACCATGAATCCTGTTGGTGTCCGTCTGCCCCCCCCCCAAAGCTATAAACCTAGGGGAAACAGTACTTTATATATGTTATTCAAATATAACACAACGTAGTAAAGATGCAAGACTTTACTGAAATTCCCACAGGCATATTAAACATGAAAGCCAGTCAGATGCATAGCTACCTTCCATACACTGCAATCACACTTCTGATCTGACCACCAGGGAAGATTCCCGTGATCCTTCTGACAAGTCACACAGAATGCACAGAGCACTGGTTTGTATGTTGTCACATGTCATCATCCTCCCCACTCACACTGCTGCATGTCCCCCTAAGTGCTCTTCTCACATACACCAAGGTCCTACACACGCTGATGGAGTCCAGAGCAGAGATTATTTTGCTGTGACACACCCCATTAAGAAAGGTATCCCATGGTGCTTAGCTTCAGGAGAGAAACGACGTAAACATGTAACTTCTTAGTTTTTTTGCTCTCCTCAAAATAATTTGGTAACACTTTACTTAAAGCAGCCATCATAATACATTATAGATGCCTTCATAATGCAGTATAATGGTCAGTATAAGCCATTATACTGTTCACCAAAATTGGACAGTTGAAGACTGGAAAAATGTTGCCTGGTCTGATGAGTCTCGATTTCTGTTGAGACATTCAAATGGTAGAGTCAGAATTTGGCATAAACAGAATGAGAACATGGATCCATCATGCCTTGTTACCACTGTGCAGGCTGATGGTGGTGGTGTAATGGTGTGGGGAATGTTTTCTTGGCACACTTTAGGCCCCTTAATGCCAATTGGGCATCGTTTAAATGCCACGGCCTACCTGAGCATTGTTTCTGACCATGTCCATCCCTTTATGACCACCATGTACCCATCCTCTGATGGCTACTTCCAGCAGGATAATGCACCATGTCACAAAGCTCGAATCATTTCAAATTGGTTTCTTGAACATGACAATGAGTTCACTGTACTAAAATGGCCCCCACAGTCACCAGATCTCAACCCAATAGAGCATCTTTGGGATGTGGTGGAACGGGAGCTTCGTGCCCTGGATGTGCATCCCACAAATCTCCATCAACTGCAAGATGCTATCCTATCAATATGGGCCAACATTTCTAAAGAATGCTTTCAGCACCTTGTTGAATCAATGCCACGTAGAATTAAGGCAGTTCTGAAGGCGAAAGGGGGTCAAACACCGTATTAGTATGGTGTTCCTAATAATCCTTTAGGTGAGTGTACACGGCTATAATGTGTTTTATAAATAGTTATAGCTATGTTTATAATGCTTTATGAATACGTTATCATGCATTATGAAGGTATCTATAATGGATTATACATGGGTGATTTAAGTAAAATGTTACCAATACTTTTATAAAAAAGAAACAACTCTCAGTAAACATAAAGTTAGCTTTGCATTTGAATAACTTAACGCTCCTTTGTAAGCTTGTCATTTGATGACAAACTCCTTCACTACCTGATCAGCCTTCCAGCTTCCACCTGCCCTCCAGCCTCCGGTCGCACAAGCATCACGATTGTTTCTCCTCCCAGTCTTGGCTTCCCAACAGAATTTCCCTGCCTCTGTGTGCTCCCCCCTCCCCTCCCCCCCCACACACACACAAACACACTACATGTTGTACACCGTGACTTACTGACGCATCCAGTGTAAACTTGCACAGAGAGTGCAAGGCAGCGAGTGATTAGATTGAGTAAGTAAACAGAGGACCTGCTTTAATGCGAACACACACGGACACACACCGATCACCGCTGCAGCTGGAAGTGGAAAATCGGGATGCCCCGCCCTCTCTGTTGCACTGGAGGGTTATTATCGAACCACAGCTTGGAGGTGCTGCCTGGTCGCTGGCCAGCCACTCCTCCTATTCCCGTCTGCTCGCGTCTGGATGCTGAACCCAGTTTCAGGGGGTCGGGGGCGCCCTGCCAAACGGCAGGCGCACCTGTGTTTACACAGCGCACAGTGCAGGCAAAGACATGGGTGCCTTTCAGGAAAACCAAAAATGTCCAATGGACAAACATTTATTCAACGAAAGCTGCTGTGCTCCTTTCCACAGGGTATATTCTGCCCTTCCAGAGCCACCCCCCGGGGGCCTTAAATAAATCTGGGAGTCTCGATTGCTGTGTGTACATGCCATTAGCTTTTACAGAGGCTCAGGAATGACAAACTCAAATCTCAAGAGTGCCAGAAGCCCTGCGGCCTGCAAAGCATTTTAGCTGTCACATGACCCTGTCACATGACCCTTACTATGAGGGATGTGTGTCGGGTCAGGGTCCCACCCTGGGCTGTTTACAGCGTGTTGTGTCGGTACTCAGGATGCAGTCAGGACAGGAATGGCAAGCATGTCGAGGCCGAGGGTCTGGGCGTTCTGCCTGCTGACCAGCCGGTCCGTCTCTCCGAGTGTCAAGGAGCTGGGGGTTAGATGGGGCCCACGTGCAAATGGCAGAAATTCCCAGAACACACATTCGTATTGCTTTCTTCTGTGCCCTTCCACATTTTCCGCAGAATGACCTTCCCTGGGGTTCATGGCTCGGGGGGAATCCGCAGAAAAGCCCATAGTGAGGCAGAACACCCCCACTGAAATCCTGACAGTGCAGCTGCTAAGGGGCATCTGCGTACCGACCGTTTACCACGACGGGCCACAGCTCACATGTCCTCCTTTCTGCACGACTGAGACCACCCGCCACTACATTCTTTGCACAGCTGGCTTCCTGAAACCAGAAGAGTTCATACACCACTGCAGTCTGCTGTGTTCCATCAGGGACATTGGTTGTGCACATGCATGTGTGTGTGTGTCTGCATGTGGATTAGGTTCATATTACTTTCTGGGGACCAAAGGTCCCTCACAATGTAATAAGAACCTGTTTTTTGACGTTGTGGGGACCATTTTTCGGTTTCCCACAAAGATCTGTGAATGCAATTAAAAAACTAAAAATGTCCAAAGTCTCATATTTTGTTTGATTACTTATGGTTAAGGTTCAGGTTGGGTAGGGGTTAAGGTCGTCTTGTTGGGATTAGAGGTTTCCCAATAGAAATGAATGGAGAGTCCCCACAAAGATATAATTACAAACCTGCGTGTGTGTGTGTGTGTGTGTGTGTGTGTGTGTGTGTGTGTGTGTGTTGAACAGCAGGGATCCTTCAGAAGCCTGTCAACCCAAAAATCAAAGTCCGGCGAGACAAAAGGCCAAATATTCCCACAGCGCAAAAGCTCTTATATGTCCCGCTGGGAGCCGCCTGACTGGACACCTTCCAGCAAGTCACTGAAAGTCATTCCCACACGCTGGCATGACCCATAGATGAAATAAAAAGCTCCCCTATTGTGACAGTAGGGAGGTAAACATAAACCATCTATGGCTGGTCAACAGGACCTGGTTGGATTCTCCCCAACAGCAGCGTAGTTAAAATGCTTAGCTGTAAAGTAACAGTCTGGAGAAACAAGGGAAACCCCAATAGAGTCACCCTCCCCCCCCGAGTGTAGACCCCACGCTATAGAGAGAAAACGTCACCTGGGGGAGGCAGGGCCTGTTGCCAGGGAGCCACAGAGCCCTGGGAGTGTCACACTTCTTGTTTTATGATGCTCAGCCAGCACAGGCAGGTGGGTGGGAGGCAAAGCAGTTATCTCCATATATGAACCGCAGCTCTCCCCCCAGCCCGCCCCCCCCAGCACCCAACTGGCAGCCTCGGATGTTTCGTCGGAAGCAAAACAAACCCAGCTGGCAGCCTTAGCGGAGAGAGGGGGGCACGCCAGCACCTCGTCAAACAGGCGAAAAACAAACATGTCGTTTCGCGCAGAGGGGTTAAAGACAGCCAACCGCGACTGTACACCAGGGGGCAGGCACGTTCGGCACCAGCTGCGTGAAGGGTGGGGCGCCACAAGGCCACAAGGAGGGGGCAGCGACGACGTGACTATACCCATGGAACACAGAGCACGGCAATGCCGACACACAGCAAATTAACAATTCAAATTCATATTCTTAAATAAAATCACTGCCTTGTGTTTTAGTACAGACTGCCTGGCCCCTGTACAGTCCATAAACCAGCACAGCATCTAGACCAGTCCATGTAAACAGTGGAATCTGTTCGCGTAGAGAGCACAGCAGGGGCGATCAGTAAATGGCAGACTAAAAGATGGATGTCAGCCAGAACTCTCTCACACAAGATGAAATGAAATTAACTTCTGGATTCCTCCATTCCAGTCTTCGCCACGGTAATAATTCCACATCTAAATAATCCCTGTGCTGGACTGGCATCCCGCCCTGGGTGTACTCCTGCCTTCTGATGTATGCTGCTTGGGACTGGCTCCATGCCCCCCCCCCCCCCCTCCATCTGTCCAGGAAAAACATCTGGACGATGATGATGCTGATGATGATGGGCATGAGGAAGATCATGATGATGCGTATAATGGTGATGCTCATCATCACCCTTCATTCAACTCCTCTGATTTCCCACCACATCTCAACCCTCATTCCAGCATCTCAAGTCTCCACCTGTCTCCATCTGGACATGTCTCCACTTGGATCACGCACTATTGTCCAAAACTGAGGCTCTCTAAATTGAGGTCACCTTGCTTCACCTTGATACCTTCATGTCTGCTCAAGATTAATTCAGCCTCATTTAACTCTCAAAAGGGTGGGGGGGGGAGATGCAGAGTAACTGGAGGACAGAGACCCACTCAACTACACACAACTCAAATCCCCACTCCTGGAGGTGTGATGTGACAGCGATTCCCACTGTGCTCTCTTGCAAACCTTTTATGACCAGTAATAAAGTAGGACATGCATATTACTCCTTCTGAAGAACCAACAGAACACATCTCTTCCAGGAAAGCATTTTCACCTGAGCGAGAATGACAGAGCAGATACAAAGAGTTGGTAAAAAGCTGACACCTTGAATTTACCGAAACAGCCAACTCTAGTCCTGGGGGGCCGGAGCCCTGTGTAGCTTAGTTCTTTCCCTGTTCCACCACAAATCATTCAGCTCAAGAGCTGTGTGGTAAGTAGCACAAGGAGTTGAATCAGGTGTGTTAAATGAGGGTGAACCAAAAACTGTGTAAGGCTCCGGCCCCCCAGGACTGGAGTTTGAGACCCCTGGCCTAGACTGAATTTATTAGTTGGTTAAAACTTGAAGAAACAATTCAGGCACTGATTCGGACTAGGGTACTGCTAAATGATGATGCTGCCAATGTATGAGTTATATAAATCTTAACTGTGGTAAAAAAGGAGGCAGGAAACATCAGTTAGCATTGTCATTTTGCCTATTGAGTTCTTGACATTTCCTTTGGTTTATGAGCCTTAATCACATTTCCTGTAATACTTCAACCGGCCACTAAACACAATGGAAAACTTTCTAAATGTTCAAAAGCTGTTTAAAGCCCACAAACCCACAGTGCTTAAGTACTCAGATCCGAATCTCCTGTGCAGCTACTGCCTTCACCTCTGCTAATATACTTACACACCGAGTAGCCCCAAGTATTATTTTCAGAAAAACAATGGCCTAAAAGGTTTTAGGAGAGATGTCGGTGCACGAAGAGGCCAGACCACATCTGCATTAAAATCAAGAGGCAGACCCATTTACATAACCTCGAAAAAGCTTCTAATTTGTTTTTGAAACATAAAGCTACGCGAGGCCCAGCCAAGTAATTTACCTACTGCCAGGCTGCAAAAGTATGATTTACTGCCTTTTATCCACAGGCCAGGCAGAATCCCCCGGAGTGCTCCGCTCCGTCCCCATTTTCCTTGTTAAATCCAGTCATGACGTTGTTTACACTTCGTCTCCCCTCGTCCCGAGAGCCTCCGCATGCGGGCCATGCTGGGGGCGGCTCTGAGCCGGAGGTGCGGGCGGACAGCTTGCCGAAACCAGCCGGTGCAAAACTGACCGGTGGTTGTTTCTCAGGACTTTCCCACCTCATCCCCATTAGCTGGGCTGCTAGGGAACAGGTCAGGGCAACTAACAGCTGGTGTGTGTGTGTGGTGGGGGGGGTCCATCTTTCTGCAACACGTGCAGCACTACAGCCACAACAGGCGAAGGAAGACTGATGGCACTCCTGCCGAGAACCTGCTCCTTCACTGCTCTCAGCGTCAGGACCGGGGCCTGAGCAAGGACAGAGCCTTGAAAACGCAGTATAGGGCCGCAGCTGCTGTAGACTGACCCACTCACCGAAGTGCTAATGGCGACCCTCCATTCACCTTGCTGCGAAAACGGCAGCATCGATAAACAAGTTGGGGTCAGAGTCTGTTTGTGGATGGAGAGCAGGAAGCAGAACCGACTGGCCCACATTGTCCCACCTAATTACCAGGCAATACGAACCACTTAAAGAAACAGTGATGTTGGGGTAGGCTGTGCAGCGGCGGGTTGCTGAAGCCTTGCGGCAGGTGCACCCCTGCTAACAAAGCCACAGACCCAGATGGCAATCGACATACAAGCACTTAAGGAAACAAGGGGCCATATTTATAGGCTTCTGGCACCGAGTCCGGACCAATCAGTGCAGGCAAAGGGGGAAACAGGCACTGCCTATTGGCTGAGTGATACATGTGACCTCCAGTCACAGGGCCTCGTCTGGCAAAGGCAACTAAGCAATCGACGGAGGACGGTGAATCGAATATCCATCGGTACTGAACTGCGGATTCTGTGAAAGGTGTAATTTCTATGTGTGCACTGTTTACCCTACCACTATATTAATTAAACAAACTAAATATCCTTATCTAATTTATCTTATTTACACAACAGCTTGTCATTTCTGTCTCTACACGGTCGCGCGTTTACAGTCCTCCCCTGCTCTCTGTATCGCGCATGGCGGAGCTCCGCCCTGATGCGTGTGCACAGACACGTGCGCGCACACACAAGTGAGCACACTCTCACCAGCGGGCAGAGAGCGTGCGTCGGAAAGTATAAGATATCTGCGTTTTTTTAAAGCCCAGAAAGATGCACTGCAGTGACAAAAGCTGCACACTTTGTGGATAATTGTCATAAAAAGAAATGTCCTGATGTTTAGTTCAGTTGTTATATTGACTGCTGTCATTAAAAGAAACACATGAACACCATGAATCCTGTCGGTGTCTGTCTGCCCCCCCCCCCCCCCCCCAAAGCTGTAAACCTTTTACTTTTATATAACATGCTTCCCAGCATAGGTGCCTCAGAGTGCTTTCGATATACAGAACTGTGCAAAAGTCTGAAGAAAACGACGTTTAAATGATCTTTATGTTGATGTAAAACTACGATAGGCCTATAATGCCTGCCAAAGTATGTCAGCTTAGCTACTTCAGAGCCTCTGCTATTATCACCCCAGTGCAGGAACCGTGTAATACACGCATCACAGATCACACAGTATCACAGCAAGTAAAAAACAAAACAAAACAAAACAAAACAAAACAAAACAAAAAACAGAAGTCTTTAGTCCAGCCATCTGTTATCCTTCACTGCCAATGAACCTCAGAAGACGTTTCACCTTAATTAGCAGAGGTCGCTCTGGTACCTCATGTAGCTTTCGTTTATTTGCTTGCACTTTCATGCCCGAGTGCCTGAAGAACAACACACACACGTATTTTCGGACTCCCTATCAATCAATATCTCGCTGACCATTTTAACTAATAAAATTAAAGCCTGTGGTAATTTTAATAAACATATGAAATGGCCCTGAGGTTTGGGAACCGAAGCGGTGTTCATCTAGCCGTCCTGCAAGATATCTGTAACTTTTTGGGGAACAGTAGAAATACTAGTTTTTATTATGTTACTCTTAATTTGCATGTGTTTTAATGCTAAATTCTGTCTGTTGTTCTGAGCAAAAGTGCACTTAATGCCCAGATAAACAGCTTTAAACATTTCTTTTGACTGCCGAAGACTTTTTGTATAGTACTGCATGTATGTAAAGAGACACAGGACACAGTGTAAGCCGAGAAGCCAGGAGACACCAGACGACCAGCAGGTGAAGAAAATCTCTGGAGGGTCAAGTTCAGCTCCCAACTTCCAGCTCCTCCTGGACATCCTCACCACATACGTTTCTTTGGATTTTCAGATATCAGCAGGTAAATGGATAATGTGCCCGAGTGGGGGGGGGGCTACAGTATCTATGGGTTTTTCGGTTACCTTTTGCCACTGATACACCCATGTAGCCCCAGCTAGGCTTCAATCCAATCCTAAGATCAGCTCCTCCATGGAAACTGAGCCCTGCCAGAGTGAGAAGCAGCACTCTCTGTGAAACCCTCACATTTCCCATCACTGCCGTAGGACTTAAGCAAACGTCACTCGATCTCCAGCCTGCTCTAAACCGAGGAACACGAAAAATTTAAAAAATGAGATTCTTTTTAAGTTATCTTAGGTATATTGACATATAAATGTACTGCAGTGCTTGACCGTTTGTATCAAAAAAGGTTTTCTTGTTTCTGATCAAAACCTGGCCTCATGTCCATGAATCAGAATTCAGTTCCTTAGATTCAGCTTCCACCTCAGATGCCATCAGATGTTAGTACTGGAATGCCCTGCGTGTCCTCTGGCCGAGTGACTCTGAGCCCTGGGCTCCTGTGATCTTCTGATAAGGATGGGGAAGGGGGTCAGTTTGAAAAGTTTACAGCCCCGCCGTGATGGATGGCGCGTCGGCCGTGGTGGCAATGGGCCGTTGGGCACGACGGGGGCCGATTCATCAACCCGAAGGCCGCTGCGGGGCCCTCACAGCGGTCACACGGGAGTCTGTCCAAAGGCACGCCCGGGCCGTGGCATCGGAAGGTAGTCTGATATTTCCCTTGGTATGTCAAAATAACCCTACACTGTTTTTCTAACCACAGGGCAGAGAATCAAATCACATGTCCTGACCCTCCTCCCCAATCCCAATGAAAGCTGGTCCAAGTATTAAATCAGCCCTTACCCACCAAACCTTACGGTGGAGATGGGGGCAGAGGTGTCACGCCGTGGTTTCCCAGAATCCCCAGGGAGTAGGGAATTTCTCCTCTCCACCAATACAGATAACATCACCTGGCTGGTCCGAGCATCCATGTCAACACTTGCTCTTGCTATAAAAGGCATTTATTTGTACTCTCCGCATCTCTTGATTCCATACACGCTGTACTGCTCTGTGCAGAGGGGCTCGACACACTTCATCTGCCTCTAAGACTAACAAAATTCAGCCATTACTATACACTCACTGTCAAGCACTAAAATACTCACAACACGCAGGCAGGCACAAACACACAAACAATAATGCACAAATATGACTAGTGTCTTTCTGAGCTTGGTTTATAATTTACCAGTCACTGTAGAGTCCATACATCCTTCATGACACCTAGAAAAATCCTTTTAACAGTGTTTTTTTTCCCCAAGTTTGGAGAACAAGAGAAGCAACCAGAAAAAATTAGACTAAGATGTGAGCCAAAACTCTTTTTTAGTTTTCTGCTGATGATAGGCGTCTCTGACAGTGCTGATCTCTCCCAAAACCCTCTCTTAAGTTTCTTTCTGATAAGAGGCATCCCCAACAGTGCTGATCTTTCCTGAAATCAGCACAACACAGGTGCTAAATAAACAAAGCACACCACTACCCAACCCAGAAGCAAAGGCCCACTGCATTCTTCATCTTGTCACAGCATGATTCTCTTGAAACCCAAGGCTGTGACACCCCAAGGCCCAGTGAGGAAGGGAGCCTGAGTGGAGTGACCCTACCGTCTTTCCTGTAGAGGGCGATCTCCACCTTCCGCTCCTCTGAGCCAAGCAGCGCCTGGGCCATCTGTGCGACGGCCAGCCGCTTGGTGTGTGGGCCGTACAGGAAGTCGCAGGTGCACGGCTTCTGCATGACCTCCGAGCGCGTGTAGCCGCACAGGGCACAGAAACCATCGCTGCAGAAGATGATGGCGCAGTTTTCCACACGCGCATTGGCGATGATGAACTTGCGACCTGCACAGAAAGCCATAATTATCTTGCTGTTTATGGAAAAGTTCTGCAGTCATGTTGTCTCTAGCTATATCAAGTTATGCCATGCAAAGAGAAGAATTAGACAAGATATAAAACTAAATATTAACAACCTCCCACACAACATTGACGAAGATCAGCAGTTACAATATGGATCTATGGATGGATAGATGGATGGATGGATGGATGGATGGATGGATAGATTGATATTAACAACCTCTAGCATTACAGATAGGGTGACCCTTGCCCTGTGACCCGTCTATCCCGGAAAAGCTTCAAGCTCACCCCAACTGTACTAAATAATTGTAAAATGGATGGATGGATGCTAACAACCTAGTCATCTTGAAAGTAAGAGATCACAGAGTACCACAGAAAGTTAAAAAAAAAAAACAGAAGTCATTAGTCCAGCCATCTGTTATCCTTCACTGCCAATGAACCTCAGAAGACGTTTCACCTTAATTAGCAGAGGTCGCTCTGGTACCTCATGTAGCTTTCGTTTATTTGCTTGCACATTCATGCCCGAGCGCCTGAAGAACAGAGCCGTCAGCCTCCACTTACACAGCATCCCATTACTGCATGGCTGGACACTCCAAGCAGAACCTCAGCTTGGCCTTGAATGCGACGCCGTACTCCTCTCTGGCAGCTGAATGCGGAACGTGTCCCCCTCCCCAAGCCGGCACGTACACTCACTCCCTTCAAGGCTCACTTTGCATGGTGGGGAAGATTCACAATGACTGTCTGCTTCTAACCAAAAACAGGATGTATTCTCTCAATAATGGACACTATGTTTCTTTAAAATATTGGGGGAGGGGACAGTAGATAGTACTGTTGCTTCACACCTCCAGGGCTGAGGGCTCAATACTTGTCTCTGCTCTGTGTGTGGTGTTTGCATAATGCCCCCCATCATGTGCAAGTTTCCTCCAGGTACTCTACTCATACCCCCACCCCAGTACAAAAATATGTAAATGGCCCATAGTGTAAATGGCCCATAGTGTAAATTGCCCATAGTGTGAATAGGTTTGTTCCTTGCAATGGACCAGCATCCCGTTCAGGGTACACCCCTGTCCTGCCTGGGATAGGCTACACAGCCTACAAGCCAATCCAGTATATCTGCAATATGGGTGGATGAATATTTTGCAGAGAAAACAAACGTCCCGAATAATCATACCAGGCTCAGGCAAAAAAAAAAAATCTGGCTGGCTGAAGCAGTGTTCAGTGTTCAGAGCAACTCGGTTAAATCGCGACGTCACTCAGTGCCTCAGGTACCCGCCTCACACCTTCCAACACGGAGCTCCACACATTTTGATATTCTTTCTTTCCCATATTTGGTGTCTTAATAGGGCCACATTGGAATAAAATCCCCCCCCCCCCGTCCAAGGATTAGACTGCCAAAGGAAAGAGTCTCAGCAGCGAGATGCTTTTTCAATTTGCTCACATAATTGTACACGGGTCCTTGCAATGCCTGAAACTTCACGGACGTAAGAATTTGACCTAAAAAAGGCATCCCCTCCTCAGCATGTGATGTTTTTGCCACCCCCCCCCCCCCCCACACACACACACACACACATACACACCCGAAAAACTGCTCTGGGAGCCACGGATCTCTGTTTGCATTGTCACGAAACAGCGGTTTATTTAAACGTCGGGTAATAAGCTAGTAAATTAAGATGCCTTTTCAGAGCTGGCAGCAAGAGGGAGTCATACGGCCCTTTCAAAGCGCTCCACTTCTGTTAAATCAGCTGCCTGCTGAAGGCCAGAGTCGGAGACGACGTCTTATTTTAGCATTGGCTGTCAAGTAAATCATTTAGAAGATTATTCTGTTATTATAGATAACCATGTGCTCCTGCGCCTAAGGACGTGTTTGAGGTCATGGGGAGTTTCACACTCCCTGCTGGAGTCAATTAAGAGCGGACAAGCAGTCCATGGATTTGTCAGCAATTCCAGAGCCCCCACTCTCTAGGCGGTGGGCAGAGGCAGGCCGCGCAGGCGTAGGGTGGCTGTGCAGAGTGTCTCGGCATCAATCGGCCATCCTTGCCCCTTAAACCCCCCACCCATCCGTAAAGCCCAGCGAGCAGGCCCTGTTGCCTGTGACAACAGCAGCCCCCCCCAGGGAATCTGATGCAGCAGCTGCTGAAGACCGGAGAACAAAGAACCACCAAACGTGATGCTGCAAACGCGCGTGTGCAGACGCAATCATAGGCACACAAGCGGCACAAATCGTCATTCACCAAAATGAGTCTAATGCAGGGCACAACATAAGGTTCAGGATGTACTACTAACCCCAGGGCAGCACTGTCAATCAGCAGCGATATCAACATATCCCACAACTGCTACCTTCATAATTTATATCTCTACAGCATTGCTACAGTCAGTTATGCAGTTTAAACATAAAGCAATGCATATTACAGTTGGAAACAGTGAGTTGTTACCGTCTTGGATTTGCTGTTCAATAACGAATGGAAAGAATTAATTAAAAATGTCAAAGATTTCAACTTTGCATCACCAACAGAGTTATGACTGTCGAAGTGTGTGATTCAAGGGGTTAGGTCTCTGAGTTGGTGATCAGAACGTTCAAATCCTATAGGGTGAGCAGAGTGATTTCACTGTCACTACCTTAAGTAAGGCTTGCAACCCCAATTACTCCAGGGACTGGCTGACAATTCTGAATTGTATGTCACTTTGGATAAAGGTGTATGCTGTATAAGTTCTCATGGTTATGTGCAGTTGTTTCCCTTCACGCACTTCCTGGATCCTGTGAAAGTTATGGGGTGCCCCTACAGATAGAGAAATGCATGGGTTTGGAAGAGAAGGTTACTAGAAGGCCAAAACAACACCACCTAAGCCCACCCAAGACAATCCAGGCTGTACCCCAGTGTTGTGTTGGATGGGTTCCAGGCCCCCCCATAATCCTCCTCAGGATAAGCAATTCTACGATAAATCAATGGAAAATGAGAAGCAGCTCCCGCAAAGTCTAAAATAAACTACTGAAGAAATTGAACAAAAATGAGATGATTACGGTTCACATTACACAGAAATAAATATTTAATGTGGACCACTAGGAAGAGCTTCCAAAAAAGCGAGGGCATATTTCGACCTTTCCCGGTTGGAAAACCCTTAGGTGCGTTCTGCTCTCAGCCTGTTGAGGAGGACAGTGACAGAATGTCGGCACAAGTCGCCTTATCTGCCAGTTCGTAATGAGACTCCAGAGCGAGTTTTATATGGAGACAAAGAGCAGATTAAAAGAGGAGCCTCAATAACGGGCAATCACTGGACAGCCACTTCACCAACCCACTGTTCTTCCATCCCACAGAGGGCATCTCCCTGGCATCCAGCAGCTATCGGCTGACACCTCAGAGCCCTCAGACCTCCTGCATGTGCCGGCCACACACGCCATAGCACACGGGTGCCCCCGTCCATGTAAGGCATGGCGCGGATGATCCCGTGTGGGACCAGAGGTCGACAGGGACGGTTTCCCATTCAGCCCCTACCAGCCAGCTGATAACAGGAACCCCGGCAATTTCACGGTAATCAGAAGTGAAATTCAAACCAAAAGCCTTCTCTGAAACTTAAGCCGCCGGTTCACTTTGAAGCAGACGCTATCTTGCCGACAAGCGGCGTCCCGTTTTGTACCCGCCGACCCATCAAGCCCCTAAAACTCCGAAACGCAGAGAAGGAGCTGAAACCTAAGTTGGTTCTGTCTGGCCAGATAATCACACCACACACAGTCTCAACAAAAAGCCTCATAGACCCCTATGTAGAATCTCCATGTTCTAATGCGATTCAATGACCAAAACATTCTACAGTATTGTTACATTACATTACATTCCTTCTCACAAAACACAGGAGAAATGCACGCAGATAAAAATTGGAAAATTGGAAAATTAAAAAAGTATTAAATATTTTCCATTTACTATCCCAACAAAGCAAACAATCCAGTACATTAAACAAGTCGTTTTTATCTCTGGACTGAAATTTTCATCTGCTCTATGAAACAAAGTGTATCTCATCAAACAAACTACACATTCGGTGATAGCCAACAGAGGACTGTCCAGTGCCTACACAGGACTGTCCAGTGCCTACACAGGACTGTCCAGTGCCTGAAGGAGAATAATATTCAAAATGAAAAACAAAATCAAAACACCAGGGAATGGGGCCACAGATGCCATGTAATTTTCTCTAATAACAATACATTTGTATGCATAACATACAGGTGAACTATAATACATTTTCTGAACAAAACTTGAAAGATTTTTGAGATCTCAGATGTCATTATGATGAAACAGATACTGTGATCAGTCTTGCAGAATTCCTGACCTCAAGGTGACCTATCTTGGCTTGTCTTTCTATGAATTTCGGTATTTTTTACAGTCCTTAACACACTGTGTTACTATTAATTGGTTCATTAGCAAAAGGCTTTTTAATGTGTTTTATCTTAATACTCTCTTCTGGGTTTTGGACACCAGAAAAGTGCATGTTGACCAAGTAAATACCAGGAATCACTCTTAGACCTCACAGACCCGCTTAGCTGCGGAGCATGTTTGTTTACGAGGCCCCTGGGTGACTCTCGAGAAGAAGTGGCCAGGGCAGCTCGCGGCTGAGATGGTCCATTGGCCTGCCGCATCTCTCTGGGATCCACCGCCTACTCCTAAACAGAAGCAACACGGTGTGACTCCTCCACCCAGCTGTGCTCTCTCCACTACACTGGTGGGGTGGATTACACGGCGACGTGAGCTCTGTCGGGTAGCACGGTGAGAAGGGACGGTCGGTGGAAGGTCACCATGGGCACAGGGTCAGGGCCTTGTGGCCCTAGGAGGTCTTTTTTTAACCCGCAGTGGCCCCAGCATATTTGGACAGCAGGTCTCGGCGTGTCACTCTCCGGACAGCTGGTGGCGACCCCGACAGCAATGAGCGTGGGATGAGCATTACTGGTTAGAGCAGCTCTGCTGCCAGGTGCAGTGACTGGGTTATAATGGCCTGCCACTGGATACAGAATCTCTACAGAATCACTATTCTATCCTCAGTCACTGCTCAGCAACATGCTTGCTGAGAAACAGCCAACTACATATAAAGTTTGCCCTCCCCCCCCCGCCCCCCTCCTGCCCCCACCAGCAAATTCCTGTAGCAAGTCATATCAGCAAAAACTCTGTGGCTGAACTCCCCAGAGCCAGCAGGACACATTCAAGGAGCAGAGGACAGCTATCCCCTAATGCCGGACAGCATCTTTGATATGGATGGAGGGGACTGAGTCAGCCGTCTCCACGGGCGATCCCCGGGAAACAGAGCTATCAGCTGCCCGGGTTGCCGGGGCGATGGTGTGTTTTGCACACATGAGGGTAGCGCTTAATATCCTTCCCCGCCCCTATCATCATATGTGTTTTATTGCATGGTGCCTGTTGGGAAAGCAAAAACAAATATCAGTTATCAGGACGTTCGAAGGGGTTTCCAGGTAGTTTGTCTCATTACTGCCTGTGAAGTAATGAATATGGAACATTTACGCAGGGACAAGGCAATTGTTCTTCATTTGTCAAACACTTTCCGATTGTCTAGAGAGCAATCAAACAACAGCAGCCAGCTCCAAACCCACTTTAACTCTTTATAGACTTCACTACCTCTCTCGAGACCTTGTTACCATAGAACTTAAATTCTGGGGAAAATATTTAATACTGAAAATATGATTTAATTAGCAAAATACTATATTTAACAATTACAATATTTTGGACATACCTGTGATAAGTTCTGTTGCCTAAACTACAGATGGATCATTCACACACTGAAAAAGATTATTGATCTTAAGTTTATGAGATTTTCTCATAACACTACATTGCAATAAAATATCTAAATATCTCTGTTTAAGAAGAATACATTTTCGAACATGTGGGCCTGATTTCAATCCATGCTTCACATATCCATTATCAGAGCTGTAGAAAGTACCAAGGAAATGCTAATTAATAAAGACGCTTTGCCAATCTTCAGTATTTTTCACTGGTTCCAGTTCAGCAGTTTCCACGCAATTTGTCTACCAGAGAAGGTACCCACACACCTTCAACCCACAGGCAAATGTGCACAGAAACCTAAAAACCACAGAAACTATATTGCAGCGCATCCACTAGGCGCTGTGACAGGTGTGAGCCCTATGGGAACTGCACAGAGGCCCAGAAATGAGGATGGGGATACAGCAGGATGGGGTTACAGCAGGATGGGGATAGAGGAGGATGGGGATACAGCAGGATGGGGATACAGCAGGATGGGGATACAGCAGTTGTAATGGGTACTAAGACGTGTCGCCCCATTATTGCACTTACTGTACACTAACAAAACATATTCATAAAGGAGGTTACGCAGTGAGTCTGCCCTGGGGTTTAACAGTCCTACCACAGCAAATCGTGCCATAAATACATTAAATGCATGTTTGGTATAGCCTATTTTAAATGAATTACATACTTAATTAAACATTGCATTATACTGAAAGCAGTTCACTCTTTTCAGAGTGTGTAACATACGACACTTTCAATACATCTCTATCCCCAAACACATAAAAAATAAAAATCATAAGTAAAATTTGAATACTTTTAAAACAGTTCTTCACAGTGAAGGCTTTTGCAAATTGAAGACAGTAGAAACCAACCAATCACAACAGCAAATGGCACAGATTTATCCGTTGGTTTGTTTTGGTCAACTATAATCATCCACCCAGTCACGCTATAATTTAATTACAATGAGACGAATCGATAAACTCAGTTTAAATGGTACGACTAAGTTAAATACATTTTTAACTGTACACATAAAATGATTTTAATATTTTTAACAGATGATTTTAATAGCCGTTTCGTTCGTCTGTACAATATGTCTAAAACTACCGCTTTCTAGGCTATATGATACGCGATTACATTTTAATTAGTTATTATTTTGATATATTATCAGTAAGTTTAAAGACGTGTTTAACTGAGCAGCTGAAGCAAAATGTACCAACGTCCAATGATCCTAGAGAATCAGACCGCACTCCGTACAAGTGAGGGTAATTTCTCCACTAAAAACTAAGAAAATATATAAATGCAAATAAAATGATAATGAGAAAAACTGCTTCTGGGAAAGAACAGCAGCTTTTTTCCAAAACACTGATTGGATTTAATGCTCAATGTGCCGCTTACGCTGAAAAACAAAACCATTAAAAGGGACCACAGAAAACGTCTCAGTTCTAGCTCAAGATGTTTTTTTGTACATGATTTTGTATTGAGATGATGAACTTATGTTAAATGCTGGTGCCACATAAAGTGACAGGTACCCAGACACGATGAGACCTACTGTACGTACAGTAAGGTCACTTAAATACTTTTCCCGTGAAAAAGTTCTCATGTTCACTAACTATATACAGTATGTTTTGTTTTACAAGCGGTAACTGACTTCTAGCTGTGAGTCTTTTATTTCCTCTTATTTTTGTTTCTGAACCCTTTAATACACCCACAATCGTAAACACACACACGCACACACGTGCACTCAAAGATCGTTACCGTTTTAATGAAATCAATAAAGGCGGTTTGGTTTAATTTAGGAGTACACGTTTCTTCTTAAATTTAACATCAAACATGAAACTAAAAGCCCTCGGTACATAATTGCAATTTCAACATCTGCCATTCGAACTTGTATCACCAAAGCCGTAACTCAGTTTAACTATAGTGGGATTCATTGTCAAAAAACCTGCCCGGCGTTTTTACTGTTTACCCCACATGCAGTACAATAACAACCGTCAAAAATCCAATTTTGCTTTCTTTCTCGAAATTAACTGTACTGTTGTAAAGTGCATCAAAGCGTGGATGCAATTTCTTGCGGAAGCTCCTTTTCAATCTGTAGTGAAGAATGCATCCAGCGCGCATTATAAATATATGCAGACAATATCAATGTATTTTAAATGAGGGTCTTACTCTGGCCTTCGAATTTCCTGATGATGGTGTCCAGGAAAGTGTTTTGCGGCGCCACGTGTCCCCGCCGCACCGGCATCCTGGTCCCAGTTCACGGCTGGAGCTGCGGAGGGTCTAGGGAGCCGAGGCGTCCTTCACGCGCGTGCCGCATGCAGCGCTCAAGGCGCCCTCCTCAAGCGGGGCAAGTGCCGCGCTCCGCCACTTGACGTGACTCTCGGAAACTTTCGATGAGAAACAACAGGCAGGTCGAGACGGGATCGATGACACGTGCAAACGAGCCACCGCTTATTCTTCATGGAGAGCCCCCTTCCAGATCTTCCGGGATGAAGGGCACCTATATGTTTACGTCCCTTTTTTCCACTCCCCCCTCCCCGGATCTGGAATGGTAAGAGGATGCCCTCCCCCTGTCAAGCGAGGGCGCCGGGTTACTTCGTGTCTTGTGTTATGGAAAAGTCCGACACAGGCTGACCGAGCTGCCCGAGGAGGCACGGAGACTTTGCCATTTCTGAGTGACACCCGCTTCGTCCCGCTGCTTTGTGCGCTCCGTGCGCCGGTGCCCCAATGGAAAGGCGAGAGTCCGCTCAGATACGCCCGGTTGCAGCCGCCCTGGGATGTCTTCTCTCCCGAGCGTTCTTCACTCTCCACCGAGATTATCTCAGCTCCCCAGGAGTGGCACCTCTTTAACCATTCATTATCTTACCGTTAAAATAAGCAGTGCCTTCATTTGGCATCTAATTATAATATGGCGCACGACAAAATACTAAACGATTAACTATGCTTTCGATATTATTAATATTAGTGCCTTAGGTGGGAAAAACAGGTGACAGTGTTTCCCTTGTTCTTCAGTACCGGCAGATTATGAGAGGTGCCGGTACTCTGAATAGAAAAACAAAGAAGTGCGCACTTCAAGCAGTGATTAACGTAACAAGAAAAACATTTGGACATCTAACTTGGCTATAAGATACTGCATGCATAGTCTTTGTAACTATGTATCTATATTTATGTTTAAACGGTTCACTTTTAAACCACTGACACTAAGGTTGGATTAATCTCATTAATTTCGTAAACGCCAGAGAGACCCCCTAAAAGTTACCTCACAGGTGTATCTGCGTGCACAGGTGCAGGCTCGCGCAAGTCTCCGTGCGCCAAAGAAGCGTGATACCGCTCGTGCCGCTGTCGCCCCTCCTCTCTCCTAAGATTTACTGACATATCATCGGGCCGCGATCTACTAACGAAAAACGCTACCGGCGGCGTCTTAATTGCAGCGATTTTTAAATAGACTCACCTTTCCTTTTATTTTTTGGTCACATGGACGTGTGGGTGTATAGGGGAGGACGCCGCTTTTACCTTCGTTTCGCAAGAGATTCGGACCGTGCCAAACACGTCACTGCGCGTGCGAGCGCAATGGATGCGGAGTTCCCTGATCGTCACTGAGCGACGGACAATAGCGTCGAGCCGGGGATGCCGTTTTATCCACCCCTATCGCTACATTTCACTATATTTAAATATGATTACTTCCATGTTGCTTTGATCCCTTTCGCTCTCCACTTATGCTATAAAAAGAAGCGTTAATGCATGTGTTATTTTTGCACAAATCCCGTGAATATATTACTGTAACAAGCTCACTTATAAGCGACCCTCCCCTTCCCTTTTGTGTATGAGACGGGGAAATCCGTGCGCCACGGGCGGCGTCCTCAACTGCCTTTCCTCTGCTCCCTTATTTAGGCACGGACCCACACACAAAGCTCCATTAAGGCGCCCCCTACCGTCTGTTCCAATACCCCACCCATTACACCGCCATATCTACAAATACAGAATGCAATATGTATATCCACAGTTATTTAGTTGTTTTTATTTTATTTAAAATAAGTGATATTTACTAAGAACTGTAGTTATTCGAATGTACAGGGTGACTTCACCTAGACGTTGAAATTATTATAGGCACCAGGCCCTCCGACATTTTTATTAAATGGCGATTTCATTGGTTCGTTTATTATTTAGGTGTGGCATTAACATTTCTTGAACGAAAGCCATTCAAACAGGCAGATGCTGAATATGAAATGAATTTTGTATTTTTCTTTATTTACTATTTTACTAAAATATAGAATGCAGCAGGGGTGGCTCACTGGGTAGCACTGTTGTGTCACATCTCCAGGGTTTGTGCTTCAGATCTTGCCTCCACTCTGTATGAGTATGTAGGGTTTCCCCAATGTTGCGCCTTATGCTGCCTGCAATTGGCTCCAGCTACATCCTCCCCCACATAAGTGTGTAGAACAGTGTTTCCCAGTGTGGTCCTCCGTGAGCCACAGCCGGTCCACGTTTTTGTCCCTCTGTCTGTCTGTGGGTCCCCGAGGACCAAACTAGGAAACACTGTGAATGTATAAGACGGAGGAATACAACATTCAAAGGTGCTCATATTGTCTAACACGGTATCTTATTTTTTTTGTTTTTTTCACAAGGTGTAGTACCAGTGTATCAAAGCGTGGACGCAATTTCTTGCGGAAGCTCTTTTTCATTCTGTAGTGAAGAATCCATCCAGCAAGCATTATAAATATATTCGGACAATATCAATGTATTTTAAATGAGGGTCTTACTCTGGCCTTCGAATTTCCTTGACGTGACTCTCGGAAACTTTCGATGAGAAACAACAGGCAGGTCGAGATGGGATCGATGATTTTTTTGTTTTTTACAAGGTGTAGTACCAGTGGTTCATTTGGAAACCTGGGTTTCTTAGTACAGAACTGCACATATTTTGATCAGATGTGTAGGGAAATGAGCGTGATGCAAACATGGCATGAATTCTAACACACTGCCGGCTCTTTCTGTGGCATTCTGGAAAATCCACTCCACACCACGTCCACCAGTGGAGCTGGGACCTGTCCATGGTGCTGGAGGAAACCTCGAACGCTGGGCCCTGTGCTCTGGGTCAGTGCAACTGGTGGTGGAAAAAGGAAGTGGCCATCTTGATCTTCTTCTGTTTTCCCTATCGCCATCGCTGCTGTCCTTCCACAAATGTGTTTAAGACGGTATCCTTCAGAGCACAGATTCTCGCAAGCCGGGCAAATCTTCTAGTCGCCAGGACATCCCTGAGGCCAGAGGCCTTTGTCAGGATCCGCACTCTACACGAGTGGGACTGATGCCAGGCCAGCGAGAGGTCACTCTCCGGAACATTACTGACCCCCAGGTCATAACTTACACGGCCGGCTCTCCTTTCAGCTGTGCAGAAGGTCATTAGCACACAGGATATCTCCTCCAACCCTGCCAACTGACTCTCAGCTTCCCTTTCTCAAAGAAGCTGCCGCTGCCTGTCTATTCCTCTCATTTTTTACCATTTTCCTTGGCAGTTTCCTTGCATCAGCAGTGGGTGCCCAAGGTCATGGATTCTAACCTGAACAGCAGAGTAATTGTATCACAGCTGGGCCCTTGACTAAGGGCCAGAGGTGGAAAGTTCAGGTCCAGAAAGTAAAAAATCCAGACCAAGATTTTACTTTAATAAACCAGTTGAGAATAAAGACTTACATTCACAGAGTACTCAACTGGCTGGTTGAGAGAAAATCTTGGTCTGGATTTTTATTTTCTGGACTTGAACTTTCCACTTCTGCTAAGGGCCTTAAACCTATTCTGTCCAGGGGCACTGGCTGATCCAAAGTTGTCCACTTTGGTGAAGAGTATCTGCTAAATAAGTTGATGTCACGAAATGTGGATATTCAAACGGACAAAAAAAAAAAAAAAAAACAAACAAAAGAGCACAGGAATTAGCAATGAGCTGGAACTGCTTCATATCTCCTTCCTCCACTTTACAACTTACATGTCTGAGTATTATTATGAGTATTATTATTCTTACATGTCTGAGTATTATTATTCTTACATGTCTGAGTATTATTATGAGTATTATTATTCTTACATGTCTGAGAATTATTCTAAGGCAACCCTGTATTTATTGGTGCAGGTACCTGGCTCAAAATACAACAGCAGCCCCTTTGGGGACTTTACACCACAACCTTTTGGTCAGATGCCCAGTAGTTTAAATGCTACGCCACCCAACACCCCATACTTGCAGCACGATTCAGAGAAACATGGGCAGGAGGCCAGTTGGTAGCTGATGCTTGTACTTTATTAACAACATATTAAAAGCTGTACAGAATAACAACTTCAGTGAGTTTCATAAAGCACTCTATAACAAGGGAATCCAGTCATATAATGACTACATGCTACGGTGAATCTTCATCTTCAGACTCAGGAAAGAGGCAGAGGGCTCTCTGGCTGTCCAGGAATGTCCCTTCATCCCAAGTGAGATCAGCGTCTGGACAAGTCCCCACCTGTGAAGAAAAAAGTTTGGTGTAAAGGTTGGTACACATTTGTTACTTATTAAATCCAATCCACACGACAGCAACACTGCATTAAGGAGAGAAAAAGTGGGCAAGGTAAGGTCCATTGGGATTGGTCAGGTGAGACTGATCAGGGTGAGAGCCTATTGACAACGATCAGGGTGACAACGGTCAGGGTGAGCACCATTGGGAGTGGTCAAGCTGGAAATGAGTGTGAGCGGTCAGGATGAAAGAGAGGCTGAGAGGTGGTTAGCACACGAACGGTCTGGGTAAGGCCTGTGTGAGACGGTCAAGGAGTATAGTGCAGACCCTGACAGCTGGTGCACTCGCAGCTGTGGATGACAGGAAGCACCACCGGCTCAGTCTCCCCGCTGTCGCACTGCAGGCTGAGGAAGCGCACGGGGCTCCGGGGGTCCAGCCGATAGCTGCAGCAGTCGCAGGAAGCCTGCAGATAGGGCTCCTGGGGCACAACAGGCGCAGAGCCAGTCAGATTGTGTTTGTATCAGTGACGCATGGCTGCTCACCTGCTCGGGTGCTTAGAGTCGGAAGAAAGAGGACACCTCCCAGATTTATTCCCAGATGCATCCATCATGCCAGCATTCACATGCAAAGTGGAGCAGAAGCGCCCTCGATCCGGCCCAAAACCGTCACAGACGCACCTCCAGAATGACATCCGTCCCAGACAGACAGCGGCCCCTGCAGTAGCTGACTTCCACGTTGTCCAGGCGACAGTTGCCCTTGGTGATATTCCTGACCTCGGTGACGCGCCGACATTGCGCCTCAAGTTCCCCTGGGGACACAGCGGGGTTAAAGAGAAAGAACAGCGAATGATGTTAGAAGCAGGAGCTTAAGGTGAGTGTCCATGAAAGACTGATGGGTGAAACCTGGATGCAGATGGAAAACACAAAATAACCGTCTGAGACACAACCAAGGAGAAAAATGTCAGCCACTGTTCTCCTACCAGGAAACTCCATCCTGCACACTGGACAGCAGCTTCCTGGTTCCAGAATCTTCACTTTCCCCTGAATAACGAAAACCGAGGTCAGCCGGACAATCCCATCGCAAAACAGCTCCACCGTCCAGCTCGAATCCATTAAAACGTCCGTGTTCATGATGCATCATGTCTTTAAATATTTTTATTGCAGCTTTTTGCCAAGTGCTAATGAGGCTGAACGAGGCCGGAGTGGCAATGAACAAGAGCAAACTGGACTATGAATTAATTGCTTCTCCATTCAAACTCCTGTACCATTTATTTCATGGGAGGTAGAAGAAGTTAAAATGGTTATCAGGCGCAGTCTTCTCACAGGTGTAGCGGCAAGCCTGACAGAACAGCTCTGTTACAATGAGAAATATCAGAACTTTTAAGGAGACCGTCCCTCGTACTGTGAGGGGAAACTCACCTCCTCACAGTGCAGGGGGGGGCAGGCAGAGTGGCACTGCTTCTGCCCGTTCACACAGCGGCACGACTGGCATCCCTCTGCCCACTCTGATCCTGCCTGTGCCAAGACATTGACGGTGGGTGGGGGGTTGGGGGGGGGGGGGGGACAGTGGTTGCTGAAATTTCTCCCCTGACTAAAGTCCATAATCTCATTACTGCAATATTCCTCTCATTTGGAAATCTGTCTCTGGCTCCGCCAAAGCTCATTGGCTGTTACGGCCCAGCCACTTACACGTGGGTGAGTTATTAATCTGTGTTGTAGAAGGCATAGGCAGATCACTGCCTCCTTTCTGCAACACCCCCATGGGCGAATACCTCTCGGAACGTCCCGGCCTCCTGGCACTCGCAAAGCGCGGCGATCACGCACTCGCCGCCACTGCCGCGGTATAGACCCTCCTGGCACACACAGCCCCCCCCAACCCCCACCCCTGGGCCGCCGCAGCTAGGGGGCGTGGCCTCGTAAATCTCGGCACAGCTCCTCTCACAGTGGGATGGTGCCCCCGGACCGCTCCTCCTCCAGCGCTCTCCTGGGGGGCATGCTGAAAGAGATGGGAGGCGGGGGGTGGGGGTTATCCAGTCAGGCCATTAGTGAGGCCAATTCCCCACTGCAAATTCCAGCCCTTAAATACAAGTCACTCTGAAATCAAAATCTTTGTGTGACATGATATAAACAGGGCCAACCCAAGGCATACGAGGACTAAGCTACAGCTTAGGGCACAGTGGCCACCAGGGGGCGCCCGATCTGATCAGCCTGTCAGAATGGGAGGGACGATGACAAATGACAACTGGGTTAATTAAATTTTGCTTACAGCCTCAAAAAGGGCTGGGACGGCCCTGGATATAGTTAATGATGTACACACGCCATTGACCAGAATGTCTTGGTCGCTGTTCGCTGGTTAGGTAACACCCAATAAGGTCTCTATTCGTTACACGTTATGGACCACAGGAAGTCGTAGAGAGGCCTGCATGAAGAGGAGGAGGAGGAGCAAGCAGCTTTGGATGGCCAGCGAGTGTTACATGGGTCTGTGATCTGTGGGAGGCACTTCTGCGGCAATCAGCACAAGTAGCCTAGCTGACGCAAAGCCATCGCCCCCGTGAGCGAGGCGAGCTCAACCGGACCGGAGCCGCAGGCCCCTGATGGCCCTCAGGGAGGTGCAGAGTGCTTAGTCATGCCGGGGGTTCGTGATTTACTTCATAACAAGTGTAACTTTACTGTGCGTGACGGCCCCATGATTGCAGCTTATGCAACATTTTTAAAACATTACTGTAACGTAGAGCAATAAAAGTAGCCAATGTACATTCTCTGTCTGCCAGGGTTATTATCGAAAACAATAACTAAAACTAATATCATAAGTTAACATCTTCATAAACTGAAATAAAATAAGATACGACAAAATACAGAACTACAGCCAGATGAAAACTGTAAACATTGCTTCTAAAACTGAAATAAACAAAAACAAACAAATACTTTCAGATACTGTTTTTAATACTGTTTATCAAGAGTAATTAATTTATCTTTAATGACCATTTTAAGGACACAATGAGCACTGCGTTCATGTATGATTCTCTAATGATCAAACACATAATACAGTTCTTTCAATTATCCCTAGAAGGTAAAATGTAAATTGAAACCAAAATACATAAAAACTAAATTATTATGTTATTATGTTATTATTATGTTATGTAGCACATTTTCAAACATAGAGGTCATTCAAAGTGCTTTACAGGAAATAAAAGATAAATAGATAAAATAAAAACTAAAAACTAATAAAATTGCACTGAAAAAAAGTAAACTGGATTTCCAATGCAAATTGAAAATGATATAAAAATAAAAACTAAATAAAAAACTGAGTACTCAGCAGTGTTGTGTGCTCACCGCAGTCAGGCCCCGAGCATGGCCGGGAGCGCACTGAGGGCCCCTGACACTCCGCCCCCCCGTACTGCCGGGCCCTCAGCTCCGCCCTCTCAGAGCTCTGCACCCCCAAGTCGCAGGTTGCAGAGCAGGGCCCCCATTCAGACCAGGTGTCCCACTCACAGTCCACTGCAAGGGCAGGGTAGAGACAGGGACATAATCAAGGCATAAAAAGACAGAGCATCCAGAAGGCAAATTATTATCATATAATTATAAAGGTTGTTATTTATAGGGCAGGTTTTTAAATCTACACCAACATGACAGAACTATCACTAACAGGAAACAGGCCTGAGTCAAACCTCCATATCATAAATTCACAGTGTTTAAAACTACATTAAAGCACCTCTTGTCCTGCATATTAAGTAGGGGTGTACCCCCCGTAATAAGAAACAGACTGTCCTGAGCTATCCTGGGTTGTGATGGAGTTAACGATCCACGTAATGACAAGAAGGGACGTGACTCTTACCATCGCAGGTGTCTTCAGTGCAGTTAAACACGCCGCCCTGGCAAACGCTTAAGACAGGAAGTGGGGGGGGGGGATGATTCGCACACAGGACACAGGCATAATAATAATAATAATAATAATAATAATAATAATAATAATAATAAGAAGAAGAAGAAGAAGAAGAAGAAGAAGAAGAAGAAGAAGAAGAATTATTATAAGAGGAGGTTAAAGCAGAGGTGTGGGGGTACCAGGTGTTACAGAGATGCTGAAGGACCATCCCAGGAGGAAGCTCCTGTTTCTGCTCCTCTGAGCTCAGGTTTAGGGGCCCATGGAGTGAGAATGAGGAGCAGGGACACTCCTTGTGAGGAACGCAGGATCCCTCAAGCAGGACCTTTGGGGAAAACAGGGCACTTAAACTGCCAAATGACCACAAGGATATCTGGCTAGACTGTGTCTCAGTCCTGCTCCTGAAGTACCACCTGCCAGGAAGTTGCATGAAGGTGGTAGGTTGTGAGCAGTGTGGGTTTGACCAAAAACTGGCAGATGGGCTATAGAATTTCAGAGGCATCTGAATGGTTCAGAAAGACAACCAACCAGGTTATAGAAGAGGTGGGACCAAGCAACTAGAAAAGGCAGGACCAAGACATCTGATTGGTTGGTCCTGCCTCTTCTAGTTGTTTGGACCCACCTCCTCCACAATCTGACTGGTTATCTCCCTGAACCAATCATTATTATCATGGAGGTCCTTATAGTACAGTGTGTGGTTTGACGGTTTGGAGATCTTGGTTTGGTTATGTCTTCGTTTGGCTATCTCTTTGAACCAATCATTTCTCGTTCTGCCCTCAGACCATTTTTGCGTAAATAAAACTCCCACTAGCGACATCTGACCACAGGCCGATGCCGGCCTCCCTCCAGCAGATGGCAGTGTCACAGACCTTGCCGGGCGGGCAGGTGCAGCCTGGTTGGCAGGGCCCTGGCACACACTGAGTCTCAGGCCACAGGTCCTCACACGTGTAGGGGCAGACGCCTGCACACGCGCTGAACACCTGGCCTCCGGTGCATTCTGCGGCAAGGGCCAAAATAAAATGAAATCCTTCAGAGTGCACATTTAGCAGGCTTGGCAAAGTGTCGGAACAATAGAAGGGATTTACAAGAATTTGTACAGTGTGCCGAGGTTCTTCTGCATATGAATTTCTCTTCTTCGTGCTTCTTCAGCTTAAAAATTTGAACATGAATTTAGCTCTGGGTTCATTGTTAAATGTACTTTTCAAAGTATCTGCTATTTCAAGGGGGCTGATACTGGAATGACAAACCTCAAAAAGGACGAATTACGTGTTTTATGATATTTTTTTAACTGCATCTGCTTTAAAGTAAAGCAGTGCTTTAGTGGATTGGATTCAGAACCTTCAATTGCAATAAAATTGGAGGTGCCCTTAAGTACAGCGATCTGCAGTGTGGGTGCATGTATAATGGGCTTTAGAAATGTAAGTCTTGTATTTTGTTTGGTTACTTACGGTTAAGGTTAGGGCTGGGTAGGGGGTAAGGTTCTCATTGCTGCGATTAGGGTTTTTCACACAGAAATGAATGGATGGTCCCCACAAAGATATAAAGACAAACCTGTACTGTATGTGTGTGTGTTCTGTGTGTGTGGTCCAGGTATACTGTACCTTACCTTGTGGGGACCAAATGTCCCCACATCATGATGAATATCCATTTTTTTACCTTATGGGGACCAATTTCCTGGAATTTCCAGGAAAACTCTATTTAATAAAAATCCATGACTGCAATGAAAAAACTAAAAATGCAAAAACTCTCGTACTTTGTTTGGTTACTTATGGTTATGGTTAGGGCTGGGTAGGGGTTAAGGTTCTCATAGTTAGCGTTAGCATTTTTCCCATTGAAATGAATGAGTGGTCCCCAAAAAGATATGATTACATGGCTGTGTGTGTGTGTGTGTGTGTGTGTGTGTGTGGGAACACACCTGGCAGGCAGCTTTGTGTATTACAGGCAGTGTGCTGCTCCAAAGGCGAGGAACAATCCTCTCCACCAGGCTGGGGCTCCTGCAGGACGGTCTTGTTCCGCACTGACACGCCTCCTCCACAGGAGGCGCTGCATGTGCTCCAGGAGGACCAATCGCTGAGCACGCAACCCACTGAGACAAATCGGAAATGTTGTTAAAAGGGAACAAGTGGACCCAGCTGACCCCGTCTGATGACAGGAGCAGCGCTCACCTGGACAGGAGGGCAGGAGACAGAGCTGGGTCTGGTTCATTTCCTCGCACGGTGGTCCGCCGGCTGTATGCTGGCACGTGCGGCTGCGGTTCTGGTATCCAAACCCGCAAGAGGAAGAGCAGCTGCCCCAGGGCCCCCATGATCCATACACAGGGCAGGGCAGGTCACTGCAAGCCAGGGAGCCATTCTCGCATGTACTGGGAAACAAAAGACTCCATCAGGGTTTCTAGCTTCAAAGCAACAAGGAACGTTACCGGCTGCAGGGCACTTGTTATCATGCCCACCTACCAGTTGTTGCAGTCTATCATGACGACCTCTCCAGGCAAGATCTCCAGCGTGCCATTTTCCATAGGGATGCCACAGCGGCACTCGGACTCGGGGACACATTGTCCGTCCTGTGTGAGCCAGCTGTCAGGGCATCGGCAACCTGAATGGAGGGATAGAGGCAGAAAGGTAGAGGGACGCAGAAAGTAAGAGCATGTGAGGGATACAGGAAAGGCAGAGGGACGCAGAAAGTTACAAACATTTTACAAACCTTTAAATTCATAGGAGAAAAAGATTCTAAATGGCATGTAAAAGGCATTAATTCCCGTAGAATCATGCTACCTGGCTGACAGGCCCCCTGCAGACACTGCACATGCTCCCAGAGGTCCGTGCAGCTCCGAGGACACTGGTTGGCGCAGGACTCCTCATATATGCGACCTCTGTCCTCGCACCTCTCACCTGAGTGACACCACATCCCCCCTCCAACGTCACTCGCAGCTGGATGCCAGTGATACCCCCCAGCCATGATGTCAGCTATCATACATGTGTGTGTTTTACCGCGGTGCCTGTGCTTCCTGCTCACCTGGGCAGAGGCCGGTGTTGCAGCTCTCAGTCTGGGATTGCTGACCCCGACACTGGGGCCCCACGGGGATGTCCTGGCGTGTCCTGTGACGCTGACGGAAGCCCCCGCTGCAGGGCTCCTGGCAGGCCCTCCAGGGGCCCCAAACGCTCCACTGGCACACATCTGAAGGCCCAGCAAAGAGGGACAACACAGAACCATCAGCGCTAGTCCGCATTGACCTAGGTCAGCGCTCAGGTCAGCACCGCCCCCTCCTGGCGGACTTACCCAGACAGACAGCGGGGTCCGGACATGGCCTCTCCTCCTCCAGCTCCGCGCCACAGCTGCCCTCCTCTTCCTTGCTGATGGGCAACCCGGAGTCCAGGTCCAGACAGGCGCGGTACCGGCGCTGGAAGGACAGCGGCCGCACGGCATCCAAGAGGGCCATGGTGGCATGTGTGGTGGGTGGCAGCACACAGGGGGAGCAAGGAGTCCATTCTGACCACTCACTGAGGGATACTGAACAGGGACAGCATGGCAGAGTCACTTCACTCAATGCTAAACCCTTATCACTCCCGTGCTAAATGCTAAACCCTTATAACCCCTTTTCTAAATGCTAAATATATATCCCCTGTGCTAAAGGCTAATCCCATTAGATGCCCTGTGCTACATGCTAAATGCTAAACCCTTATATCTTGTGTGTTAAATGCTCATGTACACTGGGCTGAACCCTTATATCCCCTGTGCTGAATGCTCATCACTTCTAAGCTAAATGTTCATGTCAACCGCATGTGTGAAATGTGACAGCATCTGTGCTAAAAGCTAGCGTCCCCCAGGCTAAACATGCTATTTTCACTGTGCTAAACATGTCACACGTTACATGCTGTAAAGTCACATTAGTTACTCTTTACCCTGCACTACACATCCATGGTCTTCCTCCGTATTAAAGCATTACTATGCTGCCTTCCATTGAATGCTCATATCCTCTGTATTGACACGTGAATCATCTGTGCTAAATGTATAATATATATACTGTCATTTTCGAACTTTATGCATTAAAAAGTTAAGGTTGGGGAGAATCACGAGAGAATCATACGAACATCACGAAAGAAGCTCACAAAAAACCGGGCTCCATTCTCAGTGCTCAAAAAGCTTGCTAAGATCCAACCTGCTTGGACAACCTCACAGTGCTGCGTAATGATACATTAGGCAAGACTTCACAAGCTACCTATTAATAAAATAAAAAACAATTAAGGCTATTATTTCAAATTTAGTTAGTTTGAAAGTTATTTAAAAGGCAAAATAGATCACTTGTCAGGAATTATGAAATATCACAATTACCGGACCACATAGTTAATCCTCTTATGAAATTTCTTAGGGAAATGAAGAATTAATGTCAGGTTTCATTATATTAATTTGGATTATGAATCACCAGGGTACTACAGTTCTAACTTTAAGACAATACTGATTAAAAACTGTAAGAAAATATTTAATGTGATTATATATATATATAATATACATACACACATATACATAATTATATGTCATTATATACTGTACTCAGTCTTGCACATGTAAATGTATTTTAAATTTGTTATATATTCAGTGTGATTAATTTCCTTGAATCTCATTACATTTCCTTTCGGAGAGGAAGGAGCATATAACCAATGTTTTTCTGCAGCTCATGTGCTGTTGTTACAAACTGAGAGCTGTTACCCTCTGCGGTTGTGTGGTTCCTTGTAAGACCCTCCCACCCACTGCATGGGGGCGGCCCTCTGATGCCCAGGCTCACTCTTAAGTGTCACTCATACAGGAGACTTTGACACGCTTCAGAAACACGAGGCACGGTCTCTCATGCTCACCCTCACACTCGCGGCTGTCACAATGCAGGCCTTCATCCTGACACAGGCTGTCAGAGACAGAAACAGAGACACTGAGAGATATCTCCTCTGTGCCTCTTCAAGAGGATGTTCTGCTTAGGCACACCCTGCATCCCATGGCGAGTCAAGCACACGTTTTTCTGGAATCTGTCTAGGATGGTGTCTCTGACTGCCTCAGTCTCTCACCAGGTGCTGCAGCCGACGGTCACCGTCTCCCCCTGCTGGATGGTGATGGAAACAGGCCTCCCATGCAGTTGGTGTAGCAAGACCGTGCAACCACACTGCCCGGGGGGAACACAGGTCCCGTTCTGCTGAAGCAGGCCCTGGAAACACGCAGCAGGGATCCGCATAACAACATGCGCTCTGGACTTCGCAGGATGTGATCTCCACGGGTCGCCATTGTTACAACATTGGGACGTACCAATACAGCGTGCCAAAGGGATGCACTGATGGAACGTACCAATACGGCATGTTAATAGGCCACGCCGATGGGGGCTAACAATGGGGTGTGGAAGAAGGGCATACCTGAGGACAGTAGCATCCAGGTGTGCAGGCCGGGGGTCCGGCACATGTCCCATTGTGTCCTTGAAGTGCACAGAGCTTTTCACAGGGAGAGCCGCAGTCGGCGTACTGGAATGGCTCCTTGCACTCTGTCACAGGAAGCAGCACCAGCCCAGAAAGAACCACGCAAATATTAGCCTTCTCAACATCATTTTCAGCCATTTAAATTGTGCTAATATAATAACCCGTAACACTAAACCCACTGAAAAACATTTTTTAAAACATTCCTTTTTCACGCCGATGTGAACTTATTATTTTTTTGTAAAAAATTAGAACAAAAAATCTTGTCCCTTGGAGATGCTGCTCACACAGGGTGAGACAGCATGAGGTTCAGCTGGTTCAGCCACTGTGTCTGTAATCGGAAGGTTGCCAGTTTAAATCCTGTCCTAAGCGGAACAGTTACGTGTCGGCTGGACCCCTCCAAAGGCTTCAGAGCTGCCAGTTTAACGGTCTGACCCTGAACATACAGGGAGTTCCCAGGTTAAGAGCATCCAACTTACAGACAACTCAAATGTGCAAACAGGCTGCTATAAAGTTCAAAAATGGGGTCTGGACATTTAACCTGAAAAAATTCAGGTTAAATACAATGGTTGGTAATAAGAAACACACACACTGCTTTGTGATGCTCCTGAAAACATTGCGTGGCTTCAGAGGTTTGTCAGTTTGTGGTACAGTGGTACCATAAAATATGATGTTCGTTTTATTATTATTGTATAATAACTATTATTATTATGATATACTTACAAATTCAACTTAAAGACAGACCAAGGGAACAAATCTGTTTTGTAACCAGGGGACTGCCTATATATGTGTGTGTGTGTGTGTGTGTGTGTGTGTGTGTGTGTGTGTGTGTGCGTGTGCGTGCGTGAAAGATGAGACATTAGAATGTACAGGTATAAAATCAATGAATCCTGACATTTTCCCAGTAAATTACATCTCACAGGATTCACACACACAATCCATCAGTAAAGTCACCCAGGCAATGTTGAGGTTGACAAGTCCTGCTCTCTGTCTGAAGCTCTGGGCACTGCTGCCCCCTGATGGCAGCAGAGAGCGGTGCACGATAACGTTGCTCCCTCTGAGACTGGCAGGAGCAGGCCGTCCACTCGCTCCACTCAGACATTGGGCAGTCTGCTCAGAGACGGGGAGAGCGAGATGGAGTGAGGGAGGGAGGAGGTGAGAAAGTGAGAGAGAGAAAGGGAGAGGAGGGGGAGAGGAGGGGGAGATGGAGCAGGGAGGTGAGAAAGAGAGGGAAAGAGAGGGAGAGGGGAGGTGAGACAAGTGGGAATCAGAGGTAAAAGCTGCTATGTGCAGGTGTTGCTGGGGATGATGTTTGATGCCGGCGTTCTCAGGCAGTTTTCGCTACTAGCTAAAATCACGGCGCGTGGAACCTGGGCAGGGCTGTTTGTAGCACAGCCGGGTCTCCTCTTCCTCCTGCGCCCCCTCCAGCTCCGCCGGGCACGGGGCATCGCCCCCCTCGGCACACACGCACCTCCTGTGACGAGACATGACCCCAGCGCCGCAGGTGCGAGAGCAGGAGGACCACCGAGACCAGGGGCAAAAGTCGTCTGGGGAACATGCACAGGAAAGGTTCCTTTGTCTGAACCACAGTAAAAAAAACTTCTTTGTACCTTTCATTTAGTTCATCAAAAGTTAAACATCAGAGCACTAGTGACCAGGGGAAAATCTGATTAACAATCACTAAAGTGCAATAATAAGGATAAACATTATACACAGTACAGTGCAAAAATCTTAGGTACTCTTATCTGGGTGATAAGTGTATATATAAGTGCATATTTGCAGAATAAAAAAATCTATTTAGATCACGTGCAAATGAACAGTAATCCAATAAAAAAAGGCCACTGATGTCTCGCTGGACGGCTAGATGAACACCGCTTCAGTTCCCAAACCTCTCCTCAGGGGCACCTCAGCATTTCACCACCAGCTCAATTAATTAAAACTATTTAAACATCATTTTCTTTGTTTAAAACTTTTGCACTGCACTCCATGCCACATACTGTACAACACATAACGTCATAGTAACGGGCAATATCGGAGGGATGGCAGGCAGAGTCATGTGACACCACATGTGATTGGGTGGATAGAACAGGGAGTCTATTTGGGTCCAGGGGCAGAGAGGGGCTTTACAATAACAATGATGAGAAACTATAACGACAAATAGGTGTTTCAGCGTCTGTACAAGGTGGGAGTTCTACACAGCAGCAGTGCGGGGGCAGTGCGGTGGCAGTGCGGTGGCAGTGCGGCGGCAGTGCGGCGGCGTACCGAGACAGGGAGGGGCGTGGCAATCCTGGGTCTCCCTCTCATCTCCGGGGCAGAACATGCCGTTGTTACGAGGAGGGGGGTTTATGCAGGCGCGGGTGCGGATGCGGGTCCCACGGCCGCAGGTCACGGGGCAGTCAGACCACACGGACCAGGGAGTCCACCCACCGTCCACTGGGAGATGCGAGAGGGTCAGAGACCGGACCGAGCACAGCTCCATCCTGGAAGCGTTCGGGACGGGCCTGGGCCTGGTCAGCCGCCACTCACCTTGACACTCGACATCCTGGCAATAGTCTCCCTCAGGGGTGCAGGTGCTAGAAAACACAGAGCAAAGATGAAAGTGACCCGCAGTGTGCTTTTCATTGCACTCCGAAGCAGCACTGTGAGGTGCCCAAGGTGATGCCTGTCTAAAAACATCATGTTCATTTCCTCCACCACCAACCCAACCCCCCCCCACCCCACTCACCATTGCTTACACTCCCCCTGGAGCCACGTGTCACCCACAATCAGCTCCTGGTCGTCATGGATACAAAGGGGTGGGCATGGCCCTAGGTCACACGGTTTCCTCTGCACTTCCTCGAACTGGCAGTCGGCACCATCAGGTTCCGGGACCATTGATCTGGTGAAACGTGGAGTCGTGATATACTTGGGGCTCCTAAGATCTTATTAAAAGTATAAAAATGGCATCACAAGAGCAAGAACATGGCAGCAAATGTCCCAGCATACCAAGTCAACTAGGTATTCAGTGTAAAATACCACATTTCAGCAAAACATGCAAATAGTGACTTCTTTCTTTCTGCATTCCTCACAACAAACTGTGTTATACCAGGAGTATTTTTTATATAACAATTGAAATGTAGCCCTTCCATTTTTTCTGTGGACGCATTGTACCCCTCCAGCCACTAGGGGCAGCAGCCACCATGCTGGGTAGGGATTCTGGTGCCTTGAGGGGTCTCCAAGATGCATAACTGAAATTTCTCAATTATAAAGCTAAACTGCACCCTGGATAAAAGTGTTAGCTAAAGATAACAATTCAGCACCAACCGGAATCGGGTCCTGTGGCCAGATCCGCAGGAGGCGCTGCAGGACGCCCAGGCGGACCATGCGCTCCAGGAGCAGGGAGCCTCTGAACAGCTCCAGTTGGTGCAGGACAGGAGGCCGTCTGCGCAGCTGCAGTTGTTGCAGTCGTCCTGGTGCCAGCTGCCAGCGGCCCAGCTGTGACCCTGGGAGTCGGTGCAGTCACACTGCCATGCGTGTACGCAGGCGCCATCCTGCTGCAGCCGGCCTGCGCAGAACAGCATCGCAGGCTCCGCATTCAGAGAGCCCCTTAATACAGGGTTTTACAAACACACTGCTCTACAACTACAACTGTATCTGTTAACAAAGAGCTATGTCTAGCTCTTAGTTCAGAAAAAAAATTAAATTCAGAAAAGCTCATAAAATTATTTAATTCATTTATTATTATATAAAAATATTTTAAGTCTCGCAGGGGTCCTGTGTGAGCCAATGGGATGGTTAAATTTAGTTTGGCTGATGTTGCCATAGAGACCCAGTCCCTGTGGCCCTGTGTACCATCATGGTAGGGTTATTTACAGCATTGGTTCTCATACTGTGGCGATATGACCCCCCCCCAGGGGTGGCACGCATGACATTTCGTCATTTCGTCAGTATCCACCACCAACACCCAAATGTAATCATATTTGAGTCGTAAGACTTGACCCAGTGTTTTTTGAGAGGTTTGAGAACCACTGATGTTACAGTACAAAGATCTGGAGAGCTACCAAGTCATCGTGGTGTCTGATTTGGAGATCAGGTAAAGAAGAGGAGAGCAGGAGGAGCTCTGTGGAGTAATGGGGAGGTGTAACTTTGTGTTTTTAGGATCCCTCCCAGCTATGCATTTCACCTTTAAAAGGGCCTTGACCCCTTTCTGCCACTTGCCTGTAAACCCCCCCATCCAGCAGTCCTCTAGCCCATGTCTATGTCACATGACTAAGGTAATATCCAGTAGCATGACCGTTCTGTCGTCAGCTGATGTGGCATCCATACTGAGCACAGCACTGTAATTACGGCCAGTCACCTGTCAGCAGACCGCTCAGGGTCACCAGATGGTGGGAGCAGACAGGAGCTGCCAGGCAGGTTTCCCCCCGACGCCGGCCCCCTTACCTGCTGGGCAGCGGCAGCCGGGTTGGCACCCACCATCCTCCTGGCACCGGATGCCCTGTTGCAAGTCCGAGCAGCGCTGTGGGCACACATTGGCACAGGGCGCAAACTCCTGACCCGGCGGGCAGCCCTGGTCATCTGTGGATAGACAGACACGCACGCAGACACACACGCATACATTATACACATCCCATTGCCCCACTCAGGTCTCAGTAATGAGCAGACGGCATACGTTGCTTGGTATAGGGCAGCTAAATGCAGAGTGAATTGGGACTGCCCTTGTACCCTTCATAGATACTATTGGCAGGTTACTATGAAGGTGGGCAGGGACTCTTAACGCTTCCCTTAAGGTCTCATGGTGCTCAGCAGCTCTACCTAATGTCACATGACCCTGCGTGCAGGATGACAGGGTAAATAAGAGCTTGTACGCAGCCTCACCACAGGGCTTGGTGTTGCAGGGTTTCACCTGGTTCCTGTCCCCCTTGCATGAGCGTCCCCCGTTTTTGGGAGGGGGGCTGGTGCAGGAGCGTGTCCGGATGGAACGGCCACCCCCGCACAGGCTGTCGCAGCGTGACCAGGGGCTCCAGCGGGACCAGCTGCCATCCACTGGAAGAGGGGGGAGGGGGGATGGGGGGGCAAGGAGAGACAGGTAAAGGGATGCAGAAAGAAAGATGGAAAGAAAGAAATGAAGAGTTGGGGAGATAGAGGAATAAACATACAGTATAAGGAAAGAGAGAAGGAGAGGGAGCGTATATAGTTCAAAAATGGGGTCTGGAAACAGAGATGTAGCCTGATCATTAGCTGACACAGAGCAAGCAGAAAGCCAGGCTGGTCCTCGGAGGTCGTCCTTGTGATGCCTGTGCCCAGACTGTCTATCCTGCTAGTCTACATCACAGCACCTTCAAGTGCTTAGACAGCCACAGTGGTCCCTCTAATAGCACTCATTTACATGTCATCCTTTCATCGTTTGGATTTTTGCTAAAAAAGATAATGTCATGCCTTGTTAACATTATCCATAGTGAAGATCTCACAACCATGAACGTGCCATTGGGAAGCCAGCAGAACCAGACAGAAGATGGATGGATAGATGGATATATGGGTGGATGGGTAAATGGAGGGATAAATGGGTAGATGGATGAATGGATGGATATATGAATGCATAGATGGATGGATGGATGGATGGACGGACCTAGGATACCCTGTTGTGCTTAGCTTGGCTACTCCCAGGTCGACTCACCTCTGCAGGCCCGGATGTTGCAGAAGCGGCTCTCCATGTGGCCCCCCAGGATGTCCTCGCACCAGGAGCCATTACCGCCGGGGGCCAGATATGTCCTGATGCGCTGCTGCTGCCCAACACCGCAGGAGCGAGAGCAGGGAGCCCAGTCCGCCCACTCTGTCCATGAGCAGTTCCTTCTGACACAGTTTTCATCCCAGCAAGGCCCCCCGTCTGTAAAGGGACGGACAGACAGACAGACAGATGGACAGATAGACAGACAGACGGACAGATAGACAGACAGACGGACAGACAGACAGACAGACGGACAGGCAGACAGACAGACGGACAGACAGACAGACGGACAGGCAGAAGGACAGACAGACGGACAGGCAGAAGGACAGACAGATGGACAGGCAGAAGGACAGACAGACGGACAGGCAGACAGACAGACGGACAGGCAGAAGGACAGACAGACGGACAGGCAGACAGATGGACAGGCAGACAGACAGACAGGCAGAAGGACAGACAGATGGACAGGCAGACAGATGGACAGGCAGACAGACAGACGGACAGGCAGACAGACAGACGGACAGGCAGAAGGACAGACAGACGGACAGGCAGACAGACAGACGGACAGGCAGAAGGACAGACAGACAGACGGACAGGCAGACAGACAGACGGACAGACAGACAGACAGAAGGACAGACAGACGGACAGGCAGACAGACAGATGGACAGGCAGACAGACAGACAGACGGACAGACAGACAGACAGGCAGACGGACAGATGGACAGACAGAAGGACAGACAGACAGACAGATGGACAGACAGACAGACAGACAGGCAGACAGACAGAAGGACAGACAGACAGACAGACGGACAGACAGGCAGACAGACAGATGGACAGACAGACAGACAGGCAGACAGACAGATGGACAGACAGACAGAAGGACAGGCAGACAGACAGACGGACAGGCAGAAGGACAGACAGACGGACAGGCAGAAGGACAGACAGACGGACAGGCAGAAGGACAGACAGACGGACAGGCAGACAGATGGACAGGCAGACAGACAGACAGACAGGCAGAAGGACAGACAGATGGACAGGCAGACAGATGGACAGGCAGACAGACAGACGGACAGGCAGACAGACAGACGGACAGGCAGAAGGACAGACAGACGGACAGGCAGACAGACAGACGGACAGGCAGAAGGACAGACAGACAGATGGACAGGCAGACAGACAGACGGACAGGCAGACAGACAGACGGACAGGCAGACAGACAGACGGACAGACAGACAGACAGAAGGACAGACAGACGGACAGGCAGACAGACAGATGGACAGGCAGACAGACAGACGGACAGACAGACGGACAGACAGACAGACAGGCAGACGGACAGATGGACAGACAGAAGGACAGACAGACAGACAGATGGACAGACAGACAGACAGGCAGACAGACAGAAGGACAGACAGACAGACGGACAGACAGGCAGACAGACAGATGGACAGACAGACAGACAGGCAGACAGACAGAAGGACAGGCAGACAGACAGACGGACAGACAGACGGACAGGCAGACAGACAGACAGACAGGCAGACAGACAGATGGACAGACAGACAGAAGGACAGGCAGACAGACAGATGGACAGACAGACAGACAGGCAGACAGACAGATGGACAGACAGACAGAAGGACAGGCAGACAGACAGACGGACAGACAGACAGGCAGACAGACAGATGGACAGACAGACAGAAGGACAGGCAGACAGACAGACAGACGGACAGGCTTTATCGGTCCAAACAGGAAGGTGACAGTGCAGTAGCACGTACAGTTTAGTCGAATCAGCCTAACAGGAGGAGAAAAGATGGCAGACAAGCCAATGTAAAGCTCACTGAACGTGGTTAGATGCAAGGGGACAGGGCCCTGGGTCATGTTTTCATGGAGCACTACAGAGTGGGAGCGTGTTTGGACATGTTTCTCATGTGTTTCAGTATTTCTGTGTCATATTCAAGCAAATAAACAATCCAACAATCTACAAGAATGATTTTTAACATGATCAGTAAGACTTGCATATAAATTGTGAGCATTCTCCCATTAATTAACTTGGAGAAAAATAAAGAGTAAATACTTGTTCATCTTTAGATAGATAGATAGATAGATAGATAGATAGATAGATAGATAGATAGAGTACAAGGGTACAGTCCATTTTCTCCATGTGATGATTTGAGACTGGGGGGCTGAAGCATACCAGGACACTGGGGTAGGTTGCAGGCTATCTCCTGGCTTTGCTCTCCAGAGCAAGGTGGTCTCACACACTCCCGCCTCCGGCTCTTCCAGGCGGGGGTGCGAGCGTCGCTGCACGACCGAGAGCAAGCACTCCACAGGGACCACGGAGAGAAGCCAGCGTTCTCATCTGCGGACGAACACAAAGGCGGTCAGCCACCCTACGGTGAATAGGCTCCACGCAGCAGGACAGGAGTACGATCCTGGTACAGAATCCCAGAAGGAGATAAACTCATTTTCCCAGAGTGTAAATATAACCAGTACAGACCATAACTGTGTTTACATCTGGAGCTACACCAGAACCGTAAACCACAGTGACCGGATTTTGAGATCATAGCTAATAATATTATTTGGCTACTATTTTACTTCATGAGATTTTAACCATCAAACAATTGCTTATTAGAACACATTGGTTTAAAACCAGCAGGATGTCCCTGGAAAAGCCGTCTTTCACCCTCTTGACGGTATACATCAATTCTGTCGATCTGAGGTCAACCCCATTCCAAAAAAGTAAAACTTAAAAAACAAATAAATAAAAAAAATATGAAACTGCGCCAAAAACTTCAAGAGGCAAAAGTCCATCCAGCTGCTAAACTATTACAGACTTTCAGTGGGAAGCAAATACTAATAATCAAAGACAGTTTTTCGGGATCAGATAAAATAACACATAAAACAATGACTGGCCATTTACAGAGGACGGTTCTCAAAGTTTTCCTTCAAACTTTGAAGGAAACCATTTACACGTTCCCCCCTACGCTCCATTTTCACACCGAGGCCTCTCATGCTAACTGGGCCTGAAACACGATCAAATCCCCCGGGTCCATTTCAAAATGAAAACCACAGTTCATGGCAGGGAGTCAGATTCCATCAGCCTTTCACAAAATGTTTTATTACTATAATGAGGTCAAGGCATCTTACAGCTATTTTATAGGCGAAAGGTCAAGATGCAGTTTGCGTTCCAGAGTGTGCAAGGGAATCAGAATCGCATCTGGAATTTGTTTATTGCAAAGTACTTTTTATTGTAGCATGTCATACAAAACAGTTAAGGAAAATCGAGACAATCAATAACCTCCTGAGACCCCACCCATTCATTTATGTCCATTGTAGTGGACATTTTGTTTTTGCATCTATCTTTTCACTGATGTAAGGAAGCATATTTATTCCTGTTGTACACTAAAGAGGACATGCTGTGAAATTAAAAATAAAAATAAGTTAGAAAAAATCTAAATTGTAAGATGTCTTATTTCCACCAAAGACAAATAACCTAAAATTGAAGGACACTTTTTCCCTTGGGTCTCAGGAGGATATAATAAATTATTAACATAAATAATACCATACCTGGAGCTAGAAGGCACCATAACAGATGAAAAAAAAAGTTGAATCTCAATAGTGTCACGGGGGCACAAGGTGGGGACAGGGACTGCAAGGTAGCGGTGACAGGGTGGGTGACAGGGTAAAGTGGACCAGGCCGCAGCAAACACGGCCGGTGAGGGGGGGCTGCCGCTCACACACACTTACCCGGAGCTGAGGGCTTGACGGTCGGAGTGAGGATCACTGCATAGACAGAGAAGACCAGTTACAGGTGCGAGACCCAGCTAATGGCGCTAAAACCCGGCAGGACCGAGGAATCTGCATTGACCAAACATGCGGGAGATACTGTAACACCCCCCTTTTGTAGAAATTTTGAATCAAACCTATTGGGATCTGAGGACTTTAAGTGGCAAATTCAGGCAAGGTTTGTTGCAAATCAGGTGAAATTCTCTATTTCTTCTTGAGTACAATCAGGAGATGTGTTTGATGAAAATTTCTGAGTTCGGTCATGATTGAGCTTTTAAGGATGGTGCTTGGTTAATTTGAACTCTGAGTGTTGCATAGAAAAAAAATGTACGTATTAAAACAACCAATCAGCACCTCACATGGTTACATCATGGAACGAATACAAAGCATGGCACAATTAATCAGGAACTCTGCTGAAACTAAAACCTGTATAAGTGGCCCCCCGCACACCCTGGGTTAACACACACACACACAAGTTGATCAGATGGGGCGCCCCCTGGTGGCTGCTGGGTTCTCTAGTACCTGGACAGTCCGGGGTCTGGCAGTAAGCATGCTCCTGCAGTGGCCCCTCGCAGTCCTTGCCTCCGTGTGCGGGGGCGGGGTTGCCGCAGGTCCGAGTTCGAGACTTCTGACCCAGACCGCCGCAGGACAGCGAGCAAGGGCCCCAGGGACCCCAAGGGGATGGGCCCCCATCACGTGGGCAAGGGATGAGTGAGCAGTTCCATTGACCATGTTGGCATTGGCTGTGACGGGTTACAGATAATAAAAACAGCAAAGACTTGTAAAGTATCAGCCATTTTTATGAGGCTATACACTATAGTATTGGGACACCTAGGCATTACACCCACCGGAATTTTTAAGACATCCTGTTCTAAATCCATAGGCTTTACTATGGAGTTGGAAGTGTAGAAGCATAGAATACTTAATGTGGTATGTATACCAAGACATTTTGGCCAATTATATGCTTCTAGTTTTGTGGGAACAGTTTGGGGAAGGCCCTTTTCTGTTTAGGCATGACTGTGCCCCAATGTACAAAGCAAGGTCCATAAAGGCATGATTGGGTCAGTTTGGTGTGGAAGAACTTAACTAGTCCACACGGAGCACCTTTGGGGTGAATTAGAATGGAGATTGTGAGCCAGGTCTTCATGTCCAACATCAGTGCCTGACCTCACAAATGCTCTTCTGGATGAATGGGCAAAAATTCAAACAGACACACTCCAAAACATTGTGGAAAATCTTCTCAGAAGAGTGGCAGCTGTTATAACTGCAAAGGGGGGGACAGACTCCATATTGACGCCTGTGGATTTAGAATGGGACGTCATAAAAGTTTCCTGTGGGTGTAATGGCCAGGGGTCCCAGTACTTTTGTCCATATTACATATATTACGATAATAAACCCTTACTTTCTCAAATCATTCTGCCAGGAATGTCTCTGCAAAGCTGGACATCCTTGCGGCATAAATGCTGCATGATTACTTGACTAATCTGTTACTAAAAACCTCATGATTTTTACCTCCAGGCTTGTGTCTGTATAAGGTACTCAGACTCCAAACTGGAAGGTACAACAGCAGTGCCGTTCTTTGGGCCAGAAGCCGTGATCTTCGAGTTACAAACTTTTGCTATGTTACCAGTCACGCAATGCAGCTGACATGCGACGGTCATACCAAGCGCTGCACTCATGTGCCAGTGCAACTCCTGGCTGTAGCTCTGTCCCCAGCGTCAGGTTCTGCCCCTCAGAATCTCGAGGGGCGGGGCTTGCAGCTGGCGTCACCGACACGTTCCTCAGCAAAGACAGGAGCTGCAGGTTAACCTCACAAGGGCACTCCTGTGCACCAGGAGAGAAAGGGTGGGTCCCAATATCAGACCTGCCCCCACCTCCCCACCTCCTTGCCCACCCCAGCTGTAAAATGCAGACGGGAAGTGCTGTCCTATGCTTATTTCTTGACAGCACTGCAAATAGTGGCATGACCTTGTCTACCCAGCACAAAAGTAATAAAAAAGAGCTTGTGTCTACATTATTTCTTCACTATGTCATCATCAAGGATGTCAGTAATTTACTTCACAATATTTCTCTAAAAATCTCCACATTCGGCAAACTTCTTATCAAACATACAGGCACATGACTAAATACAAAACTCGGGACTCATTACAAATGATCTGTGCATCGATGCCTAACAGGAAAATAACAGATAGGGGTGAAATCCTTCCCATCTCTCTCCCTCCTGTTATTTAATGATTTGCCCCTCGTCTCCCACCCATCTTATTTTTCCATCATGCGATATAATAAAAGTGCAGGGAACACCAAGATAAATGGTGACTCAAAGTGGGGCGATTTTGTGTTTCTGTTGATATTTCCCAGCAAGTGATTCAACATGTCTGAGTCACACATGTTGAGGGTCAACAGGCATGATTGCAGTTGTCAAAGTTGTAGAAAAAGTGCCTCAATGATCAGTATTAGCAAATGGATGGACGAAGGGCCAGCTCAACCCTCTTCATGGTCCTAAGCAAGATTTGATTGGTCTAGTTATTTGTTATCTTCCTTCCTGTTCTGAAAGGCTGAGCATATATTGGGCCCCCTGGTGGCTGCAGGGCCATAAGCAGCTGCTTAATCTGCTTTTGCCTTGGGTTGGCCCTGGATGAATGGGCGGATGGATGGATGGATGGATGGATGGATAATCAAATGATTAACTGAGATGGCTGGCACATTTGAATGATCATTTACCAGAGACGTCATCAACCCCTTAGTGATGAGATCTTGGATGGTAGGAAGCAGAAACAACACTGATTAAAAGTGTGACTCTACGTATAACGTGAAGCTCCCTCACCTGCACACAGGAGCCGCGGTGCAGGAACATGCGCGGCGGGCAATGGCAGCCTTCGTCACAGCCGTCACTATAGCAACCCTCCCGCCCACTGACCTGGGCGCAGCTGAAAGGGCAGCCCTCCCCCCACTCGCACTCCCGGTACAGGCGGCCGGGGGGGCATCCCACCTCTGACACCCAGGGGTGGAGCGTGAGACGGGCAGATGGGGGCGGAGACGAGGACATGGGCAGCATGAGTGAAAAACAGTAAGGAGAAGACAATATCAGGACGATTCACATCATTATACTCTCATTATACTCTCAGATTCAGATCATTATACTCTAAGATCATTATACTCCCCATATCATACTTAGATTTCCATAAGTATTCCTTCATTATACTCTCAGATTCAGATCATTATACTCTCATTATACTCTCCATATCATACTTAGATTTCCATAAGTATTCCTTCATTATACTCTCAGATTCAGATCATTATACTCTCATTATACTCTCAAATTCAGGTTATTATTCTCTCATTATACTCTGAGACTCAGATCATTATACTCTCAGATTCACATCATTATACACTAAGATTGTTATATTTACAGATTTTGGTCATTATACCCTTATTTTACTCTCAGATTTGCATGATTATACTCTGATTATACTCTCAGATTCACATCATTATACTCTCATTTCACTCTCATGCTTATATCATTATATAATCTGAACAAAAAATAGTGGCAAAATATCCAGACACTGAGTGAATTTATAGTAAGTCACAATTTTTCTGTACCTTTACTTGATTTAGCAGATGCTTTTATCCAAAGAGACACACATACTGTATTTGACTGAAAGCAGGGTCAGCCAGGCCCTGAAGCTAGTGAGGATTATGGGTTTTGCTCAAGGGCCCAATGCTGAAATTACTCTGCTGACAATGGGATTTAAACCAGCAACCTTCTGATCACAGGCACAGCAGCCACACGCCAGCTCCCAGGCATTCTGTCATTATATGAGAATGACGTTTCTTCACCATAACATGGATTTACTACACTGAACAAAACCATGAAAATGGTTTGATCAATGTAAATTTTTAAGAGGAGGCCCAGTTGCTAGATTTTTTTTTACAAATACGTATTTTCAGATTTTTTTCTAAAAAGACAGGTGGAGTAAACCTTAGTTTCATATATAGATAGATGCCCAAAAATACAATAAAATAGTTGATTGCAAAATTATTTCAGCGTCTAATTTTTCCTGTGTAGTGCTACAGATTGAAATAGAAACTAATTGGGATAACCGTGAAATCGTGGTTACTTCTTTTATAATTAACCGTGTCACCTAATTTCAACCGTTAGCATCCCTACCCACAGAACACACACAGGCTGCCAAAGGTTCCTGCCACATGCAGAGACTTAATGTGAGCCTGACTGTCCAGCTCTGTGGGTCACAGATGAGGTTAGACTCCCTGTGATCCTTCGCTGCTTGAAACACACACACAGGGCCCGCCCAACACTTTTATGGTCATAAGAAACATTTGAACTGGGACCCCTTGCCCTAACACACACACACACCACAGGCTGATCAGATGGGGCGCCCCCTGGTGGCTGCAGGGTTCTCTAATGCCTTGGGGTGGCCCTGCTCACACAGGCTTACACGCACCCAGGACGCAGCCCAAACTCACCAAGGCACACCTGGGTGTTGCAGGTCTTGCTCTGCCGCCTCACACCCTCGCAAGGTGGCGAGCGGCAGGTGCGTGATCGTGACTGCTCCCCCCCCCCGCAGCTGACCGAGCACGCTGTCCAGGGCGACCAGTCGAACCCGGGGCCCGAGTCTGGCACACACAAACAAATGGCGGACACGGGTCATTAGGAATACTCCTATTCGTGCCAGCGGGGGGCGGTTGCTCTCCGCGCCTCGTACCTGTGCAGAGCTGGCTGTTGCAGTCCTTTCTTTGCTCCGCTACCCCTGCACAGCCCCTGCCCCCATTCTGAGGGGTGGGGTTATCACACTGCCGAAATCGCAGCTTGACTCCGCCCCCGCATGGAGCGGAACACTGCGTCCAAGCCCCCCATTGGCTCCAAGCCCCATCCACATGGCAACCAGGTAATGACTGACACTTCACAACACCGTCTTCACAAGTACTGGAAGAATCAGAAAGTTATTCATAAAAATGATTTTCATTTAATTCAAAGAAGAAGAATAAATAGACGTGATTAAATGCAGGAAACACTGCCGAATATAAAGTGGGGCTTTAAATGCAAATATTTCCCGGCGTGATAAAAATTAATTGAAAGTAAATGCCTTAAAAAGCTGTCCTAGATCAGATTTTTGTCTCTCATCCCGGGACATGCACCATAAAGCTGATTTATTTGCAACAGTGCCCATGTTGGGTAAATGAGATTCTGAAGTGCAGAAGATACTGTGGAGATGTACCAGTTTTTACAGGCACTGGTAATAGTCTCCCCCGAGTCCATGAAGTGCCAGGAGGAGATGCCGGGCCATGCCCATGAGGCGTTGGCTGAGTCCACCCCACCTGGGGGGGATTGAAAGAGAAGAGAGAGTGTACCATTATAGATACTAGCAGAGCTGATAGTCTAGCTGCTAGGAATGGGCCTGTCACACAGCCCCAGTCATGTTTGAGCGGTTTGGAGGGAGAGTTGGGTCGCGAACCCCTCACCAGTGGTGCTGTTGGGGAACTTGCAGCGACACTCGTCCCGCCGCACACAGAGGCCGTCCTGCAGGAGCAGCTCGTCAGGGCAGCCGCAGGAGGGCTGACACCCCTGGACGTCGACGCACTCTGTGTCGCCGTGGAGATCAGAGCAAGAACGCGGGCAGGGCTTTCCACACGGCCATTCCTCCTGCCCCCCAGGGCAGTCTGTACAGGGGGGAGAAGCCATCAGAAATCAAAAAAGGGTATAATGACGGAGGGGGGGGATCTCAAACAAGGACCCTTGTGGTTGTGGGTTTGAGTCCCATCTGGGGGTTCATCTTGAGTGAGGCACGAGAGGAAATGTAGCTCAAATTCCATGGAGAATGCATTAATTGTAAGCCTTCCCTCAACTGTAAATCACTTTGAATAAAAGTGTCAGATCATGGAGTAAAACGAATGAATACACTGCCTTGGATGCACATATGACAAATTGTTCACTGTTTTCCATCAAAAACCTCTTAAATTAAGCTATTAAAGCTGGATCATTCACGTAAAGGTCTGGCTCACTCCAAGCACCACAGGTTCACAGTAGAGATAAGGGAAAGTGCATCCTATTTGGCAGAAAACAAACCCAACACCTTACTGCATTCATAAACACAGAACAGGACGGGCCCGTCGACAGAGGGGCTGGCTGACCCGAACAGATGGTGCCGTTGTCATGGCAGCCCCGGCTCTGACGTGTCTCCCCGGGGCAGGGCAGGCCACCAAAGCGGGCCGGGGGGCTGCTGCAGATACGGCTGCGCGTCGACACCCCCGCACACACGTCACACTGCGTCCAGGGGCTCCAGGACCCCCAAAGGCCGTTGACTGATGGGTGACAGGGTGGAGGTTCAGAGGACGAGAGCAGGGGGGAGAGAGAGCATTCAGAACAGGTAAGGCAACAAATGCCGGAACCGAAATGGCCAAATCATACACAAACCGTGCAAGATTTTATTTTTTATTTTTTTTTCAAAATAGGAATACCCATCATTAAACAACAAAAAATGACAACAGTGGTTCTCAACTGCCTTCGCTTCAGGACCCTCCTATTTTCTTGGTCATTAAGTCACAACTCAATTTTTTTTAAATTGTGCACCAAATTAATTCCCAAATAGTAATAGTAACAGTGAACAGATCATAGTGCAGTAACAGTAGCACAAAGCCTTCATTAGAGAGTTTTTTATAACCGCGCTACTTTTGGGTTGCAAACCTCTAGCTGTATTACAAAACACAGGCTTTCTCATGGGTGCCCAGACATCATTACCAGGACAGAAGGTGACGGAGGGACAGGGCTGCCTCTGGATCTGCACCCCCATCCCACCATGGGCTTCCTGCTCCCCAGGGCAGGCTGGCCCGCCCGCCTTGGGCTCAGGGCACCCACAGCTACGGTACCGGGACACCCACTCCGTCCCGCACGTCCGCGAGCATGGCGTCCAGCCGGACCACTCGCACCAGCCTCCTGCCACTGGGAGGAATGGGCGGGGGATTATTTATTACGTACGTATTTTGAGATTAATTAATTTCTGAATGGGGGGGGAGGTGAGAAGTGCCATAATTCATATAGAGAGGCCAACCTTATCATTAGCCAATGATATGTTTTGAATCGGTGATTGACAGGGGAGGGGGCACTCTGGGGGCCAATCAGCTTTCAGCTGGAGTCAGTGTCCCCATGGCCCCACCTCTGTACATGCCCCATCATTTGCTTTTGGGGACATGTCCCCTTGTCTTTTCAGCACATGCATACCACACCATGTATACAGTATGTACTTACCGGGACAGGGTTTGCGGGTGCAGGTGATCCTCCCACCCTCACAGGTACTGAAACATAGGAGGGCAAGCCGAGGTCACTTAGAAAAGCTGCCACAGGGTGGCGATGTAGTCAAGCTCCATCCTTGTCTCCCCAGTCCACCTCTGTTTCAGTGGCATGTGACGCTCACAATTCCCAGCCATCTATATACCTACATAACTGTTTATTTAGCAGGTGCTTTTTATTCAAAGCGGTACACATTTTTGAGAAAGCTGGGTCAGCCCTGGAGCAGTTAGGGGCTAAGGTCCTTGCTCATTGGCCCGATGGTGAAAGCACTCTGCCCACTATAGGATGGGAACCAACAACCTTCCAATCACAGGCACGCAGTGTACATAATAATAAAATTGAAAGCCCCTGTTATTCCAATAGGCTGCTTTAATTTATACTGACTGGCATGTCTGAGCTGGCTGTAGTGTATGATTATGTGTGTGAGAATGATGAACTGGCACCTGCTGAGGATATTGGGCTCTGTCCAGTCTGGGATAGGCTCCAGGCCCCCTTGCAACCTTGCTCAGGATAAATGGTTCATTGGAAGATGGATGGATGGTTGTTTTGATTTCTGTAAATTGTAACTATGCAATTTTTAAGCAGTGTTATTGGCACTGGAATTCAGCAGAGAAGATTTCAGTCACGTTCCATTGAAAACTTACAGGGGTGGTAGTAGATACCATCAGTACAGCGGTGTGGGGTGTTGGGGTAGGAAACTAGGGTTACAATACTGGTGTTGGATTTTCATGAGTGAGAAATGGAGTAGCTTTCCAAAGAACTCTGACAACCCATAGCCAAATGGCCAAATGAGCATTTTTGCGAACATGTAGGGATCCTTCTGGATTGCCCAAGTTCATTTCTGGGATGCAATTACAAGTCAAAGAGCACAGCTGCAAAGCTCAGGCAGATTTCCATGGTGTGCGGTTTGAAGCCACGAGGGCTGATACCCATTAGATCTTCCCCATTGGTACAACATCTTAACCACTTAGCCAAGGTGGCCAGACAGAAACAAGAACCAGACTGAATGAATTTATATTACTAATCATGAACACCACTGGCGAGTCAACGCACGCTATTGGAAAAGATGTAAGTATGAGGTCAGAATGTGGTGTTTCACAAATCACATATAAAGGGAGTGGGTTTCAAGCTCTCCTTCGACAGATGGGCAAGAGGACGAATATCCAAATGGAGGAAACTCCTTATCGACACCGCGGACATGTTTGGGGGCATGGCATGGAGGTGTAGTCACGTGACCACAGTCACATGACCATGGTGGGGGGTGGGGCCTGTGTATGAGACATGGGGGCCCTTACCAGTTGTTACAGCCATCGGGGGCTGGCACAGTTTCCCCCGGCACCAGTCGCTGACCAGTCGCCATGTCCAGACAGGGGCAGTCCTCAGTCTGAATGCAGGATGTCCCGTTCTGGCCCAGGACACGCGTCCCCGTGCAGTAGCAGCCCGGCTCACAGCGCCACTCGCAGTACTGAAACAGAACAGCGAGGCATTTTTTCAGGTTCCAGTCCGGAAACGCACAAACAATGGTTGGGCACTACGATACTCACAGCCAGGTCATCGCAAGACCGGGGACAGGAGGGGCCACAGCTGCTGAAAGCCGTCCCGGGGACCTCGGTGCAGGGGGCCACTTGGACATGATGTAGGGGACACAGATATGCATAAACGGCATGGGGTTACATGGCCCCCACTAACACACACAGTTCCTATCAATATATGGTATTCCTGCCTGCCTCAGTACCGGGGCAGTGATCGGTGTTACAGGATTGAATCTCGCTGCCCGGGCCTTCACAGAAGTTACCCTTCCCCTCGGGGGTGGGGCTGTCACATTCCCGTTGACGGGACTGCATACCCCCGCCACATGACTTGGTACATTCCGTCCAAGGGGTCCATTCACCCCAACCTCCATCACCTGCAGGATATCCAAGCATAATCACTTGCGGATGGTGATATTAAAATGGGGCAGGATATCTTTAAAGCTGTCTTTAAAAAACCCTGGAGACAGCTAGAGTAACACCCTCAGGGCCTGGGAAAACATACTCATTTTAATTTGGATTATCGCCCTGGCAATACAAGTGTACATATTTATATAATCGATCATTAGGAGACATCTTTCATGCAATGGCATCAGTTCAAATTTCTAGGCAGCCAAAAGTTTGTCTTTATCTGATTTAGGCCTTAGAGCCATCGTTTTCCCACAGTGCTGCATGAGGATGGCTATGGGTCAAGTTAATCCTGTAAGCAGTCGTGAGACAGGCTTACGGTCACAGGTTGCTTGAACGCACAGCTGGTCCTGACGGTCAGGTCCGAGACAGGGCAGTCCCCGCCCGGACCGGGGAGGACTGGAGCAGAAGCGGTAGCGGGACTGCAGGCCCGGCCCACAGGGGGTGCTGCAATCACTCCAGGGTGTCCATGCGGACCACAGGCCGTCCACTGTGGGGCAGTGACCGGGGCGTCAGCTGAGGTGGGCGCATTGGTTAACAAGTACAACATGGGTCATGTGCGATCCGAAATACTCACCATCACAGTCGAGGTCGGTGCAGTTAGTCAGCACCCCCGACTCACAGGTGCTGTTGGGGACAGTCACAACAGACAGACAGACAGACAGACAGGCAGGCAGACAGACAGGCAGGCAGACAGGCAGGCAGAGAGAGAGGAAGACCGACGGTCACGACAGACAGGCAGGTAGACCAACAGATAGACAGGCAGACAGGCAGACAGGCAGATAGGCAGGCAGGCAGACAGACAGACAGGCAGGCAGGCAGGCAGACAGACAGACAGGCAGGCAGGCAGACAGGCAGGCAGAGAGAGAGGAAGACCGACGGTCACGACAGACAGGCAGGGAGACCAACAGATAGACAGACAGACAGACAGATACTTCATTAACCCCGGGAGGGAAATTTGGGAGATACATGACAGTACAGATCAAAAAGATAAAAAGACATTAACGTGACAGAGAAGGGCAGTAATTTAGTGATCACAAGATCTCCATACTTACCAAATAAGACAGCAAGACAAGCTAAGAATATGTAATAGTTATGTCTGGAAGATATGTTCTAAAAGGTTCTCCAAATACACCAATAATCTGACGTTATGGAGATGCCTTCAGTGGGCCGTAAGAAATGAAAACAACTCCTTTCGCAGAGCATGAAAGGCAGGTATTCAGGATGGAATTTGGTGGATTCAAATGTGGGTGGTGGGTGGTCCGATTGGGTGGGGGGTGTCCCTTACCAGTTCCGGCAGCCCTGGGTGATGGTGTCTCCTGGCTCAAACTGCTCACTGTCCACATAGCAGCGGCACTGAGGTGCGGAGACACAGTTTCCGTCCTGCTGAAACCAGCACATTGTAAGAATAAGGCCACTTTTAGGCTGTATTTAGCATTTTAAAGTATCATAGGCTACAGGGGAGGTTCCCCGCCCCTCCAAGGAGCTTCACACTCCCCCACACATCTTCTTGTGTGTTTCTCACACCTCGGCCCCAAGCAGAGACAGACACGGGGTCTGAAGAGTGTGCCAACACCGCTGAGCGGAGTGAGGAACTGACCTGGAGGAGCAGGCCGGACCGGCACTGACAGCCTGAGGTGCAGCTGCTGTTGTCGAATTCAGTACTGAGGTCAGAACAGGAAGCAGGATGCCGGACACAGGCCACCAATTCCTGCTCCCCAGGGCAGCCAGACTCATTACCTGGGAGGAGGGGAAAGTTCTAGCACTTTGTTGTGAATGCGCGGGATGGCATGTGACAGGAGAGTGAGCGCCCCCTGATGTTTGCCACTGGTATGGTTGGCCAGCGAAACCGTGCCCAGGAAGCCTGTCCACATCCCTCTAGCTTTTCATAATTGTCCCCGGAAAGCTCACTGTCAAGGATATGAAGGACTACCCCACCCCCCCACCCAGCTCACCGCATGGGTGCACATTGCAGGCGCTGAACTGCTGCATCATGCCATGGGTTCTGGACGGCCCACGAGTCCGGTTCCTGTAGCCCCCACCACAGGGCACAGAACACTCGGACCACGCTCCCCAAGGCTGCCGGGCTCCTGTGGGGTGCAAACATACACAAACATGTCACACAACACACATGGAAACACGTCACACAACACACATGGAAGCATGTCACATACACACGTATAAACACATCACATACACACGGAAATATGTCTCACATACAAGGTCAAACGTCACACAGAAAGAAACACACACACACATGAAAACACGAAAAAACAACGAAAAAACGAAAAAAACATCTCACACACATGAAAACACGGCAAACACACAGAAACATTTCACACACAAAATCATGTCATACATGTAAATGCATCAAACACACCCACATGGAAACGGATGACACGCACACATGGAAACACGTCACAAACACAGAACAAGTCACACAAATGGAAACACATTACATGCAAGGAAACACAAAAACAAGTCACACACAGAAATATGTTACACACAAACATGGAAACATGTCACACATACAGAAACACATAACACACACGGAAAACATGCCACACAGACAGAAACACTTCAGAGACAACACACATCCAATCCGTCTTTCTGAATATACAGAATACCAAAAGAACAACACATTTCAAAGCAAAGACCACAGACAGGCAAAGCTAAAACACAGGGGGAAAATGAACATGTGACTTGTTTTCCTGAAGCTATTCCAATAACCTTGAGCACTGGACTTGTGGGTAATGATATCTGAGCCACTTGGACCTGAGCCTTTATCCTCTTTTGTGGGAGCTGAGCACAAATATGCAGACATTCTGCCATCTCAGTTTTCAGTTTATAACTGTCGATCTTCAGGGTTGCTGTGAGCCTGAAACCCAATCAGCACAGATACGAAGTGAGGCAGCCCACACAGCCCATAAGCTCCATGGCCGTCAGCATTCATCTGCAAGGTTAATTAAGCTACCTTGCTGAGTCTCAGATGCTAAAAGGACTGGCTCTCCTTGCACTTTCAGGCGACGGACTCTGTTATTTTACAGCTGAGTGTAGCTATAATCCTTAAAATTCAAGAATAACTTAAAGAAGAATCAGCTATGTTGTGTAATTCGTATGACACTGTGAGGTAATAGGTAAACTTGGTAAGCGAGGTTGGAAGAAAGGGCTGCAAACTGGCCTGGTTTTCTTCCAGGACATTCTAAATAAATGGAGAGGAGCGGCGAGAATCTCCTCTGCTGGCTTCTCGGCCAGCTCTTACTCCTCGCCTCACTCCCCCTCCTCTTCCTCACCCTGACAAGGCTCCAGGCTACAGGTGTCCATCTCCACCCGGCCGCCCTTGCAGGGGCGCCCCCCGAAGCCTGGAGCAGGACTGCTGGGTGACCTGTAGCGCCTCCTCACGCCCACATCGCAGGTCCGGCTGCACGCGCTCCACGGTGTCCAGGCGCTCCAGCCACAGTGCACTGCCATACAGAAGTGCACAGTGACACACCATACAGAAGTGCACAGTGACACACCATACACAGCGACACACCATACAGAAGTGCACAGTGACACACCATACAGAAGTGCACAGTGACACACCATACACAGCGACACACCATACAGAAGTGCACAGTGACACACCATACAGAAGTGCACAGTGACACACCATACACAGCGACACACCATACAGAAGTGCACAGTGACACACCATACAGAAGTGCACAGTGACACACCATACAAATCATACTACACTGACATCATTCTTCATTTTAACCACCATGTGATTTTTTTTTCTTATTCATAAAAACTTCACACAAATGGAGTTAAGGAACAATACAAATATCACATAAAATACAGTCCAGGTTTCCATGGCGATTTGCACAGAAGGCCATTTAAAATGTCTCTTACAGACACAGGCTTATTCATTAAGCCTAAAGTATTATTGCAGCAACAATGCCTAGACTTCTATCTTACGGTTTTGATAAATGTGGATTCTCTTACCAGGGCAGGGTGCTGTCCCACAATCCATCTCTCCGTTAATGCAGGTGCTGTAAGAGGCAGGGATATAGGCAGTGAGCTGGACTACTGAGCTCATTAACAAAACCACTGATTAATACCTGAGATTCCCTGCTTACAAACCCATCTCTGAGCATATAAGGGGGAAAATTCTCCTCATTTGAAGTAGAAATAGGCCTTAGTTCTTTTGTCAAAATGGTGAGGAGGTACAAGATGAAGGCCGTCACTCGTCTCTGAGTAATACCAGTTGTTGCAGGCATCCAGTGACATGCTGGCGCCTGGGGAGTAGAGCGCCCCCTGGTGGTAGCAGGGGCACGCCGACAGGGGCACGCAGGAGCCGTTGAGAAGGTAGAGGCTAGGGGCGCAGTAGCAGCCGTCGTAGCAGTCGGTGGCACACGCAGCGGAGGGCGTCAGGTCCAGGCACACGCGGGGACAGGCCCCACCCTGCGCCCGGCATTGGTCAACGCTCAGGTAGCTCATGCCCTCGGGACACGCCCCTAAAAAAGAGCAGCATGTAAAATAGACCTGTATTAACGGGCATCGTGTACGGGTGAGCAGCACTGTTGGATACGGGCTGGGGGGGGGGAACCTGAGCAGGGCTGAGTGTTGCAGTCCCGTGTCTGGATTTGCGGCCCGGGGCAGCCGTCGCCCCCGTACTGGGGAGGGGGAGAGTCACACAGACGCTGCCTGGTCTGAGAGCCGGAGTCACACTCCGACGAGCAGGAGGACCACGGGGACCAGGGCGACCAGGCACCAGCGACTGAGGAAGAGGACACAGGTGATGAAGAGGGGGTGGGAACAGAGGCAGCTACTCCAGATGACACACAGGATCGACACGTCACAGCAGTTCAGAGCTTTAATGCATCTACCTCAGGGGTGTCAAACTCCAGTCCTGGGGGGCCGGAGCCCTGTGTAGCTTAGTTCTTTCCCTGTTCCACCACAAATGATTCAGCTCAAGAGCTGTGTGATAATTAGCACAAGGAGTTGAATCAGGTGTGTTAAATGAGGGTGAACCAAAAACTGTGCAGGGCTCCAGCCCCCCAGGACAGGAGTTTGACACCCCTGATCTATCTGATCCATTTACTGTATACAAAGTGACTTGCCTTACAGAAAACAGCTACAATTAATGTGAGCCCTCTGGGGTTCAAGCCCCCAACCTCAATGTCATCACTGGAAAGCTTTACATGGTGACCTATATCAGCAACACAAATTTCACACTCTAAAGCAGGCCTATTCGACTAGCAGCCTGCAGGCCGGATACGGCCCTTTTGAAATTTTTTATGGCCCGCAAGACTGCCAGTAAATCACAATGTGTGGTATAATAAAATTTTGGTATACCGGTAGCTCTGATCTACTTCAACAACGCTTCCAATCCATCACGTTATACTACCGGACAGGCATGCGCTGTGATTGGTTGCTACACTCGCTCTGCACTCAGCTCGCGGGTGAGAGGTGAAGAGGTCAGAGTCAGCTAAACTAACGCCGCTTTACAACATGTCGCTCTCAAAAAAACAAAAATTGATTCGGAAAACTGCCAGTTCCAGAGCAAATGGATGGACAAATATTTATTTGTTTTGCCTGCCGCGACAAGTAATAAACTGGTCTGTTTACTGTGCAACGAATGCATATCTGTCATGAAAGAATACAACGTGAAGAGGCACTACAAGTCAAATCACGGCTCGTTTTCTGCCAGTTTTCCAGAGGGCTCGGAGGAACGGAGACACAAAGTACAGCGTCTGCTAGCGTCTTTTCAACAGTGTCACTTTTGCACGGAAATGTTGTTGGTCTGATGACTTTGTTTTGTTCATCTTGAATGGAACAAAATATAAATATGGACCTTGGTTAAAAAGCTCCTTATGTGAAAGTATTAAAGTTAAAGAAAATGGATGTGTCATTCGTTCATACTAATATAATATCTATTATCATCAAGAGTAATTTTTTCGCAATTAGTTGACAAATATTCTGTGTGGCCCACGAACCCCCAGTGATTTTCATATTCGGCCCACTTGCTATTGAAGTTGAATAGCCCTGATCTAAAGTCTTTGTCAGCTATTTCAGCAATTTCTATATTTACATATATTGTGCATATATATATATATTATATTTACATAAATATTTTCTTTTTCAGGCATTTCTTCAGTTTATTTCATATTTCTTCCTCAAATAAGTACCTCTGCAACTGCTAGTATGTCTACTTTGATGCTCTGCGATGCCCTTTGTCACGTCTTGTGCTATCTAATCCTGTTATTTGTTACATGTTATTGATTGGGTGGCACCAGTGAGAATTCCTATATACTGAAAAACAAAAGGGCAAATGAACCTTAAATCTTCCAGAGAGCTAATTCTCATCACTGAAAATGTCTATTTTAATACCAATAAATATTTGGTGCCCATGTGACATGTGTGGGAATTCCAGTGTTGCCAGGGGCAACAGTCTTGGACAGGAAGAGCCCTGGTGCGTTTCGGGCCCGGGCTGCCGTACCGGGACACAGAACTGTGTTGCAGGGCTCCTGTTCCTCAGTGTCGCCATCGCAGGAGCCCCCGTCTGTGCCGTTGCAGCTGCGGAATCGCCTCCTGAGGCCCACGTCGTCCACATGCAGGAAGCACGTCTTACTGCACTGCGACCAGGCCGTCCACTCGCCCCAGTGCTGCTGGTCACCTGCAAGCACAACCATGCCAAAAGTGATGGGGACATTGTGTCGGTCATTCCCATTACATCAGTTTATGATGATGTAATCTAGAGCGGCCACAGTCGCAACCTTTTTCAGGTGCTCTAAGTAAAATTTGATCAACCTAGTTGTCATTTTTCATCTTCCTTCCCATTCTGGCAGGCTGATTTAATGGTGTGCCCCCTGGTGGCCACTGGAGTCAGCACAACTGCTTAGTTCGCTCATGCTTTGGGCCGGACTGGCTTCAAATAGACATTTTAGTGAGAAAAGTCTCAGGTCAGGCAGAATCCAGCACCCCTGGAGCAGTTGGGATTATGAGTCTAAGGGTGATAAGATTATTCTACTGACCACTGAATTCAAACCCACGGCTTCCTGAGCACTGATGCCGGTTTCAGGTTATTGGGGGAAAGAAGGTAGGGGAGTACCTGGGGGGCAGGGCACAAAGCACTGACGGGCGTCTGAGGTGTCCCCGGGGCAGGAGGGACTCTCCGTCCCATTGGATGGGATCAGGGGCGACCTGCAGGAGAAGGCGGAGCCATTCAGGGAGCAATAGTCACCGACGTGAAGGTGTTACCGCGGTCATCCAGGAAATAGTGCTACCTGTACCGCTGCTGCACACCAACTCCACAGGGGGCGCTGTCACATGGGGCCCATGTAGACCAGGCCGACCAATAGCAGCCCGCCTCACAGGGGCTGCTGCTGCAGAAGACCTGTCCGTCCTGGCAGAGACTGAGAAACACAGATATAGGGGTGCATCACCTCCAAAAGCGACGTGGCTGTTTTAAGAGGCAAAAGCACACGTCAGTGTATGACCAATGAGGGGGGGGTGTGCCCCTACCACGTGCTGCAGTTCCCTTTCAGGACATTCTCCCCTGGCTGAAGAACCCGTCCATCCCAGTGGCAAAGACACTGACTGGCCTTGACACAGCGGCCATCTTGTGCGTACTGACCAGCTGGACAGCGGCATCCTGCGAGAAAAAGAAAAATAAACACAGATTTTCCATTTAGAAGCAGCTTTAATTCACTGCCTAGGCTGCATTTGTGTTTTATTTGGAAGCATTTATCCTTAACGTGTTTACAAAGGTAGGTCCAGGTAGGTATGTCATACAATTCATTGGAATTTGATAAAGAATTTTTGTCCCTGTATGGCAAAAGAACTGGAGCCTGGATGGGTCTGGTGCCACCCTGGCAACAGGTAATGGACTGAAAGGGAAACCAGAAAAGCCATCGGAGGGGTTACTCGGGGTCATGCAGTGAGCCCCATAGCAGCCTGGCCACCAGGGGGTGCCCATGCAGACAGGTTTGAAATCACACTGCTTACGACTTATTACAGTGTCAGATAAATCACACTGCTGTCATCTCCCCTGGTAAACAAAGAAAATACCACAGAGTTAACAGAAGGAGATAATTCATCTTCCAGAAGCTCTCGGGGTCATGGGGGATTGTCTGGGACCCATGCCAGGGAGTACAAAGACATGTGGAACATGATGCCAGTCAATCACAGGGCATATAGTCACAATGGGCACTTCAGGGGCACTAATTCACCTAAATGAAGGTCCTTGGACTGCTGGAGGACACAGAGGAATGGATGCAGAGAAATCCCACATAGCGTGGGGAGAACGTACAAGAGGAGCGGAGGCTCTGGCCCACAGGCAGAAATAAATGTCGTGGGGCGTCCACCGAATCCGTTATTTAACGATGGGGCTCAAGCCACCACCTTGGAAGAGAGCTGCATTAGTGTGATCCACAGCGCCACCGCAGCATCAGAGGGTGACAGTGACACACAGCGATGACCCAGAGGCCCCGGGCCGCAGCTATAAAGGTGCATATGCTACCAGTCAAAAGCATTTACACACACTGAGATTTTCTATTTGCATGTTACTCATTTAGCATTTACTAAAAACATACTCAATTTTCTTTGCTAACAAATAAATTTACAGTATGATCACCATTTGAGTACCTTTATTAGCAGGAAAATGTCATATCTTTGATTCATCAAAGTAACCTCCTCTATCAGTTATAACAGCAAAGCAAATTCGAGGCATTTCTACAAGGGACATTAAATACTGCTCTGTTACATGGGATGAAAGCGTTAAGTAGTGCATTTAAAGTTAAAGGACAGCTTAGAATTTGACGATGCCATCAGCACACAATTAGTTAATAGGATGTCAGACACGTACTGTTACTGTACATACTCTGTCTATATTATGAAAGAAAGTTTTATTTTACTTATATTTTCATTTATAGTTGTTCACTCAACTTTTCAATGTTTAGCAAGAATAAAATATCTACAGTTTATGAAATAAATGGAAAAGTGGTAAAAACCTGTGGTGTGTAAAAACCTTTGACTGGTAGTGTAGATAGACTGTGGCTTAGACTCACAGGGACTCGTCTCACCTGGGATGCACTGCGAGGGGCAGTCGCTCGGAGAGGAAAGTTCCAGGCACGTACGCGGACACCCTGTGGCCCTTCCAGCCCGGCAGTCCTCCTCTGTCACCAGCACCATCCCGCTGCTGCAGCCTGGCACCCAAAAGACACATAAAACCTGTGCTAAGCTATGGTTTGCTGTGCTGTGTTAGGGCTCAGAGGAGGCTCTTACACTGTAATGAGCTGTGTTGTGTTAAGGCTCACGGGAGCTGTTATGCAGTGATGTGTTGTGCTGTCCTGAGCTGTGATAAAGCTCTCAACTGTGCTGAGCCATGCTGTGCTGAGCTATGCTAAGCTGTTTTAGAGCTTTCAGGAGCCTACTGTATGTTATCTGACCAGTATTGTGTTAAGGCTTGCAGGAGCTGTAATGCCGTGACGTGCTGAGCTGTGTTGTGTTGCATTAGGGCTCTTGGGAGCTATTTTGCTGCTGTGCTGAGCTGTGCTGTGCTGTGATGTTCTGGGCCATGATTTTCTGTTGTTTCCTGGACCATGGAGCACAGCACCGTGCGCGAACCCGACCTGTCTGCAAGTCCACGTTGGAGCCACAGGGCTGCCCATTGCAGCTGTGCGTCTGCACTGTCAGGCCCTGACAGTCACGGCCGCCGTTCTTAGGGGGTGGGTCAGAACAGCTGCGGTTCCTTGTCCGCAGGCCTCCACCACAGGGGGCATTACACTGTGACCAGCTGCTCCACTCCGCCCACTGACCGTCCACTGGGAGGGGGTGGGGGGAGACAGGGCCAGGGTAGTGTGAGGATTGGGAACATCATTCCTTCCAGACTCACGTCTGCTTTGTTAACTAGAAAACTAACAGTTACGGTAATCCATCCATCCATGACTCGTTATCCGGATCAGGGTCACGGTGATCCTAGAACCCATCCCAACAAGCAGGAGCAATTCTAGGATTTTTTTAAGGTGGTGGCGCATAAAAGGAGCCATAATTCATAGAGAGTGGCCAGCCTTATCAGCAGCCAATGAAATGTTTTGAATTGATGACTGACAGGAGAGAGTGTACTCGGAAGGCCAATCAGCTTTCAGCTGAGGCCAGTGCTGCTGTGGCCCAACCCTCATATATGACCAAGGTAACAGGTTAGGTCAATGTCTTAGAAGGGGACTGAAAACCCCCAGCTTTCCTGCAGTTAGTTCACTGCTTGTGGGAATGACCTGTGCTGCAATACACCGGCAATAACAAAGAGATGTGTAGGGGAATTACAGGAAAGGGAAGACTCTAGGGTAGGGGAGGGCACTGTTATCTGCAAAGGGCCAGTGAGTATCCTGGTTATTGGGATAACCTTTAGCTCAGCTGATCTAACCCAGGTGTGAGAATTCTTCAACCAATCAGTTCTCTCAATTAGGAAGTTACAGCGAAAACACACATATACAACAGCCCTTTCAGCATAAGATTGACCACCCCTGCTCCAATCAGCTTTCAACTGGGGCCAGTGCCTCAGTAGCTCCGCCTCTGAATACTCCTGTGACAGGAAGCACATGGCATAAGGGACAGGGGCACAAATCTCATGCTATGGGCAACACAGGCTCACCAATTCCCACAACTGCATGTATTTAGATAACAATGAAAATTACAAAACCAAAATTAACATAGAAACAACCGAAGTATGAAAGTGAGTTAAGACAGGCACGGCTGACACCTTTTCAAGGCATTTATGCTTGCAAGCTAACCAGAAGGAATTGGGATCACTTCCCTCTGCAGCCGTGCCACATTCACTAACCAGGGCAGGCGCGATTGAAACACGCCCGGCTGTCGAAAACTGCTCCCCCGCACTCCCCGCCGGGCCGGGCCTGACGCAGGATCTCCCGCTGCCGAAAGAGGGACCCCAGGCCACAGGAGGCACTGCACTGGCTCCACTGCGTCCAGGGGGACAGGATGCAGTCCACTGGGGGGGGGGGGAGGTGGCAGACAAGACAGATGTAGGCCATGTCAGTCACAGACTTCATCATCTTCCTCATGGCCACCTGGTCAAAAACAAAGCCATAACCCCCCCCCCCCCACGTGAAACCAGAGGCTTGTTTTGTGAGAAGCGTCCAGACCCGTCATACCACAGCTCCTCTCGTCTGAGCCATCGAGACAGTCCACCCTCAGGTCACACCGCCGGTCCAGGTGAATGCACTCCCCACTGCCGCAGGAGAACTGTTTCGAAGAGCAAGGACTCGGCACTAGGGGGCGCCCTGTTGTCACCACAAGTCCAGGAGTCGGGGATGGACCACCTAGGGCAGGAGCAGAGGGATCCAGCACACGTTTTCAGACTGATGGGCAAAGATCCTAAATCCTGGGTTACACCTGCACGGTTCTTCTTAAATGTGGACCTCCAGCATTCCTCCTTCACTGCTTTCACTTTCCCGTCCACGCCGTCCACAGTAACATTTACCACACTGGTCTTCGTCGGAGCCGTCGGGGCAGTTATCCCGGCCGTCGCAGATGAGCGCGGCGTCCACACAACCGAAAGCACGGCAGGCAAACTGGCCTTCGGTGCACAGGACTCTGGGAAGCCCTTCGTCTGGAGTCACAGTCAAGTCCACGAATCACAGTTAGAGATTAGAGGAAGGAAGCATTAACATTCCAGGGAGAGACAAACAAACGATTAAATGATAATAAACCTGAAGGGGGAGCAGGGGGGCCAGGGGTTCCGGAGGGAGGCGAGAGACTCTCCGCCGGCGGCGGCGTGGAGATACGGCCCAGATCTGGCCCTCCTGTGGGACTGGACCGGTTCCAGACACCTGGCGCTCCCGTAGTACCTGGGAAATTAGGTACAGCACCCCCGTGTTATTCTAACATGTCAGAATCAGAACCAGATAACATAATATAATGATGAGAAACTCAAAATATTATGGGAGTCCATTGTGCCTTAAATTTTTATTATGTTTATTCATTCTGTGCTATTATTACATTTATTTTATATATCCAAGTAATTCAACATTAAGAAAAAGTTTTATGACACTGATGCTATAAAAATTTTATCACGTAATATTCTTGGAAATCTGGGAAGGGAATAAAAAAACTTAAATATGATTTTGCCAAAGATTTAGTGAAGCGCTTTTATATGTGCTGTATTTTCAGAGAAAAGGTGGTTGAAGTAACTGAATCTATATATAGTATACAAACTAAGTGGCCATATTATTAGGTACCCCTGTTTAGTTCCTGGGTGGAGTGTGTTTTGTCAGCGATGTCTTCCTTACAGCATTCGACCCATGACATTCCACACTATATTACATTGATGTTCTTGGGAAAGCATCACCGCACTGAAGATACCAGCGCCATTCCGGTACTTTTGTCAAGATCAGCTTGAAATCTTTGAGTGATCGATTCAACGTGGTTCTAGACATTTCCCTTATGGAGTTTGGCCCCATGACATTTTTTCATCAGCCTTCCTGTTGGCTTTAACCAGTCTCACCTCTCTCACCACTAACAAGGTATGTATTCCCACAGAACTACCACTGACCTAATCTTTTTTATGCATAACACATAATCATCTGTAACCCCCGTGTGGAACATTCTGTCAGGGGGCCTCTATGTTTTCTAGCAACTCCCCTAGCCGGTTTCCACAAGTTTAGGGATCGACTCACCACAGTTGAGTTCGTCTGAACGATCCCGGCAGTCCGGCCGTCCATCACAGAGCGCGGCCAGTGGAACACAGCCTCCGCTGCCACAGGGAAACTCCCCCCCCGTGCACAGCCCCTTTATAACAGCGCCTCCCCCTGGAGTAACCAGCTCAACTGCGGAAATACGGAGTGAGACACAATGATCAGAAGAAAGTCAGATGGTCCAGGAAAATGAAATTCCATGTTCCTGAAGGACGAATTCGCTCATTCTCATTACTTTGATACTTTTAAGTTACTGAGGGTTTAAATACAGAAAATTCCAGAAGCAGTAGACGTACATTCTCATCATACACACATGAAAAAACACAAGATACAAGCTCCTTATTCACTCCCACACGGAGAGTTCAGATACGTACGATCTCTGCAGCCCAGGATCTCGGCCCGCAGGTAGAAGGTGTGGCGGAATTCCACGGGGATGATGCGGAGGTAGCGGGCCTGGATCAGCTGGGTCAGCCAGCGAGTCACCGGCCTCCTGCCCACCATGCGGACCTCGAACACCTGCCGAGGCCCGAGGCACAACCCACACCCGGATGACTGACAGCATCAGAGGCAGGCGCAAGCCCCCTGCTCAGCCAATCAGCTATGACTATGATTATCAGATATGACACTGGTACGGCACACAAATCACACCGCTCTGCTAAAAACATTAAGCTGTACAAACGAAGAAAAAAGAAGAATATACATTAAAATACATTATGGAATACATTTGTCCATACAGGGGCACTGCTAGAGATTGTGGGCCCCCAAAAAAGCGAATCATATATCGCCCGCAACCCAAACTAATCCAATTATGTTCCAAATTATTTAGAGCCCTTGCCACTCAAGGGTCTTTATAATCCTCCAACCTTAGCCCCCTTTACAGCACCCCCGCAGAAAACCTTAATAATAATTTCGATCCATTCACCCTCTTACACAATTGTTCATCCAAGGCAGGGTTACACTATTCCAGAAGCCTATCCCAGGGGGCAGGAGGCACACTGGGTGTGGTGGGCTGGTTTCCAGTAATGGTGCCATGCATGTTACCTTGATTTGAGGGCCCTTCTCTGTGTTTTCCTTGTAGTCGGTGAAGTGGCTGCCATCCAGGCTGAATGCCAGGCGGTATTTGCTGAGGTAGCCCCCCGTCCCGAGCTCGCTGCCCTGCGTCACCACCCCTGACACCCAGGCAGGCTCCAGGAAGTCCACCTGCAGGTATGGCTGGGGGTCGTCTGGTCGGGGGCTCCACCCAGGCTCCATGATGAGACTGCGATGCCATCATATGGAGAGGCAATGAACCAATCCAGACTGCATGTGGCCTGTTCATCAACCAATTGCTGGTTGGTGTATGTGGCTAATCAACCAATCGGTGGTCAAGTGACCAAAATGACATTTAATTTCACATATTTATGTTGGGTATGGGTTTTGGTCACGGACATTACTGCCTAATTTGGTTGAAATGCTGCTGGAGGGTTACCACGCTACAATCCATTGAATGTTTGGATGTAAAGGTTATTTTTTGTTGATTGCTCAGCACTTTGCTCAGCGTCTCGCAGTCCTACACAGTCAAATTTCATAGGTGATTTTTGCCCTCAAACCTGGCAACCATGGGACGGACACTCACACGTTGGGCACGACGTTGAGTCGGCCGGCGTCCGCGGGGTTGTCCTCCCAGTGGGTAGAGGAGGTCAGCTGGCCGTATCTGATGCGGCCATCCTCCATGCCCAGGGGCGAGGAGCACGGCCCTAGGAAAGATGAGCTGTGAAGTGTGTGTACGCCTTGGAACATGATGGCATTCTGCACAGTGCCCCAGGTGACTGAGGATTAAACGTGCAGCACTTGATAAAAAAAAATCCCATAATGCACTACGGAAATCTAAATCACAGACTCTATGGAGAATGCCTGTCATGTAAGACTTCAGTATTAATTAAATTTTGCAACAGGAAGAGGTTTGACTATACTGTAGTTACCTCTGTATGTTGGGCCTTCTATTCCCTGGAGAAAACAGAAAACAAATGAAAATAATGATATATAAATAAATACTATGATGCAAAAAATGGTGTTAACTGTTGTGGAGAATGATCCAGTGTAAGAGTGAGAGAAGCTCTTACGGGTGTCGGCAGAGTGACGGAGGCCATTTGAGGTGTCCTGAGAGAGGAGGGGGTGGATGTGATGTAGGTATCACTTCCATTACTCAGGGGTCTATGAGGGGAGACAAGCAAGCTGTGATCAGCTGATCACATGCTCGGGGGCAGCTGCAGTGGTTCAAGTCGAATTGCACTTCAGCAAACTGCAAAATGCCTTGCTACGTTTTTTTTTAGGATATTATGCAAGAAGGAGGATATTGTTTTCAGTGAAAATGAGGCATGTTTTTTTTGTTTCATTGCAAATGAATACCTCTCCACTCCTGGGCCTGGGGTGGTCATCTTGTCTTGAGGGAAGCATCCCCATTCATCAGCTGCATCCGGACAATCAGGAACTCCGTTGCAGAGTTGAGCCACCCCAACACAAGGTCCTAGTGTCGGGCAAGAGAACTGTCCATCTGGGCAAGGCCGGGGGCTTGGTGATGTCAGAGGGGGCTGGAACTCTGCCGGAGGTTCAGGGTGTTTTAATCCATGATGAGCCATGAGCAGCATTTTCCAGGAGTACAGGAGGCACAGACAATGGTGACATTATTTTAACAGTAAATGTGATCACACATACTAGAACAGGGGCATGCAATTATTTTTCCTGGAGGTCAGTGCCACAAAGCCAAAGTCCACCGGCCCCGATAAAATTTTCCAGGGAGGGGTGACTCAATCATGCAGTCTGGATTAAATTTTTTGGTCCAGATGTGAACCACAGTCTGCCAATTGAGTACCCCTGTACTAGAACATTCCACACCATTTTACACTTTCTTGGAAAAGCATTGCTGTAATGGAGAAACAGGCACCAATCTGAATTGTTTTGCAACGTTCCACCCATTTGCACCATTTCACTAAGATGAAATTTCCTGCAGTACTGTATGGGGATGGAAAATGCATGTCATGGGACTGAAAACCGGGAACTAGACAGGACGTGGATGCAAAGAGAGGCACCAAAACCAGGCGATGTGGCACGCGACCCCACCGTTGTTGACCCGGGTGTAGGTAGTCACTGTTCCCACAGTGGAACTCCCTGACCAGAAAGAAATAAACTAGAAGAGAAGGAGCAGAGATAGCGGCGATAGCAGGGACAGCGGGGAGAGCAAGGATAGGGGGGATAGCAGGGATAGGGGGGATAGCAGGGATAGGGGGGATAGCAGGGATAGGGGGGATAGCAGGGATAGGGGGGATAGCAGGGATAGGGGGGATAGCAAGGATAGTGGGGATAGCAGGGATAGGGGGGATAGCAGGGATAGGGGGGATAGGGGGGATAGCAAGGATAGTGGGGATAGCAGGGATAGGGGGGATAGCAGGGATAGGGGGGATAGCAAGGATAGTGGGGATAGCAAGGATAGTGGGGATAGCAGGGATAGGGGGGATAGGGGGGATAGCGGGGATAGCAGGGATAGCAGGGATAGGGGGGATAGCAGGGATAGCGGGGATAGGGGGGATAGCAGGGATAGCAGGGATAGGGGGGATAGCAGGGATAGCGGGGATAGGGGGGATAGCAGGGATAGCGGGGATAGCAGGGATAGCCAGGATAGCAGGGATAGCAAGAATAGCAGGGATAGGGGGGATAGAGCCTCTGGAGATATCAGAATGGAGCCAGAAACTCAAACACAGAAGGAAAATTCTACCTTGGAAGCAAACATGCACCAGCTATCATTGTGAAACTTAAGAATTTCTGTCTTCCCCTTTCCCCTGTTTAATGTATTATTCTGTATGTATGATGTAGTAATGTATCACTGCACACCCATGGCAAATTCCTTGGGGTGATTCTGTTGCAAAAATAAGCCTAATTGAATTGAATAATTACTAAATAACCCAAGAGTGCAATCTTTAAATCAGTTATCCATCTAGGATGAATTCTGTCTAAGAACTCCTGACATGTGGGGATAGAACCTGATTAATAAGCTGCAACCAAATCCCATGTGATCAGCTGACGCCCGCAAGCGTGTGACAGACCTGTCGCACAGCCCAACAGCTCCACCCTCAGGTATATGCCGTTCTGGAAGTCATGAGGCAGCACACGGACAAACCGGGAGGACACCATTCTGTCTAGCTGCACCCGGGCCTTGCTGCTATCGTCACGGTTACCGAGGAACACCTGGACGAAGCAAGGAGGAGGACGGCATGATGGGAAAGGAAGGCATCTCAGTGACTCACATACTGCATCACACTGGTGTACTTTTGCACTGGGGGGAGGTAGATATGGTACCTTTGCTCGGGCACGGGCATCAGTGATCAGTTCCTGATAGGTGAACCATTGCTGACCATCATTGCTGAACTGCAGGTAGAAGCTCGACACATAGGCATCAAATGCGCCCCCTCCCTGGGTTATAATACCTGAGGGACAGAAAGAAGGAACTCATAGGTCATTCTCCTACACTGATCCCTTCTTTGTTATTGCCATTGTGTTGGAGCACAAGTCAGTTCCACGAACAGTGAACCGAATGCAGGGAAACTGGTGCTGTTCAATCCCCCTCTAAGAAATGCTTGACCTGTTACCAGGAGCAAATACAGAGGCAGGGCAACAGGGGCACTGAAAGCTGATTGGCCCTCAGAGTGTCCCTTCCCCTGTCACTCACCAAATCAAAACATACCATTGGCTAAAGATAATGATGGCAGCTCTATATGAATTATGGCCCATCTAATGCCCCCCGCCTTAAAACACATCGCTGAATTGCCCCTGCCTGTTACATGCCTTTTCCATGTAGAAGGCTGTCAGTTTAATAATACAATGATTGTTAGTTCATGTCTGGGTAATATACTGTATTTGGATTTGTTATCTGCAAATCGCTTGCATCATTACCCGTGATGTTCCGAGGCTTCAGGAGGTCCAGCTGTAGGTACAGAGGCTTCACACCACCGTCCCCACGGTCACTGTAGCCACCCTCAGGGGTCCAGCGGGGCAGCGCACGGTACTTCTCCGGCTCTGGGCTCCAGCCCTGCAGGTCGCTGCGGGGGTTCCGCACATCCAGCCGACCCGCCCAAGGGGGCCAGCTGTCCTGGTGTGAAGACGCACTGAAACTGGAAACCGGGAGATCTTGCACTCCAAGAGGGGCCCAGCATTCCTCTGCACAGAGAAAACAGCAATGTGATGAACATAGCAATATCAACTTCATAATTACATTGTCTGCATAACTGACAATCACACAGAATAATAATTAGACTAACCTCCAGTTGGGAGAGGGTATGTAGGAACCAGAGCTGGAGGGCCCTCTGGTGGCATGGAGGACACAGTGTCGACAGGAAGAGTAACAGTTTTAGGTGGTGAAGTCACTGTGCCATTACTGCCTGAAGGATGGACAGAGGGGGACTTTTTAGACAGAGTGTTCCTACCGTCAGGACAGAAACAAAGGGCCAAAATGGACTCCTTACCAGTCTCCTTACAATAGCAGCATCTCTCCCCATCTCTGGGAATGAGAGTCTGTCCCTGAAAGACGAAGGGAAGATATTTTTTTAAGATTTCCCCAAGCAGCCTGGACAGCTGTAGGGGAGCGCCGGCACCAGCTAACCTGGGGGCAGCCTGCATCGTGTGGGCAGTAGGGGGCGCACTGCACGGTCAGGTTGGGCAGGCATTGACACAGCTGGCACTGTCCCAGCTTCCACTGGTCCTGGACGGCATGGCTGCGGCCCTGGAACTCGCATTCCCTGCAGGGCCCGGTCTGGCAGCTGGATGGAGACATGTGGACTCAGCATCACGGACTGGGGCGTATATGGGGGCGGGGCCATAAGGGTACTGACCCCATCTGAAAGCTGATAGGTCCCCACAGTGCCTTGTCATCCACCAATTCAAAACGTATCATTGAATAATGACAAGGTTGGCTGCTCTATATTAATTACAGTCCCTCTTTTGCCCCTGATCTTAAAAACTCCTAGAATCGCCCCCAATCGCAGGCACAACGCAGGCCTCTCTGACTTAATAATAATTAAGTATTAAATTAGTAATATTTGTTGATGGTGGTACAGTTCAAGGTTCTTTTGAGGTACAGCATGTTGGTGCAGTGATTAGCACTGTTGCCTTACACCTCTGAGACCAGCGTTTGAGTCTCAGCTATGGCTCCATGTGTGTAAAGTTTGCAAGATGTTATTGTGGGGTTATCAAGTTGCCCATAGGTGTGAGTGGTATGTGAGTGTGCCCTGCGATGGGGTGGCACCCCATCCTGGATTGTTCCCTGCCTTTCACCCATAGATTCTGGACACACCACAACCCTGAATAGGACAAGCAGTTACAGAAAATAGAAGGCTGGATTGGAGTTTCTTGACTGGCTACCCATATGTTTAGTAGACAGATAAATGATAGCATTGTCTTCAACACTGAGCATAGTTTAACTGTGATAGTTTGTCATGAGATAAAACAGAACCTAAGAGACGCAATTTTGGTAATAACTCAGTTTGAATAAAATATGCAGGCACAGGATTTTGCATCTGTAGGGGGGTGTACCTGTCAACTGTTAACCTGGAAGCTACTTTGAACCCAAGCATCTGGCACCCTGACCAACAGCCCTTACTCAGCAGTAACTCCTGCTGGACCACAGAGGGGCAGATGGGGAGAGGAGGTGTGGTGGTAGGAGACGAGGCTGGGGGGGCCCTGCTTACCGGCGGGCCTTGCGGTAGATGCCCCGGCAGTGCCGTCCGTTGCCATGCTTGCTGGGGTTATTAGGGCTGCGGAAGGACCACTGCACGCTTTGCACACCACAGGGGCCCAGGCACTCGCCCCACGGCGACCAGGCGGACCACCCACAGTGCACTGGGGGCCACCAAAAACACCATGCTTCGATCTCGTGCCTCGTATAAACACATCACTCAACATGCATGTTGATCATGCTGAACTGAACACTGACACTTTTTGTCTGTATATCAGACAAGTCTGAACACACCTATTGAAAATTCTGAACAAGACAATGACCCGAAGCACACCCTGAGGTTATGTAGTAAGTACGGTGATGCCTGCGGTTCACAAACACAATCCGTTCCAGAAAAGTGGTCGTGAACCAATTTGTGCGTGAACCAAGGCAATGTTTCCCATAAGAAAGCATTGAAATTCGATTAATTCGTTCACAAGCCTACCAAATAATAATTTTTGTTAATTCATTTTCTGGATTCTATAGGAAAACTTTAAAGAAAAACACAATATAGTGTGGCGACGGCCGGACCGAGGCATCGCGGGAGCAGAGAGAGACATGGAGACTTGCTTGCCGGGGAAATCACCCTCTTTCTTAACAGTCCTTAACTGTTGTATTGCTTTTGTTGTTAATGTTAATGTTAATGTTAATGATTGCATTTCTCTATGGTCATGCATGTGTTTGCCTGTGTCTTGTGTGTACCCGGTCTGACCCTTGCGTGTATTTAGCGTGTGTAAATCTTCCACCATGTGTGCATCTTGCAGTTCGGCGTCTGTCAACCTCGTGTTTCCCGTCTGTATATTTGGGTTCGTGTTCATTGTTTGCCTGTTGTGCTCCTTCTATTTACAACTGAATGCGACCCGCCGGTGTTACACTAGTATTTGGTCGCGAACCAAATTGTTCGTAGACCACAGCGTTTGTGAACCGCAGGCACCACTATATTATCTTGTGCACAAGGAAAGAGATGAAGTGCGGTGACAGATGACCAGGCAGCCACAATCCTCTAACCTAAACCCAACACAGCTAGTTTGGGATGAGTTTGATCAAAGAGTAAGAGCAAGGTAGCCAACTAGTGCCCAGAACTTGTGGAAACTCCTTCAGCACTCCTGGAGAAGCATTCCAGGTGGCTACATCTGGAAGCTGGTTGAAAGAATACCAAGAGTCTGCAATGTATTCATCGAAGCAAAAGGGGGCTGTTTTGAAAAATCTAAAACTTGAGAAAATTTTAAGATGCTGAACATTTCTCTTGGTTGTTGCAATATTTGATATGTATCACATTGCCTGGAGGCCTTTTACTACAACGTGAATAACAGCTAAAACAGAGACACGTGCACTAAAGGCAGTGTGTCCATACTTGTGACTGGTACTATGTTGATCCTGCTGACCTGAACACTCTGGGTTAGGCTTGCAGTGTTGGGGTCTTCCTTTGGCACAGGTACAGATGTCACAGCCCACCTTGACCTGCTGCCCAGGCCAGTAGCGCACACCGGACACCTCGCAGATGCACTCCTCTGGCCTTACACACTGCTGCGTGTGGCTCATCACTTGGCCCTCGGGACACCAGCATCCTGGGGGGTCGAGAACGCCGTCACACAGTGGACTGTGCTATAAAGTGATTTTACATATAACAAACCACAATTTAAGTCGCCAGTACCACTAAAGGCAATCATGCCAGCAGATCTGTAATCAGCAAAAGTTAAAACATGAATAAAACATAAAGTCTCCAACTAGCTACAGTTACAGCTAAAAATCTGGGAAGCTACTGAGTCACAGGGAAGGGGGGGGGGGGTCCCCCTTGGGAGATTTGGCCGACAGGGTGTGAAGGTGTCGCAATCAAATACAAATCTCTTAAAGAGTGCTTTATTCGTGTCTGTTAAATTTCATAATCTACTGCATAATCTGCTTATCTATTGATCTACTTCATTATCATCAAAGTACAAAATATTAACCAATGGTAATTAAAACCTTTAAAAAAAACACAGCTAACAAATTTCACACTAGCCAGAGTTATGAATTAAATAGAATTGCCCTCCCTTTTAACTCTTGGCGACGCACACTGGTGCCCCCTATCTCACCTGAAAGGCAGCCAGGAGGCTGACTCTCGCAGGAGCCCTCGTTGCTCAGGTGGGCACAGGTCAGGGGACAGGGGGCACACTTCCATCGGACGAGGCCCTCAGGGCAGGAGACATTGGAGCACTTGTCTTGGGGACAGGGTTCTGTGGGGCGCATGAAGAACCAGGCATGAATTCCAGACATGTTATCACCCACCCCAGTAGCCAATCAGAAGGGCTCACACAATGCAAGTTTAAAAAAAAAAAGTTACGTACTGATCTCCATGGCGATGGTGGGCTGTCCGGGCAGCTCTGTGCAGGCCTTGCCCCCATTCTGAGGTGGGACACACCCCCTATGACGCACTTCGACACCTCCACATCCCTTAGTGCAATTCGACCATGTTACCCATGGCAACCACTCTCCATCAACTGTCAATCGCACAAAGAGAAAATCATTCTGTATAATCCATTCAGACAGCAGAAATACGAACTGTAGCAATGTTGTTCATTCCATGACAGTAAAATCAAGTGAAATCTGTTACATAATGGAAATTTAAGATCCAGTATGACATTTATCAGACACTGGAATATTCTATGCAATACTTGTAGACTACAAATAGTATATACATATCAAAACAAATGCAGAGAACCAGTAAGCATGGCACAATTCAGTGTTAGTTGATTTCTTAAGTCAGTCCTTGGCCATTAAACATCTATCCAGTCAGCCTTGCAAAGATCCCAAGTCTATCCCAGTAAGGCTGGGCTGCCAATTTTCATGCAACACTCATGCTTTCAGACTCTCACACACACGCAAGAAATCTTACAGCAACCCTATAGAATTCCATTATATACCTAAAATTAGCTACATCAAATGCATTGGTGTAGTTTGCAAACTCTACGGACTATTTACAAGGTAATAAAACAGTTACATTCATATAAATGTGTGTGCAGACACAAACTGAAAATCTCACCAGCCACCTGACCAACCTGGCAACCCTGCAGTAAGGCTAGGATGCAATGCAGCTGAATGTTATCTATCTACTTACATACCTGCTGATATAAAGATACGTGGTGTAGTTTTCCTAATATTCTCTGGAGGACTGAACAGCCAGTTGAGTACATATATTCCCATAAGCCTTATTCCCTACTGGGCTGACCTCAGGGTATTTTTGTTCCTATCTTCCACTGTCTTCTGTTTTATTTTCTGCAATATGTAATTCACTTTAGGGCAACTATGCAGCAAATTACTACCAATTCAGAATTAAAAATTGCCAGAGGTTCTCTGCTGCCCACTGCAATGCTTCACACTCTGTTTTGTGTATGACATCATAAAAGTGCAAACGTGGATTCTCATTGGTAAAGGTTCAGCAAAAAGAACGGGGAACTGGAGCTTTTCTGACAGGAAGGTGCAATGTTAAGCAGTGAGGGAAGCTTGCTGCACTACCAAGGTGGACATCTGGAGGTCAGCAAAGGTCATGTAGGTGTACAGTGCTAATAACTGTGATGAAAAACACAGACTACACACACAACCTCTTTTTCCTCTCTCTGTCATCCTTACCTGGACAGGAGACGGAAAAACAACTTTGTTTCTGGGTGTCCTCTCCCCTACAGTGGCGCAGAGGATCCCCCAGGGGGCACTGTCGCTGTCGGATCTGCGACCCAGACCCACAGGAGCGGCTGCAGGGGCTCCAAGGTCCCCAGGGGCCCCAGGTCCGGCAACCCCGTTCATCTGATGGGCCTCCCTCCAATCCGGTTGTGCTTTCAGGGCATTCTGGGATACCGTTGCATACCTGCCGGAATATAAGAATTACACACACAACCCTGCTGCTTCACAACGGTGTTCAGCAACCCCTCAAGAGCTGCCCAGTGGGATAGTTCATACCTCCAGACCACAGCCTCAGGCTAAGCTAATATCTAAGAGTCAAGTGAGGTTAAACTCCTTACCTCTTTGAAGATGATACAGGTGCCATCAAGGCAAGTGTACTCTGGGCATGACTTGCTAGTGTTTCTAGAGACCGGAGGCGAAGTGGTTCTCTGGTCTGGAGAAAGGAGAGAAAAGCAAGCCATGGGTATTACCAAAGAGCATTGAAGAGTTAGCAAAATACCTTGAAGTGCTAGCATAAAGCTTCAAAGTGTTAGCAAAGAGCTCTGAAAGCTTACCAAAGAGCCATTGCGAGTTAGCAATGGGCCACGGACAGTTAGTGGAAGAGTTAGAAATGAGCCTTGAAGAGTTAGCAAATAGCCTTGAAGAATTAGCGTCAAAGCCTCAAAGACAGAGTCCCACAGTGTTGGCAATGTGCCATAGTGCTAGCAAAGATGCTCACAGCGTTAGCAAATACGCTTTAACTTTCAGACTGGGGGTCTGGCCTCAGTGATTTCAGGCTCCATGCAGGAACTCACCGCACATCCATTCATCCTCGCCACGTGGACAGTCGGGCATGCCGTTGCACACATGGGACATATTCACGCATGTGCGGTTATCGCACTGGAAGCTCCCAGGACAGGGTGGGATTTTCAAGGAGCCTGGCGCAGACAGAGAGGTACACGGGAACACGTTTCTTACCACTACTCTATTGACCAATATGTATTTTCATATTAATCTATTTTTCTGAGGGGGTTTGGATCGTGTGCAGACGAACCACAGTTGTCTTCGCTCTCGTCAGAGCCGTCCCGGCAGTGGGGCGAGCCATCACACAGTTGCTGGTGTTCGATGCACTGGCCTCCGGCACGGCAGGGGAACTGGCCGGGGCCACAGGGCCCCTGGCAGGTCTGTTCGTCCTCACCGCCAGGGCAGTCGGTCTCCCCGTCGCAGCGCCAGGCCAACGGCACGCAGTGTCCATCAATGCAGCGAAACTCATGGTGCCCACATCCTGGAGTTTTGGGCCATGACAGAAAGGTTGGGGGGGGGTTAAAACCTCATATGACAAGCAGAGGTGTGCGTCACCTTGAATTGAGATGTCCTTCTAGTGAAGGAGAATATTAAGAAATTGAACTAGTCGAGCAGCGGCGTAAACAGATTCCGATTCACTCTATCTAGCTATAGGAATCTTCCGTCCTCTCAGACCTTGACATGAATCTACAGATGTCAGGTCTATTTATGGACATCCACAGGAGGTCCTCAACAAGACTATGTCTCAAAGTTACTTCCTGACCACAGAACTACAACCTCCACTGATCCCCCCCACCCCCCACCATGTCACTCTAGGGCAGGGGTGCCCAACTCCAGTCCTGGAGAGCCAGAGTCCTGCACGGTTTGAATTCTGAGATTCAGATCAGGCTGTAGGTAATTTTATTTTTTTTGATCTGGTTGGTTTGACTTTTAAGAAATTTGAGTTCTAATGAGTACGAGAACTGAGATACCACTGTAACTGCTTTTGGCAGGTACATTAGGCCTTAGACTCTGCAGAATGTTTGCATGCACATAAAGCTACAAAACACAGTAATGGAAAGAGAAAAACTAGAAGAGTATAATAGGGCCTCTTTAAATTCGTCTGTGGATTGATTCCGGTGTGCTTAATGCCTGAGCAGTCTGTCAGATGTTTCTCATGGTGTCACTAACCAGGGCTGGGCACTGGGGAGGGCGTCACTACCGGCATCGCTGTGGGAGATACGGGCTGACAGACAGTCTGATTCTCATCCTCCCCGCCCTGGCAGTCCATGGACCCATCACACAGCTTCACCTGGGACACGCAGGTACCGTCGGCACAGGGGAACTGACCAGGGGCGCAGGTTACTGGCATACATGGATGGGAACACATACACATGCAAAACTCAGAGAGAGAGGGAGAAAACATTCACAAACACATTGGGTTGTACATGTTTATTGCTTTTGAATTGAGTTGAATTGAATTGAATTGAATTGAATTGAATTGAATTGAATTGAATTGAATTGAAAGGAAATTAATAGAACTGGACTGAAATGAACTGAAATTAATTGAACCGAATTTAACTGAATTGAATTGAATTAAACTGAACTGAAACTACATTTGCCATTTGCACAGCAGTATTTGGACATTTGGATTCAGTCACAGTTTAAAAACAATGACATATAGAATGCAAATCATACAGGTTATTACTGTAAAATTGAATACATTTTAAATAGATAAAAAGACAAACAATGTGCTTGAGGGATGACAAGTTAATTATGGTAAAGTGTTAATGATTGTTTTAAATTAAATATAAATATGTTTCAAAATATCCAAAATTCATCCGTCAATGGGGTCCTACCTCCTGGCGGGCACACAGCCTCGTCTGTGCCAGAGGGGCAGTCCGGCACGCCATCACACACCCTCTCAGTGGGCACACACTGGTCACCTGGGCATTGTAACTCTCCTGCTGCACATACACAGCCACGTTCATCGCTCAGGTCCCCGCAGTCATCATGCCCGTCGCACCGGTGGATGTATGCCAAGCAGCGGCCCCCCACACAGCGAAACTCTCCGGCTCCGCACGTGGCGCCACAGTCTGTAACCACACCCCCAAAGGCATCCGTTACCCTCTATCGCCACCAGCAGGACATGCTGGGTATTACAGCAGGATTAGTTGTACAGCAGTGGCAGAAGGTGGATTGTTAAGCAGGTTCAAAACTGGATTTGTTTGCTGTATAAAGGTTACCTATTAAACATTTTAAATAAAAGTCAGTCAATTAAAGTATTAATTATACCAACCTGGTTGACGCATTTACAGTTAGATACAGAGTAAAATAATAAAGATAAGACACCTACTGTAAATCTAGCTCCTTAAACTTCTATAACAATGAAAACAACAACGAATACACTATATGTTTGTTGTTTATTTGAGAGATGCTTATATTAAAAATACATTTCTGAGAAGCATGGTCAGCCCCTGGAGCACCCGAGGGGTTAAAGACCTTGCACAGGGTCCCAACAGTGAAATCATTCTGCTGGCTTTGGGATTCAAACCAGCGAGCTGTTCCCCATACTGATATTTTTGAAAGGGGAGAGCGATCAAATCAAATGGGAGCCAGAGACCCAGGGACCCGATAGAGGGACAGGTTAACAGCGGCTCGTAAACAGATACCCACCTTGCTCATCAGAGTCATCGGCGAAGCCGCAGTCAGAACGGCCGTCACACAGCTTGCTGGTGGGCAGGCAGAGGCCACTGGAACACTGGAATTCCCCAGGGGGGCACAAGGGCACCGGCCGCACAGGAGCGCAGAACTCCTCATCCGACTGGTCGGCGCAGTCAGGGTGACCATCGCACCACAGGGCTCGGTCGAGGCAGCGGCCACTGCTGCAGTGGAGCTGACCAGGAGCGCAGGTAGAGGGGCAGAGCTCGTCTGAACCATCCCCGCAATCGTCCTCATTGTCACACCTCCACTGAGCTGGAATACAACGTCCCCCCACGCACTGGAACTCGGACTCCAGGCACGGGGATTCTGGGATACAGGAAGACCCCTCACAGTGCCAACTCCCTGCCTGGCATGAGCTGCAAAAAAACATATATTTGATTACATTTACGCCTGAATACAAGCCAAACAAACTTTTGGGAGAGGCAATTCAGTAAACCCAGTAAATCAATTAACAATCTTTGTTTGATGAAAATGAGTTTATTCTCATCGGACCTTTAGGAGAATGAGTACTTTTGAGTTTTTATTACTTGTCCAAAACTTATCCTTGGTTTGTTCAAATGCCGCCCAGGCTGAGAACACATAACAAAAGGAGCTTATTTGAACTCACCACATGCTGGCTAGGTATGCATAATGAGACTCACCAATTCTGGCAGTCCTGATCCATATAGGACCCAGGAGGAAACAGAGAGCCTTCCCACTCACAGGGGCAGGACAAAGGTGTAATACATCCATCACCTGTAGGGGGCGACAGAGAGTCGAGTTATGCACAGTTATGTTGTACTGACAACAATATGCTGGAGGTGAATTTTGCAAATGTTGATCAGACTAATGGGGGTCAGAGTACAGGGCCATTCAAGAGTCCAAGTGGGGAATGTCTCATAGATTCAATGCCTTTATCACCAGCTCAATAAACCTGCTCAGACAATATACAAATCAAGATATACTATGATTGATGGGTGGCTGTGCATCCAATAACATATAAGCAGTTAGACACACCCCCAGAATATGGAGGTGATGGTGTGTATTACTGGAATTACACCCCACAGCCAGCACCAGCACGACTGTGGGAAACTCTGTCTGCTAGTTAGTGTCTTACCATGCCAGACAGTCCCAGACTCGCAGAAGCAGCCCTCCACACAGGAGAGGGCACTGCATGGGGAGTCGGGGTTATGTATACTGCTGGGGCACATTAGTTTGCAAGCTGGGCCACAAGACTTGTACACCAGGCCATTCTCACACTGCAGGGCTGTGGGGCAGAAAGGAGCAAATCATACACTGGAGACAGTGTGACGCAGAGTGTCGGTGGAGGTCATCTTTAAACATAATGTCAGTCAGCTGTACGTACGGCAGAGTTCCTGGGACCTCCAGTGGATGTAGATCCCCCGGCGGTTACATTCCTCAGCGTAAGCAGCGACGGCAGTACACAGGCACTCACAGTCCCCGCCAGAGTCACAACTGCAATACATCACTGAGTCAAAGAACACACTGAGAGTCCCCATCAGAGTCACAGCTGCAACACAACACTGAGTCAAAGAACACACTGAGAGTCCCCATCAGAGTCACAACTGCAACACATCACTGAGTCAAAGAGCACACTGAGAGTCCCCATCAGAGTCACAGCTGCAACACAACACTGAGTCAAAGAACGTACTGAGAGTCCCCATCAGAGTAACAGCTGCAACACAACAGAGTCAAAGAACGTACTGAGACACCCCACCAGAGTCACTGTTGCAACACAGCACTTAGTCAAAGGACACACAAGGGTAAACAATATATTTTGGGAAAAAATACATGAAAATGTAATGCCTGCATTACCCTACACTTGGAGAATAAAAAAGTAGATGGGAGAGAGCAGCATAACATTAAGCTCAGGGACTCACCCGCAGGCATCGAAGACACACCAGTCATAGAACAGCTGGAAGGCCACCTCAGCATGGCATGGAGCAAAAAGCTCCTGTGTGATCACAGCACAGCGCCTCCGTGCCCACGGCACCCGGTGCGGATTTTCCTGGGCCAGAGGTCAGCGACAGGCTACCAATCAATACCCTAAAACACTCTGGCATTATTACTGCCAGTAGCACCTATTTAGATTTGTCTGGGAAGATCGATGCTGAAGCTACTCCATTAATGAGAATTAGGATCCGAGGGACTCACGGTGCACGGGTCACGGAGATCCTGGCTTTGGACGTCGGGACAGGTCGGGTTGACTTTCCAGGAATTCCCGAAGAGCTCGGCTGTGGACTCGATAATACCCTGACGCGTGGTGAAGTCATTCTCAGCATCCCCGTCAAAATTTCCACATAGCCCTGCAACTCTTCCTCGGAACTTGGGAGAGAGGCGAATGTACACCCGCATCCCTGCACAATGGAAACATTAGGAATAAGATACTATTAACTTACACAGTCAGCTTGAATAGGCCAGTAGATGGGTCCTGGGATACATATATAGATTGTTATGTGAGTACCAGTCAATGCATCATTTACAGTATTTAACAGCACAGGGGCAACTCTACTCTTGGTTTTTTCAGATGTTGGCATCGGAAGTGCCAGCCTTATCATTAAGCAATGATATGTTTCGAATCAGTGAGTGACAGGGAAGGGAGCATTCCCGGGGCCAATCAGCTTTCAGCTGGGGCCAATGCCCCTGTGGCCCCGCCCCTGTATCCGTCCCTGTCTCAGTAACTGGGACTTTATTTGTACAAGTTAGTTTCCAGATGTGCATAAATGTTATGCTCTTTAACGACAGTGATATTTAAGAAGGAAATGTGAGACTCCCACTATGTTTATTTCCAAAATAGCTATGAGGTGATGTCGATGTAACGTGACTAGCTAGTGTAGGCCACACCTCCATCCCACAGCACGGTGATTCCAAATCGGGACGAGAGGGACACGAAGAGGCCGATCTGCTCCAGATGCAGCCCGCTGCCCGAATACGCTTTGGGCAGGGCCACAGGCATGCCGTTCACAGACACCGCTTTTCCTGCAACCAGAAGTTTTCCGAGTTTTACGGGAAGCCTGATTAAACATAAATTGCCCATTTGCTTAGAGCATGAATGCCTCACTACACACATATCGTCATATATATTCATCCATTCATTCTCTGTAATCTCTTATCCAATGCCATGATGAGCCTGAATCCTGTCCCAGAATGCACAGGGCTCCCTGTATGGGATGCTGCTCCATCACTTACACATACTTACACTAAGAGCATTGTACACCAGTTGAAGAGCGAACTTCTAAAGCTCATTCAGACCTCGGATATGAAGTTCTTCATTGGATTATATGAAGACTGAGTGAGATTTGATTCCCGATACTGTAATATATGACGAGAAAGTCTGACTGGATGAGTGAGTTTTGGAAATTTGCTCTTCAGTTCGTCTATCCACCATGCAGGGGTGCAGGAAGTGGGGGGTGTTAGCCCACAATATTTAATTTGGTTCCATTGATCTCTTAATCATTAAGTTGTGTCCCCCTAATCTCAAACTGTCACTTACACCACTGCCACCATGGACTGGTGTTGGCGCAGCCTAGCAAGAACGATAATTATAAATTTGATGTGGTGAGGTTAGTACTGCGCTCTGCAGTTAGTACTGCGCTCTGCAGTTAGTACTGCGCTCTGCAGTTAGTATTGCAATGAGCAGGTGCCCAAGCTCCTGGCGCCGCCCCTCACTCACCTCGCAGCAGATGCACGGCGATGCCGCCCACCGTGAAGGTGACGGACTTGGTGCAGGTGACGCCGGTGCTGCCGCATGGCATGTTCTCGGCGGTGATGCTGAAGTGGCCCCCCACCTCCCGTGCCAGCACATACTCGCAGTCACCCAGGAAGGTGAAGGTGCGCCCGTCGAACGTCACATAGTGCGGGTCGCCCGTGGCAAGGCAGGTCCCCGCGCAGAGGGCATGGCCGCAGTGCCAATGCCGCCCCCGGCATACACTGGGGGAGGGTCAGAAAGCGTGCCCAGGTGACTTTTGGAGCATCATTAAGAATGCGATACTGAACAATTACTAAAATATCACCTACTAATAATTTCATGCATTGCAGTAAAACTCAATAAAAGCCACAACAAAAATGTGATTTTTTTTGTAGGCAAATTATGTTGAGTGCTGTGATATGATATCTTTCACTCAGCATCGTTTCCGGACTGCGTATTTAATGTCAGGTCATTGGCAGCATGACCCAGATGTCAACATGCATCGCGATGTCAGCAGTTTTCAACAATTTAGAAAAAGAATGAAGAGGCAGGTCTTTCAAAAACAAGTAGACAAGTGGACAGGATTTAACCCCCCCCCCCCCAGCTAGTCTGGATTAGGTTGATGTAATCAGTGACTAGTAGTGTATGGCAGTCCTGCCCACTGTATGACTAATTCCACCTCAGCTCTGCAGACCCCTGTCTGAAACCTGCCTACCATGTGTTGCAGTCTCTGGTGATGGTGTCGTTGCTGTAGTACAGCCTGCCGTTGTGGTGGCACGGACACTCTGACGAGGGCACGCAGCGGTCGCCCTGTGGCGGGACAGAGTGCATGCTGGGATATCGGTGCCCCTTGAGAACCCCTGACACCCCTACTGCCCCCGTGATGGACAAACACCAACCAGCAGCACGGTGTCGGCAGGGCAGACACAGCCCTGGATGGGCTCTGGGCAGGGCTCTGGGTGTGCATCCAGGCTGGAGCAGGTGCGTAGGCAGGACTGGGGGGAGTACTCCAGGCCGGGGGGGCATGCCGTCAGGGCCGGACAGGGCTCCTCGGTGCAGTTCCACACACCCCTTTCACATACACTACACACCAGAAGCAGGACGGTCAGGAAGTTGAGGAGAATAAGGGGACACAGGGCAGACAGAAGGAGATGTTAATGAGCCATACAAATGCACCCTGAAATAGAGCAGGGGTCTGCGAGGGGGGTTACATTTACAGGGGATGTTTACATTGACATTTATCTACATTTTCTCAACTGGCAGTTGCATTTCTATAAATCAATATACAAAAAAGGCAGGCAATACGTCCACAGGTGTAGCTAAAAATTATGGGTCCCCTAACAAAATTTCACCTATATATTTTTTAAATTGTACATATTCAAGGGCCCCTGCAAAGTGATGGACCCCCGAATCTGCCAGGGTGTCCATCCCCCTACTGCATCCCTCAATACATCACAACCATAGAGCAGACAAGAGCCAACATAAGCAAATGTGGGGCTAGGCTGAGCTTCCAGTGTGCGACCAGTTTCAAATGCAGGTTGGCACTGAAAAACATCATTACAACCTAATACCAGAAAGCTAGGTCAAAACACCATGAGTTTCCTACCGCCCGGGCAAGGGCAAAACACAAGATTACTGACACGTAACCGTCCGTGAATGTTGAATGGAAAACAGATGAACTTAAAGTAAAAAGTGACTGGAACGTTCTGAAAATTTCTCAAACTTTGTAATTCACCCGACCATAGCACTGTGTGCATGTGGAGGGGGGGGGGGGGGGGGGGGGGGGTTGTGTAGATTACATTTGAGGACCAAAATGTCCCCAAAATGTCATGAAGGTTCAATACTTTTGTGGACATTTTTCAGGTCACCATTTTACATTTGGATAACCTCAATTTTATAAAAATCTGTGAATGCAATCAAAAAAGTAAAAATACAGAAAGTCTTGAATTTTGTTTAGTTACTTATGATTATGTTAGGACTGGGTAGGGGGTAAGGGTGTCGTGATTTGGATTAGGGTTTTTCCAACGAATGGAAGTTCCCCATTTAGATAGGTATGCCAACAGACTAGACTACGGTAAATTCGACCTGCACCGCCAGCGAGGTTTTTCAGCATGTGGAGTTTCACATGTTTTATTACAGTTTAAACACTATCTGTGTCACGTACGAAAGAAAAAAAATACACAGAATGGCAGTTAACCAGTGACTAATGTATACAGTATGATTGCCTTTTGCAGGGAATACAACTCAACAAACTCTAGGCATTCGATTAATTAGACTCAAGGTTTTTTTTTTTTCTTCCAAAAGCTCACTCCGATACTGATGGAGAGCAGCCCACAAATGATATGCCCAGTAATATTACTATCCATTTCATCCCAAGTCAACTTAATGCGGTTAAGGTCAGATCACTCTGCAGGCCAGACTATCATCACTTTCAGCTCTCCTTCATCTTCTTCAGATGTTTCCGGACAGGAATTCACTAAAAGTGCATTGCTTGAAGCTCAGCCAAGAACACTAAAATGTAAGGTGCTGAAACCTTATAGTGTACACTTCCATCAACGGCATCCAGTGGGGGATCCTGCCCTCCTTACCGCCACTTCTCCACAGACCACGTAAACACTCACAATGTTGGCGCAGCGGAGAACGCCGATGAAATCAACCTATCCTGATGTGGGAAAGAGCAGGGCATAGGGCGAGTTCATCATCGCCCTCGCACCACTATTATCAGGAGACAAACACACACACACACCACTCCTATCAACCTACACAAACTCATTCTCTGCAAGGACATAACATAATAAGTCCCCGCTGTAATAAAACAGCCATTTACAGCAGCTGTAAAGCAGGGCAGCAGAATTTTGACGCGGATGAAGGCATCTCAATGTGATAAGTATGTCATAAAGCGCCCAGATCACCCAGCCTCATCGCTAAAGCATAAGACACCCGGATCTGAGGACAAATGCGCCTTGCCTGAGTGGCCCCACCTCCTAGAAGCGACAGTGCACCCTTTGGCGTTAAAGGTCGGCGCTCTGCTTAGTCATCTGGCCACTTCTTCATCTTCTCAGTTCATTAACTCAGATAAGAATCGTCTCAGGGTTCATGGCACCGATAAAAAACGGCGTGCCAGCTATGATCCGTTACCCAGTGCCTGTATCGCGCTTGCTTGGGAGAAGGCCAGCAGGTACAACTCGTCAAGGAAGACAAAGGGAGTATTCTGAAGGAACATTTTGCAGCTTGAATTAATATCGGCAAATTTCGTCTTGGTTCAAACACAAAGAGGATAATTTGTTTTAACATTTGTACAGAAAAGAGAATGGAACAAGAGGTGCACAGCTTTGAAACAAATGTATATTGATAAAGGACGTAAAGCCAACCTTCTTAAATCCATCTAGATCATGTCAGCAGATGATAGAAATAAAGACCTTTTTAGCTGAGCTGCAGGCCGAATTAAACCATACCTTGAACTAGCTGGAGTCTTGTTGATTTTGCTTGGTCTACATACCAGGTGTTGCAGTTGTTCTGGATGGTACTGCCAGGCTGGTAGACCCTGTCCCCATACACGCAGGGGCACAAGGCAGCAGGCACACATTGTCCATGATCATCCTGTACCAGCTCCGAAGGACACTGACAGCCTGGTACACAGCTGGGCGCCTCCCCCTGGCAGCTCCAGCCTTGTTGGAGGTCTGCGCAGGAGCCCCCACATGGACGGCCGCATTCCTGGTACACCTGCCCCCCCGAGCACTGAACGGCTGGGGGGGGAGGGGGGGAGTGCCATCAGTGGACTGAAATGCATAATAGCCACTGACACTGAGGGACATTGAACAACATTGACACCATGACTTACTGACACTTAGAGACACCGAAATTAAACATCACTCACACTATCAACTCCTAACACTAAGGGACACTGACACTGAACAATGACACCATTTACTACTGACAATGAGGGACATTGACGTCATACTGTACATTGACCCTATCAACTACTGACACTGAGATATAGCATTGATTAATGTTTCTGAGGGAGAACATACAAAACTCGACACACCAAGGAGGTGAAATTCAAAACTCCATCCCTGGAGGTGTGAGACACCAGTGCTACCAACTGAGCTTTAATAAAATATCTCTTGAAGTACGGTGGTTCCAAGGTACATTCACACAGACTGCTCTGGACTACCTTGGAACCTTTCATTCAACACTTCCTGCGAACAGGAGTCCCTCAGGGCTCAGTACTCGGACCCTTTCTTACCCCCCAAAACCACATCGGATTTTTAAGACTGTAATTAATTATATTTCCATTAAATTCTGTGCAAATTATAAGATAACTTTAAGTTCATAAAGTGATATCACGAATAGGGTGCATTTCTATTAAGAGTGGCCATGTGTATAATACTTGCCATTTATCATCATCCACATGATTAAGATCCATGTGATTAAGATCCATGTCTCGCACTTCAACATGGAGTGGGCTGTCCATGTGATAGTAGCTCGAGAATAGTTAATTATCATGTCTTGTGTATCTAAACGACCAAACAGTGTCCGGCCAAACATTTAGCCAGATGCCAGCTTTTTTATTTACGCCCACAATTTGGTAAGCAGATTAGTAGTGCACCTAAAATTTTAATGAGGCATTTTATGATGGCCAAAAATGATTAGTAATCAGTATAAATTCAGCATATCCTTATGTTCAATAGATGTGTCACACTTTGAACTGCAAAAAGCACCACCACACCACCGACATATTTGTACCTTGTTTATCCACAAGATCTCCTCTTTTAAAAGATGTCATGGCTGCTGAGCCGTTCCTTTCATCACCGCTATGTCAATTCCTATTGAAAACAGTATTATGTGGTGTGCTCCACTAACCGAATTTAATAAACTTAAAGATATGCCAAGTTCAAGCAGATTACTAACTTTTGGGTGTCACAAAATGCATCTCATTAACATTTTAGCCATACTATTAATCTGCTTAACAAATCATAGGTGTAAATAAACGTCCGTATAGTACCGAAAAGATGGCATCTGGCCAAAGGTTTTGCCTGTCATCTGAAGCCCTGGTGATTATTGTGCATTTGCGATATAATATCGATGTGTTATCGCCCAGCCCTTCTGTACATATTCAAACACCAATAGCTGCAAAAAGAGCAACAGAAAGGATGCGCAGAGATTCTCACGGCAGAAGGTGGAATTCCTCCAGTTTACAAGCACCCCCTCCTGGGCGCAGTGCCGGGCATAGGCGACGAGGACTGTGCAGTGACACTGGCTCTGCGGCGCACAGCCACACACCTTCGCATGACACAGGCGTATGTAGGGGTCCCGCTCCACCACATCGTGACACGGCTGATCGGACAGAGAGAGGGTCCTCAGAACAGGTGGCGGCCATGTTGGGAATTTCAAAGCAATAACAAACAGCTACTAAATCTGGTAATTTACCAAGTTGGATTCATTCCTAATTAAACAGCAACTGCAGTTTCGGTTTCAAAGCTCACGGAAACATTCTGTTAGACCAGGGGTTCTCAACTCCAGTCCTGGGGGGCCGGAGCCCTGTGTAGCTTAGTTCTTTCCCTGTTCCACCATAAATGATTCAGCTCAGGAACTGTGTGGTAATTAGCACAAGGAGTTGAATCAGGTGGTTTAAATGAGGGGAAACCCAAAAATGTGCAGGGCTCTGGCCCCCCAGGACTGGAGTTGGGCACCCCTGTGTTAGACCATATGAAGAGCAAATTTCCAAATCTCTGTCCTCATGGGGACATGGGGACTTTCATAAAATTTCCATAACTCACACAGTACATAGAAATCTTTTGGCAAATGTATCCCATGGACTGAGTGAGTTTTGGTAATGTGCTCTTCATACGACTTCATTACTATTATTAATTTAAGCGCAGTCCTGAAATCATCCAAAGCCTGCGAGTAGACTGGAGTTTTTTTAGATTCTCAGAGACTATTACAGTTATGTGTCGCTTAACGTCCGTCCGCATAACGTCCGTCCCCATACAGTATACGTCTGAGGTCCCATAAGGTTAAAACAGAGTTGGAAAATCCTTATTGTTTCTAACAGGACGCAGCAGACGTAAGAGGCTGTAATGCACCACATGCAGCTGGTGCAAGCAAAGCAATTGCGCTGTCAGTCATAAAATGGTACAGAACACATCTAATTTATAATACTCACAACACTTGATAATGATAACCAACATCTGTGTTAAGCATTAATGTATTTACGTTACTGTACTTTTGTTATCATTTTAATGTGTACTCTCTCTCTTACAAAGAAACTATATAGGTTTGCATACATATATATGATGTTTGCATCGCACACAAGTAACCTGTCGTCCTATTGGACAGAACATAATCTGGGCATTAAGTGATGAATACTAAATAATTCTTAATTTACGCAATGTAATAATGAAATAAATGATCCCAAACACGTGCAGCATCAACCAAAGGAAATGAAACGTTTATTTTTCACTGACTAAAGCCAAGTCCTCTCTGTCCCTGCCCCCTCCCCTACCTGAAACACGCCACTCTGGATGATGCCACAAACACTCCCCGCCTGCTGCCTCTTCTGGGGGTAGGTGACACAGGGGTCGGGTGACACCCCCAAGGGGGGCATGCAGCCGCCCAGGGTCATCTTGCTGGCGAAGGAGCTGACGCCGCTTTCTATGTCGCCCTCTGGGGTGGTGAAGTCGTCGTGCTGACTCCACGTCAAGGTTCCGCACAGCCCTCTCACCTGTACATACATGCGGGAGGGCAGTTAGAGTCTGAACGAGCACCATGTGATCAGAGCTATAAGCTGGACTAACGTGGAGACAGAATTCTATAACCGGATAGTGACCCAGGGGTTTAGAACACTGTACTTTTGCTGCTGTACCACTGTTCCTCCTGCCATCTGTAGCAACACCAGCACCTGCCTGCCCCCCGAATGACACTCAAATGTTAAAATTGGAACAGTGTGATTTGGAATTTTGCCATCTTGCTTATCTGTTACAACCGAGGAGTGGTTGTAATCTTAGCTACACTTTTGCCTTTGTATATAATAGGATGTTTAATTGCATCTCTGCAGGTTGTGTTCTACATCTCCTGACACCTCCTGGGATTGGAGGGTTGAAGGTGTTTGATCACCATTCCAATTGCGATTTTGGCAGAAATGTCACTGAATGCTTCAGCTCTCTGGTTTGTGGACGACTGCACACCTTGTGGGCGAATCCCGGCTGCAGTGTGACAAGGGCATAGGGTCCTTCCAGGTACCACAGTAACTGTGCGCCAAATGTCTGGACCGCGATGAAGGAGGAGGAGGCGCGCCGCACAGTCAGGTCTGACATCACCACAGGGAGCGCCATCCTCTGGCCGTTCACGGTTACTGCACCTTTAGCAGGCAATAACAAATAGGTGGTGATACACATGTGCTACACACATGGGTAGAACCGTAGACCTCAAAGGGACAGCCTGACAGCTTTATAGATCTAGAGAGAAGACTAGACTTGTCTGCTTGCATCACATCCAGAGAGTCAATGATCTTAGTCATATTAAACAAATAACTCAGTTCACCATCACTAACCATGGGCGATTCTAGGATTTTTTTTAAGGTGGGTAGCAAATGAGGGGCCACGATTCATACATGATTTAAATGATTTAATTTGGGGAGTGACAGACGAGGAGGCACTCTGGGGGCCAATCAGCTGAGCCCCAGCCCCTGTATACATTCCTCTCAGTAACCAACTGCCTCCCTCATTTAGTAATGTAACCTACAGTAACTTGGAGACGCTGTTCAGACACCCCTGCCAAAAGGTTTCAGTTGGGTCTATAAAACGGCTGCCTACCGGAATCAGAGACGGTCACAGAGGTACGGAGCACAGTAACGGCCATCTCCCTCAGGCACCCCTGCCCCGCTCCTGAGGCACACGGCCCAGCCTGGACAGTCACCAGAAGCTTATGGTCCACAAAGTCCTGCAGAGGGACAGTCAGATGGGGCACTATTAACTCCGTGGGTTTTACGGTTTGGAAATACCACAGCTGTACCATAAGGCCGCTCCTCACCTCCACCGCGGTGAAGCCGCAGTCGCCGGTCAGCACGCTGTACCGCTTCCCGTCGAAGGTGGTGACTTGCAGCGCCCCCAGCAGGGTACACTGCGCAGCGCACTTTTCACTGGAGCACTGCCAGTGCCCTGCCCTGCACTCACTGAGAGACAGAACCAAAATCGAGAAGGGATGAGGACATTCACACATAGTATCCGTTGTGTCTCAAAAAAATATGTTCCAGACCTGATGCCTGATCCCACGCACTGTACATAAAGACCACAGTTATGGTCCAGTGATTAGCTTCAGAGGGCAGGCAAACATATGTTGGGCAGTTTTTAATCATGTGACTAACTGATGGGAGATGTGACCACACACAGGAGCAAACAGACAGCTGGACTAACCAGGTGTTGCACCTCTGCCGGATGGCATCGCCTGGTCGGTAGGTACGGCGGCGGTGGAAACAGGGGCACTGTTCCCGGGGCAAGCAGGCACCCTGGTGGAGATATAGACCAGGGGGGCACTCGCAACCACTCACACACTCCTCCTTGCACTGGCCAGACATGGGGGGCAGTGGGGAGGAGCAGCTGGGGGGGCAGGACGACACGCAGTCAGAGAATACCTGCCCCTGGGGGCACTTCCTTTCTGGAGGGGAGGAGGAGAGAGACAGTCATGGGGTTATAAGGGTCTAATGTGAGGTGAGCCAAGGTTCCGTTGCTGTGACAACCTACCGCAAAGTCTGGCACCCCTCCAGCTGAGGCTGACATGCTGCTGGGCGCATTCGCGGGCGTAGCTGGCCAGGGTGTCGCAGCTCCCCTCATCCCGCTCTGCCCCCCTCAGGCTGCACCGCAGGAACAGGCAAGCGTCCGCGTAAGGCGCTGGGTCCACCTGATCAGGAGAGAGAGACACGGTCCAAAGAGCGCCACCGCTTGGCCAAAACGGTGCGTTTGAAAAGCACAGGAAGGGCAAACAGCTTTTGTAACGGAGGTAGTTTCTTTGCATGCATTTCCAATGGAAGGGTGAACCCTTTAGGCGACACAGACGGCTTCCTGGGGTGCCGACGATTTCTCTCTGTCTCGGACGGGAGGCGCCAGCAGTGAAGCTTGCCTAGGGCACCATACTGAGGGAGGGGCACCGGTGGGGGCAAACGTGCCATCAGCCTCATACCTGCTGGTGACACTGTGTGAAGGGACTCGCCAGCAGCCTGTGACACACGGCCTCGGCCTCCCGCCGCAGGTCAGCGTCCCCGACGATGTCACAGCTATGGCCAAGCTCAGCCGCATCGCTGCATCCCTGGGGGCGCGGGGGGGCAGAGCGCAGAGAACATAACTGGGGGGGTTGAGAGGCTCTGATTCCATGTGTCTGCTATGCATGGAAGTGTCTCGGGTTAAGCGCACTATGTGGCTCGCAGTCATTCACAGTACAGAACTCCAATCCAGCCTCATACCTCGGACTGTTCATCTGGCACACGCCACGAGTTCCCAAAGCTGGCAGCGTACTGGGTCACGGTGCCTGACACGGTGGTGAAATCATCTGTGTGCATGCGGAAAAAAGTAATCAGAGGGAAAAAACCCCAAAAATGACTCCACACCATAACCCATACAGGTTAAATCGAGAAAATACTGTTAAATGATGTAGCTATTGTAGCTCATGATGAAATTTATTTAAACCAAACAGATGTGATTCTCGTTCATTGGTAAGAAAGACAAATAAATAAATGAAGTCTCTGGGGAGCAGAAATACTTACATTGTTACTATAATATGTGTTACTATTCTCATACCGTCAGCTTTGTTGTTGAAGATTCCACAAAGCCCCCTAGTGGCAGTGAGGTGTTCTGCAGTGACGGTCAGATGGACGGTGTTTCCCATGTCGAACTTCACCCGAACCCCCATGCCGCTCTCCACAAAAACAAAGTCTCCCATCCAATGAATGCTCACCCCTGCGTAATGTGGCGGATGCACACAAAGAAACAGGTGCGAGTTAATGGCTGCCAGCATTGAGAGCGGCTCATCAGGCCTGAGAAATGGCAGAGGTTTCAGAAAACAAAAAAAATCTGTGGAAAAAAACAGTTAAATCAACCGATGTAACATGGCCATAGGAGTAAACTTACCACCCCTAAAGAGGGCCTTGTTCTGAGGGACCAACAAGCCATTGAGTGTGACATTTCTCTGATGGATTGACACCAGGTCTAACCCCAACATCATCCGCAAGGCCTAAAAGGCATAGAGAGTCAAAGGATATCAGTGTTTCCATCCTGGACAACAGGGGCAATTCTAGGATTCTAGGGGCATAAACAGGGCCATACAGAAGGGCCAAACTTATCATTAGTCAATGATATGTTTCGAATCGGTGAGAGACAGAGAAGGGCACATTCAGGAGGCCAGTGGCCACACCCCTATAAAAAGAAAGGTTTGCATTTGTTCTGAACAAATTGCCCGCTCCCCCTGAGACATTAACTGTTGATGAAAAGGTGATTTATTTTAACAGTCATATTAGAACTGCGCTAGATATAGCGGCACCAGAAGTAATCAGGAAAAAAATCAGTTAAAAAGAAAGTACCATGGAAAAATGAGCATGTGCTAGACCTTAAAAGAGCTTGTCGTAAAGCAGAACGTCTGTGGAGGAAAACTAAATTAACGGTTCACCTTAATGCCCTTAAACAGTTGATTGATAGTTATAACAAAACAGTACGCAGTGAGAGACAAAAGTATTTCTCAAGTATGATCAGAAATAACAATAACCCGAGAATTCTTTTTCGCACAATTAATCAGCTTTTACATTTTTCCCCCTCATCAAATGGGCCTATCAATGCATCTCTGTTTATTTGTGAAGAATTTGAATAGTGAAATTCTCCTTGTTGGTAATGAAATGCAGAGAAAAAAGGTTCTTAATAGTCTGGGAAATCTGGCACTAAAGACTAAAACTGAGGTAAAAAAACTTGGAGTTATTTTGGATTCTGAGCTTAACATTTAAGGCACACATTGACAGTGTTGTGAAAGCTGCCTTCTTCCACCTTAGAAACATAGCTCGTATAAGACCATTTCTTAATCTGGAAGATGCTAAGAAGCTGACTCATGCGTTTATCTTCTCATGTTTAGATTACTGTAATGCACTCCTTTATAGGACTGCCTAAAAAACAACTGAAAGACTACAGCTTGTTCAAAACGCAGCTGCAAGAGTTGTGACTCATGCCAGAAGATTTGAACATATAACGCCCAGTTTAGCAGACTTACACTGGTTACCAGTCTCTTTTAGAATTGATTATAAGATACTTTTATTAGTTTTTAAAGCTTTAAATGGACAAGCACCTTCATATATTTCAGAGTGTCTGACCGAGTATATTCCAAATAGATCCTTAAGATCATCAGGTTCCACCTTGTTAAATATTCCAATGGCAAAATATAAGAAATATGGAGAAGCAGCTTCAGTTTTTATGCTCCTAAGACTTGGAACAAGCTGCCCATAAATATTCGTCAGGCCTCTTCCCTCAATATCTTTAAAAAGCAGCTAAAACACTTTTATACTCTGGCTTTTAGTTAGAACTCACTGTTTTTTATTTCTCTTATTTGCATCACTTTTTATGTCTTGTTCTGATTGATTGTTTTTGTTTTAAGTGTTGCTGTCTTTGGGTCGTGGTATGTCGGGTCGGCCCATCATTGGGTGTTCCTGTGTTGGTTGGAGGGTGCCTTGTGGATTCTCTTCGGTGCGGGGTCGGTAGCTCCTGGGGTTTGGCTGGTCCTCTGGTGGGGGGTGGGTGTCTGTCCTGTCTGGCGTCGTCCTATCTCATCGATCTCCGCAGGTCCGTGTCTTTGGGGCTGGGCTGCCGGCCGGGCGTGGATTCTACGCGCTGCCGCATTGATTGGTGTGGTGTGTGGCGGGATGGGTTTCGGGTTGGGTTCTGGACGATTTAGGGGCCTTTTTGGCCGTGCGGGGTTGGCTGTGTCGGGTGGTCTGATCTCGTGGCGTGCTGTACCGGTTGGTGTGCTGGCGTGTGGGGTCTGGGCCTGCTCGGTGGCTTGGTTTCGTGGGCTATGGGCTTGTGAGACTTGATGGGGGCGGGGCTGGATGGGGTCGACACCCCTCTCCCCTCAGTGGGCTGGTTGTGTTTTGGGCAGGGCTGATTTTGCATCGGAGGGGTTTGCGGGGACCTCCTGTCTGGCGTGGTGCATTTAGTGGTTGGCTGATTTGTCATTGCTAGACCTTCTTATTATTATTATTATTTTCTATTACTATTGATTTTTAAATTGCTGTCATTTTTTAGATTAGTATTATTATGTATTTATTGCTAGTTTTTACTGTTCTTTTTCATTTGTTTGTCTGCTCCCTGTAAAGCACTTTGAGTTACAAAGAAATGTATGAAAAGTGCTATATAAATAAAATGTATTATTATTATTATTTATTGAACATCCCTGCTATCTATGGCGCCATCTTGGAACATAGAATATTGGAAATTGGTTTGAATGAAAACACGTTTTATGAACTAACAGTTTGTTCAATTAATAATGTTCCAACCAGTGGTCATGGGTTCAAGTCCTTGAAATGGCTTATCCAGCTGGAAGCTACATGAATACCACGTTCCTCAAACACGCTGGGGGACGCATCTAGCTGTGCCCATGTGCTGGCATGACGCGGAGAACTGACCCGGCTGTCTGTGTAGGCTCACAGTCAGTGCCTTGCCTGACACTGCTGGGTCAGTGATCCATCACCATTCGCCACAATCTGCTCTCATTTGCCGCAGAGCTATTTTTATCCGCTGCTAACGACTGTGTCCATCCGTCATGCCATTTATAGATATCGGTTTCTGGGAGCAGTACCCAGGTGTAAAGGAAGTCAGGGATCAGGGAATCATTTGCATTTTTACCCTCCAGTTAGCATTATATTTATGAATACACTTTATTGATCCCTGTGGGGAAATTCTCTTTTTGCTACCCCATCTTGTTCTCCGCCCATAGCAGCACCGAGGGAGCTGAGGGTTAAGGGCCTTAGTGAAGGGCCCACAGACGTGCCAGAGCCAAGCTTGAACTGTTGACCTTCCAATCACAGGCACAGAGACTTAGCCCACTAAATCGCACACTGCCCCCAAATATTAGCATATTAGCATTTGACTGTTCAGCGAAAAGTATTGCAAATCTTATTATAAAGGTGCAAAACCAAATGAGGGGCCATAATTTAGACACCGCCAGACTGGTCTGAGACTAATAGGAGAGCAGAGCGATTAGTTAGTGGTTAGTGGTGGAGATTAATGATGAGCTTTGCGAGGCTTTAGGTGGTACCTTGTCGCAGCGCCCTTGGCCGTCACAGACACTGCTGATATACACGGCCCACGTTCCCTCAATGGATGAGGCCAGGATGTAGGTGCAGCTGCCCTGGAAGTGAAAGTGCTTGCGGTCGAAGGTACGGTAGTGTGCTCCGCCCCAGGCAAGGCATGTCCCAGAGCCCTGTGTGTCCCAGAGCCCCCCTAGGGCCCCCCCACGAAGCCGAGGGTAGGACTGGAAACCTGTGCACACAGAGAGATGGTGTCTGATAAGCAGGGGAGCAGCTAAGGGGGTGAGGGGGAGTTAGAACATTTCCAAGGAACCCCAAGTGACCCCTAACAATTTTGCAACATAACTGGATTGATTTGTGTTTTGGGGCCTAATATGATATGTTTCATGGGGCCCAAAATCTCTAGCCTAGCCTGACCATGTTGTTGTCAGATTGGCTGTTTTTTAAACTTAATCTTAATCTTAATCTTAATCTTAAATCAGTCCGGTTGTCTGAACAACGGTGGAAAATAAAAACAATAAAATATGTCACTGAACCTTGCATAATTGCTTTTTGAAAGCCTCTCAGTAAAACGTGCCTGAAAATCAAAGTTTTATTAGTTTATGAGAGCAGATTGAGGTCAGTGTCACATGACTGCTGGAAGCATTAATGGCGGCTTGTGAGAGTTTGCTTGACACACACTATATCAGTGTCTGCACATGCTTGCAATATGTGCACCTGCCTGTTATATACACTTTTATTGACTTACAAAACTGGTGACTGATTAGTAAAGATCAAAGAGAAGCACCGTGTACATGAAAAGTTAAGAAAATAAAGCTGATTCTGCTCCTGATTGTACACGCTGAACCTGTTTCGATGAGGTATTTACATAAAACTTCTAATTAAATTTTCTGTATCTTCTAAAATAAATGCACTTCATAACTAAATGGTTGAAAAGACTGTCTGCAGTGTAAAATTAAGGTAGAAGGCAGAACTTCTCAAGAAAAAAAAAATCAGCCCACCCCCTATTTCTGGAGGTTGTTGCATATGGATGGCACAATCAGAGCGCGATGCTCCAGGAAAACCAGAAGGGCGGCGCTGTAGCACAACTGACCAGGCAGCAGTGTGTATGCACATGAAAGGCAGGTGTGGTCCGAGGCATTTCTCCAGCTGAGGCCCCACAGGCTGCTGCAGCACTGTTCCAGGGGCATTAAGGAGGAGTTGTGTACCCCAGGGAAATCCTCACAGCTCCACGTCGAGTAACACATTCCTCTTGGGCTCATCCCTAGAGCAGTAAGATGGAGAAGATGGAGTAGACACATAGAAATATAAATAAATATAAATAGCATGTAATGAGTCAGAATTACAAAGAAGAAAATTATCCATCAATGCATTTCTGTCCTCTACAGAGGACATTATGTTTTTCTTCCTATGTCTAACACTATACATCAGAGATGGACATTTCAGGGCCAGAAAGTAAAAATCCAAACCAGGATTTTGTTTCAACCAACCAGTAACTGTGACTCTTTATGCTCAACTCATTGGTTGAAACTAAATCCTGGTCTGGATTTTTTACTTTCCGGACCTGAAATGTCCACCTCTGCTATACATCCCAAGTGCCATTGTTCCTTAAAGTGTATATATTTCCCCCTGCATTTCAGCTTGTGGAATTTTTACTAACACAAAAAATGTTCTGAGGGCAGAAGGAAAAATGATTGGTTCAGAGAGATAACCAATCAGACTGTAGAGGAGGTGGTTCCAAGCAACCAGACGAGGCTGGACCAAGACATCTGATTGGTTGGTCCTGCCTCTGCTAGTTACTTGGACACATCTCCTCTACAGTCTGATTTGTTATAACTCTCACGGGCTGTATTTCAGAAGTATATTACAAAAATACCAAAGAACCAAAGGACCTGAACAAGTTTTTATCTGTCTTGAATAAAGGGCTATTTACAAGAGAATTAAAAAACAAATATTCAGGGGTTGTTTTTCCTCAGGCTGATCATAAGCTGAAGCGTAGCCTTTCAGAGGTGAGGGGGAGGGGTTGGGAGCTGAGCCCCCCTTCATGAGAGCAGTGCTCCGTCTGCATACCCTGTGAGCAGCGCGACCCGACCCAGCCTTCACAGCACCCCCGCACGGTATGGTTCACAGGCTGCCTCTCCAGCACCTCCGGCCTGCCAGAAAACACACGGGCGGTACCCTCCGTTACATCTCTATGCAACAAAAATGCACCGATGGAAGACAGCCCAGGAGGCCCTCTGACTACAGGTCTCAGACGGAGGGACTTACTACAATCGTTCATATAGCAGACACTTTTATCCAAAGTGACATTCAGATTGAGAAAGCAGGATCAGACAGCCCCAGATCTGGGCCTTGTCCACAGGAACCAATGGTAAAATCACTCTGCCAACTCTGGGATTTGAATCAGCAACCTCCAGAGAAGAGGCATTGCATCCTAACCCACAAATCAACACACTGTCAATGGCCTCTGCTGGTGTGTTAAAAAAACTGATTTTTTTAAGCATTTATGCCCATCTCCAAAAAAAAATATTGTTTTGTTGAAATCATCATTATGCTCTATAAACCATAGAATAGAGCCACCATAAGGAAATTTAGGTCATGTTCCTTACAAAAAACAAGCTAGGCTTATTTCACACAATCATGTTCTTTCACAGAAGAAGCCAAATTACTTGTTTGACTCACTTCATCTGATATCTGTTGTGCTCAGCACAACCATCTGCATATTTCATGGACATTATGAAATGAAATCATGTTTTGGAGGCAAAAAAAAGTCAATATTTTCAGATCTGTCAGGTGTTCTAATAATTTTGGCCACCACTGTAAATACTCTTAAAATCAGTGCCATTGACAAGAATGGGTAATTATTTATAAGGAATGGTAAATTAGCTCACTTGTACATGTAGCAAGATGCCCTAGGACCCTGTTTTTTGTAATACTGTGCAATGCCGTCATCCCCCCCGAACTCGTGCCGCATTCTGTCCACGTCCAGCTTCCAGCCCTGCAGGTTGAACTGAAATACGGTGGAGCAGTCCACTTCATGTTGCTGACGGGGAGAGATGATCCTCTCCACCTGTTCCTCTACGGTGTGTTCACACCAGTGCCTGGAACATACACAAAAATGTTGAAAGTTGAGGAAAGGTCTGGCAAAAACCTCAAATACCTTGGGCATGAATTGAACTCTCCAGCAAGAATAGTCCAGACTCAAATGATTTTCCAAGTAACAACAGTTTTAGCAGCCAGAATATAAGTGAGCCATGTGAGGATCGGAAACAATCCAGTGTATTTTTTTAGGGAAATGAAGAAATCGATTTTCTGAAAGCATAAGTAGTCAACAGCAACATCCAGTCAATATTTAATCTACATGTAGTCACCCATTCATATCACTTTGTAAAGTATGTTCTTGTCTCCTGTTCTTTTAATGTTTTCACCGTCTCTATCCCCAGAAGCCCTTTTTGCAGTAGTTGGACCACAGAACCAGTCACACAATCCGACCCTCACCCAGTCTCCATTGCCATCACCAAACGCAGGCCCAGCACCAACAAGATCAGGGCTTCCATCTTGCGCGATCGGTTTGCCTTGGAAAATCCCTCCAATCAGCCTGGGCAGAGAAGAACTCATGAACCTAGTGCTACACATGGAAATCCCCCACGGAAGATTCTAGAAGAACCCATACTGTAATTTCACAATGCTTCCCGTAACTCGTTGCTCCCCAGAAGTGGTGACATGACCTCCCCAGAGTTTTCCTGCTCTAATGGCACAGTGAAGAGCTTTTCAGCTCGACAAGAGTGAAATGACTCACTAATTATCACCCGCGCCGACTTTGAATCCACTTCATCTGCTAAGCCTGAAGCAGAACAGAGACAAGTTACACAAAGATGTGGGTTTCATGGGATAATGGCAATACAGAGGCGGGCCAAGGTTATTACTCACAGGCTAAATCACGTCTAGACTTCTGCAGATCCACACTTTTGATACGTTTTTAAAGTACCTGTGAAACCTTGCATGCAGAATAAACTTAACACAAAAATATACAGATTGCTATTATTATTTCCATTAGTTTGCCTTCTTCAGGCACGATATTTGTGGAAAACTAGGAAAAAAAGAGGATTTAAAGAAATGGGAACTGAAGAAGAATTGAGTTTGTTCAAGTCAATAAACTTCAGAACACTACTATCTATCTATCTATCTATCTATTCATGAAAATTCAGCATCCTGGGTTACCTGTATTCCCCTTTTCTCTCCCTCGTAGCTTTATTGTGTCGTGTGTCTCCTCGGTGATCCGTCCTGTGTGTACTGGGGCTCCCGGCACCCCAGCCCGGGTTTTAAACGGCCGGGGAATCCCTGGGGGTGCCCGCACCATCTGAGACGGTGGCCATTGGAGGAGCAGTCTCCTGAAACAGCTGCCGCGGGCACCATTAGCCGTCCCACCATGATGGGTGGCTGGCCGGCCCCCAGGGTCCAATGGCATCCCCCGGACCCACGGGAACAGGGATGCAAGGGGGGGTGTTTACGGCCGTTTTAATCTTATAAAGAGCAAAGCTTGGTGGCGTTTATTTAATAAAGCTCATCAATAGTAGAGAGTGCTGGATCTTCCAGACTGTTCCCTGAACCTTTTGACATGGATCTGGGCAACAAACACAGCTGCTGCGACCCCCTCCACCCCTTACCCCAGCCCACTGCTCTTTCAGCGTGGGACACAAGCACACACTCAGGCACGCACACACCCACTCTCCTTAGCGCTCTTGTACAGTCTTCATTGCCACTGTTGATGCTCACCCACCAATCGAAAGAAGCCCCCCACCACAGCACATCACACAAAGACTCAAGGAACAGAAAGAATTATGAAAACAAATATATTAACATGTTTGCTCCCCCCAGTGAGCTTTAGGAGCCAATTTCCCGCAGGAAGTTGTCATTACAGATTTTCTTGATTGCTTTGGAGCATTTTTCAAATGGCAGTTAACATTTGCAAAACATCATGTGTAATCCTCATACCATAATCCACGTCTGCACAGCAGAACATTTTGTCTCATCACTTCACACAAATTTCCAGATGTTTTAGTACATATATGCAAATGGTTTTGTGCAATTGTCATCATTCGGCAGAATATTCAGTTACTTTGGTTTTGTTGGTCAAGATAGATTATGTAGTTTCTCATTGTAATAATATACACCCCGAATTATATATGTATGATTGTCATGTTACCCTCCACATGCAAAACAGTTAACTAAGATTTCAAAATGATTTAAAAATATCTTCCATAAATCACAGTGATATGTCATTGTGTTTTTGGTTCTACAGTACATGATTTCATTGTCGTTTTGTTGTTCTTGTATTGCCATTTTGCAGTTTTGTGTTATATAGTGCAGTGTGACTATTTTGTTGTTATATTGTACTGCGTCTTGAGATCTGAGAAATGCCTGTGAGTGCAAGCAAGTGAACTTTGCATATTGTAATGTAAAGCCTTGCAATGAGGAATCTGGTGTCGTTGACATGAATAAGTCTGAATAAATTAGTTTGCTACAGAAAAATGATAAGTCCGTGATAATGAGAAAGTGCGAAATGACTATAATTCAGAATTATTTACGTGAGGAACATACACTGATGTACTGACAATACATCTAAGCATTTTGACTCTCGTGGTTCAAAAGATGCTGATTGTACTTTTCATTTTGGTGGTACTGACTCATTCATTGGTGGAATAATTTGCTTTTGAGACATGAGTTAATTGTTTTAAAAGTTTAAAAGTTACAGGCTTTTGCAGCTAAACCATAGTGTTGTGCTACATGCATAAACTGTTTTGAGAAATGCTCTTGCGAATGCGAAGTATGTTTCACAAAATGTTCCAAAACAATCGAAAAAAACTGCATGAGAACATTCCAATTCCCCACTCTGACATCATAAATCCTCTGGTGAAAGGACAGTGTCCACCTCACCCTAATAGTGTACTCCCGTTCCTCTGCATATGCTTATTATCTCCAGATTGCTGCTCTGCATAAGTCATTTCTCAGTTGGCCCATACTGCAGCTTTCATTTTCTTACCCACAGTCCCACAATCTCATGTGGGGCGGATATGACCTTTTCTAGAATTGGTGCGATCCTTTCCCTGACTGGCGACGTAATTTTTTAGAGAAGAGTCATGAATATTGATGTTGTCGTGACCACGTAGGAACAAGGTTGACACAAATTTGTGAGAAATTAGTTTAGCTGCCAGGGGGTATTGCCCTTGAGGACAATCACCCCATTAGTGGTGCCAGTAGTGTCCCCATCATCTCCGTTACCCCCCCCCACCCCCCCCCGCCCCCAATTAAGTTCATAGCGCATATTCAAATCATCAAACCAGAACACTAGGCTATTCTCTTTCTCTACTACTGTCCATCTTATCCCTTTGACCACCTTGAAATTCAGAGAAAATAACTGTAAATACTTAATCATTGTTGCAGCAAATGCAGACGCAGTGGATATTTGACTTTTGCACCAAACATTGACCCAGCCACAGTCTATCTACACTACCAGTCAAAAGTTTTAACACACCACTGGTTTTTACCACTTTTCCATTTATTTCATAAACTGCAGATATTTTATTCTTGTTAAGAATAGAAAAGTTGAGTGAGCAACTATAAATGAAAATATAAGTCAAATAAAACAAGTTTCCTTTATAACATGGAAAAAGTATGTAATAATGAATGTCTGACATCCTATTGACTGGTTGTGTGGTGATGGCATAGTTCTAAGCTGTCCTTTAACTTTAAATACACTAGTTAACTGTTCCATCCCATGAAACAGAGCAGTATTTAATGTCCCTTGTAGAATGAATGCCTCAAATTTTCTCTAGTGTTATAATTGCTAGAGGAGGTTACTTTGATGAATCAAAGATATGACATTTTCTTACCAATTAAGATACGTAAATGGTGCACATACTGTAAATTTATTTGTAGGCAAAGAAAACTGAGTGTATTTTAGCAAGTGTTAAGTCAGTAACATGCAAATATAGAAAATCTCAGTGTCTGCAAAAGCTTTTGACTGGTAGTATACTTTACTCTAAACAAAATACATAAACGTGACAGAATATTACTGAGTTTAGCAGCAAAGCCAATTGAGCGATTATCGATGTGAACTTTCCCTTTCTGTCATCAGAACCTTCACTCCACCACACCCCCCCCCAGCTGGGCACAAGGTCTGCGCAGTAAAGATGATAACCAAGTGCTGAGTTCAGCTCTCTCGCATGCTCCAAGACAGGTGAAGAGCAAATCGGGGTGCATGCCATGCTGGAGGGTCCTCGGGGCTCAGCTTCCACCCAACCAAAGCATATTCCATGCATGGATCCAGCAGCCTGGAGAGAGGAAGAACATGCTCACAAGAGCTGCCTTTTGGTCTTCATCCCACCCAAGTTGATGTACCTTCAATGCGATTAGTTAACCACTGCAAAAAACAATCTTACTCCAGTATTTTTTGGAACTACATAATAACCTTTATATTGAATCATGTACGATCAGATTTAATTATAATCAAAATGCTGGGTAATTATATGAGATAATACTTAATTAAATATGCAAAAGTGCTTAACTGAAATGACAGCTGGGGAGAGACTGGGGCAGGAACCTTTTGTTATTAAGAATATTACTGTCAGTGCATTAGCTGTTCAAAAGCCATTTTTCTTTGTGAATATGTTTTCCCAAAATATACCCACTTCAACCCAGCTCTCTGCGAGTACTTTTCACACCTAATGTATTCCCCATTTCAGAAGGCGATTCAATCAAACAAGGTTGTGACATTTTCCAGGAAAATGGGCAGATGACGTGGTTTAATGATTTATAACGAGGCTCGCGAATTTCATCATTTTATGATGCGCTACTCTCCAATCACAAACTCTGGGAAGAGGAGGCGGGAGAGGGAGCTGTTAAAAACAGCTCCAGAACATATCATGTTCACTGTGCTCCAGCAGGGAACCAGAAGAGGGAGTGAACAGCTACAAAAACACAAACGAATACCCGTAAGTAGAAGAAGCAGCAGGCTGCAAAACACGTAGGTACATCTGCACCAAAAACTGGCTTTGGCTTTGTAGCAACATATATTATGAATTTTTTTTGCATTTTTTATATTCATAAAACAGATTAAAAACAAAATTATGAGAGGGGGGGTTTTAGGCAGATGCAGTCAGTGTGTTTGGAACTGGGGGGGTTGATATCAAGCCGTGCCTGTCTCTGCAGGTGTGGACATGTTGTTCTTCTGCTTGCTGCTCGCGGTTGTAATAAATGCTTCAGCCGCCAGCCCCCGATCGCGGGAATGGGCTCACCACGGTGCCTCCATTTTCGCCGACCTCACCGCCCAGGAGATGCATGCGGTACGCGACTACCTATCGTCCTGTAAGGAGCTGGGCCTCTCGCCAGCGAAGGGCAAGGAGCTGAAGAAGAACAGCATCCTGCTGATAGAGCTGCAGCTGCCCCGAAAGGAGCAGGCGCTACGGGCGCTAGACCAGGGCCGTGCCAAGCCCCCCCGCCAGGCTCGGGTCGTGGTTCAGTTTGGCCGGCAGCTGCAGCCCAACATCACGGAGTACATTGTGGGGCCGCTGCCATTCCCCAACTCCTACCAGGTCAGGACCTTCAGGAGCAACCGGCCAATCAAATTTGAATCACGGCCGATTTCCATGGTGGAGTACGCACACTTGGACGCCATGTTGAAGAAGATTACCGCCAAGGTGCACCGACTACTTGAGGAGAGCACGGGTTTCACTTTCAATAACTGTACTGACCGCTGTCTGACCTTTTCTGACATTGCTCCCCGGGGACTAGCCTCAGGTGAAAGGAGGACCTGGATAATGCTCCAGAAGTTCGTGGAAGGGTACTTCATCCACCCAGTGGGCTTCGAGGTCCTCATCAACCACCGTGACCTGGACCCAGAAAATTGGACAGTGGAGAAAGTGTGGTACAATGGGCAGTACTTCGACAGCATGGACGAGCTGGTCGAGCGGTACGACAATGGTGACCTGCTGAAACTGAGGCTCCCAGAGCATGACCAGCAGGACCTGTATTCTACTTACATCCCGCGTGGCCACAGCAACACACCGACCGACATCCATGGGCCGAAACTGGTAGAGCCACAGGGGCGGCGCTACCGCGTGGAGGGGAACTTTGTGGAGTATGCCGGTTGGTCCTTTGCCTACCGAGTGCGCTCCTCCGCCGGAATCCAGATTTTCGACCTTCGCTTCAATGGCGAGAGGATCGCCTACGAGATCAGCCTGCAGGAGGCCATCGCCTTCTACGCGGGGCACACCCCGGCAGCCATGCAGACCAAGTACATTGACGCTGGTTGGGCCATGGGCACCGTGACCTACGAGCTGGCTCCGGGGATCGACTGTCCCGAAATAGCTACCTTCCTGGACCTTCACCACTACTACGACACGGACAAACCGGTGAAGCACAAGAACGCGCTCTGCATTTTCGAGATGACCACCGCCATGCCCCTCAGGCGACATTTCAACAGCAACTTCCACGGAGGCTACAACTTCTTCGGGGGTCTGGAAAACCATGTCCTGGTGATCCGGACCACGTCTACAGTCTACAACTATGATTACATCTGGGACTTCTACTTCTACCAGAACGGGGTGATGGAGTCACGGGTCAGCGCCACTGGCTACATCCATGCCACCTTTTTCACGCAGGAAGGGCTTCACTATGGGAACAAGGTCTACAGCTATGTGCTGGGCAACCTGCACACTCACCTTATTCATTACAAGGTGGACCTGGACATTTCTGGTAAGCTTTGGGGCTATCAGCATAACCTGGAATAAGACGTTATTTTACCCAAAAAAAGGTAACGGCAAAAGTCAAATGATAAAGTACAGAAAAAAACCCCACTACATAATCAATTCCTGCACCCAGTTTCCTTGACTTGGTTGAGGAAAAGCTGGGACACTTGAACTGCAACAAAAATGTATGCAGATTAATTTATATCCATATTTATAATAACTATACATATTATTTTTATCTATAGTCTACATATGATTAGTATTTTACAAGGTGTTATGCTAGAAATGACACAAATAAGCTGAATAATAATAATAAATGAAATGTTTTACTTAAATTATTCCACTGACAAAATTTAAATTCATGACCATGTGATTAAAACTCAGACTATTTTCACATACTGTATAAATTGCCCCTACTATCTAAAATGGCTGCCTCTGCTCAGGCCGGGAGAACAGCTTTGAGACGATGAGCCTCAAGTTTGAGAACTTCACCAACCCGTGGAGCCCTGACCACACCATCGTGCAGTCGCGGCTCGTCCGCACGCAGCGACCCACGGAACGAAGCGCCGCGTTCCGCTTCGGCAAGAAGATGCCACGCTACCTGCACTTCTACAACCCCAACGAGTCTAACAAATGGGGTCACAAGAAGGGCTACCGCATCCAGTTCAACTCCCACGCCCACAGCGTGCTGCCCCGAGGCTGCCAGGAGGAAAACGGCATCAGCTGGTCTAGGTATGGCCACCCGGGGCTTCTTCTGCTCCCCAGGCAATCTGAATATTGGGACCTGGCAAATATTATCACACTATCAGAAAAAAGCACCAATTTGTATCTTTGCTTGTCACTGAGGTTGTACCCTCAAGGGTAACTGTACCTTATAAGATACAGAAATGGATTATGAAGTACATTTTTGCACCATTGGGGTATATTAATGTTGTTTGTACCTTGGGGACGCTCCTCAGAGTCCATTTCTGTACCTTAAATTAGACTAAAAGGTACACTTACCTACAGCTAGGGTACAATTGGCAGACCCTTGAGGGTGCAGCTCGAGTGACAAACAAAGGTACAAATTAGGGCTCTGTTTTTTCTGACACTGTGATGCTTGAGCGTTGGAACATTCTGAATACTATCTGTACTATGAGGTTGACCCAGTAAATCCGTATTATGACTGTATTATACTCCAAAACCAGGCATGCAGCCATGTAGTAAAATAATGGGTTTGACCCCCCTGAAATTCTAATCACTCCAGACAAGGCACTTAGCCAGGTAGTTGTAAAATGAGTTTCAACCCCCCTCGTATTTTGTCTCCCCCCCCCCCCCCACCTGCTTAAAAAGAGCATTGGTAAAATCTACCTAGAAGGGTCAATTGATACTTCTGTAAATCTATTTCAGGCTATGAGCCGGTTCAAACTACATTTTTTATGCAGGTATCCCTTGGCAGTGACGAGGCACAAGGACAGTGAGGCGACCAGCAGCAGCATCTACACTCAGAATGACCCCTGGGAGCCTGTGGTCTCCTTTGAGGATTACCTGCGCAACAACGAAGACATTGTCAACCAGGCAAGTCGGGTGCCACCGTGAAACACATTATCACTCTTTCCAAACAGGTTTAGAGGTGGTCAAATCACATCCTGAACCACTCTTTGAACATAGTTCAAACTGCTAAATAAATGTACATACATTTAATTATAAATGTGCATACACTCATTGGCCATTAGTCACAGCTGCTCGTTAATGCAAACAGCCCTCTCCTTCAAACAGTGAATCATACAAGCACACCGACAGGGTCGAAAAGTTCCATTAGTGTGTGACAAAGCTTTTGAGAGGCCAGGGTGTGTGATTGAAGTGATTTTAAACATCATGTGACTGTCGGCATTTCTGAAAACACCCTATTAATGAGAGAGTTCAGAGGAAACTTGTTAAAGGTAACAGAAAGGCTACCAGTGCTCAGTACCTTGAAGTGGCTCTGGAGACAGAAATGGGTTATACCTGGTATTATGTATTGACCACTGAATGTGTTAGTGTGTGTGTGTGTATATATGCATATACATACTATACACACACACGCACGCACACACACACACACACACACATATAATACCAATAACAAATCTGGACACAACTGCGTTAATGCAGTTGTTTTTATTTTAACTATGCTATTCAGCTTATAGGCATCAAGGCAATGGGGTAATACATATCAAATATTGCAATGACCAAGAGAAATGTTCTATATCTCAAAATTTTCTCAAATTTTAGGCTCTTCAAAATAGCTCCCTTTTGCCTTGATAAAGCCATTACAGACTCTTGGTATTCTTTCAACCAGCTTATAGATGTTGCCACCTGGAACGTTTCTCCAACAGTCCTGAAGGAGTTTCCACAAGTTCTGGGCACTAGTTGGCTACCTTGCTCTTACTCTTTGATCAAACTCATCCCAAACCAACTTTATAAGGTTTAGGTCAGGGGATTGTGGGGGCCAGGTCGCAGCACTCCTTCTCTTTCCATGTTCACAAGATAATACTTACTATTTAACTCTGAGATGTTGAAAAACAAAGCAATTTCAGTAGGTGTGTCCAGACCTTATACACATAAACAGACACACACACACACACGACCCCCTTTTGTCTCCTGAACTCCTTCAAAATAAAAAAGCCATCTATTGCATTGCCTGATCACTACTTGATCTTGGTCTGGCATCTTTTCCAGTCCCATTTTCTCACTCTCATGTATGAACTTGAAACTTGGATCTGTGAAAATAGCTCAAATAAACCCTAACCCTGATTTTAATGCCTAATGTCTCAGACAAATAATCCCTCATAATCTGAAACAGAATGGTAACCAAGAAAATTATTTGATTGGATCGAGACATACTGAGACCATGTGTTCCGACAGGACCTCGTTGCCTGGGTGACTGTAGGCTTCCTGCACATCCCACACTCGGAAGACATCCCCAACACGGCCACACCCGGCAATGCTGTGGGCTTTTTCCTGCGGCCCTTCAACTTCTTCAACGAGGACCCATCCCTCCTCTCCCGTAACACGGTCATTGTGCGGCCCGGTAAAGAAGGCAAGCCAGAGGTGCAGCGATGGACCCCTGAGACTGTAGGTCACTGTGTCTCAGACAAGCCTTTCTTCTACAATGGCACATACGTCGGAATCTGAGACGTGAAACCTCCAGACGTCCTGTAGGTGAACCACAAATATGTGCCATATCTAAACCATGAAATGATGCTGGACTGAAACATTGGAATCAAACTCAGCTAAGATGTAAATACTTTCCAGGCTCTGCGTGTTGAGTTCTGGGACCTCTATCACAAGGCAAGATTTGTTGGTTAGCTAGATAACTTATCGGATTTAAGGTAACCCAGTTCAAATGGACTTTCTTTATCTTTGTTCAATTACATTTAACCCAGACTACTTTAAATCCAACAAGTTATCCTGCTAAGAAAGAAATCGAGTTTCATGATACAGGGCCCTGTTTTGTTGTTTTTTTTTTTGTAATGCAAACTTCATCTACATTCTGTGAAACAATCAAAACATCCATCACAACTTGTTGTACTATATTTTACATATCTGTACCGATTTCCCAATATATTGGTTTACAAAATGCTCATTCGGTGTTTAAATAAATTACTGTGGATAATTTATTTTTCACGTACTTTATAGTTTATTTCTAATAACTGCTGTAATGCTGAAGGCATTGATGCTTGGAGGGGGAACTGACACAAATGACCAATTCTTTCATATACTGTATTGCTCTCAGTAGTACATGACATTTTAAAATTTAAATCTATATTCTGTATACAGGTGAGCCATTTAATATAAAAATAGCCATTATATTATCGATGAACATTTACCATTTCAAACATACACCATTTAACTTTTTCAGCCATTTCCAAAACATGTTAATCCACACAAGCTACCTTATTCATCTAAGAAACACATACTGCATTCAAAGTGGGAAATCATTAAAACTACCTGAGAGCCCCACAGTCGACTGATGCTTTTAAACAAAGCCTAAAAACTCATCTTTTTAGAAAGACATTTTATTAAAGTAATTTATAGATCCTCCTGTTTTTATTTCTTTATTTTTACAGTGTAGCACTTTGAGGTTGCTAAAATATAAAGTGCAATACAAATAAAATTTATTATTATTATTATTAAAATAGATACGCCTGAAGCGGATGTCCATGCATACAGTCTAATCCAAATGTAGCAGACTTCGCGGACCTTTTATTTCTCTGGTGTTATCACGGTCACGCCTGCTACCTTGTCAGAGTAAGTGAGCGTCTGAATCACCATGGATGAGGGTTAGAGCTTCCGAGCATGCCGGATGCGGGGCTTTCAAATCAGCCACCGTCCGGCTCCTGGATCCCACCAGGCTTTCCGAGAATGCTTTAACCCCCCAGAACAAGACGGAGCTGCTTAGGCAAACGTCGTCCCCCCCGGACCTTCTTGCCGGAACCAGCTCACAGACAATCCAGGATTTACCTGCCGGGTTGCCCCGGGAAACTGCACCAGAAAACGGGAAAATAAACCAAGCGTACGGACTGTCTGTCAGCTTGGATGCAGAGAGGCATGGCGTTTGTTTAAAATTACACGCTTGCTGAGTTTAAAATTACATGCTGATGTGAACAGACAGATCCAGATGTTTTCGATTAGTCCAAAAAAAACCTCAAAAAGACTATAACAGATCGAGGCTGCGTATTCATATTTAATTCAAACATCTTCCCCAATAGACGTAAGCATGGTAATATTCCAATAGTATTTATACAGATATTTAAAAAATGAAACACGTTGACCATTATTACAAATAGTCAAAGAGCATTGTCTGTCCGTGCATTGCTATATCAGGGGGGTCATCGCATCTTACTGTAATAAGCGGACCGTAGCTAATGGTTAAATTGCTGCCACCACCTGATAATCTGGAAAAGTTGGCTAAGAACTTTGAACGATCACAATATAGGCCCAAATACATAAACAACTACCCTTCCTCCCCTGCAAAAACACCAGCATAATGCATGCATGTTGCTTTTTGGTGCTGTGGACCAGCAACATTAATGAAATATTGCTGGTGGGCCAGCTTCATGTGCCGGTGTTATACCGAATTCTGTGATCCTAGAGGCGCTGCACCTGTAAGCCAGCACAGCCACCAGTTTTTTCAGCAGTGGTATCACCCGAACCAGATGCGATCGACACCCTCCCGCAATAAATAAACGAATATAAACAAATAAAAATATCACCCAACCTCCTACTCATTCCAGTAGTGGTGTGCGATACTACAAGATTTAGTATCAATCCGATACCAAGTAAATACAGGACCAGTATCGCTGATGCGGTGTTCCGATATCGATACTTTTTAATAATTAATAAGGTGAATGCATCATCAAATTGCTAAAGCTGAATTAATTTTCATTACCTTTAAGTGTTTTTGTAATTTTTTTATTAATTAGTTAAAACCCAGGACAGAATATTATACTGTGTGTGTGTGTGTGTGTGTGTGTGTACGCGCGCACAAGTGAGCCTGTTTGCTTGCCTGGCGCCGCTGAGTCACGTGACAATTGAGAGCAGCAGCGCTTACACAGACAGCCGCAGTGCATTCAGGAGAGAAATTGAAACTAATAAATAAATAATAAAGTATTGATCTCAGTAAACTGGTATTGATCAATCAACATTATTATCGATACTTGGATCGATCCGCCCACCACTACATTCCAGCACTCGAAACCGGCCTGCAAGTCCCTGAACTATACTCGCTAGTACAGCCTACAGAGACTGTGGGCTACTACAGTATTTGCTCAATACGTTATGTTGAGGCAGAGAGAGATAAAAATCTATTTTATGGTTCCTACGTTTCATACGTGGTGAACATCGTTTGTAGAAATAAATCCATACCGCAGTATGATTTATGGAAGCAGTAAACTGATCGTCCCGCGTTTTATTTCAAAGTGTCCAGCCGGCATCTTTACTGGGTCATCTGAGAAACTTCGTTAGATTTGTAGTTTGGAAATCTAAAGTGCTCATTTTTCAAATACCCATGAATATCTTTCGTATAGTGCTGTTCAGCCTGAAACGTTTCATATTTTATTGCCTATACTGATTGAAATAACAACACTCTTGATGAGTTTTTAATATTATTTGGATTCACTTTTTTCATTATTGCTGCACATCATAGTGGCAGTTTTCACTGAAACATCCATTTTGGGTACTTAACATATCACTTGTCCATAAGCTTGACTAGGATAAATGGTTAGAAGACGGATGGATGGACTTATGTCTAGGAAGATTTAGTCTGATGTGCCTTTCAGATCAAACACAGCCCTGCAGATCTCTGTGACATTAAAAAATACTTCAAAGGAAATCTGTGACATAAAAAAATACTTCAAAGAAAATCTGCACATTTCTAGACAGGGTATTGGTGCTCACCATGCTTCTTCTTTGCTTCTATAGAGGTTTTTATTGACTGGAAGATACATGTCCAATGTATGCTCTGTTTTCCAACTTAAGTGAGATGGTCAGGGATGTTTTTAAGAAATGTAATGCTATAGCCAGTGGAGTTCATTTCTGGTTATCCATTCTGCTGACAGGCAAATGATATGGCGATTTAGCAAAGGCTCTATTGTGCTAAGACATGCTGTGTACAGTACAGATGAAATTGACTCATTCACATTGACAGCTGTCTGGAAACAAGCTTGGCTAATGACAGAAATACTGGGACTGAATTTAGGGGACTGGCACCCAGTCGTATGTGTACCCCAGTCTTATGCAACCTGGGATGTGTTTCAAACCTCCTGAGACCCTGACCAAGATAACCGGTTACAAGATGGATGGATGGATGGATTTACAGACCTTCACAATGGCATCTCTGTAAACAGCTTAATCTCAGTTGACGGCTGAGCACATATGACTGAGGCACATTTTCTTATTCCTAACCGAACCAGACAAATAGCTGTATATAACATAACTTACTCAGTTACAGTACATAAGGAGCACAACACACTAAGTCAAGATATAATTGTTTAGCAGAATAATAATAGTAATAATAGGCCATTTAATGAGTCAATTGGAAACAAAAATAAGCAATTAAACTGTAAAAATATAATAAATGCCTGTGGAAGAAAGATACATTTTGAGATTAAGAAAAAATATTGGTCCAGAGGAGAGAGATGAAAGGGGATTAGAAAATAGACAGAGATTAGCACAGAAGATAAATTTAGGCTAATAAATAAGTATTCACAGGTACAAGTACACTACAAAGGGTCAGGCCTAAATATTTTACAACCAGTGACACTTTGTATTTCAGATAAGTACCGAGAATAATGCTAAGAAAATATTTTTTTATTTCTCCAGTGTGGTTATGACATGACAGGAAAATTAGCCAAGGGCAGAAGAAAAAATGATTGATTCAGAGAGATAACCAATCAGATTGTAGAGGAGGTGGGCCCAAGCATCTAGAGGCGGTAGGACCAACCAATCAGATGTCTTAGTCTCTCCTCCTCTAGTTGTTTGGACCCACCTCCTCTACAATCTGATTGGTTACCTCTATAAACCAATTATTGTTCCTTCTGCCCTCAGAACATTTTTGTGTAAGTAAAACTCCTATGAGCCATATACAGACCAACTGCCTACCAGAGGAAGCAGCTCCAAATAATCATCAGGCAATCCCAAGAACTTGGGATACAACTTCAGACTTTTTGATATCCGTGGGCTAATATTTGCTAATGCCAGGAAACTGCCTTCCATGGGAAAAGAAAACTACTCAAGTGGTCTTCTGTATGGAGTCAATAATCTGTTCTCCTCAGTCTGTGTAGTTCTGACTTGCAGAATCATTAAGAGGTTTCTCTTCTCTTCCAGATTTTCAGAAATCAATTTGCTCTTGGGGCACACAAGATAATGGCTGATAAATCCAGGAGCAAAGTCACAAATGTCTAATTAAAATAAAATAAAAGGTTGATGCATTGGCTTGCAAATGTGTTCTCAAATGGATGATAAATGTGTGGTGACAACTGAGGTCAGCAGAATGAAATCTCATATAATTGATTAAAATTTGAGTACGGCATTTAAAAAATGGTTTTTAAAAACGTGCTTAAAAAAGAGCCTTGGAAATAAATGATGGAAGTGGGAATTGTGGGTGTTCAGAATACGTTTATGGGATGTGTCTGTGACTCTTTTTTTCCACTGGCCCGCAGCAGACATTGAGAGCCACATAGTCCAACAAAATTCATGAAACTATGAAGATATAGCGGTGAATGCTGCCATCTAGTGGCAAATCTGAAGGATTGGCAACAAACCGAGAAAGAATTTTGAGAAAATTCTTGGAAAAGTCTGGTGGGATCTTGGCTTAGTGAACAACACTATGGCTAGAGCAGATATGTTGGAAAATATGTTTGTAAAAGCAGAATATTACATTATATCTACAACAGTGGTTGGCAGTAACGGCCCTAGCCAATGTGGCGCCCTAGATGAGCATCACTGCCAGCGCCCCCTGTCCCAGGCAAAGTGAAATTGGTTGGCAAGTCGGCACCCCCTTGAAAGTTGGCATCCTGGGCCGCAGCCTATGTCACCGATGGGATCGACCAGCCTTGGCAACTAGTGGCTAAAAAATTAGGTAAGGAGGTAAAGTTTACAGGGCAGCACAGTGGTGTACTGTAGTGGTTAGCACTGTGCCACTGTCACCTCATCACTCTGGGAGCTGGTTTGAAGTCTTTGCCAGGGTTCTATGTGTGGAGTTTGTAGGTTCCCCCCATGTTGTTGTTGTTGTTGTTGTTGTGGGGTTTCCTCCAGTTTCCTCCCACAGTCTAAAAACATGCTAAGCTAAATAGAGCTGCCAAATTACCTGTAGGTGTGTGAGTGTGTTCTGTGATGTGTTGGTGCCCCATCCTGGGTTGTTCTGTTTTTATCTCAAAAACAGAGTAAGTAGGATACCATCTCCTCTACTTCCACGGAGCAGCCGCCTCTGCTTTACAGATACCGAGCAAAATGATCCACAAGTCCATCAACAAAAGCTGTACACAAGTTGCACATCGCAGCTTGTGTTTCTACCTGTCTGTTATTCCCCAGCCTTACATTCTGTTTTTCCTGTTTTCTTGGTTAGTTCCTGGTTTCCCCATTTAGTTCCTTTTGAGTTAATTAGTTTCACCTGTTTTCCCAACCCTTGTTAGTTAATCGCACCTGCCCCTTGTTAGTCTTGTTACCCCTCTGTTTTTAAGTCCCTGCCTCTGTTTAGTTTGTTAGTGGTTTGTTGAATATTCTGTTAATTGTGACTGTTGATGTTTGGTGTATGTTCTGCTTACCTGCTCTATTTACTTTTGACCCATCAAGGTCCTTTGTTTTGTTAGTGTATTCTTGTGGTTTTTTTTAGTTCAGTTAATAAACCCCGTTTGTCCTTTGAGCCACAAGTGGGTCGTCCACCATTTCTGCCTGCACCATACCTCATTCTCGCACCCAAACCGCCTTGTTTCGTGACAAATACTTAATTAATCAGGGCCACATTAGGGAGGAGCCAGGAGAGTCAGGCGGACATGATGGGCAGGACGTAACATTAAACAGTCTTAAACAAGAGTGATTGTGTTGTCCAGGTCTTTTTTTACAGCCATTTTACAGTGCTTAAGACAGGAAAGCTCTTTTCAGCACGGTCAGTCTGTCGTATAGCGACTCAGCGCCAGCAGTGAGATTCGCCACACCGGCCCTGCGTTCCATACAGTGTCCGTATCCCTAAAAGGTTTTCTGTTTGAAAGTAAGCTGCATTCAGTACTTATATTTAATCTGTGCGACTGGTGAAAGGCAAAGCGCTGCCTGCTTACGTGGCCATCTCTCTTTGCGTAGCTTCTTTGAGCCCCCATATAGAACTCGTTCGTGGGAAACGCACGTTTCCACTATCCGGAAGATGTCTTTTAAAAAAAAAAAAAAAAAAAAAAATCGTTTGCAGCATTAGATTAAAGATATATTAATGAATGTGTTATTCAGTGCAGAACTCGCATGCACATTCCCTTTTTCATTTAGAAACCGTTAGGCTTAAGTTAGGCACTTAAAATTATACTTCGTTAAGGCAGGGAACAACCATACATTTGTTAAGTCGTCTACAGCAGATGACCTCTGGGTAAGGAAAATGAAGGTGTATGGAGCCAAGCGTTTCAAACGTGTACTCTGCAGTTATACACTAGGCCTATATGAACTGCCCCCCATTTTCCACTTTCTATTACGAGAGTGCGGTACCGTGACAATAACAGGCTGGTGCAAGGTTTATTCTCGACCCTTATGATGACTTTATTAGACTGTAACCATATGTGGAAGCATGTACCTGGAATGAGAATGGATTATGTTTTTAACTTAATTTCTTTAGGATCAATAATGAACAGAGAAATGTATCACGAGCAAAACTGAAATGAGAGAAATCAGAGATTAAAAATTAAGTAAAGCAGTATGTATGTTATTTTCTTGCATTGCATAAATAAATTTTGAACACTATAGACGAATTAGATATGTTTTAATACCACTTAACTTGGATTTGTTCTAATTAACTGCGGAAAATGACTGGCAGACCGCGAGCGTGGCCGCATAAACGGTTACGGTGATAGTGCCGGGAGGACCTCTTATAGCTTCGGGGTTTACCAAAGAGCATACAGCAGCGTGCACGGTGGCTGTCTATGGTGACGCGCATTCGGGTTCGACGTGTCAGTTTCGGTATGTCAACTATCCCGGTGCTATTATCTAACGCTGAAAATAACCTGCAGCAGCTGAGACAAAGTCTCGGAGACATTACGGCCTTTCTGGCCACTACGGCCGGATGAAAGCAGTCCCAGGATATCATCTCACTTTGAAATGAACCGATGGACGCAGCTGATCTTGATAGATAGTATCGATAAGACACCCCCCACCGAAAAAAATAATAAATTGGTTTGGATTTGGAGAGTTAGGTAATTCAGTGAGCAACATTTGGTTTTATCCCTTTTCTTTTCCCGCCAATGGCGAAGTAGAGTCTTGCCTCCGTTCTGTGTTTGACGTCATATCTCTGGCTTATTCTACTTTCCAACCGTTCAAGAGCAGTGCACGTACTCGAGGTGCTGATGCTCGAATGATGGGAAGGGGTGTAGAAGTCATGAGTCATGCCTTCTCCGGAACCCTCCTTGATTGCTTTGCTTAATTTCTATTGGCTAGTTAAACACCATTCCGACATTCCTCGCGTGTGAAGGTACAATTTTGAATTTCTCATGACCTTGCTCTTCTTTTAAATTACATATAAGACATCCTTTTTACCCCCGTTTCCTCTTGGTAAATTTTGCCTACTGGGATGCGGGCCCCTTCGGTTAACGTATAGTTAGTATATGTGAACCAGTGTTTCTGTATTACCCATATAGTGTGTGACTGTATATGCGTGTGAATGCCCTATCATGCACTGGTATCCTATCTGCACTGGTATTCCTCTGTTTTGTGCGGATTTCTTCTTAACATTCCTCATTCCTCCAGTAAGACACATGGCTGGGCTAATCTGTATTTTTACATCGGCCATAGTATATGATTGTGTGTATGAATAGACCTACGTACATGTGTGTGTGTGTGTGTGTGTGTGTGTGTGTGTGTGTGTGTGTGCCTGGTGATGGGCTTGCTTCTCGTATCTAGGAGTTGGAGGCTGGATATATGGATAAAGCTGTGATACTCGCTGCTCACTGCTTAGAGCCAGATCTTGGAATACATGTATACTTGGAATTAGGTTTCGAACTAGCTTACCTGTTTTGACATGTATTTCATAATATGCCAAAATAGCCGAACTAGAATTTTGTGTATTAAGATGTAATAATCAATTAAAAAATCTCTCAATTTGCTTCGAGGAAATTAGCATTTCAAGTGCATTACATATGCATAACTGTCATGCTGAGTAAAATGCTAGCTTCCATTGCATGGTGCTGTGCCTTTTCACACTTGACTAGCCCAATTTTAAAGCTGTTTGGGAGCCTTTACTGAAATGCTACCTAAAGGCATGGATTTAAATTCAAGGGTGGATTTAAATCCTTTATTCAACACAGACTGTTATCTATTTGCGACTATAAGTATTAGGTTTTAATCAAAGAAAGGAACTTTTGTTTTAGGCTGTTCAACTTTAATATTTAATTTGAAAATCGAGTTGTCTTTATTACAAACTTCTTAGTCTAAACGATACAGATGCTGATATTCATCTTAAGCTATAGACTATCACTGACTTCATATATATAAAATCACCAATGCTGTACAGGTTATACCTATAGCTTACTCTTAATACTTAATTGTGTGTATCTTGACAAATAATTGCATACATGTATATATAAAAAAAACTTACCGAAGAAATACTTATTATTATTATTATTATAATACATCAACGATGATGCTTTATTGATTATAAGATTGTCTTATTAAAAATGCCTATTAAGTTAGTCCAGATAAGCATTTTGCTATAATAATGGTCAGAATCGGGGTTTCTTTGCTCTGATTGGTATTTGCCAAAGTTTGACACTGCTCCACAGCCAATAGGAGGGCGCCGCGGGGCGGCACGCCTCCGGTGCATTCAATCAGTGAATCTGAGCCGCCGAGTCCAATCGCCCCGTACCGTGTGCCCGCTGTACCGGTGCGAAGTGCTCGAGCTGAAGTGGCTGCATTAAGCTCTCCGATACTGCAAGTTTCTCTCTTCTCGACCCCCGGCGAAGCCGATAAGGGGTAGTATGACGGACAGATTTGTCGTTATCCCTGTTGGGAAGGACGACGAGGCTCCCGGCGGGGGCAGCGATGACCCCGTTGCTGAAAGTGGAGGGTCTGAGGGTGACAACACCGACCCGCAGGACGCTGTTCCTATTCTGGAATATAGCAGAGAGCCAAATAAATACGGTAAAGACGTGCCGCAATATGCTGTCATATAATTATTACTACTACTTATATTAATTATTATTGTTATTATTACTACTACTACAACTATTATTATTATTATTATTATTATTATTATTATTACTACTCCTCTTATTATTGTTGTTATTACGCCATGATATGTTATTTTGTCATTTAGCACTGTGGTAAATTAATTGTTATGTGATTGTTGGATTGAGGGTTTTGTCGCAGGCTGATCATTTGTCGGGATCCCGTGAAGCGGGTAAATCTAGTCTGCGCGCGCCGCTAATCTAATAACCCGGCTAATTAGTCACCAATTTAGAATTGACCCAAGTGAATAACCCCAGCTTCAACGTTAAACCCATTACGCCTGAACCAAAGCTGTGTACAGAATGAGAATACTGTAACCACACGGCAGGAAAACCAAACTAGCTGGATAACTGGCTCGGCTGGGTAGTAAGTACGCATTTATAGCTAACTAGATGTTGCCCTTGTGAGGCGAGGCTATACCAATGCCCGTGGTATGACTGAGAATTTGCTTTTAAATAACACCTAGCGCTGGAACTCAACTATGTTTGTACATCTTGGCGAATTTTATGAAACTGTCATAAAGTAAGATTATAAAAATTACGAATAGTGGCGCTCATAACCAGCAATTACGATTTTATAGGCCTGTAATGCGATTTGTCTAGTTTTTGCGTTAAGTCTAATCTTACCTGGCATTTTAAAAAGGCGGAATTACCTTCATTTTATTGGTATTGCAGTTTGTAGTAAGTGACCTTAAAATATTGAGCTGCATTCGCAAAATTTAGAAATTGTCTTCAATTTTCGATTATTTATTATTTGCAGAGCACAGTCACATATATTCTCCATACCAAACTGTATATTAAGATTTTGTCATGCTTATCAATTTAAGCAAAAACATATGTGAAATTTTTGTATGGTCATGGCGTTGTATTCTTGGTTAATTTTGTTCTTAACGGTGGATTTGGACAACTTGTGTTCAGTTGGTGCCAACTCAGTAGTATGGATACAACATAAAGTTGAATCAAAACATCCCTAAAAAATAAAAATTCATTTTAAATGATTTAGTTGGCACTAGGTTATAGGGGCAGTGATGGGTTGGTGCCCCATCCTCGGTACGTCCTTCCGTCTAGATTGTAAATGGATTACGGTCCCCCATGACCCTGGAGGGACAAGCGAGTATAGAAAATGGATGGATGGGGATAAGGTTATAGGGGCAAGTTAAATCTGTTTTATGATGCAGTTTTCATAAAATGATAAACGACACTCACTTGTGATATTGGAGGTATCTTCCACCCTGCCTTGTCATCATTGTGTTGGAGTACCTGCATCCATGACGATCCCTTTTCCCATCCCCCAGACTCTGCCTGTGAGGGGAAACTTTTTGGTTATGACTGACATTATGCTAAATGATAAATACAGCCTATTTCAAGTTTTGAATCTGTTCCTTGGTTTGCAATTCTGCATACAAAGTGCAGTTTGTTTATGTGAACTTGTGCTACTGAACACAGCTCTGTTTTTCGACTGGCAATAAATTGATTTTTTTTTGGCACGTAATTCACTTAAGGTGAAAAGTAGTTTTGCCTTTTCAGTGTCAGTGTAATTTGTCTTCACTTGCACAATCCTGCCTAATTTTGCACAGGGATAAAACTGGCAGTTCTTCCTATGAATCGCATGGGAAGGTGCGTAGGAAACCTTATTTTTGGAGAATCGAATCTGGACCTGCCGTTATGCTTCCATTTGGCTTTATGTATTGTTCCTAATTGATGGCTGATCAAAGTCGGAGCTTTTCGCTATGGTGCTCCAGCTTACTGTTAAGGTAAGGTCCGAAGACCTCCAGGGTTAATGCGTGTATGTGCTTTTTAACAGTTCATCTAAATCTCAGGGAAAAGGGTTAGACGGCAAATGCTTAGGCTTGGGGTAATCATATTACATCGCACTCATTCCTAACAGTAACTGAATCTGAGCAGAGTATATCTGTTCTTGAATGAGATCTTGGTGACCACTTGGCACCAGACTGAGGCTTCAGCTGCTGAAGCAACCTGAATGGAAATAAATGTCATTTACCTCCTGCTCACTGACCCACTGAGTCTAAGCTTTAAGTCCCATTAAGTACGTGGCTTTTTTTTAGGACAGAGAGATCTGGGGTGAGTTTCCCGAAGCGTTCTTAACGCTACGTCGTTTGTTAGTTCTATCTTTTAACACAGAACTTAAGAACGACGTAGCGTTAAGAACGCTTCGGGAAACTCACCCCTGGTCATTCCGTATTTGTAAATGGAGTGAAAGGAGTACACAGAGAAAGAATACACAGAGAATGAGAGCATTCCCATACAATGGCTTATGGTATAGAGCATTCTGGGAAAAAGTTGACTCTGCAAGAGGGTTGGGAACTTCTCCTTGGGGCTGTGGGGTCTGAGGTCACAGAAAACATTTTCAGGCTCCAGAAGGTCTTCCCAGCTTCATCGGTTAAAATAAGCTGATTAATCATCGCTCATTGCTTGGTCTTAATGGTCTTCTGATAACGTTATTCATTGTGTCCTTGTTTGGAGCTCAAGTCAGGCTGTGGAGATCAGCTGTTGCCGCCATGTCTGTCCACAGCACATTTTCACTTTGAGTAAACATCTACTGTAAATCACTTTACAGTCATAGTGAGCATCTTTTAGCAGATATCAACTCCCCATTTACCCAAACTGACGTACAGCTTTAACCATTTTAACCACTTGGCATTTCACTGAAGCGGATCAGGGCCGAGTACGTCACTGATAGATGTTACATCAAGACCTCTCCTGGGATTTGAATCCGGAACTTTCTGGTTATAGTGTCCTTAGCCCCCATGATGTTTGCTGAGGCCAGCAGATTTTGTCCACTCGGTCCCACTGCACTTTGGAAATTTGCCGAGTCACCAAGGACAGCAGTGCTCAAAAACAGAATGAAATCGCTTCAGTGCTGTTTCTGGCAATAGTCACCAATGCAACCTTAACTTCATTATCTCAGTGTAGCAGGAGTTGGTGGTCATGTTGGTGACACTGGAGGAATTCTCCAGATTCCCACCCTGAGCTCCCCCCCCCATCTCACGGACTCTCCCGAAGCACTTAAATAGAAAGGATGTGTGACACCCAAAGATTATGGAATTCACCAAATGTGGCATCTGTCTCGAAAGGCAAAAATACCAGCCGTTCCCGCCACGCTAAACAGCATGCTTTGGGCAGATGAATCACTGACAGGCGACATCCAGATATCTGAGAAGGTCACTATCCTGTAGCTGGACACTCAAGCTAAGCCCTGTGTTAAGGGAGGGATTCCTTCAGATTTTTGTAGCTTATACAAATTTTGGTCTTGCAAAGCTCCCAGTAGTTAACTTTTGGTTAAACCAGAATTAATAAATACAAATGCACACATCTTTTGTGAGGATTCTCCATTCATTTCTGTGGGGGAAAACCCTAATCCCAACAATGACGACCTTAACTCCTACCCAGCCCTTAACTTAACCAAGGTAACAAACAAAAGCTGAAGACTTTTGGCATTATTAGTTTTATTTGATTGCAGTCACAGATTTTTACATAATTGAGTTTCCCCTTGTGGGGACCAAAAAGGTGATCCCCTCAACATCAAAATAACAGGTTTTTATCACGTTGTTTGGACATTTGGTTCCCAGAATGTAATGTGTATATACACACACACACACAAAATGTTGGGTCACGTTATTGTGTGTGATACAAATCTGAAAGTGGATTCATTTTTTCCTTACACGCACTGTTCCAATAATTTATAAATGAATTATATATTATTTTTATAATTTACAAACAGGACTTTGGTCTGATAGAGCTGAGGTTCCCCTCCTGGGAGATGAAGTTATAGTATAATAGCTTGCCCTGAATATTCAGTGGTCTCACACTGGTGAGTTTTAGAGAGCGCAGAATGCCATTAAGCCAAAAAGGTCTCATTTAGCCCCAAAACAGTCACCGCTGTTGTCTGTGGTTTTGTTTACGTATACTTTGTGGCTGCTTTAAGTGTAGAAGTCTGCTTTTCTCGGTGGTTAAGTAGTTGCTGGACTGTTTTAGTCTTGTAAAAAATGCACTGGAAAATGTGTAATGGAGGTAACTAGAGTGATTTTGTTTTCCCTGGAAAATGTTACAGAAGAAGTCAACAAGCGAGAATGACTGTTTTTTAGGGGGTTGAACTGTTTTTATGCATGCTGTGCATATGAAAGCAGACAGATTCTGTGTTAATTTCTGCTTTGTTTTCTGTTTGTAATTACATCTGTAATGATTTACAGCATTGCATGAAATATAGTATGTAGTAATAATTGCATTGTACCTTTCCATCTTAATGTAAACATTGTTTATTGTCTTCTGTGTCTAAGGGTAAACGCTCTGTTTTGTACCAGATTGCGCAATATGTATAGTACACACTAGGTGGCAGCATTTTATCAGTCAATTAAGTCAACACTCCTTGAATTAATGTGTGTATATATAGATTATACTTGTATATGTATTACTGTTTATATTGATGTATGTAATGACGAAGTATGGGAAAAGCTGACTTTATTTTGCTCCATAAACTTTTCAGAATATGCTCTAAATGAATGCCACCCTACTTGGATAAGCAGTTATTTTCAATGGATGGATGTTTTAGTAGGCTTTATTACAATCTATGTCAGCTGCAAACTGCAACCTCGTGGTCTCTCCCTGTCTAGATCAGCTGGGGATGACTGGGCTGTTGCCCTGAATTTTCTTGCTCTCTTTGTGAGGACAAGAGAGATACAAAGGACAGAGAACATTAGCCAGCAAGGTCTACTGACCAACTGACCAAATGTGCTACTTCTCAGAAGCTTTGCACTGTAGTTTAGGCTGCTTGGTTGCACTTACACAACTGGAGGTGCTACATTTCTGAAGGGATCTAATTATACCTGTCATGACGGTCTTTGTGCGTGACAATATGTTCATGTTCATACCCTAGAATATAGTCTTCAGCCTGGTTCACCCAGCAGAAAGATGTTATGGTACTCGCATGTGTGGCCATGTGTGGGCAAAAATATATCTCAGCAAAATCTTTTGCTTGTATAATCATTTTCTGGCTAAATTGATGATACTTGGAAAAATAGCAAAGATTGATTTGACTTTTAGAATGGCACTACTCATATTTTGGTGGGATACACCAAAATAACACCATTAATTTAATGGTTAAGTTGCAACTGAGTATTAGCACACTGTTGGTAAGATATGGAGAAATTTGATGTTTGTTACACCCTTCAAAGAAAAATTGACAGTTGATCCAATAAATATGACATTATATAATTGTTACCTCCATGAACAGGCATCCCATCTGGAGTGTCCTATGCGGCTTGGGATTGGCTGTAGTATCCCTCCCCCAAACTGGATAAGTGATTGTAATATGGATGGAGGAATGGACTCCATAACTGCCCTATGTCTTATTTGACCCATAGTAACCCCTGATCCCTAATCTCAAACTCTGTATGTAATTTGTTTTCCCTTCATCATTTGACCGGGTTATCCCATAGGTTCATTTTGGTTGTGTTCTGGAACATCAAGGTGGAATAGATTCACTAACAGTTTGAAACTCATAGCCTGCTCCTTTTTTTTTGACTGGAAAATATACTATCAATTTAAAAAAAAAAAAAAAAAAAAAGCCCTGGATTCTCTCAATTCAGAGGCTACTAGGGAACCCGATGCATAAGCCAGGAAGTACAGGAAGGATGTGAACACAAACCTACTATCTGTTTAATCCCCTTTTAACCTGCTTTCTTTCTAAGTGCATATTTTTTTTTTTTTATAAAAATCATTTGGGATTTAGTAGATTAACTTCAGCAGAGCGTTACGACTTGTTTCAGGCCTTTGGCAGCTTGAGTTGTCTCACCCACAGTGTGGATGGTGAGGCTTCCGGGCTTGGGAATACGGATGGCTTAATCCTGTTAGCAGAGTCCCCAGCTTCCTAATGACTGCCCTCTGATGCTTGGGCTGGGGGTTAAATATGGAAGCTCACAGCATATGTGTCATTGTCGGTATTTTTAGGATGAGCACGTGACCAGCAGACAGGACAACATTAGCCAGACCACAGTGGAAATCTGGAAACGGCTTTTCACAAATGGAGTGGCCTGGGTTCTAGTGCAATCCATGTAGAGATTCCCCTAGCTGGTCACACATGGGGCAGAGTCGTTCTGATCAGTTCTCATCTACATATTTTTTTTTCCTCCTCCGAGTTCAATCTTTAGCATCATCTTGCATTTATGTAACAGGCCACTCCACAGTGTTTTACGTGGTGCAGGTACCCGACACGTGTCGCAATAACATCCATGACAAAACATCGACTTTCATGTTGTTTAACATTGTTGTATTTTTGTATGAATCAAGCATGAGTCGAGCTGTCCAGCCCCTCTGATACATTGTATGATTTGTAAGGATAAATTAATGTTTCTTTTGTTAGGAAGACCCTGCAGCAAACCGTAATAATTTTATCGAGCCTTTGAATTTGTGAAGAGAATTTTTCACCACTGTTACAGGTAATCCAGGTGATTAGAGCAAGGTTGATTATGAAATCTTTGTGAAAGTGCCTCAGATTGCTGTATTGAAATGTATCATGTTACAATTAATTGAAGAGAAAATACTGTATATCACAGCTTGTTGAAGGTTGTTTGTTTGCTTTGCCCACAGTCACTGTCCTTGTGTTCACATGAGCAGCATAAGCCCCTCCCCTTATTTGATCTTTGTCAATAAAGAAGGATACGTCATTGTCGATGAATTTCATAACTTTATCTTATTCTGCTGGGTGGAATCTGGAAGTTTCCTACGGAGATCCTGTGGTGTGTGAGGTTTTCATCCTGGAGGTTTTCTGCTCTGATCTGTTGGTTGTACAGCCGCCTGTGAGTCTTCAAGAGCCATTCGTGCCACCTGGTGAATTGGTTACTTCCCCTTGAACAGCCTGGCTTTGAAGTCTGCCGGGAGCATAGAGAAGAATGGCTCACAGGCTGCGTTTATCGCCGATTAGCCACCCGCTGGGACCCCACCACATGTAACCAGACACACTGTTGTCCCAAGAAACAGCAGCAGAAATTGTCTTTCTTTTCAAATCTTTACCGTTTTTGAGCCCTTAACTTCTCTTGTGAGAGTTTTAAAGCATCACAAGAGAACATGCACGTGACCTTCCCCTTTAGATTCTGCTCCCCCAGACATTTTGTAAATTGGTCCTCTGTGCTTCTCAAAAGCACAGAGTCTGTGCTCCACACCTGACCAGGTCCCCTGAGACGCTGTGGTTGAGGAAGGCAACAAGGTGCAGCCAAGGGTGCTTTTTTAAACAAGGGTTGAACATAGTTGGGCTCACTTTGTGCAGGGTGCTTGTGGCTGTGGATTCTCATTCTCCAGTCCTCCTCTCGCACCCAGGAACATTTAATTAAAGCCTTTTCTTCCGCCATTGGGTGGAGTAGCACTTAATGCAAGGTGGTGGCAGCAGGCAGCTCTGTTTCTAATACCGGGGGGGGGGGGTGATGGCAGCGTGTAGCTGTGGAAGGTCTACCCCTGGGGGAGGAGTTGTGCAACACTCCTTATATGGAGGGAGGCCGGTCACATAGAGTCAGTATCCCAGCTATAGAGGTGAAATTGAGAACTTCGAACTGTAGAAGAGACAGCTGAGAGAGAGAGAGAGAGAGAGAGAGAGAGAGAGAGAGAGAGAGGAGTGGGAGGAAGCGAGATCGGTCGGCCCGACAGAAACCCGCGCACGCACCCAGGAGGGAAAGCACATGGTGTGAGAATGCCTACCAGCTTCACGGTGGTTCCGGTGGAGGGTGGCAGGCAGGCTGCTCAGGACAATGATGACTATATTGTACTGGATGAAGAGAAGGATGCGGTGGACCTCTCCCCAAGACCCCTGTCAGGTGAGACGGATTCTGAATGAAATGCTCCTCACTGCTGTCACACTCTCGCTGTGAAGCGAGCCCTTTGTGGATTGCAGTTCTTGTTTACCAAGCTGCATCTTTCTGTGTGTGACCATGGGCCTCTTTTCAGTAAATTGGGGATGTTTCACTTTCACAATGTATCACTTTCAGTATACATGTTTTTGTTTTTCTTGGTCGAAGGGGTCTGTCTTGCCTCTGGTGTCTGAGTACTCTGGTTCACTGCCCTTACCCCAGCATCTGTTTAGTGGTGTCCTTCTGCCTCTTTACATCTCTGCTTCATACTGTAGGGACACTTCTCAAGTTTTCCCGATGCGATCCAGTGAACTTCTTGCTAGGGATTTGTGGATAACAGCTTCATGCTCTTCTCACTGCAGGGACGTACACGTTTTATTCTAAATGCCTTTTCTGCATAGTGGGGTCTGTTATTGAAGCCGTTACCCATCCGGTTAAGATGGGGGGGGGGGGGGAAACAGACAAAAAATCATAAGTTAGTGGTTTTAGCCACTATCTCATTGTTGCTGACTGACCAATACTCCCTTTGTTTTCCTGCTGTCTTCCAGGCCTCAGTCCATTCTTGCTTCCTCCTAATTTTCATGTTAGTCTGCAATTACTATTAAGCTCTGAAGTTTTACAGACTTTTGGGGGGGGTCGGTAATCTATCCAGCGGGTTGTTACATTAACGAGCTGCCAGGGTTCGCCCTTGCTAACGGAAGTCACCTGCCCGTTGATCTTATCGACCGGCTCACTTGTTTACCTCGCCAACAGAGCTGGCTGGGCTTAACCTTCACCTCTGCCTCCCCCCCCTGGTGTCCTTGGCACATCTGAAAGTGATGGGATAGTGCATTTTCAGAGTGTATGAAAGAATAATGTGGCGTGGAATCCGACATCTGCGTCAGATTATGGCTCAGTAGAATCCCATCAAACTGGCACGGACGGTGGCCGTAAATTCTTTCAGATGTATCCTGCGGTTGGCTCCCACTGTAGGGTTCACATAAGCCAGCCGGTTCAGAAATTAAAAAGAAAAAATCCTCTCAAAACTGGGACCTGAAAATGAAAACATTTCAGCTCCCTACTACAGTATAAGTCACAGTTACATTTTGGGTGGGACTAGATTGTGGTCACGTCCTGGAATAGGAGTAATTGCACCCGCTTCGCATCTGCTAGCTCGTGTGATGCGGATTTCAGCGTTCATCCTACATTTGAGAGAAATCCTCAAATCCTGCCCCCAAACTGTTTTTACTTGCCGTTCATTACTAACCTTAGTTATTCAACTGCATTTCTTTGTGAGAGTTCCTGGTTTTTTTTTGTTTTTTTTTTTTTTTTTTTTTAACCTTTGGGTGAAATGTAGCTTTTTTGCCAGCAGAAACACAATTGGAATTTGTTTTTCATTGGTGTAGGTTTTCCTATATTAGTATTTCCTGTTTGATGTTCCAGGTTGGACATCAGGGTTTTACTTATTGAGCAGGAAGCACTTGAAACGGGCAAAATGAAGAAGCAATTAGAAAAATAAACACTAAGAAAATCAAGTCTGTTTTTCGTCCAGGTATTAATTCCTGCCTTGTGGTACGTGAGATGCCTATGAAACTCATTAATTAATTGTTAATGGGGATCATATCATGGTCTCTACAGGTGGCAACAGCAGCCTGAGAGACAACAATACAAGGATTACCTTCTGTGAGATCTAGGTGGGGTGGGATGGGAGGATGGAACCAGGACTTTCTCTGGGCATGGAGGTATTTGACAGAAATTGTAAATAGAAATGAAAACAAAAGGCAGCTGTTTCAGCGTCAGCATAAAGGAAAACGCTCAGGAAAATGGATTTGACTTTGGGTCAAGGAAACAGCTCTACCAGGGGTATGGAATTGGACATCAGGGTCTGTCTGCATGTTCTGGGTTGAGAGGAAAACAGATCCCAACTCTTTTATGAGTGGCAGTAAAACACAGGTGAAGGTGAATGAATTTGCTCATCACTGGGATGTATACACCTCCTTCTTCCTGTCTTACGTTTTTATTGCTCCTATTGGCAGTATACAGTTTAGCTTCTCAAACCCCCATGTCGTTATGACCTAATAATAGTTTGTTCTCAAAAAACAGTACTTTTCCGGAGGCAGTATGTGGTTCTGTATTTGTGATTGGAAGGTTGCCGGTTCAAATCCCATGATGGGCAGGGTGACCTCATCGTTCTGCCCTTGAGCAAGGCCCTTAACCCCCAGTTGCTCCAGGGACTGTCTGACCCTGTTTGCTTGTATTTCACTTTGGTTAAAAAAAAAAAAAATCTGCTAAATTAAAAAAAACTCATAAAACTATTTTTTTTTCTCAGTTTCTCAGAAATCTGCTTTATTGTGCACACTGTGTTCAGCACGCCTGCCTGTTAAGTTCTTGGCTTGCAGAGTTCATTGGGTTCAAATTGACTGCAGTCTGTAGGATCACTTTTGGACTCTGCGATCTTTCATTATAAGGTACATTCTTGAGGACTGTGTGTACTTTTTGGTTGTAAAGTATGTATTTGTGCGTGTGTGTCTCGGTCAAGGGATGATTCTTAGCCTCAAACTGGTTGTGTCTGCTAGTTCAATCTTATTCACAGGGAAGTCATGAATAGAAAGTGAACAGAAGCAGTCTGTATTCAGCCTCTTTGTGTTACAGTGCATGTATAGTACAGTGCTGGAGATTTTGGGTTCCGTTTTGTTTAAGCAGAAAGGCAAAGTAGTCTCATACCTCCAGGGATAGTGGTTTGAATCCAGCCTCCACACTGTATTTGGTGTTGACATGTTCTCCCTATGTTGCTCAGGTTTCTTTTGAGTAACCTAGTGTCCTCCTGCAGCCCAAAGACCTACAATTAGGCTAACTATTGTCAATTGCCCATTGCAGGTGTCCTATAATAGACTGGCTTCTCATTTAGGGCGTACCCCTGCCATGTGTATTACGCCACCTGGGATAGGTTCCAGGCCCACCTGAGACCTTGACGGGGATAAGCCGTGGAAGATTGATGAATGAATGTTACAGCAGATATGAGTTGTTCTGAAATGATTGATATTCTTTGTGTTATTTGACAGCACGCTAAAGGTTATGCATGACTTCATGGTTTGAAGATTCACCTTGATGATGAATGACCTCTCTGTAGCAATGTGTTAGTTCTCATTGTTCTGTCTAACTTAAGATGAAACCCCACAATGTCATATTGATCATTGTAATAGTTTTTGAGTTGGACTTAATGACTTCTGGTTGATTGGAGAATTTCAGGCTATCTGGAGGGAATTATCTGTTTAAACAAACTTTTAACTTCCATTATGTTTAAAAGTAATAGTTTTTCTGTTATTCTATTTTGATAACTTATCAAAATCTCAAAAATGTATATGATCAAAAAATTTACATTTTGCAAAATTAAAACTATATATATATATATATATAGTGTGTGTATATATATATATATATATAATATATAATTATATAATTATATATACATAATTAAAGCTATATCTGTAGATGGGAAGAGTCTTGTCAGGGAATTTTATAAACATTGTTATGAAAACAATTGTTTCCTGTAATATGATTTCAGTTGCTATTTTACTTTATTTATACGTTGATTCAAAATTAGCATTTTAAGTTAAGACTTAATTGTCCTACTGGATGAGAGCTGATAACTGAGGACCATGAGGCCTTTCATGATAATAGTCAAGTAACAGTTTCTAATGTTCTTGCTTTTGTTGGCATAGATGAGTCATTGGCCTCCAGACTGAGTGGACTTTGTAACCCGTTAGCATAGCATTTGTTGCCAAGCAGAATCGGTTGATATGAAGTGACACCAAGTATGGCGTTCCATCCACTGTCAAGTATGAAGAATCGGTGTACACTGGTGTGGGTATTTCCCCTTTTCAACATTCTTTTTTTCTCACAGTGAACAGTGCTCTTCACAACCTCAATCACAGCAATAAATTTGACTTTTGTTTCTTGCTAACCAATTGATTGAATGTATTAAACTAATAGTATTACGTAACCAGGCGACTGACTGGAAAAAAAAATAAAAAATACTGGCTTGCACTTGATGTTTGAACTGTTTTCAGTTTGGGTTTTAATAATAGACTTTCAAGGTTTAAAAAGGCACGTGGTGTCTTAGTAGAATTACATTTATATTGCATTATTCATTTACATTTTTACGTAGTTAGCAGATGCTTTTGTCTAAACAACATGCATGTGAGGTAAATAGTACATTGCAAACACACATGCTGACAAGGAGTCAACAAGGCATCAGTGCAGTTGGGCTGAGCTTCCAATGAATGCACCCTACAGAGGAGGTGACGCTGCCTGATTGGCTAAAAAAGTCAGAATTCTGAGGTTAGTGTATTTTTTTTTTCTTCTATAAAAAGGCCATATTACTCAGATTTCCCCTTGTATACAGCCTTGTATGTTTTATAACATTGTTTTTTCATCCCTATACTTGAGAGGTCCCCAAATATTTCCCTGTGGGCCAGATTCCATCAGCAAAACAATGTCAAGGTCCCCTGGTAAAATGTTCCAAGCGGGTTGTGGGGGATCGATCATGCAGTCCGGATCATATTGTCTGAGATCCCCAGTCATACACTCTGCCCAGGTCCTCTCAGCTTTAAAGATGCATGCAGACAAATTTTTAATGACACAGGTACTGTAAAGGTTCTTTTAAAACTGCTAGCCAGTAATGGGGAAAAAAAAACTACCTTACCTACAAATTTTCCAAGTCAAAAAAGCCTTAACATGCAAGTCAGCTTCCAAATTATCCCCTAGTTCACTCCTGACAGACAGAGATACAGAGTGTGATTTTCTGGCTGGGAGGAAACAGGAACTGCTTCAGTATGTTTGGGCCTTGCGGTTCTTCCTCCCTCCCCGTAAGTGTTCTTATCTTAGAGCTACAACAGTCACCTCGGCTCACCATGGCAACTTCCCATTTTAAACAGACAAATCTCTTAGAGCAGTGTTTCCCAACCCAGTCCTCGGGGAACCCCAGACAGTCCCACTTTTTTGCTCCCTCCCAGCTCCCAGCCAATCAGGAACACCAAATACCTGGTACAGGTGCTCTGGGAGCTGAGAGGAAGCAAAAACATGGACTGGCTGGGGTTCCCCGAGGACTGGGTTGGGAAACACTGTCTTAGAGTAAAGCCTGGGACTAGGTATTTCTTTATAGTCCATCCCACTTTACAGTTCATCCCGTTCGCTTATGCACTTGTCCCATCGATTTCCTCCTCCTGGTTTCACTCGTATCTGGTGAATCTTAACATTTCTGTTAAATGTTAAATTTGTTCAGTTGAGGAAGGTTAGAAAAGCCTCCATGTTGTTTTTGGAATTGGCTCATGGACTAGCATTCAGTGTTGAATCCAGCTGATTTTAAAAACTGCCCACTATGAATAACTTTTGAGTGGTATCGCAAACCTTTCTCTGATGCTGAAATTTTTAAATATTGCTATGTAGCACAGTATTTGCTGGAATTCACATGAAGACATTTCCCACTGAAAGTCTGGTAAATGAACCCAAATCTTGTTCCTGCTAAACAAACACCAGCCGCTAAGATAATTTAGCAATATTTTGTAATAGTCGAACTGCTGGAGAGTTCTACTTCTGATATTTTGTTTACAACAGATTTTTGCAAGTCATCACTGTATGTACATCTTTCTTCCTTTTTTTTTTTTAAATCTGTCTGCTAGCAGTCATTTCTGCATGCCTTGTTACTTTGAGGCAGGGTGTCAGGTTTGTACTTGGGGGTCCAATAGATTGTTTGTTTGAAAGTATCTGTCACTCATGTGCTGACTGTTGTTTTTTACTTTTACTGATGGAATAACTTATACAAGTAGAGTAAACCTCTATAGCAGAGGCAGTACAAATACCATGAACACTTCTTCTCCACTCGCTAAACCTGCTGTTCTTGGATTGCACAGGGCAAGTATCTAATTACTTTGTCCGAAACGGCTTCTTACAGAGTCAACAGGAATCAGCAAGCCTCACTGTCCTCATTGCACTCAACGAACTTCGGTCATTTACTCAGAAGCACAATTGCCTTCAATGGAAATTAACCAAAACTAAATTAGCAACACTGTAGTGGGAGTCGCCACTTTACATTATTACAGTTGGTACATGTGGAAACGACACATTGCTCTTTCTTTGCAAACAGCATTTTCTTTTCGGCTTTCTATTTTACTTTTGATTAAATTAATCAATTAAAGCAATTCATTTTATGCACAAAATGCAAAATTGTGATGAGGTGACAACTGTCAAATATTACAGGGGGAAAATGTCACTTACTGCCAACAGTAATAGTAAAGCGGAACCTCATGCCTTTTTGACAGAAGGAACTGGGGAGTGTTTCTGACAGTCATGATGTTTTTGTTGTTTGCCCTTTCTGAACCTCCAGACCGTGCCATCAAGGATAGCAGAGGGCCTAATGTTGCGTCCTTTGAGGAAGCGGCTGTTTTCTGACCTCAGCTTTCTCCTGTTTATACTTGTGTGCCTCTGGTGGCATGTGGCTCCAGATAAGGACCCTGGCCGGATTCCTTCCACATCAACTGCTTGCTCGTTTTCTGAGTGGCTGTCTTTGCTGCAACTCCGTGTGGGAAGTAAACGCCAATGGCTTAATACTATGCTTATCTTGGCTTGATGCCTTTGCACCTCAATCCACTTGCCCACGTGCTAGTTTATTGAAGAAAGAAAAAATGTAGCAGTTGAAAAATTACCGGGTAGTGTTTTTTTTCCCCCAATATTGCAAAGAACACTTTTTTTTGAGATCAAAAGCAGATTCCTTCACATCACAATTTCTGCATATGGATCATCCCTGGCTGATTGGAATAGGGTGAGATAAACGCTGATGATCTCTGCACTGTAATACTTACAGATGTTCTGCAGAGAAGAAAGTCTGTCTGTCTATATACATTACCCCCTGTTTTCTGACTTTCACAAAGAAAGAGAGAGAAGAAGAGGAAGTTGAAGAACCTTAGTAGAAATCACATCGAAAGATACAAACTTTTCAGTTCCTCACTTAGCTGCTGCTGAATCTCCCACGTTTTATAGTGATGTTCCTGTTAGATAAGTAGGTTTACACTGCTAAACAATGCTGCAGGCCCCCCATCTCCCGAAAACCGTTTGTGTGTACCTCCAGGGGTCCTTTAAGAATAGGAGGCCTACTTTCATTGGCTTCATTGGTTTCTGTGGCTTGACATTCTCGCAGTCCTTGTCAGTGTGCTATTTTCTCAAAAGAAAACAAGTGGCCATCAAATGTCGAGCCAGGCAAAACATGCCATCCTGTTGAGAGTATTCCCCCTCAGCAAGACGGTTCACAAACGTGTTGCAGATTGATGAGTACCCCATTTACACGTGTGATGACATTGGAATTCCCGTTCATCTTGTCAGATTCCAGTTTCATTTCTTTTCTTTTTTTCTGGTCCTCCTTGTTCAAACATTTCAAATCTCACTCCTGATTGCTGTGCTGAATCCATCAGTACCTTGCATTTACTTTTAAAATTTTCTTTATTTTTGGTTCAATACGATGTTCGAATGTGTTCGAAGGGCACTTTGCATGGTGGGAGGAGTATGGCTCCGAGGGTTAGGCCTCTGTACCTGTGATCAGAGAGTTGCCAGTTCCAGTCTCATCCTCGGGAGAATAGTCACATCTCTGTCCCCTTCCTCCCCAGTTCTGTTTTAGATGTTTGAACAATGAAAGAGAGAGGTTAAATAGAAATGTGACAGATAAATGGCTGACCCTCCCCTCAAACCCCAAACTTCATTCGTTCTTTTTTGTTTTTTTTTGAAGACTCATGGGAAAGCGGTACGTTTCCCTTAATGCATCATGACCAACAGATGTACAGCTTTGATGAATTTGGCGTGAAATGTTTAATTTCACTCAGCTATATGATTATTCAGTATTGCCTGAACACTTTAGCAATTTGGTTTTTTCAAAATGCAATGCTTCCAACAGATTTTAGGGATGAGAGAAACACGTTTATATGGAGAAGCTTGTTCGATTTTTCCCTCATACGTCTCATTATTTTTGGTGAGTTTCCAGTGCATGTGGCAGGAGACGGCATAAGGACCCAGGGTGGGGCTTGGGTACCATCACATGTTGCCATAGTGATTGATAACCAGTCCTTGCCTACAGGTGTCTCTGTTAATGAATCTCAGCTGGCTTTCTTTGAGCTCTGTTTCTTGCTATTTAGGGTTATTTAGAGGGTAAACTTGGGTGGATAAGGAAGGGGAGGCGGGTGGATGAGAGATGGGGAATGTGAGGATGCCTGAGCCTTCAGGGGGTTGAAGACATGTTGGGCCGCCTTTGGTTCATTCAGCCCCTCCTCATATGCAGCAGCCACATAACCCTGGCACAATAGGTCAACGCCCTTATGCCCCTAAACATAACATAATACTTCCTTCAAAAATGACCCTGAGTAAAGCATAAGTGGAGCACAAGTATTCATTCAATTCATTTAATTTTATTTCAATTCAATTCATTTCAATTCAATTTTTATATAGCGCTTTTCACAAGTCACCCCAAGGCGCTTTACATGGGTGTTTTGTGATACATTACAACATTATTAAGAGAGAATACAAAAACATGGAAATGATATAAAAAAAAAATGAAAGAAAGAAAGCCAGAAGAAATGGAAGAGAGGGGGAGGATATGTCTTTATGTGGTCCGATGCAAGGTCTCCGATTCCTCCAAGTCACCGGACCACCATGACCCACCGTTGTTACGCAAGTGTCAAGAACTGGACAATCTGAAAAGCAAGGAGGCCCCCATCCCAAGGTGATTGTACATCAATCAGAAATACATAATCTAAAATGGCAGCGAGTTGAAATACTGGCATGTAATGGAGAGGTTTTGTATACATGTTCTCTGATGTATGAGGTTCTTTAAAAATGGTTTAATACACTATGTAAACAGGTTCTGTGGAGGCCCACTGTTGATGTGGTGTTTACGCCCATCTGCTCTTTGGCTTATTTCAGAAACATCGGAATGCTTGTGAGCTCACTGCAGTTAAACAAAGTTCAGTGCAGACAGCCTGGATTCCTGACATCGTTGCCCCTGGTATTAGATGAACTTCATTCTGAAGCATAAAAGGGTATTTTGCTGTAGTGAGTTCCTGAGAAAGGTTTTCAATCAAACTGTCGTGAGAGTCTTCAGTTGGGACACCAAAGAGAACCATGTGACACAGGAAGTGGTGGAAGGATAGGGACTTTTTTTCAGGATACAGGAGGGAGTGGGATGTAATGAAACACAGCTGTTTCAAGGTCAGTTCAAGGGCAACACGGCAAAATAAAACAGGTGTCTAGTCATGGGAAGGGCTACAGATGTGTATGCAGCAGTCGAGTTGTAAAAATATTTCATGGGCCATTGTAGTAAAATACAATTTGCTGGGGGGGTGGGGTGGATGATCACACAGTTCAGATGAAATAGTTTCAGACAGGAGTTTGCCAGTTGAGTACCCCTGATGTAGACCTAGTTGGTAGATATGTCATTACATCAGTGTTTCCCAGTTCGGTCCTCAGGGACCCACAGACAGTCCACGTTTTTTAAGACGGAGGAAAAATCTGGCAGGGAGCTCGGAGGGAGCAAAAGCATGAAAACATGGACTGATTTTAGGTCCCCAAGGGCCAGATTGGGAAACACTGCTGCACATGATTGAAATTACACAAAATAATTAAGGAGGATATGAGGATGATGGTGTATATTTTCAAAGGGGATGGTTTTTGTAATTTTTTTGCCAATGGGGATAGTATCCACGTGCATCCTATGACAACTTGAGCCCATGTTCCAACTCCTTATACTTGTATGGGTTGCGGGGACCAAATTACGTATAACTGGTAATGCAGAATTAAATATGCATGTTACCTGATTTTTCTGATGGATGTCTGTGAGCTGTAGGTTTTATCACGTTACAGTCTAGGTATCAGAACTGAAGAACTGATTCTTATCATGGCTTCTGCCAGCTGACATATTACATTTGCTCTTAAAGAAAGCCCTGCGTGACCTTTTCTGCTTCGTTCCATAATATATCCTTTGGATTCGCATAAGAAGGGTGTTGGCTTCTAGCTCGCAGCTTTATTGAACTTCAGGGGGAAATTTTGATGTCCTGCAGCATTAGAAAAATATGTAACATATGTCGCAGCCCAATGCCCCGCCTCCCCCAAGAAAACTACAATTAACTTGAAAAACAGCTGATGTTTATAAGACGGGCAGGAGATAATGGTGCAGTAGAAAGCTACCTTGTAGGCATCCAAGGTGCCTAATTTAGGGCAACTGTACTGTGATGAGTCAGAGAGATGAATGTTTTACAAATGCTTCAGCCACCAGCCCTGCGTAACTCCCAGCTGAATGATGCCACAGCAGCCATTCTGCGTCAGTACGTTCTACACACAATAGCTAAGGTGCTGAAGCAGCAGGAGAGAATTCATCAGTTGGACATAGGGGATGATTTGGAAGCCAGATTTTAAATGGCCACAGTGGGCAACTTTAGCCAGGACATCAGGGTACACCCCATACTGTTTCAAAACATGGGTCTGTGTCCCATGACCTGGGTGGGGTTAGGAAACATGGGGACACCACTGAGCATCAGTATCCACAAAGGAACATCAGAATCACTCAGTCATGAATCTCATGGACATGAATTTGTGGATGAAGGTGCAGGTACCTCTGCTGGGAGCTGGAAGGGTTGAAAGGGTTGTTCGATGTTGCAGGTTCAATGGTAAAAAAACAAAACAAATGGTAAAAATTCCGCGGCTTTTGTTTCCTATGTATTTATGGCACACTCAAAGACATGCATTGTATCAGAACAACAATATCTGCTGCTGATAATAATAATAATAATAATAACGATAATAATAGCAACAACAACAATGTTGTATTATAAGATATCTTAAGTGACCCATGTCCCTTGAAAGAGCACTTTGTTCTCATTACACATAACACCAGTTGTGTTTGTATTACGGGGCTAAATCTGCAACTTAATAACGACGGCTGCAGGGAAAGCTGCTCTCACTCAAGGTGAAAGAAGATCTCACTTTTGTATTTAGAGGATTTATTTTGATGTGATGAACATACCAAAAAAATCACTGACAGGAGGAGAGACGATACCTTAGAGTGCCATGCCGATGTTTCCCAGAATTATTCCTTTGAAAGTAGCATTAATGATACTTAATCTGCAGCTAGAAAGTAACATAAAAGAGAATACGAGAAGTGGAAATCTTATTGGCTGCTAAAAATAGACTGCAATTATTAATAGGTGGATAAAGGCCATCTAGATACAATGGCTGTGTGTGTGTGGTTATATATCTATATCCAGATGTTGCCACAATGTGATTAAAACCTGTTGTTTTGATGTAGTGGGGACCATTTTTTCAGTCCCCACAAGGGGGAATTGAATTTTATGAACATCTGTGACTGCAATAAAAAAACTAAAAATTTCAGAAGTCTTGTATCTTGCTTGGTTACTTACGGTTAAGGGCTGGGTCAGGGTTAGGGTTGTCATTTTTGGGATTAGGGTTATGCCCATAGAAATGAATGGACATCCCCAGAAAGATATGGATACAAACGTGTGTGTTTGTGTTGATATGTGTATATATCAGTGTGTGGGACCGTCCAGTGCTTACAATCACATTTGTGGCAACCTGCCTGCTGCCCTGGGGAATCTTCTCCTCCTCTTCCTCCTCTGGCTCCACACCTCTCTGTTGTACAATCCATAGTTGTATTTACATGGGGTGTGGTAAAACACAGTAGGCCTGCTGCACCCAAACAGAGGAGCGGTCCCACTTCCTGGCAATCACCCCCCGCCTATGGGCATCGACAGCTGAACAGATGCATCATCCGTAATGGGACACTACATCGGCGCAGTTCACAGAATAAAACAAGTCTTTGTCTGGGCTGAAGTATTCATAATCAAACCTGCATCTGTCAGCCAGTCCACAGCATCCTCTATAAAAAAGGGATCCAGCTAATCGAGTAATAAGATTAGGGGGGCTATTGGCAGCTAGGTGAGCTGGGCTTTGCTCGTTGAGGACTGGGTTCCTCCCGAGACATGTGACGATAATACTTGAAACCTGAAACTTGAAACTTGAGCGACGAGGTGGGTGAGGTCACGGCTTGCCTTCATCCATGTATGACAGCTTACAGTCAGACGGGGAACGCAGACGATGCTGAGGATTTAAAAGCGTGAAGAATCCAGCCGTTTCCAGCTCTCGATTGTTTTTGTTCGCCAGTGCAATTGGATGACTGTTTAGGGCAGGGATTACGGGATAGGCGCGGCTGATGAGCGAATCCGGAGAGCCCTGAGAGAGCAAATCCGGAGAGCTCACACCGCGCAGAGTACCTGCGTTGCATCTGTGGCTCTGGGCCCTCCTCTTCCTCCTGCCCCACCTCCCCGTGCCCTCGATCAGGGATCAGGAGCTCAGGGGCTGATGCGACTCTGTCGACTCGCTCAGTGTCGTGGGAGCAGACCCCAGGATCAGAGGCGGGAGCAGACGCCGAGCCGGCCCAAGACTGTGCAGAGCCAGGCGCCATGGATCATGGGCAGGGCTCACGCCGAAGGGGTGAGTGGTACCTCCAGTGACCCACTTATCTTCCTTCATCCGACCACCCCGACATCACCTTCACCACCATTCTCATCAGGCCACGGAACCCCACCTGGCCCCACATGCCTCATGAAGGCTTCATTCTCCTCTTGGATGACCTCTGCGGACCCAGACGGGTCGTGGTCCTTTTTGGGGGAGTCATAAGGAGCACAAGCTGCCTGGCATTTTGTCATCGTCACACTCAGCCAGTACTCGGCACAGGTGCGGTCGTCAGCATGCACACCTGCTTTAGTTGCTTAGTGGTCACAAGTATCATAAATGTTCATTTATTGCTTTTGAACGGCGATCCCTAACCTCTTACCCAAACTCTCACCCGTGCAATCACAGCTTTTTCCATCCATGCCGTTTTCAATTTATTTTTTCCCCCCAAAATATATTATGCTTATGGTATGTAAAAGGAGTTTAATTCAGCTCCCTTAGTAGATTTAGAGATTGACATTGGAGCTGAGGGATACTTGCCTCGTGCCTACCGTTGTCTGACCTGTGGGTGGGGTTAGCTGCATGCCCCCAATTTGTTTAGGTGATGTTAAGTCACCTGGTGGCTGGGGTCAAGTGTTGAGTGTCACTGGTTTGATTATTTTCTGATTTGTAATGCAAATACTACATTGCTGTTTCATGTACAGTAAGATATAAAGTTAGCTGTGATTGCCACGTGGCCTTGTGAAATAAAGGAAAATGGCATGTATAAGTGATACAACACGGTTACTAAATTTATATTTGGTCACACTGCATCTGGTGCCATGGGGTATTTCCTTTGCATGTGGCATATTGGGAGTTTCATTCCAATGCTTATTTCTGGAGACTCCTGGCCTTTTCTCCCTTTACCCCTGTATAAGGGTGGTTTTCTCCTGGGACAGGTGCTGCAGTTCTATGTGGTTTGTGCTTCAGCAGATCCCCTTAAGGAAATCTGAACTATTTCCTGCTATAGTTTTAGTCTATGCATCCATTTTGGTCTGGATATTACTGTATTATATTTATAATATAAGGTGTTCTCTTGACACACAGGATTGGGGCTAATGTTATTTCACTGTTTAGATCACCTTAATTCCAGCATGAAATTCTAATTAGTGGGTTTATAAATCTCAGTCCATTTGTTTGTCGTTGCCTTTATTATATATTGTGCTAGATATCTAGAGATTATTTACTTCTACCTCTTACATGTATACAGCAATTATTTTCACTTATATACAATATTCAGGCTTGAATTATTGATCTTGACTGTTATGTGGTCATGAGTTTTATTTTATAGGAGTTCCTGAAGTAGTTATTAAAAGAGCTTTGCAAAATTGTGTTGAATTTCCCTTGGGATTTATCAGTCTTCGAGTCAGTTACTTAGTGTTTATGAATTATGAAATGCTCATCTTGATGATATGCGGAGGCCTTGCAGTCTAAAACTGGGCCTTAGAAAAAAATCAACGTTTTATTGATATTCCTACATCTGGTCGTGTATGATAACTTTTTTCAAGAAAAGGTAATCTGCAGGAGTCACATCAGCAATTCCACGGTTTAAGGCGCTTTTCATGATAGGCTCACAAAAACAATTATTTTTCCGTTTTAAATCATGGGTGGAACGATCAGGCTTTGTTCATAAAACTACTCCCTTAATGACATTCATGCAAAGCTTTGTGCTGCCCTGTGTTTGGTGGTTATAAACCAGCCATGTTTTCCTTACTGAAACTGAGGTGTGAAAGGGCCCTCTTGTTCTGAGAAAAATATAAATATTTTAAGCATTACAATGCAAAACCTAACTGTCAGGAATGTGACCGATCATCACAGGTATTAAATAATGAAGACACTTATTATTTATTTATTATTTTATAAATAGCCCTGAAAAACAAAAACAAGGCAGAATTATGAGCCGTGATCCATGGTAGACTGTAGTCTTTGCATGCATGGAAGTGTTCATTGACTCTGGTGAGATGCTATTCAAGTGAGGTATGAATGTCGAGTCATAAGTATGTAATTTATTGCAGGATTAAATGTTGAATTACTGATGGATGCTTGATACCAAAAGGATTATTCATCTTGTGTGGAAGGTTAAATTTAAGTGACACAGAAGGAATGAATGGGGCGTTTTTGAAAAAACAAGGGGGGACAGCTTTAACAAGGGTCTTTATTCTGGCTTCTTACGAGCCTTACTGGGGACATGCCACTGGCTTCAAGTTCTGTATGTCTTTTGGGGGACAGGAGGAGATGGATTTTGGCACAAGCGTGGGTGGGAGAATGGAGCAAGAGCTGAAACGGGCTCTGGGTGATGGAAGGAGGCCTTGTGTGGACCTGGGAGTATGGGGGTGACGGGAAAGGAATACTATGAAGCAATGCCCTATACTTGTCGAGAGGGAGTCCGGCGAGTGAGCTGAGTGAGTGGGCTCCTCACCACATGACACCCAGCAACTCACCCCGCCTTACACTCAGACATAGTACATGGGCCGAATCACAGCAATTAACGTGCTCCGTTTGTGCAATGAGAAAATCCCAGTTATTAATCCCTCCATAATCCGATGCCCTTTTTTTTTAACCCATAACAGCACTGCTTTCCATCTGAATTTCTCAATGAAGATGTTTTGAAGTATGTCATGTCATACCATACTGTTATCATGTTGCTGTTATTGTTATTATGTCATATGTCAGATATACATACAGTATGTTCAGTGGTAGGACTGCAGGTGCTGTCAGAACATGTGCACCATGTTCCAACTTGAAGTGCTATTAGGGCAGAAATGTTATACTTGAGATTTTGTGTGTGTGTGTGTTGGTTATGTACATATTACATTGTGGGGACCAAATGTCTGGTTATTTTGATGTGGGGGATCATTTTTATAAACTCAATTTTATAAAAATCTGTAACTAATCAAAAAACTAAAAACGGCAGAAGTCTTGTATTTTGTTTGGTTACTTATGGTTATGGTTAAGGCTGGGAGGGGGTAAGATTGTCATTGTTGGGATTAGGGTTTTATCCACAGAAATGAACGGACGTCCCCACAGTGATATAAATACAAATGTGTGTCTGTCTTTCTGTCACCCTGGTGGGGGGGGGGGGGGGGGTTGTTCAGATGTGATCTCTGCTGACATCAGCCCTGGGCATCTTGCTCTTCACAGAGGAGCTCTGGGAATGCCACCTTCCTATCCCATGCCTGTGGGCTGTGTAGCCCCCCCCCCCCCCCCCCGTCACACACACACACACACACACACACCCCAGCACAAAGTGGCCCGCACCACTCTCCAGTCAATTTGGACCAAGGAAAGTCAACCCTCTTCTCAGGATCTTCATGCCTGAGGTGGATTTCTCATCAAACACGGCTCACAAAGGATATGAGCTGCCCATTGTCTGCACTGGGAACGTCGAACGGGGTTTGCTGGGCATGTGGGACGTTAATGGCTATCGTCCTGTAACTGGGTCATATTGCCCCCCTATTAAATTAAATTGCGTCTCATGGGGATTTGTCATACTGACTGCAGTTTTTTTCCTTGCCTGTTCTTTTGAATTTAAAAAGTTCCCTTGTTAGTACAGGGACCTTGGTATCCCACTGTCCCAGAGTCCGATTTCATTCCCACGTTCGTGTTTTCCATGCGGCTGTGAGCTCCCAAGATGTCACCTGGAAAACGGAGAATCCCAGAGGCGCCGGCAGCCGTGTCAGCACCACGTTCTGATGACAGGCGACAATTTTCAGTAACAATATTCTCATGCTGTGATGAATGACCCCCAAACCGTAATAAAATGGCTTTCAAAAAGTCTGAACTACTGGACTATGCAGATATCCTGAAACCGTTGTGGTTTCTAGCCACATGCTTTCAACATTTCTTCATTTCAGTTCATAAAACACTATGAGGAAAGCATACAATAAAAATCCACGTGATTATAACCAGCTGAACATCCTCCTCTGATTTACAATATCAGTTTTTCTTGTTTATCAATTCTCCAGCCCTGTGTAGAGTTTGCATGTTCTTCTGATTTTTGAGTAGCTTTCCTGTGGGTAACCAAGTTTCCATCCACACTAGAGAAAGACATGTGAAAGTGCGAGTGTGTCCTGTGAGGGTCTGCCATCCCATACCCCTGCCTTGTGCCCTGGTTTTACTGGGAGAGGCTGTAGGCTCTCCATAACCCTGTACTGGATAATCTTCACATGTGTATTGAATCACATTTTTATTAAAGGAATTTTTTTAATAAAAAAAAATTTGCAGGTCAGCCTCTTGATTCGGACTAGGAAACATGAGTAAACTGGTGGCAAAGTGGAATGAGCGTTAAGGGACCAAAACACATGAAAATTTTATGCTCGGCTTTTAAGGCAGATGCACGCTTCAGTGGAAGCCAGTGGAAATGCTTGTGGGGCTTTCCGGAAAAGTGCTACTGTACCGCATTGCAGATCCTGAAGATAGGTTTACCATGGTACGGACATTTCTAGAAATTTGCGTGAGTCGTCACAAATCACCTGTCATAGTGGCAGTTGGCCACTAGCACACCCAAACCCAAATACGCCAGTCCCCCCAGACGCCCTGTCCAGCCTTTCCAAAACCAGTGGCTTTGGCTGCTTGATTCACTGGGCGGGCTGGTATCCAAGCCATTCATTACCACGCAAGGCTCCCCAGTGGTAAAATTGGAAAGCAGGAGACGATGTGGATCACAAACTTAACTCCGCACCCTCATTCCAAGAGGATTTGCCCAGGGTTGGATTTGCTGTAATTATAGCCTCAGAATACAGGTAGTGTCTCTCAGCACACTACATTGTTCACTGACCGTGTCTTTTGTATGGTAGGGCTGTTTTTTTCCTGTGTGCTTGCTTGGATCATTTTGCTCTTTTGGTTCAGGTCATCTCTACACCCTCCCTGTTGTACAAGGACACATGGAATGGCTTTCAGTATGATTACTGTGCAGCTTAGGGTGGAAGCCTCTCACTAAGCCCTTACAGGGTTCATTTGACAACACATGGATAAAGTACAGATAAAAGCTCATGATGCCAGCGGTCGCCGAGGAAACCCCTCACATATAAGGCTCCACATGAGGCTACCCCATGAGATTTTCTAGGAATTCTGGGAAAACTGATCCTGACTTGAGCTGTGGAGTCTTATATGAACTGGGGTCTTGTTCCTCATTGTCCTCATTTTCATTTTCAAGTCAGGAGTGACTTCTGTTTGCTCAGCAGATGCTTTCATCCACAGTGTCATTTCGAGTCTGGTCTCATTATTGTTGATGATCATTAAGGATGTTGAAGGATTTTTGTGATGAACAGCCCATGCAAATTTGTTTTGTAGATCTGGTGTATTTTGTCTGGCTTCATTTTCCAGCTTCTTTGGCTTATAATTTAAAAGAATATAATAATTGAATAAAATTAAAAAAAGTAATTTTTTAAATACTTTTATACATAAGGTCTTTGATTTTCTAATTTTATTTTGTTGTTGCTAACAGGAGATGGCATTCCAAAAGAAAGCAGTCCATTCATCAACAACACAGACAATGACACAGGAACCCTCTACGATAGGAAGAACATGGCTCTCTTTGAGGTATGTTCCAGCACGTGAAGTATAAATTCATTCCACCATATTCCATGTTTTTCTGATGCCTCTGTTGCTCTACGATAGCATCAGCTTGTGTCTGTTTTTTGTCAAAATCTCGGATGCTGCCAAAATTTTTGTAAGATTGCGTAACGCCAAGGTGGGGAGAAATGAGTAGGAAAGGCTGCCGCCTTTTTCAAGAAGATAAAATGGGCATTGGGCCAGGGGTGGGGTTCAGGGTCTAGGTCCGTGTTCTAGGATCGAGAGCAAAACCAGAACCTGGTTGCATACCATCATAAATGAGATACATTGTGAATGTGTGGGCTTGTCACCAGACTTTACCCCACATTCCCCCTCCCCATCTTATGAGTTACTTTCAAATATATAGCCAATGGTTGCTGTTGCGAGAAATGTATCCTGTCTAAAGGTTGTACGTTAGGGGATTCTAACCACTGATCTGCAGGCAGTACTGGCCTGTGACCAATATTTCACCAGGCTCCAGAAGACTTGGGTATATGCGATTTTTCAGTGTATCTTTGTACACATTTGCCTGGTCGGCAAGTGTTATAGTATACTGCATAGTCCGGTACAAGAACGGGAAAAGTTTAGAAATCTCTGTTCTGGGTGAATACCCTGTACTGCCCTGATTCTAATTGATTGGCCACCTGGAGAACTATTTGTTGTGAGTAGGTTTGCTGTATGGTGTTGAGCAAGATACCAGCTATTCAATTCACCAATAAAATAGTGGGTTCAGCATTACATTACAATTTAAGTTGCCAACATCTGCAGTGTTGCTTATTCAGTGGATCAAAGACCTCACGGCCCTTTGGTTCTGTCCCTGACTTTAGCCTTTCAGACCACAAAAATAGCCATTTTCGTCTTATAGTGTATAAATAAAGTAAATGACAGGGTATTGAACGTATTTCTATACTACTACATGAATCTGGAAGAGTCCTGAGTCTAGGGAGTTATTCTTGGCTCACAAATCCAAGTGTTTTGTTAAATTTTGACTTGTTTTTCTGCTCAGAATTATGACTTTATATACAAAAAGCTGTAAAAGTTCCTGCACTGTGCAATTAAAAGGAGCCGCTGGAGCCATTTGAGGAGACGGGGGCAGGTCTGGGCTGTGAGGAGCCCAGTGTATCTCTAACATCCCTGACTTTGGTTCTGCAGGAGGAAATGGACAGTAATCCCATGGTCTCATCACTGCTCAGCAATCTGGCCAACTACACCAACCTCACCCAGGGGGTCATCGAACACGAGGAGGAAGACGACGACGAGGGCCAGAGGAAGCAGACTGTCAAGGTGGGCGCTCTTGCTGTGGTCTTCTGACTCTTTCCTTTTTGAGATGGCCAGATGCAAGTTGTCTTGTCCAAGTCTTGGGCGTGATTCCATACCTGAAATTCCTCTTGAATACAAAAAGCTTAAGCACCATGCAGCCTCTGTAAAACTGCTGAAACCACTTCCGCATTGTAACTTTCCCCAGTTTTCCCCAGCGAGAAAGCAGAGAGCAGCAAGAATGTTGTCCCTCCATTAGCAGCCTTGCCCATTCACTTCTTTTTCATGCTGGGGCTTCTGGGAAAGGCTTCCCACATGAGAGGTGCTGGCATCTCCATACGACTGACATGCAACTCGCTTCCCCCTGACATGTACCTCCAAGCCATACGGACTGGGTCATGTTTCGCTAAGCATTTTGAAACAAAACATGCAGGAATTAGCATTAAATTTCTGCTGCTACCCTGCAGTCTTCCCTGGCTTTTTGCAGTTCATTGCAGATTGGAAGGAGGGGGGACTCAGAGACTCTGATATCCTCCTGAGATCCGGGGAAAGTTATTAATATTGATTAAAATATTGATTTGACAGGAAGAGGAAGTTGGCATGGTCACACCCCGCAGATATGGTGTGATATATTAAAGCCCTAACTGCCCTCTTTAAGGAACAACAGGACTTAGAGTGGCACGTATAGAATGAGAAATATGAGCACAACACAATGTCCTCTACAGAGGACATTAAAGAATTGCTGGATCTCAGAAGTATATAGCTGCTGTTCCTAGTAGCTGCATACAATGAAAGGAGGTGTCATTTAACTCTGCCACATTGTCATAGTTACGGTAATCCTGCATTCGATTATCTCTCGGAATTCGGAAATTCCGAGATAAGTGGCATCACGTCCGACATTCCCCGTTCGAGCTACCACATCTCAGAACTAACATGGCTGCCTCCATGAACACGCTGTTGTGTGTTGTTGCTTTATATTTTAGCAGATTTGTATTGAGATTCTTTTTTCTGAGAGACATACAAACAAGAAATACGAACTAGTCAAACCACATTAAAAGCTTTTTAAAATATGTTAGTACATTCATAGCGATATTCTTTTTTCGAGAGGCAAACTACAAACAAACAAAATACACTAACAAGTCTGGTAAAAATCTGATATTGCATGCTAGGATACTGTTTACGGTCATGAAATGGTATTGTCTAAATCGAACACGTTCAATTACATTTATAACTATTAATACATTTAACAAAATAAACATTTAAAAATATTTATAAAATGGAATTGTTGTTGAGTGTGTAAGCCGCCATGTTGAACTGACATAACAGGGGAAACTCAGACAAGAAAATTCTGTCCGACATCAACATCATAAAAAGGCATGTTTCCGACGGGAAGTGATGTTTTTCATGACGTTTCGTGATGTTTTCATCCGAGTTCTGACTCGGACAGAAATAATCAAACGCAGGATAATAGTACTCCTGAATACCCTGTTGTATTCATTGTGTGGAGAGCTCTGATCGGCCAGAGAAGAATCGCTTTTCTGAGTAGGGAGTGAATATAACTTCTCGAATTGTTTCATAACAGAAGCACACAAACAGTACTACTCAATGACAACTTTACTGAATCAACTGAGCAAATTAGAAGTGATGCCTTGTTTAAATTTTAGTTATACATTTTGTGAAATTCCACAATTGTGAAAATTGTGAGATGTTTAACTTAAATGTAATTGTAAGCACTATATTTTGTGGTGACTGGTAGTTTAACTACCAGTATGCATCAGACTGTGTATGTAAAGTAAATATTTTTCTAAATTGTACTAAAATTGTAGTTTAGCTCTGAAGTTGTACACAAAAGACAAAACATCCAGTCATTCTAAGCAACCATTCGGCTAGTTGGGATCCTGGGAAAAGCAGGGCTAAAAGGAAAGCATGCATTAAGGTCAGTCGAGAGTCAGCAGTTTACCTGTGTTGCACGTTTGTGGATATTTTGAAGGAAACCACACTAGCTAGAGGAAACCCATACAAACACAGCAGAAAAATAAAAAGCTAAGTTTGCGATACATGGAGCCAGATTCAAACTGTGACTTGCCAGGTCACTGCAGACCTTTTCAAATATTTGTTCTTGGTTATGAGGAGGGTCGTTTCATCCTGACATGGATATCGTAACAGATATTAAGGGGATAAGGTGTCACTGAGATTGGTCAATGTTCTGGGCTACAAATTACATACTTTCCCCTTCTTTTATTAATTTACAAAAGAATGTGTTTTTCTGTCCCCCTCACCACCACAGAGCCCCCAGATGGGCACCTTTATGGGTGTGTACCTGCCCTGCCTGCAGAACATCCTGGGCGTCATCCTGTTCCTCCGGCTCACCTGGATCGTGGGCACGGCGGGCATCATGGAATCCTTAGCCATCGTCTCCATGTGCTGCACATGTGTATGCCGTCTTTCCCTTACTCTTTGTGTAACCTCTATTTGTCACTGTAGCTGACCTGGGCTAATATTCATTTTACTAATACTTTACTAAATGTTAAAGAATGTTTGTTGCAAATTTGACCCATCATTTACTTTTCCATTTACTTTCATTTAGCAGACACTTTTGTCCAAGTGAGGCAAATAGCACATTACAAGCATATGGCTGTCAAGGAGTTTGCCGAGGTATAAGTGTAGCTAGGCTGAGCTTCCAATGAATGCCCAGGTTCGAGTGTAAGCAGTACTGTAACGAGAGCTACACAGCGTCTTCCAACAAAGCGCTAATTTTCTCTGTGTATTTGTACGTGTGCTTGAATGGCTGGGAGTTCGTTAGATGTTGATCCCCAGCTAAATGTATAATGCCGCTTAGTTGATTACACCTGGCAGGGAAGTAGAAGTAATCTTCAGAGCTTGAGTGTTTGCACCACCATATGCTATTTATAACACTAGGACTCAGTGGAAACTTGCCCCCTGGTGGACATCATATGCCCTTGGCTTTTAGATTAAGTGCATTCTGTTGCAGTGCTGCTTTCACAAAAAAGAGACAACTGATTCTCTTAAAGCTTCATGCCAGAATGCATTACTTTTTGGAGAATGGCTTAAAAGTTTATGCCTGTGACCGAAAGGCTTGCTAATAATCATCCTTCAATCTTTCGATTTTCCTGTTAGATTCTTGCAGATCTATTCCCTTTTTTCATTTTAATTAGTCCAAAATAGTAATTAAGGGCATATCTGTATTTCTACAGACACTCCTGACAGCCATATCAATGAGTGCCATCGCAACGAACGGCGTGGTTCCCGGTACGTGCTTGTTATTGGTTTATTGTGGGTTTACCTCTGATTTTCTTTTATATTTATGTGATCCCATGTTCACGTTAACCAATGGTAATGCTGGCAGACTGACACTTATTTCTATGTATTTTTTTTAAAGGGATTTCTAGCTTGACTCCTTTGTGCTTTGCAGATAATTTACAATATATGAGTTTTGTTTACATGTCTTCCCATGAGTTAAATGGATAGATGCTCAATGCAAGTATCTTGCTGAAAGCTGCTTTCCAAAAGAACATCTCAGTTAAAAAGCATACAGGGTTATTTTCAGTGATTTCGTGTCTTTTTTTCGTGTAAGTTTTTTTCTAAATGTCTTTTTCTAAGTATCTTGCAATACCTTTTACGTGACTCATGTATGAGTGTGCTTTTTCCGAAAAATTTAATCAAATGATTTTATTGACTCTGATCTCAAGTTCTGAGTTAACCAGTAGGAGCTGAATGTATTAAGATATCAGAGATCACTTATACCTCCATTATGAATAATGGCTTTTCTGGTTCCTGAGCCTTCTCTGAAATGGAGACATTTGTGTCTGTTCCTCTCACAGCCGGTGGTTCTTATTACATGATCTCAAGGTCGCTGGGCCCTGAGTTCGGTGGAGCCGTGGGGTTCTGCTTCTACCTGGGCACCACCTTCGCTGGCTCGATGTATATCCTCGGCACCATTGAAATTCTCCTGGTAAGTCTGGCCATACAACATCTAGCTGTTTTTCATTGTGGAGTGAGGTGTGGTTTCTGTTTGCTGACTGACTAAAAGCAGAAATTCATGGCATTTGTGCATATTGTGTGGGAAAGCATCCAGGAAGGGGCACATCTCTGCTTTTACTTAAGCACAAGAGCACTGTGGTCTGCCGGATATTCATGAGTATATATTGATTTACACACATAGCTTTTCTCCAAGGCAACATAGGGGTCTGTGAAAATAATGATCATGTAAATCAACAGTGAGGATCAGCACCAGCATTATTTTATGACATTTTTCATGTAGTATTAAAGTTCACATGACCTCCCATTAGAAGGTTTTGGGAAAAGGTCCATCAGACAGTTTGAGTCTCTCCTCCCAGACCTACATCGTGCCCAGTGCAGCCATCTTCAAAGCAGAGGAGAAGGAACAGGAAGCTGAAGCCTTGCTCAACAACATGCGTGTCTATGGCACCTGCTGCCTTGCCCTCATGGCCCTCGTGGTCTTTGTGGGGGTCAAGTACGTCAACAAGCTGGCCCTGGTCTTCCTGGCCTGTGTGGTGCTCTCCATTCTGGCCATCTATGCCGGCGTCATCAAGACCACCTTCGATCCCCCTAACTTCCCGTGAGCTTGCGGCCCATGCCCAACATTTTCTCCTCTTCTGTAATGTTTACGGTGTCTTTGTCGCCATCATGACGTTTATAGATGTGTGACTGAGCCTTTAACATTTTTGGTGTGTTTCAACTTTTTAGATAGTAAGGCACTATGGTCACAATAGTATTTTTTTTAACTGAATTGTAACCTGAAGCTCATTTGTGGAATTTAAATTTTGCAGTTTAAAGTTTGTGGCTCTCCAAAGACTCCAAAGGCTTTGTAGTGTTAGGGTTAAAAACTTTAAAACATCATAGAGAAACAGAAACTTATCTGTGTACGTGCAGAATTCACCCTCAGGAGAGTCACATTTATTCCCAGAATCAAACCAATGTGACGTTAAGTCCTCTTTGGTTAGTTTCCGTTTGGAGGCATTTGATGATTGCCAGGACGTTATGAAATGCAGAATTTGCAACAACTGACATTCGTTGTCCCTGCAGGGTCTGCTTGCTGGGAAACCGCACTCTGAAAAACCACAACTTCGACAAATGCCTTAAGACAGAGGAAGTAGGCAACGGGACGGTAACTACCAAGCTTTGGCAGCTCTTCTGTAACAGCTCAGAGCTCACCGCTGCCTGCGACAAATACTTTGAACTCAACAATGTGACCGCGATCCAGGGCATTCCCGGACTGATGAGTGGGGTCATCTCAGGTGAGGAGGATCCACCTCAGTCCAAGGCACATCTGGATCGGTTCAGGGAAGGGCCTGACAGTCATACAAATGTTAAGTTATGGACATTAGCTCATTTAAGTTACGCTCACATTACCAGGCTGAAGTGACTGGTGAGTTTTTGCCTTAATGCGACACAGACTGTTTTCAGGGCTGTGTGGACATAGAAGTCTAATCTTTTCAAATCAGATTTGAGTAACTTCTCATATGTGGTCCTAGATTGGAGACGTATTCCAATTTGTGGCCATATGACATGAATGAAAATGGTCAGATTTGCATTCTTCTGATACTATATGCATGAGAAGAACATTTTTGTTGTTGCTGATGCAAATGACTTGAGCAAAAACATATAAATGTGCGCATACTTGCCATTTCAGAGGACAGATGTGTTCAAATTGCAGTTAAATACTGGTCACTCTAGCTCTAGAAGAACAGGACATTAGGTGGGGAGCACTGGATGCGATGGCTATCTTTCTCAGGGCATGCAGGCAAACGCTTTGGGCACAAATTCACCTAACTGCATGTGTTTCATTAATATAGTCATCAAATATCTTTCAAAAATAACAAATAACAGGTAACAAGACCCCAGACAAATGTTTGCATAATAAGATGGTATACTTTGTAATATGGTTCTGGGTATTTTTTTATTATTATTTTTTATTCGAAATGGTTCCTGCAAGTTAGGGCTTGATAGAGGAGCAGTATGTGCCTCAGTGGGCTAAGCCTCTGTGCCTGTGATCAGAAGGTTGCTGGTTCAAGCCCAGCCTGGCCACCTCTATGGGTAGTGCCCTTCGTAGCCTCTTGTGGAGAGAAAGATGGGGGAGGTAAAAAGAGACTTTCCCCTCAGGGATCAATGAAAGTATGTATTATTATTATTACTCAGAATGGACACCGAGCACTGAATGAAGGCCTGACTGGGCTAATTCTTATTCTAATGCTCGTTCCCTTCCATTGACCTTGAAGACCTGTGGTCTTTCCCATCTGCATGGCCTAGTGATGGAGTGACTGGTGACTCTCCACCTCTGTGCTGCAGAGAACATGTGGGGTAGCTATGGGCCCGTGGACACGCTGGTGGAGAAGAAGCACTACCCGTCCATTCCTGCTGCAGACTCCTCCATGGACATCAACCTGCCATACGTGTCCAATGACATCGCCACATTCTTCACTCTCCTGGTGGGCATCTACTTTCCTTCTGTCACAGGTGAGAACAAACATTCGTATCTTATCTCTGGTTGCAAAGGACTCATTTGTCTCTGTAAGGCACTGGTATGAACAAATATTTTATCTTTAAGTCTGGTAAGAAGGTATTTACCTCACTTTGTCACTGGTAGGAATATATCTTTTTGCCTCTGTGACTTATTAAAAAAAAATGTTTTTTTTAATCTGTCACTGATAACTGTACGTGCCGGTATCTCTGCAAGAGAACATTTATCCCTTGCTGTGATGGGTAAAATTATATCTCTTATCTCTGTGGCTCTTAAAAATAAGTATTTTATGTCTGCTTTGATAAGCTCAGATGAGGTAGCCTCCATTTATGGAGTTCGCTTGGCCCCTCGGGGTTTGATGCAGCTTTCCACCCAAAGCAAAAATGTGAGGTTAGTGAGACTGGTGTCTGGTAATTGCCGTTAGCGTATGACTGAGCGTGAGAGAGTGTGTGAGGGAATGTGTGCACAGCCTCACACCTCATGTGAGGGAATGTGTGAGGGAATGTGTGCACAGCCTCATACTGTACCTCATGTGAGGGAATGTGTGAGGGAATGTGTGCACAGCCTCATACCTCATGTGAGGGAATGTGTGAGGGAATGTGTGCACAGCCTCACACCTCATGTGAGGGAATGTGTGAGGGAATGTGTGCACAGCGTCACACCTCAGGGCTCAATTACTTTTTACCAAGTACCATCCAAGGTCCGCTGCATTTGCCAGCTGGGGGTTATGGGTGTGTCGATGATCATATTTGCGGGGTGGGTGGGTGGGTGGTTGTGTGCGGAATGTCTGTATTGCTCGAGCCAAACTTCTGACTCTCGTGGGTCATCATCTGGGGAACCCTGATATAAAGTCCACATTAGTCCACATGCATCTTCTGTTCTGCTGTATTTCCTTCCGGATGCAAACTGGAGTCGTAATACTTATCCGTTCCATACCAGATAAGTCGTTACAAATGGTGGATGGATCTTTCTTGTATATTCAGGCAGATAATACATATACCATAAACATACCACACACACGCACACAAACACACACACACACACACACGCGCGCATGCACATATATATACAGATGAGAGCAAAGCTTGGAGTCAAAGTGAAAGCCATTTATCCAGCGCTCCTTGAGCATTTCTGGGGGGTTAAGGTCCTTGCTCAGCATTACAGTCAGTGCCCAATGATGTCCAGTCCATGGATTTCTCAGCACCCAATGGGCCTGTGTCTTAACATAAGCCGGCCTCGACATGCTGGAAATGATGCCCCCTTGTGTTTGTTGCAGGCATCATGGCCGGTTCAAACCGATCCGGAGACCTGCGGGACGCCCAGAGGTCCATTCCCATAGGAACGATCCTAGCTATAGTGACCACGTCTTTGATCTGTATCCTTCAGCGTGTGGAGACAGTGATGCTGAATGTGATGACATCACTGGGAAAATAGCATAGTGGCGCAAATGACAGTGTGTGGCGCTGTGGGGAATCCAAGCGCCAAGCGCGGTGCCCTTTGACCCCAGAAGCTGTGTTCTCCTCAGTAACCCTCTGCAGATATCTCCTGCGTTGTGTTGTTCGGCACCTGCATCGAAGGTGTGCTTCTGAGAGACAAGTAAGCCTTGCTTTTCACATTTTTTGGTGAGATGACATCTGTGAATGATTATACAGAACAGTTTGTGAGAAGAGAAAAGACAACACAGCGTCTGTCTTCAGCACATCGAAAACATGCAGAAAAACGAGACCTGCTAAAGAATTTGAGATACATTAGATGTGAGTCAGTTGCTGTTAATTTCCTTTGATTGGTCCCACCCTGTGGAGGGAGCTGGAATGGTTTCCCTGTCTTCAGCACATCGGGCATTTCATAAACACACACACATACACACACAGCCGTTGCATGTTAAAGGGACGTCTGTCCTGTACATGAGTATGATGAGGCTCGGTCCGGCCTGGAGTTCTATAGACACACCATTGCATATCCATTTTGTCACTTCCAGTGGTAGCTTTTGCTGCCCTATGTCCAAATAATGACAATTAAACAGCTTTTGAATCAGTGTTTTACTTTTGCATGTGTACATCTGTGCATGGACAAACACATGTATGCACGCGTGTGTCCGTGTTGCAGGTATGGAGACTCCGTGAAGGGGAACCTGGTGATCGGCACTTTGTCCTGGCCCTCGCCCTGGGTCATTGTCATTGGCTCCTTCTTCTCCTGCTGCGGGGCCGGGCTCCAAAGCCTCACAGGGGCCCCGCGGCTCCTGCAGGCCATTGCCCGCGATGGCATCGTTCCCTTCCTGGAGGTCAGGCTCTGACACGCGCACACACACCCACACACGCATGTACCTCGCAATGTCTCCATGACTGAAGCCACCTTGGCCGCCCACCTCCAGGTTTTCGGTCACGGCAAAGCCAACGGGGAACCGACGTGGGCTCTGCTGCTGACCGCGGCCATCTGCGAGAGCGGCATCCTCATCGCCTCGCTGGACGCCGTCGCCCCCATCCTCTCCATGTGGGTACTGCAACATCCTTTTATGGGAGTGACTTTGCTCATGATTTCGGTTTCCCTGTGGTGCTGTGGAGCAGTTGGTCGTTGGGTCATAACCCACTTTTTTAAACGTTCGACCAAAATTTATTCCACAAGAAGTACAATCTTCATGCCTTTTTCAGAAATTGTACAGTTTTTATCATTCCTTTTATTGTTCTTAATATTCTTTCTCTGTAACATCTTTTGTTATTTCGTGGGAAAAGTGTCTCAGTTTAATTCAAAGGTTATATGGCGATCAACCATCAGGTAAAAGCCTTCTTTGCTTTTTCTTTGAAATTGTGCAGGTTCTTCTTAATGTGCTACCTGTTTGTCAACTTGGCCTGTGCGGTTCAGACCCTGCTTCGTACCCCTAACTGGAGGCCCCGCTTCAAGTTCTACCACTGGTGAGCCGTTTATTCACGTCAAGTTCCTCGTATATGAGGAGATCCACAGGGAGGGCTCCATCCTTGGCCCTGAAGGTCACACCTCAGTGCTGTACGCTGAGCCACCAACCTGGCCGTAATACAACAGAAACTAAAATCTAATGATGCGTATACTCAAAGCGGTGTCACCAATCACCAAAAATTGTATATATGGACATTGATTTTCCATGGTAATGAATACTACCATAAACGTCCAGTTCATGCCATTTCAGACTTCAGCTGAGCTGAAACTAGCTTTCTGAGACTTGGGGATACAGCCCCCATTACGGTGGAGATAGCCCCCTTCCCCCCTTTCTGGTTAGATGCTCTGAACCCTCCCCTCCATCTCATACCGCATGGTACATTCCAAGGATCCCAGCAGGCTTTGTGAAGGAACCGGGTATCAACCTTCGGCCTGAGTTTTTGAAGCCAGCCAAAACTAGCATTTTGTTTAATTTATGAGGCATTTAGGGCACCCTGCAGGCTTTTTGGGGTTTCTCCTCGAGAGCTGTATGGCTGTCATGTTTCCCCTCGTTCCCACAGGGCCCTGTCCTTCCTGGGGATGAGCCTGTGCCTTTCCCTGATGTTCATCTCCTCTTGGTTCTACGCCCTGGTGGCCATGGTGATTGCCGGGTGCATCTACAAGTACATCGAGTACAGGGGGTAAGAGGAGCATCCCCATACAGCAAAGCACGGGTTGGATTTATTTTATAAAATCTGATTTTCCAGGAGAAAGAGGAGGGGAATTAATGCATCTGAATCCTTTGAGAGCACCTGTTTTTATTCTTGAGCTTTAAAAGGCTCTTAACTATTGAAGATAATGAAAATGATGTATTTTATTTAAATCGCCTCATTTTTTTCTCAGCATTTCTTTTTGGTATGTTTAAAATAAGCACCATTTCACTGATTTCACTTAGTGTGACATCCAGGTGATACTTATAAGTAGATCTCCTCTTGTTGCTCTGGTAAGCACATGTGCTGTATGTGCTCTCTTGGAGTCCAGCCTGCCGACGATGCCTGATGTCATAGCAGCCCCGCCCTATCTCTCATACGCACACACACACACACACACACACACACACACACACAGCAAGCTCATTGCTGCCCTCTTTTATCTCCAGAGCTGAGAAGGAGTGGGGTGACGGGATCCGGGGCCTTTCCCTCAACGCTGCCCGCTACGCCCTGATGCGTCTGGAGGAAGCACCACCGCACACCAAGAACTGGAGGTGAGGCGTGGAAGGCGTGAAGCGTGTGCTGCTCAGCCCACTGTCAGGCAGAGCCCACCATCAGGCAGAGCCCACTGTCACACAGAGCCCACTGTCACGCAGAGCCCACCGTCAGGCAGAGCCCACTGTCAGGCAGAGCCCACTGTCAGGCAGAGCCCACTGTCAGGCAGAGCCCACTGTCAGGCAGAGCCCACTGTTCCACACCCCTCTCCGTCCTCTTGGAAGTGATACAGCTTCTCCTGCCATAATTTCCAGATTTCACTCTCTGCCTTTGCGAACGTCAGCATACTCCTCTTATTTCCATGAATTTATTACACTATTACTTAGAATTTATCTCAAAGTTTAGGGAATTGCGTAAATTAAGCCATCAATGCAAAACCAGTGCAGCCCATTGTTTCATTCTATTATAAATTGTCGCCATGGTAATCTGGGGATGGCTTTATTGGTTTGTTTTTTTATCCTGGAGGCCTATGAAATTACTCTGCTGAAAGATAAACCCCCAACATAGGAAGCTGCCAGACCCGCGCATATGGAGACTTTGTGGTGGAATCGAGGTCACACAAGCTGTTCCTCTCCGGCCCAATCCCGCGCCGGGCCTCTCCTGTTGATATCGATTTGTCGGGCCATCTGGTGCCCTTCAGCTCCGGCCCTCCTTCCCGTTGCATTCCCGGTGTTCCCTAAGCCTCTTACGGAGGCCGGGTCACTTTCAGCTCAGCCTCATTTGGCCCAAATTATTCCTGTCTGCTTTAGCTGAATCTCCTTTTGATTTATTATTTGGGCAAAGAATGCAAGTTCAAACAACTGTCTCAGGCTACCCCAGTAAAAATATATTAGTGGCTTGATTTCTGTTTAAAATGCACGACCACAGGAAGCTGGCTTGGTTCAGCTAGGCATGAGCAGGAAGCCCATCTGCTCCTCTCTGCTTTCAGTTTGGGATTTTAGGATTTCAGCCCAGTAAATATGACTGGGAAATGTGTGCTCCAGCTGGGGAGGGGGCCTTCACTCTATTGGGGGTTTCCTGAGGGGCTGCTGCTTGTTCCCTGTGCTCTGCAGTAGCGGTGGTGCACCATCATCATGTTGTATCCCCCTCTGCACCCCCCCTTCCCCCTTTCCACTCTCAGGCCCCAGCTGTTGGTGCTGCTAAACCTGGACTCAGAGCTGGCGGTCAAGCACCCGCGCCTGCTCTCCCTCACCACCCAGCTAAAGGCTGGAAAGGGCCTCACCATCGTGGGCTCCGTCCTGGAGGGCACATACCTCACTAAGGGGCTGGAGGCCAAACGGGCCGAGCAGGTGAAGGAGAGCGCATCCCGGGGGCAGTCGGCTAGCTTATTTGTTGCCGTCTTCATTTACATTTCCATTGTTCCTAAACCGGACTAAACTGGTCTTAATAGGCCAATATGTGTGTGAAGGCTGCCCCCTTCTGGTAAACTAGCAGAATGCCTCATTCTGCCAAAGACAAGAAACTGCCTAGGACAGTTTTTGTATTCTTAAATATTGAATGATAATATTAGATCTTTTTATTATTTCTTGACAGTTGGCTGACTTGTCAGTGATGAGGGATTATTCTGTGTTAATCGTTTAGATGTTTCTGTGCAGTAGTTGGCATTTACCAGCACATTTGGGTGCTGGTGGTGCTTCTCATACTGTATGATGCACTAAGGAATTCTGCAGAAACTAAGATCTCTTTCTGTTCTCTTAACGAGAGGCTTTGCTTTCCCCACATTTTCACCAGCCCCTAGTCAGACAAAGGCAGAGCACAGAATTCAGCTGTGAAGGACTTCAATAGGCTTTCGGAAGACCAGGATTTCAATGCAGTTCTTCATTGTAGAATTTTACCACAGATTGTAGTTGTGTCGTATTGCCGATGGCCTATTTATTCATGTGTGGCTCTTCAGCCTTATTAAATGATGTGTTCTTGGTTTCTGTACCCTACCCATGTGTGTGCAGAACATCAAGTCTACCATGTCCACAGAGAGGACCAAGGGCTTCTGCCATGTGGTGGTGTCGTCCAATATGCGCGACGGCTTCTCCCACCTAATCCAGTCGGCCGGCCTCGGTGGCATGAAGCACAACTCGGTGCTGATGTCTTGGCCCGGGAGCTGGAAGCAGGGCGTGGACCATGCCTGCCTGACCAACTTTGTCGGTGGGTCTCCTTTTCTTTTCTGTCGGGTCAGGTGGAACGTGAGTGAACGATTTGGGGGCCAGGGACTGGAATCCATGTCCGATTCGTCCTACAGAGACAGTGCGGGAGACCACAGCCGCGCACCAGGCTCTCCTGGTAGCCAAGAACGTGGACAACTTCCCCGCCAACCAGGACCGGCTAAATGAGGGGACAGTGGACGTGTGGTGGATCGTGCACGACGGCGGCATGCTTATGCTGCTGCCCTTCCTGCTACGGCAGCACAAGGTGGGTCTCCATGGAGCCACGGGCGTTTTCCGGCTAGTGGGGCGCCGCTTAGCCAGTTAGCCAGCCAGCCTACCAGGCACCTCCCATCTCTGCACCGTCTGGTATGTAGTAGGGCGTAATGTCCCCTTCCCAACCCAGTCCAAAGAGTTTAGAGCAGGGGTGGGCAATCTTATCCGCAAAGGGCCGGTGTGTGTGCAGGTTTTTGGGATAACCTTTATGTCAGCTGTTCAAACCCAGGTGTGAGGACTCTTCAGCCAATCAGTCCTCTAATTAGTGACTTAATTAGGGAGTTGCAGCGAAAACCTGCATACACACCGGCCCTTTGCGGAGAAGATTGCCCACCCCTGGCTTAGACAAAGGACTGAAGAGCAGATTTTCAAAACTCACTCATACATTTTCAAGAAAACTTCCGTGTGCTTAGTCAGTTTTTTCGAAATTTACTGAAAGTTCATTGGATTATAGGAGGACTGAGTGAGTTTTGGTAACCGTCTCATCTCGAACATTGAGTTTTGGACATTTGTTCTTCAGTTACCAGGAGGGTCAGCAACACATGGCAGCAGTGGTTATTGATATACAGCCCAAAGGTTGTGGGTTCAAGTTCCTTGAGAGCCACTTGGTGACACTTAGAACAGTACTGACCCGGATCTGCCCAGTAAAACATCCAGCGCTGTATGTGAATGTGAACAGCTGTGTCACCTTGGGTGACAGCTTTGACAATGTGTAAGGTCAAGGATGGGCATCGCACCATTTGGGCTGGTAGTGTTAAGTAAGAGGCTGTCTATGCCGTAGGCAAGAGCTGGGAGCTCATCCTAGCCTGGAAATAGCTGTATTGAGCTGCAGACCCCTATCTCCTGGGGAGCCAGGAAGAACATAAAATTCAGCTAATTCCTGACCTGCTTGTCATCCTTCCCACCAGGTCTGGAGGAAGTGCAAGATGCGCATCTTCACCGTGGCTCAGATGAACGACAACAGCATCCAGATGAAGAAGGATCTGCAGATGTTCCTGTACCACCTCCGGCTGGATGCTGAGGTGGAGGTTGTGGAGATGGTAAATGACAGCCTGGTGTCTTTCTGTTTAATCATCCTGAACACCGTGAACCAGTGAGTCTGGGGGTAAGGCTCAAGGGTCTGACCAGTGGTGTTTAGCAGACAGAATGGCATGGTGGTAATTGGGTTCCTGCTGAGATTGAATGATCAACTTATACATTTCGGTCAGCTGTTGTTCTTTTGTGTAACCCAGCACGATAGTGACATCTCAGCCTTCACCTACGAGAAGACTCTGGTGATGGAGCAGCGTTCCCAGATGCTAAAGCAGATACATTTGTCTCGGACTGAGCAGGAGAGGGAGGTACGTACAGCAGCTTGTGGGTGACGTTGGCGAGTGGAATTCATATAGATCTTTTTGGCAAACGAATGAATCAATATGAGGCTTAAATTTTGCAATAATCAACAAAGTGTTTGATCACAGGGTTTCAGTTCTTTCATCTTTGCCTGGCAAATTACCGATACAGAAATTGGTTTTACAAGTTATTGGGTCACATTATTGTTGACTTTACTTTGCCTGTTTGGTCATGTGGAGGGGATGTCGGGGGGTGGAGGGCTCAATGAGCAGAGTTAGCATTAAGAGAGAGAATCGGAGAGGGGGGGCGGCGAGGTTGATGTGACAGCGACCGAATGGAAACTTGCGGACTCTCCGCTGGGGGGGGATGGTGCAGATTCAAAGCATCACCGATGAGTCACGCAGCTCCATCCGGAGGAAGAGCCAAGGCAGAGAGCGGGCCTCGGGCCGCGGCCAGCGGAACAGCGTTCGGGAGGACGAGGTAGTCCTGTCCCCCTCCCCCCGCTGCCGTGATGCCTGCCCTAAGATGAAGTGGTTTCTAAGCAACTCCAAGGCAGATGCCCTTAGAGACAAGCTTCCCACTCCCCATCCTCCCATCACCATGTTAGAAACAGCCGTGCCCCCCCCCCCCCCCCCACCCCAGCATTGTCATCTCTCCAGTAGTATTTCGGAACCCATCAGCTGGTGACCTGCTTGCTTCTGAATACCCAGCACCCCTCTGTAAGGCATTCTGTTCATTTATTAGTTCACCTGTTCCACAACTTCATTGCAGGAATGTGCCTGTGCATAAGTATACTATATTTTAACTGACTGACTGTGGCATAAGTAGTTCTGTTAAAGCTTTGAACTCGTCACCTGTATCGTGTGAGTTCACATTATATGATGTCTCCCTATGTACACTAGCTGCAAAGGAAGCATTTGAAAATATTGGATTCAAAGGCTGAGGCTGCTTGTAGATGGATCACTGACATCTTGAGTGACGAATTGTTGCTGTGCTTCATCTGCCATTTGGGGCCATTTCTTGTGTGTTTTCCTCCATTGGCTGCAGCTTTTCAGAAATACCTTTAGTTTTAAGAGGTTTCCTCAGCTCGCATGGGGATAGACTCCAGTGGCTTCTGTGCCAGACCTAAGGCTGGTGATGTGCCCTCAGCCTCTTCTGTATGTGGCACACATCGCTGACCCCGACCCCGCCCCCGCTGACCCCGCCCCCGCTGACTCCGCCCCTCAGGCTCAACTGATCCACGACAGGAACACGGCGTCCCACGGCTCGTCCCACGACTCGTCCTACGACTCGCCCAACGCCAAGAGCGATGCCACCCCCGACCGGGTGCACATGACCTGGACCAAGGAGAAGATGTTCAGCGAGAGGAACCGAAACCGCGAGGTCAACGTGGGCGTGAGGGACCTCTTCAACATGAAGCCGTGAGTGTCTCCCTGCTCAGTCCTGCTTCACAGTTCTACGGCACCCCCTTAGACGATGTAATGGTGCGCAAGTACTGTGCATTTCGACCAATCAGATGGTGGTGGTGGTTTGACCACGCTTTCACCCCTGCTAACCTAGTAAGCAGGGCCATGTTAGTTTTGGTACAGCTCGAGTACAGCTCGGGTGTAGCTTGGGTACATCTCACATAATGTACAATGGAAACAGTCTCCACACTACAGGTTGGGTATGGTTTGGTTCTTGTTGGCAGTAGAAAAGCACCACAAGTTATTCTTCGAATGTTTTCCTGAAGCCTTCGCTGGCCCCTTTCTGTGCTCACACCTGTTCTCGTGGCCTTTCATAAAGGGTTAAACACCATAGGCTCTTTAAAAAGGCTCAGAATCTTCAGGTAGCATGAAAAAGAACGGGGAGCATAACGCCTGCAGTGGGCTGGACGCAGCTGGCATGGCATTGCAGGCTGACTCTAACGTCATTTGTGCGTAGACATGTCTAGCTGTGGTGTCCATATGCATGGCCTGACGTGGACACGTCCATGTTACTTTCACCAAGCATCTCATATTCGTACAAATCATCCGAGTATCTCGTGTCCGAACATCTATATGATTAAATATTTGTGTGTATCTGACAGGACGTTTTGTTCTTTTATGTGCTGAATGGTAATACTCCTACCTGGGTATTAAGTGAATACCATGTTGAAATACGGGGTTCCCTTAAAATCAAAATCAAGAAACTTAAATTGGAACTGATGGAATATATTGAAATCTAAAATACTGCAATCTGTATTTGTTGGTCAAAAAATGACGCATCTTTTCAAAGATGGACATCATGTGATGAAAGCAGGAACCCTAAAATTTTGCAGAAAACCTCTAAGTGTCTTTTTGTCGTTTTGTTCTGTCTTCCTCCTTCTAGAGAGTGGGAGAGTCTGTAAGTCACATTTCTCTTTGTCTATGCTGTGTGTGTGTGTGTCTGTGTTTGCGTGCGTGTATGTGTGTGTGACAGTGCTCATGCTCATGCTTTTCATAGCCTTGGGTTTGGCCACGAGGGCTGACCGGGGGATTTGGGAGTGGCAACCAACCTCCCACTCAACCCCCCCCCCCCCCCCCCGCTACTGTCCTGTAAAAACCCTTTTCTTCCCAGCTGCAACTGCATGTATGGTAGCATTTGTGTCGTGGGGTATTCAGCACTTTCCACTTTTCCACCAAACCCCCTGAAATGGGGGCTGCCTCGTGGTCAGGAACACGATGTCATAGCAGAGGGGGGGGGTTCAGGTTTGCTTACCAGAGCTTTTGAGTGATACATCATTATCAGGCAGGCTTAGCCAGGAAGGTGCCCCTTTACACGGCATGTGTGCCCAAAAGCTTTGTGGCTCGCCGTCTGAATTATGAATCTTTTCATGTGTTTTACACCAGGCCATATTCTCTCAACAATAAAACTCATAAGTTTGTTCCAAAATAGCCTGTAATATGACACCTATGTTAAGGATACATAATTGACAGGCTCGTGAGATAAACCAGTTTTCAGTAGAGAAGCTTCTAAGTGAATTCTTAAATTAGATGTGCTTCAAGGACATTCCATGCTGACGACATGAAATTTAATTTGCCAATCCAGCTTTTCTGGCTCTTTGCCCAGCAGAAGCTCCTCTATTTCTCTCTTTCTCTCTCTGTCTCCCCCTATTGGCTTTGGCTGGGAATGGTGCTTGCTTAACATATTATGAATGCTGCTTTAATTGTCATTGAGCTGCTTCAGGCTGGGGGCTCGAACGTGGGGGCACTTTTTCCTCGACGTTTTAAAAGAGTGCTGAAGCCCCGGGGGGTTGGGTTCAGTGTAGTAGTTTATAGATGTAGCATTAGGATTAGCGCTGACAGCTCTACTTGACCGGACCTCACTGCTGGCAGAATTATCAGATGGGGAATGTGCCATGTTACAGCGGGGGAGATGCCGTCACAGGCGTTCTCCTCTGTCTGTCCCCTGTCTGGTGAGATCTAGTCCAGTGTCGTCTTCCCGGGAGTGCCCCTGAACACGCGCGTGGGCTACGCTTTGCTGCAGGAATCAGTCCAACGTTCGCCGGATGCACACTGCAGTCAAGCTGAACGAGGTGGTGTTGAACAAGTCCCAAGAGGCCCATTTGGTCCTGCTCAACATGCCGGGGCCTCCCAAGCACAGAGGTGGTAACGAGAACTGTATCCTTCCTTTTTACTCTGATAAGCGTGTCATGTGACTGACCACTCTGTCTGATTTATTATTATTCAGTTGCCAAGTCGATGTCAAATCCTCACAACCATATAGACAACATTTCTCCAGAATATTCTATCTTCTGCCTGGGTCTCCATTCATCCCAGTTGCATGTTGATCGTTGTGATTATTGAATTCATTCTTCCTCTTTGTCATGATTGCATTCCACGGATGGGAAATACGTATGATTCTGGGACCGGTCAGTCACCGCTGCTGCTGTACACACATCATTAGCACGATAAGTATTTCACAGATCCTTTTTAAACTTTATAGACACATTGTATTGGTGAACTTTTGAGACTGGTCAAATTTTGAGACGAATCACTCCAAAGAAGTGAAAGAAGTAGGAATTAAATGAGTGTGATGAGGCCGATTGTTGTCATTCCGACAGTATCTAGTTCCATCGAAGTGACAGTCTGTGCATGTGTCTGTTTCTAGGATCATGTGACTCTCACTCTTTTCTTGACCTGCTGCCTCAGACATGGAGTTCCTGGAGGTACTGGTGGAGGGGTTGAATCGCGTGCTCCTCGTGCGCGGCGGAGGCCGTGAGGTCATCACCATTTACTCATAACCGTGCTGCACAGTTCGGTACACCAGAGCTGCAGGGCATTATGGGAGGCCTATATCAAAGGGAAAGGGGTGGGGCCGGGTCTTCAGCATCACTGATGCGTTTCAGAACTGCAGGCTTATGACCACCTGGGGGTCCCAGCTGAGGACAGAGAGCAGCCTTTTTCACCAGCTGGGTAGCACACTTTCTTCCCCAGCATAGAAATTAATATTTATGGTTCCTTTGTATTCACTTCATTTTGTGTTTGTGTTCCTTTTTGAACACTCAGAAAAGATGTTTGTCATTAGGTTTATAAATTCAGCTGAGGACAACAGTGCAAATAAGAAGGTAGTCAAGTGTTATTTTTCTTTTTTTAAGTCAATGGAAAATTGGTCATAAGACTAAACAGAACATTGACCTCTGACCTGGGATGACCTCTGACTGTCCTCTGTAAGAAGTTTCATGTGTCACTTGTTCCTCTTTTGTCCAGTAGAGGACTTGTGCTTGTAGGGTTTAGTTGTGCTCGTGCTTGTGTTTCTATTTAATGGTATTTACCAGTACGTCTGAAGGCAATTTTAGAATGGCACGGTCCAGGCATGGCTGTCATGTGCTTTAAAGGTGCCCCACTTTCAGTTCAGTAATGTTTTTATTTTTTTAAAACAACAACATGAGGTACAAACACATCGTTTATTAGTCATTCTGGTTTGATACCCCAAATCACAATATCATCTCTATATCTGATGATTAGCAAGGATATATCAAAGCTAGGCACCAGGATCACATCCACAACATCAACACACGCTAGTCTTAGCGTTGAGGGGCTCAGGTGCCTTCAGCCTGATGGGGGGGTTGAGCCTGGTGGAGTTGTGCATGCAGTGCACACCATACCCACCGGCCTCTCCTGTAAGATGTGTGCAGATATGGGTAAAGCCATCTCACCGACAGTTTTAATGACAGTAATTGTCTGGTAAAAGCACCAGTCATCAGGAAAAAAGCCATAGTTCATATGGTAATGCTGGACCTCAGACATCGTGTGTTGTCAAGACTCATGGATTAGGCCATTGGCGGAAGAAAAACATTATGGGGTTGAACTTTTCAAATCGTTACCTCAGTCTCCAGTGAAGTATCATTTCAACCTCAGGCGACGGCCAAAGAGGCCAAATTTGAAGCCTGCCGTCCCTGTGGGGACAGAAAAAAAATGTAATCTATGCACCGTTATACGTTATGCGGTTGTGTCATTTTTATGTTTTAATCTGCATGTGTACAGCGGGCATGATCCTGGAGCTTAAAGGTGTTTGTGTTGTGGCGAAGGATTCGTTTTAGAGGCAAAGTCATGGGTGTCGGTTTTGACACCCACGCGTATTTGTTGGCCACCAGCAGAGAGAGACCGTCTCTGTTTCAGTCGAAGGGATTTTATCACAGCACTTTGGGTCTCATAAAACGCTTAAAGGCACTGGCTATTTTCGCGTCAAGCCCTGTGTCTTTGCAAGCTTGCGTATATCTTGCTTCACGGGAAGGCAGAAACCCCTTGCAAGTTAAACTTCACTACATCATGAAATACTACGTAGGCCACCCGTTTTGTTTAAGCTAATGTGTCAGGTCACAGGGAGCTTAACTAATCATACAGCTCTTGTAAAATAAGAATGAAGTAGGTTCTCCTCTGCTCATTATGGGGGACGACACCAAGTTGTGGTTGACTTCAATCCTGGGAGACAAAGATTAATTTGTCAAATATGGTGGAAACAATTAGCTTATTCAAATGCTTAGCATCTCAGTTGGAGTTGAGATTTATGGCCTCCCACAGGAAAAAGGACTGCAGGAATGGTGAAACACAACGGCTGCAGTCCACCTCAAAATTACCCACAATGCCTCTGCACACCTGAGAAGCCAAGTTTCTCTGTAAAGGTATTCCAGGGTGGATTAGAGACACACGCAGAGCGCATATAAACTAGCTGGTGAAAACCAAAGATTTAGACCAATTGGCTGTCCTGGTGCAGTGGAGATGTCTTTTCAACCAGCAAACACTAACTGTGAAGCAGTGCATGTCTGTGTTACTAATTTGTCAGCAGAGGGCTGAATTTGACCCTTGTCTAGTCTCACCACAGGACTCCACATCAATGAGAAAACTCTTCATTTGTGGGTTTTTACAGCTGTAAAGAGGCAGTTTGTCTTGCCAAAACTGGCCCCTGATCTTTGGATTACATGTGAAATGTAACATTTTAGGTCTTTAGGCGTCTTAATTGTGTACAGAAAAAAGTGCCAAAAACATTTAGAAGGAACTGTGGAAGGACACGCCTTGTATGAAGGACACGCCTTGTATGGACTCACCTGGAACATTAAAAAACTAAAAGATCCAACCTGACAAGCTGCTTACTTTCTGCTGTGTAAAGATTGGGTGATGTGATGGCAAGGTGCATTCTGAGAAATATAGAGGTTCAGTTAAGAGGTTTGGTCTTCCTTCTTTACTGAACTTCCCAGTGGGAATGTGCCACCATATCACGAGTTCTGGAGTTTTCTTAATGGATAATGAAGGGACTGTGTTTCTTGGCCTCCTGTGAACTGTAGCCCTTTTTCTCATTCATGAATTAGCTGAAGCCCCCCCCCCTTTAACAAAAAAACCAAGTCAATACATGTTTTCAGCAGAAGCCTTTGGTCATGAGGTCATCACCATTTACTCATAACTGCAGCATGGTTTGGGACCCCAAAGCCGCAGTGCATTTTGGGTAACCTGTAACGAGGGGGAAGGGCTGGGTCCACCAGGGGTGCCAGAGAGCAGCCTTTTCTACCAGCTGATTTACAAGCACACTGTATCTTCCTGCACAAAAATCCAAATTTATGGTTCCTTTGTATCCACTTCGTTTTGTTTTTGTGTTCCTTTTTGAACACTCAAAAAGATGTTTAGGTTTATAAATTCAGCTGAGGACAACACTGCAAATAAGAATGTAGGCTTGTGTTGCTGTTCTTTTTTGCCTGTTTATTACAAGACATTACACGTGTGTGGAAGAATGCTCTGGTCATACCCCTAGACAAGCGGACCGCTTTTGACATAGGCTGCAGATAGTACCCCGCAGTAGTCATTAGTTACCACCAGGTGGCACCAGTATAACACTCATGAGCCAGGCATCTTGAGGGCTCCTTGACAATGAATGTCAGGTTTTTTCGTTGCTCTAAAGCACATTTTATTTGTGTGCTGTCTGACTAAGGGAATTTCTCCCTGTGTAGTTCCACACCTTTGAGCATTTCTTAGTTTTACGATATATATTTTTTTGTAACCATAACATTGTACTTTTTTTAAAGTATGTTGTGAACAAAGTGTGGCTGTTTTTAGGGCAGGCCTGATGTCCACCTAGATGTTTTCTGACTACATTTATTTCAAAATATGCGCTTGTGTCATTTGTGGTTATTGTGTGTGCAACTATTTGCACGTGACTTCCTGTTACTTGCCATGTTTTTTTTTGGGGGGGGGGGGGGGCGCAGTGGGGTAACGTTTGAGAGCTCTGGGTATCGTTGTATTTACACATGCTGTCCCCACCTGGAGCACTGTGCGAGCAGGACTTGCTGGTTCATCTCACCCAAGGAGAAGACACAGAACAACCAGGACAAAGGGAACAAGTTACATGTGTCTTTTGAAGGAAATTGATCGATATGTTTTTTGTTTTTTTTTTTACATGTTCAATGTGTTATCCACCAAAGATAACTTATTTGTGGGCCTGTCACATATAACAAATAAAAGGGCACTTAAACTAATCAGCTCCTCCTTCTCCAGGATGCTTTTCAAATGTTCTGGTGGTAAAAATCAGCACTTAATATATAAGAGAATGGTGTGATCTACCTCATAAAGGGAATAAGGGGGGGTTACCATGCTCACAGCCCGTACCGGCTGCGACGGTGGTTTGGGGGGGGGTTACACAGCATGTTAACATGCGATACCCCCCCACCCCCCTGCTTTCCAGTGAGTGCATGGCTTTTGCTGTCCATTCGTTATCCAAACCGGCTTCTGCTCGTTGAGCTGAGGGGAGGGTGCCGGCGGCTGGGGAGGCAGTACGTTAAGATGCACACTTTCGGCGGGAATGGCCCTTTTAAATGGAATTTGTGCCTCTGAGTCATGAATAAAGTGCTGAATGATACCGGACCGAATGACCCGGCTGTTATTGGACAAGCACATCCCCTGCGCAGACACCAGTCTTGGGCCGCTATGGCATCCGGTTGACACACCATGGTGTGGTGAGGCTACAGTGATGTCACTTAGCCGCTCCTTTGAAACACTGGCATAAGTGACCTTCACCAGCAGAGGGTATGGAGATTTTGCCTGACACTGATTCCAAACAATTAACTACTGACAACACTATTTATCTTCACACGAAGATTGTAATTCTGTTACAAGGTAGCTGAACAAAACCATTACAAACTGCATTACAGCCGTGTTGCTTCTCGTGAGAATGCTTTGTGCCTCTGTCTAGTCATTAGTATGCATAAAGAGGCAAGACTGAGCAGTTTTAGGTCTAATACTATAAAGAAACAGGGACAGATTCCATAAGATGCCCATAAGAGCGAGAAAACCCCAAGAGGAGGGTATGGTGACCCTGGCAAAGGGCTGGCAGAGGGAGCAGGAGAGAAACAGATTTAAATATGACATTTTGAGATTTCACAATTTACTACAGCAACACTGAAAATCAAAGGAATGCAGCAGAAACATTCAGATCACATTCAGATCTTAGCTGTATCTGGTGACATTGGTGGTGGAGGATTTCCAGAATATAGAAGTTTGGGACACTTGTGTTTTTCTTCAAAAGTACTCATGTGCTGCAAGAGGGTCAGCTGTGGTTTCACAACAATACCTGATGACCAGTGAAGTAGGAAGAAAGTGGCAGATGGGGAACTGCAATAAATGCAGATCTGTGGATAATGAAGATTTCCTTTGTACTGATGGTTTCCCTCTTGGGTAAATATCCCTAATCTTTTCAGTTTTCTCAAGTGTTGTTTGCATTTCTTAACATGACAGTGACAAAGATAGAGTTGTAACTGTTGTAACTGTCGATTTGTGTGTTAAAATTGCACCAGAATCAGAATCTTTATTTGTAAACTACCAAGGCCGGTGGAAATTTGTGTTGGCAGAACCTGTTATAGTTGGAGAAAGCATGACAAAGGGAACAGACAAATAGCATAACTTAGAGAGTAATATGACTCTAAACATAGCCTTAGTACAGCATTATTGATGGTAGAATTAAATATGTCTGACAAAGGATGATCAGTAAGGAACTATAATGAAAGCATCTGAAAGCCACACTTAATGACATTTAGCAGTCGTGAGTTCATGCTTTAACATCAACCTACAATACAATTCCGGGCAGCAGGATTTCTATCCAGGGTAACCGATTCAAACTGGTCTTTTATGTGACCATGTCTGCCCTCAGAGAGGAAGATATGGGCTGGTATCAGTGTGTCATAGATCAATTTCCATCCCTCATTGGCCACCATCATACCGTGAGTCTTATTGTCATCAAAGGTGAGAAACTGATAGATAAAGTGATTTTTTTTATATAGAGTGATGAGCTTTAAGCTAAGGGAGTACTGAAAGATAACTGATATTTTTGATAGGACAATAGAATTGATGCCATAATTAGTCAAACACAGCAACACTGCTGGCTCGGTGTATCTTTCATTCATTGATGTAAATCAGATATCAGTAGATGTGAGACTTACATTGTGTTTACACAATGGTTGTGTCACCAGCAAGTTGAACCACAACTGACCCCCCACATAATTCATCAATGGAAGTCAGTGACATCAAGGAATCAATGTAAGCGCTTGCTCTCAGTCACTGCACAAGTCTCTGTTTCTTAGTCAGAACTTTCTTCCATGACATCTTTATTCCACATCCATTCAGGTCAGTGAGCAGGGCATGACTTGACTGCAAACATACTAGACAAAGATAATAGAAGCTTACTATTAATAATAATTAATACTTTATTGATCTCTGTGGAGAAATGCTGATTATGTCTTTATGCCTCCCTCAACTTGCTCTTTGTAGAGTAAGCTGTCCATGAAGGGCAGCCACCTGTAGCGGCGCCCAGGGAGCTGGGGGTTAAGGGCCTTATTCAAGAACCCGCAGACATGCTGAGGCTGCATTTGAACTGGCAACCTTGTGATTACAGGCACACAGGCTTAGCCCACTGAGCCACATGCTGCCCCCATCCATCCAGCCATCCATCCATCCATTCATTCATTCATTTTCTGTAACCGTATATCCTAGTCAGGGTTGTGGGAGTTCCAGAGCCCATCCCAGATTCTATGGGCGCAAGGCAGCCACCCAGGATGAGGTGCCAACCCATCGCAGGGCACACTCACACACCATTCACTCACACACCATTCACTCACAGGCACACCTATGGGCATTTTAGTAACTCCAATTAACCTCAGCATGTTTTTGGACTGTGGGGGGAAACCGGAATACCTGCAGGAGACCCCATGATGACACGGGAAGAACATGCAAACTCCCGTGTATTCTCAGCTCAGATGTGAGTGTACACGGATAGGTCATGCATTGTTGGTTAAGCTATGCATCGTTACAAGAAACTATTGACTTAAGTAGACAGGCTGACTTCCCCTCTCTAAATACGTAGGTAAGTTGGGTTGTCCCCCTTGTGCTGAATTGTATTTAAAAGACCTACAAAGGTTCAATTCTGGGACAGAGTGTGTCCTATATATATTTTTAAACATATATCAGATTGCTAGCATATATATAACTAGCAATCTGATATATGTTTATAAATATATATCAGGTGGCCTAGTTTTTTAAGGTTTTCAAATGTAATTCTGATGGTAATTTCAATTTTTTGTGTTGTTTCATCAACGTTTATAGACTGAAAATATTAGATATTTTCTCCACTTCAGGTGGCAGGTAACACACTAGCTAAGAGCATGGACTGGTGAGCTAAAGTCACAGGTGGACCCTGGCTTTGGGCCCTTGAGCAAAATATTTACCCATGATTGCTCCAATAAGAAATGTCTAGCTATACGAATGGGTTAAAAAAAAAGCAGCTTTGAATTAAAGAGTGTTTGCTGAGGAACTAAATTGATGAAAAAATTTACATAAAGGGAGTCATCTAAAAATTAGCAAGGTGTGGTCTATCCTTAGCTGGGTCGTCTTTGCTCTGATGCTGGCGTGCACCTTAATGGTCAGCTGGTGGGAAAGGTCTCCAACATCTCCAACCTCCACATCAGGGGTCACGCCCAAGACCAGTGTGCAAGGACTCCCCAAGAAGGACCCTTCCAACACCTCCCTCGCACTGCACCTCCCCTCTGACGTTAGTTCGCTCTCGCAACGTGTATTCAAATTGATAACTTGGGATTTTCGTTTTTTTCTTCCTCAAAAATGAATCCATGTTGTGCTGCAATTCTTTTGCTAACTAGTGATCATACCCTGATTAAAGAAATCAAATATAATCCCAGGATTGTGTTTTTCAGCTGTTTTGAAGAAGTGACTTATACCACCAATTCATCTTCCAGCTGGCTATACTGGCCAGGGCTGCACTGGGGTTAAAAACTGGCCCTGGAGTTTGGGGTCCCACGCAATAAATTTAGCCAGCCCACAGATAAATGTCTGGTGTACCAGATAACCAAACCCTGTTCATAACGGCGTGGATCCTAGCCAAAGCAGCACAGGGCACAAGGCTGGGGTATACTCTGGATGAGTCCCCTGTAAGAGGACACCAACTGTGGTATATATGTTGACTATTTACAAAACCATTTATCCAAAACTGTGACACAGGTTCGAAATGAAATCCATTTCTCTTGAAATCTTTGTTCATATTTGTGTGTGTGTGTGTGTGTATATATATATATATATATATATATATATATATACACACACACACATATATATATGTATGTGTGTGTGTATCAAACCTTCTATTGAGGAGTAGTAATTGGGTTTACCCCTCTGTGTGACACAGCACAATTGGCAGTATTAATTTAACGCGAATGTTCATATGAAAACATCACAATTATCACTGCTAGTCTTCCAGGAAAATTTCGTGTACTCGATCGTATGACTTCCTGTCCGAGCAGATTTGAATAACATGGTCCTCATGATTTTGAACATCTAATATAGCTACTGGGGAACTCTTTGCTCTTTTTACCAAGATATTTGATGCATCAATACTGAACTTCCGCCGTGCAACCTAATAAGAAACACACCACAAAAAATGAACCGACAGGATCGTAATTTGCTTCAAAATATTATGGTGTGTGTACAGCTGTGTTGAAGACCCGGAATAAGCATGACCAGTTTGCTTTATGGTTAATATTTCACCACACCATCAGTGAATCCACAGCTGCATTAAAGACAGACGGTAATACCATGGTTATTTTGATTTAAAATGATCTATGTCGCCTGAAAAATATTAATATGTGTCGTTATTATTAGATTTTTGAGAAAGTGGAATTCTGCCCTGTCACTTGAGGGTTAAAACAGGGCGGGAGGGAGCTTGACGTATTCTGCATAGTGCAAAACAGCATTGCAACATCAATAACCAGCACTATAACAACTCCGGGCATCCCACAGCACGTTTTATTCACCGCTGGTTTCTTACAACACCGGCAAAAGAGGCCTATCTCAAAAAAACATGTGTTTCGTATTTATAAATACAAAAAAGAAATAAAGCTAAATAGTACATTTTTTCTTTCGCCTCAAAAGAGGGCGTTGCAGGAAAACAGAAGGTGACATGTCTTTGGGCAGAAGATAAGCGTGCGACGCTTGGAGGAGGAAGCCGACACGTAAAAGGATGAAACAGGCGCAGACTGATCGCGGCGTGCGGGTACCGACGTAGCTAGGTGCAAGGAAAACCCCAAGCACCGAGACCAGAAACCAGGGCTGATGCGAAAATGCGAGGCGCGTGGATCTCCCTCCGTGCAGGTGGATCGTTAACCTGATGGCACGGTTTAATCTTTCTCGTATATCTGCGCCTAGTTTCGGGTCAGTGCTGCTCTGGGTCTTAGGATGGTTAGCGGAGACGCTCGGCGGTAAGAACTGATCGTGGGCGAGAGGAGCCATGCTGCCCGGCGTCGGGGTGTTTGGCACCAGCCTGACGGCCAGGGTGATCATCCCCCTTCTGAAGAATGAGGGCTTCGCCGTCAAGGCGCTGTGGGGACTCACTCAAGAAGAAGCCGAGGAGCTGGCCAAGGAGATGAACGTGCCCTTCTATACGAATCGGATCGACGACGTGCTGCTGCACCAGGATGTGGATTTGGTGTGCATCAACCTACCTCCCCCGCTCACCAGGCAGATTGCCGTCAAGACATTGGGTGAGTCTCAGTCTTATTTGCAGCTGTGCGCAGGGAAACTATCGTATTTTGTTCGGATATTTATGCTTCTCGGCGTCTTTTCCTTTCACACTTATCGTACCCTGCTGCATCTTGCATCATGCGTTGAACTTCCTGCAAAAACGAAACGCCATCATGCAATCGCGGTGAAATTAAATAGGTTACCTACATATCTGGTACAAACGCATACCGAAACCGTGTAGCATGACATGCAACGGCTTTATGGGGCGTGTAATTTCCTCACTGGAGATCCCCAGTTTTGGCAGCCCGTGCAAGAGAGCCCAGAGGTTCGGTTCGGGAGCTGGATCTGGTGTGCAGACTGGCCGCAGGGCAGGTGCGGCTGGCTCGTAATGAAGGAACTGGCAGCGTGAACCGGTTTCCTATATTCCGTTCATCAGTTTGTTTAGGCTTTCGAAGAAACAAAGGGTCACATTCAGCTTCACAGCAAAGATGGATAGCTCTCTAAAAATACTGAAATATATTGGTCGTGTGCAACAGTATTTTTTGCAAACAATGGGTCCTTATATCCAAATGAAATGACACTTCATATGTTTTTGGAATGCGCGTTATTGGCTTTTTGATGAGCACTGAAAGCAATTAGAATAGGCAAGATATATTTTTGCATAACTATGTTGTCGCAGGTTTAGGTAGGTGAAGTGTGTGTTAGTATAATAATGAGGTGTTGTAGATCAGTATGATTTAAACAACCAGGCTTGAAATGGATGATTGAAAGAGTATGTGAACGGACTGTTCAGTTCAGTAAATCATCTAATGCAATTTCGCTTGCTGTTAGTAGTGCTCAGACGACATGTTATTGTGTCACGTTGCCAAATCACTATTTCTTTTAAAAGCACTCTAATCAGCATGGTTATTGGTCGTAACGACCGATCTTTTTTTTTCTGCACAGTAGACGGCGACTGTTTGAATCGGGTGTAGCTCTAGATTCTGCCGCATCTACTCCCGTGAAATGCAGGCAGGTTGAGGGATCTCAGGGAGGTGTTACCCTTCCCCGTCCCTCTGCAGGCAGCGTCCGCTCTGGATCGGAGGGCAGACTGACACATGCAGGTGTCTCGTGGCAGCAAAAAATAGCCCCAGCGTGTTCAGCCGCCGTCATGGACACCGAAAATAACTGGTGGACGTTCATGAAGGAAAGGGATCGTTTATGTTTCCTGGTTGACTGTTGATGGTTGGCATTATGTGGGCGGGGCGCTAAGGTTGACGAATACACTAAGAATATTATTAAACAGTATCCAGTGTCTGAATCAGTTTTAGTGGGGGGTGGCTTTATGTATAACACAATGCGCAGTATGAAAGTGAGGCAAGGGGTACCTTCATTTTGGCTAGTTTTTGGGTCTGGAAAATTTATATAATGCATTGTTTATTGCAAGGCAAATTAGTTTATAACCTTGTAACCTAGAAGTGCTTACTGTATGTAAGATATACATAGACGGAAATCAGTTTTGATTGTTAATTTCTCTTGTAGATTTCAAATATTTGTGCATATTACAGTCCTACCGGTTCTTCTGTTCACTGCCATGCAGGTGAGGGCTTCGAAAGCGTACTTGTACTGCAGTGGACTTTATGGAGTTATTAACCTGATCTGTCGGATCTTGCTGTTCAGTAAAGCACAATATCAGCAGGACTTATCGATCGTTAGTCCGCAGTAAATGGACACGAAATGGAATCGGAAAATATTTTGAATGGACTAATTAAACAGTTAGTAAAACAAAGGTTCAGCTAATTTCATAATCCAGCAAGGTAAGAAACTGATACTACCATGAACCGATGCAAAGCATCTTTGTTATTATTATTTTCTTTCAAATGAGTATGAACTAGGTCAGAGCTGGCAAAAGCTGGTTTTAAGTCACCCCAGCCCTAGCTCCTCCTGTGTAGTGTTCCCCCCCCATTTCTTGAGACATGCACAAAGGGGAGGCCTGTCTTGGGTCAGCACTGTTCCAGGTGATAGTGAATGAAGAAGCTGGCTCTCATGAGATTTTGTTTTTCACTCTCACGAGCTTGCAGACTGAAAGGCATCACGTATCCCTAATTGTTTGTGCTGCCAAGGAGGCCATGATAATGATTATGATTGTGAGCTGCGAAAATGTAACACATTCGATTTTAACCCTGTTTACACTCTAAAGATGTTTACAGCAATTGCATGTGAGGCATTTTTGTCCACATGAAAACAGACATGCCACAGGATCTTCCTGCTGATCAAGCACCCTGATTATGAATGTGAAAGTAAGACCTGCAGGCCGAACGTGTGGCTGATTTGCTGATTGGCTGATTGCTCTCCAACACACCGCATATAGTGCCAAGCGTTATGTGCAAGGTGGTGTGTCTGGGTGTCAATAAATATACACACACTGTCATTATCTTTTGCCGTTTGTCACCTGCCTTTAAATACTCATGAAACAAAATGCTGGAAAACTAGTTCTGAGTGGAAAGTTGTGGCAGAAAGTACACTGTGTATGGAAAGTATTTTTAAAAAAAATGCAAATCAACGCAGTGTTCACATTATTTATTGATCTACCCTTTTAAAACTGATTTACCGCTCAACCAAAAGCATTTGTTTTTTTTGTCTTTTAATAAAAAAAATACTTAATATAATATTTCCTACTTATTCATGATACGCACATGCCTTTCATTTCTTTGGCTCTATGATGACATCACGAGTTGCGTGATGCAACTTGTTGGCTTTCATAGGCCGAGGGAACAGGTTATGTCTGCTCCCACCCATTATTCAGGTAAACTCCATCGTTTTGATCTTCCCCACAGCCCCAAGAGATAAAAACCCCCAGCCTGGAACAATACAATACACCTCATATGCTGAGGCTGGAAACGCACCTGATTCTTTTCCTGCTCGCCCACGAGCCTTGTCACACTCTGGTGAACCAGTCTTTCCTTTCTGTAACAGTCTGATGTTACTGTGATGGGGCTATAAGCAAGTGTCATCGACTCCCAGAATGCTTATGCCTGATTCAGCTCTCTTGCAGCAATAATTTTGCAGATCATCCATTTGATTATACAATAGAACACTAACAATTCTGCCTCTCTGCTGCTGTTAGAATCTGTCACTCAGAATTCCTTCCTTCCCATCTGTGAATAATGTAAGGGTATTAACATATAAAAATTAAATGATCTTTAGGCTATGCAAATTCTATAATTTCTTTATTTTCAAGAACATGTCCTTTGTAAAGATGGTTCTTCCTAAGTTTTTTCACAAATGTTCAGGGGTGAGCTAGCTCCCAAAGCCTTCTTGACGCTATGTCGTTTGTATGTTCTATCTTTTAAGTGTTAAGTGTTAGTGTTAAGAAGGCTTCGGGAAACTCACCCCAGGTCTCTGCATTGTTCAGTTTCAATATAGACATCTTTGCTGGGCAGGTTAACAGAAGACCATTTAGATTTTCCTACCATCTAAACTCCTGCCACAGTCTAAACTCATTCTTCCCTTTTTCATCAATGTGAGATTTTAGTTTGACTGTGGAAATGACAGCAGTTTACCCTTTTGTCTGTCGTTGTTTGATGAGTGATTTTTTCTCTCCCCTTCCCAGCACCTAAACCATCATTTCTTTTCATTTCTTTGCTCTGAAAACCATTCCACGTGATGTATCCTGCAAGGGCACCTTCAATGGTACCTTGTTGCCATTGGTCTCACAGTTAGTTCTAACCAGAACAATCGATTCATTACTTTTATTTATAATATTCTTTTTCTCATTTTTCTTATTACCTTTACACACGATTTAAGAGATCAAATCTATGGCTCAAGAATATCTGTTAGGGGGGAGCTTACATCATGTCAGTCCAATCAGGTGCCTCTTTATTGGGTAGGTCTACATCATGTCTGTCCACTCAGGTGCCTCCTTAATGGTCTTGCATTATGTCTGTCCAATCAGGTGTCTCATTACTGGACAAAGTAGTAGTGGTGTTGCAGGGGTGCTTAATTATGCCATATTGTTATGCCACAACTGTTAAACTTATGTATTTATCTTGGCTGTATGGGTGTAATATGGGAGAGTTGAGAACCACACTTGACAAAAACCGCCCTGACACACACATACACACACACACACACACACACACACACACAAATATGCTTGTATTCATATCTTTGAGGGGACCATCCATTCATTTCTTTGGCAAAACCCCAATCCCAATAATGACAACCTTAACCCCTACCCAGTCCTAACCTTATCCATGAGTAACCAAACAAAATACAAGACTTTTGGTATTTTTAGTTTTTTGATTGCAGTCACAGATTTTTATTAAATTGAGTTTTCCCTTGTGGGGACTGAAAAAAATGATTGTCCACAATGTCAAAATAACAGATGTTTATCACACAGCATATAACACTCACACACACAAATTGCCGCACTTCTCTTAAAAACCTGTTTGATTTGCCCATTTACCTGGCCAGATCTTGTTTGGCCTTTCAGAGTTTTAGACCTGAGGGGGTGAGGGGTGGGGGGGTATGTAGGGTGGGTCAAATAACCAGCTCATCTCCACTGTTGTACACAAGCCAGGCAACCCTGCCTAAGAATAGTACCTGTGAGACCAGCTGTGGCTCTAGTAGGTTAATTAGCATTCTACTGAAAAGGACAAGCTGACTCGCTGCATTCGTTGTTAATAATAGTCATCTCTGAAGAAGAGTGTTGTGTCCAGGGCTTGTTTTTTGGTTGCGCGGCTGTGATGCACGTGGTAGAGGCGCAACGATGCATCTGTTGGCCCGTGTTTTCTGTGATGCCAGCTAGCCCAGCCTGTTGACAGGCGGGTTCTCCTTGCTGAGTACTTCTCTTCCTTTCTCCTTCTTCTTTCATGTCTGGGTGTTTATCACAGAATGGGCCGCACTCTCACACACAAGGCGGCGTGATTTTGTGTCTCCTGTTGATTCACACCCATCCAGTTAATTTACATGCTAATTCCAACTAGAAAGGTGCCTGGGCTTAAGGTCTTGTGAAATTGCCTTTGTTTCGGGCCCGAGTTGGATCGCAGTTGGATTTGGAGACCTTGGGTTTGTCTATTGAAGGCCAACAGAGCGAGGGGTTCTGAAGAACCAGTCACTGTGTGTGGTTTATTAACAGAGGATGGTTATGCATTTCAAAACAATGTTTGTGGCCTTCATCCCTCAAGGATCCTCCTACTTGTAAAGTATAAAATGCAAAATGGAGGATCTTCAGTTTACAACCTAACCCTGCCTCGTTGAATGAATGGGTCTTTTGCTGTTTTTTGTATTTTCTGTAGTGTAGAAGTGCTTTCTAATGCCTGGTTACATGATATAGAACCTTTCAACAAATGGGCACAGATTCCTAACCTGCTGAGCTATACCCCACTCACCATACTGAGTCCATCCATCCATCCATCTTCCTTCCTAATGAAAGTGCAGGTAATGTATATAATGCCCATTTCTCCTTTGTATATAGGTCACCAGCTAGATAAAGCTCTGCTAACGGTTACCCCCCAAGGTGTTTTTCCTTGGCCTGTCCTGTTCGGTGACCAACTTCTGTTGTATTGTCTTCTGTAAACACAAGGGATGGTGGCCTGGATGCTGAATTTGTTTACTAAGGCCCATCTTCTGCTTATCAGGTCTCCCACCTACTTTCTCAGCCTCAAAGGTCCTGTCACACGTTACTCTTTTTTTTCCCACACTGCTTTTCAGTCCCCGCTGTAGTTTGCGTTCCCGGTTGACTTGCGGCCGAGTCGTTTGGAGCTGGGAGCCAGTTGGGTAACATGATCCACAATCACATTACCATATTAAATGAAAGCAGGACGCTTGCCATGATTCAGCACCATGTTGACCAAATAAGGTGCTCATGTAATGACGTACTTTAGTGTGTTTTCTAGGAACCTTGTGCTTGTGATTTACCGGACAGGTGGATGGTTCCTGACAAACTGCTCAAGGGTGATTCTCTGTATGGTCAATGCAAAGCATCTGGTGATATACAGCTGCACCATTTGCACCTTTATTATCAGCCATGGTAAATTTCAGGCTTAGAAATACAGTCCACTCTGTGGCCAGCATGTGCCACTATGTAAATTATTAAGCTGGACTTCGGTCCCTCCCTTTCTGGACCACCTTTGGGAATCTTTGGGAATTTATTGCAATCATCAATCCCACATCACTAAAGAGAGCACACTTACGCTGGTCACGACAGACTCATGTCCTTACAGGCATTACAATACCTCCATCTGATCTGAAAGGTCTGTAGATGCACTCATGGCTAGTTTCTCCTCTGCTGGTTTCCTCCCAGTCCCCACCTGGAGGGCTGAGTTGATGTGACCTCTCGGTGAGGTTGTTTATTTTGTTTTGTAGTGAGTGTGAGTTATGAGTAAAATCCTTTAATGCACTTAATTCAATGCAAATACATATTTTTACAGGTTACATAAATGTATGTTTCTGAATCAGAAAAGCCAATGGCATTTTCTTATGGTTTCTGTTTCATGTACCACATTATTACTGACATTTACCTCAACAGGAAAGCACTATAGAGTATTAAATCAATAGAACATTGCTATGCTTTGCATATACATTGGACTGATTGCTTTTAAGCGTTACTCTTTCCTCAGATGAGGTATTAGATTTACCATTAGACTTCTGAAATCAAAACTAGCTTAATAAAAGTATTTTTGTAGCTAAGAGCTGCTTTTGCCTGAGTGGGAGGAGCTTTGCATGCGTCTGTGTGTCTGTGGCTGGATATTGGTGCCTCACTGGAGGTTTAGCCGCTATGAGGAAGTGGGAGAGGAAATGCCCTGCAATGCTGCCCTCTGAGCCCAGGCTCCTGGCGGCTTCCCTGCCGAGCTTCTGCGTGGAGGGAGCTGCATGCAGGAGCATCTGCTCTCACTGGGCCTCGGTGTCGGGTACGAACAGAAGCTCATGTGGCCAACGCTGCTACCATCGCTAATGCTTGATTGGCGTCTCCCAGCAATGTTGGCTGTGGCTGTGCATCGGCCAGGTAAACAAATAATTAGACGTGAAGTTTATTACTTTCATTGCTTCCTCATCTTGCCTGGGACTGGAATCATCAGCTTTCCGAAGTCTGTAACCGCCATATTAGCTGCTGTCCTTAGCATCAATGAACCTCCTTTACACTGGTCGATACTGAGTGATAATGAGTCTCCTCCCTGCTTCATAGCGGAGAGGCAGCTTTGGCATTGCGCCGTGGTAGAGTTTCCAACGACCTCACAACACGCCGGTCGGTAAAAGGAACTACGCTTCCCTGCAATGGGCATGTTGGATGTGGATTAAGCTGTATCAGGGCAAGGTGCATCATCTCAGAACTCAATGAGAGACAGTGTTTACAGTTTGGTATCTGTTCTATGAAACTCCAATGGCTGAGGTGCTGATTAACAATAGCTAGGAAGAAGACAGAGAGATACCCACTGTAGGAGACTAGGGCGTGTGTGGATCGATGCTGAAATATCGATTCTTTTGATCTTTGTGTTTTACTTTAAGAATACATTGTAATGTTAAAATATATTTTTTATGAAGGGAGCAGAACATGAACTCCCACCACGCAGGGCTGCCCATGAGGGCAGAAAAAGGTAAGACTTTCATGGGCCGCAACACTAGTGTCTAGGGAAATGGAGCAATCGATCCACCACCCTTGGCAAGTTTCACCATCAGGGTTTGGTCAGCACTGAATTTCAGTATCAGGATCCAGTATCAGTGCAGTTCCAGTTTAGCTCTGTTCTCATCTCAACCATGTACTGGATAAGCTGATAGATTTGTCTGGATATATGTTAAAACTTACATGATCCTATACTTTAAAACCAGTGCTCTTGAATGTCCAAATAAGGCTCCTAACTGTATGAGGACTGGGGGTTTGACTGCAGTTCTCTGATTTTCAGTGTTTGTGTTGTCTTAGAAACACAATGAGCACATTGTCACCAAACACTCAGGATGGGCTAATGGACTTTCATTGAGTGCGTTGCTATCCATGTGCCGGCATGTATTCTTACTGCCAGTGTAAGATGGAATGATGGGGAATTTTTACGCAACACTTTGTGGGAAGCCGATGGGGCGGCGTGTGAAACTCACTTGACAACGGAGGGGAGCTTGCTGTCGCAGGGGACTAACGCAATGCATGTGGTCACCATGAGACGCCCGGCTTCTGGCCTGCCAGGTTTCACCACATGGCTCTTACAGGCATCCTAGAGGACGACTATTTTCCGTCACAGCCTAGCTGAGCAGGCACATATGAGGGCAGCTGTGGGTAGGGATGGAGGAGATGAATACCATCCAAAGCTCTGTATGTGTGGGACTTGGCCTCACAGAGCTGCTGTTGTCTTTGCGTGTGTGTGTGTGTGTGTGTGTGTGTGTGCATGTGTCTTGTAGGGCATGAAACATGAAAAGAAGGAAGTTGTGGGCAGGGTTCAAAACGCAACGAAAAAAAGCAGCTATAACGGTAACAATGTAAAGGAATAAATTTGGCAGTTTTTATGTGTTAATTTTTTTGCATCTACATCTATATATTAAAGCTCTGTCTGTGTTCACCCCATTGTGCTCTCCTAAGCTCGCTCTTTGTGGCTCGTAACATATTTAATATTTACAGGACTATTACCACAGGAAGACAATTTAAACACTTCCTATGATTTAAAATGGCAGGATTAATCATGCTGTTCATTACTCTATTAATACTGGCTGCTAATGCGTTGGCATGAACACCGCTGGTATTCTCACTTGCCCACCCAAGGACCGAATCCACAGCTTTAAGAAACGAATGCTGGAAATCTGCCGAATCAATTAATAAGATGTGTTTCATTTCAGTATTATGATAAATGCTCATTTTAAATTCCAGAAATAGCAGTAGTACGAATTACATTTAATTACACTTTGAATGATTGTGGCAATCACTTAGTAAATCACAAGAATTGTATTCCGTTGGAAGTGAGTTGACTGTAAAAATGGATGTAGTTCTCTGTCAAGCCATATTTAATTTCTTCCTGGTTTTACACTGATCATTTCAATTTGTGCATAATACGATGATGTCGGTAGTGTATGGTGCCCTTTGCGTCTCTTAAATTCAATTACTTCAGTGGCCCCCTATTTCTGGGTGAAATTGATTCTGAACGGACAGCTGTCTATTGTCGATTCGCGAGGAGGGAGATCCTCTTCCGTCTGGCCTAACAGGAAGTGGTGGCCGTCATGGCGACCAACGGCTGCGCTGCTGTAGTCCGACTCCGCCCCCAGATCACAGCAGCCAGAGATGGCTGTGGTTTCCCTTCTACGAGCACCACCCCACTGCTAATGTTTTTACTTGATTTTCACTTATCGCCCTACTCAACAGACACAGCCAATTATACCGTGTCTGTGTCGCAGGAGCCGCTTCTGCCTTTAGTGACAGTGCATGTGACTCCGTGGAGATGTGATTTTATGAGGCCCGGTCTCAGCATAACTGAATGACTCGCTTTATCATCTGCATTTGCATTAAGAACATCAGTAGGTAGATTATTCTGAAGTTACTTTGAAGTACTCTAGGCGTTCTTTTCAATGCAGGGACATAAGGGGGCAGGGGCTTGGGGTGTGAGAGCATCTGCCCCTTTTGAGGTCCTTTTTGATCACTGGTTTTATCCCGACCCCCCCAGTTGAAAACTGACACATCATAGTCTCTGCACAGTCTTATCCCAATTCCCAGTGTTAATGTTATCCTGGCAGGACATAACCTCGTCAACAGTGTGTCTATGTATGAAAATCCCCATTTTTGTGTGTCAAAAGTCATATGACTGGTAACAACCTTTTCAAGACCTAGAGCAGAAAAGATCGATCTGTAAGAGCTGAGGCTTTTTTTTTCATTAACATAACTGTAAATCCAGTTCTAGAACATAAAGGGCTCATCCTTGCTGACTTGAGTGAAAGCCTGCTGTGGGAAGCAGATCCTGTGTTGCTAGGCTGGCTGAGAAGAGCATCTTACAAATATTTCCTTCATCTGAACAATAAAACCAGCATTTAGAGAGCTGGAAAAACCCAAAGCTGTTTTTTTCCCACCCAAAGGGCAGACATAAATACTCTGGACAGCACTTTATTCCTGGAGGACGCTGGCAGTAACCCTGAGAAAGCATCAATTACGCCCTACCAGCGCTACACATCTCCTGCTCTTTATTAGTAGGTGACACTGTTCTGACTGCATCCTTGGCTTTGAGACATAGTTAGCATTTTAAATGCATCAAAACACAAGTGCCCATCAGGAGCTCTGTGACCTGATGATTTTAGCGTGGATGATTGTGGCAAAGTTCATCTGTAATGATGGGGCACTGGGGTTACCAGGCACTTTGTGGGACTTCTGTCATTCAGTCCTATAAAACCAAAACAGTATAAATTTTACACCCTAAATGTAATATTATGCAGAAGCTGTATGACCTGCCGTAAACAAGTAACAGGAAGATGGCTTTATTCTTAAGGCTATATTCTAATTAATCTAATTACTCTGGCTAATTTTCAGAGTGCTATGATTTTATTTTGGATGAAACAGCATGTACAGAAGGATAAAATGGAGAGAAGGATGGATTAATACTATTTTTAATCAAAACTTTAATCATCTATTAGTGTTTTTGAATGGAGTCTTAACTAGCAGTGTGGTTAACCCTCTTCAGCTGATCATACTGAAGAGTGGATGGATGGATGGATTAAAGTTTAATTCTTATAATACATAAGACATGTATGTTGGTACATTGATTTTGCTACCATATATAGCTACAGTCTAAGTATTATATCACTAATCCCTGCTTTGAAGTTGATGTATTCAAGTACTGTGTTACATTCACAGCTGGAAAGACTGGCATCCCATACAATTTATTTCCAGTGCTTCCAAGGACAGGTTCCAGGATCCTGTACTGGATAAGCAGTTATGGAAAATGATGGATGAAAACTGGAAAAATACAAATATTTTTCTTTTTAACCTTTACATTAAGGTAACTGCATGTCCCCATGGTAGCACACAATGGAAATAGTCTCTTTGTGAGGGTTAGAAACTAGCTTGCCGTTAAAACCAAATCAGTTAGTATTGCAGGTCATCAGCCGGACTCTCCTGAGTCACCATGACTAGCGCTGTGCTTCCTGAATAGGGGGCCACGAGCCAACAAACAATCAACTGGTTTTTCAGTGGAATTTGAGACCTGCTGTAGGTTGAAGGGTCACACGTGGAGATCCAGAGGCAGCATAGACTCTCTGACTGCTTTAAGCCGCACGTTCTGTGCCATTTAGTGAGAAACGTGCCTCCCAGCAAAGGCCAGTAATCTCTATGCTGTCTGCGAGTGAGTCTGCGGGCATTAGCGGCAGAAAAGCCCGCTAAGTGTCGTTAATGCCCTTCCCTCGTCCACGCTAATGGGTTTGTCTGGGTCTGTGTTCTGCCCCCACCCCCACCCCCACCCCCCACTGCAAGGTGATTCATGTCATCCTTACAGGCTGTATGAACAGCTAAGCTAAGAGAGTGTTAAGGGTTACATTTTGACCAATTTAGCTATGTGATTCTAAGGAGCTTGGCTAGTTTGATAGCCGAGGGTGCAGCATGTAAGACTGTGATTGAAATATCATTTACCATTATGTAAGCGCTGTTTGTGTGTCAGATCCAATGGTACAAACCTTAGTGTTCTTGCACATTATACATTTTATTTGTTTCTGGCTGTCCAGCTATACTGTTATGCCGTAGGTATTTTTAACTATATGAATTTATACGTTAAAAAGTAGTGTTAAAATATTCATGAGATATTTCTGAAAACTTAACATACAAGAATGAGTTTTCAGGCAATAACTTTCATCCATTTTAAGCAATTGGAAAATCTCTCTCCCTATACACACACACACACACACATTATACATGTGTTTGTATGTATATATACAGCTCTGAAAAAAACCACTCATATATTTTTTGAAATCTGCATTTTTAAATCCTGGTTTAATGCTGGTTCTGCTGGCAGAAGGCTACGCTGAGCAGCAGGTTGGTACCAGGTTCAAAATTTCTAAGACAGCAGCACACAAGAACAAGGTGAAGCAGGAGATACTGGGAACGACCAGAAACCAGTCAGGTAAAGGGTGGAAGTGACTTTCTAATGCCAGAGATGACCGCTAACTTATCCAACAGTTTCTCATGAATTGGAGGATATCAAGTGACCTAAAGGAGCAGGAAGCATTAAGTGCAGGTGTGAAGTGATAGGACAGTGTGTATCAGGCTCCTAGGAAGATGGCCTTCATTAATGAGAAACAGAAGAACCAGACTGCAGTCTGCAAACATATATATATATTAAGTTTGGAGTTACCAAATTGCCCGTAGGTGTGCATGTGTGTGTGTGAATGGTATATTAGTGTTACCTTGTGCCTGTACCTCTGAGGGAGACTCTGGTTCCCCCTTCACCCTGAATAAGAAAAGGCATTGCGGGAGATGGATGGATGGAAATGACTGTAGATTTCTTGGGCCAGAAAAGTGTGTGGGGAGTCCCATTAATGATGTATTTCCATGCCTCTGCCAAGCCAGGACGTGGCAGAGTTATAGCCCTGTAATAATCGGGGAACAGAAAACAGTTGATTCATGAATCCCACAAAGCACTATAGAATCCTCAATGGATAAAACCAAGCAGATGTTTTACAATGCAGTACAGTGGTATCTGTGATATGGTAATAGCTATGTGAAGTGTGTATTAGGTTTGGGTGTGGCATCTATGGCCCCTGAAGGCTTCTGCCTGTTACATGTTCAAAAAGTTTCGGTATCTGTTAGAAGAGAATGGCCGGGACTTTCTGTTCACTTAGTGAATCAATCAGCAGATGCCAAAGTATTTGATTCAGAAGGTCAGGTGATCGGACAAGGGGTGCCTGCGACCCATCTGGTGGAGAAGAAGTATGTGACCTCGTGTTTTATTGACATGGTTTATTTGGTTATTTAATATAAGGAGCATGATGTGCAAATGGAAGAGGACACAGTGATTAGTCACCGCAGCTGGATGGGTGCAATTTCCCGCGGCTGATTTTTGCTAATTAAATTCTACAGCCCTGGAGCCCAGTAGCATTTTTGCTGCAATTTTCACCATTATGATTTCAAAGTCAATGTTGTAGGAAGCAGAGTTAAGACTCTCAAAACCATGTTATGCTTAGCTGGACAGCCTAGAACCTGGTTGTGTGGTAGATTGGAAAATGTGCGTAAAAGTGTAATCCCAGAAAGTGAAGAAGGGTCAACAAGCACGGCAGGGAAGAGAGGAGTGAGAGGTCACTGAGGGGGATTTATTGAGGTGCAGATGATGGAGAAGGTGCAGGAGAGCCAGTAGGAGAGGGGTGGGTGGGGTCAAGTTGGGCAAGGAGAAGGGAGCCCAGTCTGAGGCACTGGCCATACTGCCCCAAGCCAGTAAGAAGCACAGCAGGAGAGGGGGCAGAAATGGTGAGGCAGGGGTAGAAACTCTTTGGGAGCCTGAGGCCTGCCAGGGCACTGGAGGAGAGGAATGGGAGCCCGAGGCCTGCCAGGGCACTGGAGGGAGAGGAATGGGAGCCCGAGGCCTGCCAGGGCACTGGAGGGAGAGGAATGGGAGCCCGAGGCCTGCCAGGGCACTGGAGGGAGAGGAATCGGAGCCCGAGGCCTGCCAGGCACTGGAGGGAGAGGAATGGGAGCCCGAGGCCTGCCAGGGCCCTGGAGGAGAGGAAGGTCAGGGTGGGTGTGGAAGAGGAGCCTGCAGCACTGGCTGGGAGTCAGTGAGACAACTCGTGCATGGAGGCCAGAACAACCCAGGATGGATGTTGGCAGTGGGGGGGCAGAGAGGAGGGGTAGGAAGTGTGAGTGTCATGTGTGGCTAACAGGAGACCTGAACAGTGTGTGAGATACTGGTGGCTGTGGGTTAAAAAAGTCCCTTTGGGGGAAAAAACATCATGAGTGTCAAGTATCCACAAAGGGCCTGATGTGATGCTCCAGCCTCACTTTTGTTAAAATGCATTTACGAACATTTTTCTTATTTTAATGCTATACCAAGATTGATAACATAAATAGATTCAAGATTAATATGGACAATAGTCAAAATTTCAGCGGGACTCCTTGGAGGGTCCGAAGAAGTGAACAAATATTGGAGACACGCATGACTGTTCAGGGAGGTGTCTTGTGTCACAATGGCTGCAGGCCTGCTACGACTCTGTACTGGATGTAGAACAGGATGTATGAAGAGCAAAGAAGCTGCTATTTCTGGGGCAGTTTTCTAAGTAATTCACTGGAAATGTACAGACTTTTGAAAACTGTATCACTGGTTTTACCACTCTAATTGTTGTAGGTCTTCAGCTTGTGTGAAAAAAGTGATTAAGGACATATTTGCAGATCTGAGGAGGGACTGTCCTTCATTAAGTTGCCAACTTAAGTCCAATTGTATACAGAGGTAAATAATAGTTGCCTCAGAGAGCTGAATTAACTAAACAACACAATGAAATATCAGATTGTGAGCTGGTTCTGAGATCTTCATTGTACTTCTAAACAGCCATCCATCCATTTTTTAATGAAAATAAAGACTCGGCCCTACTGTAGAGGAAATAGCTTGTACTCACATCTCTATCTATACATGCCACTCTATTAAGTCCTGTTGTTCCTTAAAGAGAAGTTAGGGGTTTAAGATGATATCATGTGCGTGGGTGTGACCTTGAAAACTTTCTCTTCCTTTAAAATCAAAATTGTTAAAAAAAATAATTTCCCCTGGATCGAAGGAGGATTTTGGCACTTCCCTTATGTGTGTGTGGAGTTAGCATGTCTTCCCTGTGGCTATTGAGTTTTCTCTGGGTACTCTGATTACCTCCCACAGTCAGGCTAACTGGCATCTCTAAAATGCCGACAATCTATTAGTGTGTGTATGCGCGTGGGAGTATATGTACCCTGCAAAACACATGTATTCCATCCAGTGTGTATCATTATGGCATAAGATCTTTTACTGCTTTCATTTCAAGTCCTGACTTTGCAGTTAGTAAAACTGTAATCAATTTATTTGAACCTCTCAAAGCAACTGTATACAATTTAATGCAAATGTAGAATGTACACATGATTTATGATGATCTATTTACAAATAACAGTCCTATTATGAAATCAGGATATCATTTGGGTAATTTTATTATATGAAAGTGTATATTTCCAATGTCAGTGATTTCCATTAGTGTGTACTGTATACAGTATGTGTGTGTTATAGCATGTTGCCTCAAATGTCAGAAGATAGAGTTCATTTAATAAAATTAAATATTATTGTGGGTTCTGTCATATGAGAAAAATCCAATTAACCTATTTTGTGAGTCTGGTGCTTCGTTATTGAGAATTTAAAACACCCGGACACGTAACACCGGACAAAAATGTGGGACTTCATTGTCAGGGGTTACACTGGAAATATTTAAGTCAGTCTTCATACAGAAAAAAATACGATCTGTTGCCTTCTTTTCGCACACATTTTGCGTTAAACACCCGGGAAAGGAGAAATTCAGGACCGCTAACCGACTGAAAGCCCCCCGTTGCCGGCCAAAGTGCCGCTCATACGATCGAGCTGGGATACATCCATCACCGCGGACCGAGGCGTGCATTGTTATGCTAATGACTCCCGGGCCCTAATGGAGTCGAAGGACTCGCACGAAGGGCAATTAATCAAAGTTACTCAGCAGAAAGTACAGACTTTCAGGTTTCGGACCGAAAAACACAGCGTATTGAAAGCGAACCGCGGAAATTCCGTATCGCGACCGGTGTTATGCCGAAAAAGGCATCCCTGCCGTAGAATGCATGCCTGTCTCTAAATGACCGATTGGTCGCTGATCTGAAACGAGTTGAGCTACTTTGTCGAGTAAGGCTACCGTAGTGCTAATCAATAGCCCCAAAAAACCCGTAAAACTCTAACCCTAACCCCCAAAAAACCTCTAAAACCCTAACCCCCAAAACACCCCTAAAACCCTAACCCCTAAAAAACCCCTGACCCCCAAAAAACCCTTAAAAGCTCAACTCGTCGGAACACCGGCATGCATTCTAAGGCAGGGATGCGTTTTTCGGCATAACACCTGTCTGAGGTGTGAAAACGGGACGCGCCTTTTATAACATTTTCGCGCTAGTTTACAAAGAAGTTACTCGGATGTAAGACAAGCGCGTCAGCTGAAAGTGAAATTATCCATACGGCGTCATTCACATAACACTCTAAGATAATACCGCTGCTACTACTACTAATAATAATAGTAATCATAATAATGATACTAATAATAGATTTTATTTTACGCGCATAATATGGAGGTAACTGATGAACTAGGACTGATTTGCTAAAGGACATTTACATTTTAAAAAATCCTTGAGATGCAGATGTTTTTTGGATTGAGGGAATTATCACAGGGGTGGCAACGCTGAAAGCTAGCCCTGTTTATAACAATGATATCTTATCCCCCTCGCTTTCCCATTCGCATTAACTGTCTGAGCTGTTTAACACCGCTTAGACCCAGTCATCTGGTACAATGAAAAAGATTACAAAGATAAGGGCATGTCATATTTTCACGTTTCTTGTATCGGGCGCCCGCTTAAATCAGACCTTTCAAATCATTGCCAAAAATCTTCCAAATGAACCACGTGAGTGACATTTTAGTTTCGCTGCTTTTTTAATGAATGCAAATGTCGCCGCATTTACACACGGCCCATCCCTCCGCTTTTTCAATTCTAAGGCACTGTTTTGTTTTCTGCTGACGTTTTCTGTCAGGGGAGATTATCTGTATTTCTTTTGATGGATATTAATGTGGCTAATTTTTTAAGAACGCTTGAAACTGTACGTGTAACCCCGACGCATTAAATCCCAGTGAAGGTTTTTGAGGTTTTGTCAGTGGAATAAGCAGGCATTGCACGCTTGAAGACCGCCCCTCCCTGTCATGCTTTGTTGGTGTGACTGGGGATGGATCAATAGTGTAGTTCAGGCCGGGATGTCTCAGCCGGGTGTAATTTAATCCCACAGACTATCTGTTTGCTGTTTGCCCATGGATGGATGACTTACCTTATGTTTGTTCATTAAGGCACGCTTCCCTGTCCCTGCGATTTGTTAGCTTTGGAGCGTGTCACAATGTGCACATGCATGCGTGCTCGTCCTTTATATGTGTGTCTGTGCGTCACCATTACTATCACTCTCTGTCCAGTAACCGCCCTATCCACCCTAACCTTTCACATCGTTTAGAGACGATGCGTTAGAGGACTGTTTAGTACTGGGGGGTGGCGTTCAGCCATGCTTGTATTCCTATATACTGGTGGCACAACACCGCTAATTCTGTGGCTCATTCTAACACCTCTCGATGAATATGGATAATTTACTTTGCACAATGAGCTGTTTGATCAGCCTTCATTCGGAAGAGTTTGCTTTTTCATTATTGTTGAAGGCCAGCTGTTTTATTCTGAAGTCATGTAGGATGTCCGTGTTGTTCGTCAGTGCCACGTCCACTAGTCCTTCGCATGCTGTAGAAGTGAACGACTTTTTAGCTAACCGTCATTTTAATCTCAACTGAAAGGCTTACAAGGTTTCAAGACCGGATCTTGGCCCCGGCTTGGACAAGTGAGATGAGAACTTGAAGGTCGATTCAATCACAAACTCTTATTTTTCTTTTTGGTGGATATTGTTAAATATAACAAGAATGCTTCCTTCAATGATGTTTATTGAAAAATACTTTTTGGCAGCAATAATCCATAGTTGACATAATACAATTAACACGCTCCTTTTAAATATTGTTCTTGTTCTGCTGGAATGAGTTTAAGGGCTTTTATGACAGCGTTGTTTTTAAAATGACAGTTCAATCACAATGAGATAATGACTAGGTTAGGGTTAATTACTTAATCAACGAAAGCTATAAGAAAGTTGTGATCAAGAACATTAAATTGGGTTATCACTATAGTTAGCCAAAGATTTTTATTGGTAGATCTATAAATAGGTTGAATGTGGAATGGATATATTACCTTCAATTTCTTGTTTGACTTCATTATTTTGTTTTTGTGTGTGTGTGTGTGTGTGTGTGTGTGTGTGTGTGTGTGTATGCGTATAAACCTAATCTACTCAAAGAATGTGGGCCTCTGCATTGCGGATAATTGGTTTGGTGCATTTACCTCACTATCCTGGGAGTTTCTTCACATTGTAGTTGAGAGTAGCTTTTCTGGATTTCATTCATTTACACTATATAGCTTCCCCATCCGCTGACCTTGACACAGTGGCTTTTCATTTTCTGTTCCCTTTAAAGAGAGACCCACGTGATAACAGAGGCCGTGAAAGCGGCAGCCCCCCCCCCCCCGCTGGGCTCTGACTCCATTCATTGAAAACACCCATGTTCTACGCAGCTCGTAAGCAATTGTGGCACTCCGTATTATAATGGCTGAGAGGGCTCTCATCCAACACAAATAACTCACAACGCAGATGTTCCCTGTATAATCTGTGACCATAACGCAGAGAGAATTAGTTTTCTTACATGGTTGGTCAGGTGCAGTGGCTCACTTGCCTGCCTAAGTCTGCATAGAAATATTAGATAATGAGCAGCAATTAGAACTACAGTGCTAATTAAGTCTGTAAAACTAATCTTGGCAACCTGTGATCGACAGAGTTCAAATGTAGTCAAAACATTCATGTAGCAATTATGTAAAAACTTAGGATGGCTTAAAATCTCCTTCCTTTTTTCTGTTCTTTTTTTCTTTTGAAACTTATGTTGAAGGTCTTTACTGTTGAAACGCCATCTGGTGGGGGGGCCTGATCAGTCACCTTTTTTATACACTCAGATGCTCTTTAGCATTTATTTTTGCAAAAAGCTTAGTCACTAGTGCGGGAGGACAGCTCTGTCCATGTTTTCTTTCGGGGAGGGTAACGCAGAATCTACTCTGCAGGTTTATTATTTTGCCTCAGAGTTTAATTGACCTGCATTTGATACATACCAGAACCTGCATTTACGGCAGGTTGTCAACTAATCAGCTAATATTTAACTAATAAAAAAAAGACATTGGTTGTTGCCCCTGTATCCTGAAAGGCACAGAAAACAAGAATAAATACAAAAGAACCCAATTTATCACCATAAGAAGTCAGTCAGTCCAGTGGGAGCCAGCTGGGTTTCGTTAATTTAGGGGCCTGTAGGAAGAACGTCTGGTGATCAATTGCCATGGAAACACAGAAGAGCACCCAAATGCAGCCGTGCCTCCCGCTGACTCAGACATTCATGGGGTCTGGGGGGTTGTAAATTGAGCTCTTCAGGCTTTTCCTCTTTAAGCTGTATTATTATACAAAGACATTTCATTTTTCAGTAAGTACCATTTTGATGCATGTTCAGGTTCTGGCCTAACTGACGACCCTAATGTCCGTCCTTGATCACTTTGTACCTTGTCTGGCCAGACGTGAAACTAGTTTTTGATTTCAGGCTCATGGAAGTAACTAAGCCCGCATAGTAAGGATTACTTTCTAATTGGTAAATGGTAAATAGATTGTTTTTATATTGCGCATTTTCTGCTCCTATGAGCACTCAAAGCGCTTTACAGTTTTGCCTCACGTTCACCCATTCACGCTCTCATTCACACAGCGGCGAAAAATGGTGAGTCCAGATGCATCAGTATCAACATGACTGGATGATATTGTTATGTTCTTTTTGTATTTAGCTATGTTGCTTAACTCTGAATGACAGTGTGACGTACAAGCTGCCCTTGAGTTGTTTTCCATGGGGGTGTGTGTTGTCAGATGTTGTGACTGTGTTTTTGCTTTGGGGGGTGGTGGGCAGTGGCTATGAGGCTTTCCTCGTCCCCAGCTTTGGTTTCCTTGTGAGGCCCCTATGGATGTGATGAAGACGCCGCCCTATATGGGATTTGTGTTGAAACCATGCAAAAAAGAATGTTAGTAGACTGCAACGTAGTACAGGACGGGAGGAAGCATCTCAAATCTCTGCCTACAGGTGGTTATTTTGAGTTGAATCTGGTAAACCAAAACATTCCTATTAAAATCTCCTCCCCCTATCACCCTGAGGCAAAACTATTGCGTGTTCTCTATGGTGAAACCAAGTCCATCTTGTACAGCTGTGACCAAATTTTGCTTCTATTAGGACAAAGGTTTTGAAGGAGGAGGAGAGTGTCCCTATGTTTGGGGACACAGAACAGGAGGTGGAGTTTTGTGTTGGTACCTGTCAACATGTTATGTTTTAAATTGTGATGCAAACTGCACTACTATACCTACCGGTTCAATCCAGCCTCTTTGTGTCATTTTTGGGCTCTACATTTGCCTTAATTTTTTTTTTTTTTAACTGTGATTTGCTCTCCACCCTTTGTAGGTCTAGCTTGAGCTACTTCTCTGTTGTCTGGAATATCTCAACTTATGACCAGAACATTACAGGTGTCGGACCAGTCAAAAGTCGGGACACACCTAGTGAAATTCATTTGTTTTTCAACAAGATAGTGACCCTAAGCACACCTCAAGGTCATGAAAGTGCTGTATTATCTTGTGAACAAGTAAATAGATGGAGTGCTGTGACCAATGACCTGGCTACCACAATCCACCGACCTAAAGCCTATAGAGCTGGTTTGTGATGAGTTGGATTGCGGTAAGTACAAGGTCCCAATCTTTGCCCAGAACTTGTGGAAACTCTTTCAGGACTGTTGGAGAGGCATTCCAGGTGGTTACATTTGAAAGCTGGTTGAAAGAATGGTAAGAGTCTGCAAAGCTGTCATCGAAGCAAAAAGGGGTTATTTTGATGAGCCTAAAATTTGAGAGAAATTTGAGATTTTGAACACTTGGTTATAACAATATTTGATTGATATTCATTGATTTGATTCGATATTCGTTGCCTGCAGGCCTTTTACTCTAAGATGAATAATGTAGCTAAAATAGAGACATATGCATTAAAAGCCAGACTTTTGACTGGTACTATATATATATCTGAAGAGAAGAGCTAGCCTTGGGGGGTGGAATTCAGATCCTGAGAGAATTATGATTGTAGCTTTGAAAAGTGGAAATAAAATGAAGTAACTGAGCTATGACAGACACAGCAGGAGAACCAATGAGGTTCTTTGGTGAGTAATGGAGGAGCAGACAACTTCATGGAGGCCCTGTCTGGGTGGGTGGGGCTGAATGGTGGGAGTTTGCCACTGTTGCAAATAGCTGGGGGGCCTGTGGTCCCTATGGCACCTCAACAGCAGTCTCTCTTTCGTTCTTCCGCTCCCTCTCTCCACATGAATGGATCTCTTTGGGGGAGCCATCGGATTCACTCTGCTACTTCCTCCATACAGACGCACACACCTTTTGGCCTGCATGAGTCTGGCCAGTTGTTGCATGCATGCGTGCTTGTTAGTTCATCTGTATGACGCATTTGACTAAAACACTACCAAGGACATATGAATCATTTCAAACGTGCGTAGGTGTCGCATTATCCTCCCTGCTAGTATCATGCCAACTTTTCACATAAAAGAAAACCTACTGGTATTTCCTGAATTCCCACTCCGACTTACAGTTGCGAGAAGGTGCATATTTTATTATTTTTATTTACTTACTCTCTTCAGACACAGTTAAAGCACAGTAATACAGTACTCACTCCACTAACGGTAAACTTTACTCTCTTTTTTTTTTTAATAACAGGTATTGAGTTTTGCTACATGCTGATTTTTCTTCAGCTCCTCAAACATTTTTCAAATTTTTGAAAAAATTTTCAAAAATTACCATATCACCCAAACGTGGAAAAACAGTACATTTAATTATTGAGTACATTAAAGCTTCAGTGCATTAAATTTTATTTAAAAATTGTTGTTTGTTACTCATACAAGCTTTTTTCATTGTTCTAGAAATATTTGGGAATATTGGGGTTTTTGGTTATCCTGGGCATTAATTTCATCAATTAAAAATAATTTGTTACAGTGGTTACTCAGGAACAAATTACTTGCGTAACTCAAGGAAAGGCTGTACTAGAGGTAAAAGTTTTATTCTTGGCTTGAATTGCTCCACCCAGATTTTTTTTTGTATGAATAACATAACTGGCAACCTCAGTTATGCATGTGAAAATGAATGGCTGCATTTTATGTGCATGATTTATGTTCCCAATCCATTTTGCCAACTGCTAGGAAGAATGAACTTTGGATGTTTCATCCATTATGTCACATGTGGCTGAATGTCAGGACATCACTGTGTGAAAGGATTGTTAGGTGAGAAATTACTGTGTAAAGAACAGGAACTGTTTGGTTTTGGGAAGGTTGTTTGCTCCTGGGATGTAAAATGGGCCAAGAGGTTAAGGTGATAAAATTAGTGTGAAAGACAGAATTGGAGAATTCTGTGTTTGCTGACGGGCTATAGATTTGCAGTGTGGTGGTTCTAGAAAGTTCTTGATTGATTGTACTCTGTAGTGCTTGGTAATCGCACCCTCATTGGTGACAGCAGCAGCATTTCTCTCCTGGTGCACATTTCACTTCTCCTGATGCGTCTGATCTGTCTCCCGAGGCTTGTTTAATGGACCTACAATGTCATCATGGAACCTCTTATAGACCTCAGTCTCGTCTGTTTCTTTCAGGTATCGGCAAGAATGTCATCTGCGACCGGACCGCCACCCCGCTGGACGCCTTCCGCATGATGTCAGCGGCCCAGTACTACCCCAAGCTGCTGAGCATCATGGGAAATGTGCTGCGCTTCCTGCCGGCCTTTGTGCGCATGAAGGAGCTGGTGGAGGAGGGCTTCGTGGGCGACCTGCTGGTGTGTGAGGCACAAGTGCATGGCGGCAGCCTGCTGGGCCGCAGGTACAACTGGAGCTGCGACGAGCTGATGGGCGGCGGCGGGCTGCACTCTGTGGGCAGCTACCTCATCGACCTGCTGGCGTTCCTCACCGGCCGCAAGGCGGCCAAGGCGCACGGGCTGCTCAAGACCTTCGTCAAGCAGACGGAGCACATCCGCGGCGTGCGGCAGATCACCAGCGATGATTTCTGCACCTTCCAGATGGTCCTAGAGGGCGGCGCCTGCTGCACAGTCACGCTGAACTTCAATGTGCCTGGCGAGTTCCGCCAGGAGGTGGCGGTGGTGGGCTCGGTCGGCCGCCTCATGGTTTGCGGCACGGACCTGTACGGCCAGAAGAACGGCGCCCCCTGTCGGGAGCTGCTGCTCAAAGACGACACGCCGCTGGGCAATGCCTCGCTGCCCGAGAAGGCCTTTAGAGACATCCCAGCCCCCTACCTCACCGGTACCGTCTGCATGGTTCAGGCCGTTAGGCAGGCCTTCCAGGGCCAAGAGGACCGGCGTACCTGGGACGGCCGGCCGCTCACCATGGCGGCCACCTTTGAGGACTGCCTCTATGCCCTGTGTGTGGTGGACACTATCAAAAAGTCCAACCAGTCAGGGGAGTGGCAGAATATCGTGGTCATGACTGAGGAGCCCGAGGTTAGCCCCGCCTACCTGATGAGCGAGGCCATGCGGCGCAACAAATTGTCCCTGTATTGCTAGCACAGCCCCAAATGATTAGCTGTACGGAGTGCTGAGCCCCGCCCCTTTCCCCTTGGGCTTCCTGGTGTCCCTGGAGACAGTCCCCACCTGCTTTGCGGCACCAGATAGGAGGGGTCAGTTTTGCCACAAGGCCATGTGTGATAATCACGGTCAATGAAGTTGTTCCAAAGCTCCCGCTCAAAAAATAAACACAGACTCCCTGATGATCCCTCCCTTTCCTAAGATCAGATAGCTTTGAAAGGATGGTCTTAGAACGTGAGGAATAAAAACAATCCTTTTTCCAAGGAAAGCTGGTTATTTAGGTGTCAACTTTTTTAAAATCATTCAGTTGGTCCGTTACCTGTGGCCATTTGCAAAACTGGAGATGATAGTCTGAAAACCACTATGAGAGGTACTGTGAAGAAGTATGCAATAAACTTGCTTGGATCCCACTGGAATCCCATCGCCATGCGTGGTTCTCAGTCTGGCATTCTGGCCTTGTACCTGTATGTCTCCATGCAATATGAGCAGACCGCAGGCACTAGCACAACCTCGTGCCGTCCGTCGCGTGGCCCGTCCGTCGCCGCACGGCCTTGTTGTTAATTGTCTTTGCCGTCACTGTTCATTTGCCTATGATAACAGCCTGTGAATTCCCCAAGCTTGCTATTAGAAAGCAGATTCTACGCGTACCAGAGAAGGGGGGAAGGATGAAAGTGAAGAAGCTAAATCCTCCAGTGTATCAATGCTTGATTGAGAAACGTCTGGATAGCATGTGAATCTGGGTCCATGTTGGGCAGGAGCAGGCTGAGGAGAAGTTGGCAGTTCTGATAAATAGCCTTAGACTGGCTTGTGACGATAACCCCTTTTGCAGAAGATACTTCAGTGTACACCGTCCATTTGATGTCCCTGTAAATGACCCAGCTGCAGCGGACAAAAAGGTCCCCATTCCAGAACTGCACTAAAGAACTAGCTGAAGATGGTATTTTACATACAGGAAATGAATGGCAGTGCGGAAAACTGGAATCAGTAACAAAGATAAATGGCAAGAAACAGCTTCATTATGGCAATGTGTGCACACAATGACACGAGCAGTGGCTTTCAGTGTTGGGAAGTCTTTGGGACGCAAGAACATTGCTTAGTGTCTTGGGGCTGATGCGACTAGAGGACTGGCCCATGAACCTGAATTTTTCTGTCCAGTTGGCATTTCTATGACCTTCGGCCCTCAAACTCTCGCTTTTAAATGATCGTATTTCTGTGGACCCCCAGTTTTTTCCCATTTTAGACCACTTTCAGTGGAGAAGTCCTTAACTTTTTTATTTTTTGATCCCTCGTTAATACAAACAGATTGTTGACTCGTTGCCGTTACTTTCATCGGATTGTATAGACATTTAGAAAACGTATTTAGAGAGATTATCTGTTTTTCCATTCTTGGTGCCTGAATGGAAGTGAAATTTATTTACGCGGAAAGGCAAGAAAAGATCAGAGCTTTCAGTGTTACAATGGGAATCCCAGCTGTAAAACTATGAAATTGTTTCCTCGCTTGACAGTGTGAAGTGGGGGTCTCCCGGGAGTCTGACTGAATAGCTAAGTGTTATGCATTGTGTCAGCACTAATTTCATTTATAGTTGCTATCTTAACAGTGCAGTGATACCCAGTAACTATATGTTACACCAAAGTCTGCAGTACTTTCGTATTTTTAGATAGGCCTATTTCACATTTGTTCTGAATATCAATATTAAGTACCTAAACATAAGAAAAAACATGTCGTGTCTTGAGTTTCTTTGTCATCTTTTATATTCTTTCTTGCTGAGTAATTCGTACCTTAGGGTAGAAGGAGAATGTAGGCCTATTCAGTCCCGTCCCGGTCCCGTGTTAGCATAGCATTTCAGCTAATAGTCGTCTGATTTTCCACTAGTGGTCAGGATTTCTGCCATCCCCGCTGCTTGGGCTGTGTTATTTCCGTGTTCCCCCTCTCGATTTCCATCATGACCCGAACGAGGGACGCCACGCTGAGGCCGTGTGTCATACTCTGCCTCCTTTGCGTCCTGCAAAATTAATAGGGGTCTTGTTAAGAAAGGGTGTTAATGGAATATTTCACCCGTGAATGAAGAGTGAGCAAAGTCCGACCCACCTGGTGATGGAGGGAACCGAGATTTATTGTGCGTGCAATTGGACCTTCCATAAAAGGCATGATGAATCCTAGATGTTACAGATTCATTCAAAAAAAAGATTTCCTTCCCTAATAACAAGTAGGTCAATTCCCTAATAATGACGCAACATTGCTGAAAGTAACATGGCTGTGTGTGCTTTCCATCCAAACTTACTGCAATAGGCTTATTTATTTTTAAAAAAATCATTGCTCTGTGAAGTGTCCAGTCAAAAAAAAATAAAAAATCTAAAGTTAGTTTTTCCTCCTTCTTGGGACAGAAATGATAGACATGTTGTCTGTCAAGTGAACCTGTCACTAAGTCTTCCACTGTATTTAAAAAATATTAATAAATAGTCTCTTCTCTGATGTGTAACTTGCATTTTTAGTATGAAACAGATTGCAGCTGGTACAGTGTCACTGCAGTTCTCAGAAGCTCGTTGTTGCATGGAGCGGTCTGGGATGTGACTGAGCTTGGTGGTCAGTGCTGCAGTGTCAGAGCAGTGGTTCTTGAAGGGCTTGATGATCTGTTCGATGGACTCGTCCTTTCTCATCCCAAGGACCCCCCTACGAGCCTTAAACCTCGATCCTCGACCCTCAAAGACGTAAAAGTCCTGGAGATATTTTGCAAACCGTTCCTGGGAGTCGACCCGAATCTCTCCCCCAGAAGATGCGGCTCTTCAAACTGGACGAGGCCTCACAACTATCCTAAACTGTGTCGGCACGATGGACCGAGATCCCACAGTTGTCCATTGCACCGTGCCTGAGTTGGCTCTCCCTTTAAAGTGCAGCAGAGGTTCTACCATGGTTATAGCGCGTTCTGGCAATAGGAATATTTGATTCTTAAATACTGTTTAAACAGATGTATTTGATGCATAGCCTTTCCGTTCTTTTCCCTATGTTCTTGTTAAGAATGTCCAATGTCAATATTATCCTCAGCAAAAAGAGCAGACCCTCTTTTTCACATCTTACTTTAATCCTGTTAATATGTATTGCAAATGTAACATCAACATGTGGTTTGTTAAAATACTGCTGTTAGTTTTTTTATGTGACTTAGTCTTTTTTTTATTATTTTAATTGCTCTGATACATAGCTCACTGTCATGTACAGACGGCTTTTATTGTATGAGGTAAGAAATATCATGTTGCCAAGACTTCTGAATGGCTGCTGTGCCCTTAAGGATTCCTGTATCCTGTTTGGGTGTGTCTGACTTTTCCTCTGAGCACTGGAAACAACAGAGAGAGGTTGCGACTGAAGGTTACGTGTGCGAGCGTGCGTGCGTGCGTGTGTGTGTGTGTGTGTGTGTGTGTCTCTGCACTCTCATGTTCAAACATACTGCTACGCTGTGCAGAAATCTCAGGGCAGCCTTTCTAAATGGGTGAATTTTAGCTCCAGGGGCTGGGGACAAATGAGGAAGAAGGTGGGGGCTCTTTGTCATTAGCTCACAGATAGGATTGTCCTCAGTGACAGCAAATTGATCCCCTGTTTTGATGATGGCAATTTATGAAAATTACTGTGACAATAGAGATGGCATGTTTTTTTTCTCTTCCCTCCATGACTACAGCATAAAAAGCGGTGGTAGGATCTTTAGGTTGAGTTTTATAATGGCGGCCCTGCAGAAACACACGCTTGTCAAAATCGGACGGGAACGGGAGTTAATATGGCGTAGGGTGGGTGGGGCGCAGACCCAGGGGTTCCACTGTGCCTCAGAAGCTAGGCAGCATCAAAGAGGTGCTCTTTGAACAGCCCACCAGCCTGTATCCTAGCAACCGGCTCTGGCTGCCATTGTGCCAAAACAACTTTGCTCTCCCACCCCTTTGAGTCAAAGTGGGTGAAATTTTGCAGTAGTCATACAGTAAGTGGTCACACGGTGACTGGTCCAGCTGGGAGAGAAGGACCTGGCAGATCAGTTTTATGGCAGAACCAGTGATGCGCTGCTTCCCCTGTTGCCCCTGTTGTACCCAAGGCCAGAGAATTCCCATAATTCTGCTGGTATGCGTGAGTGCCAGTCCACTTTTGTGGTCTGAAAGTGCTGGGCAGCTCTTGACGCTGAGGGGATTGGAAGGTCATCAAAGCTCACAAATAACCTCCGAGTCCTTCTGGCTGGTTACGTGCCCAAGTCCGCGCGACAGTGACACCATCTGACCGCTAGTGATCCACGCGGTGTCAAAAAAAAAAAAATCATTGTAAAAACAGAAAGTCAGGCCTTTGAAATAATTATGCTAGAGCTGCTCTGCTAATTTACTTTAGGCAAAAAAATGCACCTATAACATAAGGTGCCTTTTCCAAATGCGACAATAATGACAGCAAGTACATATCCGTGAATATATGCTAACGTTTAACCTTGTGAAAAATTTGGAGATGCCCTTATAACGACGGGGTATGATGATTGATAGGTATATAAAGCACATTATATATTTATCAGTGGAGCAGATGCTGTTTTCCTGTTTTATTCAACCACGTTTGGAACGAGTAGCATTTTTTTAAGGTTACAAGTGCCGTTTCCCAGCTAACAGAGTACAAGGCAGTGTTTTCTTTGCATCATGTTGCACATTGTTGTCCTAATTAGTAGGGCGGGGCACAGAACCCTGCGGGACCCGGCTCTTATTGGGATTGTTTAACACCAGATCCGCTGTAGCACGTCAATCAAAATACTGAAGTATTTGTGGGAATTGTTTTCATTATTACCTGGCCGAATAGTATCATCATAGTTTCCTCATACAGTTTCCCCCGAATATTTTCAGGGAGAAATTCGAGCTCAATGGTTTTGCGTAGTGCAGTTGCTGTAAAGTCCCGATTCTAGGACCTGTCTTTAATAACCACGCTAGATACTGGCGCCCCCTCGCTTCATCCATTTTTCCCCATCAGTGGAGATTTTAGTTAATTTTATTGTATCCAGCCCCCCCGCGTGAACTTCTTCAGTGGTCTTCCACGCCCAGGACTATCATCATGTTTGCAAATGCTGCCTGTTCTCATCACTGTATGCTCGGCTGTTCACACCAACAGAACTGTCTTTTTTGATGCAGTATTTGTGGTGACTATTTATTGTGTTTTATGTATATCGTGTATGCATGGACTCGCGTATATATTTTGCACTGATACATATTTATCAGACCCAAAATAGAGAATGTACTGTAGAAATATAAAGACTATATTTTATATAAATGTGATAGTTGCAGTACGAATGGGGGAGGCGGGTTAAACTGTGATGTTTCCTGTTTTGTTTGCGTTAAATGGAAAGGCATGGTACGCAGATATGTCTGTTAGACTTTTCATATCGTGGCTGGTTCTGTGAACCTGCTCATTACCTGCTGTACTCTTTCTGCTCCAGTACTCTGCATTGTTACTGTATGTTCCCGAAGAATGCAGCTCATCTGACCAGATCACCCAGGATATGAAGCCTGTAATGCAATTTACAAGTACGGTACTTGTCCGATGCTTTGGTTACTGTGGAATAATAAATTACGATGCAAAACGGCTTTTCCCTCCTTCCTATATCATGTCTGCCTTTTGGTCTGTACACAAAGCTCCGTATAATTACATATTAAAATTATCGATATGAAGTCAAAGCACATGAACCGGGATGTCACTCTTCATTGCCATGAAAAGTATATGTAGATTTATTCGTATATGTCTAGTAAATCTATTCGTGTATATCGTATGTCTAGTAATTAAAGGTCTATTGAGGCGCTGCTAGCGATAGTGATCAAATAAATAATGATAGACAGCTGAACTACATTTTCATGTTATTGGATTTATGTTACGGATAAACCAACGCACACTACTATGCAACATCGTGCGGTGATACAGTGATGTTTTGACATATTTGCATTTTTGTGCAAAACGATCCCTGGGTGCGCTAAAAGACATGAGGAACCAAATAGGTCAACCGCATTTCGCGACGGATCCTAAGCACCCATCAATATCTTAAGCGATGAAAATGGCGCTAACAACCAATTACTGCATTGTTTTGCATGAGAGTTTGGGTTAGGAAAGTAAGCTTCTCTTTTAGCTCCCCGAGACTACGCATTAATGGTGCGTGTCGCCATCTAGTGGTATAAGGCAGCGTTTCACATCACGTGTGGGCACCGCGGGTTGAAAAACGCTGCCCTATGGGAAATGACCCGTGGCAGAAAAAAGGTTGGGATACGGCAGTTTAAGGTCTGTTATCATATTTTGGAATTTGATGTGCACTTAGGAAAAGTATCAGGCGTTACGCTTAACTAGAAATATGCAAGAAAAATGTAATACGCTAACATCAGTTGGCTCAAAACAATTACTATACAATACAATATGATGTTAAATTTGTCAACAGGAAAAAAAAGTCAAGAGAATTGTGGCTTAGAGCTGGAGTACACGACGCTGTGAAAATAAGCTGAGTATTTATCATATTCTATAGCCCATCCTGGTCAGGATCACAGGAGAGCCTGGAACCTATGCCAGCCAACACCAGCCTGCAATACACCCTGGACAACATGCCAGTGCATCACAAGACACACACATCAAAAAAATTAAGAGCCCCCAGTTATCCAGAATCTCTAAATTGCATTAGCAGGTAGTTGATGGATGGATGGATGGACAGACACTGTTGTGATTTTAATCATTTATATGGATGCTGCAATTTGCAGTGGAAGCAGAGCAGCTGCCAACTGGCCACCGAAAGCATGCCATTACTGCTTTACGGGGAACGCGTCCAATTACTTCCATTCACAGGCTACGATGCTCTTGCAAATCCCGTAACGTACCGCTGGGTGCTTGGCGTTCACACTCAACAGAATGTCAGCGCTCGAGCACTTTGAAGACAGGACTGACAAGTGCATAAATAAGTGCATTAATCAGCGCCCGTTGCATTTTTCCTACTCAATAAAGGCAGAGATTCCCACAAGCCCCCTTGTTTTTCGTCCCGTTGCGGATGCAAGCAGCAGAAGAGTATCCACAGTGGTTTGGCCTCAGCTGAAGTGGAAGCTCGTGTATGGAAGGTGCAAATTGGTTTCTGAGTGGGAGTCGCTGGGAAATTCCCTTCATGTTCCGTCTCCTTGACTACTACCTCTGCTTCCTCTGCCCTACTCCCACAGGGGGTTCTCACCTTACATGAGTCTCCTCGCTGGAATATAGAGATTGACCTGTTTAGATGACGCTGTTGAGTATCTTAGGCACAGATGATGTGTGCCTGAATTTGCTGGTATCACATGACATCCCAGCCTTTCTTTTAGACCTCTTTCTGGAGGATTTGGTGAATCGACTCTAGAATCCTCATCACATTAGCTAAGGGATGGTAGCTCATCTCAACTCCTCGCTGCTTCTCCTGGTGAGGGTTGTGATGGCAACAGGTCAGACCAGATGTCATTTCCCACAGCCACAGACTCTAGCTCATTCTGAGGGATCTCCAGATGTTCCTAGGCCATGTGTGTGCATGTGTTTTGTCAGAGAGTATGTGTGTGTATGTGTTTTGGCAGGGAAACTAATCTCTGGTGTTTGCCAGTGACATGGTGTTTGAGAGAAAACTTCACAGACTGAGAGGTGGCAGAATTGTTCTAGGGTGGAGGAGCAGTGAGTCATTTCTGATCACAGCAGCAGGACTTAAGCTGATAGTAACGGAAGGAGAATGAAACAGCGGACAAGAAGGAGGAGCCCTTTGGCTGGGAAGGAGAAATGTCGAGCAGACAGAATTTCTCCAGCAAAGCATGAAGGCGTGAACTTACCAATATATGTTCACTGCCCAGTGCTGTTAAACTTCAGAAAGCATATGGTGCTTTTCCCCTGCATGCTGTTGTGCTCTGGATTCATCACTTCTGTAGCTCTGCAAATAGTCTGCAAATCCCTTAATCCACATGGCAATCCTACTATTGTAATACATATGTCAGTCTAAGGCACGTGTAAAAATTTACAAAGTACAATAACCCTCGCTACCCTATATTATCGCTATTATCAGTGCAAAACAGAAGCACTGGATTTTCTAAAAATCTGTCATCTCGACAAAACAATTGTAACCAAACAGCGAGTTTTCAAGTTTAATGACATAATCGTTTACTTTTGTACCAATTAAGCAAATTGCAGCACTTGAGTGATGCGGTCTCATTCAAATACAAGAACAATTAAAATATCATTGGATACTACCAGGGGATTACTAAAGACAAACAATTACTTCATGATGATGTTTGATTCACCTTTTGCACATGCACATATACAGGTATTTCGTGTTACTTTAATTTTGACCTGTCCAATTTAGCCCTTCATTGAGATAAACAACGTTTAGAGGTCTGCGATCCGACGGGGACCAACAAAATATTGGTTTCCGACCGGGTAAGGGTCGACTTTTTAGTTTCTGGTTCAGGTTAGTTTTTAAAACGTGATTTTTAAAATGTGCAAATCGCTTTCACGCTTGCTGAGTCCTTTGCGATTTCTGTACCAGCATTTCCTCAACGGGGCAACAGTAGCCTACCTATTCAGAATTTGAGCCAGACACACGACATCGCCTATAAGATGGGCCTCGAACCCACGACCCTGAGAAAAAAACGTCTCATGCACTACTAACTAAGTCAGCACACATAATTTTTCAAATGCGTTTTTATTACTGTAAAATTATGCCAAAAATATAACGACAAAAATAATTCGCAAAAATGCAGCTAGCTTAAATGAGGGGTTCAGCAGTGGAAGCCATCGCTGACGAGGTTTATCTACCAGTCACCGTGAACCACCCAATGTCAATGGAGCCAACACACACACACCACATTAGAATTCCTACAAATCGGATTTGAGGGAGCTTTTAAAATTACGCTTGTCTCGCACACGTGAGTTTGGGAAAATTTCGATCCGCATTCAATTATCAATATTAAGTGGGCAATTGGTGGGTCCAAACATATTTCAGGAGGGCTGCACCACCATCTTCCTGTATTGCGGTGTCATTTTGGACTATGCGCGGCCGGGGGAGAAAGTCCCCTGGTGACAGAGTTTTCCCGCCGAGTTGATTTAAAGCAGACCTTGGGCTGGAGATTTTTGCTGGACCTGGAAACAGCTCTTGGTGAGTTTATGGAAGAGCACCAAGTGGCAGGACGGCAAGGTGGCACAGTAGGTAGCGTGATGTCACTGAAAGCACTAGACACCCAAATGTGTTAAGCGGTCTAAGAGCACCAATTTAATTCTTAGATGTGATTATAATTAATGTACTGTTCTTGACATGCACTGTCCGTATTTAATCACAGACAAGTTTCAAATCACGTTACTGTTTATTAGAGTGACGGGTGGAGTTACAAAGCACCCTGTTTTTGGGAAACGCTTTTTTAAAAAAAAGTTCACTACGCTTCTCGGAAACTGGCTCAGGTAATATCAGGACCAGTCAGTTCGACAGGATTCACCAGTAACCGCCTATGAGGCGGAGACTGGCGTCTGCCCGGGGACGATCTGAAGATTTTAATCGCCTGTACTGATATATTACACCTGCTTCCTGTTCATTCGTACTGTTCGTTTCGCTCTTACTATTGTTCAGTGCTGTTTTATGGTCAGCCTAAAAGCAGCCATTGCTCAAGAACCTCCTGCAAATTTATTTGTTGTATAAAATATCCACTTGTATAACAATAAGCTTCAAATTGCATGCTATGTATGTCCCTTCAAGTAGGTCATTTTGAATGCAGTGGGTAGAAACAAATGTACTTTAAATATATGGTTTAAATATGGTTGACATTTTTTGACTAATAATGCGTGTTAATGACACACTTCCAAGGTAATCCAGTTGTGCAAAATGAGATATACGGATTTTATGTTATCAAAACATCTTTAGAATGACAGGAGATGTTGAACAAACAGACATACAGAGGAGCAGCTGAATGATTCGGCTGTCCATCTCCAGGAGATCATCCTGTGGATGAATCTGCACCTACATTGTCCATCCATCCATTCACCATCCTGCCACACCTTGCTTAAATCACTATATTCTGTCTTCCATGTTACTTTCCTTAATTTCCTTCGATCTTCTGACACAAAAGTTTTTTTTTTTTTTTGTCTGTGTTTAGTACCATCTGTCTTCATTGTTCCAATGAATGTTTCAGGCGTTTCCATGGCACTGGTCAGACAACTTGTGTTGGTTGTTGTGCTTTGTTAAATTAACACTTTATTTTTAGGCCAAACAGTTCACTGTTTTGTATTATTAGCCTGAAGTATATTTTCCTACAATTTTCCACACCCTTTTTGGTAATAATAAGCAAACTTCTGTCTCCCCAGTTCCTCATCCTTTTGCAAACTGGTTATAACTGAGAACGAAACCCATTACTGACCTGTCGTTTTGTCCTTGACTCTGCAAACCAGAGCCCTTCTTACCTGGAACGTCTCCTACACTGAGCAGATTAGCTTGTCTTCGAGATCACTTCCATCTTGAGTGTTTCAAGCGCCTAATCAGGGCCTTTGAAATGTTTTTATAGCCCTAGCTTGCTCCGTGCCTTTCCACAACTTTATCTGAAAATTGTTTTCAAGGTGCCTTGATCTTCATCTTAGCTTTGAAAGCCCTGCACAAATGTGGGATCTTAAAATTATTGCCTGCATCTGGAATCCATTCAATGCTTTGTCTTAATTCTGAAGGCAATTGTAGCTAATTTTCCTAAAATGTTATGGGGGGGGGGGGGTGGAGAAACAACAAAGACTTTTTGTAAAACAAAACTTAATTTTCTTCTTCTTCAATGTACATAATAGGGTGTGGCAATGGATTGTAAGATTGTACATCCTTCATCCTTTTATTTAGTACAGGATGAGAGCATACGAACATAGGGCATATTGCACAGTGCTGTGCAGGGTAAACAATATTATGGGTGTAACGATGCTGCCTTCTCACGATTCGGTCCGGGGATGATTCAGGGCTCACGGTTTGATGCACTCACAAATATATTCAACAAGCTCAACATCTCACAGTTCTTATTTATTCATTTTTGTGCGTGTACATATAAAAAGAGCTATTTTCAAACCTTTTCTTGTTTTCTAGCAGTTTTTCTCTTAATTATTGTACAGACTCCAGGGCAAAATGCAAAATCTCAAAGTAAAACTGAGGTTTTGCTTATTGCGCCCTCTGGCGTTAACATTAATAAATGATTTCGTGCCTTGTTACACCCCTACAATACACACATCATGATTTTGAATCGCGAAATTAGACCCCTAAACAGTCTGAAAGTTACATGTGCGCCTGCTTTAGTCAAAATATCAATCAGTCGTTCTTTACTGGTGATGTTATGGACAAGACAATATCGGTTTTACCACGGTTTAAACTTACACCTTCCCGAATACTTTACTACGGTACGAAAACCTCCCAAACAAACCTAGATGATTTGCATAAACCCCAGTCGGCAATGCAATAAATGTCCTGTGCATTCTCTGCGGTAGACAAAATATTTATTTGCTAAACGAAACAGTGTTGAATATGCTGTATTTATCTTTTTTGCTTGTTTACATGCTGTAACATTCTGGAGAATTTTCGATAAAAACACAGAAACCATTGAAATTATAAAGATTTTTGTGCAGTTTTAAAAGCCATGTCTTTTATGTGTTTTTGCTCTTGTAAAACCTTTCCCTTGTTTTCTCTGTATGTCACACTGTAGGTAAAGGGTAATGTTATTCCCTGCCACTGTTTAGTTGTGTATGGGTGGTAGGACAATAAAGTGCACCCGTTCATCGTGAAATTCCATTACTTGTCACCAGGGGGAGAACGATCCCATTTTTTCCCCATGTGTTCTTTTCAGACGCCTTACTTTGGTTTGCTTTTGTTAATGGCACGTATTGATGCCATTTATACTGCTCAGTGGTACCGAACTGGAACATGGCACGCTCCCTGCATCTTCAATTTCAAATCTAAAGAAATTGAAAAATTATTCCCAGTTTACTTTTCCCCATTTCTTCAGAGACCCCTAACAAGCAGAGTACTACAGAACTTATAAAGCATATAATTTTTTCTAGAGCACCATTTTGAAGTACTTTGGGTCATTTCAACAACCTCTCGGAACTGGAAACATATTACTTTTTGGATACAATTGAGCTTTTTGACCACAGCGCCTCCTGCAGTGAGACTTTTTGTACTGCCGCCAAGAACTGTCTTGCATGATTTTATTCTACATCAGTTTCTACATTCTACATAGTTTATTCTACATCGTTCCTGAATCGTGTTTTCTTTGTACATATTTTTTGCAATTCTTTAGATTCCTTGCACGGTTCCCCTCAACAGTGTGCTTAAAGGACACACTTCCTGAACGCTGTCTGTGGGATTCACCCCCTGAATATTTAAACATGTCATGGCACTCTTCCATTGGACAAGAGGGGACTGCAAAGTCTGGACCATGTCACTGGCTGCTCCTGTGCTATCAGGCAAAGTTTGCTGGCTCAGAGTCTCTGGGGCCCGGCTGGGCGGCGATGGCCTGTCCTAAACTGAACCCAGAATCTCGGCTTTTCCCATTATGCCTAGGAAGTTCCAGGTGCTGGGTTCGAGTGAAGTCCCAGCACGGCGTCTCCCGCCAGCCCACGCCGTGGATTCTTTCCTGGAGACCCTTCACAGCACGGTTGCTCAGCGCCACTCGCAAACACAAACATCGTGCTAGAATTCCCCTCTCATTCTCCCTGAAATGCTTTCATAACGCAGGACAGTGACATTCGTTAAATCCTACAGCTGAATCCTAGCAAAATAATACAATATTGGGTGGTCTTGTGCCTTTTTTGTTTCCAGTAAGCTGTTTGCATCTATTTCTGTATGTTTCTGGGTCTCACTCCTTATGTTCCTTTGCTCGTGTCTCTGCAGACGGAAAGCCTCGCTGTCGTATGATCGAAATCTGCACGTCACCGCTTCACAGGAACTGCTCAGAGTTTTCATTATAGACAAATCGTTTAATAATGTCTTACTGCTTATTCATCAACCTGAATATGCCTCAACCCCCCCCCCCCATAGTTATTTCCACTGGCAAAGTCAGTTCTTATCTTGTGGCTTGGAATTGTCTTTATTCAGCTCAAAATTTCCACATTTATTAAAGCCAGGCAACACAAGGCCGAGGCCAGGGAGTTTGTGTCTGTTTTATAGGAACCTGTGTCTGTCCCCCTCCGGCTGCTTCTGTGTGTACTGGGGGTTTAAGGGGCCCCACCTGTTAAGTGATGATGCAGTACATTCAAACATTGATTGAACGCCTGGAGGTATGAAGGAGTCTGCTGGCCTACTGGACCGCGTTGCCTTTTACTACCGAATGGGTTACATAACCAGCTAAGTGAATAATTTTGCTGAATTCACAGACGGTCTCTGGCTGGAGGTCGAAGTCTCCCGTTCTATTCATCCGCACAGGGAAGCTCCATAACCTTATAGCTTCTTTATAACTCTGGCTGTGGTTCGTCATCAGGAAATATATAAGTGAGCATGGAACCAGTGATGGTTAAGGCCAGGATGATGTTTTTTTTAAGGCCGTGGGGGGCAGCGTGTGGCTCAGCTAGTTAGGACGTTGTGCCTGTGATCGGAAGGTCGCCAGTTTAAATCCCACGATCATCAGAGCGATTTCACCGTTGGGTGCCTGAGCAAGACCCTTAACCCCCAGTTGCTTCAGGAACCGTCTGACCCTGCTTTCTCTGGAAAAAAAACAGTGCATTGTTTTGGATAAAAGCATCTGCTAAATGGATAAAAATGTAAATTTTATTCCCATTGGATAGTATAATTTTCTCTGTCACGGAGATGAATTTAGATGTTTGCTTTTTTCCCCCTTGCTGCAGAAAAATGCAGCGTTATCCTTCAGTTTTTTTGTTGCATTGCACTGAGACACACATATGGAACAGTTTTCTTTCATCACAAAAACAAAATGATAGTGAAAGGCAACACAGAGTCCCATTTGTACTCTACTGGCTGAAGTCTCACCAGGTGAAAGAAGGAAACTTCAATCAGTATGGTTGGGATATAACTTCTCTTCTGTCAGCGGACTGTCAGGCCAATCTTTATAACATCCCTTTTATTTATACAGATATCTGGATTTATGCAGTGTTAAATGAGGAAGCCTGCTACTGATGTCAAATTGTATAGACTGTGATTATGACCATGGAATAAATTGTATTATATTCCAGAAGGAAGGTCGGGAGATTCCAGGAGGAGATAGAAATTTTAAACAAACAAGACTATACAATATACACTCACCTAAAGGATTATTAGGAACACCATACTAATACGGTGTTTGACCCCCTTTCGCCTTCAGAACTGCCTTAATTCTACGTGGCATTGATTCAACAAGGTGCTGAAAGCATTCTTTAGAAATGTTGGCCCATATTGATAGGATAGCATCTTGCAGTTGATGGAGATTTGTGGGATGCACATCCATGGCACGAAGCTCCCGTTCCACCACATCCCAAAAATGCTCTATTGGGTTGAGATCTGGTGACTGTGGGGGCCATTTTAGTACAGTGAACTCATTGTCATGTTCAAGAAACCAATTTGAAATGATTCGAGCTTTGTGACATGGTGCATTATCCTGCTGGAAGTAGCCATCAGAGGATGGGTACATGGTGGTCATAAAGGGATGGACATGGTCAGAAACAATGCTCAGGTAGGCCGTGGCATTTAAACGATGCCCAATTGGCACTAAGGGGCCTAAAGTGTGCCAAGAAAACATCCCCCACACCATTACACCACCACCACCAGCCTGCACAGTGGTAACAAGGCATGATGGATCCATGTTCTCATTCTGTTTACGTCAAATTCTGACTCTACCATTTGAATGTCTCAACAGAAATCGAGACTCATCAGACCAGGCAACATTTTTCCAGTCTTCAACTGTCCAATTTTGGTGAACTTGTGCAAATTGTAGCCTCTTTTTCCTATTTGTAGTGGAGATGAGTGGTACCCGGTGGGGTCTTCTGCTGTTGTAGCCCATCCGCCTCAAGGTTGTGCGTGTTGTGGCTTCACAAATGCTTTGCTGCATACCTCGGTTGTAACGAGTGGTTATTTCAGTCAAAGTTGCTCTTCTATCAGCTTGAATCAGTCGGCCCATTCTCCTCTGACCTCTAGCATCAACAAGGCATTTTCGCCCACAGGACTGCCGCATACTGGATGTTTTTCCCTTTGCACACCATTCTTTGTAAACCCTAGAAATGGTTGTGCGTGAAAATCCCAGTAACTGAGCAGATTGTGAAATACTCAGACCGGCCCGTCTGGCACCAACAACCATGCCACGCTCAAAATTGCTTAAATCACCTTTCTTTCCCATTCTGATATTCAGTTTGGAGTTCAGGAGATTGTCTTGACCAGGACCACACCCCTAAATGCATTGAAGCAACTGCCATGTGTTTGGTTGATTAGATAATTGCATTAATGAGACATTGAACAGGTGTTCCTAATAATCCTTTAGGTGAGTGTATATGTGGTTAGTCAGTATCCCAGGTAATAAAATTAGAACAGAACATATACAGAGCTCACAGAAAGTCTTGGAGGGTTGCTTAATTCTGTAAAAATGTTGCAAATTTCTTGGTTTCATAACAAGAGTCCATCGACAACCAATGTTTAACATGTCTGCACATACAATATATTGACAAAAGTATTGGGACACCTGGCCATTACACCTACAGGAACTAAATCCATTCTAAATTCATAGGCATTAATTTGGAGTTGGTCCCCCCTTTGCAGCTATAACAGCTGCCACTCTTCTGAGAAGACTTTCCACAAGATTTTGGAGTGTGCCTGTGGGAATTTTTGCCCATTCATCCAGAGGAGCATCTGTGAGGTCAGGCACTGATGTTGGACATGAAGGCCTGGCTCACAATCTCCATTCTATTTCATCCCAAATGTGTTCAATGGGGTTGAGGTCAGGGATCTGTAAAGTTCTTCCACACCAAACTCACCCAACCATATCTTTATGGACTATGCTTTGTGCACTGGGGCACAGTCATGCTGGAATACAAAAGGTCCTTCTTCATCTGTTCCCACGAAGTTGGAAGTGTAGAATAGTCCAAAATGTCTTGGTATGCTGAAGCATTAAGAGCCCCCTTCACTAAAACTAAGGGACCTTTCCCAAAGCCTGAAAAACAACTCCATACCATCATCCTTCCTCCATCAAACTTTACAGTGGGCACAAAGCAGGCAGGCAGGTAATGTTCTGGCATCTACAAAACACAGGCTCGTCCATCAGATTGCAAGACAGAGAAACGTGATTCATCACTCCACAACACATATTAGAACTGCTCCAGAGTCTAGTGGTGGCATGACTTACACCACTCCATCTGATGCTTGGTATTGCGTTTGGTGATGTGAGGCTTGAAAGCAGCTGCTCGGCCATGGAAGCCCATTCCAGGAAGCTCCTGGAGCGGTCTTTATGCTGGGGTTAATGCCAGGAGGAAGTTTGGAACTCTGCAGTTACTGAGTCAACAGAGCGTTGGCTTTTACGCACCGTACGCCTCAGCACTTGGCAACCCCGCTCTGTTACTTTTTGTGGTCTGCCACCTCGTAGCTCAGTTTCTGTTGTCCCTAAATGCATCCACTTTGCAAAAACAGCCACTTACAGTTGACCGTGGAATATCTAGCAGAGAAGATATTTCACCAACAGATATGCTCCAAAGGTGGCATCCTATGACAGCACCACGCTTGAATTCACCGAGCTCTGCAGATCGACCCATTGTTTCACAAATGTTTGTAAACCTGACTGCATGGCTAAGTGTTTGATTTTTTTTTTTACACCTGTGGCAATGGGTCTGAATGAAACACCTGAATTCAGTGATTAAAAGGTGTGACCCAGTACACTTTTCCATATAGTGTATCTTCCGCACAGATATTTTCTTTTTATGTGTCATATTTTTTTGACTCATTTGACTTCTGACTCATCCAGTTCTGTTTTTGCCTTTTTGCTATTAATTGCAACTGACACGCAAAGGGATACTGAAGTTACTGAACACGGACATTTAAAGTTTTATTTCATTGCAAAGGTGTTACTGATTAAAAATCATCCAATGTGACTACTTGTCAACCTGCTGGCCTGAGTTTTTAACACAGAAGAGGCTCCTTCTGAACTATAATTTCGGTTTTACTTGAAACTACTGGTTGTTCCCAATTATGTATTCATTTGTAAACAAAGCAATGATTTTTGCTATAGAGCCAATAAATCTGCCATATTTATAAGAATTAAGCAAGTGTCTCAAGACTTTCTTTGAGGACTGTATTGAAAACCTGTATAAAACCTGTATAAAGCCTTATAAAACCTGTATAAAGCTCGCTCATCTGCATATCGTTGTTATTTTATGGGTTGTGCTTTCTGTGGCACCAGGTCCTATCATTTTCCCTAAAATGAGCACTTGTGAGTCTAGAGAAATGCCATATTTTGTAGCCTTTGAGATCTGAATTCTGAGGGGTATGGAAATTTTATGAGTTTACAGGACAAGCTCTGAATTTTGAGGGAGATGCGATCCAGTTGTTTTTTCCCTCAGGATTTAAGTGACCCACTCTGACTGAACACCCTTAAGTAGCACAGTGATTTAGTGACTTATTTCTGATTGAGATTCTGCAGATTGCATTTCTGGGGTGGGAGACTTACTGATGTGCAAATGTATGGTAGATAAAAAGGGGTAACAATTAAAAACAGCAAACAATGGATTAAAAGTTAACTGTTAAACCAACTGATAATGTCACACCACGCTTGTATATACTCAGGGATGTTTGTCCAGTCTGGAGGTGCATGATAAGTCCACTGAAGCACATGACCTTGTCCATGCCTCCTCGACTCCATGACCCTCCTGATTACCCCACAGTCGCAGTTGCTTCCTGCCACCCCCGCTATCTCAATTAAAGCAAAACAGGACTTCTTAAGAAGATATGTGGTGAAGCACTTTAGACTGTTTTCTTAATCTGTGACTCAAAGACTGATACCTTCATCTGAAGTACAATCAGCTGTGACCCCCCCCCACCACCACACCAGGCCACATCTGCTGGGCGGCTTGGCAGAGGGAGGATGCGTGATTTGTAAGGGAAAGCTCCTGGGGGAGGCTTTTGACGGGGGGGGCAGAGGTGAAACGGACAGGGAGAGTCCGGCCCTTCCTGCGTTCCTAAGGCCCAAGATCCTGCTGTTTTGGGAGCAGTCTGAGACCCTTTACTTGCCCCCCTCCTTCCGAAGGGTGGGGCATTCTGCTCACCTCCCCATGGAATCCTCACCCCTCCCTTACATGCAACAGTACATCAAGCTTGCAGTTTTTGAGAATCTACGCTTTGCATCCAATAAAATTCGGGGCAGATCATATTAGATACAATATGGTACATATTATGGAAACCCCTATCCACCCTCTATCTTTGTGTTGCTAGTATAAGGCTGTAAATATTTTCATATCAATGTCAGAGCCCCCATTTTGCTGGGAAACCCTGTAAAATCTGTGCCTATTCCTGCCAGTATTTACATTAAGTCCGTATGCCAAGGATCGCGGATTTTTATGAGGTCATTCTTGTGCAAGGAAACAGAGTAGCTGCTTTTGTACATTTTGTACATTAGCGGAAGGACTGTGGTAAACAAAAGTAACAAAGTACAACAACACAAATGCAACTGTTACACAGAATACAAAACAGTATTACGGGAGCACTGGAGCGTGGGGTAGCGGACCTGTGTAAGAGACTCAGGCCGTCATCGGCAAAAGGCAGCTAGTGATGGCATGTAGAATTTGGTTTGCAAACTGCTCTGGGAGAAGTTGTTCCTTAGTCCGGCTTAGCAGACATAATGTCTGTAAAATGTTATTCATCCTTATTTACTGCAGACATATAAAATCTTTGGAGATATATGTTGGGGAAAAAACGGATAAGATGGTGTTCGGCGGGGAATGCAGGTGATCAAAATCTCAATCATCATCGCCACAAGCTCCCTTCTGTTGTACACAAGCATCCGCATCCACACACAGTGTCTGAGGAACACACTGAAACTGACGATGCTGAAGACTCCTTATTGACTTTCAGCTCTACAATGTTCTTTTGAGTCCTGGGTGTGAATGTTGCTGTTGCCCTGATCACTGTTGATGTGAAAGTGAAGCTCATGACTATTGACTGTTAATTATAATGACCTATAATTGTTGATTGACTGAACACAAAATTGCAGTTAATGACACAATTTGACTGTGGAAATATTGCATACATGTCATTATGAAGATCCAATGAGTTTTGATATATGTGAGATGCAGCATGCTGAGCATCACTGTTGCTTCACGCCCTGTGGTGTGTGTGTGTGTGTGTGTGTGTGTGTGTGTGTGTGTCCTGTGATGGATGGACAGCCCATCCAGAGTGTCCCCTGCCTTATACCCTGTGTTTCCATCTGGCATACCAGGAATTTTCCCAGTGGACTGATGTGTTTGTTGGACAGAAAAAAATATTGTGGGGGCCCCAATTTTTAATCCCAGTCCAACGCTTCCCCATATTGGATAACTGGACAATGGATGTTATTATTTGACATTTTGGTGCAATACAAAGAACACTTCTGAAGTTATTTTATTTCATTTATAACAGATTTGTTCAGACAGGGGCCTCACCACAAACCGAAAACATGCTGTTATCGTAAGTGATGTGCACACATGGCTGTGTTGCTATGCACAGCTCCAACTCCATTGTCAAGTTTGCAGATGATTCTGTGGTGCTGGACCTCATCTCCAAGTTCTGCCCAAGCTTGATGGGCCGAATGGCCTCCTCACGTTTGTAAATTTCTTATGTTCTTATGTGTGTGCTTGTGTAGGCCTGTGTATATATAAATATATTAGTCTATTTTATTATCCATCTTAAATGATCACTTCTGTATATTTAGTATATATAGTCTTATTTAACTTTTATTGTCCATTTTACCAGCCCTCCCCACTTCTAACCATTTAAATAAAATTAACCAACAAAAATTTATTAATTGTTGTTTGTCTCTCAGTCTATATTAGCATCTCACAATGAGTTGTATCTGTATAACTATGCATGCAACAAATAAATCTTCAACCTTGATGTGGCTGAATTGCCCTTCGTGTCGGTTACATCCTGGAAGGGAGGGATATCAGTCAGTGTCAGGCCACATGTATGCGCACACACATGTTTTTGATCTATGGGAGGACATGGAGAACATGCAAACTGCACACGCAGGAGCCGGGGTTCAGACCAGCCCTGCGGGCTGTCCATCAGAGGATATCATTACATTTATTACAATAATATTTATTTCATGGAGTAACTGTGCCAGATGTCACCCGTTGGGTCTGGCAGCAGGGTGACGGTGATTCTGTGTACAACTCATGGAAGATCTGTCACCCACCAACGTTATTCATGGGGTTTGGATTTGGCTGGTATGTTTAAAACAATCCCCCTAGTTTAACTTCACCTGGCAACCTTTTTGTACTATATTATTGAAGGGGCCATTCAACGTTTGGGAGGGTCTTATATTTTTATATATTAAGCACATTTGGGATATTTTTTGTGCATACAGTAAGTGATTCTGCTGCAAGATTTTGTGATGCACACAGCCTGAGAATGTAGCACACGTCCTCACAGAGGGCAAAGAAGCTAATTAAGGCAAGCTGGCTGATTTGGAAAGTTCACCATCCGCATCTGCAGCTGAGCTTTGCTCATCGTTTGGCGTTAATGAGTACAGCATCCTGCCAAATCCTACAAAATGGCCTGAAAATGTTTCTGGGACGCACTGCAGCAGATGCCACTGAACGGGACAGCCAGCAAGGCTCATCTCTCCCTGACGGAGACAGCGCGGCATGCGAAAGCAAACATGAGCTAACAGATTTTTCAGAAGCAACAATGACCAGATCTGTGATGTACATGTAATTGCACGAATGTGTCACACATGTCTGATGGTTTTGAGTGCGAGGGAATATTTATTTTATGCAAAGATGTACTGTGATGTTTCTTATCTGTGTGGTGAGCATCGTTTTTGGTGAACTAAACTTCGTAATCATTTACATGATAACCCTGGCTGTTTTCACCACATGAAGATTATATCCAAAATCTCCTATCACCCATAAGTCTGTCAGACCAGTGGTCTGTTTCCAGGCTTTTAATCCTGTCATGTAACTCCAAGGAGCAAAAGCACTAACCTGGAAGGAGGTATTTGCTGGGTAGTGCAAGTCCTCAAGGGCAGTGTTTCCCAATCTGGTCCTTGGGGACCTGCAGACAGTCCACATTTTTGCTCCCTTCCAACTCCCAACCAGACAGTCCACATTTTTGCTCCCACCCAGCATCCCAACAATATAGAAATACATTTTAAATAAATGCAGTCTCTACTCATTACAATCCTAACTAGTATTTTCTAATCTGTTAGGGAGCTGGGAGGGAGCAAAAACATGGACTGTCTGTTTGGGAGTTGGAAGGGAGCAAAAATGTGGACTGTCTGTAGGTCCCCGAGGACCGGATTGGGAAACACTGCTCAATATGTAGTGCAGCCTGGATGGGGACTCCCCTGGAAAACCACAGCATGACAGCGTTTGTGACTCCAAGTCTTTGTGCCTTTGTTCTTTATTGTTATGACATGCTAAAGATACGGCTGTTGTTAAAGAAGGTATTTCCCTAGTTATGTCTAACTGTATCATACATTTTTACCCCATATGAAATTTATTAGCACTATTGCTGACTGACATGTGATTAACAGACATCTCTCTGTCTGGTCGTTCCCAGCAGGGACTCTCAACCTAACCTTGGACACACTACATATACAGTACATTGTTTTTTTTCTATTCCAGCTGAGCTTCTCATGTTCTCGCTGATCCTGGTGGAGATGTTTTGGCAATGTTGAGTCTGACATACATTATCATTTTGGTCAAACTGCATGAGACTATTTTCAACGTTTGTCTGTATTTGCATATTTAACAGGATAAGCATTGGTATTCCTGTAGTGTTGCAGTGGATAAATTGTTGATGGATGGATGTGCACCAGTCTCTGACTGGATATAACACACAAGACATGTGCCATTTGCACATGGCACTAAAAGAGCAGACCAAACACTTTTTTGCATTACAGGGAGTGAAAGTAAAATTGTTTTCGATCACGTATTTCAAGGAAAAATAATAAGATTTTATGTGATTCTCAAGTAATATATACATTTTTGACAAATTACTAAATCAGAGAGAGGCCTTTTTGGGCCCCCCTTGACCCAGGGCCCAGGGACAACTCACCTAGTCCCCCCCCCCCCCCCCCCCCCCCATCACCAGCCCTGGTCCAAAATTTACATACATGCATCTTGAGAAGCTGATGTCACAGTCTCTAGGTGAATCAGATTCTCTTCAGGAGTGGTGAGCACCATGCATGAGCATTATAAATCTTTAAACGAGATGCATCACCAAGGCTACTATGACCATTAGGCCAGGTAGCGTTCCCATACTGCACCACGGTTCAAAGCGTTTGCATTAGCGCGGCGTCCGTCCTGTCATGTTACATTTTAACGGTCTGCCGCGTTCAGAATCCCAGGTGGTGTCATTACGGCCGTGGAACTGTGCCCTGAAACGTTGCAGGTTCTCTGTGTGACACAGAAAAGGGGCTTGGAAGCACAGGTTTATTGGGGGCGGTGCCGCCGTCTTTGCAGTTTACGAGGACAGGGTCGTTGCGGTGCGGAGCGGAAACATGGAAAAAGCTGTTTCGGCCAGAAGGAGAAATAAAATGAAACTGCGCTTCTGGGAAGCAAAATGAACTCTTTGGGTCTGGATGGAAGTTATTAGGGACAAGAAAGAATAGAGGGAATTAATTTATACCTTTAGTCACCAAAAAGGTGCAATGAATCAATATTACTGACCCAAATCACCTGACCTTCCCTTCTGAATGGACCGAGCCTGTACCCGCCTTCATAACATATTAAACTCTCTGGAAAATGTGTGAGGTTGTGGAAAATATATCTGACGCATATTATTAGCAGAAAATTTTTAGGAGGCGTTTGCAGACAAAATATGAAGGTCCTGTGAAGCGTTTGGATGGTATGTGTGCAATAGGTGGAATTTAGATCAGTTTGGTTAATGCAGCCCCTTATACATACAGTGATTTGTGATTAAATGCAGTTAGCAGCTTCCAGTGCCTGAGCGTCACTGGACCCTTTGGTAGTTGGGAAATATCCAAAATGAGTTTTCTCAGTCTAGGTATCTAAGACGATAATATATCTGCTATTATCAACTAATTCCTGTTGCGTTTAACCCTCCATCATGGGGAAATCCCAGCCCCACTACCCAGAACTCTTTAAAAAGATTGGGCAGATTAAATCATTCTTCACTGACTGATAAAGTGTAACACTGGTGTATCTTACCCTGGTACAAGGCAGGCTGAAGTGAGACCAGAACATTCTTTCCTGGTTGCCAGATTTGGGTCAGAGATCCAAAATGAGCATGTGCCCTAAGAGAACAAAGAAGATACTTTCTAAAGGGGTGTTTTATTTCTCCTCGTTCATTCTAGCACAATATTAAAAGTTACTCCAATGGCTACAAATGTCTGGCAATGGAGAGATCAGGTCAGCCAAGCGCAGGCTGGTCATGGATTTTTAATTCTTGGTACATTCCTCAGATATCAAATTCTGTACAGTATCGATGTATTATAGCTTTTAGAGAAAACTGTTTTGCATTTTTAGAAGGATGTTTTTCTCTTCTGTGATCAGAGGGCATTGCAATGGGATGACTGCTCTTATGGAGTTAATGTCCACTACTGGGCAAAAATTGGCCCAAACCCTAACTGGCCAGCATTAAGCTGTGGCCCATATTTTTCAGCACTGCTCCTAGTGCATCTGTGACATTCATGGACCCCCCAGGCTCACAGGCGACCATATAGTATCACAGTAACAATGTAAACAATCACACCTCATTGTACAAATATCCATCAATCAGAATAAAAAAACAAAGCTGACATCTGCTTATTTTATTAATAATCTACACAATGGTTGTGTAGGGGTGTTGGAAAGGTGCCCACGTCAGCACGATGAGTAGGAGAGTGTCTCGGGGTGGCTGTTTTTTTTTTTTGTATTTCCATGCCTATGCAGCTGGTCCTGTGGTAACTGTCGCATGCCGCTGATATCTGATAAGGCTTCTTTTTGGTTCCTGTTTTTTTCCCCTTTCATTCACAGGATATGGAACTGATTGCAACCCCCTTTGTTAACCATGGCATGAACAGGAAGGGTCACCCCTGCGCGGTGCTGAATGGGGCCGTAATGGTTTCTCAATCCGCACGAGGACAGTGTCCTCCGTAGCTCCACCCCTGTGAAGTATGAATCATCGCTGATTTCCCTGAAGGATAAGACGCCAATATGAGTAAGACTGCATGCGTGATTAATCTGACGCCATCGCTCGAGCCAAAAATGATGCGCTGATCATACAGATGTTGTTTATTTGGTCACCAGAGACATTTGCTCAAGGTGACGTATGTATCTATTAGCTATAATGTAGTTTTTATACACCAGGGGTTTCAGTGAAGTAATGCACCATGAAAATCTTGTCTAACAGCAGCTCTTCTCTTTGGATCAGAACCAGAGATTATTTCAGATCTGTATTCACACATGTTCTTTGTCCTGACTATTCATTCTGTTGGTAGTTGAGCTCATATTGAGGTTGTCTATATTTTCCAGCCTAGCTGTGTCTGCTGTTTCAAAATATCAGCATTAGTATCACCAGCATGGTGGAGCAATTAAGCCTGGGAAAGATGGAGGCGAGAGACTTTTATTTAGATGTGGTTTGATGTTTCCTGCCCTTGATCTTTTCCTATGCAGCATTTTTTCTCTCCCAGACACAAAGTCCTCAGTATGTACTCATTTCAGTTTTTTTTTTACAGGAATCCCAAATAGCTGATTATCTCTATCTGCTTTTTCAGAAATAGTCAATCCGTTGTCTCATTTTGATTGAGAACTCTTACCACCAGCTCAGAAGGACTCGGCAACTTCTATCAATCAGAAATTTTGGTTTGCATGTTAGCGATGCACTATTGTGTTTGTCTGTTGCCTTCAGAAAATAGGAAAATGCCACCAGATGGGAACATGAGGAATGGGTACTGCATTCGAATCGGAGGCTGGGAGTAACGTGGGGTGGCTTTTCATTTACTTCCTATGGGTCCACCAGTGTTTATGCAAGTAGGCATCAGACAGTTTGGTGTAAACAGCCTGAAATGCTGGAAGTGAAACATGCACGAGTTACGGTTGTCGATAGGCAACAAGATGGTTTCCAGAAGTGATTTTGCAGATCCGGCCACCATGTGACGTACCAGATGTATAGACCACCTGGAGGGGGTCACAGTGGTTCCACTTATATTATGTACTGTTATACAATGTTGGACATTTCAGGTCCAGAAGCTACAAATCCAGACCAAGATTTAGTTTCTTCCAGCCAGCTGAGTATTCTGTGACTGTGACTCTTTATGCTCAGCTGGTTGGTAGAAACAAAATCTTGGTCTGGATTTGTAGCTTCTGGACCTGAAATGCCCAACACTGCCATTATACGGGACACTTTCATGCTTTACGCTGCTTCCATTCATTAGTCACTCACTGGTTTATCCCAATGGGTAGGGAAGCCAAGAATCTTGGTGTAGCAGAGCTCATTTGTCGCTTTGCTCGTTTTATATAAAAGGGACTCACAGGGTACTTTCCTTTCAGCTGGGAGGGTAGCAGTTACTTCAAGGTGATTGAGGAACAATAGCAGTGTCTCTCTGGGAAAAGCCCTGCATCTGTCTGATGTAATCGACTAATTACAGACCAATATCTTCTTCAGCCCATCTGCCTTTGCTAACTCCCAAATTCACACGATTGCTGAGAACTTATGAATGGGGTTGTAAACTGGCTTTTTGATGTACTGAGAAATCCAGGTAGATATAATCTGTCATAGAGTGACTTTTAACTTTTTTTTTTTCAACATTTCCAGCTCCAAACACAAACCCAAATTACCGTATCAGGCTGCAAGTTGCCACTTTGGCACATGTGAGGCCACCAGGAGATGGATCTCCTTCACACTATCATTAGATTTCTTTAACTGTGTGTGGTTTCCAGTAGCGATGTACAGCTGATGCAGATCAGCATTTGAGTGATGTTTATGAAGACCAGGTCTGCTCCTCTAGGTGTTTCTAGCCTCCGTGAAGCAACCTTGGCAAAGCTAGTCTTGTGTTTGAGATGACAGAGCCCAGGTTTGATCTCAGGTAACTGTATAGCACAGCGTGCGAGTGACTTTTTTGATGTGGGTCAGTTCTTCCTGCAACTGCTCACCTTTACGGCACAACAGGTGTTTCCAACCCGTTTGGACCTGTTAGACCCGGTTGACTTTGTGCATGATGAAAGCAGGGCAAGAGTAAAGTACCATGCCTTTAAGGCAGAGGCGGCCAGTGTTATTCAGTGGGTACACCTATATGTAAGCCTGAAAGACACAAAATTAGATTGCTATTGATTTGTCACAAATGTCTTATGCAAATAAATAAACAAACAAACTGTACATTGATCTGACAACAATTCAAAATTACAGGTACTCCACAAAGCACTTTATGTATATAGACGGCAGGGGCAATTCTACGAATCTGCCCTGTAGCAAAAGCTTGGCACTCAGTTGTGTTTTGTGTAGAAATAGGAGAAGCGGTCTTTAACTTCCTAAACCTTGAATACGTTATTATAGTTTGCTGCGTCTGTTTATTACACTCTATTAAGAAACCGGCAGTGCTATTAAAAGTGGTTAAAGTTTATAATCACGCTATGATCTTTTTAACTGGGTCAGCACAGTAGTGAAAAGCTTAGCACCAGCCCACAGCCGCGAGGTTCAGGGTGCTGCGTACCGCTCCGCGTCAGTTCCATCTGGTTCCGGCGCCGCTCCGCACTCCCCTTATCCGGACGCACTAAGCACCGCTGCTTGTGGAATATGGCACGGCGTGCGAGTGAGCGTGTGTGGTGCGCGTGCCTCGTGACGAGCTGGCACCGTCGTCCCGGGGCGCGGCGCCGCCCTGTTCCTCCTGGGACGGGCTCCAACTTACTGGGACGCCTGCCTGGGCGGCCGCTTGCGGAAATTCGCCAATGGATGTTTTCATTTAAGTCTGATGATTTAAGTTCCCAACCGACAGAGGAATGTAGAGGCGTGATAAATCAGTGGTTTAAATGAACAAACAGTTAGAATCCATTTCAGGCTTTCAGTCGTATGATATAGACTCTTATATTGCCTGATCAATTTCAGATATAATACATTTAAGAGTCATTTAAGTCAGTGCTGTGATTATTAAACTTATTTTATTGGAAACATCCATATAGACACAGTGAGTGTGCCTTAGTGAACAGTGAGTGTTCCTTAGGGCACAGTGGGTGTTCCTTAGTGTACAATGAGTGTTCCTTAGGGCACAGTGGGTGTTCCTTAGTGTACAGTACATTGTTCCTCAGGGCACAATGAGTGTTCCTTAGTGTACAGTGAATGTTCCTCAGGGCACAGTGAGTGTTCTTTAGGGTACAGTGAGTGTTCCTTAGGGCACAGTGGATGTTCCTCAGGGCACAGTGAGTGTTCCTCAGGGTACAATGAATATTCCTTAGGGCACAGTGGGTGTTCCTTAGTGTACAGTAAATGTTCCTTAGGGCACAGTGGGTGTTCCTTAGTGTACAGGGAATGTTCTTTAGGGCCCAATGGGTGTTCACTAGTGTACAGTGGGTGTTCCTTAGGGCAGAATTCCAGCCAGTACGGCTTCAGATCCATTAAGCCTTTCTTCCAGTTGGCTGGGTATGATTGGCTTTTCACCTTTTGCCCTGGGCTCACCATGGGCAATGAGGTCTCCTATTCACAATAGATGAATGTAAGCTTTGTCGTGAGGGCTGTTTGGACCATGGTTGGTCCGTAATTTGAGTTGCATCATGGACTTTATTGGAGCTATGTTTCCTTTTTCCAGTATAATTTTACTGTTCCTTATTACATATTTATTACACTGTCACTTTATGATTTATTGCTTTCACTGTCTTTATAATGGTGGAATTGACCACCTAGCATTTCACTGCAGGATAGTTGGACTGTATCCAGTGGCGTCGTTAGGCCTATTTCAAGGTGGCTGAAGCCTCCCTAAAATATTCTTAAGCCCCCCTAAATAATTTGGTGGTTTTTTTTAAGTTTTTTTTTTTTACTTATTCTATTTATTTTTATTTTACAAAAATTGCAAATTCAATATAAAGACGCAAGAATATGAGTTTAAATAAATAATAATATAAATCTGTCACTATTCACTTGAATATGATCATAAATCTGTTGGTTCCTTTCACTTTACAGCTTCGTTATCCAATCCGTTCCAGTTGTTCACAGGGAACGCCCACATTACTGAAAATCCAGTCCACGTTTTCACTGCTACTTTACACTCCGCTGCATCTACACCTGCGGACACACTAGGGTACATGCTGCACACAGCAAGACAACATGCCTATACGCAAGTTTTTCAAGAAAGTAAGTCTTCATCACTGCTGGTAATAACAATTAGTTACTGTAGCTCCAGCTAACAGCAGAGAGTCCCATGTAATTAACCCCCTGGGGTCAGCGGTCCGGCGGTGGGACGCTTCAGCATCTGGGTCACGACAGAGTGATTGACCGATTTGCCACTCTTAAAAACAGACGGCATTCTTTGATGCTTCCACCCACCAAGTAACTGGTGCAGCCATAAAAATTATGTACTTTATTTTCAGTTTTTTTCTTGTTGTTAATGCAGCAAACACATTTCCTGTGTTTTGTTGTTGTACTGTATTAAAAAACAGACTGAAATAAAACAACAAATCTATTGGTGGCCTAAGATGTTTAATCTGTCCAAAAAAGTTGAAAAGCAATTTTTCAGTCTTTGTTTTCTGTTTGTGAAATTTTGTGCTCATGCGCTACGTTTGTTCATATCGTGTGCATTTCTTGGGGGCTAAGCCCCCCCTGTGACGCCCCTGACTGTATCCCTCACATGTGACAAATAAACCCCTTGAATCCTTATGCATTGACTAGACCTCCTTTGCCTAATGGGAATGATGGCAGTGGTCTTATAGCTGGGAAACTAGGAATGGGGGGGAGGCTCCTGTTTCCTGAAGTGTGGGGGAGGGGGAGGCAGTGCGTTAACATTAATGAATAATTCACAGCTAACTGTAGTTACAAAAAATGATGGGCTGTAATCTTTATTGGTGGACCACTGTCTTCTCTTTCTTCTGAGGGACCTTCATCCTGGGAGCTCATGCTATTCCAATATTGCTCTGTTTTCAATAAATGACTTCCCAGTTAGTGGGAGAGTCATATGGCACCAACTCATGGGCGTAAATTATGGGGGGTGGAGAGGTTGTAACCGCCCCCAATAATCAAAACCGGCTAATACAACCCCCCCAAATAATCATGTCTACCCCTAAATGGGTGGAGACCTCAACTCCCCCAATCCCAAGAAGCATGTGCTGATGAGCCGGTGACACCTTCAATGGGACTGCAGTCAATCATACACTAAGATGACAATGCATACATATACTTACTAACCTGACTTTACAATAAAAAAAAATTCTCAGAGGTAAATCTGTGGAGGAATTTTTGACACTGGGAGACTCTGTGACATCATCCTATCACCCTTTACATCACCGGGATTGAGTTCTGATGCCATATTTGATTAATTAAAATAAATCTAATTGTAACAAAGTATCAGAAGAATTCATGTCAACTGTTTTTCCCTCCAGATTGGAACGGACTGACTTGAAGATATTTAATTGCATATATTGTGGCACTGGGCTGTTTACACTTTGGTTGGATTGCAGTTTAATGTAAGCCAGGACCGTAATATATTACTCCTATTTACTGACCAGATCATGTTACTTAAAAATGTAAACTATGTATTAAATACACGTACGTTTCACATCCAGGCGGATAAGAAATTTCCTGTCGTCCTCCCTCCCACCCTCAATAAGATGAACACCAGCTGAAGATGAGACTAGTGGTGGTGGGGGGTGGGGAGGGCGTGGCCATACTTCGCTAACTTAAAATGAAAGATCCCATTGACCTTTCACATGCTGTTTATTTTACGCCATAGGAAATCTCACTAAATTAACTTTAGAACTTTAGCTTTAAGAAATATTCCTCAGAAATAAAAGAATATTTATCTTATAGTATGCAATAAAAGTTGGAATGCTGAAGAATTTTTGGCATCGTGTGGCTCTCCTTTTTAGACAAACACGTATATATTCATCTGAATTACATAAATCTGCGTATGCAAAATTAAAGGTACGTCAATGTAAGGCACGTGCGTATCATAAACATGCTTCCCTTTAAATTTAGCCCCAGGTATAACGTTGAACATAATTTATCTTTAATGAATGACGTATTCAAAGGAAACAGACTGGCTTCAGCTGCAGAGCACGTACTGCGTAGCTGGCGGACTGAGCGGGTTTTTAAATGCTGGTGCTCAGATGAAGATTCTGGATTGAAGCTCGAACGGCGTCTCAGCAGCTTGGCTCTGCTATTTAACTTTCCGTGACGGGACTTTGTTCTGCTGGGTTGGAGACAGATCAGCGGAGGGGGGAGACGCTGGCCGTTTCATTGCATCCGCCGGGGAGGCTAGGGAGGTGATTTTTGTGGAGGAATTTATGACACGAGGAGATTGCGTGTGACGTCTGTCTTATCTCCCTTTCTGCCCTCTCACGAGCAGGATTGCGTCTGGGGTACTTGTTTAATTACTCGAAATATCAAAGGAAAATTAAGTATCCGAAGGATCCAAGTAAACTGCTTTGCCATGCAATGTGTAAATGACTGACTTGACGAGATATACAGTAACTTAGCTTACGCTAGCCACTCTGCCAAGATGTAGTTACGCAGGAATCCATTCCTTAACGGCGCAGATGTTTTGTTTTTCCCATGTTACCGTAAAAAACACCGTTAGAAAAAGTGCCATTAACCCCTAACTTATTATACAGCTGTTTCAATGGTTAGAGACGCTTGCTAAGCAAATGTATGGCATTAACGGTAATTTAGGGGTAATTTCGAATGCCAAAGGGATGAAAATTGTATTGATGTTATATGAGTGTTAGGAAAGTTCTTTAACGACTTTTGTTCTAAATTGGTCTGTGAAGAACAAAAACTTTTCTGTAAGTAATGTGCCGTGAAAGGACAGTGGTCACCTCATCAGTGAATAAAATGAGGCAAGAAAATGTACATTGATTTGATTAAAACAGGTTAGAATCCTGACTGCGACACACTATAAAGCGCATCGGAGCCGTCAGCTGGGTTTGTGGCTGTTCTCATTTATTGCGGTCTCCTAAAAACATGATTACGCCCTTCAGAGACTTTAACGTCATAATAGGATTTATCAACGCCATTTAGTCTCTGTCATTTCTCAGAATGGTCGGGAAAAGTTTGGTAATACTGTTACACCAGTCACGTGTCACATTAATACACAGAATTCAAAACGCTCTTAAATTATATGAAGTCTCATGAGATGTTTATGACTTTATAGTCAGACAGCTGGGTGAAATTTGTGCTACTGGCTGAAAACCGGGAGTGAAGAGAGGTTAGCGGGAATTACTTTTTTGACCACGAAGGACCAGGGATCCTTGAAGGTCTTAATGATGCTGGTTAATTATGTCTGATTTTTAAAAAGTTTTCCAAACTACATTGACACTGCAAATGTAATCATTACTTATTTACTTTGTTTATCTGTCTTGATTTATTTAGAATATCTCTATTTATGATCTCCAGTATGCTTTCTGAGTAAAACTTTGTAATACCTTATATGGTAGTGTATAATGAGTCCCAGTCCATGCTGTAGAGCCTGGGTGGGCAATCTTATCCGCAAAGGGCTGCTGTGTATGTGGGTTTTTGCTGCAAATCCGTAATTAAATTACTAATTAGAGGACTGATTGGCTGAAGAGTCCTAACACCTGGGTTTGAACAGCTGACCTAAAGGTTATCCCAAAAACCTGCACACACACTGGCCCCTTGCGGATAAGATTGCCCACTCCTGTTGTAGAGGCTCAGATATGTTTCAGGTTCATTTATCCTTCCATTGGAAAAGCTCACAGTACTCATGGGGAACAGGATTAACTAGGATCTGGCCAGCCAACAATGATAATACCTGAGCACTGACTGAATTGAGTTTTAGTTCAATTACTGTGTTTTCATGGTGATGGAGTGGAGCGTTGATTAACACTGTTACCTCAAACCTCTGAGACCAGGGTTCAAGTCTTAACTCCACACACGTATGCATGTTCTTCCCGTGTCGTCGTGGGGTTTTCTCCGGGTACTCTGGCTTCCCTCCCGCAGCGCAATAATATGCTAAGGTTATTTGGAGTTCCTAATTATTATTGTGTGAATGGAGAGTATGTATAAATAGTGTAGGTCCCCTATAATGGGTTGGCGCCCCATGCTGGGTTATTCCCTGCCTTGTGCCTGTGGCTTCCAGGATAGGCTCTAGATCCCCTACAACCCAACACAGGACAAGCAGGTATAGAAAATGGATGGATATTGTATTATATATTTTTTTAATTCTTTGAATATACTCATGGGTGAAGTGACAGGGGCCCTAAAAATTGTAACATAATTGCATTGGTTTGGGTGGGGGCCCAATATGGTATGCTGATATGCTAACAAGGGGCCAAAAATCTCTAGTTGTGCTCCTGCATATACTTCTAGCTTTTAATACAGGCTATAGCCATGTCACCGCAGGGCCACGGGTGTCTTCAGGGGAAGGACTAGGTGGGAATCATTTATCCCTGAGCACTTGCAACACAACGCTGCTCAAATTTGTGTCATAGGGCTGGTGCCATAAAGTGGCTGCTAACTACTAACCTAAGCCATATGGGTCTTGTGTCAAACAATGGCCTACTTGAACAGGGAATGTAATGACCGTGCCCAAGTCGGAGTCACCACCGTGCCAGTGGCTCTGGCAGCCACAGCAGAGGTCTGGTCTCGTCTGGGAGGGCTGACATCACGATGGAAAAGCCGGAAAAATCCCAGCATGGCCAGATGCTCCGGGCGCCTTGGAATGTAGCTCTCGAAGTGTCGTGTGGTAGAGGGCGGAGTGTTGAAAACCACACTTTTTCCTCTTTTAATAGAAATCCTGACCTAATTGTCTAACACAAAGTGTGATGTGTGAAAAAACATACAAGCTGCTTTTCCCTGAGCTGCATGGAATCATGCTGAGTCTTTGCTTTGCTCATTGGGAAAACAGGGTAATTTCTCCATTGTTGCAATGGGTATATGACAACTTCCCTACTCTGCTGTCATGGTTTCTGTCCTGTCCAAAACTTCTGATACTCTAAAGCCTCTTATACTGTAGCATTTTCATTCTGCCTTAAATATTAAAATTAAACACGAAAGTTTGTGAGACTAACCTAGCAAATTTACTGCAGCGTCACAACTGATGGAATGAGTGGAACTGAAGGAAATAAAAAAATATTTAGTAATGTTTAGGCTTTGGTGCTGCATTGGCTTGGGTATCATGTGTGTGATGCCCTGTGTTTCCTAGTAGGATCAAGTTTGACTGCAACTCTGTACTGAATACGTGGTCATGAAAGATCATCCATACATCCATTTTCTGCTACTCATCCGAGGTCTGTTGTGGAGCAGCAGTCTGAACAGGGAGGTCCAGACCTCCTCCTCCCCAGCCACCTCCTCCAGCTCCTTTGGGGGGGATACTAAGGTGTTCCCAGCCCAACCAAGAGATATAAGCTCTCCATTGTGTCCTGGGTCTGCCCCGGGGCTGCCTCCTGGTTGGGTATGCCCAAAATACCTCCCCAGGGAGGTGTCCAGGAGACATCCTTGATGGATGCTCAAACCACCACAATTGGCTCCTTTCGATGCAGGGGAACAGAAGTTCTACTTTGAGCCCTTCCTGAAAGGGTGAGCCCAGACGCCCAGAACCTCTGCAAAGGAAGTTCATTTCTGCTGCTTGTATCTTTCAGTCACTATCCAACGCTTGTGACCATAGGTGAGGGTAGGAACATAGACTGACTGGTCAATTGATAACTTTTGACAGCGTCTGCATTACATCGGCCTGTTGATCTCCCACTCCATTCTTCCTCCAAGACCTGGAGATGTATGCAAGGTTAATGGATGGATGGATATCTGATTTATTAAAAATGTCATTTTCTACTGTATAAAATTTGTAGCAAGATGCTTCAAAGTGTTACATAGCCTGCAGTTGAGCTTGAAGAAGCTATTGGAGAGATTTTTTTCTTCCGTGCTTGGGATAGGATTTGTTTAACAGAATTTAAAAATTGTAAATGTTTCCATGTGGAATGTAGGATTTTTTTAATGGTCATTGTTTCTCTTTCCTTTGAGACATGAACTTTTGCGGATGGCACGTCTCTGTTTTTCCAAAGGAAGTGTTGCAAATCTGCTGCTCAGCCTCTGAAGGAACATCTCACCATCGTGTCCTCCTCTGGGGAGGTGCCACGTATCCAGATTTGGGTCTCCGTACTTCCTAAATGTCATTCAGCGAGTGATTGCCAGTAGGTATTCTGAGCCTTTAAGCCCATTTTCTCCAACATTCATCACGGAAACAGAGCAGTTTCGTGGAAATGGGCCCAAGCTCCCCCTGATGGATTCTGGTGTAAATGGATTGGGGGGGGGGGGGTGGGGGGGCTATGGTGTGCTCACTTAGGTTGTGGGGAAGCTACTGTCAGTCCTTGGTCCTCTCCCAGGATCTTAGCTTGCCTGCTCATTTCCTGCTCCTCAGCCCAGGCTCGGTACTGTGAAGGTGAACATTGATCATGCATTCAGATCTCCAGCCAATGGGTCCGTCTCTGTCAGAACTGCCAGCTCTTGTTTCGTGTCCCAGGAAGTATTTTAGACACAAAGATCCATTATAGGTGACACACTGATTAATAACCATTAATTCATTAAACTATGCGTTCCTTTATTCTGTTTATGCCATTACAGAAGCTCAGATTGCAGAGAAATATTGTTTTATGTCCCAGGCTTCAAGGTTTGATTTGCCTTTGTTCATGTACTGGGATTATTTTCACAGAGACTGCTCTGTCATAATTTTCCACTTGTTGACTAAGCAGTTGTGAAGTGTCTGTTGTGGGTTTTAATAGTGGGCATTGTTCTTCATTTAGAACATGGAAAATACAGCTGTTTTAAGACAAAAGGATGATTATTAACCTGAAGCATCCGTTTAATCCATTTGTATGACTTTTTGGTATGAATACACTGAAGCTTTTGATGGTAAGCATCTAATTCAAAAGTGTCGATGGGATACCTGGCAGAATTTAACTGAGCCGACTCACAAAAATGTTTGAGGGCAGAGCAAAAAATGATTGGTTCAGAGAGATAGCCAATCAGATTATAGAGGAGATGGGTAGAATCAACTAGAGGAGGCGGGACCAACCAGTCAAATGCCTCCTCTAGATGCTCGGACCCATCTCCTCCCTCGAGCTTCATTCACATTAGATGCTAAGCTAAGCTATACCTGATATGTGGCTCCATTCATCTTCCTTATCCTGCACTGGTTGGTGGCCTGGAGTCCATCCCAGGCAGCATAGGGCACAAGACTGGGGTCCACCATGGATTGGATGCCAGTCCAATATGGCTGAAGGAGACACTTGCCCACATGTCTTTGAGATTCCAGGAAACACAGGGAGAGTATGCTAACTCCACACAGACATAGCAGGGGTGGGCCTTGAACCCACAACCCTGGTGATGTGGTGTGTAGTTTTTCATTGGCCAAAATGTAATATTTCTGTAATTAATTAACGTGTATTGATAATGGGCTTTCATTTCGGATAATGAAGTGAAACCATGAAGCCTCCACATTAGTGAGGAATCCTTTATATTACACACTGGGTCAGTACCTCTGACCGCCACAGGTGGCATAGTCAATGGTGTAAGTTTAACTCTGGGTATTGCAAACCTTTTGTGTGTCCTAGGTTGTTGTAATTGCTCAGAATTAACTTTCTTCCTTGCTTTCTTTCCTACTATCTGAAAAAGAACGATAAATCTTTTTCCTTTATTAACCTTTCTGTGTTGTGAAATATATCCATACTATCCCTTTTTTAGTTGTTATGCGCTGAGCGAACATACACTGTGGCTTGTCAGTGGGCATGGGTCCTTGGGTTTGTTGAGCATTAACCAGTGCGTGTTAATATCATTGGGAAAATCACGTTGAGTAAGCTTGCGCTCCTCCAACTAGCTCACTAGAAATTCAGCTATAAAAATCAGTGGACGTGGCATTTTGTCAGTGAAGTTCATGCATGTATGGGACCAGATGTGGGGCTCATCCAGTCGACCTGGAGGGTCGGTACCATTTCCCCCGTGAGGATTACTGTGTTTCGGTTTGGCTGATACTCTCCTCACACCAGGAAGTTCTGCTTGAGAGTTTTGGCATCCTGTCTAACTCAAGTCAAAGCAAATGAAGACCCACCGAAGGTGGCTGGATTCCTAGCTTGGCCTTCGTCTTTGGTTTACTCTCGTCGTTCCCACAGCTGACGTCACGTGGAAACCTCACCTCATCAGAGGGGCTCAGTGGTAGGGCGTGCCTGTTGTCTTGTATTAAGAATCATTTGTATAGATTTGTTGTACTCCCTCTGTTAGTTAAAGAAAACCCAGCTATGTGTAATTAAATCCGCATGTCTGCCCTAAAGCAAAAGGGTGTTTTATCGTTAAATTAATGACTGTATTCCTCAAACTTTGCATGACAAACCTCCTGACATTCCAATTAAAAACCAGTTCAGCTCTACAATAGAAACCGAGAACTAGTTTGTTGCCAAATTGTTTTAGACTGTAATTTTAAATTGTAATTTAATGTTTTGGTTTCAAATAATTCAGCAGTTATCAAACCAAGATCTTGATAGCAGTTTAATGAAGAATTAGACATTCAAGAAATATCAACAAGCCTAAACACAACCAGATTACTTCCCTGATGCTTTTTCTTCTCTGTTTCCTTAAAAGACATCTAATGCTGTTCTGCTGACAATCCTGGAGAGATTTGTAAACGATGCTTACCAACTTCCTGTTTGTTTGGACTTTTTAGACAAGAAAAATGCATTTTTGGTTGCGTGTACCGGTTAATTACTGTATTGTCTAACATTTTAACATGTATTTGTCACTGTTTATAGTTTATTGTAATTACTCCAAATCACTTAAGTGTACGCTTCATGATAGAGACTCCCTTGTTGCTATTAAACTTTATAATTCAATCAATTTTCTTGATTGGCTATTTTCTAATTAGGGACCTATGGCATCCATCTGAAATGCATCTGCTGTAAAAAAGATGATTGGCTGGTTAATGAAGGATGGATGGACACGTGCCAAAGCACCATTAAGTGAAGCTACATTCTGGAATGTCTGGGGTAGTCAGAGAGGTGGGACGGTAGGATGTTCAGGACCCTTCCTTGGGAAACGGTTTGGTGTGATCTCCAGTCCTTAGGGCACTATGTTTATTTTGTAAACAAGGTTTACCAAGCAACAAAAAGCAGTAACAGCCAGTGGGAGCAGGTTTACTGCTTTTGGGAAGGGGGAGGGCATTTTATGATGTGTTCTCCGTGAAATGTTTTTTTTTTTTTTTGTCTTTCTTCATATGAAGCTTGATCCAGCATATTCTGTAGTTGTAGATTCTGAATGGGGGGCTTGGATAGAGAAGTGACTACTGTTATTTTTCATGGGCAAACACTCTATACACTTTAATCCTCCAGATTTTTTAATATGACCTTTTTGGGCCTTAAATTAACTTCAATGTCAACCAAAGCCACAAATGATCATAAATATTTACTTGCTGACCACTTCTGTGAAGTATCACTGATTTTATTTCCCAGCTCATTATTTATCAGAGTTTTATAGGTTACTTGTACAGTACGCCAGAATCTTTCTGTTTAATGCATTTAAGTAAAACATAAACACTCTGCTACTTCATTATCATCATGTCCAAACAATTTTGCCCAGTCATTGTATCACAATGTAACCAAAAGTTCTGCGGTGTTTGACAGGGGGGTAGCTTCTGGACAAAGGTAGATAGTTCAGCTGCAGACAGACCAAGATTTTGTTTCAACCAGCTAGTTGAGTACTTTGTGACTGTGACTCTTTGTGTTGCAACCAACTAGTAGAATATAATCTTGGCCTGGATTTTTACTTTCTGGACCTGAACTAACCACTTCTGCTTCTGGACGAGTCTCTCCAAGCCTGGGAGCAGCTGCTGAGTCATGGCTGTTGTGGGCTTGATCACTGCTTCTTCACACTGCTGGTGAACTCCAAGGCGCAATGAGAGTAGGGAACATTTTCAAAGGTACATCTCCTCTTTAAACCCCCTTGGTCAGTATTCAATGGACTTTCATAACATTTCAAAGCTTATTTTACCAATACTTATGGATAATGCCTGAATATTTCCACAGATTAGGCCTTAGCATCTTTCTAGACTTTGCATAGTATATGAGGTTGTTTTTACTTCCTAACATAAATATTTGCTTTTGATTTTAACATTTGATGTTAAAATGGATGATGGCTGGGTATCGAAAAGATGCTCGAAACATTTTCACATTGCTGGGTGATTTCCAGCTGAGAGAGTTTCGACCAAGTCTGATGTCTGCAATCTACACCACAGCACTACAGTTCCCTCCCCCTTCCTCTCCCTTTTGGTAAGAACTCCCCCCTTTAGAAGCTTGCTCTGGCTTACAGTGGTACCAAAAGGCATTATATTTGACCCATTAAATCCAAAAAAACCCAACAGTTTGTTAAAAGCCATATATGGGATGTGATACTCTTGAGATAGTTGATTGATTTAACAATGTGATTTACTGCAAAACTCTCCTGTAATGCAATGGCTCTGCTCAAGTAATCTCTCTCAGCAATCTGCTGTAGTTTATTTCATGGGGGTCAGTGTGTGGCTCAGAAACTTAGAACGCTACCTGTGATCAGTAGGTCACTGGGTCAAATCCCAATCTCAGCACAGTGATGTCAATACTGGGCCACCGAGCACGGCCCTTAACCACCTATTGCTCCAGGGATGGCCTGCATCTGCCCCGGCTCCCTCTCAAAGTAAACATGCATAACTTTGGATAAAAGCCTCTGCTGCATAAGGAGAACTTAAAAAACAAACGCATATAATAGATATCCTTCAACACCATGAGCCAGCACAGCACTGCTCCTGGCTGATTAATCCACAGGAGGATTCAGCAACACCACATCTGTGGGAAAAGTTAAATTATCACGGTTAATTTTAAACTTTATTCCCAGGCTAAATTATCCTCTCCTGGCTGAAATTCCGTATGGTACAGTCATTCGACGGGAAGTAAAAATTCTGTCTTGATTAGTTGCCTTTTTTTGTAGTTAGAGGTTTGTGTCGCAATGGTGATCCTCTGGCCTGCTCGCATTATTAGCTGACTGGTGTGGCTGAATTCCAGCTGTATTTCTTCATCTGGAAATGTCCAGTATCCTGGCCGGATGGTTTGCATGACTGGTCACAGGAAAGCAATGTGGGCTAATTTAAGGCCCTACATTTCAGCTTTAGTCATACCCTGTTCCCATCATCCCTGTTCTGTTTAATGTTTGCTTGTTTAGAAAAAAAAAAAAAAAAAAAAACAGGCTGCCATGGAAACCACAGATTTTTTTAAGCATTAATGTCATTGTGCGGCTCCCATAAGCACTAAATGTGTTTGTAGTTGCTGGGTTATATTTTCACGTAGGAAACTATGAGAATTGGTAACTGAAACTGTGCTGCAATAAAGCAGGATTTAGTCATACGGAAATGGTCACTCGAGAGAGAGTCCCCTGGCAGGCGTGCTGAGCAGAGCAGCGTGACACAGAAACACTGGCAGCAGATGTATGGCTGACTGGGAGGAAAGCCTCTCCTTTTGGGGATGCAGAGGACAAGCACGGCACCAAAGAGAATACCAAAATGAAGGAGCTGAACCTCCAGGTGCATTTCTCGTGGGTCTGGGAACACTGCAACTAACTGAACAACTTATACCTGTGCAGTTGGTGGGTGGTGGGTGATCTGCGGTTCTGTGGGTTAGGCCTGTGATCAGAAGGTTGCCAGTTCAAATCAGACTCACATTGCTGTTGGGCCTTACTTAAAGGGGCAGTTCACCCCAAAACTGAAAAAAAAGATATGTTAAAGATGAGCAAGATGCAATATGTGCAAAGAAGCATTACAAATGTACCTGTAATGAAATGGCAAATAAAGCTTCTTTTCTGTACTGGTGACCAGATTCACCGACCTGAGATGTATCAAAGTCCTAACGTGTCCCCCCCACACCTCCCCCCCCCCCCAAAATACCCTGTATGTCATCTACAGCTACATCCTGCCTAGTGTGAGACTGAGTCTTTGGGGATTATCTGTGAGACTCTGGTGTGTTTGTTTCAGCTCTGGATCTTTGACTCTCCGTTCATTGACTTCACTGCATGACAAAAACGTCTAAATACCAGTCCTGTTGTGTGCTACGTACCGGTGCAAATGCTTTTTAGACAACCCAGCTCTGAGGTACTCTTTCGTGCTGAAATACTGCTGTATATCTGAACTTTTTCAGGCAATGCAAAACAATGTGCTTATCCATTCTGTCAGCTAAAACTTGAATGCATTGTGGAGACTACTGGTATTTTCTTATCTAACCAAACTGTATACTGGTCATCAGTAGCTCCCAGGCACTCTGTGGCTCAGTGTGCCTGTAATCAGAAGGTCCCTGGTTCAAACCCAGCCTCAGCACGTCTGCGGGTCCTTGAGCAAGGCCCTTAACCCCCAGCTCCCTGGGTGCCCCAACAGGTGGCTGCCCTTCGTGGACAGCTTACTCTACAAAGACCAAGACAATTAAAGACAATTTCCCCACGGGGATTAATAAAGTATCTGTTTTTGGTACTGGAAATACTGGAGGAAAGGAATGGTAAGCTGTTGAAGGAGTCAGCAGTAGAAGGACAGTGAGAAGTCAGTCTGTCAACCAATCAAATGGTTTTCACAGTCAGCAGATCGAGGCTTTCACAGTCAATAGAAAAATCTGCAGAGTCACAGCACAGCAATGCTGGAATAATTGTATCTTTCTGCTTGCTAGCTGACAATAACAAATGCAGCATATATCAGAGTCCAGCAGAGGACTGGACTGTGAGGCTGTTCTGGATGCAGTGGGCCTCATCACAACAACGTTTCTAGTTCATCTGATGTCAAAGGTTACTTCTAACATTTTCTGTGCAGCTAAAATACTTCAGAGAGTTTGACTATTTAATCACATAATTCCACACTGCAATCTGAAATGAATATCACACTAGATACATAGCTGCAAACTGAAACATGTGAATTATACGCAAAGCTCAAGGTTTGTGGAGTCATGAATAACGACTGTCAGATCTATGCTTTTATTTCAACCAGTGTGTATCATATTAAGAGCATCTGCATAGTAAATCAATGTTATTTAATTTGACGTTTTTCCTAATGCTGATGCTGGCTGATGCTGAGTCAGTATAGTCAACCTTAGCTACTCTCTAGTATAACTGCAGCACGTTGCCATGAGTTGTGGTCAAACTGCCATTTTTCTAGCAATATCTGTCCTTTCCTGGTGACAAGAACATGGCCACCACGTATTATCATTCTCTTTCTGTGTGGTAGTTCAAGAGTCCTCTTAAAAATGGAATGCAGCAAGGGTGAAAAAGCTTCCAGTTTCTAGGGTTTAAAATAGGGATGGGCCGATCCACATTTTTTCAGTTCCGATCTGATATACAACTGCCGATACCGATATAGATTCCGATAAAATAGCTCTTTTTACTTTGTTATACTTTATATATTCATTTTTTAGGCTAGTAAATACAGATAGAAAAAATGTATGACAAAAATATTTAATTATGCTGCTACAAACATACCTAACGTACTGTTCCATCTCGTTTGTACGTGTTGTTTTAATCGTTTTTGAGGCATTTGCAGTTCAATATGAATATCTTCAAAACAAGTATACACAAGTGGCGAATGCTTAAAATCTTAACACAATTTTTCTCCCATTGGCGTCAGCTCAGTTACACTTTGTTGCGATGGCAGCCCCTCTTGTAACACAAGCTGCAGCGAATTTGCAGAATAGTCCATATTGGCTACTCCTAAATCATCCATTGCTTTTTTTTTCTCGCTCAGCTTTGTTAAGTGGGACTGTCCATTAAACGCTATTCCCACCTCTCAAAACTTTTTTTTTTTTTTACAAAGATTGCAAATCGCTGTACTACTAGTTTCCGTTAGAAGCGTAAAATACTTCCATATCGTCACGTCTTATCTTACGCTTCTCGTACTGCGAAGGGTATGCGCATAACGTCACAGCAGGCGGACGTCACTGTACTCACATCCACTGAGTAGCAAAAAATACTGAGTGGTAGCGTTAGCGTTCGATTTGAATGCCGCACGAAAAAAAAACATGCAAAATGGGAAAGAGCTGTCGTGCAATTCATTGTACAAATAGATTTAACATGAAATATGAGCTGTGTTTTTAGAGATTGCAAAAAACTAAATTCGTAAGTATAGGACGTGGATCGGTGACGCATGGCCGATAACCAATCCATCAAATAGTTCTGGATCGGTGCCGATATCGATCCGAATATCGGATCGGTGCATCTCTAGTTTAAAAGTGGTGGACAAATCTCTTACCTGTAATCCTGCCCAGAAAAAATGGTCAGAACTCTATTCAAATGAATGCATCTGCAAAAAGAAACAGGATGTAACTGCAAGTAATGTTATCTGTGAAGGAGAGTCTCATCCGAGTAGATTCCATCGATGTGTCAATTTCCAAGAGCCGCTGATCCGGAGGTTCTACCAGAACCCAGCATGCTTCCCGTGTCCAAAGGCCAAGGAAACCTTAAGTAAGAATGTGCTTGCTAACAAAGTATTGATGGATTTATGATGGGAAACAGGAAATCCATCAGCAGAGTGGTGCTCAGAAGACAAAAGCAAAGCAGATACAGTGTGCATCTGTGTTTATACATCAATGCATTTTCCATCCATCTTCCAACAGCATATCCATGACATTCATAAAAACAACCTGCATCCATAGTAGTTCAGTACTTGTGGCACAGTGCCTCACTGAATAGTGCTGCTACTTCACACCTTCTGGGTGGTGGGTTCATATCTGGCTTCTGTTCTGTGTGTAGAGTTTGCATGTTCTCTTTGTACCACGTGTATTTCCTCCTGCAGTCCAAAGACATGCTCTCAGGCTAACAGGTGTCTCTGAATTGCTGAGGCTTTTGTGTGTGTGACCTGCATTGGGCTGGCATCCTATCTATTGTGTACCAAGGCCTTGCACCCTCTGCTGCCTGGTGTAATCTCCAGGCAGAGGTGTAGGGGCAGGACAGGCAAAGCAGGCAATGGCCTGGGGCCCTGAGCTGGGAGGTGGGGGCCCCCGAGGGCTGCCTATTACATAGTACTTTGCAACAAAAAATCTGCTTTATTTGTACATTCTGCTTTTCACAGTAAAATGAAAATAGAGGAATTCTGTTTATTAAATTGTCTTTGTTGATATTATTAGTTTAGACTTAACGCGACAATAAAGCTAATCAATTTTACCATGCGGGGGGAGGGGGAGTTGGACGGCCCCATGGAGTTTTTTTGCCTACAGCCCCCGGAGTCCCTAGAATCGCCTCTGGCTCCAGGTGACCCTGACTAGGATAAACAGTTGCATGACGATGTTTAGATGCATGTCCAGTACTCTGCTTTGATATATTACGTTGATTAACTGTCCCGGCCATTTACTTCCAAGATCTGTCCAGCTCCTCACCACTTACCCTGGACAGTGTCGTGCAGAAAGTGAGGCAGCTGAGGTTACAAAGCAGGGGCCCCTCCCTGGACCATGATGCCAGTCCACCGGATACTTATACTCATAGCAATTCAGAGACACTGGTTAGCATGTTTCGCATGTTTTTAAAATTCGGGCAAAACCTGGAGAACCTGGAAGAAACTAGTGCATGATGACTGGTAAACAAAAATAAAAATTACAGGAGTGGAATATGCTGTATGGTGATGTTTAAGTATATGCCATTCAAAGCCTGTGAGATATAATGCTTATTCATAACTGAACTGGAGCTTAGATATCAACAACACCAAAAATAACCACAGAATATGGCTTGGCACCATTTCTTAGGAACATCTGAAGGCTCTTCTGTGGATGCAGTTACAGCCACAAGTTTTGTAAATGCCCTTGGCACCTTGCATGTTGGCTTGATCTGATTTTTCTCTTTCATATATTTCTGCAAGCATTTACAAGTCACTTAGGAATTGCTCATGTATATGTTATGCTTTCTCGGTAGATTTGCTAAGTAGTATACTCAATTATTCGCAACCCTCTCTAACGTAGGTTTGGCTATGTGCTCTGAATCACGGTGCTGCCAACGAGTCCCGTTTCAGGCTCTGCAGGCTGGTTTTCTTTCGGTGCTGATCTGCACTTTTCCCAGTCGCTTTCCAAGCCCTGCAGAGAAGCATCACTATATAGCATGATGCTGTGACCGCAGTGGTCGACATGTTTGTTGTTTGGTATTTACTGCGGAAAGTTCCTAATCGCCACATTTATGTCTGGCCTGTGTATCTTGTTGCAAATACAACTGTAAATTTTTTATTTTATTCTTTCCACTCTCCTATTCAGAGTATTTTTGTGATATATTGTTGACCAGCGCCTGTCAATTTAGTCTTAATGTGCTGTTGAAAATATTATTTGAATTCTGACTTTTTCTCTCAGAATTCTGACTTTAATGTCAGAATTCTGACTTTTTCCTCTCAGAATTCTGACTTTTTTTCTAAACTCAGAATTCTGAGAAAAAAGTCAGAATTCTGAGAAAAAAGTCAGAATTCAAATAATATTTTCATGGTGGCCCTAATCCTCTTCCGTAGTTTACTCTGTTTTGTTCATTTGGTTTTTGAATGAATATCAAATATCATCCTTAAATGACAAAAACCTGCAGTCTGATACTTTGACCGCCAGATGCTTATAGGGTAGAAATTTTGTACAGCCGTGACCCCAATTTACCAAATATTATCCTCTCACTAATTCAGGTTGCACACAGTACCGGTGCTGACCGGGCACCCCCCCAGAAATCGGCCGGCTAAGTCAGTGCCCGCTCAGAAGATGGCGCCCCAGGCAGCTGCCCATGTCGCCTAATGGACCTACAGTACATACAAACAAATCTGTATAATTCAACAAAGAAAATATAAAACCTGTATATATCCAACGATTGTGCAAAAGGGTGCACATGAAAGTGGGAAACCTTTTTGTTACTTTTCAGATATTGCCCGTACCACTACCTAGTATTGGTAATAGAGAAGGTATTTAAACCATCTAGGCCTAATTATCGTGATAGTATTGTTTGTTTATGAACTATTGCATTAGGCCTGCCTAATTCAGAACCCCCCTCCGACTAGTTATGGTTGCCTCTAACTTATTTGTTTAATAACTTTCAGAAACACACCAGATTAATTATATTGTGGGTTTTTAAAGTTTTAAAATCCAGCTGAACAACAAATGAATGAACTCAATGAATAAAATATTAGATTAGTAATTGAATGGGAGTTAATGGAACTATGGTTTATGGAGGCAGTGACGGTGGGGAGGAGAATAAGGGGTTTAAAGCATTGGACAGAGTAGGAGTAAAGGGGGAGTCAGGTTTCAGTGTGTGAGGGCCGCTTGAGTTTGTGAAGTACTGAAGCTGTCTTTGTTTCAACTGGGGACTGAGTCAGCCAGGAGTGAGTCTGAAGGGGAGAGAGGGGGAGAAGAGGTACGGGGACGGGACTCCGCGGCAGAGAAGGAGCAGCACGGGCTAACTGTTGCTGCACGCATTTTCAAGTGAACTTCGCTAATCCGTGAATGACCGAAGATGCAGTCTCGGTAAGAAAGCACTTTGTAACATTAATCTATTTCTTATTTGTTTTACTTATTTCATTTCTTTATCTTACCTTTTTCTTTCATCCGCAGTCTCGCCCAGTGGTCCCTTGGTCTGTGTGTCGTTCTGTGCTACTGCGGACTTTCGGCTGAAGTTGAAGTATTGGAAGGTACGTCTTAGTCTTTATAAGAATGCGACAACTAATGTGCGCTTGATATGCATATTTGACTTCGTAAGGTTATCTGATTTGATATTTCGTGCGCTAAAAAGATTTATAACAATTGATTTTGTGCGACCAAATTAAAAAATACGCACGTTTTGTTCAGAGACTGCAGTTTATCCCAATATTTCCGAGCTAGAGAAGGAAACCAAAATTTCCGTTATAAATCTCAGAAGAGCATCATTCGCTAAGAACGATATTGGGACCGTCAGTCACTGCTGGGACGGGACTTTGGCGATAACAGCTCATATCAGATATGGTGGTACGAAAGAGCATCCCCATGCGTCTCAAGCCCCTTCCTGGAGATAACCTTACCTCTCACATAAATCAAGTCACACTTTGCTCAGGCGTGCGTGTGTATATATGTGTATATATGTGTATACACACACACATACGTCACACATACGTAATATCTTAGGTGTCCCAAATCACCCTAATTCACATCATTGTATAAAACCATGCATGTACAATTCTTATATTGTAATATAACAAAAAGAGAACGGTTCAGGGGCTTAGTAAACTGAGAGGTTTAGACGCGCCTAGTGTTCGCTCTCACTATATTATGCTCTCAGCGGACTCAGCTGCATTAAATCTCCATGGTGCTGAAGTACGCCCGAGCGCGAAAAAACTCATAGCTTCTCATATCATACTAAATCGTTAACTCGATACGAAACGTTAATCTTATCATCACCGCTACTATGTTTTTTTTTTTTTGTTTTGTTTTTTTGCTGTCCTTAAGTCCCTTAGCTATACTAAGGCAAAGAGGTGAGAGAAGCATCTGTGACTCATTGACGTCTGAAGAAAGCCACCGTAGAATGATTCACCAAATAGAACAAGGACTAATTTATCTGCGAGGGAAATGCTTCCAGGTTTTGGTACAAGGGAAACAACAGTTTCTAAAGAAGTGAACTATGTTCTGATGTCGATTCTGATTCTGTGTATAAAAACCTAATTATTGCTGCACCCTTGTTAATTTATTAACCTAAAAAGACGACTGGCATCACTCCAAAAAAACTATCCTCTCATTTGCAATGCATCAGCCTGTCTTATCTGGGTGGCGCAGTGGGTAAGGCACCCCTTCCAGGTTTGGTGTTTGAATCCGGCCCTTTTGCTGAGTGGGGTTTCTCCAGATGCTCTGATTTCCTTCTGCAGTCCAAAGACATGAACTGGCATTTTTAAACTGCCCGTGGTATATGTGCCGTTTGATGGACTGGCTTTTTGTTCAGCCCGTACACCTGCATGCTTTCATCTCCTGGTACACCTGCAACCCTGTAAGGATCAATGGATGTATGGAAGAGGCACACACAATCCAGGCTTTAAGAGACAGCTCTCTTCAACAGTAATTAATAGCATGCAGGCCTAAACCAAGGCTGGAAATTAAACTCGGCATGGACCAAACACGGACTGGCCAGTGGGAAGTTTGAAAATCTTTTTGATGGGCTGGTCTTTCCTTCCATTCCCCGTCATTATATAACCTGTATACTAGAGGTGACCAACCTGTTAGTCGATCACAGTGGATGATCAATGCTTTATGTAATTGGTGGCCAATCAGGTGATTGTAATCGGCTAAATATACTAAGGGAAACCCCTTCACCCCCCCCCCCCCCCCCCCCAGTCATTCGCAAAATAAACTGAGGGACCCCAAAAAGCCAGACTGCTTTTTGGTTCCAGTCTGTCCCTGACCTGAACAGTAGCCCACTGGCTAGTAAAAAAATGCATGATGGATTGCACTCCTCACTAAGATAGCTCAGTTGGGTTCCACCCCTGGTGTAAATGCTAAAATCCACTTTTTAGTAACAGGAAGGACCCATCTGTGGGAACGTGGACCAAAGCACTGACTTGTATGGAGAGCTCAGCATCACTGTCTCCAGCTGCTCCAATCATGGGCAAAATTAGCACTTGACCTGCTGCTGCCATTTTTCCAGCATTTATGACCATGACAATTGGCTTCATTCATAGCCTTTTCAAAAATGATTCAGTGCTTCCTTCTGTTTACGCCGTTCAGTTCTGTTTCGATCCCAGGCTTGGCATTGCTATGTGCAGGAAGGATGGTGGTTTCTGATAGGAAGTGAGGCCTGTCTGTCACCTTGATTTGATTAGTAAAAATAGACTCAAATACCATTATTCAGGTAGCAAATATCGCTAAATTCAGTCTTTGTCCATCTCGCTCTCTCATGAAACACCCCGAGGTGAGAATGAAGGTCACACATTTTTCCATCGCCCCCTGGAGTTGTTTTTAGGGCTAAGGGCCTTGCCCAGGGGCCCCACGATGATATGATTATTTTGAAGGCCACAAGATTCTACCCAGCGACCTTCCAGACACAGATACAGACGCTTAAACCACAGATCCACAACCCAGATTACAGCATTCACACTTATGTCATCACATGAAATGTATGCACAAATGATTTGTATAAAAACATGATATATTGTTTCCCGTGTTTAACTTACATCATGTCAGTCATAAGTAAACAATTTTAAAGGGTTTCATTATTTAAAGTGACAGTAGCATGAATTTGTTTGACAATAGTGTTGCTACTAAGTGTCCTGGCTGAGAAGGTAAATGCAATAAAGGATTAACAGACCAATTAGACCCACTCCCTCATGTTGGTACTGTAATCATCTCTTTGCGATAGACTGGTATTCAGTGGCAGTGTTTGCCACCACTCAAACCATGAGTTCACGTAGGACCCCAAGATTTAGGTGGCCCCAGTTGGCCAGAAAAAGCCACTACAGCAAATGTTAAATGAAGATGTTCCTTATTTAGGATATGCTGAGGCAACACGTTCCACTAACCATCTAGCTATGGCCTTATAACTATTCAGTAACTATTTATTTAAATTTTGAAGTATATGAGGGGGGGCTGGGAGCCCCAAAGTGACCTTTTGAGTGGGGGCCCAGAAACAACAGACCCACCCCTGCTGGCATCGTACCAAGCGTGTAACCCACACATATACAGTACCCTGTGCTTCTTGGGATAGGATCCAGGCCCCCACTGTGACACTGACCAGGATAAGTGGCTAGAAGATGGATGGATTCCACATCCATGTGTTCTGCATAATTCAATTAAGATGTGCCTAATTATAGATAAACTATCCACGTTTCAAGAAAAATTGCAATCCAACTATCCTCAACAAAAATTACACATCATATAATCCATCATCCTGTGTGTTAGCGAAAATTTGAAAGATTATACTCTATTTATTATTGCACTTTATGTAATGTCTCCAGTTATCAGAGGAAGTCAGAAGAAATTACTGTAAAACAGCTAAATGTTTGCAGTTAAATTTCCATGTCAGCTTTATCTATGTCTTGATTGTGCTACAAATGAGGTTAACAGAAAAATGACATATTTACTAGCATGAAAATCTGGAAACATATTTTTTTAGATTTGCTTAGATTAAGGTTGTGGTTTATAGTCTTTGTTTTAAAGGCTGAAGTTGGGACATTCAGCGATTATTGTCAGTGAAACTTTAACCTACAGTTTTTCCCCTCAGTGCAGTTCTGAATGCTACAAACGATCTGTGCTGACATCTGTGTGGGTAATCTTGGGCCTCTGACCGGATCTCAAGGGGAAATGAATGTTCAGGACAAATGCGTCACCTTGGCCAACAATGTTTAACAACTAATGAAGGCCTTAAATACAGTATGAACATGATCTTATATACCCTCTCCAAGCAGCCCACCGACACCACCAGCTCTGAGAGCACTGGCGAGTGAAGGGTTCTTCTCTGAAAAAACTGCTGTTTTCTGTTGCTTGTATGAAAGTGGTCCCAGAAATATGAGAAACCTGGCTTTGTTTTGAAATGCCGGCCATTAAGAGTGACCGGCCTGTGATGGATTCGTTTCTGGGAACTGGGAAAATGGTTTGAAAAAAGGCAGATACCATATTGTATCTGAATCACTAGTGGGTTTAAGTGGGGCACCCTTTTTATGAGATTATCATCCCCTTATAATAGAGGTGGCCTTCAGTTTAATCAGCCGCCAGATATGAGGCCTAGTAAATGAACAGTTAGAATTTCTGAGTAACATTACCCCAATGGGCATCAAACACAGCAGGATCTGTCATTTGATGTGAAGGCTATAAGATGCAAGTAATGCATGAGTGACGTTCTTCATCCTTCTTCTGAAACCACGCATCCAGTCTGTTGTCACGGTGAGCCTGGTGTGCATCCCTGGTAGCACAGGGGACACATACTTACACTCTTACATACTTACACTTAAAGTCCTTCATAGAAAACCCATGCAATCACACAGAATTTAGTAGGAGAAAACCTGTATATGCAGAACTTGGATGCACAGGTGGAAAGATCAGGTCCAGAAAGTACAAATCCAGACCAAGATTTTGTTTCAAGCAACCAGTTGAGTTCTCTGTGACTTTGACAACCAACTCAACTGGTTGCTTAAAACAAAATCTTGGTCTGGATTTGTACTTTCCGGACCTTTCCACCTTGGCCTGGGTGTGTAATTCTGCTGGGTGTGTAAAATCTGAAGATCTGCCTTTACTTCACATGAAAATTCTAGACCTTTCTTTTCAAAACTTCAGGTTAACATTATCCTCCCAAACTTCTCCTTGTTAACCTACCCGTTCCTTGTTTGTGTGTACTTTGGCCAGGCTAATTATAGGTTTGAGGATTAGTTGATGAAATATTTTCTTCAGCATGTCTGGTGGCAAACTCAGCATGGCACTAAACGGAGACTGAGCGTGATCTGTATCACTGGGGAGGTAAAGTCTGTCTTCTGCCCCTCCTCCATGCCAGGCCTGAGTTTGTGTGTCTGTGTGTGTGTGTGTGTGTGTGTCTGTCTGTCTGTGTCTGTGAGCGAGCTGACTGTGTGGGTCTAGGCCTTAGAAGGGTGGGCATACGCTACGGCTGGGTGCCTTCGGGGCTGGGAATGTTTACAAGAATCCGGCAGTCCAAACAGTGGTGCCGGTTTCGCCGTGCAGGGCCTGGCTGGGTGTCTGGGTAAACCAGTCAATGCTGAGAGGAGTGACCCACAGCAGATAGCTGTGATTGGCCATTTTATTTATGATGAGAAATAAATAAAATCCTTTATTGGCCATTGCACAAGTAAGAGTAGAGGTGCATTGGAATTTGTCTCCTCACCAACCCCATCTTGCTCCTTAGAGGTATATCTCAGAGGTCACAGCACCGGGCCTACCTTCATACAGCACCCCCTGGAGCTGGGGGGGGTGGTTAAGGGCCTCGCTCAAGCACCCACAGCCACATGCCTGTTCTGTTCAGGCTTGAACCAGTGATGCATGGTAGGTTCTAATGGACCTGTTTCAGATGCAGCAACTTCAAATGTCAACAGCATCCTCACCATATATAGGTCTTGTTTAGTACAGTCATGCAGGTCAGCTCAGCTCAGGCCTCTGGTAGACTTTTAACGTCGAACATCTCCTTGCATATGTAGATGTTGAGAGCGGGAGATCTTTCACGTCATGGCTTCGCCTTTCAAGCTCTGTGGGCTGATTTTATTCACATTTATGTCTCCCATGAAGCCGCTGAGCACTTTTATTCTGTCTAGTCATTTATGGTTTTATGTAAACTGCATAAATGAGCAACTGTGTCGAGTCTAAGTGTTGTTTTGGAATCACTGTGCTGGAGCGCCAGGAAGCTAGCGCAGTTATATATTACACATCGTTTGGAGGTTTCTGGTGGTCTGAGCTCAGTGGGAATATCTAAGCATGATCTATGGTAAAAAAAACAAGCCGAAAATCAGGGTACATCAGCAGACATTCATGTTTTCTCACAGTAGTGTGAGCCCCCACCTTTTTATAAAGAGTCAGCATGGGTTAACAATAACAGGAAAGGGTGTCTTGGTGGTTCCATGGCTTCTATGATGTCATCCACCTGGTGCGTCAACAACTAGGCATCTGGCAACCGTTTGTGTCTCTTATGTGAGGGAATCCCCTTCCCTGAATATAGCTGTCTGTCCTGACTCACTTCAATTATCTATTGCTTGTACCTGAACATGTGTTGAAGTCGTGGAGGAGATGTTCTCTATGCTTTTGTATAGTTTTGTATACTTCTGATGACAGTTTAATTTTTTGAAAATTCAGGTTATTTATTTAATGGACTGAAGGCAGGTTGGAAGGCTTTTCCATATTTGTGAGATAATCTATCTCACCATAAATCCTGTGCAGCGGAGGGTACAACACTGAGGTACAGCCTGGACAGGATAGCTGTCCATCACAGCGCACATATGTAAAGGAATGACAGAGAGAACAAACAAACCACACACACACACACACACAAGCCTCCACTCCCAAATCCGTGAGTCAACAGCACTACCCACCAAGCCACTGTGCCACTGTTCTTAAAAAGCCATCCAGTACATAAATGGTAAATATTTTCATGTCCTTTCGGGGTGTGACCACTGTTCAGGTGCCAGCAACAGATGTCAGAGGCGGAGAAGCCAAACTGTATATTGAGGACTGGAAAATTAGCATCAGAATGGGGACCAGCGTGAAAGCAAGTTACTGTTCTACGGGGGCTGCTGAATGTCCACCGCAGGATTTATCGTGTAACTCCTATGCGAAACATTTCCTTTGCTTTGGACGAAACCCTTGAAATTAAGTGAGTGCTTTGTGCAGCAAGTGTACGCCCCTCCCTTATCCCGCCTCGGGGAGCTTATTAGTTTGACTAAATGTAATCACAGCCTTGGTGACAGAAAATATCATTTGGATTGACATGGTAATAAAATCTCATTAAAAGTCCAGGGAGCGTCTTCAAAGAGAGTTTGTTTGGAAAGCCAGACGTCTGGCATACTCACGGGAGCTGCATGTTGCCTGCTGCCTGGTGTTGTTTCTTCTAGAAGGGTCACCGCCCTGCTGGGCTTAGACTCATCCCTCCGGTCAGATGCTGGCTTGCTGTTTCCCAGCAACATGTCCTCTGTACCCCGTAGGATGAATTTCCCCAGAATATTTGTCGGCGCACTTGGAGCTTTGTGTTCAGCTTTAGGCTTTGGACTCGCTCTTCATCTAGAGTTAATGGCGACTCTTGTCCATGAGGGCTTGGTCTGGCAGCGTCGTCCGCCTTTTCCGATTGACGCGGAGCTCCAGTTTTGTTTTCCAGGAAACATCTCCCGTTCACTGCTGGCAATCTGTTCCCAGTCATACTCGTTTCTTCAGTCTGGCTGGGGTGCCCAGCACCCGCGGCCGGTCCGGTCAGAGGTCCATTCATGCCCGATCGCGGTCGCGTTGCTTGACTCGACCGCCACCCACTGTGAGGCCCTGACTCCCGCCGTTCTCACTGTGACCCCTTTAATTCACTGTGACGGGAGTTTCCCTGATGAGACATCCCATAATTCATTTCTCCCATTTCTGTACAGGCAGAGCCGCGAGCTCCTGCTGCGGTTTGGAGAGAGAAGCCAATTCGTGGCTGCTCACTGAGGACTGGCCACAGCCATTAGCAAACTCTCTCAGGAGCATTGCTATTGGTTTTAAGGTGCACCCACCAAGGTTAGAAAATAAACATGCTCACCTGGAAATATCTGTCCAGTACCTATACTTTATCTTAAGGGAGCAGGTCAGTCTAGCAGAGTCAAAATGCAAGAGCTATACAGGCCAGGGTGAAGTTTGAAGTTTGAATTAGTTATTGGTCGGTATTGATGAAATTTTGTGGTTTGAACTCATAATGTCATTTAGCAGAACACTGTCCTTCCTGCCTCACAGATAGACAGACAGACGTTTGAGTTGTCAATGTCTCCTTCAGTAAAGTTAATACGCTATTAAGAGAACTTCAGTATATTTTATGGAAAGCTGTTTGGAGAGTGAAGCTTTGAGGAGTGATGTTCCAGTGCTTCAGTCAAAAAGTAAAAGTCAAAACAGCTGAATTTAAATACAGAAACCGTATGAAATCATCCTTATGCGATGCGCTACAAAAACAGCTGGGGATTCACTGTTACAGTTTTTAATTACATCCAGTTTTTTAGAGGCTCACTCTAAGGTTAGCATTGTTGCCTCACACCTCCAGAATTGGGTGTTTGGGTCCTTCCTTTTCTTTGTGTGTGTGTGTGTGTGTGTGTGTGTGTGTGTGTGTGTATGTGTGTGTGGGTGGAGTTTGCATGTGTGGTTTCCTCAGGGAGCTCTGGCTTCGTCCCTCTTGCTCGAAGGAGGTTTACTTACACAAAAATGTTCTGAGGGCAGAATGAAATATGATTGGTTCAGAAAGATAACCAGATTGTGGTGGAAGTGTGTCCAAGCAAGTACAGGAGGCAGGACCAACCAAGCAATTGTCAACTAGAGATGTCCTCATTTTTCATTCTGCCCTCAGAACATTAGGGTGGCATGCCATCCAGGCTGCACTCCAGCCTTGTACCCTTTGCAGCCTGAGACTAGCTTCACTCTCTCCCAGTGACCCTTCTCTGGATAAACGGTGCATCAGAATAAGATGTTGGATGGATGCCTGGGCAGTCTCTCAATTTCTGTATCTGCTGCATCACAGTTCAGATCTCGGTCGGCAGGCTCCCAAGGACAGCTTATCCTGTTCTCTCCTTATGCATATCTCTTTGTGAGGGCTGTGTACTGAGAACTTAAACTTTCTTAAAAACTTAAAGAAAAATAACTAGACAAATATGGTGAAGGACAAGTATAGGAATGTGTGTGAAAAGGTTCTTAGTCTATATTGTAATAAAATTTAAGCCACGTTCTCTTGTAAATTTAGTGCAAAACAGCTGTACCCTGGGGTTCTGGAAGTCCTCCAAGAATATTACTCAACAAGTCATTTATAAAATTAAGCTTTTGGTCTGAGTACTCAGTTTTCTCTAACACTTAATGTGGGTGTTGAGCTGGAGACACTGGGTTGATACAAACTTGGCCGTTATTCAGTGGTGAGCCCAAACAGTTAAGGCAGCACTTAGATGTTCAGTGGAATATCAGGAGGATCTCAGAATGAAATACTTTCTGTTGGATCTGTCATGTTTGCCCGTCTTCTGCGTGTATGAGGTCTGCGAACGTTGCCGTCCCCAATTCATCACCGGAGTCTAGACATTATGGCTTCTACCTGAGCTCTATATCTACTAAACCCATCAACATCTTCGCCCACCACACCTCAGACGTTGAGCTGGCAATAGTCTTGGGGAAGACCCCTCCCCTCCCATGTTAACTGCCATCTTGTGGTGTCCCCCCCCCCATGCATGGAGGACGATCCAATCAGCATGCAGAATGACCCCGTCAGATCTGGCAGCAGCCATGGGGAGATTCTTCATTTTTTTTTTTTTAAATCAGCGACACCATCTCCAGCAGCTGCTTTCTGTCTTGCATCTAGACAGCTCATCTCCAGGGAGAAGATAAAAGCCCAAGTTCAGCCTTTGTTTCTTCTTGTCGTTGAAAAAGTTGGAACACGAATGCCCAAGTTTCATGTTTAAGGACTTGTTGGCCGGGGAGGTTGCGGCTTGAGAAGGGGAGGGCGTGTCTTTACAGAGTCGAGCGACGTCGCTGGCAGCAAGACCATATCACTGTAATGTTTTACCTGGAGTGCATCTAGTCGCACCGAGGCAGTATACAGGCTGAGGCCTATTTTATTCCACATCTTGGTAAAGAGCAGTCTGACTGAAAAAATACCATTGGGCATAAACATGGTAATTGTCGCACACTGAGATCTGTGATCTCAATGTATTATATATTCAACTGATTCTATAATATATCCTAATACATAGATACTGTAAAATATTAAATATAATTTTCCTTGCTATTATTATTATTATTATTATTATTATTATTATTATTACAGTGGCATTATTACAGAGCGTTTCTGCTCTGGCTCCACGTGTTCTCCACGTGGAGTTTGCACGTTCTCCCCGTGTCATCACGGGGTTTCCTCCAGGGTCTCCAGTTTCCCCCCAAAAGCATGCTGAGGTGATATGCAGTTGTCAAATCATAGGAATGAATGCGATGATTGTGCCCTGCAATTGGTTGGCGATCCATCCTGGGTTGTTCCCTGCCTTGTGCTCATAGCTTCAGGGATAGGCTCTGGTGACCCTGCAGAAGACAAGCAGTACAGGAAATGGGTGGATGGATGGATGGATGGATGGACGGATTATCCCCTTTTACTATTCTCTGTTCTATCGCAGGCTTCTATTTGGTCTTTAACAAAAAAACTGTTCTAGGTTTTTTTCAAACCTCACTTTTCAAAGTTAGGTTAAAAAAGACTAGTATAATAGCATAAAGCAACCTTTATAATGATGAGAAGATCAACAGGATGTGGAGACTGGATAATGGAACAGGGTGATTTTATTAGTACGCAAAGGATGAACTGAACAATGCACTAAACAAACGATTTTTAACTCGGACGATTACAGCCTACATCCAGGAGGATTGGATCATTCCTTCCAGACACACACACACTGTAATGCACAATGATCTTGCTTGTCCCCTGACCTTGCCTCTACCCCAAAATATTGGCACCCTGTGTTATAAATGATACTTCAGTAGTGTAGTAATTTTTTGTGGTGCATTTGCAGTTGGGACAATTACTTTGCAGAGAAAGGCTGGTCTTTCTTGAATACAAGAGACAGAAATTTGTCGATGGGCATCTCTCTCATTTCAAAATTGTGAGGAACTCTCGATGGGTGTCATGGCAACCATCAGCACGCTCTACGTGAAACATCCATTGGAGTTCTATGTTCCGCCCGTGATCTGTGTCAATTCTGAAAAGATTCTTGGGTTTAGGGGGGTGAGGGAGGGGTTGTGGTTTCCTGCTGGAAGGGAGCGCTGCTGATCTGGTTTCTGCAGAGTGATTTTACACAGGGAGACGATCAGCTGACGGAGCAGACTGCTGCAGACATGGAGAGGGGATGATCTCTCACTGAACCCTCAGTTTGCTGCTGGTTATTAGCGACTGTCTGCTGCACTGTTTTACACTTTACAGAGAAGGAATCTGGAAGAAATCAGGTTTCTTAAAAGTTGATTTCACAGTCAGCCTGCAGATCTGTTTTTGTTAAGTCGCCTTTATTATTGTATTATACATCAGTTGATGGATCTCTGATACTTTTAATATGAAACAACTGGCTTTTGTTTAGTGATGTTTTCTCCTCTTAACAAGGACCTGATTTACAAAAAGGCGCTGTAGGTTTTGGCGTGCTGCTTGCTTTCCATAGGATGATGCAATCTTCACTTCTTTATTGTAACTGTGAAGTCAACTGAGAGCTGCTGGATTAAATCTTAACTGAGTTTGGAAGTACTATTTTTACGGTCCCTTTGGGGGTTATTGAAAAGAAAAGTGATTTATTTTTGAGGATTCAGGTTAAGTGTGAAAGAGCAGAAATTGTTGCCCTTCTTCTGCTCTGTGGAACATGAAAGACACACTCCATCACTCTGTATCTATCTCTTAGCAATAGTGACTCCATCCCCCCCCCCCAAAGACATTGGTGGTACAGCCTGGTGCTGTGTTCCCTGATAATGCATGAATGATGGACAGAGTGATTCCCAGTTGAGCGCCTTGGCAAGTTTGGCAGGGATACTAGCACTTGATTATCTATTACCATGCAGGCTTTTTCCATGCTCTAGGAGTCCCGTGATTAGCCAGCTTGTGAAAGTAATTTAAATTAAGTTATATAGATCCACAGCAGTAGTATGAACATTCACATTGTGTTGTCTCTAAATATAAATGTCATATCTGCAGTCTGTTGGGCTTTTCATATGCTTTCGCGATTTTGCATTTTAACCAGATCAGACTTGGCCATACCACAAAATTCCACATGCCACGGGACATCCAGCCACACAAAGATGACTGAGGAACATGGGGTTGCATCATTTTCTTTGGCTCGAGCGTATCCTACCGTCTGTTTAAGGAGCATTCTGGGATTCAAATCAGCTGTGCTTTCTGGAGGACCTGTTCTAGGCGTCACTTGAACGCAGAGACACAGGCCAAAGTTCCCAGTCTACTGAGGGTCGAGTGGCCAGTCATCACACTGTAGTGCTGCGTATTCTGTGTGGGTGTGTGTGTGTGTCCCAGGAAATTGCACTCCACTTCTCCAGCTGAGAACAAGGAGCCGGTGAAGGTCTCTCTTTAGTTTATCACAGTGTTTCCCAATCTGGTCCTCAGGGACCTACAGTCGGTAAATGTTTTTACCCCCCCCTTGAGGTCCCTAACAGACAGTCCACATTTTTTTTCCCTCCCAGCTCCCAGTAGAGCAGAAACATGGACCGCCTGTGGGTCCCCAAGAACCGGAATCATCCAGATGATTTCCCGATTAGCAATTGTGACCCTTAAGTCTGTTGGTCAGACCCTGTGGTTCTGGACTACCAATCAAGATCAGGAGTTTGTATGATGCAGAGTGCAAAGGCTGGATTGGGAGTGTGCAGAGTATAGGCTTTATTACTGTGTGTAAGCTCACAAGCCACTCTAATGGAGGGAGAACCACAGATGGTACTGTGCTGGTTGTGAATTTTGGGAACATGCCCAGTCGTCATTCTCCAGACCTGTAATCGGTGCCCCCTGTGGCAGGTAGATCTGTCACAGGTGCAGATTAAGCAGGCTATGTAACCCAAGAGTGGCTGTTGTCCTCCTTATCGTCCCTGTCAATCAGTATTTTGAAATTAAGGGTCTTTAATGGCTGCTGATTTGATGGTCTTTGACTGATAAGAGTGATGTTGGGAATCTTGTAAATGCATTTAGCTGTTGCCCATCTGTTTTGAGCTTCTTAGGATTAATTTTTCAGAACTGTTTTAGTGTGATTACATCAACCTTCTGCGGTATATCATACTTATGATAAGAATTACTGAATAGCCCATAGCAATGACGGGTCAGCCAAGTACCCTGGGTGCGTCAGGGTCCTTGAAACAACACATTCATTTAACAATTTGGAAACAATTATGTTGGTATGTGCACCTTTTGGCAGGTCTGTGTGTGCACCTTTGGGAAGGTCTGTGTGTGTACCTTTTGGCAGGTTTGTGTGTGCACCTTTGGGAAGGTCTGTGTGTGTACCTTTTGGCAGGTCTGTGTGTGCACCTTTGGGAAAGTCTGTGTGTGCACCTTTGGGAAGGTCTGAACAATCATGCTCAAGAATGAGCAAACCTTTCCTGATTTTTGCTTGCAACTCTTGTACAGATCCAAAGAAGATGTGAACATTCCATTACACCTCAAACCTGTCTGTTTACCAAGGCATATGTCAGCTTCTTGAAACCTGTCTTCATTTCAGCAGATGCTTCTCCTAGAGATGGTGGAGGAGATGGAGGGAGAGGACACTTTTCACACTTGCCCTTAAAAGACTTTAGAGGCAAAGGTTACATTTTGGAGCCACACTAGCAAGAAAGGCAGCAATTTGAACCGCCCTGCCATTTCCACAGTGGTTTGTTTTAAATGTAGCCCACAGCTGGCCAAACACAGAGCTGGCTAGTTAGAATGCCTTGTCAGGTTTATGACAGACAGACAGACTAATTATCTTACATTTTACATTTTGCTTTAAGATTGTATAAAGTTCTTATTCAGAACAGGCATATTCTTCTTAAAAACTTGGAGACTGACAAAGTGAAACTAAAGAGCAAAGCAGAAGTTATAGTTTCTAGAAAATACGACCAGAATTACAGTAGAGGACATTAAAGCCATAGATTTGATGAAATTGTTATTTTAAATGATTTAAATGTTTTGTATGCGACTTTTGCATAATGTCTTACGCATGCTATATCTAAAAGTGGTATATTGAGTTTAGCTAACATAAATATATAGGTATAGCTAATCTATCTTTAAAAATAACTCATGGGGAGTTGATATATATATAGGAATATTACCCACATACAGAAAAATAAGTTATGCTACGTCAATCTACAGCTGACTTGGAAACAATCCAGCAAAACTATTATACTAGCATAAACATTACTTTTAATGCAATTAATATTTTCCAGATGATAACAAGAATGAGTCTGTGGTGTGGGAATGTTTGCCGTGAATCCTACAGATGAGATAACATTAAGCACAGCTGTGTATAAGTAAGATTTACACACTAACAGACGCCAACTTGTTCTCATCATTAATGAAACAGACCAAAATCATCCGAGGTCCCAGACCTGGAGAGAGAGAGAATAACGTCAGCTCTTACGACCGCTTTACCGTGAGAAGTGATTCAAGAACGCAAAAGGCCATGAAATAGCAGCTCCTTGGGGACTCCTTCAGATGACAACAAAGAAGACTCATCTTTATTCTAAGCATAGTCAGCTCTGGGTGAATCTCTACCAGAGCTTTGATATTACACGCCCAATAATTTCCGCTAACGTTGCTCATATGTTCTTATGCAATTGAATGTGCTACGCAGTTTTGAATTTGTTGGCACAGATACATCATCATTCTTTTCACTTTTTCAGTTTGACACACTCATGGTTTCGTTGACTGGGACAGAGTATTAAACACTGCGCTAAATGTCTGTTTCACTGTCCAAAGCCACTGTCCCTTGTTCCAATAATATTTCTTTATATCGTATTTAGCCTCTGTTCTTTAGTTTCACACAAGGTATTTATAGTGCTTGCCTCTAATTTCTCAGCCTTTACACGCCAGATTATACAAACTTCAAAGTGTTTTTAATAAAATTTTTGTAATAAGAAGGAATGAGTGGAGTAGTGGTCGAGTCAATCCATAAAACAAAGTTCTGTCATAAACATGACGTTTTCACTTCTTGCCGGTTACGGTTGATATATCCCAAGTTCCATATGTTTGGAATAGCTGGATTGTCTTCAAATCGATGGTCTCTTAGATCTCAGATTACCTTTAGTGGGGACCCGCAATGCCGTTCCACCCCATAGCGTCTCGTTGTGTTCTTAGCCACTCTAAGTCAGCTGTGACGGGCCATACTGTGGGAAAATCCATGCCAATGGAATCCCGTATACAGGGGTCGCAGGCTAGCATCCATCTTGACAGAGACCAACCTCACATCGGCTCACACGGTAGTGTGTGAGTGGAACACGTATTCATCTCTGACATTGTTTTCTTCATAACCGAGCAGGGTCGAGCTAAGATATTCTGTCACAAGATATAACTGAGCCTAAGAGTCTGTATTTTGGTCATAAGTCAATTTTGAGGAACGATGCAGTTGTGGTCTTTTGCTTTTGTACAGAAGCACAGATTAGCAGGTCTTTTGTAAGCTCACTTGCAGTGCATGTATCGTCTGAGATGGAACGAATGCCAGACTCCAATTACTGCAAACTTAGCGTGGGCCCACTGACATCATGCAGACCATGTCACCGGCAGGAAATGAAGTCCGCAAGTGCAGCGCTCCAGCTCTCCCTGGGCGCGTCACATACCATCGAGCTTTGTGCATCGTGATAAACATCTTGTAATGGCTTCAAAATGCATCTGTGGAAACCTGTCGTTGTGCTTTTCTGGAGCTCTGCATCCATGATCTGTCTGTCAGCCCTACCGCAGAAAGTCGATCACGCCCATACTCACGTTTCATAGTTGCTCTGCACTTCGCCACATGGAATATATAAAAACTCACGTGTTACGTAGCCTTCTGATGTCAACAAAGCAGATTGGGGAGCCAAGCTTATGATATTCTTCTATACAGTCTATTGTGTTTCAAAATATTGTATCCAGTGCAAGGGCATAACTTTGGGTTAAGCGTTGGGGGGCGTTGAGGTCTCCTCCCATTTAAGGGGCTCCAGGGGGTTGTATTGACTGGTTTTGATTATTGGGGGGTTACAACCCCCTCTCCTCCATAATTTATGTCCATGGTTTAGTATATCCGTACAATGCAGGAGAAGAGGTTCCACTTGTTATGTCCAAAATGTTAGACTAATTAGGCAGTAGGTAACATAATTAAGGGTTCCAGTGCAATATTAGCTTCAAGCCTTTCTGCAGTTCTCATAACCTGGTCTGCTCCAAAATATCCAATCAGATACACTAATTGAAAAGCTTGCTTTGAATGCAGGTGTCAGCTGAGTTTAACCTCAAAGTTTTGTCAGTGGGTTAAAGTAATCCTGCACCATCTATGAACTTCATTTGGTCAGCGATGACAGCAAGGATGATACCACAGCTAACAAGATTTCTCTAGGAATCCGTGTCCTGCAGAGAGAACAGCCTCGCTTGTTCTTCGTGAATGTTGGACGTCCGTCAAGTATTCGAGCTCAAGAGCTTCTGTTTAACAGTCACGACCTCACAGTCCATTTTAGACAGCCCTGGGCAACCAAAAGATGTAAGACCTTTCTTTTGCAGCTTGCCAGAATTACATTATGTTCTGTTTACTTCTAATGGCAAAGTGTGTTTTCTCTACCCTGTGCCATAGAAGGTCCGTCAATAATTTATGATGGAGGGGTCAACACTCTCGAGTGTAGGTGGGTCACGTCCCCTTTAATCCCTGCTGCTAGCACTACTGTATGTCGTTAACAGCAGGAAGTGACCTCCAGACCTGCAGCCCTCAATGTGTTTGCTGTGGGTGGATCATAAAACACAAATTAAGAGGTGCTGTTCACTGCAGAGGAATGAGAGGGCTTCCAATGAATATGTGTGGACTTTTCAAGGCTGCGGTTTTGAGTCCACCCTGGAGCCCCTCCTTGTTGGTGGATGGGTAGTTTCTGTAGCCATCTCTCCTGAGGGGCTCTGGCCTGCATTCTTCCTTGAACTGAGGCAGGCATCTCTTATTTTGTTGTTGAGAGTCTGTGGGGATTAGCATATGCATCTGAAAATTGCTAATGTGGCCTAGAAACAAACGTCGTGTCAGGAGTTCATTTAAGAAATTTTGGTCCAGCTTTTCTAAAAACAGTGTAAAAAAATACTGAGAGGTTTTTTTTTTAACAAGTTGCTCAGACACATGTTGTTTTTCAGCTAGCTGTATCTTCCAGAAATGCCTGTCGGACTTTGCTGTAGGTAGATGTAATGCACAGATGTGAGAAATTGCTAGGCTGTCGCAATCTAATGTGCGTCATTGTGGTGAATCGTCCTTTACCCATTTCTGGCTGCTGTGGGGTGTTCAGCTATTAGATGAATAGCCCTGACTCAGGTGAAATGTGGGGAAAAACGGCTCACAGAGCTGAGGAATTCAGGGAGGCTGCCCGGCTCGTTTCAGCCAGCTGTCGCTTACCGATGCTCAGAGGCTCACATGTTAAAGAGGCTTAACCCCGCGTGTCAGTGTGCTTTTATGAAAACACCTTTAGGGGCTACTCGTGTTATGTGTGTTCCCCGAAATGTTAAGTCACTGAACGCGGTGGTTGCAGTCTGTGGGGTTCCATGTGATCCATGGCGGTGTTCAGGGTGAGGAGCCTCAAGGTAATTACTGGGTCATCGATTCTGAGCCAAAACTTACATTTCAGAGTCCCGTCCCTATGTTTGACTACATTTTTGGTGTTCCGGGGCCGTGGGAGTCTCAGCAGGACAGGACAAGGTTGTCGATTCGAATCTCACGATTGGCACAGTGGCTTCACTCCTGGGCCCTAGAGCAAGGCCCCTAACCCCACCCACTCTAGGGGCCCTGCTTTCTGTCTATACTTCACTTTGCATAAAAGTGTCTGCCAAATACGTAAAATGTTAAAAATTAGCCTTTAGACATTTAGCAGATTCATTCATTGCAATCCTTTCACAGAGACACACACCACCCATTACTGTAAAATAATAATTATTAGTATTATTTCCATCACCTACAATGGGTTGGCACCCCATCCTGGGTTACTCCCTGCCTGGCGCCCATAGCTTTTGGGATAAGCTCTGGACTCCTGCAACCCAGCATAGGATAAGCAGGTATGGAAGATGGATGGATGGATGAATATTAACGTCATGTATCTTCCATATTTTATTTTCAGACATATTGAGTATTGAATTTATTTCTTGTTGGCGTCTGTTATTTTCATTTCATCTTTCTGTTAAAACTGAATGAGCAGGGGACACACAGATAACCATGTGATCTTGCCGTGAGGCTGGCTGAGCAGCCTGCCCTCCCCTACCCTTAACTCTAACCCCCCCCCCCAAATTTCCCGGGCTCCCTTAACCCTTTCTCTCAGTTCCACCCGCTGACACGGATATTGACTGCGACTTGTCACTCAGTGTTCAACAGATTACTCTGGCCCTAAACCCGGAGGGGGGCTGTGTTTGCAGCCCATTGTCAATCAGCGCTATTCTTCAAGTGGTTCGGTGGGGAGGGCTGGCCTGGTGGGGGGGTTGGGGCCGGCATTCAACATTCCAGACATTGCTGCATATCTTATGCAAATTCCTCTGTTGGGGTTCCGGAATTTACATGGAAACACTAGAATGAAGAGTCGAGTTGTGGAGCTGTGAGGAAATATTAGTGCAGATTGACCCCCAGGCTGGTTTACAACGCTGCATGCATGGCAGTCTGGTACTTGAGCCCTCAAACTTGCAACGCATTAGTTAATAAAACAAAAGTATCTTGAGGGAGCCATTGGAATATCAAGACTCAAGACTAAAGAGTTCTTTATTGTCAACACTTCCATGTAGCAGTGCATAGTGTATCGAAATGCTGTTTCCCTTGGGCACCCTATGGTGCTGCACATAATTACAAACACAATAGATTAATGTAAAACATGAACAACACTATACAATCAGTAAATAATATATAATCATAAAGTGCACAAAACTATGTTTGATTTTGTGCATGTATGCGGTGTAGTAGTAGAAATATTGAACCTTACTACATAAAATTTCACTGCACAAGTTGAATACAGTGTGTACTTTTCATTTACAGTGTCATTGACGTGGGGTTGAGGGCTTTGCTCAGGGGTGAAATCACTCTTCCTTTTGTGGAATATGAAGCTTCAGATCACAGGAGTCCTAACCTACAAAACTGCACGCCACCCCAAGAAAAGAAACTGCGCCCGAACAGGGACTTGAACCCTGGACCCTCAGATTAAAAGTCTGATGCTCTACCGACTGAGCTATCCGGGCTCTGGAATGTAGGGGTCCATCCCACATTCTTGGAGGTTTGAGACCATATGCTAACTATTGAGCCCCTATTGCCTACAATGAGGTGCTTCTCATTTTTATGGTGTCCCGCTATCCACTCAAGACATATAGAGATATCTCAGAAAGAGCATCACACTGGTGCTCAATGAGAAGACGCAAAATGTCTTCAAATATTAAAGTAAGCTATTTCATTCTGTAATATGATAACCAGTTTGAACATAATTTACATAATGCATCACAACATTTACTCAAGGATATATTAACTCATTTTACTACAATAATCTGAGTCAAATTCTTAAACCACAGAAAGTGACATTCAAATAGTTGAGGTAGTCTGAGCAGTAAAAGCGATTATAGCTCTAAGGAGTAGGTTAGCCTGGCTGCCCGCAGTAGCCGCTGTTATAAAAAGCTCAAAGCATCAGCCCATGGAAGGTGACTGACGATTTTAGCCAAGGAGACGCTGAAATTTATCGTTGACATTTAGATGTTAGACTGGAGATCTGGCTTCTTTGAAAGAGCATACCTGACAGGAGAGCAATATTGTGTTTTCTTTCCACTTTGGTTGTTCCTGCTCAGGCTCATTTCCAGAAAACCGTTCAAACACAAACATGCTTGTTATTGTGTTTGGGTCCAAGCCTAGATGCTTAGTGGTAGCTGTAGTGCAGAAATGACTTAATAGTTGCCTGAAGACACATATTATTTAATGTGCAAAGGTAATGGAATTTGTGAATTCAGTGCTGGGAGCTAGTGGGAGGAGGGCTGGGGCAAGAGGCGGGGTCTTCATAACCCCTCAGGTCTCCATGGTTACCAGCATTGTGCCTACCAATGCCTCTAATAATAAAATAGTTAGTGTAATGTCGGGTCAGCCGAATTGAAATGGCAGAGATGTGTAAGTGCATACCCAAGATGATTTGTTTCTGCACCTTTTTCAAGTTTAATTGGCTATAGCCTGACGTTTTGTTTGGCTTTATGGGCCTTAAGCTTTGGTGAAACTTGCTGGCTTTGGCACTTAGTCGACTGACTGGGAGTATTTATCGTGTTTAAATCTGAAGGCCTTGAATCAGGAATTATGGAATTCCAGCGTGGTCTTGCAGTAAATATCCCCAATAAATATCAGCTACATTCATTTAAGCTCCTTTCTTTTAATGTGGCCTGTTAAGTGCTTTTAATTTTCAGTTCTGTATCTCCCCAAACACACATATCCCACTTGAAAGTCCTTCAGAGAGCCCCGTCATCAGATTTTGCTATGATGTTAAACGCTTTGTGTCCGACGTGTGCATAAATCTGAAGATTCCCGCAGCAGGTGTGCCGCCGGGCTGATGCCAGAGGTCAGTGGTTAGTCCAAATCAAAGGAAGCTTGACAATTAAAGATGGTTTAAGGGTCACCATGTGCCCGCATTAAACCTTCAGCCTTCATCTTGGAAAAATATTCCAGTGGCCTTGTTATATTATTTTTAGTTATAACGTCAATTAGCTAGTGATTCTCGCCAATTCAGCTTTAGCTAGTAACCTCCAGGTCACAAGACTCTAACTGTCGGTCTTTAACCAGCATGTGTTACGGTACATACATAGCGTTTTCAGAATTCAGTATTGATTTTTGGTGATGTAGTGTTTGTCTGATTAATGCTTAGGAAAAGCAATCTCAGTGTAAGTGTAAGATGTGAGAAAGAAATAAGGAGCAGCAGTGCGACCCTCAAGACGGTAGGAACATTTCTGCTGTCTGCATTCTTGGGATTGATGGATCTTGGTGTTTATTTCAGTTCGGTTTGTTGTAGTTACCAAGGTGGTGCTCATTCAAGCCTTTACTTTTATTTTTCCATCCAGCATGTAATGGAAGAATGTGTTGCTTAGTTTACTAGTCTAGCACAGTTCAAAGAACAATGCTCTCCTCAACTACATTCTTCTCAACAATGGTCCCTCCGGCTGATATCTAGAAAGAAAATTAGCGCTTTGAAATTCAGATATTCTGATTCCACATCTGAGCTTTGATGGCACTTCATCTCATGGCCTCTTGACTGTACTGCAGCCTGTTATCAATATTTCACATTATGTTTTCCTAATGTAAGGTTTTGTAAGTACGCGTATTCTCTGTGCATAGAGCCACGACTGTCTGATGGTAAAAGGCCTCTATCCAGTTATTCACATCCGTTTGGCTGGATTTCTATGCTGACAGCAGATGTTCAGAAGTTACCTGAGAAGCAGAAAGCTGAACGAATATCTGACTGGTACCTTTAAAGCAGCATTACTCAACCCAGTCCTGGGAGACCCCCAAACGGTCCGCATTTTACCTCCCTCCCAGCTCCCAACACACTTGTACCAGGTATCTGTTGATCTTGATTGTTTGTTTCATTCTTGATTGTTTGTTTCATTCTGGATTGTTTGTTTCATTCTTGATTGTTTGGCTGCAGTACACTGGGATCTTTGATGGAGCAAAAATGTGGACCGTCTGGGTGCCCTTGAGAAATAGGCTGAAAAGCACTGCTTTAAAGCTTATGTCTGAGCTTCCGGAAAACATAAGATAGCCTTAAAGCTAAGGAGCAAAGTTTATTCTAGCATAAAATCACAACAGGTCATCAGCCTGTGGTTCTAGTTCAAGGCGTGATGACCGCCTACCTGGGAAACCCCATGATCCTTCTGGACTCCTGCTGAACCTGCTTGGGGAGATTAGAGACAACCAGCTCCATTTGATATGCATTAAACACTTTCACACTTTTAATTGAGCTTGCTGATTAAACGAAATCCCCCCCGCCTTCCTAGCAAATAACGGGCCCTCCTTGTTTTCTCTCGTTATTGGTAACAAAACAGCTGGCTGACAGACTCCAGTCTTACAATGTGCTCAGAAACATTCAGAACTTTCCCAAACAAACTGAGTCAACCATCTATGGCTGATGTACATGCAAAGCAAGAAGGAGCATCTAGACAGCTGGTAGATGTACACTGATGTCAGTATTGTAACGACACCAGCTGTAAAAGTTTTTTTTAGACAGTTCTGCCTTCAGCCGCACTGGAGTTAATATTGTCTGGCACTACCTGCAGCAGATACACTCACTGTTCTTAGTGACAGAAAGTTCACAGCAAAGCCCTGGAGCCTGTACTATAGAGGCTATTATGTCGAACAAAGGAAAAGTTATTGTCAAAAGAGTTCCAGGAAAGTTGGAGTTTTCTTACAGTTGGCCAAGTTTACAAAGTCTGAGCGAAATACACTATGTCACTGTGTGTTGAGGGTGTCCGAAGAACCAATGGGAAATTAAACCTTTCTTAAGCTTAATGCACATACCCACACATACTGCTTCCAAAGAAAGGGCCTTCTTTTGTATCAGCATAGCTTACCGAGTCACTTGTCTTCCCTTTCTTGTTGTGCTTGGATACAAGCTGAACAAAAAGTCTATGAAATTCAGCAAAACACCAATCTGTTTTCCATCAGTTGCCTTTGACACATGTCAGTCGGTAGAACTTCTTGTTAAATATTTGGGGATGAATGCTGAATTTGTGCATTTCTGCTGGCTGTTTTGGGATTGGGGGGATAGTCATTATCTCCTGTTCTTCATTTGGTGTTAGGGAACAAACACAGAACCTACGCCTGGGTCCAGTAAACAAGGCCAGATGGCCTCTTCACAGTGCTGCCACATCAGCAGAAAGCTCTCGCCTGCCTTGCCGAGACTTAATTTATTTTTCTGTTAATCAGAGCCTCCCCATCCAAAAAAATACACTTGCCCGAGCGAACCCAAGTGCAATCTGCGACGTGGCCATTTCCCATGAAGTGACAGGAAGAAAGCTGCTGTTTTTCTGTGCGTCTCCAGGGAACACTGTGTCAATAAATATGGATTTACAGTCGGCCCTCCGTATCCATGGGAGATTGGTTCCAGGACCCCAAAAGTCCCTTACAAAAAATGACATAATATTTGCGTATAACCTACACACATCCTCCCATATACTTTAAAGCAGTGTTTCTCAAACCAGTCCTCAGGGACCCCCAGATCCCACCTTTTTGCTCCTTCCCAACTCCCAGGGAATTGGGAGGGAGCAAAAATGTGGACCGTCTGGGGATACCCAAGGAGTGGTTTGAGAAACACTGCTTTAAATCATCTCTAGACTTATAATGCATGATACAAGGTAAATGGTTGTTATCCTGTACCGTTCAGGGAATAAGAATAATGACAAGGTAAAAAGTCTGTACAGATGCAGCCATCGTAGTGCATATAGAAAATATCATTAAAAATAGTGAATTATTTATAAATGAATTATAAGTTCTCACACTGCAAATTCAAGGTTTGCTTTTCGAATTTTTTTGGGAATATTTTCGATCCATGGTTGGTCGAATCTTGAATCTGCAGATGAGGAACCTGCAAATACAGAGGGCCGGCAGTTTTCTTAGGCCGAGTTCGGGTCGGGCAAAAAGAATATCTTTTATTGTTCCTTGGGTTGATTTTAGTTGCTTCCAGACCACATGACATAGTGTGGCGGGTAAGGTTTATCACCCCCTGTGTGAAGCTTATCGCCCCCTGCTGGCGGGTGGTGGATTCACTGTGTGCCATTGCATGACAGCAGCTTGGTTTGGGAACAATATTCATGGCGTTCTGTTACTATGTTTTCTGTTTAAATTGCTACTCATTCCTAGTCCCAAATTGCTTCAGGGTACAGCAGAAATCTTGAGTCTTGGACTCAAATCTGTTCCCAGTCTCTCTTCAACCCTCTTCTGTGGCATGGTTACACAAAAAATAAACATCAGCCGCTATTGAATATCCTTACGCTAAAGCCACATATTAAAGCAATCAGCCTTAATTATCTGGATGTTGTTCTGGCTACAGTTTTTACCTGCAAGTAAAAGGTCAGGGGAACCCAGCAGTGTGTTTTAGTTGGATGGTTTGGGGAATACCCTCACTACTTAAAGTCGTAGTGTGTGACATAAGTACCTTGATGAATTTGAACGTAAAGACTTTGCTTTTAGCTACTGGTGGGCAATTGCTGGGTCTAAGAGCAACTGAAATGTTACAACATGTAGTGAAGGAAAACAATTCAAGGTGGGAAAGTGGCTCAGTGGTTTGGACTGAAACCTCAAGGGAAAGAGGTTTGAATATGATGGGAAAATCACTCTCTCAGTGTATATTGAGTTCCTACTGTATGTTCTCGCAGTCTTTGTGTGAATTGGCTGGGTATTCTTTTCTGTGAAGAACCTAGAACCCTTAGTTTGGTTGTTGGGAATTGGCAGCATATGTTGAAGTGCTATCTCTATTTTTGATGACACTAGATAAATTAGTATTCATATCATCTGTTGTTGATCATTTAATATAACATAATGTGTGCATTATAAACAGAGGTGGAGATTTTAGGTCCAGAGAGTACAAATCCAGACCAAGATTTTGTTTCAACCAACCAGTTGAGTACTCTTTGACTGTGACAATATATATTCTCCTAGTTGGTTGAAACAAAATCTTGGTCTGGATTTGTACTCTCTGGACCTGAAATCTCCACCTCTGATTATTAATAGCTTATCTGCTGTAGGGCTTACCTTATATAGCCCCATCTATGCTGCTAGTTTGCACCATGCTGTTCAGTCAAAATGCTTATTAACTTTTACTGTAAATGCTTCTAATCACTTTACAGTCTTTTAGAGCTTTCATTTTGACTCTGTTCCCCTGGTTACTGGGTTGGATTCCATAGTTTTTATTTGAAACAACTTTTATAAGAGGAAATTAAAATGTAACTTGAACATGATGTAGGAATGAATATTTTTGACCCAAATCAGTTGTCAGTTGTTGTGTCGTCAGTCCCATTAGTGCCCAGATTAAATGTTAAAAATAAGCAGTAGCTGTACTCACTGGTAAACAAATTGATTGTTTAGACTCAGTAGAGGAATTTCAATGGTGATCCTCAGCTTCCAGCTACTTTATAGCGAGCTGCAGAACATATGCTCGAAGTCAGCATGGGCAGGGAGTATAGCATTGGGTCCAGCTTTGCGTGGGGATAGTAGGTTGGGCAACTGGTACCACACAGACCTACAGATGGTTCGAGGGAGGCTCTGTCCACAAAATGGCCCCGTATGTCAAAATCCACTTAACGGGGGTAAACTTTGTGTTGGCTGATTATTAGCTATCACTGATGAATGCCAGATGACAATATCCCTATAGCCTCACACAAAATGGACAATTGTTCTGTGGGTCCCTGTTTAATGGGGAACATGTGGAGAGGTGCAGATAGAGGTGGGGAGTCAGGAAGGCGTGGGAAGAGGTGGGGCCGGGGTTTTAGGTGGAGAGCAAGCAGATGTTCCAAGCTTCCAATTCCTGAATTTCCCTTTCGCGAACTAGCTGAATTACAGGCAGAATCCAAGGATTTTTTGGTGGGAGGTGGAGAGCTTTGCTCTGGGCCCCAATGGCAATATTGATCTCCTGATTCCAGGATTTGAACCAACAACCTTCTAACAATACAGTAAGTAACCAGTGTGGAAGTAGTAAGTAAGTATGGAAACCAATACACACACCAGCCTTACCTGTTAAGCCACACCAACCTCATGGATGTTGGGTATGACACGTCAATGGCGCACAGATAAGATGGAGGTCACAACATAGAGAGGGGTGCCATCTGTGCCATCTGTGCCATCTGTGCCATCTCTTCACTGTCCTTGACTTTATTTGCTCATGCTACACTAATAAGGAAGGCACAGGTGTTTCTGGAATGAGTGGAAATACTGGAGGACTACATTAAGCGAGTCATACAGAGCAGCACCACGTCGATATCTCAAGTCTGAAAGAGCTAACTAAAATAAAATAATGTAAAATAACTTGCCAGGTTGTGTTTCTGGCGGGGGGGGGGGGGGGGGGATCTTGGGTCAATGGCTGAAACTTGATATGCCTGGGATATTACTGACTGGATGTGAAACTGAATGTAGCTTCTGGAAGCTCTAGGTCTCTGTAGAACCGCATCTCTCTCCTGCTGTTTTGCTGCGTGTCGGTTTTTATGCGGGCAGATCTGAGGCCACCTGTGAGTGCTCAAGCTGAGCCTAGTCTTACAAGTCAAAGGGAGGCTGCTTCCGGGCCTGAATTAAGGCAATTAGGCTGAATTACTGTGCAATTTAAGACCAAATGGCTTAAAAATAATACAATTAAATTAATAGACCGATTTATTTTCTTGCTGCTACTGCTAAAGGTTGTATGTATTTGGTTTGTATATATTTTGGGGACCATATACTGAGGTGTGTTTTTCTGTTTTGCAGAGGAGTCTTCAAAGGCCCAGCTTGACCTGACGGAGTTAATTGGCGTCCCCCTGCCTCCCTCGGTCTCCTTCATCACTGGTTATGAAGGCTTCCCGGCCTACAACTTCGGGCCCGGTGCCAACATCGGTCGACTGACCCGAATGTTCGTGCCCGATCCCTTCTACCGGGACTTTGCCATCATGGCCACTGTTAAACCGACCACTAACCACGGCGGAGTTCTCTTCGCCATCACTGACGCTCTCCAGAAGGTTGTGCACCTCGGTGTGGCGCTATCCCCGGTGGAGGACCAGACCCAGAGGATTATATTGTACTACAGTGAATCGGGGTCCTCGCGCTCCCAGGAAGTGGCGTCCTTCAAGGTGCCCGACATGTCCAACAAGTGGAACCGCTTCACGCTGACGATGCAGGAGGACGAAGTGCGACTCTACATGGACTGCGAGGAGTACCACCGCGTGGCCGTCCAGAGGAGCCCCTGGCAGCTTCGGTTCGAAGCCAGCTCTGGCATCTTTGTGGGCAATGCGGGGGGCACTGGCCTCGAAAGATTCGTGGTAGGTTTTGTGAATCGACCTCTATGTGTAGCTATTGGGCTCCTGTTGGCAATAACTTTACATTTTAGCATATAACCTATTTAACAGACACCTTTATCCAAACGACACACATTTTTTTGTATGAAAGGGTCTTGCTCCGGGGCCCAATGGTGAAATCACTGTGTCAAATCTGAGACATGAACCAGTGCCTTTCTAATTAGGGGTGCCATAAAAGGAGGGAAGTTAGGATAATTCCAAGGGCCCCTGGGTGATGGGGGCCCTAAAATACTTGAAACATAATCGATGTTTAGACCCAATGTTTACTGAGCACTTCAGTGTTAGGGCTCCTCCTTCCCACCTCATACAGTTGAGACCAAGCCAGCATCATGCCTTCTTTGACTACCACGATTTATCTTCCACCATGTTGGGTTGCTGTTGATACTAGCCCAACAACCGAATTATCTTATTAATTCTTCTTAAAGGATTAAAGATATGGCGTTTTTCTCTGTAGCTACAGTTCAAAGCGGATTTTTTTTTTTCGTTCGGCCATCATGTGGCAGTTCAAAAAACCCCGGAAAGTAGTAGCAGAGTGCTCCGGCAGGCGTTTTTAATTAGATTTAATTTCTGTTGCATGGGAATGAAAAGGAGGAATGACTGAGTGTTGATCTGAGTTTCAGATTTGCCCCTGGACTATCGCAGACTGCCCAGCATTGGCACATCGCATCCTGTTCACAAAGAATGAATTAATTCATGGCGAAGCTTGTCGGCCACCTTGGAGTGAATGCCTGCTGTTATTCACATTGTTGGGCCATAAGTGCCAAGCCTAAGTTAAAATTAAGCAGACAAATAAGGCAATTTAGCAAGGTCTTGTGGGCTAGTGTTACATTCCGTCTGCAGACACTAATGAGACTTACATGTAAAGTTAACCAGGAGCTCCACACATCTGCGGGAATGGTTGTTCTGTCATTGAGCGCAAGCTTTGTTTTGGGGGTTGTGAGGATGGTTCTTGCATAAGCTCCCGATGCATTAACATCTCTGAAAAGCTGTTTGCTCAATCCCTTTCGTAAGACGAGACAAAGAGGTCACTAGGTGACTCTCTCTTGTTTGAGGTCACAGATTTGTGGTGGGGGAACGTCTGAGGTTTTGTGAATGATCTTTTCAGCTGTGATCGCTGAAAAGCGAGGAGTGGCTATTAGACTGCCTGTGGATTTAGAAAGGCATTTTCTACAAGGCATTTGTGATTTCATTCAGAAATATATTAGCTGGGCTCTGATTCACAAATCTGCCAGACGGCTAAACGGCACGATGCTGTAAGTGGTCAAGAGGCATTTGTTGTGGAATGTGGCGCAGATGGTATCAGTTTCAAATGCTTTATAGGTCCTGGGAGGGTCCAGCCTGCCTGGTCTCCCCCTCTTTCCAGCTTCCGTCAGTCGGCCCTATATGCTCATAAAAACAGAAGACGGCTGTGAGTCCCGCCACTCAACAACGCAGTGGCAGTTGAAGTGTAGCCATATGCAAGCTTCCTCATTGGCGCCCCCTTCTGGCAAGCTACCCAGTTTTACTTTGTCTCTGACATATACATGTCAACATAGTAGCAGCACACACAGTCAGATATGGGTATGGATGGTATGGTCATGTCCCTACCAATATTGTGGGAGGACCGCGTGTTTAGGGACAGGGGGGTTCGGGGCTGATGTGGTCCCTACCAGTGTTGAAACCAAATCTATGCCCTGCTGACCAGAAGGTGCCCCCTGAGAAGATGCCACCCTAGGCATTTGCCCATCTTGCCCTTGGCAGGACCCACCACTGCAGCAAGATCACATTTGAATGTCACAAATGGGCAGGGGTACTAGCGACTTACGACTTCAGGAGAAAAGCAGATACACAGGGAGTCTTTGCATCCGGCTTTGCCATAAACATTATTACACAAGCCCGCGTCATTTGCTTGGCAGATGTTTCCATGCCAGGCCTGACGGCTTCGTTTTACAGCTAAATAGTGTCAGTTAAGATTCCCCCTTAAAGGTACAACAGCCGTTCCCTTTCAGGAATTGCTTACCCTGAGAGCTCGCCGTCCATGGATTTATATCCTCCATGTGTTTCTCCATACGTAAGGACAATCAATATCAAGCTCCAGGAGATCCAAGAATTTTAAATACTATGTTCTCTGAAGTACCATGACCCTGTGTTGGATGACTGTTGTAGGATGGATGGAAGAATAGATGTTCTCTGTAGTACAACTTAAATGTAAATATATGTAGCATGATAAATCCAGATCTTAAAACTGACTGGCATTGGTCCCCTGTGAATCACGTTCAGATACAATTAATGACCAGGGGTTCGTTCCCTAAAAGCATAGCTACTAGAATAGGGGTGATTCTAGGATTTTTTCAGTCTGGGGCACATAAGAGGAACCATAATTTTGAAGAGGGTTCTGCCTTAGGATTAGCCAATGATATCTTTTAATTGGTGAGTGACAGGGGAGATGGTGCTCTGGGAACCAATAAGCTTTCAACAGGTTTAGCCACGCCCCTGAGCCAGAACAACGTGTCCGTAGAATGTTTCCACTCACCTTAGATCACAGATAAGTGAGTCTGTCACTGTGATTCACCGTGGTATTTTCAAGCCAGATGAGTCAGTAATACCGCCCCCATCCAGAATCTCAGCGGGCAATCAAGTACTGCAGTAAAATGGGGACTCTGGTCTCTGTTCCCACACACTCATCCTTACCTGATAAGTTGTACCCATTGATTCAATCCCAGGTGGGTGCTGTACCTGTTACCCTGGCAACAGACTAGTGTATTTATCCCACCGGGGATCAGTGAAAGCAGAGTCAACTCTTCGCTGGAGAGTGTGAAGAAAGCTGGGGGTGGGTGGCCGGGGAGGGGGCCCTGCATGTTGTTTACAGGACTGAGCATGTGTCATCTGCGCTTGTTTGGAGCGGGCTGGTAAACACACTCCCACATCCTGCGGTGACATGTGGGGGGGCTTCTCCATGTGTTCCTGTCACAGACGGAGAGCTGGGCCCAGTGGGACGTGTCTGCGTGCATTTTAAGCAAATGATCGTTTTGTGTCTAGTTTTATTGTGGAAGCAGAGCATTTGTGGACAAGCGAGACCACATGCCAAGGCATTCAGATATTAACTGGCTACACATGTACTTCAGGAAATGCATGCAATATACACCCATCTGACTGTCTTCCCACTGCATATCCAGTTCAGGCTCCCACGGGGGCGGGGGGGGGGGGGGCGGGTGGCTCTCAGGCAGCAGAGGAGGCAAGGCGACAAGGGACCGATTAACTGATACACCTATTCTGATTCTGAGTTTGTGGCTACTTTTACTTAATTGCTTAATTTACTTAATTAACCTAGCTCTGAAAGAATTTTTATGGGGTCACGCCATTTACATATTGTGCCGTAAGTGTTTTTGATTATTTTTTGATTATATAATCATATTCAGAACCAGTCAAAAGTTTTTGCACACACTGGGATTTCTTACATTTGCATGTTACTTGCTAAATTTACTAAAAATACACTCAGTAGTCCTTGCTAACAGATACATTTACAGTATGTTCACCATTTGAGTATCTTTTTTGGCAAGAAAATGTCATATCTTTGATTCATCGAAGTAGCCTCCTCTAGCAGTTATAACAGCAGAGCAAATTCGAGGGATTATTTCTACAAGGGACATTAAATACTGCTCTGTTTCATGAGATGAAAGAGTTAACTGGTGCATTTAAAGATAAAGGACAACCTAGAATTTGACTATGTCATCACCACATAACCAGTCAATAGGATGTCAGACATGCACTGTTACATACTCTTTCCATGTTATAAAAGAAACTTTTCTTTTACTTATATTTTCATTTATAGTTGTTCACTCAACTTTCCAATGCTTAACAAGAATGAAACATCTGCAGTTTATGAAAAAAAAATGGAAAAGTGTTGTGGTGTGCAAAAACTTTTGACTGGTAGTGTATATTACTGTTAGTTGCGAACATGCATATTGAGTTCTGCAGTTCAACGTGTTGTTTTTGGTTAGAAGGCATTATTGGTTATAAGTGCATTATGGGGGAATCCAGCGACACACACCGTGGTGTGACACAGCTGGACATCACACCAGTGCACTGCTGTCTGACTCCTCCCCTTTCTCCTACACTGCTGCTCATTCCTGTCATATTACTGACTACTGTGCTCTTATGCTTGCGTTCAGTCTGGGCTGTGGATCCATTTCCTTTGCTCTGTTCATCATCATCTCTTCCTTCTCCCTGCTCTCCATCTCCAGTGTCCATTCCAGCAAACCTCTGTGTGTGTCTCTTTGAAGCATCTCCCTTCTCCTGTTTCCATCATGTTATTAGTTTTTTGTGAATCTGCAACGCAACTATGGCAACCTTGTTTGCTTTCAGATGCTCTTCAGATGGTTACATTAATCCCCCACACGGTCTTCTGCTGAGCAGCTGGATGTGGGCTGTCATGCTGCCTGGGCCTTTCTTTGGGGGTGGGGGGAGGGGGGGGTTGCTTTTCTGTAGGCCAGGATGGCAACAAGGGGACACAGTGACAGCGTTCAACTTTATCCAACATGTCCAGCAGGAACTGTAAAGGTATCAGTGGACTTTGGCAGTCAGGGTGACTCATCAGACTGGGACACCCAGTGAGCAGCCAGGAATCATTAACGGATTAGTAAAGCGGCAGACTGGTGTGAGAGCTGGCTGCCTCTTCACGAGTGCTGGCAAAGGCCTGATATTCACACCACATTCTCCATTGGGATGACCCAGCCAATAAGAATTCAGGCGTGGCCAGATGTCCCCTGATTGGCTGTACAGAGCCACTCAGGGGCCTGTGGCCATCGAATCAGAATCATCTATCCCAGTAACCCAGACTCTAGGCCTGCTGTTGTTTTGCACATGGTCCAGTTTTCCAATTTCTCCAAAAAGCCCATCATCTAATCGTGCGTTTGTGTTTCCCGATCTTTGAGGAAGAACAATCCGAGTGAGCTTGCCTTCTCTAAAAATTGTCACAGGTTTTGCTTTTCTCCAGCAGCTGTTTATAAACTCTGCAGCTGTCCTTGAACTGGATGTCAGTCCTCATGTTGCTCCTGTTCTCTGGCCTTAATGTGGCCGGTAAATTAAAAGCAGGTATTAATATTATCGTTTCTGGAAAGCACAGGATGGGACGCTTTGCGAGGAGAAGGGAGATGCTTCAGAGAGACACACACAGAGGTTGCTGGAATGGACACTGGAGATGGAAAGCAGGGAGAAGAAAGAGGCGGTGGGGGGTGAGGGGGGGTGTGTTCTGGGCAAACTGCATTGTGATCAAACCAGTTAATAGAATATGGGCATAAAAGGAAATAGATTCTTACAAAGGAAAACCAAAAAACAGGAAAGCAGGTAAATGGCTCTTTGTGAAATATTTCAGGTGACTTTGCATATTGCGCAGATCGGAATTGCTTTGGCCTCAATCCATAGGCAACATTCTTCCTGTCGTCAGAGCCAAGACTTGGAGTGGGCCGGGTGAATGTGGCTATGTAGCTGTCATCGCAAATCTGTCTCTTACGTTCTCTTACTCTCTCCCCCTAGGGATCCATCCAACAGCTGGTTCTCAAGTTCGACCCCAGAGTCGCAGATGATCAGTGCGAAGAGGATGATCCCTATGTGAGTGCTCTGGGCTGCCTTTAAATACGGGATACAGCTGTGGAAGTTTCTGATAACTCCAGCGAAAAGCAGAGGGATAGCACACTCTAGTGGTAGAATAAGAGCAACGCGGCAATGAGCATCTGGAACTTTGGTTTGCCGCGAATCTGGTGCAATTACTCGCTTTAGCAAAAATGTTACAAACAGAATGAACCTTAGTTGTTTTTTCTGACTTGAGAATCTGCATTTGATCGCTACATTTTTTAGGTCACGGGTGGTTCTAACAAGCTAATGCAAAGTGCATTAAGAAAAGAAACGCCTTGTAGCTGGATTCCAGTTTTACCCCGAACCACATGAGATATCTGCGTCTCGGAGGAATTAAATATAAATAACACTGTAAATATAAATGTTAAATAGCTTTGAATTTATCCAACAATGTAAAACTTTTCTTTTGTAAATGACAAAAGATCTATGCCTTGGCTCAAAAGAGGCAGCTACTGACAAAAGAAAAGAAATTATTCAGTACACGACTTAACGTGAAGCTCCTGGTATTAAATGTCCACCGGCAAATTTTATGAGCTCCATTTATCAGCGGTGAGTTGCCACAGTTTTTCAGGAGAATTTTTTCCCCCAGGAGACGCGCTTGACGTAGAGAAGCTAAATGAGAGCGATGTCCGAATGTCACCCGGTGACCGTCTCGAGGAAAAAAAAGGGGGATAACAGGCCACGAGGCTGAGGCACGTGCTCTTCTTGCAGGCATCGGGTGACGGGAGCGGGGATGACGTCACAGACTCCAGGGAGGTGCCGGATGAGCTGAAGAAGCAGGTCGAAGAACGGGAGTACGCTTGGGTGAGTGAGTGCCATAAGAGGAAAAATCTGGAGAACGTTCCTGGACAGATTAGGCCATGGAAAATTTTTTGGAATTTATGAGTCCTTCTAGATTCCGAGTTTCAAAGCTTTGTGGGTCTGCTAGCAGCTGGGACCGTGGAGACCTGCCACTTGTAGAGGTCCATGATGCCTTTGGACTTTGTATGAAGGTCTACATTTCCTGTCCTGGAAAGCAGCTGGTGAACTACATACTCTGGTATCTGGACCCTGTGCTTAGTATCTTAGTGCTGTGTACACCACAGATTAGAAGCTATTATTTACCCTCGCCATATGGATCTTGTTAAACTGTTTTGTATTTTCTATTAAGAGGCTTGGACATTTGGCCCTAAAACCAAGTTTACTTTGAAACATCTCCCATCATCTGGCCATGAGGGTGGGATCATGGCACCAAAGCTGACCTGGACCCTTGCAAAGACCCACATTAGATGCTCAGTCGTACACTGGTTTTGGCCCCCACAGGGTCAAAAACACACAGCTATCTGCACTAAACACTTGGACTAATAATGGTCATCCCTCACACATTATCATCAGCATGCCTTTTAGGAAGCTCTCCTCTGAACTGCATGTTAAGGTTGTCCTGATGACTGCTCTCGTTTGGTTAATGTTCCGAACTGCAAATTGCCCCAAATGGAGGAAAAAAATATAACATTCAAGAACTGCTGTACGCATTTCTGGATGTTTACCGGTCAAATGTGGGGCCAGAATCTGTTAAGAAGGTGAGCAGGAGACTTATGGACCTGGAGCCTGCAGAAAAGCTCCTGATTTATTCACACAGATGCTGGTCAGTGATACTCTGTCTAGCACCCCTTTCTGGCTCAGTGCAGTGTTTTCTAAATGCTTTTCGAAGTGCCACATGTCATCAGCTGCATGAGACTTGAATTTAGTGCAGATAGACAGCACCAGGTCTTTCTGCATTACAGCATCGGCCATTGTGATAGATGCAGTGTTGGACTGACACACTGCATCCATAAAAGCCCATCCCTCACTAGCGAATTAGTGTGTGTATCTTATATAATTTAGTACACGATGCGTTTATTCATAACGACTGATGCATATGAATGCAACTGGATTGTTCGGTTAACTCCCAGCCAAACTCGTTTCGGGGCCCTAAGGCAAATGTGATTAACCCAGTTTGTCATTTGTCTTCTTCCATCCCATTCTGATAGGCTGATCAGATTGGGCGCCCCCAGGTGGTCACTGGACCTTAAGCAGTCGCTTAATTCACTTATGCCTTGGCCTGAACCATAGATCAGATATATTTAGTAAGGAATAACAGAGAGGTTGATAATAGCCATTTACATTATAGCTGACCTTGTGTGTCGTAAAGTGTTCTGACCAATGGGCTTCTGAGCATGGAGCAGTGGGTGGCGGTCACATGTGCTCCCAGCATGCACCACTTCAGTTGACTGGCAATGCTCGCTTGGCCTGAACACCACATTGAACCTCAGGTATTTGCCCTTTTATTTGCGGGTGTGAGTCCCACAGCTCATAAATAGGAAAGCAAGATGGGGGGAGAATGTGCAGCCCTGCAACAAAGAGCACTCAGTGGGCAGTCAGTCGCTGTGTAGCGCCCCTTGCAGGAGACCAACCGGAAGTTCACTTTTAAGTAACCTTTGCTTCACTTTTGTTTTCCCCGTTTACGTCAGTCATTCTAACGTCCCTGGTAATAACACTAAGCAGCCCTGTTATTAAACAAGTAACATCTTCCCCAGGAAACATGTTTACACTGATATAAACAACTGTGCGCATCCATTCATCTTCCATAACCACTCAACCAATACAGGGTCATGGAAAGCTATGAGTAATCAGGCTGAAATATGCAGTCATTTTTTGCCTTTAAATGGTATCTCCATTTGATGCATGCTGCATGGGCTAAAATATGCAAATGCTATATTCAATTAAATTCAGTTCAGCTTATTTTTATAAGCTGAAGCACGCTCTCCAGCATACGTGCCTCAGAGTGCTTTAGATATATGTATGTAAACAGACACAGTACACAGTGTAAGCAGAAAAGCCAGAAGACGCTGGAAAACGGGGTGAATCTCAATATGAGTACTTGACCGTACTCATCAGTAGGATATATCAGTTGCTTCCTTGCCAAATGAGAGCAGTCCCATGATCCATTGCACCTCAAGTTCGTTCTTGGAAGGCAAGATAGCGAGACTGGTCTTGCCAAGACCACAAGTATGGTCTTTACGTTCTTGGTATTAGGATTCTCCCTGGAACAACAACCTCTTCGGGTGGACTGGTGGGGGAGAGATCCTCTGGGGGTCAAAGGTCAACTGGCACACTAACCATGTTAGTTTATTTAAATGTCCTTACATGGAGGAGAGTTCCGCTATAATTTTGATACTATTTTTGTCTGCCTCTCTAGTCAGAGAACAGCCAGGGTGCGCCAGTCCCAGCCCCACCAACAGAGCCCTACCATGATGAGGATGTGACTGAGTACTCTGGCCAGCCGACCCCCAGCGAGGAGCAGACCACCGTCCAGCCAACCCCCACTGCAGAGCCAACCACGCAAAGTGAGAATCTGCACCCCTCTCAGCTGTCTGCGTCCTCTGGAGGTCCTGGGGCAGGGCAGGCTGCCACAGATGAAGCCAAACGAACTCTCTCAAAAAATAACAAGTTTAAAAATAAATTATCATTTATCTTTTATAATCAAGACTGCATTTGAACAGGATCTAGGTTACAAGTTATGTCTCAGATAGGACACTGCGGTGTGGAGCTGAAGCTATTTATAATTAGCACGTACGGATGCTCGTTACTTTATGTTATTTTGACTTGGTTCAGTAGCAATACACATTCAGGAGTCCCAAACTCTGAATTCATATATGTTCGCATGCTAGTGATATGTTGTACGCTACATTTTACTGATGCCGGGTGATGGCTAATCCACACAGCCAGCGATTACAAGCATAAACATCTCATACAGTGTTTAACAACATATCGTACAGTGTTTTTTTTGGTTTTCATTTGTTTACTTTTCAATTAGTTACAGCAGTTTATTTTTGATTTATTTACTTATTCAATGACAGCAGTTATTTATTTAGCTATTTATTTATCACATCATATTTATATTTGAGTTGCGGTATTTTATGCTTTCGATGGGCTCATCAGAACGCAACCCCATCGTATGTCAAGGAGCATGTGTAGTATACATTTATGGTTTGTTTTGGTTCATGATTGGTGAAGTGGTAAATACCACTGGAGCCACTAGGGGGAGACAAAGCTTGTGGTTGGTGATAAATGTTCACTTAAAGAAGAAAGCATTACCATAAAAGGAATAAGTACAGTTTAGTGCCTCAGATTCCCCCAGAAACTAATGTGGCATGAATTCGCAATATCCTTTTTTAATCTTAAATCAGCTGAGGCACCTGTTTTGGGGCCAGGGAGATTTCAGCCATTGCATTCAGCCAAGCACAGTCTACAGCCATCCCTGTGTATGGGATTTATTGGTGTAGTTGCTCACCAGCAATGTCGGTTGGGTGCCTTTGCAGGGTCAAGTCATACCGAGGAGGTGGAGGACAGAGAAACATTCCAGACTGTGAGTGGGCTGTCTTCACTTTGACAGAGAGAATGTGCTCTTTTGGTTGTCAGGTTTGTAGAACCTGTTTCCTGTGGGTCTCTAGATGTCTCCAGGACCCAAGGGGGAGCCGGGCGATCCAGGAGTAGCTGGCCCACCTGGACCAAGGGGCCCATCGGGCCCTTCAGGAGAACAAGAGGCCCAGCCGGGTCCCAGGGGCCCGAAAGGACCCCCAGGGCCCTCTGGAGCTCCAGGAACACCAGGGAAAGATGGACTCCCAGTGAGCTATGTTCACCTCTTCTGCACCTGGTCGAAAAGCCCCTTTCATGCCCCCCGCGTCTGCTTAGTTTGGGATTTTCGGCACGCGCTGGAACGCAGCTCGCTTCAAAGGCTCTTGTAATCCGGCAATTTGGACTTCGGGCGACGCGCTTTAATGTGAGGTTTTATGACGCCTTTCCACTGACTCCAGGAAAGGAAAAAAACACAGTTCCGTGTCACCACGGGAACAGTCAGGGTGGCGACTGGAGTAACACAGTCCCTCTGTAAATCACATTCCTCAGTGGGCTTTTATTAAGTGGCGGCTAATTCCCGTCACTTTGGCACTGTGAGAGGGGACAGTGAAATGCAGCACCTCATTGGTTGGATAAAGGAGAACACAATAGCAGTGAAAGTTAGCCAGTACACTCTCCCTTTTTTTCCTGTTAAGAACACTCAGTCCTCTCTCTATAGCTTGGCCCGTTCGACTCCTTTGTTTCTAAATCTGTTCGGCGACGTTCCCGTTGGTGGCTTTCATCGAAAACAAGAGAAGAAATCATTAGCAATATTTCTGTGTAACTGATTAATATTCATCTCAACGTGGCAGGTGATTCGCTCAGTTTCCATTGTAGTTGACGATGGTGCATCTTGTGGTTGAGTCTGTGGTTTCCTGTAGTGCGGAAGATGTGTTATAATTCATAATTGGGTGACACAACAAACGAATAGCGACACCTGCCAGTGGAGTCCGGATGCAAGGCGCTGATGGGATCACAGGGCAGAATTTGCAGAACTTACTTTGTAGGTCTTTCTTCCCTTCAGCTCCATCTTATTTGGATCCCTGCTCATACATTCAAACATGAACCAGGGACATTAGTATTCTTGAGTCTGAAGTGTTGTTCATCTGGCTAAATGATTGACTTGCCAGAGGGTGTAATGCGTTTTTTCTCTTCTTTTTCAGGGTATCCGGGGTAAAGATGGAAAGCCAGTAAGCACCGTCTGTCTGCAATTGACATTTATAGTCATTCTAATGAGTGCTTGTATGGTGAGAAAACAGACCCAAATATGGGCAGATCTGTCAAGCTCCAGTCCTCCCATTGGCTTCCGCTGGCTTTCTGGTGTCAGGTGCTCCGTGTGAATTACCTGTGCGCTTGATAGTCACGAAATCCCCTCTACTTTCTTGGATTCTCCATGTTGAAAAGCTGGTATTTACCAGTTCAGATTCTTTAGTTGTGCCACATTGCAGATGCTTTTTCTACAGATGGCCTTCAACGTGTTGTCATTCCTAATCTGCGGATGTTTAAAGGCAGGGGAGAGATGTTATGTCTTATACGTCACCAAGAATGTAAATCCCGAATTGGCCTGAAGCCCTTCGTGTTCCGTCTCTGACCCTCACGTTCTGCACCTACCCCCCGAGTCAGCCAGCCCCTGTCCAGCATCTAACGTGCAGCATCTAACGGAGCCAGTAATGGGAAGAAATTATGAGGAAATGTTTCGTGAAAAGATGAAAACAAAACCACTCCCCGGCATCATTAATTTCCCAATTACAGCAACTGAAGCGCAGTCACCTGCCACACGCACTACGATGCATACAAACACAAACTCACCGCTGCCTTCAGGGTATTCCGTGCCATTCTGTTCCGCATTATAGTGAGACTCAGAGCTCCCGCAGTCCTCTGTGATCGATTAGCCAGGGCTGTGGCCGTCTCTGGCGGTATGTGGAGAGCACACTTGTTGAAATAAGAGCAATGGCGACCATACAACCCCACTCACTTCCAAAGACTTTGTGCTGCCCCTGGGGTTCAAGGCATTTACGTTTACCAGTGTCTCAACAGCCCTCCACATGGTATTAAGTCAGCCTTGCCTTTTTGCATGTGGTGCCCCCCCACTGGAGAAAATAATGCATTTTTGTTTCTGTCCTCTCATGCATTCAAGTTAACATGATTCAGCTTATTTATATAGTAGCTTTGAAAGTTATCGTACAATTAACTATCGTTTCTGGAATGCAGGCTGTCGACAAATCCTCAAAAGCTACATTCCAGCCAAGGGGGATGCAGTAGCTAGAATAAAGCTGTTTTTTGTTTTAGGCTACAACTTCTCATGGATTGATTTTTCATTTTATTAAATTGAGCATTTTATGTTCCCTTCGCATGCAGGGTGAAGAGGGACCTCAGGGCTTCCCTGGCCTTCCAGGAGAACCTGGACTCAAGGGAGAAAAGGTATTACCATTCATTTATATAGGACATGCCTCTGTGACATACTAATATACTCTACGGCATGTTCAGCAAGTGTGCTGGACTGTCTGCCAGCTGATAGTAGGGACAGTTCAGTACACTTCAAAGGTGCGTGTCTGCTATTACTCAACCACCAAAGAAATGAAGCATGCATAGATTTTACACTCGACAGGAAATATTTCCCAGAATGCATTGGCAAGTGAAATGGAAAGGCAGAATGACCATAATAAGTACCGGTTGTGTTTATTGAAAACACTCATATGTTCAAATAAAATAAGCTTGTATTTTTAGAACAAAATAGCTATACGTCACGTTACGGTACTCCGGCAGCAAAACAGATGGCTTAGAAAAGTGTGCTAGCATGTAGTTTAGCATTCAAATTAAAACATAGAACTAATGTATTCAGGAGATATCTACATGTACTAATTGTATTTAATCAAGGCTGCACCTGGTCTACAGGACCAAATCATTTTTTTATAACCTTAGCTTTATAACTTGAGTAGGTTATTTTTGTGACATGAGGTCATTCATTTATCTGTGGCAGAATGAGCAAAAGGGAAAACACAGACATTTTAGAACCAGCACAAATGTTATTAAAGCAAAGGTTATGGGGAATGTTCTGGAAATGCAAATTCTGCTGCTGTTTCGCATTTAGTGTCCTCTGTACTCTTCTTCCTTGACCTTGCAAGCCTTGAAAAGGTCAACGTGATTATATCTGATTGTTGTTTATTCTTTCTGGATTCCCATAGGGCGATCCCGGTGTGGGTCTTCCAGGTCCTCCTGGACCGCCAGGACCTCCAGGCCTGGCTAGCCGGCCCAAGTTCTCGGTGCGTACATCTCCACCAAATTATTTATTGTACCTGAAATTTTGTTTGGGGTGACCTCTGCCCCCCATCTGGCAGAATGAAATGCGGCTTTGTGAATGCAGTGAGGTGAAGCAGGGAGTGTCAACGAAGACGCGTTAGAGCAAAAAGTGTGTAACGTGCAGCTGCGCTGATTTTCAGGGGGATGTGGAAGGCTATGGCTCAGGGTTCGAGGACTTTGACAGCGACACTGAAGTTATCAGAGTGAGTCTGGCAATAGCCATAATTCTGTTTTATTATTAAGGATTCATCTGTTTACATCTCATCTTAATTGTTTAAAATAATTCTGTAAAAAAGCATGTTATGTATGTTTCTTACAGGTCCTGGAATGAAAAAATTAAGTCTTGAAATGTAGTCTCTGTGAACTCACACTTCAAGGCTTTTAATGAATAGCTTCTTAATGAACCATGTTACGGTCTTGTGTAAGATCACAGTTATGGTCTAGCTCAGGTTTCTTAAACTCAAATTTCAAAGAATCTGTGTGTGTGGATCGTGTATTTTCAACATTTCACTTAATTACTTTGATTAATCTTTAATCATAGTATTAATTACTAATACTGATTCATCATTTAAAAATAATAGGAATTCTCTGCACCTGTTTTGTTGCATATTCAGAAAATTGTGCGTGGGTCTTATTAGTTTCTTCTTGGCTAATTGCTAACAGTTGGAGTGGCAACCAGCACATGCGGCATCCTGCTGGATTTGAGTATGATGTCTTTGTTCTGGACTGTTGTCACCACCAGTGTCAAACCTGTAGCTGATTGGATGCTTTGAACATCCTTTCTTTGTCTTTTCAGGGCCCCCCTGGTCTACCAGGCCCCCCCGGCCCACCAGGAAAGCCTGGTCCTCCCGGGCCAAGAGACGATTCTGCCTCTACAGGGGGCCTTCAGACGGGGCCTCTTGGTCCTCTAGGGGCCGCAGGAGAAGATGGAAAGCCTGGCGAAATGGGGAAGCCTGTAAGTACCTCCTAAATGAGCCTGATCTGTTTATAAGTTATTTCCAGTGTTGGTTTGTTAAATACTGACGCCAAAATCAGGAAATAGAAATCTGACATCTAATCACACCCATATCAGACATTTAAAAAAAAAATTATACAAGGTACAATACATGTAAACAAAATACTTCATGTGGAAACTATGGGACTGAAGACCTTGAAATAATATTACTATCGATGTGCTTTTTTGCAAAAAAATCACCCTTAGCCTATGACATGGGTGATCATGATCATGTTAAACCCATGTTGTGTCTTATGACTAAACATTTGTGGCTTCCTAATTTTATGACCACTCAGACTACACTTAATGAGATTCTGGCAAATCAGCCGTCAGTCAGGACAGGCTATAGGTGCATAAACTGATTAATTGATAAACGAATTGATTAAGAACATATTTCAGAATGTCGATAATTGTACGTGAACTTCATGTTTGGCTTTTTTGAAGGTTGCCTGGGCCCATCTCTATCTGAAGAGCGTGTTATTGGGGTAGAATCTGGTTTCTGTTTCATTTCGGGCTCCATGTTGCAGCCAGTAAATCAGCTCGCTGAACCAGTTACATCAGAGGGGACCCACTGTCTCTCCGGCCCCCTACTGGCTTCTTATTCCTGGGCCCCAATGCTCCTCGCTGAGTGTGGTTCCCCCTCACTGGCTCGTGTCTGTGAAGCATACCCAGATGGCCAAAGGCTGGCGGGCCCAGCTGTGGACCATAAGCAATCAGTCCCACGTCTCTCTGTTAATGAAGTGTTTTCTCTCTGGATCCTGTCGTCTGGATGTGTTTGTGATGTCGGCGGTGAGGCTGCCGCTTGTTTTTCTGCTAGCAGCTCTCGGGAAGGATCTGTGGTGCAGGTTTTCGCACACGAGCTTGCGGTGCTGGATGCAGGGGAAGCCGTCTCAGAGTTAACGAGAACACGCTCAAGGACTCCTGTGCATCAGCTAGAGGGTCGAGCACCTGTCCTGACTGCATGGACCAGTGTTATAGAAACCGCACAGCCCTAGGGCTCCTGCTCTGCCTCCTGCTCTGCCTGAGGACTTCACACGTTCTCCCCGGAGGGGAGAACACCCTAGGAGGTTCCCTTGCCTCATGCTCTATACTGCCTGGGATAGAATTAGAATTTGGTGATCAGTGGTTATGGTTGACACACCACAGCACACAGTGCACAACAGCGAAATGTGTCCTCTGCATTTAACCCATATGTGACTTTGTGACATAGCAGGGGGCAGCTAATTCAGCACCCGGGGAGCAAAGCTTGGGGACGGGACCTTGCTCAGGGTACCTCAGTGGTGTCTTGCTGGTCGGGAATTCAAACCTTTCAATCTTTCAATTACAAGTGTGCTTCCCTAACCATTAAGACACCACTGCCCACCAGTGGTGCTCCTGCCTCCCCTTCCCCCAGTACCCTGTATTGAGTAATTGGTTAGAAGATGGATGGATGGATGGATGGATGGAAGGAAGGAAGGAAGAAGCATCAGTGACTAAACCTGCCATAAAAATATGTCATCATGCCCCAGTGGGTTGGACAGCCAGTTGACCTTGGACCCTCAGAGGATTTTTTTCTTCCACCAATTTTTCTTTCTTTCTTTCTTTCTTTCTTTCTTTCTGTACCATTCTGCATTCTGTGTCTGAAGACTAACAGTTGACTCCGGTTGTTGAGTTCTTAGGATCTACCACCGAATGACCATAGACAACTAACCAGAAGCTAAGAAAACAGACACTGGCCTCATTACAAAAGTAATGTTGTACCTTCCCGAAAATTTGGAGGTGGTCACTTTAAACTTCAGGTGATCATGTAACCATAGAAACAGAAGGATGTGCTTAATAAATTGAGGCAATATGTTATCACCAGTCAAAAGTTACAGGAGTGATGGGCATAAGCCCGCAATGAGTTAGGTTTGTGTTTCAAGCCATGGATTAGTTGATCTCACTTCTCATTGGTTACTCTGTTGGCTCCCATTGGGTTGGACAGGGCAGTAATTGACAGATTACCACAGGTTCCAAAGTCTCATTTTTACTGAGTGCTGCTGTCAGAGAGTGTCAGGCTCCTGGTATGAGTTTGTGGGGTTGACCCTCCTACCCCATTCAGGACTGTCACAGGGAATCGGCCTTTTCAACCCGATCCAGATGGAATCTTTTAGTTACTCGCAGAAACACATTTTCTCAGATCTCTTTGCAAAAATGAAACAGTGGCACAACTGCATATACTTAGCTTTTCTTGTTTGTTTGTCAGCTGGTGACAAAACCAAGTGTGACAACCTGGAAAGCTTTTTAATGAATTTATTGCATTGCTCTTTTTCAGATTGACTGCATTTTCACCTTTATATATAAGTGCAAGTTCATTAGCAGCAGAAAATAATTCATATTTTACATAATTTCACTGTTTTTTCTTTACCAACAGTTAAACACGCACATTGAAGCTATTATTATAAGCTCAGAGCATCCGTAGGCATTTGTAGGTATTGTTCACCTTCTAGATCCTTCTAAGGAGTTCTAAAGCTGCTGGTTGGCTTTTTCAGGGGGCTCCTGGGCTGGATGGAGCACCTGGGCCAGAAGGACAGAAGGGCGAGAAGGTAAAGCCTCCAGATGTGAAGGATATACCAGGCTATGTGTAGGAGAGATGAACCAAGTAGATTTTCATCATTTTCTTTCAGAAATTGCCCCATTAATGAAGCGTGAATATAGAATATATTCTTGCCATATTTCTATGTTTTGACTCGCTAGTACTTGATGCTGGAGTTGTTGATTTTGCTGAGGTAATAACAATTATATCACTCTCACTCTTTAATAGGGTGACCAGGGCTTGACTGGACCTCCTGGACCGAAAGTAATTTCAAGTTTACTAACTCAGAGCTGTGGTTTTTGCAAAGACATTATTCAAGTGAAATGGCCCTGATTATCAGGGATGTGTGTTTCAAGTTTGATGGAAAAGGTCTGACCTTTGGATTCTTGCTACTCAGGGTGATTCAGGAGAACCTGGGGCAACAGGTCTTCCAGGACCTATGGGAGCAGAGGGTCCGGCTGGATTCCAGGGCCCCCCTGGGCCTCCTGGGCCACCAGGACGAGGCTTCGGTTTAGATCTGCAGGTGTGAATTTCCTCCTCTTGTTTACAGAGGCTGGATTTCTTTCCTGCCTTCTCATTGAGCTTGTTCTGAGGTGTTCTGTGGTGTGTTGGCTCTTGCAGGACTTGGAGGGGTCTGGAATTCTGGGCATGTTTGAGGGAGCTGGACCCAAAGGACCACCGGTAAGAGGATCTCCCCTCAAGGCTTCCTCTGTATCTCCCTCCATTCCGATCGTGCCAGCTCTCCACCACATCGAAATGGCTGGCAGTTTGCAGGCATGCAAAATCATGTGTGCTTGAAATAATTTTTTGGCCGCGATCTTCGGAAGGGCCTACCTCAGGCGGCCGGCTCCGGATCCATGGGTTTATGTTAGATAAACTGTGGACTGAAACATGAGGTCAAGCAATGCTCCTGAACCACTCCCCTTTCCATCCTTACAGGGTCTTCCTGGTCCTCCGGGTCTTCCAGGACCTAAGGTAGGGTGTTTTCACAGCCCTGGACCATGATTTTATGTCCAGTTCTCTAGCTAATGTGGTCCCAAATGGCCAGTAGTGATGCATACTCCTTCCCCACAGGGCAAGGATGGAGCCGATGGGGTCCCTGGCATCGGGCCCAAGGTATAGGTCTCCCATGATCCTTTGCCACCCATCCTGTTTGACATATCCAGCAGTTACAGTTAGCAAGACTAGGCAGTACATGGTCGCTATAGTGATGTCATCAAAACGAAGACTGGCTTCACTTTAAGTCATCACCAAGCACCTCGCGTTTCCCAATCGATTTTCCCTTATTAGCAAGTGTCAGAGGCAGGATGATGATAAGCATGCCTAGCTAAGTTTACGTCACATTAATGAATTTATAAGTCGCTTTCATCCAACTCAACTTGCAGAGAGCAAATCAGTGTCATCATCAAGGTCAATTAGCATCCCTGGAGCAGGTGCCCACGGGCTTAACAGTGACACGATTAGTGTGTGACCAATGGGATTTGAACCCACCAGCTTGGCAGGGGCACATATCCTTAACCTACTCAACAACACACTGGCCTCTATTCATTTGTCTGTTGTGGGTATCTTTTCACCCTTTGCCTTTTCACCATCTAGGGCTCACCTGGAGATCCTGGGCAAAAAGGCCTCCCCGGCCCTGCGGGGTCAACCGGCTCCCCGGTGAGTGCTCCGCATGTCCCTTTAGGGGAGGGGCCCAAAGTGAATAATAATGCTCTTAACATGGTCTTAACCATAGGTGACACCAAAATGAAAGTGTTTTTTTTTTTTTAAAGAAAAGGTAGTGATGGCCAAATGAAGCTCCATGAACCATTTGCTATATTTTTTGACCCCACTAGATGGTGCTCTTGATTTGTTTTGGAGCATGCCTTGAACCTTTTTTGAACACCATCTAGCGGGTTCAGAAAATACAGCGAACAGTTCATAAAGCTTCATTTGACCATCACTAGGACATTTGAGGAGATGCCCCTGTCCACTTTCTTCATACAGCTTTTTTCTCTACAGGGAGTAAAAGGAGAAAAAGGTGATGCAGGTCCAAAGGTACACCCCAGTGTCATTACTGTCATTACAGCTCTGCTCATGGCGCTTTGACTTACGAACAAACTTGGTCATCATGGATGTGCCTTTCTCTGCCAGGGGGAGCACGGTGCAGATGGGATCTCTATCACTGGACCTCCCGGGCCGCCTGGACCTCCGGGATCCGTCATTAACCTTCAGGAAGTAAGAGGCTACCATTCACTACAAAAGATGTTTGCATAGTATTTTGGCGATAGTGCTAGTGCACTGCTATACTGGCACACTGCTATACTGACACACTGCTATACTGGCACACTGCTATACTGACACACTATTATACTGACACACTGCTATACTGACACACTGCTATACTGGCACACTGCTATACTGACACACTGCTATACTGACACACTGCTATACTGGCACACTGCTATACTGACACACTATTATACTGACATACTGCTATACTGACACACTGCTATACTGGCACACTGGTATACTGATACACTGCTATACTGGCACACTGCTATACTGACACACTATTATACTGACACACTGCTATACTGACACACTGCTATACTGGCACACTGCTATACTGATACACTGCTATATTGACATACTGGTATACTGACACACTATTATACTGACACACTGCTGTACTGGCACACTGCTATACTGACACACTATTATACTGACACACTGCTGCATTGGCACTACTATATTGACAGACTGCTATAGTAACACACTGCTATATTAACATATTACTATATAGACACTCTTATACTAATACACTGCTATAGTGACACACTGCTATACTAGCACACTGAGTCAGGGTAATATTCACACTCTGAGCATTTCATCACTATATTCAGATATTTTTTCAGGTAATATTATTAAAAAGAATCTTAGTTCAATGTCCAACTAATATTTCTGACTAACAAGGTTTTTCACCAGTTTTCCTCAGTCTGTTACGAACATCCCCCTTCAGTCACCTGACTAGTTAATGTAATACCAGCAAAGTCAACAGACGACTGGTCGCCTCTGTGTGATTGTAGGTGCTGTAGACAATAGCAGTTCAGGTGCCCCCATGATTTTCCTGATTGCCTCCCCCCTCCCCTGCTCTCCTAGCTCCTTCTCAATGACACCGAAGGGCTGTTTAATTTCACTGAGATGCTGGCACCCCAGGGCTCTCAGGTGAGTAGAAGTGAACCCTTCATACCCTGTGTAATGCTCTCTGTTAATCCATCACCCAAATACAACATGCAAGCTGGAACACAAGCTAATTTCCACCTGATGTAAATTTTGCTTGTTTTTATATTCTTGGTAAACTTGGGCGGTGCTCTGATTACAGATGCTGGCCTTTAGAATATCTGCATGAAACATGGCTTGATTATGGCAATGACCTCATCTTAGTCTTTTAGTTTTGTCCCTGGTACGTTGTGGCTGGATAAGTACCACAGTATTAATCACAGTCAAGCACACGTCATGTGACTGGTTGCTTTAATCAGAGTGATTTATTTTTTTCCACCTCATTTATTTGACCTGATCTGTAATTGCCACCTGTGCTCAGGGACTGAAGGGACCGAAAGGGGACTCTGGAAGTGCAGGGATCCCGGGACCTGCTGGCCCTAAGGTGAGGGAGGATGTGGGACCGGAGATGTGGGACCGGAGATGTGGGAATGAGGTTGTGGATAGGCAGCTCCATTTAGCTACGAAACTGGACTCTTAATTAGAGACCAGATATAACCTGCCTCCTGCAGAATGCCTTGTTCAGCAGTTAAAAAAACCCCACTTCACTTGTGTTTTATAAGCCGTACAGGGAATCCATTAGCAGGCATTTTAAGAATTAATTCTTACTTTTGTGCTCAGTTGTGGTGGATTTTAGATTCTCCACCTGTGCTGCTGGGTGACACTAAGCTTTGAGTCTCTGTTCAGGGTGAGAAAGGAGAGCCGGGCCTCATCATCACTGCAGAGGGCTCACTGATAACAGGACCACTGGGGCCAAAAGGAGTCAAGGTCACTGTTTTGCTTCCAGGGTCAAAGGTCATGATGTTGATTGAATGAGTGCTCCTGTGCTCACGACATATATCTGTTTTTCTCGGTTCTTTAGGGGGAACGTGGCTTGTCTGGAGCTGTAGGAATCATGGTAACACTTGTTTTTATGGAAAGACATTGACACTTATTTAATCCTGAAGGAGGATTATGGAAAGTAATGTTTTCACCGAGTTTAGAACCCAGGGTTGTCAACTTTCATGCATCTGGCGTGACACTCACGGTTTTAGACTCTCATGCCAGAAATCTTACAGCAAATTAGTATTATTCTGTTTATTAATCTATAATTAGTTACATCAAAAGTATTGGGGCAGTTTGCAGTCCCTACAGACTATTTACAAAGTCATAAAACTGTTACATACATGTAAGTGCATGTGCAGATTTGTCTTGAATTGAAAATCTCCCTCCAGCCAGCTGACCAAGTTGGCAAGCTTACAAGCCAGGGACCTTTCATGTGTTAGACTAACATGATAACCTGTTCACTACAGAAACTCACATATAAAGAAAGCTGCTGATTTTATGAATGACTAGTCACCAAATGACACTTTATTCTTACATGGTATTTCATTTGTTTTCTATTTGACTGCTGCCTCCAGGGTGCCGTAAGGGGGAGGAAAGCTAGGACGATTCCAAGGGCCCCTGAGCGACAGGGGCCCTAAAAAATTAGGAAAATAACTGGATTGGTTTGGACTGGGGGGCCTAATATGATATGCTTTCATGGGGCCCAAAATCTCTAGCAACGCCCCTGGCTGCCTCACCTATAACTGTTCTCGATATCTGGCCCCGTCTGAATGTTTAGCTATTCTCACACTTGCCCTAAAATGAGCTGCACTTGGACTCTCGGTCAGGGGAGACTGTGTTGTTTTACAGGGGCCTATCGGACCACCAGGGCCTAAAGGAGAATTTGGGTTTCCCGGCCGGCCAGTAAGTACAGCTTCCTATATGTCAGCTTACACGTGTTGATAAGTAAGTGAGGGACACCGTCACGTAAGCAGCTTGCCGTAGCCGAATCTCAGGAGACGTCTACGGCCTGCTCTGTGTTTGATCCTACACTGTATGCCCTCTTCACTTTAGGGTCGTCCCGGTATGATTGGAATAAAGGGAGAAAAAGGAGAGACGGTGGGCCTGCCGGTAAGTTTGTCCTTAGCTGGAACCTCAATGTGACAACAGCAAACATGTGCAGCTGGTGATTTATATTATCCTCTACTACTGTTCAGATCATGTGACTAGTTTCTTGGGCTCTCATTGGCTCACCGCATTCTAAAGGGTTTCCTCAAGAGAGTAAGCACAGAAACTTTTTAACATTGTGGATTTTGAATGTCGAAAGTCTCTGCGGTTCTTTTTCAGAGTCAAGTAAAAAACAACAGCCTGATTCCCAGACAAATAAAACAGTGGATAGAATATAAACATCCCAGTAAACGGTGTATCTCCCCATCTAGTGAGATCTCTTATGCTGACCGCATCAACTATTACCAAGGTTTCCCTCAAACCAGCACTAAGCTGGAGCCAACCAGGCGATTACGTAAGTGTGCGTTGTGATTTGACATTATCACCAGCACTCAGCAAGATTTTTACGAGGTACCAGCCATTCCCTCTCCGACTTGGCTGAATCACTGTCGGTTTTGCTGGAATTGGAACAATTGAGTTCGAACTGCAGGGCGTTCAATTTGTACACCAGACACGCTTGTCAGGGAAAGATAAAACTGATTCTAGAAGCTCAGTGTTTGTTCATCTCTAAGAATGACTGGAGGTACATTGTACACACATCGCCACAGTAGGCGGTGTTCCAGAGAGACGACCTCAACTTTCACAGTGTGTTGCAACCTAGTGACTTTCCAAAGTTCCAGAATTACCACGCAGATTCTGACCTCAACACAACTGCAGAGCCAGGGGTGAAACAAACAATTAATGTGGAGCAGCAAGCCCTGTTAGATAATTTTGTTTTGAATCTGGGGTTTAAGTTTAAAGTTTTTATGTGAGCCATGTAGGACTATCTAACCTATGATATGGAGAATGTCCAGACATTGGTAATCTAATTTAAATACAGTGGAAACCACTTATTGTGATCACAGATATAGTGACCAACCACTTATATGGAGCAAAAAGCTTGGGACAAAATCATTCCTGTACACATACTATTTAAATAATTCACTTATAGTAATCAAGTAGTCCTCTTACAGTGTTCATTTTGGGTCTTTTTAAACGTGACAACATATGGAAAAAATGAAAACTGCGGTAATTCTTTTTTTTATTTTTACTTTACTTTGATAGCCCTACTTTGCCTTGCGGTAACCCTTCTGCTTCTGGCTTAGCTACCTGAGGCTAATGCTGTGTGCACAGAAAACATGACGGGACAAAGAAAGTCATTTCGTCTCAATGATAAATATAGACTCATCAAAGCTTTTGATAAAATGCCAAAAACGAGCCACCGAGATGTAGCAGCGAAATTACAATAAGCGTTTTGAGACAATGTGAAAATGCACTGTATAAATAAAACTGACTTAAATATTATTTCAGCACTATACTGTATTATAGTCTATTGAATTATATACAGTTCAGTAATTTAATTTGTGCAGTACTTTCATTTGGAAAGCGTATGAAACAGCTGTACTGTATTTTAAAATCGTCAACAAAATTAAGAACGACGCTGTCTGTTTTATTACCTTATATTCATGTAATGAATATATAAATTGGACGGTAATCTGCCTTAGATATAAAGAAGAAGAAAAAAATCGGTTGTACTGATCATCCGCTTATAGTGATCAATTTCACCCCAACAGACGTGATCACTATAAGCGGTTTCCAATGTAATCAATTACTGTAATTAAAATGGAAATCCAGGAGCATCACTAGAGATTCATGATAGAGGGTATAAACCTTTACTTGGCAGGTCTGTTTTTAGTGAAAATGAATGAGAACAGACTATTTTAATTAATTAGTGTACATTTATTGGGGGGTGGTTAAAATATTTCAGAAGGATAAAGCCTGGTGAGTGCAGTCCTCAATAGCCACAGATCGGTGATTCAGGCAGCTGTGAAATATGTTTTATTTTTGTATAATTCATCCGTCTCAGTATGACATATGATGTGAATCTATGCATTTTAATGGTGATTTAATGTACGAGGGTCAGTTTACGTGCTGTGTTAAAAAGAATAACCTGTTTAATGAGCTCCTCCCATTCACAGGGCCCTCCTGGCTCCCCCGGACCCCCAGGGCGCCCAGGCTTCTTCAGCTGCCCCAAGGGGGTAAGTCTGAGTCCCAGCTCAGTCAAAGACCTGCAGTATGCTTTGAATTTCTGCCAGCCTTTGCCTAATTCTTGACGCTGAGGTGCTGTCCTCTGAATTTTAAAGACAGTTTTCCAGATCCCACCCAGACCTCACTGCAAAACTCCAGTAAGTGATAGAGAACCCTTTGCTAAACAGGGCCGGTGTGTCCGGGTTGTCTTGTCACTCGCTGTCCCCCTCGCAGTGTCCCCACCATCTGTTCTCTGCTTCCACCCTGTCTCTCCCCTCCGCACACCAGCATTCTGACGATCGTCTCCCAATCAGGATCTTTATTGCCACACGACCAAGGCGGGTGGAAATCTTTGTCACCACAGCTTGCTATGACAACAGACTACTAACAATTAGGGCACAATGCAGACAGAGAGGAAGGGCACAAGATACCCAACAGGGATGGAGTAAATGCAAGGTGTGTGCTCAGGGGTTCTGTACCCCTTCAAAGTCACCTTGGACCCCCTCCACTAGACCAGGCTAGCCAAGCCTGGACTGTGGCCCTATACATGCTGATTAGGGTGGTCAGTGCAAATTCAAGTAGTGCAGGACAGAACGTTAACACAGGCACAGTACAGACAACAGATAGATAGAGTCCCATTAGAGGGTGGAAAATGTTACAGTAAAACAGACTATAAATCTGCATGCATAGGATGTGTGTCCCCTGCTCTGTGTTGGTGCGCAGGGGCTGGAGAGACAGCTGGGAGCGGGGCGGGGCAGGCAGACTGGGCACCCCTCCCCAGAGCATGTCGCATGACCCGTCCTGCCTCTGGGTTTGGTTCTGTTGTGGCTTTTGTCTCACAGTTAAGGCTAAGTGTGGAGATCCAAGATTGTCCTCAAAAAACAAAATATGCATTGTCTGTTCTGGTCAGAGCAACTCACAAGAATGCTTCATCTCAGCGGTCAGAGGGCACGAAGTGTGGTCAAAACTTTGCAATAAATATTTTGTCAAATTGGTAGTAACTGCTCATTACTTTTGTCCGGGCCAATATCAGACACAATGTTGGTTTTTGCATATTTTTGGAGGAGGACAGTTTTGAAATAACTTTATTTATATGAAAAAATGTGCGTTTGGGATCTGTATGAGTTTAACGTGACTGCATCTCTGTGTACCAAACAAAACTCCAAATGTTCCTGTGACTAACATTTATTTCAAACGATCCCAAACCTGTTAGTGTCACGCTATTGGGATGCATTTTTCTTTTCAGCCCATTTGGGTTTAACATTTTGTGCTTGTTACTCTAAAACAAGCCTAAACGTCTCCTACTTTTTAGATGTTTCTTGCTGTATGTTAGAGATTAGAAGTGGCTTGTAAGCTTTTCTCCTGGCCTACTTACTTAACATTTTGTCTTATTCAGATTAATGGCAACAGGGAATCGACACCAGGTGAGTTAAAATGGATTTGTGTGACGAAAATAATAAACCTGGATTATAAATTGCAGTGGTGTTTACAAAACAGTGAATGTTTAATGCAATATGTGGGTTAATGGAATAAGTATTAAGCTATAAGGCGAGTATTTTACATATATTGATTGAAGTGTATAGGAAGGACGTGGTGTTTACCTGGCACATTATGATGCAGATGTAGGGACAGCTGTTATTGGCTGAGAGGACCTGAGTGCCCCTTTTTGATCTTTGATGATCACGCTAAATTAACTAAGGGTTCCCTCCCCAGTCAACAAATTCCACCGAAGGTGTCAAGGCAGACTGAGCAGGGCGTTGAAAGTTTGCCTTTACTTCTAACTTTCAGCACATGCGTTCACCATCCTGTTCTGTCTCCTTAGAATCAGGAGATGGATGTCAAAGGACATTCGTGGGCACCAAGGGAGACAAGGGGGAGGCCGGGTTCCCGGGACAGCCTGGAGAAACAGGTACGCTCCAAACCCCCCACGGGCGATTCCCTGGTATCTTTCACTCCATCACTGTCTCATAGCTGAAAAAAAAAAGATAACATCATTTATTGCTGCTGCTTATCAGATATGTTTCCTTCCACAGCTTCCTGGAATCCTCCAATCTCCAGGGTAAGGCCTTTTTTCATATAGTACTGTGCAAACGTCTTAGGCTGCCAAAGGAAATCATGTTTAAATGAGCTTCATGTTGGTGTAAAACTGTATGTCAGAGCCTCTCCTAAAGTCACCCCAGTATTTTCAGAAACCATCTAAAACACCCATGAATTTTTTACTCGACCACTACTACACCTCATATGGTTAATCAATACCTCATTAACTTTTTAAAACTAATTAAATTAATTAATTCAGAGAGCTGTTGGGGAAAATTAACAAATACATGGAATGGCTGAGATGCCCCTGAGGAGAGGCTTGGTAACTGAAGCCATCCAACAAGATACCAGTAACTTTTTTGGAGAACAGGAGAAATTATTGTTAGTTTTTATTGTGTCACTGTTAATTTGCAGGTGTGGTGGTGTAAAGGTTAGGGGAAATGCACTTGTAATCGAAAGGTTGCTGGTTTGAATCCCTGACCGGTAAGGTACAACTGAGGTACCCTGAGCAAAGTACGGCCCCCACGCACTGCTCCCCAGGTGTTAAATAATACCTGCCCACTGCTATATCACATAGCATTGTTGTGCTGTGGTGTGACGATTTTTCACTTTCCAATGCTAAACTGTATTTTTTTTCTAAGCAAGTATATACTTACGACGCAGATAAATAGTTTTTCACATTTCCTTTTACTGCCTAAGACTTTTGCATAGTGCTGAACGTACAAAAGTCAGGAGGTGCCCTACTTGCAGGTAGCAGATTGTCTGTGTGTTTGTCGCTGGATCTCATGTCTGTCGGTTTTGTAACGAGCTGCTGTGGTTTGTGGCTTAGGCAGCGAAGGCGGGAGTTATTGCCTCCACATACTTGCATCAACACGTTATAAAGTTTGCATTTTCATATGGGATCTGCAGGCATATTTTTATGTGGTGTAAAACGGGATTAATATCCGTCCTCCATTGTGCCCGAGCAGTAAGGTCTGTTGCCAGCATGGGCGTCCATCGCTGCACCCCTGGGCTGCTGGGCACTGTGCTGATGCCCCCTGTCTGACTCCTGTCTCTGCCCTGTGCACCTCCCAGGGGGAAAACGGGGACCAGGGCTACAAAGGAGAGAAGGGAGAGAAGGGAGAGGCCGGGGTAACAGGCCCGCCAGGGCTGCCTGGGAAGTCAGGCCTCGTGGTGAGTCATGTTTCTATGGATACCACACGGTGGGCATTCCTCTATCGCCATGGTGATGAGAGTGCCTCACCAGCTAGCCACATCTGTCTGATATAAAGACCTGGGACTAGCAGCACATAACACAATATGGGCTGGGTGCCTTTTTTTATAGCTGGAAGCAAAGCATTATAGGTAATTGGTTTTCACCTGGCATTATATATTGTCTGGTTTAAATTGGATAAAACGAAACATTTGTTGCACTAATGGACCTTTGGATGCTGGCCTTCTGGCTGAGACTGGTTGAAAAATGAATAAGAAAGGCTCTCAGCATTCCATGGCAGGACACGAGTGTCCTTTCAGACAATGTATCCATCCATGCTAGACCAGTAATACTAACTAGGTATCCATGGTGAAGCCACCTGGATTCAAAAGCTATTGGAGTCATGCTTCCAAGCTCCGCACCTTCATGACAGCAGAGGGAATTCCCTTCTGGGTGGTGAATTAGTTATACTGGTGATAAACTGGATTTGTGGGGATGTGTTTTGTCTTAGGGGCCAAAAGGAGAGTCTGTTGTTGGGCCCCAGGGCCCCCCTGGAATGCCAGGCCTACCTGGCATACCTGGATATGGTAGACCAGGACCACAAGGTCCACCAGGACCCCCAGGACCGCCAGGTCTACCTCCACGCTTTGGGTCAGGTATCAGTGCATTATTATCTTATATATGTAATAAATATATATTCAGAATTAGTCATTGTTCCCCTTCTAATAGCAACTAATGTCCTCTCAGGCTTATGAGACCAGTAATTTATGAGGCAAGTAATTTGTGTGATGAAGGTATTGAACAAAGAATAAGTGCAAATTTTTGTGTTCCAGCTGTTGCAGTCCCAGGACCGCCTGGCCCGCCCGGCCCGCCTGGACAGCCCGGATCCCCAAGCAATGGGAATTCGGTGAGTGGGCACATTAACATGGTCAGGGCCCCCTCCCAGTATGTTATACGATGGTGTAGCCGTCAACACAGGGCCAGTGCAGTGTTCTTAACAGTAATAATTGTTGACCAGGGTAGAGGTGGTGGATGGGGGGATTGAAATTTAATTAATAAAGGTTAGTTGAGGGCCCTTTTTAAGCGGAAGACCCTGGGATTCAGCCCGGGTAAGCCCATGCATTAAACACATCACTCGGCGCTTTGGTTACTAAAAGTTACCCAAGACCCCCAAAATAGCAATGCCAGAGCCTCGAGTCCCTCATTTCGCAAGCTGGAGGGGGGGAGGATTGGATCCGCCTTAGCAGATTTCACCGATCTGGGGGGTGGGCAAAATGGGCAGGTCAGTAACCCGCAGCCCCCTGCACATCCCTGTTCCCATCTTCTAACTACTTACCATGAACAGGGATGCATGCTTATTCTGGGCAGTATAAGGTATTGGGGTTAGTTACTCCCCAGACAGGATGTAAGTTCATCACAAGGCTCTATTAATGATCATCCAGTTACCCAAAAAGAGCAGAGAACAGCTCGGCCTTTTGAGGAAAACGCGGAACCCCCGGTTCCTTAGAATGTTTCTGTGCTCAGGTCACTTAATATGTGGCTCCTGTCTCAGGTGGTGACATATAAAAACGTGGAGTCTTTGTTCAAGCACGCACACCAAGCCGCAGAAGGGACAATGGTGTACATCTCTGACAAGAGCGAGCTGTACATCCGAGTACGAGAGGGCTGGAGAAAGGTCCAGGTAACACCCCCTGCCTCTACACAGTGTCCCATGTGACTGAGAGCCGTCGGCCATCTTAATGATTTTATCCAATGAGAACAGACGTACCTTTAGTGCCAACACGAACAATAACAGCAACATGCCGGTTCCTCGGTGTCCACTGTTGTGATAATCCCACCCCTCCCCCCACAGATGGGGGAGTTGATCTCCATGCCGGCAGATAGTCCATCCGCTGCTATGCCGAACGGCATGGGCCGGCCCGGGGAGTACAGCAGGCCCGACGTGCTCAGCCGGGTATGACCGCATGCACCTCCTGCACCACACAGCCAGGCTATCTTGCCGGGAAGATCCCTAACTGGGGCGATTTTCCCTGTGAACTTTCTGTATCTTGCCATAATGAGAGGTTTCACTCACTGATAAAAATGTAGATATAGAAATTCATGAATACTAGAGTTGTTCTTGAGATGTGCAGCTACCATGATCTCCAACAAGAGTTATGCGTGTGCATATATAAATGTATCAGAACTTTCATTACATTTAGTCACTCAGTCACTTTATTCAAAGTGACATACATTTCTGAGAAGCCGATTCAGACCCTGGAGCAATTGAAGGTTTAGAGCAGGGGTGGGGAAGCTGGTCCATGGAGGGCCGGTGTGGGTGCGGGTTATTGGCATCGCCTCTCAATCAGCCAATAATAGTGGATCCCCAAGACTGAAGTTCAGAACCACTGTTTTATTATTGGCCGATTGAGAGGTCATCCAAAAAACCCGCACCGGCTCTCAAGGGACAGGTTCGCCACCCCTGATTTAGAGCCCAGTGGTGACATCACACTGCCAATCATGGGCTTCAAACCAGCAACCTTCTCATCACAGACAGCATCCTAACCCACTGAGCCACACGTCACCCCCCCGCCACACACAAATGGAGATCCAGCATGAGAGTATCCTGAAATATCCTGGCCCTTCTGGCCCTGGAGGCACAGTTCATTTTTCGGTCACCTGATGCGCGCCATGTGTCCCGCAGGAGCCGCTGGGCTACCTGCCCGGATACAACATGCTGGCACATACCATCCACACCGGACCGGGGGTGAGTGCAATAAAACCGTCACCTGGGTGACTGCAGCCCCGTTGCATTCTTCAGATCCGGACGCTGTCGCCATGGAATTACAACGAGGCGACAAAAGCGTGTAATTTCATCTTTGCGTCGGCTCAGAAACGCCGACGTGGCTCCTGTCCAGGCCCATAATGACTCCCGAGTCAAAACGCGATTTCGCTGTGGTCGACTATTCCCGTTTTAGGACTAAATTGCCCCCTGTCTATATGCAGCGTTTAGAAGAGGCCACTGGATTTCCGAGGCTGGTTAGACACATCTACATGCCTGCAGAGCTGGTCGTACGATTCTAGGCCTCCCCTGACCGCCTCTGTCAGCAACGTTTCTCTCCGATGCACAAGAGTAAACACCAGATCGAGGCAGATATTGCACCATGGTGCCACAATACCCTGTCCTGTTCTGAGACTGGACAATGTAACAAATTCACTTTGAATTAGCGCTTCACAGGAAGGCAACACATCCTTTAAATATGACTAAAGCATCACACTGATGATTACAAAGATCAGTGTAAACATACTGTACAAAAGTCGTAGGCAGTCAAAGGAAATGTTTAAAGCTATTTTTCTGGGTAGTAAGTATATAGTTGTTCAGAACAAAAGCACAATTTAACATTAGAACATATGCAAATTAAGAATAACACAATAAAAACAAACATGAATTTCTCCTGTTCTTCAGAAAGTTACTGATATTTAGTTAGATGGGTAGTTGAACACCGCTTCAGTTCCCAAACCTCTCCTCAGGGGACCCCAGCCGTTCCATGTATTTGTAGAATGTCACCAGTGGCTCTCTTAATTAATTAATTAAATTAGTATTTACAAGTCAGAGAGGTATTGCTTAGCCATATGAGGTGAGCTAGTGAAGTCATCAGGGGTGCATTGGATGATTATTGTAAATACTGGGGTGACTTTAGGAGAGGTTTTGAAATGGTTAAGCCAACAGACTTTTACAGGCATAATAGCATAGTTTTACCCCCATGTGAAGATCATTTAATCATCATTTTATTTCACTGCCTGAGACTTTCGCACTTAAAATTAAAGATGACATTAAAATGATCCAGAGCGTAAATCATCTGAAAATAACAGAATTTAAGTTTTAGTGATTCTGGGAATAAAGATGTGCATAAATGTTTCCCCAGTGCGAATGAAGGTAGCTTGATTTCTGTGAATATTTAAGGTATGTGTAATTCATTTCGAAAATGCAACGCGTGTGAATGAATGTGTCGTGTTTAAGGAGAGACGCAGCATCACCATAAGTGTGTGAACCTTGCTCTCCAGCTGCACCTGGTGGCCCTGAACGCTCCGTTCTCGGGGGACATGGGAGGGACCCGCGGGGCAGACTTCCAATGCTACCAACAGGCACGCGCCATGGGCTTGGAGGCCACCTATCGGGCCTTCCTATCCTCACACCTGCAGGACCTGATCACCATTGTCAGGAAGGCCAACCGCCACAACGTGCCCGTGGTCAACCTCAAGGTGTGGTAGCGCTTGTTCACCGAGGTTTATCTGACATAGTTTCCTGTCTGGCAATGGGAAGGCCAGTGAAAGGAAAGATAAGGATTCTAAGGAGAATCTGTTTTACAGTGAGTTACTTAGCTCATTGGATAGCACCATTGTCCAGGGTTTTGGGTTTGAATTCTGCCTTTGCTGTGTGTGTGTGTGTGTCCACAATGTGATAAAAACCTGTTATTTTGACATTGGGGGGACCATATTTTTGGTCCCCACAAGGAAAAGCTCAATTTTTACGTTCTACGCTTAAATATGTTACGTTGTTTAGTATCTGTAAATTGACCATAGTGCGTAAATGTGTGTGTGTGTCCTGTGATAGACGGGCATACCTTTGGGTTAAAGGTCTATGGTAGCGATGGCCAAATAAAGCTTCATGAACCATTTGCTGTATTTTTTCGCCCCACTAGATGGCGTTGCATTGGGGCATGCTTTGAGCCCTTTTTTGAAATGAGCACCATCTAGTGGGATTGGCAAGTATAGCAAGTGGTTTTAGAAGCTTCATTTGGCAATCACTAGTCTATGGCATTTGCTGGTCCCTGCTTGTAATGCCCCGTGTGTTTATTATTGCATGTAGTTACAATGTTGGAAAACAACAAGTTAAGTTCAGGATCTGGGGATTTTATGCGGGTGATACCTGTAACTGGAGATGCCGATGAAGGTGGAGACTTTACCACCAGCTTCAGGAATGCACAAGCAGGGCCAGGCCACAGGGGCCTAAACGTAGATATTGTATAGGAATAGAATGGAGTAGCACCATATTGGAGGTCACTACACCCTGAACCTGTACTAAATTATATTCCTCTCTAATGCTCAAGCAATCTTTTGAACAGTTTTATAAAGTTTTTACAGTCAGTGAGCAGCAGTCGGTATTTTTGTTTAACAGCACCAGTGTGAAGGACTGTATTACTGCTGTAAAAGCAAAGCTGGCCAGTCAGGCAGGAGAACAGCCAGTGCTGGAAAACAAGAGTTTTCCATCATCTTTCCAAGAAATACAAACGGTTTACTCTCTATTACTCTGTTACGGGTCATTAGAGTAGCACGTTACAAGTGCCTTTTGGTGTTATAAGCATAAGGCCTTATAAGCCTTATGCTTATAAATCCTATAAACGGCCCTCATCAGGACAGATAAAACATATCAAATAAATATGGTGCTGCTTTGTTTGGTTGTTCTTGCCATATTCCCCCAATCCAGGCCCTGATCATTCTCTCCTTCCCACTGGACAGGGGGAGACACTCTTTACCAACTGGATGTCCATCTTCTCCGGAAACGGGGGTGTGTTCCAGCCAGACATCCCCATCTACTCCTTCGATGGCCGGAACGTGATGACGGACCCCTCTTGGTGAGTGAGCCGCTTGCACGCCGCTTTGCCCGATGACTCTGCACAGTTTGGGGCTAATCACAGGTTATGTGTGCCTCTAATGGTCCAGCCTTATCTGTAATGACGCACAGTTATCACTCTCTGTGTGGCAACCAGATGTGGCCACCCTGTCAGCTACTTAAGGTGGCTGTATGTGTCAAATCATATCCAGACAGAACGAAATACAGCATGTCGGTAAGATCAATCTGTCGCATACTTAAAATGACATAGCCACCTTGCTCATTCTATGTCACTTTGGAACCATAGAGGACACAGAATGTTTTTGATGCAATGGACCCACATACAGATCGCAAATATGCGGCAGCTCTTTTAAAATGCACGCCAATTCCACGGCAAATGTTATACAGTTACAGCATAAATTGAATTGTATTATTTAAAGTACAGTGCACTGCAAAGCATGCTGGTAGCTGCATAATTAGTCCTGCTGACCAACCCCATGGCATCACATTTATGTCAGCCAATTGAGGGCAGTGGGGGGGATCAAAAAACTCCCATAAGCAGTAGTCAAAAACTCCTATAAGCGCCTGGGTATTTCTCAATATGTGTACTTGACTGTACTTGTGTTCTCGTGTACCCATTTTACGTCATCTTCCACTGCCAAAGACCAGTTCCAATACTCAAGAACAGAAGTACAGAGGATGGTAAAAATCACCAGATGTCATAGTTGTCCTGCCTGAAATACTAAGGATACATTGGTTGCATCCTTGCTGAGCGAGACCAATCCCATGATTCATTGCATCTCAAGTTGGTTCCTGGTATTGAGAAACACCCTCTATTGATGTACCATCACAGTCCCACAGGCCCCTCACAGTCAGACTCGTGTGAGTTCCTCTTCATATTCTTCAGAAAACTTGGAGCTCTACATAGTGGAATCTTTTACCAACACAACCCAGTAAACAGACAGTTATTTTTGTCAATGACAAGAAAAGTAGCGATATGTCGGAGGTTTGTATGAAATGAGAAGTTAAGGGGGCGGGAACTTGTGACCACAATCCAGAAGGCAGAGGCTGCGGTGGCCGCGGGCCAGGACCTCCTCAGACGGTCATGGCTGCCCCCGCCCTGCTTGCTGCACTGTTTGTTTCTATTCATACATCAGCACGTTAAATATAGCAGCAGTTATGCTACACAATCTAATTCACTGAGACACGTTTGAGGCTCAGGAGCCAGTTTCTTGGCATGGCTGGGCTTGTAAAATACTGTTTTTGTAAAGGCTGGCCAGGGCTTCTGTCCCGATTCTCAGCATACATGGTTCCTGCCTGTGAAAATATCACAGAGTATCTCACTGCCCCGACTGGACATGAAAAAGCATTGCATCTTTGGCTCCTTTGCGGGAATGTTATCAGGATGTTGTCAGAACGTTTGCGTGGCTGATCACGACCCACGTTCCGCCATGATTCCGAAGAAACGTTCCAGCCGGTCCAGTTTTCTTTCAGTCATTTCGAATCAACTTTATCATCATGTTTGGTTCAGTTCCCCAGTCTTTCTGGCACTTCGGAGGACTTTTCAGTTTAATATCTTATTTGGGGGGCCTTCATTGCTCCTGTCAGCCTACCAAGTCCTATAAGTCGCCATGGTTACCTTTCTGTGGCTAGGACAGATGTCCTGGTGAAGGATCTGCATCTGTGTGTCATCGGGGTGCTGAAGAGAGCTTGGTCTTGTTTAGGGCCCTATTCCAGTGAATACCTCTGTAATGAGTCCTTGTACACTACACTATCTCTCCCCCCGTGTAGATGTACGTACATGTTAGAGCATCCTGCTCACAACGCAAAGGACATGGGTTTGAATCCCAGGAAACACACATTAATTCGTGACTTAGAATTAGAATGCCTGTATTGTCATTGTAACAAGTTACAACGAAACTCAATGCGTGTGATTCCCCAGTGATGCTTTGAGGTACATATGAATATTAAAGGGGGAAAGATAAACTAGATTAAGATAAATAAGAAAACAACCATGAATGTATAGTATCCAAAATATGTAAGAATATAATTAATGTAGAAGAGGTACAGAAAGTGATTGTGCTTATGGTATACAGCAGCATGTTTGGCAAACCTATACATTTCACATTGTACTATATACTATATATTTATGTAGTATGAGGCAGCAGTGCAATTATGACAGGTGAATATAATGTCAACTAATTATACACACACACACACACACACATATATATATATATACACACTGTATATAGAGATGTGCACTTTGGATAAAAGTGTCAGCGAAACAGCTAAATGCTTGTGCGTATGTGTCTGTGTATCTCTGAAACATGGACTTGGTGTTGCAGGCCCCAGAAGATGTTGTGGCACGGCTCTAACATGCTGGGGGTGCGGATGACGTCCAGCTACTGCGAGGCGTGGCGTGCGGGTGACATGGCAGTGACAGGTCAGGCCTCCATGCTGCACGGCGGCCTGCTGCTGGGCCAGCACTCCCGTAGCTGCTCCAACCGCTTCGTGGTGCTGTGCGTGGAGAACAGCTACGCCCTGGATGCCAACGGGAACTGAGGGCAACTCCCCCAGGCCAAAGACATGGCCTGTAAAGGGCGGGCGGAAAATACCAGTCGCCCCCTACAGCCTGTTCACATGTAGCTTTCTGAAAAGGTGTAAATATATGTAAATTGCTTCCGGCCTAGATCACTGCATCATCGCCAAGCTCTGCTCAGCAAGGGCTCGTGGAAGCTTTACTTACACAAAATTGTTCTGATGGCAGAATGAATAATGATTGGTTCAGAGAGATTACGAGTCAGACTGCAGATGAGGTGGGTCCAAGCAACTAGAGGCAGTGGGACCAAGACATCTGATTGGTTGGTCCCACCTCCTCTAGTTCATCTATTTCTACCCTCAAAACATCTGATTGGTTGGTCCCGCCTCCTCTAGTTAATCTATTTCTACCCTCATAACATTTCTGTGTAAGTTAAACTCCAATGAGCTCAGCGAGGTCATACCAAAGAACAGATCTTTCACCAGACAGCGGATCGCTCTTCCCGAAGCCACTCATCACTATATGCATCAGTTTGGGCTGGTTCTTGAGAGTTTTAACACGAGGCTTTTACGGTCCTGGCTGGTGGACAGAGTTTGTGTGGTTTATTTTGTCTAGTTGGCACTATTTGTACATCTTCTGTCTGAGTTGCCACTGTTCTCTGGGTCAAAGTACGATTATTGTTCAAAAAAATGTGGTTCATATTTCACCATGGAAACCTTTTGTGGTTTCTTAACCAGGTTAAGTCAGTTAGACATACTGCATAATTTAATATTCCATGGCATTCACTACAAATTACAATCTTTCTTGTTTTTATTTTTTGTTGGCAGGATTTTTAAAGTGGTATGTTATTGATAGGATGTCATTTGCTAACAGTTTTTTATTTCTCTCAGTATTTAAATTAAATGCAATGTTTTATTTATACTGACACAGCACATAATCTGAACAAAAAGTGATTTAGTTTAAATAATTTATAGTTCACTGAATCAGACTGGGACCTTCATTCAGAACAATGTCTTGTACAGTAACAGGTTTAGGTTAACAAATTTTGATTGTTTTATATAGTTTTTGTAAGAGATACCTCGATTTTATAAAACATGGCAAAACTTTTTAAAATAAATTCCATTGCAAGTGTTTCGATTGCTGTCAGTTTGTGACGCCAGATAGTCACACTTGTCCAAGAGAAAATGAGGAAAGACTAATGTTAGTGCATAGAAAATGAGTATATTCATGAATCTGGTGCTCATTAAATAAATATTTTTTACAAACCTGACTGTTTTATTCCTGCAATTACTCTCAGGTTTCCCGCAAAAACTACAAGCAGTTCGCACTGCTGTCAGTGACTGGGGCTCCGCTAACTTGCGCCCAGCGCACGTTCAGTTGTCAATGGCTGGGGCATCTGTGCCAAAAGTCGGATGCCATGGGCAGGGGCGGAGCCAATTGCCACCCCCAGTGCCACCCCGCTGGAAATGGTAAACATTAAAGGCAAAGATTTGAGCGGAAAACTGTAATTTTCCGAGTGCCCCTGAAGGCATCCCGACGCAGCAGTACCCTGTGCGTGCTGCTTAGTGACGTGTCATTGGCTGAAAGCTCTGGCAGTGGCGCGCGTTCCTACATGATCCAAAACACACCCGCGGTATTGATAACAGCAGGAGTTAAGCAGGTATTTATAACATATTACACCATATTACCAATTCCTAATGAGAAGTGGTCACACACTTGCAGTACATAAAAAATAGCAGCATGAAACCGTTGCGAACTGTCTGCTCCATGTCTCGTTTAAATTAGCCACGAGCCCTGCTCGTGCTGATATAGATCGTCTTTTAGACAGCGTCATTGTACATATGTATGTTTTAGTGCACATGCTGAATTATAGTGTTGTTTAATTTTTTTTACACAAAAAATGTGTGTCGGTGTGGTAAGTGTATATGTGGAGAACCAGTCATTAGTTTTCTACTGCATGTAAGCAGGCTATGCATGTCATACTTCACTATACTGCAATGTGAGGGTTTAATTAGCTACATAGATTAATTAATCTATTTAAATAAATAAAAAAAATATTTTTTCCTTCATTTATCATATTTATATGGCCCCCTCGGCCCCCCTTAAATAAAAGTCTAGCTCCGCCACTGGCCATGGGGACAGCATGAAAACAATGGAGCGCAGCTGGAGAAGCGCGCTGCCTCTATAGAGCCCAGCCTTCCCGAAAGCTACAATAATAGAAATTATGTTTTCTTAAGAAGAAGAAAAAAAACGTTGGGGAAGAATAATTAGAGGCCAATGTCCGCGAAAAGAGTGGCGTAGCGGATCTCAGATTTGCTTCGTTTCTTCATCCCGCGTTGTTTCTCCTGGCCGCAGTTTCATGCGATGACATTTTAACTCCCAGCTGGAAAGATAAGAGGCGCCTTTGATGTGTCTGCCTGCAGCTCAAATTTTAAATAAGATCGTAACAAATGCTCCAGGTTAGCTGGGATGAAGTAGAGCGATGTGCTGACTCGGAGAGCTGGTAATGACAGAGGCCCCCGCCAATCATTTAAGATGCGGCTGAGTGAGATTGCTGCCCTATATCTGGCTGCCGACTCACGCATCTGGCGTGGCACTCACGCTTTCAGACTATAACGCAAGAAATCTTACAGCAAATCTATATTATTCCATTGTAAACCTAAAATTTGCTACATCAAAAGCGTTGTGAAAGTTTGCAAACCCTGTAGACTATTTAAAAAGTAATAAAACTGTTACAGTTAAATGCGTGTGCTGATATTCTCGAATTGAAAATCTCACGATAGCCGGCTGACCTTAGTTGGCAACCCTGTCTATATTACTAAGTGATTTTATTTATTCAGCGCAGTCATTACACCAGCAACACAAACTGACTCCTTTTTCTGTTATTGTGGTCAGCATGTTTAAACCACACACTGATAGTCACTGAGTCAACGTTTGAAAAACACTGGGAGGTGTGCAGGACCATGTCTTTCCGTTGCTTTGTGTAGGACCAGCGGAACAAAAACCGCAAACTCAATACTTAGGCCCAATTAACAAAAGCATCGGGAAGGAGAAGACGAACTGGCAGGCAGACCGGGGAGAGGAGGTTAAAAAAGAAGGGTAAGTGATTGACACTGAATAATTGACTCTTCTGTGCAGGTCGCCAGTTACCCCTAAACATTTAGCAGTGCCGCGGGTTGATTTCTGTACAGTACTTCCAAACCGGACAGACGCACCATCCATTCTTGAAATATCTAAATCTGGACACGGACACACAAGAATAAAATGTGGTTGCTTGATTTCTTGTAACTCTGAGGCTTACTGTCCTATTCGTCCAGCTTTCAGCCATAACCACGTGAATCCCCTGTTCGCAACCTCCCCTCCCGTCGCACGGGTTTTCCCGCTCGCCGGGGTCCTCCGCCTCTGAACACACCGACTGGCATGCACACAGGAAGGGTGTTTCTACGAAAAGAATCCCATAACTGCCAGCTTGGGAACCGTGGCGGCAACTCGAGAATGGGGTAGCTTCTGAAACGCAACCTTTTGAAACGACCAGTAGTAGGAAAACATTCTGCTTGTCAGGGCAGAGGTGCCGGATTTTTTGATTAATAGAAGCAGATCCGTTTTGACTGCAAATAAATTCGCTTACGTTACGATTACCGCCACCTATATTACCAGTTCTGGCCAGCAGATGGCGGTAATCCTTTTCTCCTAATAGGGTACAGGCGCCCAGCGTACGGAGGGGCAGACCTATGTTAATTATTCCACCCAGCCTCCAAAATATGCATTATTAATCAGGCCATATTAATACAATATGCGGTATAACTTTGCAGCGCACACTGATGACAATTTTAATATCCTCAAGAATTTATCACGCCAGAATAGAAAAACAAGTCACCCCCATTAACGGATTGTTGGACTCTTGATTTGAGTTTGGCAGAGCACAATTCCAGAGACGCGCTTTCAGCCCGTGAAAGTGTTAAGAGATTTATAGCCGTGTTATGAGTGCCATTGCTTGCGTGTCGCAGTTACACTGAACATCAAATCGCCCTTCCCTTCTCCTTGAAAAGTTCCAGAATCATCTTGTTGGGGGGGGGGGGGACCGTTATCAGGGACCATTTTCTCTGAAGCCTCTGATAGAGAAGAAAAAAAAAACAGTGGACTTAACAAAGCAGAACCTGGAATTAGACAGAGCTGCACTTAAATTTCAGGCCTGCTAGTTTCCAAGCTTAGACAGAGCGGCAGCAAGAGTCACATTCTATTGATGAAAGAAGCCTACTTCATTGAAACAGATCTCCTTCAAAGTGAAAGCCCACTTGTATTCTTGGTGGGTTTACTTTAAAGCACATGCGGGGACACAAACACGACTATTGTAGTACGTCTCTATAGCCTGTTTGCTTTCTAAAATATAAAGTGTTGTTTTGTATATACCTTTGTGTTTAGATAATCTGCTTAAGTAACAGAAATTACATTTTATCTTAATTTTTGCCCTTAGTAACATAGCAATTACTGTATTTTTTGTCCCCATTGATTTTTACAAGTAATATAATATACAGATATCAAAGACTGCATGTTTTGACAGTGTGATTGGGTTTCATTCACACCCAGCTGTCTGCCCAGTTCAGTAAATCCTTCTGCCAGAAACAATACAGGTTACGTACGACCTGTTCCCACACTTCTGACAAGCGTTGAAATATTCCATAACGAGCCCCGGAGGATAGAGCGCCCTGGGATTATGGTGGATTCTTTTAGGGCATCTATAATGCAAGTGTGGATGTATTCCCATGTTCCTCGATATTGTCCTGCCTCTTTCAGAATGTGCTTGCGGTATGAGTAAGAAAGTACAGCAGCAGGTTGCAAAAACATGGTGGTGTGATGGACATCCAATGGGCTAGAGGCAATTCTAGGATTTGACTCTTAGGGGGGCACGTCCTCCAGTGTGGGAACCACTCTTTAAAAAGAAGCACAGAACACCACCCATGATAAAATTGCTCAGAATCAAAATCAGAAAACTTTATTAATCCCAAAGGAAATTGCTTACATTACGACTGCACAACACACAGAACAATAAAATGAAGTACAAAGATTGGTGTAGCTAAATTAAATTAAGCAAAAATGTTCTGAGGGCAGAAGGAACGATGATTGGTTCAGAGAGATGACCAATCAAATTGTACAGGAGACATCTAATTGGCTGGTCCCACCTCTTCTAGTTGCTTGGTCCCACCTCCTCTGCAATCTGATTGGCTAGCTCTTTGAACCGATCATTGTTCATTTTAGTGTAAGTACAACTCCCATGAATGATAAAAAATTGCCAAGGGGGGAGGGGCTACAGAATGTGTGTGAAAATACAGGACAAATTGCTAAATTGTTTTAAAAAAATAATTTGTCAGGGGGGCTGAGTCAAGTAAATAGGACGGCTGAAGCCCCTCTAAAGAGGGTCTAGAACTGCCCCTGGAACAGACCTAGATTATTTTGCTTTGAATCTGCAGATTTTGGTTGCCGTGTTTATATCACTTCTAGTGGTGTCTTATAACAGGGCAGAAATACTATGTACCATCAGAGGCACAGGGCACACTGACCTAACGCTTGCGCCTTCATGTTCCTGGGGATTATATTGCTTCAAGTTCCCCGTCTCTCTCTGGCACCGAATCGTTCCTCAGACGAAGACGTGTGAATCGCCTGCAAGGTAATTGTTCTGTGACAGCATTCAGAGCTGCTGTCCCTGGGGCCGTGTCCCATCGCCGGGGGCCTGCTGGTGGCCCCCCTCATCTGTTTTTGCAGTTGTGACTTACCACCAGATGCCACACTATGGAAAGGCCACACATCTGCAGGGTGCCTGGGGTCAGTCATGTGACCTCCCCCCAGTGCAAAGGTCAAAGGGCACCTGGATCTCTCCCACCGGCACTTAGAACGCCACAGGATGCGTTTTTCTGAGCGCGGGACATGCCAGGCGGATGGTAACACAAGGGTCCGCTTGTTTTCTCTGGCCCACACCATAGCAAATCGACAGCATGGCAGCGAGGTTATGGAGACCTGTGGCAGGATTCAGCAGCTCCAGATTGAAAGCTACTGTTATACCATAGATATAAATATGTCCCTCAAATAAATTCAATGTCCAACTTACAAAACAAACTGGACGAACTATGTTGCTTTTCCCAAAAGTAAAGTGTTAAATTATGTTACATCCATACACTGTATCTGGCTTTATGGTTGTAAGCAATTTTGTGTTCCATAACATTTTCAATGGTACATTAATTTTACTGTTATTACAGTTTTATCTTAACATCCTAAAACTGCATTTTGTCTTTTTTGTGTATACATAGAGTACATTAACCTTTATTTTACCAAGTATTACCAGATGTGCAAGGTACTTATAACAGCAGCAGAGTTTTGTACACCGAAACATTCAAGACTTTAGAACAAACTATATACACATAATCGAATACATTTTTTGGTATTCTCGTGTTAAATTCTTCATATGAAATTAGAGTAACTACATACTTAGAGGTGGTTTTAATATGAGAATTAAACATATTTATATTATTTATTTTTCTTCTGTCGAAGGCATGTCAAAAACATCTCGGCTTCATCAATGACCATCTGCACGCTTATGGGCCTGATACCTCAGATATTTTAAACGAGATTCTCTGAAAGAAGTCAACTCCGTGAGTAGAAATTAAACGTATAATTTCATGTATTCATGGGAACATCCTTGGAAATTTAAATAATTTCAAAATAATCCTAGAGTCAAAAGCTTTAACAATTACCATTTCTTTGTCACAAAGCGACTGAGAAAACCCGCAGGCTTTTAAACCGATTTTCACCTGCCTGAATCACATTAACTGCTCCGCTTCCTTTCATGTCAGCCGCGGCCCAGCCCTCGGTTGACCGAGGCGTGTGGTTCTGCCAGGGGAGTCCCCCCCCGCCTCCTGCACATGCTCAGTCGGGACCGTGACCGCGGGCCGGGTCCATTTATGCTGCCCGGCCGGAGCGGAGCTTCCAGTACTGCGGACGCTGGGGTGCCGGAGTGCGATGTTCTCATGGAGCTTGTCGGCGCGGCGCACTTTTGCTCACGTTTCCTTTCACAATGCACTTAGGACTTCAGTAAGATGTTTGTGTATTTTGAGATTATCCTTTTCTCCTTCGCCTTCATCGTCTGCGACTTTGTGTATGCGCAGGGTAAGGAGTACTTTGCTTTAATTTGTGCGGTTTAGCGCCAGCGTGTTTAATCTGTCACGTTTTGCCCCGTGCTGACTTTTATAGGCTAAGCTGTAAAGGTAGCACTATCTCTCATTTTTTACCGATTTAAACCAGAGTACAGTATTTATGCGACTTGAGCGATTTATAGCGAGCTGACATATATAGTTATGAGTCCGCATGCTTTATTTCTGTATAATTTTTGTCATCTAGTAATAACAGGCTATATGTCTTACTGACCTTTGCATGAGAAATAATGTTTCCCTTCCACAGTGTTGTAAAGCCTTGATTGTTACTGTGGTATGTGTGCGTCTTTCTAAACCCTAAATTCTCCGTCACACCGTCTCGTTATCCACTATTCCTTAGAATTTAGTAGCTGATCCTCTGTACTGTACTGCACGCTTTCACACGTGTGATGTTCAGTCTCGCCCGGAGCACTTTTGGCACTTGTATAACTTTTTAAAGTACTTTTTTGTACGGTGTTGCGCTTTGTTGTATGAGTCCGGTACTGCGTGTTTAGGCGATCCTCCAGAATACCGCATCTACAGCATCTTATTACTGCTTCATTGGTAACACGTTTGTCAACCCGTTATTTATTGATTTTATTTTGATAAATAAAAACGTAAGTCCCGCTGTTTTAAGCGATGCCACCAACTGCAAATGCAATTTTAAAATTCGTCAAGCTCATCGGTCAGTTTTATTGTCTCCGCTTTGCGAATGACATTTAACTTTGAATACATATTTAGTGATTCAAGTTTAGTGCTGTTTTCAGCGCGCCTGTGGGGAATGGCTGTAATCCACACTTGTTACACAAAAATCTTTAAATATGGCCAAATATTCGCGGTTTTCGATTCTCTGTTACTATTGAACTACAAGACTAGGTGGATGAGTTATAGCAACCAATTTAATTAAATTTATGTAAACGTACACCTAAGCGATGAGAGAGGTGAGATATAACTGTTCCTTTAATACCTCCGTCCAGTGCGGTATATTTTGCCTCAGTGGGTTTGGTTTCCGTTCTTAAGACGCGTTTAAATCTCCAGCGTTGCCTTTTTAGTTGAAAGTTAGAGCAGTGCTTCGCAAGCCATTACTTATGTAATGAGGGGGCCAGTTACCTTTTGCAGACTATACATCTGCAACCAATTTGACTTCTTTTAAGTTAAACTTAGGAGAAATTAATATAAATAATTTGTAGTCAGGTTGTTTTTTGTGATATGGTTTATGTAAGCGTAAATACCACAAACTAATCACGCTTTTGTTGTCTGTAAAATGATTTGAGTAATATTTTATATGTGAGATGTTCGCATGCATTCCCTGAAGAACGTGCTGGAATCGGCTTGGTTCTGTGGAAGATGCTGATGACTAATGGCACCCGACTTCAAAGCAAACTTGTAAAACGAGTAACTTTTTTTTTTTAAACCGTGTTTTGTTTTTTAAAAAATCGAAGCTGGCGTGTTATATTGCGTAGTATTAAAAAACGCGTTCTTGGCTCGTACGTCGGCGCTGTGAAGCACATTTCAATGTTGATCTTTGTGCTGAAGTTTTGCCGTGTTTCGCACGACATACAACCTTTGCTCAGCTGCCGACTTCATTTGGATGTCCAATTAAAATATACAAAATTGAACGTATACCTTAAAATATGGTGTCAATTTCAGAACAACACGAAGATTAATATCAGTTTTTTACAATGTTGCATATCAAAAGAATGACGGTCACTTGGCTTGACTAATTTAGTACGAATTACAACATGAAAAGTAGGTGGGACGTAATATTTGGAGTAAGTCGTGCCTTCACAGGGACCGGGGTGTTAATCTGTACAACATGAAGCCAGGCTTTTGACAGCATACCTCGGAGAAGGGGGATTATGAGCAGATGTTATATAATTGTGGGGGGGGGGGCATTGTTTTTGTTTAATCCAAGGCCAGAAAGATTTGAGCCAACTCTGCTCACCCCCACCACTCTTCACCTGAACATGTGCAGTTCATTACATTGATTTTTTTTTGTTGTTTTAGAGAAGAGGGTTTTTTTTGGGGGGGGGGCTTTGTATTGTTTTGGTCTCTGCTAGGCTTTCTTGGGTCTAGATTGGGCACATTTACATCTGGAGTTGTTCTTTAGTACAGGGCCCACTGACTTGGGGAGGGACCTTCTGAATTTCTTCTTAATTCTTTTAAATAATTACAGTTCTGAAAACAAAAACATGAATGGAAGGTGTCTGGAGGGCATTTGACCTCTGCGTACTTCAACATAAAACCCCAATTAACTCATTTGTTTAAAGTCGTAGACTCCTATTAAAGGAAGCCAATGATTAGAATTCAGTGTTTTTTAAACATAAACACAGCCAGAAAAAAATAGTACAGCAATATTCAAACAATATTAATGTATCCCCTATGGTACAAAGATGTTCCCCGGGATCCATTTCTGTAACTTGAAAGCTAGGGTACAACTGGCAGACCCGTGTGGGTACAGCACTAGTGACAAGTAATTGTAACCTCATAAGTACAGATTGGTGAGTTTTTCTGACAGTGTAGAACAGTCTTCTGGTCTAACTGTTTAATTCACACTGCTTACATTATGTAATAATAGCTGAGAAATGCGAGCAGTTGAATGGTATGGGTGGGCAGTCCATGTGCTGGAACGTCATCAAAGCACCAGGAGGTAGATATTGCGGCTGTAAGGTGATTTACTTCATGGCTGGATGGTCACTAAACAGGGACCACAGTGTGAGATAGGGCTACCCAACATCTGATGATGGTTTAGCCCAAGATAAAGATAAAGAGGTTTCTACTCTGAAAATATTTCAGGGGAGGTCAGACGTGAAAAGAGCAAGATTTTTTTAAAGGCAAAAGAAAGAAATGTCTCATTCCCCCCTTTGGATCATTAAAAAAGGGCTCCTGGGTCATAATCACTGCAAATGATTTGCTTTTTTCCATGAATATTACTGTATAGAACGAGCCTTTCTTTGTTAAGGTTCACATCCTCGAACAACAACAAGGTATTTAAAATGTGAAAACTATTTATAAATTATAACAAGAATGTTTGGGGGCACGACAGGCAAAAGTCACATCCAGTCAGAAACATGGAAAAATGGGTTTGTTTCTCATTACAAATGTTGTCTGTTTGGAGAAGCTTTTAGCTCTGGTGTTTGGCCATATCAGAGCTGCTCAATTATGCCAAAAATCATAATTACAATTATTTTGGTCGGTATTGATATCACGATTATTTAACACAATTATTCATTGACTTTGGAAATATCATGCATTTATTGAACTTTTTTTTGACAGTGGATTTCCTTGAACTGGAAATATAATTTAACTGAGAAACAAATAAAAAGTTGTAGCTGGATTTTTAACACATGACAAAATGGGAGCATAATTGCAAAATGCAATGCAGCACGACAATCGATTTAGCTTGATTAATTCATTTTTATAATTGTTTTATAATTGCAATTCAATTAATCGCCCAGCCCTAGGGCATATGCTGTGGAAAAGTGTAAGTTCTTCACTTTGTCACTATCTCCAGGTGTGGTAATCTCCGGCAGGTGGTCTTGGGTGCAGCTCATAACCATGACTTAGTTTAACCTACGTTGATCCACTTGATTATGAATGAGCTTGTAGGCTATGGAATGTGGTTCAGAAGTGCCGAATGAATGATTTAGGTTCTTCGTTTTTCAAGTGGGTATGAAAAATGGATGATTGAATGTCTTTCACGTCTAAAGGTCCTCTCACAGAGTTGTATCTCAAGTGAATCAGAACGTCTTATGGGGGTCAGTATCCAAAATTATTACACGCCTTCACTTAATAAACTTATAAAAATAAAGAGAGGAAAAGTAATGCAAGTTAAAGTAGTTCTTCTGAAATATATCAGTCAGATTTTCATGTAAAATCTGACCTGCTGACCTTGATTACACAACAGGATCTCTGACTGTATGTATCAGCTGTTCCCTTGAGGTTGTCTCTCTGGAATGTGGGGATGATATAAATTACTGGAGAAATTGGTTTTCATGACACTGTCTGCCCTGGAAAGGACTTATTCTGTTAGATACAGTTGTGTAATATGCACAGAGGACCGAGGCTCTGTCACACCTCCACAAGCGTAGGCCTACAAGAATGCGGTATCAAGGTTAGGGTTATGGTTAGGGTGAGGGTTAGGGTTAGGGTGAGGGTTAGGGTTAGGGTTAGGGTGAGGGTTAGGGTTCACACAGACCAAAGAAGCATACAGCTCATATTAAAAATGAAATTACTCCATGATGGACTGTCGTCCCTGCAGGATCAATCCTTCCTCATGTCCTGAGCTTCCTGGGTTATGCCTCTGGGCCACCACCCCGTGCTAGATAAGGGGTTTTGGAAATCGGATGGATTCTTCTTCTCCAGCATTCCCACTTTGGTTTTTGAGGCTTCATCATGGCTGAATTACTTTCTGTTTTATAAATGGACAAATAAAATACCGTTTTATTGTTCTGTTAAGTCTGTGATAGGCGGAAATATCTCCAACTGCAAAAGGGGCAGGGTATATGAAATCGTCAAATATTGTCTCATGAAGTTGGAGGGGAAAATGGAGGATGGTCAGGGTGAAATAGAGAAAGCTTGGCTTGTCCAGTTAATGCTTGAAAATTCTATATTATCTATAGGAAACTACAGTACTTATAGAAGTTGTCATAAAAGCTTCCTGCTACACTTATAAATATTTACTTTTTGTCCATAGCAATATATATATGTTTTTATTTGAGAAAGCTGGGTCAGACAATTTCTGGGGTAGTTGGGGGGGGGGTTAAGGGTCTTGCTCAAAGGCCCAACAATGAAATCCATCTGGTGAGGCTGGGATTTGAACTGGGGACCTTCCAGAATCACAGCATTATAACCTACTGGGCTACAAACCAGCTCCCATATAAATACTGTTTTAGGAGTAAATTTTCAACTATTAGTTCCTCCAGGGACAGTGTTAAAGTCTCATGCAAAACATCTTGTACAAAATGTGAAAAGGTCTTGATGGTCTGTTTATAACTTATTTTCACATCTAGCTTTATGTCTTGAGCTGGACAAATAGTTCTAGTCATGGTGAGCGGAGGATGAGAAACAGGCTGTTGAATGAGGTCCTACAGAGGTATGCAGGCCCTTCCAGGTCGACGTGTCAGCTTGTGATTGGTCGCAGCTGTTTACTTCTGGTATGTGACGTTGCCATGGTATTTTTTTATGCCCTGAGAAGCAGCAAGCCACTGGGAGATGCTGGAAATCAAAGCTTCGTCTGCAGCGAAGCTGTAGGTATTTTGGGGCACAAGCTTCAGGTTCAGGCTTCACAAATGCAAACTAATGTTAGGAAGTTCCTGTGTCATTCACCAAATCATTTTGCCTGCTTTATTATTGGCTCATCCTTGTTATAGCCCCCGCCCCTTGTGCATTTTCTCGAGCATCCTTGCTTCAGAATCCTCTGTTCCCTCCCACTTTTGAGTCTGGCTAGCTTGGCTCCTGCTGGGACCGTCGTGTTTCCTCATTTCTCCACATGGGGTGCGTTCATTAGGTGTGTAACCACCCTTTGTGCTCTTGCCCATAACTCTGCTGCATCTCTGTTAAGCAGTACGGGTTAAATTAGGTTAGGTACCTCTCATGAGGGTAGTATACTGCAGGAAACTCAGTCTGGCAACCTTCAGTTAAGTTGCCAGCGTGTTATGTTGACACTGAGCCCATATAAACCTGAGAAGTTCACACCTTCCCTGTGACTGATCACAGACACGTCGGGATGATAGGGGATTAGACATGTGTGCCCATGTTTCAAAGGTTCTGGGTTCAGATCCCATTTCCAGCTGAGTAATTATGTCACTTTTGGTCCCTTGAACAAGGAACATAACCTCAGTTTCTCCAAGGATACTATCTCACCCTGTTCTGTGATCTTTGCATGTACGTTGCTTTTGTCCAAAGCATGTTTCTTGTGTTTGGCTTGCTCCGGAGGACTCAATGGTTCACTGCAGCTTATGTAATTAAAACAACAGCTCGTTTAGCTTTTAAGAGGCGCAGCTACAGCCGTCCGGAGGACGCAGTTGGCTGCCAGATTTTTTTCTCACCATCGCCACAGAGCCTGAGCTACATGTGCCAGGATTGGTCCTCTGAGGAGAATCATAGAAGTGACCTGTGTTGGACGACTTGCATACTTAGTGGGTCCAGCTGTTAATTCAATTCAATTCATATTTATATAGTGTGCTGCAATCCGTTGCTACAACATACAGCTCTGGAAAACATGAAGAGACCACTCTATATGTTTTAAAAAATCTGCATTTTTAAATCCTGGTTTAATCCTGGTTCTGCTAGCAGAAGGCTAGATTGAGCAGCAGGCTGCTTCCAGGCTCAAAATTTCTAAGATGGAACACAAGAACAAGGTGAAGCAGGAGACACTGGGAACAACCAGAAACTAGCCAGGCAAAGGGGATACGTGACTTTCTAATGCCAAAGATGACAATTAACTTATCTGAGAATTTCTTATGAATCATAGGATGACATCAAGTTACCTTCAAAAGGAATGGGAAACATTAAGTGCAGGTGTGAAGTGCACTGTTAGGACAGTTCGTATCAGGCTCCTAAAAGAAGGACTGAAGTCCCATGAAGCGAGGAAGAAGCCCTTTGTTAATGAGAAACCGAGAAGAACCAGGCTGCAGCTTGCAATATACATATATTATTCACAGACACACACCCATAAATTGAGAAATGACTGAAACAAAAAATTGTGTTGTGATCTCTTAAATTTTTCCGCAGCCATATATATAGAATCATACAAAAATAGGGAAAAGGGGAGACAGAAAGAATGAATGAAAGAAAGAAAGTCAAATGAGAACAAATATGGAGAGAAAAAAATTTCTGGGGGTATAAGGTCAACTGGCTGACCAACCCCCCCAGGGCACGCTAACATTATGGAAAAAAGAAAGAATGGACCTACTTGTTAAAAGCGAAGTGTGAGCTGAAGTAACTGCTACAGCCAAAGCCCATCAATGATTCGGTTCTCCAGGCCGGCCTGTGTGATTTGGCAGATTGAAGGCTTCACCCACAATGCTACGGTTCATAAATCACATCTACAATGTCACGCTTCCACGCTGTGTCATCTTCCAGATCCTGGCGTTGACCCCTCCACTCCACTTAGAAGACCATGAAGCTTCTCGCAGCAAGAGCCAGTTCTCCGCAAAGACATCCTGAATATGGTGTGATCGATCCATGCGATTTGAACGATGGACACCAAATAACAGTGGTGCACTTGGCCCCGTTCATTCCCTTGACTTGCATGCTGAGAGGGATGGAGGGAGAGAAAGGCAATTGGACGTCACGTTGGTCATGTGACGGCCAGGCCCTCCCACACCATGCGGCACAGCTGGGCTCCCAGTGCCTGGGCTCCACTTGAGCCCGGTTGGCCGCTGGACATGGGCCTTTCCTGCCGTACGATTCACTGGTGTCCTTTTATGGAGCACTCATACATTTTTTTTAAACTCCCCCCCACGAATTAGCGTTTCCCGCGTAGCTGAGAGGAAGAGTTTCCAAAGCGTTCACCCTGCGGGGGAAGGGATGGTCGCAACGGGTGTTATTGAGGTTTGGTGCAGGGGGTTCCATTGCTGTGGTTTCTTTTGGGGGGGGGGGGGTGAGTATTTTTATTTCTTGGAAAACAAGTGTGCAGTGGTAACCCTTCCCCATGTACCACATGTTGGTGAGGATGTCTGTGTAAACATAGACTGAGGAAGGCCTTCATATTGGATTAAATGATCTTGCGCCCCCCCCCCCCCCATTTTGCCCTGATGTTCATTGTGGTTCATTCTGGTATCTGCAAGCAGTGTTTCAAAAAATAAAATACCACAGTCCACTTATATAAAACCAACAGAGCCCCAGAGGGCACAGAATTCAGATCAGCTCAGTTCATCCAAGGTCTCTCTCTGAATCAACGGTCGGCAACTTTTATCGTCGCCACAAGCCTAACCCCCCCCCCCCCACCACCATGGCTGACAAGTTTCACCATCACCACCTGCCAAACACGTAGCTCCAGAGATTATTTTCCATGCAGAAGTAATTCTTTCTGTAAATAAGGTTGGAGACCCCTGTTCTAAATTCTCACTACATTTTTTTGTTGTGTAGACACTGGTCCTAGTGTGTAGATGCACCTGCACCGTACCAGGTCCGATCCACTTTTATCTCCAGAACCACTTAAAATGTAGATGAGTGGTGTGTTTAGAGAAACCTTTCTGCACACCACTGTAGTATTGGCCTGTTTTTTTTCCACTTGTGACCTTCCTGTTAGTTTTAAAGAACCTGGCCATTCTCCTCTGACCACTCTCACTGACAAGGTGTTTTCGTCAACAGAACTGCCAATGGCTGTTTTTTTTCGTTCCTCACAGACTATAGTATGTGAAAATCCCAGCATGGTGGCTGTGTTTGAAATTCTAGAGCCACCAACCACATCTGGCTCCTAGAATCACACCACGTTTAAATTCGCTTAGATCACACAATTTAGCCATTATAATGCATAGCAAAGAGTAACTGAACATCTTGACCCTGCCTGCTTGCTGTATGTATTCCCCGTGAGCCACTCTGCTTACCGAAGTCTCTTAAATGCAAATAATTTATAAATGGCAGATTACATTTTTCTCTTGCATTTTATTTAATTTGATCAGTTGGTTAGTGGGTGTACACTAGTAGCCAACTGTGGAAACACCTAGCATTTTTGGCATTACGCTTTAAAAATTACTACATGAATATTGACAGTAATGTTTATAAACAGGAATGTTATAAATATTGTACATTGGATGATTAAAATAAGTAACTGGAGCAAGAGTTGAATAAAGTTCTGCAATCTCTAAAAACTGGAAGCGTTTCCACAATTTTGGCTCCTAAGGTACAAAGTGGATCGTGAGTCTTTACAAATAGGACCTGAAACAATGAATATGTGTGGTACAAATAAACAGTTTATTGCAGCAAGCCTTGTCATAGCATTCTGTAACTGAGATTCTATTCTATAATTGGGATTCTGTCCTGTAATGGAGATTCTTTTGTCAATTGCCTACATTGCCTACCCCTAGTCAGTACCGATACATTTCATTCATGAGATAATTTTCCAATTCCTGATTGGCCGCTGATTCTGCATGGTCGTTTTCTACTATAGACAAAGCAATATGTATGTCTATCATTCAAGGCCTTGCACCCATGCTGTGCTCTAGATGGGTGACCAAGCACCAGAAAGGTCACTGGGCCTGTTGATTCGTAGGGAATAGTGTGGCCTGGTTTATCTTGTTGTCAGAAGATCCCTATACTCCTGTCTACCCACGGATTGAAAACAGCTTCACCGCCCACTCCAGTTCTGCTCTAATGGCTTGTACCAGACATACTTGGATACATTAGACATGAAAAAACAGCACTTAGTGCTGGAAATGTTTTATCTTGACATAAGAAGCAATGTTTGCTGTTATTCTTTTAGTGCAGGGCCTGGTACAGGGACTGCGTTTAGACGGACAGGTAGAATGAAGTTGATGAAAGAGCGCAGCTTGGAGCAGATGCAAATGGAACAGGATAGCGTCTGGTCTCAGATGAAAGCCCCGAAGAGGCTTCCATTGCCATAACGATGAGGTCTTCTTCAAAAACATAAACAGATGATAATACATATATTGGGGAATTATCTTCCTCTGTGATTATTTCGAGTAACATCCCTCTAATGTCCGGGGTGAATTTTGTCTTTCGATTTTTCCGCCGCTTTGTCTGTTTTAAATCTGGGATATCATTCACCAGTCCGGACCTTTCTCTGGGCAAATGTCTGCCTTTCTTTCATTCGGCCTTCCTTTTAAGGAGGTGTCATATTTTAACGTTTTGGAAGAAAGGGTTTTTCGAGTCCCTGCATGGAAATTACATACCGGGGATCTTTAGATGGATTTTCTGACCCAGTCGCTGGGACAGGATGGGCAAATGATGGCATTCAACATCTTAAAAGGACTGGCACAATGTTCTGTGAACCTCAATGTAGATAAATACCAGTAAACTGAAATTCGTGTATGGAAATCATTTTAAAGAAGAATTTGAAGCCTGCTACTTCTACTCCCAGCATATCTGAACAAGAATAAATGTATGGACAAATACGTTGTAATATGGTCCACATTGACTGGATTTATATGATTTATTGGGTAAATGATCAAATACAGACCAGGAAGGTAAAATAAATGGTCGGCCAGGCATGAGTATATACACAGTGTCTTCTTTTGTTTTTAAATATCTGTTGTGTAAGTTACGATCGGGCACAGCAAGTGAATGTGTGTTTGTGTCATGAAGAGTTTGTTTAGGATTTTTTTGTCGGGTTGGTGTGGATCGGAAACTCGGATGTAAACATACGGGAGAGAAGAACCAGGCTGGGATCTGTCTCCTGCCTCCCTGGGCAGACACGCTGGCCCTGGCTGCCAAGCTCCATACCTTGTGTCTGCTGGGAGGCTCTTCCTGTCACCCCGGCATCCATTCCAGGGCTCCTCTCGGCACAGCCTTCTTCGGTTTAATGGGGCCGAAACTGGTTTCAGTATTTAGAATCAGTAATGACGCGTCTTTGCTGCCTGGGAAATTAAAATGATTAATTGAAAATTCTGCTTGGCTACAGAAGTATTTTCAGCCTTGGAAAAGATGGGCAATAAAGCACACCTGCCACTAGAGGTGGAAAATTCAGGTCCAGAAAGTACAAATCCAGACCAAGGTTTTGTTTCAACCAACCAGCAGAGTACTCTGTGACTGTGATTATACTCAACTGGTTGGCTGAAAGAAAAACTTGGTCTGGATTTGTACTTTCTGGACCTGAATTTTCCAACTCTACCTTCCACAGCTGGTGATTCCCGGGAACAGTTCAAATCTCCTAACATGCATTTAGATCCTACCTCTTTGCCAATAGGTTGCTTTATAAAGACTATCAAAAGAAAAGACCTTCAGCAATTGGGAGGATTTGGAGTTTGCTAGTCGGCATTGACTGTCTCCGACTTACGGAAGTTTGAGCTGCTGATGGCTGAGCCTTCAGAGCTTGCAGACCCTCTGAGGTCCTGCTAGCAATGTGCTCACCTCTCTATTCTCTTTGCTGTCCCTGCAGATTCCTCATGCTGTCACCATGCTGCAGAATTGTCACCTTGCAGAGAAGCCTGCGAGCAGGTAAGCCATGGGGAGACTCAAGCCTGCAGGGTGGGTTGGGGGGGGGGCTTCTCTCGGAGCCTTAGGGCCAGCTGAAGCTGGAAAGTACATCAATAATACCGAAACGCTGATTTCTACCTTGGAGGTGTACATCTCAGACTGCCACCTGAACCCCAGTATCTTCAAAAAGAATTACTCTTGAGAATTCCCTAAACGTAACTAACTTTTAAAGTTTTTTTTTTTGTAATTCATCCAGTCTGTGCAAGGAAAAACCTAGTAATAGTAATAGTGACTGTTTATGGCCTTTTTCCCATGATGAATAGTAGAGTGGATCGTTACAGAAGCCAACCATAAATGATTTTCTCGCACTTGGCTGGTTGAGTTGCACCATCGAGGTTCACGTCAGGGAAAGGCAAGCTGCCAGTAGCTGGTGACGTGCAGGAGGGAAGCGTGCAGCTTCACTGCATCCGTGGTCCATTAAGCTGCAGCGAGAAGGGCAGCGCAGTGAGGAGCCAGCTGCAGTGAGTGCTGAGGTGTGACCATGAGTTCCCGTGGAAGGTTCTGGTTAGGTTGTTTGATGAGAACATCGATGATGCCTCTGTTCTCAAGTGAGCCTGCTTTTCTCTCTCTCTCTCTCTCTCTCTCTCATTATTTTTCCCTCTCTCTCCCTCTTCAATCATCCGGAAGACTTTCATAGATTCCTATCAATCAGTCTGCCTCCCCCCCCGCAGCAAACAGGCACATTAACATGGTCAGAGGTCCCCTTTTTAGTGGAGGGTCCTGGGCTGCACTCTGGGTAAAGCCCCTACAGTAAAACACCCCTGTCGCACGGCGGCAGCCTTGTGACCCCTCCCTCATCGCCCAGAGCCAGGGCGGTCTCCACCCCCTGCCATGACCTGCCGGGGAGCATCAAAGCTAGTCCTGTTAGCCTTCACAGAAACCTGGGGCCGGAACGCTGACCTCGCGTTATCGCCGTCCATTTACATCCCAGAGGGACCATTCCTTCCAAACAGACAGTGCCATCTTCCACGATTCAAGGCCACTCATCTGTATCTCAGCAGATCTTTTTTTTTCCCTCAGCAGACATGTGATAAATAGCCAGCATTGGCTGTTACTCTTTGTGGAACAAACTGAGGTTTTTTTGCAATGTTCTGAAAATCTTTCTGACTGATCACCAAGAAATTATTGCCTCTGGGATTTTTACGATAAATCCTGTAGGGCTGTACAATTGTGCGATTCATTTGTAATTTTTGACCTTTGATGGATAAAGACATAGGAGGGTTTTTGATCTATTCCAGGTACTTCTGATCAGGAATTTAAGCACTCTCAACATGAAGGTGTCTCCTGTCTTGGCTTCCTGTGCATCTTCTGCTTCATATCGTCTGCAGAAGCATGGCATGACATGCATATTCGCCGTATCCCACGTTGCTGTACACTCCACTACACTTTGCTGATTCATCGTATCCCAACTGACTGGATATGAACCAACGGGACAGTTTTCACACTGGGAATAGGCCGAGAGATATTCCAGAATGTGCAGTTAATTTTCATAGCTGTGAATGGGGTTTTTACTGGTCCGTCGCTTAAAGCTTCATGTGGCCATTGTACTGGACGGCTTCCACACCGCTTTGGCGAGACCGCTGACGTCCCCTAATGGAGACTAACAGGGATTTATGATATCATTAAGAAATGTAATAGGATTGCAAAGGAAAAGAAAAATGAACAGGAGAAGCTGAGAAGAGGAGAAAAGATACCGCACCATTGCAGTGTTACCTAGGGCATCATAAACACTCCTGTTTCCTCCTAAATCATCGAGCCTTTGGGGAGGGCGGTCACTCCCTCAGTTGTCACTCGTCACACTCTGCCTCCAAATTCTGATTGGGCTGTTCTCCCGCCCTACTGTGGCCCTAACAGCTCAACCAGGCCCAGCTGGGTTTCAGTACCTGGGGAACTTGTTAGTGCAGGACTAGTGATCCAGTTAACCCATCTCAACCATTTATCTGCCTCCTATTATCTGTAAATGCCAACTGGATGATGACTGAAATTTTCTAACATTCATCATGCTTCTCTTATGACTTCCAGCTGCCTCTGATAAAAAGTGAATCGCGTTTGAAACACCTTCTCCAGCGATTACCCAGCTATTGCCCCGAGTCTATGGTAAGCACCTTACAATGACACATTGGTTATTGACAAAGGTTAGTGTTTGTTGTCATATGAGGGTATGTATGCAATACTGTAATACGCAAAGGGATTGATCATTGATTTGAAAGCCTATCCGTCGTTTGCAAAACTCAACATATTCATTAGTACAGCAAAATATTAAAGGTGGCTTCCATGCAAGTTTGACAGTTCCCAGCCCATTTACCACTAATTATAAGCCTATTACCTTGTGCAGCTTTTAATTTATAACAGTAGACAATCTATTAAAACCACATTGCAATTAGAGAGCAAATCAATGGCTTTTATTTTCTTTGGCCCAATCACATCATCCAGTCTCGCTGGCCGAAAAGGATTCTTTCTATAGTTTTTAGAGCGTTGCAGCCCATTCCAGGAAACCTTGAGTACCCCCTCCCCCCACCCAGATGGGTCTCACACGGCTGCCTCAAATTGCAGAATGTAATTTTCCTGGAGAGTGGTGTGAAAGTCTTGTAACAGGATTTTTAGAGAGCAGTGCTTGGCTTGTGCCTTGCTGGGTCCCTGATCCTCTTGAACTGCATCCTATACCTCATGTAAATCATTTTCCTTGGAGTCCTGGCAACGATGGTGTCTTGATACAGTTCTTCTTTTCGTGTGCCAGGTGGCATTAAAGGCCATTTTGATGCTTCGTAAAATAAATTTCAAGCAATATTCCGTCCATTTCGTTAGCTGTCATGCACAGATTTGCCTTATAGTATAGATCTGCTTTGAACTAATTTGGTGTGCTGTCCTCACGGTACCAGTCCTCGATGTTTTTAGTAAATGTCTTCTTTTTATTATTATAATCACTAGTGCTTTATCTGTGTAAAATATTATCAGCTGATACTGTTTATAGCCTCTTTTTGATTCTTTTGCTGTAGCACTGCACACTGGAGTTGTGCGTTTTTGAGGCCACAAGGTGGCGTACTGTAACTGGGAAGCAGTTGTATGGGGATGGCATCTTCAAATGTCTTGAATTCTTCAGGCGAACTTGAACTTGTTTTTGTTGTTTCAACAGCATGAACTTTGGATCTGCATCAACTCCACGTTGCCAGGTAAGGTTGTTTCTGAACGAACCACCAAGAGATATGCGTTATATATATATATATATATATATATTGACCCAAGCAACTTTCATAATAAAATTACTAGAACTTCAAAAGGTGACCTTTTGGTGCCCGGTCAAAGTCCCCAGTCACTAATCACAACGTTATGCTTTGATAAAAGTCAAAGGAGGATAAATGTGAAATCGAACACTCTTCATCGCTCATAGGGGCGTCCAGGAAGTTGGACAGTTGGGTGGGCCTTGGATGCTGTGAGCTGGCCATCTCTGCAGACTGTCGCCGTCAGTGCACACTGGTAAGGCCTATCGGGCCCAAGGAGTGACATCACAGAGGACTGAAGGACACCCATGGCCCAATTTTGTGTTCATCTTAAAGGAATTTGTATCTAAATTAAAAATTAATGACCTTCCCATTTTCTCAGTCGAAAAAATGCATTTTAATACAGTACATCTAACCTAACAAACATCATAGCCTAGCCTAGCCTACCTTAAACATGCTTAGAAGACTTACATTAGCCTACCGTTGGGCAGAATCATTAACGCAAAGCATATTTTATAATAAAATGTTGAATATCTCACACGATTTATTGAATAACAATACCCATCGTAAAGGACCATCATAATCTGGGGAGAGTCGGTATATATCTTCATAGACTGGTACCCAAGTGCATGCTAATGGCCCTTACACTGTCTGCGTATCCACTGTCTATGAAAAACCTCTGATTGCTATAGATATTTGTTGTTGAAAAGGTTTAAGTCAGGGGTACCCAATCTTATCCGTAAAGGGCCGGTGTGTATGTGGGTTTTCGCTGCAACTCCCTAATTGGATTACTAGTTAGAGGACTGATTGGCTGAAAGAATCCTCACACCTGGGTTTGAACAGCTGACCTACAAGTTATCCCAAAAATCTGCATACACACCGGCCCTTTGTGGATAAGATTGGCCACCCCTGGTTTAAGTTAATGTTTTACTCAGGTGCCACCATCTGGTTGGAATGGGTAACTACCTTTAATGTTCACATGGCTTGTTTCTCTCTTGACCGGCAGGCATCATCCAAGAATGACATCATTAAAGTATGCAAAAAAGACTCGGAGGTAAACACTCTGGCTTTCTTGTGAAATGGCCCGTGAAAGCCATGTGTACTGTAAACAAGTTTAAAAAAATGAGGGCCGAGTGTGATTGCACTGATGGAGGCAGAATGCTCGCAAGTACAGATGCTGTGAGCCCTGAGGTTCTAGGTTCTTTCCAAATGAGAACCTTAAATAGAGACTGAACCAATAAGGGATCTTACTTTACTTGGGTGCTTCCTGCTTTGTGCCCCTTGCTGCCTGCAACGGGCTGCAGTCATGGATGGATGGATGGATGGGTTTTTACTTTGTGAGCATCAGACGCTGAATTTTTTTCAGTGTAACTTCTCCTTTGCTTTGTTTTATATTTACAAGGCTTTCTGTACTATTTGTCTAATATCATCTGACCTCTTTTATTATCAAGGCCTCACTTTTGGTATTACAGCTTCTGAGTGATATCTTACATCACTTTCACTCTCCCTTTAGAGGAAAATGTTTAGCTGTCTTACCATGAAGACATCTCTCCTGAGGAGGGACACATTTACCGGAACCTTTTTTGCATGTTCTCCTTTAATTTTGCTAACATCGTTGTCACACAAAAGAAACTAACCGACAAAACATTCGCTTCTCACCAGATTCCTTCCAGCTTACTGTAGATGACCACTTTACTTTTCCCCTGATTTACTCCATGACCAGTTGGAATTGTGACCAAGGGCATTGCTATGATTTTGGCTGCTCATTCTGAAGTGGTGAAGAGAGGGAGGTGCATTTTAATTTCCAGATTGTGTGTGAGAGAGTAAAGAAGAGGTTAGTTCACCATGTCGGTACAGTATATGCTATATAAGTAAAGACTAGAGTCATGGAAATATGGAGTGTTTAGACAGAGGAGCTCATATTGTGGTATAATGGAACACAAACAAAATCCAACACAAACATGGTGAGTTCAGTCCACCATTGCGATTCACTTTATCCGCCCTCATCTTGCCCTCAATTTTAACAAATGTAGCCATTTCCTAAATGCACTTTCTAAATCTGTGCCCTTCATCTGTCTGTGGGATGTCATTCAAGGTCAGAGAAAAAAACCTGCTGTATATAAAAGTGTGGATATCTAAAGACCCTTAACCTGACTGAAGTGAAATATTTACAATATTTATGTTGTATAATTCAGGAAGCTGACATCTAAAAATGTCCCATAGCGGTTTTATATCATGAATGTCTGACAGGCGAATGATGTATTTACTTTGTCATATTAATTTTTCAGAAACCCCTGTACAGCTGCATCACCAAAAATGAAAGTAAGTTGTATGTTTTTTTTTCATTTTGGCATTTCTTTCGCTTTGTAGGACTGCAGAGTGTTATGGGTCTTTGTAGAATTAAAAATACTGCAGTTCCTGGTCCTTCTGCCTTTTTTCTGCCAACCTAAACCTACGACCAGAAGCTGGACATGTGTGTCCTTGTATCTGAAAGGAACTTGTCAGTAGAGAGATGTCCGCTCTCTGCCTTGACTTGCTGTAGTCTGACTACAGTTGTCAACCTCTCCTAAAATCCCTGTTTGTATGTCTGGGGGGTAAAACCTTACATCCATCAACCTTCAGAATGACTCTATGTGTCCTCAGTGAATTAAAGGTGCTTTTTTCGTGACCAACCATTTGATGGGCTGAGATGATTCATTTTTGTTGTTGTGGTAACTGCACTATACGTCCTTATCTAACTAATACTCTCCCAATCCTGTGATAGAGTTAAATAACCTTGAAATGCCAAAGAGATATTCAGTGTGCCTTGGGAAAAGAAATAATTGCTTTAATTTACATGAGAAAAGTAAAAAAAAAAAAACTGTTGATTTCTAGTGACGTTTTTGCTTTTCTGTATATTAAGAATGTAAGAGTTTGAAAGGAAATGTTTACATTTAATTTTGCAGCGTTAGAGTGTGGTGGCTCAGTGGATCGCTGTTTTGTCCCAGACCTTCATGGTTGGGGGTTTGAATGCCATCTCCACTGTGTGTGTGTGTGAAGTTTGCATGTTCTCCCAGTGGCATGTGGAAGTTCTAAGTGGTCCATTGTTAATTTATTATCATCTATAAATATGTATGTATTTCTAATACAGTCAAATGAAAACAAATTAGTTTTATTTATAAAGAACATTTAGCACAACCGCAGCTGTCAAAAATGCTGCACAACTTATAAGAATATTCTGAAGATAAATACATATAGAACAAATAACAACAAATACAAAAACCATCTCATGCTAGTTTAAAAGCCAAGGAGAAAAAATGGGTCTACATTTAAAAATAATCACAGCTGGAGCAGACCAAATATGAAGAGGAAGACTATTCCAAAGCTTAGGGCCGACCAACTAAAAGACAGGGCCACCTCTGAGCATCAGTCGTGTCCTTGGCATGATCAGTAACCTTTGATTGGAGGACCTAAGTGATCGGGAGGAAGAGTAGGGATGCCGGAGATTGGTGAGATTGGAAGGGGTGGAGCCATTCAGAGCTTTTAAAGCAACCGATCAGGTTTTTAAGTCGATCCTTTAGCGAATGGAAAGCCGGTGAAGAGCAGCTGAAATTGGTGTGATTTACGTTATCGTCTGCCTGCTTGGAATCTGGCTGCAGCATTCTGGACTAGCTGTAGACAACCAGGAGACAGCTGTATACTGTTTTCTGGATTTTCTGTTTATTTCACTTGTTTGCATTATACATAATGTCTTTACATCTTGTCTGTTTGTCAATATTTATTTATTTATTTGTCGGTGTACTACACACTTGCTGCTGTTTGCATCCAAATTTCCCCCTAAGATCAATAAAGTCAATTTTAATCTTAATCTTTGACCCAAAGATGTGCAGTTAGGCTAACTGATGTCTCAAAACTGTCTGTTTTGTGTGTACATATACACTCACCTAAAGGATTATTAGGAACACCATACTAATACGGTGTTTGACCCCCTTTCGCCTTCAGAACTGCCTTAATTCTACGTGGCATTGATTCAACAAGGTGCTGAAAGCATTCTTTAGAAATGTTGGCCCATATTGATAGGATAGCATCTTGCAGTTGATGGAGATTTGTGGGATGCACATCCAGGGCACGAAGCTCCCGTTCCACCACATCCCAAAGATGCTCTATTGGGTTGATATCTGGTGCCTGTGGGGGTCATTTTAGTACAGTGAACTCATTGTCATGTTCAAGAAACCAATTTGAAATGATTCGAGCTTTGTGACATGGTGCATTATCCTGCTGGAAGTAGCCATCAGAGGATGGGTACATGGTGGTCATAAAGGGATGGACGTGGTCAGAAACAATGCTCAGGTACGCCGTGGCATTTAAACGATGCCCAATTGGCACTAAGGGGCCTAAAGTGTGCCAAGAAAACATCCCCCACACCATTACACCACCACCACCAGCCTGCACAGTGGTAACAAGGCATGATGGATCCATGTTCTCATTCTGTTTACGCCAAATTCTGACTCTACCATTTGAATGTCTCAACAGAAATCGAGACTCATCAGACCAGGTAACATTTTTACCAGTCTTCAACTGTCCAATTTTGGTGAGCTCGTGCAAATTGTAGCCTCTTTTTCCTATTTGTAGTGGAGATGAGTGGTACCCGGTGGGGTCTTCTGCTGTTGTAGCCCATCCGCCTCAAGGTTGTGCGTGTTGTGGCTTCACAAATGCTTTGCTGCATACCTCGGTTGTAACGAGTGGTTATTTCAGTCAAAGTTGCTCTTCTATCAGCTTGAATCAGTCGGCCCATTCTCCTCTGACCTCTAGCATCAACAAGGCATTTTCGCCCACAGGACTGCCGCATACTGGATGTTTTTCCCTTTGCACACCATTCTTTGTAAACCCTAGAAATGGTTGTGTGTGAAAATCCCAGTAACTGAGCAGATTGTGAAATACTCAGACTGGCCCGTCTGGCACCAACAACCATGCCTCGCTCAGAATTGCTTAAATCACCTTTCTTTCCCATTCTGACATTCAGTTTGGAGTTCAGGAGATTGTCTTGACCAGGACCACACCCCTAAATGCATTGAAGCAACTGCCATGTGATTGGTTGATTAGATAATTGCATTAATGAGAAATTGAACAGGTGTTCCTAATAATCCTTTAGGTGAGTGTATGTGCCCTGTAATGGACTGTTATTCTACCCAACCTTGTGCCCTATTTTGCTTGGAATAGGATCTGGTGACCTTGTCGAGGAAGTTGGATTGGTTGATATTTAAATTTCTGAAACTTGTACATACATTGGACTTGTGTTTTAGGTGTATAATAATTTGGTTGATTATAGTTGTGTATACCCAGATTGTTGGTCTGGGTGTGCACAGTTAATGGTTTGTGTTGGCTCTTCTTTGTGTTTTCGTGTGTGTGTGTGTGTGTGTGTGCGTGTGTATGCACATGGTTCCCCAGTGGGTTCCGTGTGCTGCAGCTACGCAGGAAGACACACCAATTGCCGGGAGTTTTGCCAGGCCATCTTCCGCACTGACTCCTCCCCCAGCGTCTCCCAGATCAAGACCGTCAAGGAGTATTGCCAGGACGTCAGCCCCCAGCTGATTGGCTGTGTGGGAAACTACACCAAGTCCTACCCAATCAGGAGCCCCGTCGACAGTGAGTACAGTCACTGGGGTGCCCTGAAGAGCTCTGGGGCTTTTCCGATCAGCCACCCACTGCTGACCATTCCGCCATGGTGGAAATCGTAGGTTCTAAGTGGATGTTTCTTTTCAGCCGTGCTCCCGATTAGCCGGGGCTCCGTGTACTTGTGGGATTCAGCCAGGGTTACTGTCGATAACTAAAAGTAAAACTAAAACTGTTAAAAAAAACTTAGCAAACTTAAATAAGATAGGAAATTTTTTTCTTAAAAAAAACTACAACTAATTGAAAACTATAAAGAGACATACCTGAAATAAAAACAAACTGGGACGGCTGAGTGGCACAGTGGGAGCAGGGTTCGAGTCTCCGCCATGGCTCCATGTGTGTGTGGAGTTTGCATGTTCTCCCCGTGTCGTTGTGGGGCAGGGGTCTCCAACTCTGGTCCTGGAGAGCTGCTATCCAGTAGGTTTTCTATCCCAGGTAAATACCAGGAATAGGTCTGGCTCATCAGAAGCCAAGTAGGATAGAAAACCTACTGGACAGTAGCTCTCCAGGACCGGAGTTGGAGACCCCTGTTGTGAGGTTTCCTCCAAATGCGCTGGTTTCTCCTCACAGTCCAAAAACATGCTAAGGTTAATTGGAGTCACCAAATGGAGTGTGAGTGAATGGAGGGTGGTGTGCCCTGCGATGGGTTGGTGCCCCATCCTGGGTTGTGCCCTGCGATGGGTTGGCGCCGCATCCTGGGTTGTGCCCTGCCTTGTACCCATAGGCTCCAGGCCCTTCTGCTACCCTGAAGAATAAGCGGTTACAGATAATGGATGGATGGATAAAAAATAAACATCAGATATTTAAACATCTGATACCCTTTTAAGCACTATTTAGCTAAGGTAATGATTTGTTAATCTTTAACTACCATTAATAAGACCTAGAACATGTTGTGCACTGTGTATTTATGTAGGATTCTCCAAAGATCAGACACATAAAATATCTCTATAACCTTGTATATCCCTAGAAATAAAATTCCTAAAACTAAAAATGAAACTAAAATATATAACAAGTAAATAATAACTAATAAAACCATACTAACTAAATGTAAACAATTTCAAATGAAAATTGAAAATGATATGAAACCAAATTAAATATCAACACTATAATAACACTGGATACAGCAGCTGTGACACTGGCCCCCTGCCCCCCCCCCTGCCCCCCAGGTCTGTTCTGCTGCGACCGAGCGGAGGACACACACTGCCAGAGCGCATGCCGGCGCATCCTGCGCACACGCACCACGGAGCAGGAGATCATCGACGAACTGATCTCCGAGTGCGACCGGCAGCCCCTGCCCCAGGACCCGCTCTGGCAGTGCTTCCTGGGAAGTGCACACTCACCGCCCATCAGCGACCCTGACCCCCCCTCCACCGGCAGAGTGGCCTGCGCTAAGCTGCACTGCTGCTCCAAAGCCAATACCTCATTGTGTAGGTCAGTGGGCGGCCTGCTCCACCTGTCACGGAAATAGGGGCTTGACTTTCTGAGCATTAGCAAAGCTGGCGCGGTTATAATGGACGGAGAGTGGTTATAATGGTGGATTTAAATGCATGTATAGGGCCAAGCTCAGCATTAGATTGTGACAGGCCCAGTTGCAGATCTAAGATCTAGGGTGGATTCTCTTGGGGGGCGGGGGGTGTTTGGTTGTAAAGTGTTCAAAAGTTCTGTCTTTGAAAATTTTGACTTCCTTTCAATTTAAATTTTTTTTTAATCTTTGATTGATTAGCATTTGCCCAGTCTAGGGATGGGCTCCGGTGGTGCCTGGGGGAGACAGCCCCCACCCATGGACCTGCCATGTGACTATTTTAATGACCTCCTACTCAGGGGCGATTCTAGGATTTGACCCTTAGCACGGCTCAGCCCCCTGAAGGAATACGTCACGTGACCCCCCATGATTAATTTTTCTGAGGAGGGGGGGGGATCCCCACAATTTGCCAAGGCCGCGGCACAACATGTAGTTTATACAAAAATATGGGACACATTACTTACTTATTTAGAAAACTATATTGGGGGGCTGAGATAAAAAAAAAGGGAGGTCCGGATTGGCCTATGCACCTCCTTGTTTCATTTGTTCTCAATATTAGTATTTACTTTGTTATTTGATAGATTTAATGCTTCTATTGTTTTATTTGTTCATACGTTACTTGTATCCGGAATATAGTTCTAATAAACAAATCCTAAAAAACAAGCAGGTTTAGTATACAGTCATGCACTGCTTAACGACGGATGCGTTCGGAGAAATGCGTTGATAGGTGAATCCGCCGCTGTGCGAACATCATGCAGTGTACTCACACTATGCATTACAAGGTATATTGTTTTACAGTAAACTTTTTTTATAAGTAGAAAGAGTACAACTAAAATAACAATAAATAGTATAGTATACTAAATAAATAAACCAGTAACACAGTTGTCATTGTGAAATTAAATGAAAATGAAATGATTATACTTTTGATCCCTGTACTGTACATAAGAACATAAGAAATTTACAAACTAGAGGATGTCATTCAGCCCATCAAGCTCGTTTGGGGGGAACCCAACTAAAGTAATAGCTGAAAGTTGTGAAAATCTTATCTAGCTCTGGTTTAAATTAACCCCAGGTTTTAGCTTGCAGTACAATAACAGGAAGACTATACCATACTCTAACTACATGCTGCATTAAGAAGAGCTTTCTCAGATCCATTTTAAAATGTTCTCCTGCTAATTTCCACCTATGGCCAGGAGGTCTAGTATTTAAACTAATATTAAAGTAGCCATTTGGCTGAACACCTTACATTTATGTATGTTAAATTTCATCTGCCAGGTTATTAGCCCAGTCACTAATCAAATCAAGATCCCGTTGTAGCCTCTGTTCCGCTAGTTCAGTATCTGCTACACCACCCACCTTGGTGTCGTCTACAAACTTAACCAATTTAACTGTACATATTGGTGTCAATATCGTTAATGTAAATTTGGAATAACAGTGGTCCTAATGGACAATAAGCCCTGGGATACCCCACTATGTAACCCCACTACATAATTGTATGTGCTACACTAGCAGTGCATTGGTTTGTTTTCACTAGCATTGCCACAAACACGTGAGTAGTGAATTAATCTACGATGTTACAACAGCTATGACGTCGCAAGGTGACAGGAATATTTCCATTAGCCCCAATATAATCTTATGGGACCACTACCGTATTCCGTATATATGTGGTCCGTTGTTGACCCAAAACGTCGTCTGTACTATGTAGAGCCAGTGGAATGGGGTTATGGATCGTGTTCCTGGTGACAAAGTGCCGTGGGACTGGGGGTCTCGCTGACACGTGCTGTGCCCGCAGGGAGATGTGCCAGGACGTCAGCACCAACTGGAGGAGCCAGACCTGGCAGGAGTTCGACCAGATGTGCGAGTACAACCCCGTGGAGGCGGAGCTGGTGACCTGCTTGGCTGACATCCGTGAGCCATGCCAGCTGGGCTGCAAGGACCTCACCTACTGCACCAATTTCAACAACAGGTAACCCAATGAGAGCATGTGCAGCAGCCACAATATGACAGACAGGAAGGTCCTACAGAAGCTGCGATGTAGCCGATCACAGCGCCACCTGCTGCACCAGTCGAGATTGCAAGAGAATATTATTGGGTGAATTCAAACTTGTTATTGTTCATTATACTTTGTCAGTCCCACATTACCATTTTGAAGTGTGCAGTTTTGTAGTGCGCTAGTCTATGGTGCAGCTTTTAAAGGAGTAGGGAGTAATGGAAATGACGATAACCAACCAAAGCATACTTGCTGGAGGGTGATGGCTGTCCAGCTGAGACAGCTTCTGCTTGACATTGGGCGATGAAGCCCGAGGGCCTCAGTTTATACTAGTGATACTAGAACAGTGTTTCCCAATCCGGTCCTCGGGGACCCACAGACAGTTCACGTTTTTGCTCCCTCTCAGGTCCCTACCGGGAGCAAATATGTAGACTCTTTGGCAAGGATCTGGATGGAATCAAAAATGTGGACCAGCTATGGTCCCCGTGGACCGGATTGGGAAACACTGCGCTAGAAATACGTAAATTGGGTAGCATGATTCTTATTTGTATGCGTCCTTGTACTTTCTATGCCAGGAGACTTTGTTTTCCCAACTTTGTCCAGTGCTTGCTTGGCACTACCAGTGTGACTGGGGGGCATCGCCTTGCTGTTATTTTGTATACTGTTGTGTATAATGGTGGATTCTTTCTATAAATTCAGCTATTCAGTAAACCTTCTACACTTTTAGGCCAGAAAGCAATGGTGGGAAGCTCTCCTTATTAATAAACCGTGGCAGTAAGTTAAATGCCTGATTATCCAGGCCTATTAATGAGTAGATGTTGGTGTACATTCTACACTCCAGATTTCCATTGGCTGATGTCTTTCTGTGAGTCTTCCAGTCACAAGGCGGAGTCTCCAGCTTTGCAGCTCAACACAGTCTGTATTCGGGATGAATAAGGAGCGGCCTTTGGGTAGCTGGAGAATGACATGTCCACTCGGTAATGGTAGCGTGTCATTGTGGAAAAAAAACATGGGCGCTCCAGAATACTTGTCATTTGCAGCATGTGACTGCAGCAAACTGGGTCGCCCTCCAGTCAAGGAGAGGGCTGGGCGAGCTGTCGGGCTTGGGGAAGACCAAGGGCAGAGCACCGCCTATTTCAGCATGCCCTCGTGTGGGAGCTGATCAAAGGGTTGAGCAAACATGACACAGTCTGTTGACGTGCACCATGAGGGTAATTTGGATAGGAGAGGGGGGTCTGAGGCAGTGATGGGAATGACCTAGGGAGGTTTAGACAAACCCACGGGGGGCACCCTTTGAAAGCTTAAGGAGGACTGTACAACAAAACAACTGTACATCACACAATGGATGCAACCTGAGACTCAACAGGGTTAAGTTGGCTTTTCGGACCATTTTCACCTCACATGGTTCTTCAGGTATCTATGGCTACCTCTTTTTTCTATGGTCACTCATGTGGTTTCCAAGCCATGCTACAAGCACAGGCTCAGGTATCAGATCATGCCTGAAGTGACCTTGCCCCGTCTTTCTCTCGTTTGGGTCTCTCGTTTACACATTGTTTCTCGCCTTCATCCGTCTGTGTTCTTCTCTCTCTTGATTTGTTTATATGGAGCTTATATGGATGCTGTTTATGCATCAGCTTAATTAACATTAAAATAAATTTCCCCCGATTTACTTTACGCAAATCGAGAGTGCGGCTTTGATCAGCGACACGTCTGGACCCTCAAAGACTGCTCGCAGAGGGCCTGGAAACAGTCCGGAGACTCGTCCTTTGTTTTCACTGGAAGATGCCTTTGAACCCCTATTTATATGACGGGATGGCTGTTTCCACTGGGAGTTCAGACAAACAAACGCTGACTCCGATTTGCCTTTGAAGAGCTCTTGGGGAAGGTCGTCCCAACTGCTGCTTCTGGAGGGTTCAAAGCCATAACTGGGGTGTCTTTACCGGCGGCTGCAGAGTGGAGCCCAAATGGGCCCAGGGTACCAATAGCTACGTTCTTCCGGAACGGGGGGATCACCTCGCCGAAGGGTGTTATGGACCTATCCTGACCCTAATAACAGCGGGGATTTACGCCACCCCTCGCCTTCCCCCTAGCTGAACAAATAAATTCCACACCCTGCTGCTTTTGTTGATGTAAAGGTGGTGCAGGGCGTTTTTCACATTCCACCCACTAGGGGGTGGCACAGTCTCAGGTCAATACTGGTCCGTCACTTTGGAGATCAGTGTCCGATTCTCAGAGAGGAAATCTCTAGCATCATGCCGAGAATTCCAGCAGATAGAATTGAGTTATGGTCCAATGATGCCCAAATTCTGGGGCAACTTGTTCCCCCCCCAATGACCCAGAATCACTGTGGTAACTTGCTCTAGGAAAACTTTTGTTACGTGGCCAAATGGCCTCACGGTTTTACCAATGTCCTCTGAATGGCCATGCCTTTGTTTTTTTTGTCAAAATCTCATTCTTTTGATAGAAAAACACTATGAAATATGATCATTTTAGCTACAATGAATAAGTTTAAGGCAATGGAAAATGTCTGGTAATCTGATTAGGACCAAAACCTATCCATCACCCTAACAATGGTGAGGAGGTTATGGCTGGGAGTGGCAGCTTTACTGAAAGGCTCTATTCTTTATGGACTGAGGAGGAACTTCCTAGTTCAACAGAGCCGGAGTTTTACATGGCACAGATGTAGCAGTTAGCCGCTAGGAAATCGGCATCTGATGATCTGACCACACCAACCTCGGACTGGAAATACCCCTCCACCCGCGAGCCGGGCCACACTGGAAGGCTATGAAAGGCCAAGACTCTCTGGAATCATTATGAAAACAGCGCCTGGCGCTCCAGGTTCCTGGAGAACCCTGCCTCCGTGCTGGGCATGCATCTGCGGCTTGGCTGCTTTCCGTGAGGGCAAATGGCCCTGGAGGAGATGCACGATTTGGGAGGATCCGCTTCTGGGCTTTTGCAAAAACAAATGGAGCGTGTTTCACAGCCTCTTTTGGAGCTGTCGCTCGTGATGCTCGATATGAACTGCTGGACCTTTGGGTGTGAGTCCTTGAGGGCCCCCTTGTGTGCCAGCTATCCTAACACCATTGCCTCCATTCTTCCCCCTCCTGGCAGGCCGACGGAACTGTTCCGCAGCTGCAACGCCCAGTCTGACCAGGGGGCAATGAACGACATCAAGCTGTGGTCCAACGGCACCATCCACATGCCCTTCATGAGCATCCCGGTGCTGGACATCAGGCGGTGCCGGCCCGAAATGTGGAAGGCGGTGGCCTGCTCGCTGCAGATCAAGCCCTGCTACAGCAAATCACGTGGAAGCATCATCTGCAGGTGAGCCATGCCCCCTCCCAGCCCTGACCAACCGTGTGGTTTGGAGGCCTCCCAATCCCCCCCCCCCCTTTTGATTGTATTTCCTTTACAGGGTTTCCTGAGAATTGCCCCCAATTGCCACGTGTTCTGATCTTTTCTCAGCTCTCATCTTTAATGCCGTCCAGATTCGTCGACTCCACGGCTGAGAGAATATCCGGTTGAGGCCCATTAAATGTTCAAATAGTTTTTCTAGCCTAATGAGGATAATTAATCGACTTAAGCGGGGTATGGAGTCTACGTTCAACCTTTAAAAAGAAAAAAAACTGAACCACAGGGTTCCTTTGTTGTGTCCTTTAAACATCATGGATGCCATTTGTAAACACAGGGAAAGAGACCGGAGGTTGGCCAAACCCAGTACGTTCTAGTCCCGCTGCCTCTGGTTTTAAGTCGTTATGCATGGATCTGTGGTTTTATCCCCCCTCCCTATAATTACAGGGCTGCAGAGGGGCTGGATGAAAATATAAAAACTACGGTAAACCACCTGTGCTGGTGCTACACACTGATAGATTCTGATTTTCATAACTCTACATTGTAGTCCACATTACCCCGATTCGGGCTGCAATTGGAAGGGAATTGATTTAGGTTAGGATTTACATTTTCCCAGTGTAGAGCACTGCACTACCAAAACAAAGATTGTGGGCTTAAATCCCAGAATCACAAGACAGGGGACGTGATGTCAAACTGTCCATTGTGCCAATGGATGGTATGAGGTTTCCCCTGATGTTGAGAGGAATGGGAACTGTATCTCAGACATGGGGAAGATGTAAATTTTGGGACACAGCATCAGTAGTGTGCCTTTGAACCACAGGGTGTTTCGGCCTTTCAACACTAGACACCCTCATCAAAGGTGGCCGGCTACAGCGTGATCAGGCCTGAGCTTGCGTCTTCTTCCCTAAGTCAAGCCTCGAGCTGACCGCCTACCTTGTTCCCCTCTTCCTGGAGGGTTCTGACCTGGGTTCTTTGAGTGGGGGGGTGAAGTGGGTGGGGATTAGTGAGTGGGTCATGTTGATGTTCTATGAGCTCAGCAAGGGTCCTTCCGCTTGAACCATATCCACTGGCTGCTACTTTTGGCCGCTTCAGAGATTGATTTAAGAGAGAATACCTTTAAAAAGTGTCATTTGTCATGATGGCCAAATGAAGCTTCACAAATCATTTGCTGTATTTTCTGACCCAAGTAGAAGTGACCCCACTTCATAAAAGGGCACAAAGCAAATGAAGAGCACCATCTGGTCGGGTCAAAAAAAAACAGCAAATGGTTCATGAAGCTTCATTTACCCATCACTAGTAATTTGGGGGGTCACTTTTGATTCAGTTCATAGTACCTGCCACTCCTTCTTTTAGCGAATAGTGCTTGCGTATTACTTGTGAGACCGAGTAAACACTATTCCAGTGATGTATGTACTGAAATTAAGTAGAGATGGGCCAATCCACATTTTTTTAGTTTCGATACAATTACGATACACAACTGCCAATACCGATACAGATTCCAATACGAGAGGTCTTTTTACTTTAATATTTTAATATAATAAATATATAATATATATATTTGTTCTTTATATATAATTAATATTTTAAACTATCAAATACAGATTCAATAAAATCTTTAACTAGGCTACTAGAAACATACATAGCATTCTGTTCCGCCTCAATTATACATCGTGTTTTAAGCGTTTTTGAGGCATTTGCAGTTCAATTTGAATGTCTTCCAATCAAGGACACGCAAGTGGCGAATGCTTAAAGTCCCCACAATGTTTCTGTCACTGGCACCAGCGTAACTTACACTTCTTAGCAGCCCCTCATGTATCACCAGCTGTGGCGAATGAGCAGATCAGCCCAAGCCAGTGACTCCCAAACCATCCGTTGCTTTTTTCATATAACTCATGTTGTCTCGCACAATTCCATGCGCTTCGTTTAGTGGGATTTTCCATTAAATGCTGCTCCCGCCTCTCAAAGCTTTGCCTTTACAACGATTGCTAATCGCTGTGCTACTAGTTGCTGTTAAAAGTGTGAAATATTCCCAGATCGTCACCTTATCTGTTGTTCTTACGCTACTTGTCCCTCAAAGATGATGCCAAAAACTAAATAAGTAAGTATCGGACAGTATCGGACAGGGATCGGTCATGTATGGCCAATACCCGATCTGTTAAATAGGCCTGGATTGGCGCTGATACCGATCTGAATATCGGATCACTGCATCTCTAAAATTAAGATAACACCTCGCCACCTGCAGTTTTGTGGATGGGAATGCTCTTCTACTTAATTACCTGGACACTAATTCGTTCTCCACCCACCTTGGAAAAGCAGCAACATTTTCTTGGCTTGCGGGTCAACCAATTTGAAATCACTCAGTTGTAGCATACATGAAACCATTCATACTTTGTTTAGCTTCTCTAAACAAAAGACGTCTAAATACTGTCAGATTTGGAGAGTGCCTGTGATTATTGTAAAACAGACGCGCTTCTCTGGATGGTATGACTCCTTTCCTAGTGTGTGTGTGTCTCTGCTCTGGCCAAATGTGCAGTTTTCCCTCCCTCTGATGTTTTTAATATGTTATAATGTTATAATTTTAACAGGATCACATTCTGATGCCATTGCTGGAATCCCAGCTGGCTTCCTTGAATAGGCTGTATCACAAAAAAAAACTAAATAAAAACACATGCTGGACAAGATGTTAAACGAAACACCGAAATGGCAAGTAAATTTAAACAGATCTCTGACAATTTCTGCTAGGAGCTGGCGACTGCTAATTACAGTGATCCTTCAGACGCAAAAGGAGGTCTTTGCTTTGACTGCATTTATAGCTGCGTGACAGTTTGATGCCACAGCCATCACATAATAAATGAGATGTTTCTTCCCCCTCATTTGAGGGGCAAATTGAGTGAAGAACAACCGTTCAGACAGAAAAGAAAAAAAAAATGTTAATCTAAATGCAGTACGTGGTTGATGTCCTGGTCGGGCCCTTATTAAAATCAGTGATGTCAATGGGTGCCTCTGACATCATACCCTCCAGGTCAGACTGTGTGGACATTCTGACCCAGTGCGGCGACCGCCGGCGGTTCCGGGAAGGACAGACTCCGGAACGCATCTGCGACATGCTGTCGCCCACCGACGACCCAGAGCGCTGCATCCCACTGGAGAGATACCTCAGTGAGTTTGTATCCAGCTACGGTCCGCAGGAAGCTGCTCAGAAAAATGCCCGCAGCATTTCAGACCCTCCTCAGATGAGATATGCAAATCGGCCCCAAGAGCTAACCAATCATTAAGCCAGAATTGCTCAGTTAGTTAGTGATCTCCAGCTCCTGTCCTGGAGAATTAAACGCCAGGAACACACAGATGTGCTGCATCAGAAGCCAGGTAGGATAGAAAAACGACTGGATAGTACCTCTCCAGGACCAGAGCTGGAGACCCTAGATTTAAATAATGAGAACTTAAACTACCTGTTAACAGATCATTAATATCTCATTGTTTTACTTCAGACTTCCTGATGGGACATGCATTCTTGGTTCAGATATGCATATAAAAGGCTGATGGGTTGTAGTATCCCATAATCAGAGGTGGATAGTTCAGGTTCAGAAAGTAAAAATCAGGCCAAGTTGAGCACTCTGTGACTGACTCTTTAAACTTAACTGGTTGGTTGAAACAGAATATTGGTCTGGATTTTTCCTTTCTGGACCTGAACTATCTGCCTCTGCCCGTAATGACCAGAATCATAATCACCATTATTCCAGATTTTGACTTTGACGTATTTTCGTTTAGTGACCGGGTTCCGTTCCAGCAACCAGGTCGTTTAGCGAAATAGTCATTAAGTGAAGTGACTGCAGAGATTGCTGGTTACTGCTGTCTTTTGCCGATGAAATTCTCGTAAAGTTACACCAGCGTTACTCTTACTCTGTTATACGTTGTTGTCAGGTGTACAAAAGAATTCTCACATTGGCTAAAATAATTGTTTTTAATTACCGTTGCATTTGCGAATGGTTGCTAACGGAGGCAGTTGCTAGACAAGGAGAGGGTGTAATAATACCGGGAAAAACGCAGACGAAGATCGGTGTTGCCTAAGGACGGGTGTACTGCCGCCTTACAGGCCCCAGTACGCTGAAGGACGTCATGGAGGAGGTCCTACACCCCTGCAACCCAAACCCCTGCCCCCTCAACCAGCTGTGCGAGGTCAACAGGAAGGGCTGCCATCCAGGCCTGGAGTGCTTGCCTTACCTCTGCGTGCCAGGTGCCTCTCCCATGCCGGTCCAGATTTCATCCCAGGGAGGAAGAGCATGGTCCTCAAGGAAATACGAGTCAGATGTTCAATTAGTGCATGAATTTCGTAAAGAACATCTGAGATTTAATATTCACATTCAACAAGAAATAAATATGTTAGTTGTATTGGGATGTTTATTTTCATAATTTTTTTGCTCATTGTTGTCCTCAGTAATTTTGAATGTAATACGCTTCTTGCAAACGTCAGACCCATCCTGCACTCTTGCATATGAATATACTGTAAAATTCATCTGTTTTTCATGCTTTTAATATATTTTGAACCATCTATACTTGTGCCGTGTATCTCGTTAAGTGCTGAAGGTCAGTATAACTGCGCTGGAAAGGTCAGGATAATCTTGCATGCCACCTGTGTATGACCCCTGTGCTGCTGTGACCTACACGCCACCCCTGTGTTTCGGTGTCCCATCTCTGACTCCCTAAGCGTCTGCGTGGTCTCTGTCTCCACAGGCTGCAAGCTGTGTGAGGGCTCAGAGTTCCTGGTGCATATGGAGACTCTGATCCAGGTGCCCTCACTCAACGGCCAAGCCGGCTGCTACGAGCTCTGTGTCTGTGGGCAGAACGGCCGGCTGGAGAGCTGTATGGAGATGCCCTGCGTGGATACCTCCAAGACCTGCACCGTGGGAGGCCAGAGAAAAAGTGGGCCCCCCACTCGCCGGCACCCCCCCACGCCGCACCACAGCGATTCGTCTCAAACCTGAGTACCACAAATCCCCTGTATTCAGTTGCAGTTGCTCCCAAAAGTGTGTTTATCAGTGTTTATCTACAGTAAGTCTTTTGGGGTTACTGTCTGAAAACCTGAAGCTCATTAAGCGCATTTAACAGATGCTTGCTGGATCATTTGGCAAAATTATGGACTCTCTTTGGTCTGGTGAGCTAACACTAAGACCAATCAGCTAACGCAAATAGTAGCCAATGGTGGAGCAGTTAGCAGTAATCGCGTGTAGCGCTAATAGCAGCTAGCGCTAATCGTAATTATGAGAAGTGTACCTAAAAGTCGCTCCACAAGAACAGTGCTGCAGTGGGCCTATCTAGCCAAACCACTCCAGCTGGGGCTATATTTGGTGTTTGGGACTTCAGTGAGGAGTGTTTTGTAGCAGGCACATGGCACATGGACCAAAAACACCCCCCCCCCCCCCCGCACACACCATCATTTACACCAATTTTGCACACAAGCACTAAATTTAAAACGGAAAAAGAAGCAACCGCACTTTGGCATTTCCTTCCTGCGGTGATTTTATGGTGCACCCACAACAGCCGTCACCGGGGGCAGCCCTTTGCTGCTTGTTTAGCGCTGGTGTGCATGTGTGTGCGTGTGCTGCCAGGCAGGAGGAATCCAGCTGGAGGGAACATTGGCCTTCTGTGAAGCTGCGCCACCTAGTGGCCAATCTCAATAACTTTTTTGAAAAAACCTATTCAGTCAACAAAAATGTTTTTTTTTTTTTGGGGGGGGGGGGGGGTAGGGGGAAATGCACAGGTTTAAAAGGGGGTGTCTTAATGCACAGGATTACCTGGGTTGAGGAATCTTGTTCAATAAAATTTGGAGTTGCCTGCTGTCCTGTATTCTATGGGGTCGTCCCGTATTGAAAAATAAAATACGATTAGTCTCACATTTTTGCTTCCAGACCGACCCCCCCTACAAACCCCCCCCCCCCCCCCCGAGTCAACGACAACACTATAGTAGAAATGTTAGATAGCCTCTGACCATGTAAATGCACCTCTGGATGTAAAGCTGTATTTTTAATGTCTAACAGACACCCGTCCTGTCTTTTCCGACAGATCACGGGACGTCCTTCATGGTGGACTGTCAGCCGTGTTCCTGCTATGCTGGGGAGGTCATCTGCTCCAGGCGGCAGTGCCTCGGGGCGGACAGCTCTGAGGACGAGCGGCGTCGCTTCACAGGTGGGGGCACGATCTGCCTGTACATATGTAATTCAACGTAAGGAAAAATATATGTGCATAAGTTACTGTTTCAATGTGTTTGAATGCCTGCTCTGTGTGGATTGGCATCCCATCCAGGGTGTCCCCTGCCTACTGCCTTCTGCTGTCTGGGATGGGCTCCAGCTTCCCATATTGGATAAACGGCTGCAAAAGCATATAATTATAATATTTATTGCTATATAATTACATGTACTTCAGTGGAGTATGTCAATATACCACTGCTAATGAAAACCTTTTGGGGCTGAGAATCTGAGACTTTACATCCAATAATGCACTTCACGCTTCACAAATCTGCAAACTTCTTGACCCTTTCATGTCCCTTACTGTCAGAGGTGTGTCTTCTGTGTGTTTTGGTCCTCCGAACACAAGGGGGCACCATTAACTGCACTAACTGCGGCCCCAACCCCCCACAGGCCTCCCGTGCCACTGTCCCGACCAGTTTGTGCCGGTGTGTGCTTGGAACGGCCGCACGTACCCCAGCGCCTGCGTGGCACGGTGCATGGGCCTTCAGGACAGTCAGTTCCAGTTCGGCTCCTGCTGGGACCACTGGCCCTGTTCCCCGAACCCCTGTCCAAAGAACCAGAGGTGAGGGGCTTCCCAAATCATAACGTGAGGCAGACCAGAAGGGTCGCCTGACCGATAAGGTAGTATGCCGTCTGCTTGGATCCCAGGGGCAGGCTGTTACAACCTTTGAACAAGGTACTCAACCTGAGCTATGTTTAAAAATATCCAGCTGTATAAATGGGTAGAAAATCGTTAGCACAGAAAAAAAAGTGTCCGTCAGAGAGGTAAAGGTGATGAAAGTCTGTGTGTGACAGAGCTGCCAGGGAGGGGGAACCACAGCGGGCTTGTTATCCTACTGTGTCACCTGCACAGGGCCTTTGCCTTATGTGTGTTTAAGGACCCCCCCCCCCTCCCCTGGCTCTGCTGATGAGGTGATCCTGTTATGGCTAATTTGTCTCAGCAGTGTATGAGGTTGTTTGTTCACATCAAATCCTGGGGAGTTTTGCTCGGTGTGCTGGTCATCATTAAATACTCCCCCACCTTTCGGGATCTGTCCCTCAATGCCGCGAGCTCTCAAGGATTAATTTCCCGCCTTTTTTCGTTTAGGTTTTTAACTGGCCTGAAGCAGAAAGCCCCGCCACCGACTTCCTTTTGAACTGGGGATGTCTAGGGGCTATAGCCTAGGGCCCCAGCAAATATCAGGGGCCCTGCCTGGCAAAATCAGGGCCCCCACCTTGGGAAAGAAGGAACGGATACTTAAATGAGCAAAACCTGAGTGTCCATGCTGATGTGAGCCTAGGGCCCCCAGATGAAAGTGAATGTGCCCCTAGGGACAGGGGTAAAAAACCGTGTCACCCCTCAACGTGTGTTCTTTTACACGGATGCACTCGTGAACAGGTCTAACCCAGTGTGAGGCAGGGGTCTGCACAGAGAATCCCCCTATGTGTCCAAACACAAGGCCTTTTTGGGGATGATTCGGTACCAGAACAGGCGAAATGAACGTTCCTCATCTCTCGCAAAAGACGCCATTACTTGGGACGCTGTGTTGTTGCCGTTGGGTATAATGTCTCTGCTTTACAACAATGGAAACGTGCTTTATGTTTACTGTGGCTAAATTTCCAAAGGGAGGGCTTTTTGGGTCATGGCCAACATTTGTTGTTCCATAAACAAGCCTGTTAAAAGTGAGATCTTTTAATAAGGGCCCTGGATATATGTGTGTGTGTGTGTATACACACGCACACTATGGTTTACAGCTGTTGTCTTTGATCTTAATTTACAATAATGAATACAATTAGGTAACTATTTCGTTATGTTGCAAGCTTGCTTTTAGTGTGCCGTCTTGAGTAGCAGAGAGGTGATTTCTGGTTCATGTTCACAGAATTAATTAGCATGTTATTATATAGGATGTGAGGCAGGGAGTGACCTTGAATCTGTCCTTTAGGTTGTTAATCTTTCTTCCAGTGAAATAAGTATTTACACTTCTTCTCTAAGAGACATACAGGTCTGGAGGTTAACGCAGTTCTTCAGAAAAAGCCAAGATATATATATTTTGCAGCAAATGACTCAAATTAAAAACTCTGTAATGAGGCTGTCCTTTAAATCCCGGGTACTTTGCCTTGTTTCCTGCCTGCTTTTAAATCCTGTCATTATGCTGCGTTAGGTAAAAGCAGCTCTCCCAGACAGCACAGTAATCTGCGTTTTTTTTTCCCTCTTTATTGGTTGTTCCCTGGTGTACGGAAATCAAGGCTGAGTGCAAATTTCCTGACAGCGTGTCGCTGGCTTTCTCGCCTCAGATGTATCCCGAAACGGAGGGTGTGCCTCTCCAACACCACCGAGTACCCCTGCAGGCAGTACGAGTGTGTCAGCAGCTCGCTCAGCTGCGATAAGACCGAGCTGGACCCCGCGTGCGATGCCGCCAATGTGGAGCACTCTAACCTCTGCCTTCTCTACCAAAGAGGGAAGACCCCAGCCTACATGGGCCACTGCCAGGTACGCCCACAACCAATGGTGACTCTACATGTCAGGTGACCAGCTAGAAGTTTCAGTGCCTGCTGTCGTGGGTGGGATACCCTCATGGCAGGAGTGTGTCTTCTGTGGCTTAAGTGATAGCTGGCCAGTTTGGGACCAGTCTTGGACCTTCAGTGTTCAGTGTGATGTTTAGTGAATCCGGGGACCACTGCTCCTCATGGGCTTCAAGCTTCATTGACCACTGTTCCTCATGGGCTTTAATGACTGCTGTTTCTCATGGGCTTCAAGCTTCAATGACCACTGTTCCTCATGGGCTTCAAGTTTCAATGACCACTGTTTCTCATGAGCTTCAATGATCGCTTTTCCTCATGAGCTTCAAGCTTCAAGGATCGCTGTTCCTCGTGGGCTTCAGTGACAACTGTTCCTCATGAACTTCACTGACTGCTGTTTCTCATGAGCTTCAAAGACCACTGTTCCTAATGGGCTTCGCTGACCGCTATTCTTCATGAGTTGCAAGCTTCAATGATCATTGTTCTTTATGGGCTTCAAGACTTGGTGACTGCTGTTTCTCACGAACTTCACTGATTGCTGTTCCTCATGAGCTTCACTGACTGCTGTTCCTCATGTGCTTCAATGGCTGCTCTTCCTCGTGTGCTTTACTATCTGCTGTTCTTTTTGCTTCACAGACTGCTGTTCCCTCTGGGCTTCAGTGACAGCTAGCCTACTTTAGACAAAGCTGAAGTTACATCTTCAAGTTTCATGCTCCATTGACTTTTTTCTTTCATATCCACATTTCAGAAGCCACTCTGATTCCTGATATGTTTGTTGTGAGGTGCAGAAATCGATTAGGCTGCTTTTGCATGCAGTGGCATGAGCTCTGTGGAATGCCTTCGGCACAGGTGCGTTACTTTCACTGTTTAGCTTGTAGCTTTGATTAAAAAAAAAAATAACAACCTCCTGGATTTACGTGATCTCACCGGTGAAAGGAGAATACTAGACTTTCTTGTGGGTAATGAGTGACAAGAGAGGTAAGAGCCATGAGAAGTGAGGAGAGACAAATGGTATCCTCCATGGAGGAATCAGCAAAAGCACCACGTCCTGACTTAGGTTTAGTCTCCCTTAGACAGACCAGTCAGCCGCACAGGGCTGAACCCCCTTTTCCTAATCAAGGTAACAAGACTTTGAGGAAACATCAGTACAAAACACCTGCTCCCTCCAGTTTCAAGTCTGTGTGTGTATAATCGCATCTCAGCCACGCTTTTTAAAATGAACATAAGCATCCGTCATTCCCTGCAAGGCCACTTGCTCGCCTTTGGGGTTAAACAGACGCATGCCTCTGTGACGCTGCTGGTCGAGTTACAGTGTCTGATTGAAACACAAGATGAAATGCCTGACCTCCACATTCTCCTCCTTTGCTAGATGTTATGTCTTATTTAATGACAGCGGCTAATATGCTGATCCGTTAGGTGCATCTTCACCCTGCTACCTGCTTGCTCTTTTTTTATCATCCTCTCCTGTCTGTCTTCTTGGCTAAGTGACTCCAGGATCACCAGATTTGTTATCATTTGGGGTAGCTGTTGTTTGGGGTAGATGTCATTTGGAATAGCTATTGTTTGGAGTAGTTATTGTTTAGCATAGCTTTCAATTGGAGTTGCTGTCATTTGGGGTACCTATTGTTTGAGGTAGCTGTCATTTGGGTTAGCTATTGTTTGGAGTACCTATCATTTGGAATGGCTTTTATTTTGGGTGGCCATCATTTGGGATACCCTTCATTTAACATAGGTATCTTTTGGGGCATCGTTTAGAGGAGCTGTTGTTTTTGCTAGCTATTCTTTGAAGTACCGATTGTTTGGAATACCTATCAGTAGGGGTATCTTTCATTTGGAATAGCTATTGTTTGGAGTAGTTATTGTTTAGGGTAGCTTTCAATTGGAGTTGCTATTGTTTGAGGTAACTATTGTTTGAGGTAGCTGTCATTTGGGATAGATGTTGTTTGGAATAGCTCTCATTCTGGGTGGCCATCATTTTGGATACCCTTCATTTTTAGGTAGGTATCATTTGGAGTAGCTGTTGTTTTAAGTAGCTGTTGTTTGGGGTGGCTATTGTTTGGAGTCGTTATCATTTAGAGAAGCTATAGTTTGGGGTAGATAAAGTTTCATTCCACTTAGCTGTTGTTGCTACGCTCTGCTTGTTCTGAGAAACACTTAAATTGGAAATGTCTGATTTCAGAACACCTCTGAAGGCAGACCACTCATTAAACACTGTTTTTGCTTTCATGTTACCGAATGAGCAGGAATTCTGCGGAGATGTTTGTGCCAAATTAGAGCCAAATTAGGAAGAGGAAGCTGACTCTGCTCCCTTTTCAAAATGGTCCTCAGAAAGCCCCCCCCCCCTTGAAAAAGGGCCGCAGGAGGAGCAGGGAGGATGTAGAGGGGTGTGGCTAACCGCAGGGTGGCACCTGTGTGCCCCACAGGATGCCTGCAGGCTCTCGCACCCCGTTTGCGGGCACAACGGCGAAACCTACACCACGGTGTGCGAGGCCTACTCGGACCGCGTCGCTGTTGACTACCATGGGCGCTGCCATGCCGTGGGCACGGTATCTGAGTTCTCCTCCGACACTGTCTGCGGCGCCGTGCGCTGTCCCCCCCTCTCCACCATGGACTGCAATCCTGTCACTCCCCCCGGTAAGTATACCCCATCTCCCTTGTGTCATTAAGAATGCAGAGATGGTCACCTACAAATCATTTAACACATACCAATAGAACTTTATTAATAAAAACCTGAATTATATCCATGTTTCTTAAAACAAAATGGTATACCAGTACCACAAACAGACTAGTGGACATGACTATACACCCTCCCCTTTGTTCTGATGATTCTGTGGTCCATGCCCCGCCCCCTTCACCAGCCACTCACATTCTCTCTGTCCACCCGTGAACAAATAATAATTTATTTTCAAAATGTCAGAGGCCCATATTAAACAAAAGGCCAGTATTTGCACATTAAATGCTGGTTTAATTGATCTGGAACCAACTGGGGGTCATTTCCAAAGGCCTTGTGTTTGGGTAAATTTTACATAACATACTAGGGTTTTGTGGGATTACTTTACACTTAATCATAAGGGCAGATAAATCCAAAAGATTAGTCCCTTGGTTGTTAAATGACCGGCGTGTTTCAGTGATTTTCTGCTTTTATGGTGAGAGTTGTTCCTTGCAGTTTCCCCATCACAAGTCCTCTTAACGTTATGAAGATGTCCTCTAGAGGTGTTTCGGTTCCAGTCTGGTTCCTGAGTTCTCATGGGTGGGGAAGGAATAGCTAGCAAGCTCAGAAGGCATGATAAGCGGGCGTGATGCTCGGGAGAATGTGCCGCATTCGGATCCCTGACCTGGTGGGCTGGGACCTTCAGGTCCGGCTGAGGATTCTTGGTCTCTGTTCTGGGAGGCAACGGGCATAATGCCTTGTTTTCACAGGGGCCTGCTGCCCACTTTGTGCCGGAATGCTGCGGATCGTGGTCAACGCCGGCCAGATGGACGTCTTCGCGAAGGTGAGGGAACCTGCTACGCTGGATTCTCAATGCCGGGGCTTCATAGAATTACCTGAACACGCCGTAATTGTTTAAATGACGTGCAAACAGTGCGCACATGACTGGGCAGGAGTATGGGATGTTAGATAACGTTATAACCATGGATGCCCCCCCCCGTAGAGAAAATTCTTTGGAAACATACCACGCGCCCCCAAACCATCTGCCTTAATTGTTCTGTTTAATTCCAAATACAGAAAGGCAAGTCTGCCTGCTATATCGGGCTGATTCTGATCCTAAACACAATGTATTCTGCGTAATGTGATCATAAAAAAAAAGATTTGACCCCCCTCCTCCGCTCTACTCAGGTACTGGTAACAAATTAAGAAAATCCATTAATGCATATCCCGGAGTATTAAAGAAGAAGCCTGGGGTTTTTGGTTCTCCTACACGTGATAATGTTCCGCTACTGTCTTTGGGTGAATCTCAATTTGTGTACTTGACCGTACTTGTGTTCTTCTGTACGTCATCTTCCATTGCCGAAGACCAGTTCCAATACTCAAGAACAGTACTACAGAGGACAATGAAAATACCCGGCCCAAATATCAAGGATACGTCAGTTCCATCGTCCCTAAAACAAAAACTATCCCTTGATTTAGTGCAGCCCGAGCTTGTTCTTGGAAAGCAAGGTGGCAAGACCGGTCTTACCAAGACCACAAGTATGATCTTTGTGTTCTCGGTATTGAGATTCACCCGTTTAATTCTGTGACGCATAGCAGCGTTTACTGCTACAGTTTGTACTGTCAGTCAGATTCAAATCTGTTGGTAAAAAAGTGCCCACAAGAGGGCAGTGTGGTGCTTCCACTCTTGACACAATACAGCCCCGGGGGACGCACAGGTGCACAAGATTGATTATCCACTTGAAGAGTATTTGAGCAAAACTTAATCGTATTTGCCTGTTTTTGTGGTGGGATGAGTGCCTGATTGATTCACCCACCCACGGTACAGTAAAATAAGTAAATGAGAGGATTCCGAGGACGTTTTCAACCTGAGGTAATCCTTCGTGAAACACACCCTCAGCTATCCCTGAAGTTTGTATAAACCAGGGGTGGCCAATCTTATCCGCAAAGGGCCAGTGTGTGTGTGCAGGTTTTTGGGATAACCTGTAGGTCAGCTGTTCAAACCCAGGTGTGAGGACTCTTCAGCCAATCAGTCCTCTAATTAGTAATCCAATTAGGGAGTTGCAGCGAAAACCCGCATACAGACTGGCCCTCTGCGGATAAGATTGGCCACCCATGTTATAAACAGTCAACAAATATTTCTGCTAAATTATTGCAACCTTCCAGAATGTTCCCTGTTTAAATAACCATGCCACGGCGCAGTTGTTGACGTGACTGCGGCCTCCTGCGTTGCAGCTGAACGACAACCAGCCGGTCACCGTCCACGACATCCTGCGTATCCTGAGGCTTCACGTCTCGGTCCCGCAGTGCGACGTCTTTGGCTACCTGAGCATCGACTCAGAGATCGTGATCCTCATAGTGCCCGTGGACCAGCAGCCTACTCCCCTGCAGGTAGGGGGCGCCGTTTGCTGTGCTGTCTGTATGATGCCATTACCATACACTGGTGTGCGGGTTGTACCTTTCTTATAAGCCCAGGGGGGGTTGGGCAGCCAGTTTTTATAATTACATTTAATTATTTAGCAGATACTTTTATCCAAAGCTAAGTATAATTCAGAAAGCAGGGTCAGACAGTCCCTGGAGCAGCCATGGGACTCAAACCACCAACCTTCTGATCACATATACAGCATCCTAACCCGCTGAACCCCTCACCACCTTCCTTGCTAGTTTTTGGTTCCTCTCCTCTATTGCCTTCTGACTTTTTCTTTCCATCTTCCCTTTTTTCCTGTTCCATGTACCTTTCTGTACAGATAATGTTATAATGGATTTCCACACTTGGGTCTAAACCCAAAACCCAGCCACTTAATCCAGCCCTTACAGCACCGGCCCCCCTCAGCTACTTTATTGAGTGCAAACATCGTCCTGATGGATAACTGACAATTCTTTACTACTGCTTACGTTACATTATGTAACCATCACATTACTGCACCACCCATAGTAGTGCTGGTGCATCATGGGAATGTCACTCCTGTATCTGACCTTAGGATATACCTTTCTGTCTGAGAGGTCATTCTACTCTACGCCCGTAAACACATCTATTATAATTGGCTGCAGGAGAATCATGTTTCCGTGGTGATCCGCTCATTGTACCATAAACATAAACATCTCACCCCCAGCCAGAGAATTAGAGGAGAAATTGTCCCTCTGTTTATGAAATCTTCCGTCGCACCACTGTCCAGGGGGTGGGTTTATATGAAAGGTTCTGAACGGGCCCAGTTTGTCAGCAGGCCGCTCACATACGAGCGGCACATACTGCTCCAGTAATCAGAACAAAGACTGAGTCAAACCACCGATAGGCATGGCAGCCCCGGTCAACAGGTTAGACTGCTTCAGTGCCGAACATGAGATGGTCTGGAGATGCCTGGAATATGAATGGCTGCCAGTTCAATTAGAAAGGCTGACAGTCATTAAGGAACATTAAAGGGAAGGTCTTCGGATGCTGGATTTCAAACACACTAAAAAGACGGCTATCATTTCAACCCACAGTTTAGTTCTAACGACATACTAATTTCATGTTTGTATGTGGTTGTCCTGTGTGTAGTTGGGGTGGGTGGGCAGTTCACTTTGTAGCCTCAGATCTCAGGTGTCATGGGCTTGACTCCTACTGTGGGTTTTGTGTAAAGTACCTGGGTACCTGGGTCATTTTCCTCAATAAATTGTTTGTTTTTCCCCTCCATAATTTTCTCACCAGACCAAATCCAAGTGCTGGAAAAACTGAACATGACTTTATAACATCAGCCAGAAACAAGGAACTGAGGGAATTAACACCCCTGGTCACATGACTCCCTAGATAGCCACGCCCCCTTACAGTCATATTACCTTCTCTTGTGTCAATCTAAGATGTTGTTCTCTTCAAGTCTTCACCTGCTTTTGGGGTGGCTTATTTTAGAAGGGCTTAATAAATAGAATTGCAAGAAATGTTTAAATGAAGTGCTACTTCTGTGACTGTAACAGTATTGTGTGATTCATTAAGAGGTGATTTCATCCTCTTCCTTCTAAATGGCCACTTGGGTTCTTCATCAGTAGCTGGTTTTTTCTCCATTGAGAATAATTTAGATTTAGTTTCCTCGCACAGCTAAACTCTAACAGTTCAGACCAGTCAGTTTTCTGCGTGGCCTACAGGTGGCGCTGTGCTCTGCCAGGCATGTACCTGAGATGATAGTTCTGTCTCTCCTCTCCACCCCCCCCCCCTCCAGATCGAAGCCTGCAGTAAGGAGGCTGAGAAGATCGACTCCCTGATCAACTACGGCAGCCCCTCCCTCATGTCCCACGTACCCCTCTCTGCATTCCTGACCTCGGAGGTGAAGGTCTCCACCATCAACTCGTCAGGTCTTCCTGCAGCCAGGTCCCAGGCCAGCTGCCTGGTCTTCAGCCTTCTCCTGATGGTGATCGTGGGCCTTGGAGGCACCTAGCTATCAGCTCTCTACTGCCTCCTGCAGTTGGATGTTGAATATGAACCCTGGACATGCTTTCAATCCAGACACAAAGCTCTTCCTTCCCATGACAATCAGCATCACTCCTAAACTGACTAATCAATTTATGTATAAGGAGCAGCTTGTGCCAGCAGCATCCAAAGGGGTCCAACAGAAAAGGAAATTACTGAATCCCAGTCCTTGTTTTTAAATAACATTGTAGCACTTTGTCGACAAGAGAGGGACCAAGCAGCACGACCTCTATGGGGAGGTGACGTTTGGGTGATAGACTTACACTATAACACAGGTACAGCATTCATTCAGGTTTTACATAAAGGTTAGGAACGCTGAACTGGAACGAGGGCGGGCAGAAACGTGAAGCGCAATATTCTAGAAGGAAAAAAATGAATCTGTGCTAATCTTTATATGCCATACCAATGAATTTTTATCTCGGAATGAAGAACTATAGTCATGTTCATAGAAGTGAAAAACAGCATTTATCGAATAGACCCAAAGTATATGCTGAATATCTATATAACTTAATGCAATATTTTTATAATGTTGTCGAGAATCTGAATGGTTATATTTTGAAAAGTGGCTCAAGACTGACGTTTTTGTATCAATGTAACTGTCATTATTCTTGCATGCTGATGTGCGTATCGTGTCGTTCCTTTCAGTCTGTTCTGCCCAAGGTGGCTCCCCCTTGTCTCATTGTTACCGTTACCTTTGTCGTGTTTTATGTTGTGTTTGTTTTTTTTTAACTGTCTATTTCCTGTTTTCCGAAATTAAATGCGATCGTGCGGATAATATAGAAACCTGAGCACTTAAGCCCAACTGTGTCTGCGTGTCGCGTTACTACATATAACCGCACGGTCTGCCCTACTGTCAAAAATCCATCGAGGTATTTCAAGTACGATATCCGACGTACGTCGAAATCACAGCACTTGCCGTGTGCAGTCGGATTGTCTTGTAGAGGGAGTCTCCTGTGTCACGCCAAATTTTCAGGTGATCTCATTTTACTCTCCATTCACACATTTTCTCCAAGGAAGAAGACGTATCAAATTAATGGGGAAAAAAGCACGGGCCTCACATGAATAAAAAGATATTAAGAACTTTTATTGTTGACTGAAAACATCATAGGACAGTGGATGAAATGTGACCATTTTAGCAAATAACTATGCAATATTTTTTTAAGTATGCAATAAGTTTGATTTGAGACATTCTTTTTGCAATTACATATTATGACCACAAGGGGGTAATAAAACAGTATTTTTGTGCACGGTCTCACCAGTCTGCTACGGTGACCTGCAACAGAGACCTACTTCTCAAATAGTCGTATCAGGTGTCTGATTAAACCTCTGCTGGTTCCTTTTGATCCACTTTTGATTTACATGCTCAGATGCGCAAATACTTTCTTCTTGTATTCCATGATCAAATGAAAAGCTGTACGCCTTTCTCATGGCTCGCTGACGGGGAACAGGAGAGGTGAATGTGTGGATGCAGGAGTCATTTGTGGCTGAGCTCTTAATCAGCTGCTGTTGACCTTCTGCCCATGTCCGATACCCTCCTGCAGGGATATGAGGGCCTGCTGTGATATGAGGGCCTGCTGTGATATGAGGGCCTGCTGTGATATGCTCCCTAGAAAGAGAACCTGTCTATTGAAGGATGATGCCTATAATTGCACAGTGGTGGCAAAATCACAGGTGGGGGATTGAGTATAATGGCCTGTCTACATTTTTGGGTAACTGGAAATCCTAGGAGTACAGATTTAGGGAGTCATGCTCTGTTAATCCTTCAGAGTGAAGCCCTAGTTGTCCAGAAAACATGGTCAACCTTGACTGCTGTATTTCACAGAGCCTTTAAGCTGCTGGGGATCGTTAGCAGGCGGCCGTGATTCTTACTTGTGGCTCATTTACGTGTCTAGGGAAGAGCCGGCAGAAGCAGCCCGACGATGAGCTCACCCTGGTGTTTTTGCCCCCGATCTGCCCCATAGAGGCCACCCCTGCCCCAGAATGATGGCCAGAAACCAACAAGGAATCTACACATTAGCGTAATGGACGTGGCATGTATCAAATGCAATCATAGGTGCCGGAAGCCGACGCAGGGAGAGTAATCTGAATTAATTGCTGCGAGAATCCAGCACTCTACGATTCTTTTAAGGTCAAGGGATTCATGTACTCAGCTTTTTACAGTGTTTGTGAAATTAGAGCCATGGTCTCAATTAACCTTTAAAGGCTGGAATCATCTGTTGTCCTGACTCTGATTCTAACGCCACCGACAAATATAAATCAGCGTTCATGACGTCAAAGCTACCTGTCTGATAGCAAACGCACCTAGTGCTGCGGCCACTTCCACAGGCCTTGTCCCGGTCAGGAGGACAAAGCTTCCAACATGGGGCCCATCTGCAGCCTTCATGTCCGCTATGATTAGTGAGCAACGGCCCCCCCGGCGCTCGCACCTGTCAGCTGCCCCCACGTCGCCCTCGGCCCGCCCGCTCCTGCTTAAATTCGCCTTCGCCTCCGCCTCTGGTGTCTCTCTCACCTTCCATGGGCTGCGCCAGGCCCCGTCCTCATTCAGCAACCTCCTTCCTCTCTTTCTGCCATAAACTCGACCCCAGACCAGGCCTTTTGGTCCAGATATTTGCCTCTCACACCTCCCTTTAGTTCTCCTAACGGTTCTATCTAACCGTTCATTTGCCCGGTTCCATTCAATCACCCACATTTACCCACTAAATCTGCTTTCTGTTCCTGGATACAGAGCAAACAAGACTAATTCTCGTCTCTATGACAAAAAGCATTCCTGACCCTTCTGCTCATTCAGTGCCATGTGACGACGATGCATGGCTTTAGACTGTCGTCTTTTCCTCTTAGATAACAAGGCCCCTTCTTTCACACAAACTGAAGAATGCAAGGCAGACACGGGAGAATGCATCCTTTTCCCTCTGAACTGAAGTAAGCTATGTCCGGCGAATGAAAACTAAACGTACTCAGCTAACAAAGAACATATTTTCTGCATGCCTGAATCACTCGCTCGCTTTATGCGTGACCTGAAACTCATCTAACTTTGCACACGAGTATCGTGAATGCAGCTGAAAGGTCATCTCTGTAAAGAGCTAGGTTTCTCACCTAAGACACAGTACAACCTCCTTCAAACAGTATGCAAGGCCATGATGGTATCTCAACAGGAAAGAAGCCATATGTCTAAAATTATAGACTATTTTATATTGGATGTTTCCGCAAATGTTAGGTTGTCATAATAAAGCATAATAAAGGACCTTTCGTGGAAAGAGAAGCTGTAATGATTTATGCAGAAAGGACTTGCTTTTTATTGTACTGTAATTTTATAAATGGCAGGACCTATGCATTTCTAGACTTTATAGTATTTCTATGTCTAATTGGCAAATCATCTGTTGTTGTTTCATAACTATGGGAGGGGGGGGGGGGGCAACCCGGGAGCTTCCCAAGTCCATAATCATTAGTATCTTTATTTGTTTCCTTTCCTTTTTGTTTATGAAGTATATAAATACCCAGAGACCTGTCAGATAACATTATATAAAGTCAGCATGGCAGCACCGTGAGTGAATGAAATTACTTGTATAGAAAGTAAATAGGTCATGCTTTTGGGCACATGATATTTTGTGAAAGAGCACACTGTCATCGTTGCTAAGATGCTGTCTGAAAACACCCTTGTGTCAAGTTAATCGTAACACAAAATGTAAGGATAAATGTTTACATCATTTTGAAAACTCATAAATATCATTTACATCATTTTGAAAACTCATAAATATCAAATATATCCAATGGTTAAAGCTTTGAAGGCTATTGTCATAGTGTGGATGTATCTATGATAACGTAATCAGGACTACAATGGCACACGCGTGGCACTTTCTGGTTTATGGCTTTTAACATAATTAACCCAAACCTGTCGTCTCCCTGCACCCCTCCGAGAATCTTTCCCAGAGACAGGGGTGGGGTGGTGGGGGTCACTGCTGTTGGCTGGGTTCCAGATGGCTGGCCTGGGGAGGAGTGGGGATTTCGACAAAGTCACACCAACCAGAAATAGGGTGGGAGATAATTTACCCACTCATCCGTGATCTGTTTTAGGGAAGCCTATTCCAGCATTGGCCAATTTTTCAGCAAAATCAGGGAGTAGAATATTATGTGGCATTAAAGCTATATATTTCGATATGTGGCGTTCTGCTGTGATTCGGCCTTTGGGTATAATTTACCCTCGTGTACATAACTACCGCTAAAGCCTATGGGCCTGGGAAGGTGGTCAGACAATGGCTCAGTCACTGGTCCCTGTCACTGCCTGTAGACTTTGGGGGGAGGGGTGTGAACGGGTCAGAGGTTTTCGGTCTTGGTGGATCTGGAAATAAGTAGCAGAAAAGTCGAATAGGATAAAACAGGACAGTTATCTGCCGGCATTATCTCTATCTACACCGTGTTTTACAATGATGTGCAGTTCCACAGTCACTTGCGATATTTTTTAGTCATTGCAACAGAGATTTTGAAATGCTGCCTGTCGATTGTTTTATTTTACTAGCAATACAGCTAATTTTTACCCATGCGGTTGTCCGTTGCATGAAAAGCACTCCAAACCCCCAGCGGTCTCGATTTCCCGATTGCAGTTTTTTGATTCAGCTTTTGTAGTTTTTTGTATGGTTAAATGCCAAGCTGATTTCTTTCGGAAAGCGATAAAATGTTCTTGACGAAAGTTCTCTCTAATATGGTAAATTTGTAGAGTATTTCAAAAGTATAAACCAACAACAATTTTTTAAAAAGCTTAAATTTGACGCCGGAGGCCGTCATCGGCAAATCTCTGATCTCAGGCATGAGGATAATGGTCGTGAAAAGTACCCATGACGGAAAGACATTAGGTTGGTCATGGATGATATCAAATGTACCTATGGCTTTTTTAAAATAAAAAGAATATATTCTCACCGCAAATGGCTTTATATAGCCTACCAAATTATACGATTTTGCTGCTGTTTGATACACGTCTCCTGAAATATCATATTTTGTCCTAACACCTCACAACTGCATAGGCTACATTATATTAGGCTATACATTATTTTTAAATTAAAAAATGCTAAGAGGTTATAACGACCGTGAAAGAAATGCACCCGAAGAACACTATGAGTGGGTCCGATAACCCGGGTATTTTAAACTGAAAATAGGATATGTTTACAGTGTGCAATAAATGATGCGAACTTAAGAGTGTCCTTCATTAACTTCTCGAGTTACGCTTTCCATTTCCAGACAGTACTTATTCCAGCCCGGTGTAGACACACTTTGGTAGATATATAGTTCGCTAGCTACGTAGCAACTGTGGATAAGTTTGGTTTACAGGGGGACCCCTGCCAGCAAAGTTTGTCTAGTTGACGAGCGTTTTAAAAATCTAACGAGTATTTATTCTTAATATTCATTTCATAATGATTCTAATAAACGATTTACAAGCGATCTAAATGGGAATTCCTACTCAACTTACTTGCAGCCACACAACGTTCTTCGCACGTCTATAATTAGAAAGTTAACAGTAAGTTACGGCTATGAAGACACATGCTACCGGAGTGAAACGCTTATTATATTTGTACAGGGGCAAGTTTAGCTGGGCGAGTTTCGAAGCGGGGCTGTTCGATCTGGGCGGGGCAAGGTGGCCGCGCTAGCCAATCAGATCGCTCTCTGCTCTTCTCAAGCAAAGACTAGAGAAGTTGTGAGAGGCACAGCTAGTCTGGAGTAAGTGTGAACCACAATGGATGCGGTACCTTGTGCTCTGGTGTTAATGGTCCTGTTCATGGGAAATGGCATTCAGGAAACTCGAGGTAAGCGAAAAGGGGAACTGAGCCGAATGGGGGATTCTTCTTTCCATCTTGATGACGGGGCGTGATTTCGGATCTTGCGTTGTTTCTCTTGGTCTTTGTTACAAGATGCGTCTGCCCAAAAGACTCCAGTCTTTCCAAAGATGGCGCAGGTCAGAGAGATCTGCACTGTCAGGAATGTTTATTGTTAGGGGAATATCCCTGGGTGGGAGCAAAAAAGCAGTGGCGGAAGATCTAGAAGTCACCCGCACCTAACTGTGCCTTAGCCAAGGCAGTGACGAAAGCGTTATCTACAGTGGCCAATTCATTTGCAACCTGCTGTGCTTCAACGCTGTCGGATTTAATGCTTCTCAGGAGCGCATACTCAACTGGAATTCAGGGTGTTCACTGGCTGTTGTTATCACACCTAATAATTAGGGTCTTGATGCATGGTGAACGCTGGCCCCCGCCCGCCCTGAAGATCTTCGCGGCGAAGTACTTGTGGCCGGATAATTGTCCCAAGAGGCATGCATATTTGGAGAATAGCCGTGAACTACAACAAATGAATTAAAATTAAAAACACGAGTTGCAGCGCGTTATTTTGTAGCCTACAGAGTAATGCGTGCAAATGACCGGTCAGGGTTACTTTAAAACCCGTGTGAAATCATGCAGTATTTATCTCACATAGTAGCTGCTTTCTCCTAAAGTCTTTCATTCGTTTATTTACAGAGGTCATGAAAATGCGCGCTCTGTACAACTAATACGTTCGGATATGTTGTTGATCAATCAGAGAGCACGCGCTGCCATTCATGCTCTGTAGCTGGAGTTCTCGTATTTTTGGATCGTTTCGAGAAAACGTGCAGTTTTTTTCGCATTATCTGTACTACATCTTAACTCATTTAAGTCACGTTTTGAAAGTAGTAGCTTTCGCATAGAGACCCGTTATGCCATTCGCGTATTTCTGTAAGGTATCGAATATATTATCGTGCACCTACTGTTAACTGTCATGTTAATGTAATTAGTGTTCAATTTTACTGCCCTTTTAAAACACTGAATACATGCCGAAGACCACGAGAAGTCGAATTTGTTGTGTATGGCAATTAGCAAAACACTGAGAACGGAATATATTGTGTTGCACAAGTGCATCGGACGCGTATACAGCATCCACAGATTGCCCCTGTTCAGAGATCGATTAATGGGAGTGCGAGCAGTACAACTTTCAAAAATTTTCAGGATGATTCGGTTGCACAACTTCAAACGAAGGAACAAAATGTACGCGAAAATCTCGACGGGAGATCGCTGTGGTGGAATGGGGAGGGGGTCTCCGGTGTAGGGAAGCGGGGTCTGCGTGAACCTGGCGACGCGAACATGAATGAATCGGGTTCCATTTGCGTCACAATGCGCCGAATTAAACGGACTGAACAAAGCCTCGCGCGGGACCTGTCCCTTCGTGTTTACCATGGTGTCAGCAATGCGCCATGTGTCTTTTACGTGTGCATGTATATATGGCTCTTTCCCACTCACTCTGTCACCTGCCATTCATAGATGCGCCATGCTGATATTTGATAACGGCTGAACGAAATACGTGCATTTCTCCGACAGGCGCAGTGAATGTAGTTATTTAGTTTGCTGGATTAAACGTGGTGCACCGCTTCATAGTCTCGTGCTTTTGGTGCGACACAGGCAACATATACGTTTTCATAATTGGGATTGTCAGAGCGAAAGCCTATGGATGCCATTGGGTCTGCATTAAGTACAACAGCGCAGACGAATCCAGCTGTTCCACACACAACCTGTTTGTGTCTTGGGCTGGTGTCTTCACAAGTACGAAAATGTGCTTCACGTGCCAGCAGCTTCACGGTGTATGCTTTGGCGTGTTTGTTGCCCATCTGACGCGAAAACGGCGTTTCTCGCCTTGCACTGCCGTTGCCGCAATAACTCTGTGACTTTGGAGGTGAGAGAGGTGTGTCATTTAGGTGGTGCATCTCCGGGAATCCTATCGCAAATATTACCGACCTCCGCAGCCATGTTAACTCGAAGAATCACTGGAATCTTCAGGGCTATACAATTAAACCATTTTAAGATAATATTGATATATCAAGATTAATTCTCTCACACGAAGACCTTCCTATAAGCAACAGCCCCAGTCCAGATCTGCGTCTGTTGTATCACAAATCTGCAACAGTGCGTTACAGACAGGGTATTGCCAGTATAAGATGACCAATGTACAGTATCTCGTAAAAGAACACAAATTGCCCCGCATTAAAGTTAAGAGAGCCATACTCGATTGCGGAAGTTGTACAGGTCTCTGATGTGTTTGGAGTGGAGATTACCAAACGCATTTCGCATGTTACTGAGAACTGTATCTGAAACTTTTGAAACTTAGTTTCAAATGTGGGACGATTCTACCTGTAACAATCTTTGTTGTGTTTGTTAGCATTAGAAAAGCACAATCACCGAAGGTAATATCGTGTAATATTTTAACTTCTTAGCAGTAATATATACAAAATATTCCAGATATGAACTAAATATCTATTCTCCTAAGTGAAAAGTAGGGGTTAGGAAACAGTTCCTCGTTGGATCTTCTGTTTTTTCCATATCACTGGTGCAAGAACTAAATCCGTAATACCGGTGGTTAAAATTTTTATTTGTGAAGTGTAGGTTGGTGTTGCGAAGAGGCAGAGACTTCGTGACTTCATTCGTTTTTCATGTATAGCGATCTTGTTTACCGTCATAACGCCGGCGTTTTTGTGCGCGTTTTCCCTGCATTGCCTAACCTTCTCATAGGCAAAGCCGCATTTGAAATGTGCGCAGTCAATTTGGGAAACTGGCCGCTGCGCTTATTAGGCGAAGTAAGTGGGTCTTGGTAGAGAGTTTTCTGGATGCTCAAACTGCAGGTTTGTCAGGGGTAGGGAGGGCTTACGTCCCCAGGAGGCAGCCTGCCGTTTTTTCCCTGCAGAGTAATAATAAAGAAGACAGTCTCTTGCTCACATTCCGACCGCTTGTAATCCTACTATAAGGGGGTGGAAAGTTACCGTTTAAATTGTCATTCGCGCAGCTATCTGAATCACGGCTCTGCCGGCTCCGAATTGCCTAGAAAAGGAGCTTAGGTCTTGTGTTTCAACCACCTTTTAAAGACCCTTAGGCGACGCTTTTCTGTTCCCCTGTGGTCATCTTTATTTCGGCAGTGCGTTTGAGCCTACCGTCTGAACTCGTGCCCTTAGAAATACTGCCATTTCAGTTATCCTTGTCCGTTGGCTACTAGCGATAGGTTAGCCTAGAGACCTAATCTTTAAGAGGTTCATCATATTAAATTCTCTGAAATTACGATAATCGCAGCACTATGAGGTTTAGGGAAACGCAGATCTGGACTGGGGCTGTTGTGCTGTGTGGAATTCTCAAACTAGGGGCATGGTTGTTAAAATATCTCAGCTAAACAAATCGTTGGGGGTTAGTTCAGATTCATTTGGAGCTACATTCAGGGCATTGACACACTGGCCAATGCAGGGGGGAGGCAGCACTTTACAGGGCTCTTTGAATAGGCCTACATAAAATATACAAAAAATTGGGCAGGGTGGCCCCAGGTCACATTTTATCTGGGGGCCCAGAATTTCTAGCTATACTCCTGGTGGAGGCTGGTTGTAAACTGGGCTCTGTTGGACGGGGGGAGAAGGCATTTATGATGGGTAGGGCTGCTGAGCATATTGGATATGAAGAGGCTGCTTGTTGTAATCTGCTGTTAAGTGGCTCATCTGCGGCGTCTGCTTGGGTGCCATTATTTGAGAGTGAGCCCTAAATTTCATTCTTTAAGTGGACGGTAAGGTCACTAGTGCACGGCTGGGATGGAAATGCACCAGGCTTGTGTGCTGATGTCCACCATTGGGGTCACCCCTCCATTGCTCTTTGAGGAAACCCTAAAGTTTTTGGGGCGGTCTGGACATGAGGCTGGCGGCCGGGCGGGTGGTTGGGGGTGGTTGTCTCTGGCAGATGCCACTGATCTATCCCCCCCCCCTCCTTTGTACCCAAGGCCACATCTGGTCAGGACAAAAGGGCTGCATTAATGGCTGGGGGGCCCCAGAGTAAAGGCTATGACCTATGCAAAAGACTCCCAGAGCTACAGCCAATAAAGGCTGGGAACAGGGGCTCCTTGGGCGGGGTGGGGGGTGGGACTTGTGCCATGTGGTCACAGTGACTCACACCCCCTTCCTCATTTTCCCCCTCGTGGTGCCTGCACACGGATCCGGAGGCAGCGATGTAGGATGGGCTGGCGGGGGAGGGGGGGAGGGAGAGGGGAAGCGGGGATCGCTGTTGCCAGGAGACAGGAGTAATTAATTCTTCTATGTGATGTCGCAATGAGTTGAGGCCAAATGGGGGCTGATGGGAAATAGGGTGGGGGGGCTTGTGTGAGGGGACACCCCCAACCCCTGCTGCTGAGTTCCCGAGTGCTGTCCACTGCTGCAGCCTTGGAGAGGCCTGATCTCACACGTGTTCCAAGAAGCCAGTCTACTGAACTGGGCAGCTTCTGAAGCCACGTTGTGTTTGGGGGACACTGGGGATGCACTGCGGGGGCTGTCCTCTTTGTTGGGGAGACCCTGCTTTGCTCACGTCTCCCCTCCCCCAGTCACAGTGAATCGTAGGCATTGCTCAGTTATTGCTGTGGATCTGAATGCTGAGTCTGCAGTGGTCTTGCACTTTGGTGTACTCTGAATTCTACTGGCCACCAAAGACTGAAATGCTGGTATCAGTTTGTCTTTTACCAAATCAGGCCTTGTGATGCACAACAGGAAACCATTCAGGTTCTGCATGCTGAAAACATAATCCTATGTGTTCAAAATGAAATCCTTTTGTTATTGAATGTAAATCAAATCTATATACATGCAAGATAGGATTCTGAAAGCATTTGCAGTACACATGTGCCAGTGACTGTTTTGGTCAGGAAGGCCTTCAGATTATTCTTGTATACCAAAACAGTAGGGCTGCTCGATTATGGTAAAAATCATAGTCCCGATTATTTTGGTCAGTTTTAAGATTATATGATTATTTAACATGACTACTCATTGACTTTGGAAATATCATGCATTTATTGAACTTAAAAATATTCCCTTTTAAACAGTGGATTTTCTTAAACCCTAAATATAATAAAAGCAGGGGGGAGGTGCTGGGTTTATAACACAAGACAAAATGGGAGCATAATTGCAAAACAAAATGTGGCACAATTATTTTAGCTTTTGTTTTGATGATCGTTGGAAGCCAAAATCATAATCGAATTTAAAATTTGATTAATAGCCCAGCCCTACGAAACTGTGTCCAACCATGGAAATTTAATAAAAATAGCGTTTGTGACCAAACAGTTACTGTGATGTAGTGATGACATGGCTGGCGTGTGCAGAAAACAGAGGAGGTTAATGGGCTAGTATTTTAAATAGTATTTTTAATCTTCTTGATTTGACAGCCTCTTTAAATAAGAGATTCTTTAGCACATTTCGCAGTGGGTTTTATGAAGAAGCAGCTTCTCTTTCCGTAGATTGTATTTGCATCGTAATCAAACTGTTTAGTGTTAATGTCGGTTGTGTCTGGGTTCTGCCTCAGACAGAACAAGATAGGGGTGTATCCTGGAAGGAACAGTGAGGAAGTTATGATTCAAAATAATAATTATCTTCATGACCCTTTTGACCTTGACCTGGATAAAAGGTTGAAGGATGGATGGATGGATGGATGGATATAGTCATTTTGACATTGGGGTCACTCCCGGCCGCACGTATTAAATCGTGTCGGGTCTGTCAGGTGGAAAACAGCCAGGTGTGTGTTTCGGATTCTGGGGTTTGAAATACAAGCTGCGTTCCAGGTCTGAGGGGAGAGACGTGCTATTAGCATGGACAGGGTGGGGCAGGGGGTGAGGACAAGGTGGGGTAGTGATGTGAGTGTTAGGGTGGTTGGGGGTGTGAGGACATGGTGGATAGAGGTGTGAGAGTTTGGATGGATGGGGGTGTGGGGGACATGGTGGACAGGGGTATGTTCTGAGAGTGGTTCTCCTTCCAGTATCTCTACCCCGCATCTGCTGTTTGGGGGGGGGGGGGGACTCCTGTCTTTCCTTATGCGCTAATATTCATGTGAAGCCTGTCTGCACCCCCTCCCCCACCACTGAAACTTCCATTGCCAGGGACCACTCACTTCTCAGCAGGAATTGCGTCAGATGGACTGCCCTGTGGCAATGCCCCCATCCGCACACATGCTGACACATACTCTGGTCTGAAGGGGTTTACCCAGCCTCTGGAGCATTTACCTTCAGCTTGTCTCATGGTATATATGGGTGAGCGACTTGGGGGAGAGGTTGGGGGTTTGGGGGGTACAGTTAAGGGAGGGTCAATTGCGTATGTAAAAGCAGTTCTGATTTGATCTACTACCAGTGGGAGTACCAATGGACAGCTTCAAATACAGATTTATTCTCGTATCTGACAACCTGATTAATTATTCAGGTTTTGCTTTGGGTTTCTGCCAAGAACAGCTCCTGGTGCCGGTCCGAATCCCCCCATCCTCACCTGCCGAATTTGCTTCGCGCGGATCCGACTGCGACCTCTGGCGCTACAAGTCCGCTTCCAGGACGTCTCAGCTTGCTTACCGCCCTCCCCATCCCGAAATAGTTTTGGCATCAGCACCATCTCTGCCATCTCAGCCCTGCCCTTTGCCAGGAGCTGACCTGCTGCCCGGGTATTTGGGCGCGTCCCCTCCCGGAATGCGTGTCCGTGCTCTTCTATTGATGCTCCGTCCAGAGAGGAAACTGCCAGTTGTTTTGTAAACTGGTTTCCTTCTGTGTATATGCCTTTTCCGACCTGTCACATTTAAATCTTCACGTTAATATATTTTCCTTTGCCTGCGCGCGTGTGTGTGTGTGTGTGTGTGTGTGTGTTTGCGAGGCTTTTCCCAGGCAACTGCTCACCTTACCCAACTGAAGTGTGGCAAAGGTGTCTGAGAATCGCATAGCAGCTGCGATGTTCTTGGAGGAGAAGAGAAAAGCGCGAGGTCCTGATTATGGCTGTGGAGGGAGCGGCGGGGCTCCGTCACGTGGCTGAAGTCTGCACCGCGACTCCCCCGGAGAAGTGTGCCTCGCTAGCGGTCTTGACCCTAACCCACCTATTCACTACGTTTCGCAGCGTGATTCACCCTTCTTTCGCTAAGGTTTCTTGTTACTGTATAGGTACTGCTCATCCAATGGTGTGATGCACCCCCGAGGGAAAGGGATCGGGCCGGGGGGGGTGTTCATCTTAAGATCCCTGTGGAGTCTCTCGAACCCAGGAAAACAAGGGAACTGAAAGCCAAATTCGATGGGAGGGACAGTGGGGGGGGGGTACCTGTGTGATTTGGGTCTGCTAGTGAATTTGAACCCCGCCGGGATTTTTACCATCATCATCATTCTTCTTTGTCTTCTTATTTCTGTTTGTTTGTTTATTTATTTGTTTGTTTATTTATTTAGTGAAACAATGGGCCCATTTGTCCGTGTTTGTCATTTATTCTCATACATGCGAAAGCACGTTTAGGTACCCTTATGCTGACACACCGGGTGTGAAAATGCTCGTTAAGGAAAACGCAGGTTTCTGCAGAGCGGTAGCACGGTAGGTCGAGTCTATCGATGCTTTTCCACTGGCATACAGGAACCGAGCCGTACCCAATACCCAATTGAAGTGGTGAGCCTTTACAGGAAGCCATGATCATTTTTTCAGAGAAAGCGATGAGGAGAAAAGTGAAAACTTTATGAAGTCTACAGGTTTAAAACATAATTTAGTAACCTTGTGTTAGGAATGTACTGTCTATTGTTTTGTGTCAGCCTGAATTGCTTTGGAGAAGATATTCAAGTTTTAAATTGGGTATTTGTGGAGGTGGGTGAAGGATGCAGTGCTTAAAATTGTGTAGCTTGTAATTTATATATGATTTTCTGCATTTTACATTGATATTTATGGCCTATGTTAAATGTGTTTGGCCCATCTGCCATTAGAGTAACGTTATTTTATCGGGTGCTATTTGCTTTTGGTGAATCCTCACAAAAGCAAATGCTTTCTGTTTTTGTATGTGGCTTTTACCCTTATAGATGTTTGTGCAGTGTGTGTGTGTGTGTGTGTGTGTGTGTGTATTTTTTTTAACAAAGAATCCTCCTCATACAATGCGAAGGCTTTGCGGATTAAATTACCGCGGACTCTATGCTCTACTCGCTTTTCGTGAGGTGTAATTTTGCAGCAATGCACGTACAATCTTCAAAGAAGTGAGTTCGAGCGTAACACTCTTAGCAATTTATGAATCGTCCTCAGTTTGTTTCAGGGGAAATGTGTCTGCTCCAGTCACAGGCAAGTCAGCACTATGAAGACCGCTTAAACTGAGCCCCCAACACTGCTTAGATACAAGAAAACCCCTCAAAAAAATAAAAAAATAAATAAATATATATATATATATATATATATGTATTTAATTATTAGCAATAAAATTATTTTCACAGTTAGGCCTATATTTTCATTGTCGCTGCGTGTGTACACACGGCAGAACGTAACACCTGTCACAGGTCTTTTTTATCGTGTACGCATATAGGCTACATAAAATCGGACAAAATCTGTTTTCCTTTTTTATAAGAACATATACTTCTGTTTCTCGGTCAGACCACAGGAACACGACAGGAAGATATGTACCGGTACCTCTAATTGCATCCGTTTTTGCTTTTTCGAGGTCAGTACTTAAGCGGCCCGGGTTGTTGTCGAAGCCTGCTGAACGGAATACAATCTATTGGATTAATGCATACGGAATATCATTAAAGGCGTGTTTTATTTTATAAACCGCAACATCTGTGCTTATATATAATTTTAAGCATTTGTCCGTATTTAAGTTTTGAGTAAAACGTCAACTAAAACTGGAAGTACACCAACTGTATTCATCCATTTAAAAAGCGCACAGAGGGTTAAGCAGCAACTGACAGGTGAGATATTTAAATTTTTCATTGTAGTTTGTAAGCGAATTTGATGACTACATGCAACGCAAATGTATTGAATCTTTTATGCATATCATTATGAAATTGTAAGTACTTTTTGTGGTGTGATATCCACAAATCAGAGATATTATTTGTGGGAAATTATTACATTGTAGCTCTGTCTTATGTGGATGGGCCGGCTACCGAGAGTTACCCCCCCCCCCCCAAATTTCAATCAGAAACAATTTGATGGAAATTTAGCATACTGAAAACTCCCAATAAATGCTAGGTTTCGTGACTTGTTAACAATGTTACGACTTTATTTCATTGACACAGATGCCGTCCTCCGTCTTTTAAAATGAATTTATGCGTGACCGTTCATCTGATACTCCTCAGATTAGTGTTCTCCACATTTGTGCCTGCTGGGAGAAAATGCTAATTGCCTCACATTTATTCTTGTGTGTATTTTGGAACCGAAATGAATTTACTATTAAGATAACTGTCAGAGAGCTCCTGGTTTAACTAATGGCGCTGCTGACGCCAGCCTCTGGCCCAGCTCTCCCTGGGATTTCAGCGGCTGTTGTTTCGTGTTTGTCTGCTTCATCACCCACAGTTCCGCGATAAGGGCTGTGTACTTGTACTTTAGACTGAACAAACTCTCCCGGCTGCCTGTCCGGAGCTTAGGCGCTCCGACGGAGTCTGGACTGACGGATGGTCCTTGTCAGCAACACCGCAGAACCTTTAATGACGTGACTGTAGCGGTCCTGCTGATTATGGTGCGGGGATAACTCGAAGAAGGCAGTAGTGTGGTTAATCACCACCCCCTCTCTATTTCAGATTATTTCCAAGGCACCCGTCCTTTTGCGTCACCCCCAGATCGTCCTTGAATGATAAGCGAGCTCAGCCCGAAAGGACGCCGTGGAAGTATGGCTGAAGGGTTGTCTGATAGGGCGGAGGGCGGTAGTCTGCTCCTCCAGTATGTAGCAAACTCGCTGGCCATAAATTCATATGACCCTCTTCCTATCTTAAATTTTAGCCTGCTCCAGACCTCAAACACCGTAGGGTCAAGCCTTTCACTACATCCTTTACCTTTGGGGGCTCGGGGGAAGGGATACAGTAAATGTATTATAAATTTAATTTATTGCATATTACACTAAATGGGCAATGTGCAATGTCCAGACATCGTGGTTCTTAGCACTTGAAGCAGCCCCTTGAGACGCGTTTAGTGAAATGCATTAGATCCGAGTGGGGCAGCGGGAAATAACGCAGATTCCGGCCAAATGGTTGCGGCGTCGTTGCCTCATTCTTGTTTACTCTCAAACAAAACCCAGCCGGCTTCACCGGCTCCTTTTCCCCCTGCTTCGCTCGGCTGTTCACGCTGCGCTGTTTTTCCGTATGATCACACGGCGTGAGTTTCGCCTAATATATTTATATTTTTACAGTTCTCCTACTCGAAATGGTGTGTCTCATATTTTGGGATCCGGTAGTGGAATTGCCATTGTGTAATGCGTCACAATTGCGGTCAGAGGCACTATGTGGCTGTACTGTTTTGCAGGAACCACGTTACGCGTGTTTCGGATGCGAAGATCGTGCAGTGAATTATGTATTAAAACCGGTGTCTGACCAAGTTGTTAATGTCTGTTTGTTGGCAGTTTCCCTTTCCCATTGGGAACGGATTTATTCTTGTTCCAGGTGCTTACCGCAGGCTATTCACAGCACGTTTTAATAAATACATGCAAATAAACACTGAACAGTACCGGGTAGTGTTTTGTAGAAGTACAGCCGCAACTTCATCCTATATAGCAAAGAGGCACTGATATTGACCACACATCTCTTACTAAGTTACTAAGGATAGTACTGGATAGTAGGCTACTGACAAAGATCATAATAACGAAAACAATCCTCCGGAATGTCTTGCACTGTGCAGGAATCTGCCCTATTTCCTGTGGTATGCGTCGATGTTATATATATAATATATGTATGTATGTATATGCATAAATTACTGGAATCTGTTACTGGAATCTAAACATTGATATGCCGCCTTAGAATCTTTACGATTCACATCCCTTCTTCTTTTATTTTTCTTAATCATCGTCAGCGACATTCTGCAGTTAGCCCGACTGGGTTATTGGTGATTAGCAGTAATGCGGAAAATTGGAGTCTGCGGTTAAATCGGCTGGCCCCTTTTCCCTTGCCCATGGTGGCGCACCTCCGTGTATGTGCCTCTGATTGATCCCGAATGTGTCAATGCTGAGCCAGTCGAGCATGGCTTTAGGCACCAGCATAGATTGAGTGTTTCTCCTCCCTGTGTTGATCTCTGGTCTATTTGGGAATTTCGAGAATGCCTGTCATTCCGGATTGTTTGTTTTGGCTTTTTATAACCTGTCCCGTTCAATGCAGACTCCAGACAGCTTTAACATCATTAAAGAAGGCCAAGCAGAGGCACCCTCACCACATAGTGCTACCATAAGCAACACTAATCTTTGGGGATTCCTGGTCCCTGACTGTTCTAGGTGCTTTGCCTTACATACATTACCTAGAACGCTGTGGACTGTCTGGCAGAGAACTGGGAGGGAGCAAAAATGCGGACCATCTGGGCATCACCAAGACCTAGTTTGAGAAACTCAACTCTGTAGCAGAGGATAAGCAAATACTGTAATTAAACAAACAATAAGACATTGCTTGGGGGTTTAACCTGGGAGGGGGGGTTCAGCTTGAGACAGTCAGTGTGAATATGACATATTTTGGATATTATTTGCTGCTGTTTCTTCATATAGCCTACAGTTCAGTCAAGTGAGGAAAAAAAACTCCAGATCAGCCTTCTTTCTGCCCCCGTAACACCTCCTACTGTCTCCATGGGACTGAGCAAATGCCTAATGTCGGGTCAGAATGACAGCGCCCCCTTTTGGTAGTAAAGTGCATAGGACTGTTCTTGAGCAGGGTTTGTCCTTGGTCCCCCTCCCACCATGGCATGGCCAAGGCCTTCTGGGTCAGTCGTATGGAGTGTCTTTTGGTAACAGGACACACCGGCTGCCATCTGGAATGTCTTTTTGCATTTTGTTTATTTTTCTGTTATTTGCTGTGTCGCCTCTGTATGGACTTTTGAGTGGTTGCCCTGACCTTTGCAGGATGGCCATTCAGATCCTCTTTCTCCTGGCTTATGACAGAACGACGTAACCTTGTTCCAATTCAAAGGCTGATCTCTGTTTTTCTCCTCTGTCTTCGGCTCCCTTTCTCTCTCTGTCTCTCGCTATTTCCCCCTGCCCCGTTCTCGCTCCCTTTTTTGTTTTCATTTGCCATCTGATTGTATCTGGTTTTCTTTGCTGTCCTGGTCCACGTTTTGATTTGTGGTCCGCGCATTAATTGAATGTTTTCTATGGCTCTGTGCTGAAACCAGAATTCCCAGAACAGAGCTGTCAGGCGCCTCAGGTCCTCTGTGGGTTACTTTCTCTGCGGCCTTGAGCCGGCTCAGCTTGGGTAAATAACTCTGTGGTAAATAGTACGGATCCTTTTCAGTAAAGCTATGCCGCGACGCAAATAAAGAGCGTGAAGTGGCATTTGCTGATGTTTACAGTCCAAGGCCGCTTCCTGGGGAAATGAGGTGTAATTTAATGGCACTATTGAGTTCTCGGAGAGAGAGAGAGAATCCGCTCATGTACGACTGAGATGTTATGTAGCGCCTGCGTGTCGGCACCGAAACTCTTGCGTCAAACGGGAAATAGCTTCCGAGCCACGCCCCCTGGCTTGCATCAACTCAGGGCCATGGAACTGATTAGAGATGCACCGATTGTATCGGCGAGCTATTGGTATCAGCCGATATAACAACAATCAGCCGATGGTTAAAAATTAGCTGATATTTACTGCCGATAATTCCCTTTAAAATGGTATCCCATACTGCTTCGCACACCCGTGTATTAACCAGTTAGAAAAATGTCTGCTGTGTAGAGTTATTTTAATGTTGGCGAAAATGACGTTACAAATGCATTTTGCAGAAATTGTTCTGATAGAATGTAATGAGAAGGATCTACCAATAAACATTTCAACACCGCACTTTAAGGTGAGACAGGGAAGAGTATGAAGAGTTTCCAAAACACAAATCCTGCAGTACTGCAGAGTAACGCCGGCCCATCAGTAAAGCAAACATTTGATAGCAAAAAGACAATTCAAAGCAGACAGTGCAAATCAAAAGGTATTACTCAGAAAATTACAGTTTATCACAACTGGTGATCAGCCCTTCTCTGTTATAAATGTTATAAATATATAAGGTGTATACAGTCGGTGTTTTCTTACCAAAAAATAAATACTTTTACATATTTTTCGAATGTAATTAATTTTTACATTTATTTGGGTGGAGTGTGCGGAAGTTATTGGTGCATCACTAAAACTGATTATTAAGAGAATCGTTGCCATTGACACTTAGCTATGTGGAAAGAATTGTGCTTATATGAAGGATTTTCAAAGATGGACAGTGTTGGGGTTGGGGGACACGCGGCCTCTCCATACCTCGGCAGTGTGTGGAGATCCACTCGGGTAAGAGAGGAGCTGGGAAGAGTTCCCTTCAAGGACAGAGCCGCGTGCCGCCGCACCTCCTAACAGGAGGTGTCATCGGGGAAATTATCATCAACCATGAACGCTTGATCGTGGATGGATGGACAGCAATCCGGTAGCTTAAGAGCTGTCTGTGTTTTGGTGTAGTAGATGAGTCTTTTTGTTGGTTGGGTCCAAAGCTATGGAGGTATTAATGTTCCACCCCTTTGGCTTTGCCCCCCCCCCCCCCCCCCTGTCTCTTGCAGCCTTACAGTGCCACTGCCACACATGCGCCAACCTCACCTGCGTCACGGACGGCGTGTGCCACCTGGCGGTCACCCGACAGGGCGGCGGCGTGACGGTCCAGCGCACCATGTGCATCGCCGAGAAGGACCTGATTCCGCGCGACCGACCCTTTGTTTGTGCCCCCTCCCTGAAAGACGACACCGTCTACCCTGTGTGCTGCAGCACCGACCTCTGCAATAAAAACCTCAACCGGAGCTTCTTCCCTGGTAGGCATTGGAGGGGGGGGGTTAGGGTTATGGTGGTCTATTTTGTTTCGGGAACCACCCCGCAGTCTATAATATATAATTTGCCTTCATCTGCCATAATATTTGCATTTCATTCATTTAAAAGACGAGTGCAAAGTGACATTTTTTTTGACAAACAAGGACAGACAGTTCCTGGAACAATTGGGGGTTAAGGGCCTTGCTCAGGGAACCAACAGTGACATCATCTCCCCATGACAGGCACAGTCTCCTAACCCCACTGAGCCACATGCCTCCCCCATAATCATTATGTCTGTCCTACAATTTGACATCATGTTTAACAGCCATTAAACTGGCTTCTCCATACACTACCACTGAAAGCTAACCTTTACCTACGCTTACGTGGCTTTTACCAGAACTGTTCTCTGATGGGGTCAGGGCTGTGCATGATGTATGTGTGTTATCATCTAATGCGGCAGAATTTTCCTGTGATAGAAGTTCTGAAATAAAGCTGATATTTTTTTTTTTATCTGATTGCCATTGGTCAAATCTTTTTGATTCTCTTGAATATTGGTGAAACTGATTCTCCGCCGAGATTTTTAATTGATCTTATTCTTTTCCTGCATGGTTTGTCTATGCATCCGGAAATTAAAAATCAGTATAATGACGTGAAGTGCAACCGGAAAATATTTGCATAAGTAAAGCAAACATATGTTTCGGAGAACTCAAAGATTCCCTCCTCGGCTTGCATCCTGCCTCTGAAAGCTTTGGGTCACACATCGTGTTCCTGGCAGAGTACTGAACTCGCGTGTTTGCATGCGTCGCAGAGCAGAAGCTCTTGAATATATCGATTCAGTAATGTTACTCCTGTATGCCCTATCTCGTACTGACGTCACTTGCTGGTTCACCTGCGTAGAGGATGATCCGCATCCACCTGGATGAGGAGCAGTGATGTAGGAACCGTAGCTAATAATTGAGCTTGTTAGTGGTTAATGTTAGTTGTGTTGCGTTGAAGTGTGCTTCATAGTACCTTACTGCAAAAGCCGTGCCGTGATTGAAGCTCTCTGACCACAGATTTATCGATATCACCGCGGGCAGAAACGGAGGGAAATGGCTTCTCTCTGCCGACCGAAGAGTCAGCGAGAGCAGAGTCCCACGTTTCGGGCTGGAGTGTCCCCAAGTGGGTGCTGTTCCGCTCCCAGAAGGATGACAGCCCGTAATTACGTGACTTTAAAAGTCCCCTGGGGAACGGGGTGCAGATCTTTTCGCTAGTTACCGAAATTTTGCATGTGTCTCCACTTTTACACCTTCTGAGAGAACTCCTGCCTTTTGGAAAACTGCCATTCTGTAATGATTTTTCTCTTAAAAGGGACCCCTCCATATTATTAAACATGTTCTTGACTCTGTTAGACAAGAAATGTTTGCAGAGCAAGAGCGATCTGCCTTTTTCGAATATGGACAGTGATTTAGGGACTCGAAGGCATTTTCCTCAAAACCTGAACAGCACACGTGTAGAACTGGGCTGAAAGGAGATAATAACCATGTTTTCCAGGATAATGGGACCATCTTCCTGTTTTCCCCACTGAAGATGTACAATAGCAGGCAATCTCCCAGGATACCTGTTTTTACACTCCATTTTACACCGGCCTGCTTCCGGTTACCTGCTGGCTAGAGACGTAAAGATACTTCACTGACATTATTGGTGGACTTTCTGCGGGGGGGGGGGTTAATGCTTGTGATAATGAAGAACGGTGCTGACATCATGCCTACGGTAATGACGCTTTACTGCGTCTAATAGTCAGCCTGTTTGAGATTCATTAGATGTATGGGGTTGACCCGTCTGTCACCATATGTGTCACGCATGTCAAGCTGTCTACTCAAGCTAAGTCAGATTGCATAACACCCATACAAATATGCCCCTGTAAAACAAAAAATCAAAATTAACATTTTGTCACTAAAGCTGCCAGAAGCCGCATCTTACAGGACAGTAAATGTCACCGGACCCGCTGTTGACATTTTGCCGGGGTCACCGTTGCAGTGAGTGCTGTCACATCCGTGAAAACGCCCCTGCCAAGTCGATTGGTCTGCCGTGAAAACACGGGCGCTCAAAAGGTCAAACACGCTTTGCTGGGGCGGGGGGACAGAGGCTGACTTAGGAGGAGGGATGAAGTTTTGGTTTTTAATTAGTTGCCTCAGGTGCGAGATGCCCTCGTGTTGCCTTTTGTATGGTATTCCTGCAAAGCCTTGCTTGATTGGCCGACCAGCGGTGACATGGGCGCGGATTGGATGGCGTGTGTCACATGATCATTCTGCTGCTAACGATCACAGACCAGCCGGTTCTCTGGCTTCAGCAGCTAGGCTGGAACACTGGGAAGCTCTGCAATGAGGGTACCTCAAATCTCAGAAAAACTATTTCTTGACAGACTGTTTGAGTAAAAAGTTTCATTAAAAAAAAGCAGGATATTGTGTTAATTCTCCTCATGGTGAGACTCCATGTTGTGGCTGGCTAAGGCAGGGAAATTACATTTTCTAATATTTCTGTTCAGCACAAATTTTAATTTCTAATTTGTATAAATGCTGTTTTCTGTGAACTCTGAGTTCACATACTTTTCATTCTCTACCATGAGTTTCTTCTGTATATCTATTTTTTAATTTGGTGTCTTGGTATTTAAATGTAGCATTTGTAGGAATCCAAATGGAGATTCATTGTGCAAGGATATTCTATTCTGTTCTATTCTGTTGGCTGATATTAAGCGCAGCACAGTGGCTGAGTGTGTAGCACTGCAGCCTCGTCCTTGCAGGTGTGCGGCTTTCAATACCCCCACCTCTCTGAGTGTGTTTGCTTCCCTGTTCCCTTTCATGCGTGTCCTCTGTACAGCCTGGTTTTCTCCGGTCGTCCATGATCACCTGTTTGACTCCAAATTGCCCAGAGTGCGAGTTCCTGCCCTATGATGAACTGGGGAGTGTGTAAATGCAGATGCACCTGCCCTATAGACGTGTTATTTTCAATTTCCCGTTTATTGTTAGCACTTTACGTAACTGAAAGACATTTACTGTAGAACAAGTTAATAAATATTGGTAATATTATTTTAAATAATAATAATTTCACAAATAAATCTATAGTTGTTAACTTTTGTAATTGATTAGCATGAATAAACTACTGATAAAAATTAATGAAAAGTCATCTAACCAATTCATTAATTGATGGGGGAAAAAATTATTTGTAAACTGCATGACAAATGCCTTGATTTTGGGAAAAGCCACAACTTTTGGTTATTGGTATGCTGCATGATGAAAGCTCGCCCCCCCCCAGTGCATGCGAATGAGCTCATTCCCACCGCTGTGTCCCCCCCCCCAGACCCCCCCTCAAAGACCCCGCCCCTGGGCCCCGTGGCGCTGGCAGCTATGATCGCAGCCCCCGTCTGCGTGCTGTGCTGCGTGCTGGTGCTGGCCTTCTACATCTGCCACAGCCGGGCCGTCATCCACCAGCGCGTGCCCAGTGAGGAGGACCCCTCGCTGGACCCCTTCATCACCATGGGCACCACCCTCAAGGACCTCATCTACGACATGACCACGTCCGGCTCCGGCTCGGGTGGGTATCGGTCTGGCACGCGAACGGGGATATCGCTCGATTTATGGACAGACTGGCTGAAATGGATACGGGGGGGGGCACCCCAAAGGGGCCCCATTAAACTCATCCTCGCATCTCCACTCCGTTGCCCTGGCACCCGGCCTCCCCATCCTCGGCTCTGAATGGGCGATTCAGAATTGCTGCCTTCATTCCGGCGGGAAGCTCCACCCGCTGGAGCTGGTGCCCGGTGAAGGCCGCTTCAGGCCGTGCTTCTCATTCCCGCATGGCCGCCGCCTCCTGCTCTCTGCCCCGGCAGTGCGTATGGCCGCTCGCTCTGCAGCGTTTTTTCCGCTCCTAGGCTAATGGCTCGTTTGGACATTCCGGCGACCACCTGCTGCTTTCTCTTTAATTATGTCTTCCTGTAGCGCCCACCCCCCCCCGAATTTATGGCTAGGTGCCTCTGGTCGAGGCTTTTCCGAATCCTCTAATTTGACCAATTGAGTTTTTTCCACACGCACGTTTTTTGGGCCCCCGTGAACCCTGCGATGCCTAAAGTGCATCTGAAATGCACCTGCTCCTGGCTGCACTGTAATGTTTTAATTGCCATGCATTGATGCACTTTAGGCGTGGAGTCCATCCACCGCGTGTCCCCTGAGGAACCAGCATCTGGTACAGGGTGTACCAGTGGTTCCTGGGATGGGCTCCAGACTCGCAAAGATCCTGGACGGGATAGATGGGTTTATAGACTTGTACTGACGTATGTGACCCTCGCGTCAGGCCTGCCGCTGCTGGTGCAGAGGACCATAGCCCGGACCATCATCTTGCAGGAGAGTATCGGCAAGGGCCGCTTCGGCGAGGTGTGGCGCGGCAAGTGGCGGGGGGAGGAGGTGGCCGTCAAGATTTTTTCATCGCGCGAGGAACGTTCCTGGTTCCGAGAGGCGGAGATCTACCAGACTGTCATGCTACGGCACGAGAACATCCTGGGCTTCATCGCTGCCGACAACAAAGGTGGGGTCACCGTGGCAACCGAGGGGGGTATTACCTTCACTCTACAGGGAGGAGCCTAACAATAATAATAATAATAATAATAATGATAACAATAATAATAAGAAGAATGACGATATTGATAGTAAATAGTAAATTAGTAATAGTCAACAGTAATAGTCATTTTTTTCTGAAATGTTACTATATATTTGCTCATTTTATATTATAAATAATATTAATTATATACCTTACCTGGGATAGGATCCAAATTCTCTTTAACCTTGTACTGGATAAGCATGTAGATGATGGACGGATGTATGGATGAATGGATGGGTGGATGGATGGATAATAAAATATAAATAATATCAACATAAGTAATATATTGTAAATGTCTTTATGCACGCTGGTATTTCGTGGTTGTACACTGCTTGAATTTTGCTTTGACCCTCTGCTAATTGAGATTTCAGAATGCATCCTGCATCCGAACTTCTTCTTGTGAATAATTATGAATTATTTGTATTTCTGACTCTATTCACCGTACACTGATGTTACGGATTTTGCCTTTTTTCTCCCCCAAAAAGGTCTCCTGTTATGTTTCACTCCCTCACCCTCGCTGTTTTTTTTTTTTTTTTTTGTTGAAATTTCAGATTAAATCTAATTAATTTCCGACACTGTTGCTCCAAAGCTTATAACGAAGATTTAGGGACATTTACAAGTGGATTGGAAACAAATTAAGAGCCTCACCCAGGGGCGAACGTAGCATATTGTGCAAGAAATGAGAGAGAGTGAGAATGAAGCTTTAGAAAAGGGGGCCGTCTCGCAGTCCAAGGCCAAAATCCGGGGGGGGGGGGGGGGGACACTAATTTTAGACCAGCCATAAAAAAAAAAAGTGTAGGCGTAAGAACACAAATGGAAAGTGGCATGGTGATCCCCCTGTTAGACCTGCTAGGTCAGCCAGCACTATTATTCACCATGGTTTGAAAGGCAGACTTCTGACTTAAATCCCCCTCCAGATAACGGCACGTGGACACAGCTGTGGCTGGTGTCTGACTACCACGAGCACGGCTCGCTGTTCGACTACCTGAACAGGTACACAGTTACCGTAGAGGGCATGATCAAGCTGGCCCTGTCCACCGCCAGCGGACTGGCCCACCTGCACATGGAGATCGTGGGCACACAAGGTTGGTGTACATGTTTTGGGGGACGGGGTCTGTCGTTTGGGGCAGCCCTTTGGCTAAGAGTGAGATGTGTACATTTCTTTTTTGTACTGAGCTGGTTTGTGGAACCTGGTCAGTTTCGCTCCATGGGGTTCAGAAAGTGACAGTCCCTTCTGCATCTTCCCACTGGAAAACAATGAACCCTCTATCTAATTCTCTACCGCCCCCTGCTGGCTGTCTCCATCAGGAAATTTTAATTTTCTAAAATTATACTTTTTCGTCTGCTCAACCTAGGCAAGCCGGCCATTGCCCACCGGGACCTGAAGTCCAAGAACATCCTGGTGAAGAAGAACGGGACCTGCTGCATCGCTGACTTGGGGCTGGCGGTCCGCCACGACTCGGCGACGGACACCATAGACATCGCTCCCAATCACAGAGTGGGAACCAAAAGGTGCAGGGGAGCGGGATCAAGGATACTCGTCTAGAAGGTCCTTGAAGGCATTGCTCACGTTCTACAATCTGCCTTTCAGGGCAATTTAAGCAGATTCTTCTGGCCTTGAGCGACAGACATGCCTGTCTGTTATTGGCTGGCACATGAGTGTGGGGGATGGGTCCAGCAGGGGATTCGTTGAGGATCTAGGCTTCGCTTTTTCGCTCTCGATGAGATGAATCCGTCACATACCTCATTTGTTGGGAGGTCCGCTAATTCTCCAACATTCCTGGTTGTACCCCTGCCCCCCCACCTTTGCTGGTGCACCCTACTGTTACGGGAAACCCAGCTCACCACCTGAGCCCTATCTTAAATTAAATGGGGGGGCATCTTTTCCTTGATGCCCTGCTTCCCTCTGCACTGTACAGCCCTACATCCACTCAGGTGCTGTTGTCAGCAAGGTGGAGGGAAAGCAGGTTCTGCGAGACCCTCTTATTTTAGGACGCTGTCTTTTTCTCTCCTGGGACAGCGACTGCGTCTCTGGTTCTTCTGCACACCCATCCCTCAGCGGTCCCTTTCTCAGGTTCTGTGTCCCCGCTAACGACGTGTCTCCAGTGCTCCGTTCCCTAGCAATGCGTGACCTCATGCCCTGTGACATCATCACCTGCTCTGTCTCTATCCCCCTTTACTCGTCCACGTTGGCTGAGCAGAAGAAGACTGACAGGCAACAAGAACTGGGAATGGTCGTGCGGGGGGGTTTCCATCCCCTGTGGTGACCTTGTCAGAAAGACTCCCAGGGATCAGCCCTGTTGTTGATGCACAATGTCTCCTACGGGAGTGAAAGGGTTAAATATCTTTTCAGACGCTCCTTGGACCTTTGTTTAGTGAGTGTTTTTAAATAATAAATGTTACAATAAAGTTGCATGAATGATTAATACTGTTGGTAAAAGTAATAACGGCCATACCGCAGTGAATAAAGACTGAGAAATGTGCTGTGAAGAGTGACAGCTCTGGGAGCAGCGGCTATGCTTCATTCCCGGGGGCCGGCATGACTTAATGAGCCAGGCCCATTTGCGAAGCGACCGGCTGACCCGTCTGCAGCGCCGACCCGTTTTCTACGGGAGCCGAAACACAAATTTACACCGAAAAAGTGTGAAAGTACAAGACTCAGTTTTGATAAAGGGAACTGATTTAACCCATCAGTTGGACCTGTGGCCAGATCTGTTGAAAGCACTTTGACCGTATAATTTCTCCCCAAACAGATATATGGCCCCAGAGGTGCTGGACGATACGATAAACATGAAACATTTCGACTCATTTAAGAGGGCTGACATCTACGCCATGAGCCTGGTCTTCTGGGAGATCGCAAGCCGCTGTTCCATTGGTGGTAAGATCAATGGCCGCGATCCTCGTCTGCCCAGAAACTCCGTTCCAGAACTCCTTGTAGCCAGTTCTGAAGAGAATCCCATGGCTTTTCCCTTTTTTTCTCCTTTATTTTTTTTTCAATCCTGCTGACCTCAAGCAGCATTAAGTTTTCATTCAGAGTTTTCTTACTTTGGCTGTGATCACTCATCCATCTGTCCATTATCCTGGTTAGGGTCATAGGGGTCATTATAATGTTTTATGGAAATGATTCACTGAATTATAAATATTTCATCCACAAACTCTGAATTATTCACCAGCTTTCCACAGAGCCTTGCCTGAATGTGTTCTCCAGTAGTCTGATCTTTCCTCTAGCCCTGTACCACATTAGGAAACATGGCACCACACCCATCTCATGGTTCTGACGTGTTACATTCAGAGTAGAACCCAACCTTGGTCCCCTTGTGTACAGGTATCCATGACGACTACCAGCTGCCTTACTTTGACCTGGTTCAGTCGGACCCCTCAGTGGAGGAGATGAAGAAGGTGGTGTGCGAACAGAAGCTCAGGCCGAACATCCCCAACAGGTGGCAGAGCTGTGAGGTTCGTGTCCTTCCCTGCCTGCCCTGTAGGGGGCGACAGAGATGCCCTAAGATTTCCTTGCCATTCCCCTGCTGTTCTTCCTCATTCCTCTAGGAATTTGTGTTTAAAGCAAGAGCTACTGCTGGCTTTTCATTTCTTAATTACTCATTTCTTACCAAACCAAGAGGCCACCTGGGAGATTTATTTGCGCGATTAATGTTTTGGGTTGCCGTGCGCGTAATGAAACACTTTGATACAGAGATCTCAATGAGCATTTACCAGGGCTTCATTTAGGTCTCCTGTCCCCTGGGAAAAAATGAGACACAGTGGCTAGACCGCACTGCTTCTCACATGTCTCCAGGCCCGACCCCCCCATTCTATCATGGAGGTGGAGTCCCGGCATTTGTGATCTGTGTGCCTTAGGAACAGGCTAGAATTAGAATGAAGCCATTTTACAGTAATAACATCCCGTAATTCAATCTCTGACCCGCTGGAGCAGCGAAAGCGGGCGAGCCGTTTAGGGAAGCTCCTGCCAGTGAGGCAGATGCGTATGCCCGTCTGGGGATCGGATGCCGTCCACGGTCTTCTCAGTGTCTGCCGGAGGAGGCGTCCTCCGTTTCGTAGTGGACTGGCTGGATTTTGGATCTGTTGAATCAGAGCAACAGATTCCTGCTGCGAAATGACCAAATTTTATTTTATTTTAGATATTATTGGAAAATGAGAAGCTAAATAAAGAGCCTGGTTTTCTGTCATGCTTCTTTTCCTGATGATATTTTCTGTGATGGGGGAAAAAAATTGACCCGCTGGCTTTTTGTTTTTTGCCCCCATAACCCTGCTGTTTACATAATGATGGTGGGCTTTTTTGGGAAATCCTGACGGAGGGCAGTGGTTACACTGACGGAGAATGATGCCACTGGTGTATTTTTAAATAATGAATTATTTTTAAAAAAGTACTCTGATTGCCATATGGCTAGATATGCTATTGACTAAAGGTCACTTTCAGGATATAACTGAATCAGATCCAAGCCTCCTGTGGACTGCCGATATGCACTTTTAACAGCCTCTCGTAGGAATGCTGGGCCTGTTGCGATTCTCAGGTGCTGCTGTGAATCCAAAGTGTACTTAAGCGAAGGAACTGTTCCTGATCTATACAGGAACTCTAATGCAGGCAGCTTCTGAGGAACATCTCAGGAGCCATATTTGTTCATCATTCAAATCCTTCCTATCGATTATACTACCAATATTTTTGATTATTATTTTTTTAAATTTTATTTTAATATTATTTTATCAATATTTTGATTTTTTAATTCAATTTTATAACTTCCTGGCAATTAACCCAAAGCAGAAGAGAGGTTTTTTTTTTACACAAATGTTTGTTTTTTTTCTATTCGTAATTATTTATCGATTTAGTTGTGATTAACTGATTCTGCTTACCTGCCATTATCAAGCATTTGAGTGCTTCTGCTTAAACACAAGTCATTTATGGCTGTATGAAAGCCCTGCCCCATTTGCATGGGTGCTGAACTCGTTAAATTCCCTATCCGTTCGTGTCTTCTTTTCCCCCCCCGAGATATTCCAGAGCCTTTATACGCATTGTAAGCTGTGAGACGCTGAGGTTTTCAGCAGATTCCAGTGGTACATACCCCCCCCACCCTTTTTGTTTCATTCATGTTCTTAAGAATTCTTCGGATTTTTCACAGTTTCGATTCGCTGGATCCTGCAGAAACTCGCGTAGCGAAATCCTGGACATTATGCACGCCGTTTTGGAAAAAAGCCATTGCTGGGCAATTAAAAACGAAGGAAATCGAGCGAGGGGGGTTTGGAGAGAGCCGGCAGAGCCAACAAATCGATATTTGTAAGAAGGCACACTGGTGTTTGCCTGACACACGCTCTCTGTGTGATTTCCTTCGGTTTCATCACCCGAGAAACGCTACAGCTCTCCAGTTAGCATTGCGGTTGAAAAGGTAACAATGATATGCTAGTTGTTAGTTCTGCAGGTCTGAATTGAACCAAGTAGTCCTGGGTATTGTGAGGGCCGCCTTGAAGAATAGACGACTCGCAACTCAGGGCTCGGCGGGGCTTGAAGACAAGAATGAACATTATTAGTTATGAAGCAGCCTGCGGTTTTTCGTGAGAGCCAGGCTCTCCGGGAAGGCCTTGGGGGCCTGACAGCTTGGTGTGACCGTGACCTCACCTGCCTGTCTTCACCCCTGTGTCTCTAGGCTCTGCGAGTGATGGCCAAGATCATGAGGGAGTGTTGGTACACCAACGGGGCGGCTCGTCTGACAGCACTGCGCATCAAGAAGACCCTGTCCCAGCTCAGCCAGCAGGAGGGCATCAAGATGTAGGCCAGGAGGGGTCGAATAGTGCCCCCCATGTTTCTTCAAAGCTGCTGCTCCTCCTCTGCCTCCTCCTCCTCGTTCTGGGAAAGAGGAACGAGCCATTTGACAGAGGGTCCTCAGTCTGACCCCCCCCCCCCCCCACCCAAACATCTCATCTCAGCGCCTAGACTACAAGGCTTCAGGAGAGGCTGTACTTTCCTACCTCACCGAGGTAACAGCGGCTGGATCACTGACTGATAGAGAAAGGCAGGCTTACATCATACAGGCGTTACCTCCATCCTTCCCCTGATTCTCCGTGGACTTCTCATTGTGCCTCTGGACCACCTTCCCCACCCCTCTGAACACACAGAGCCTCCTCACCTCCCCCCTCAAGAGCCATAGACCAGGGTTTATTTCTAATCACCTTTGGCTCTGTCCGGAGAAACTGCAGAAAGCCGATACAGGGAAGGCAGAAGCGCCATTACAAAACACACCTTAAACACGTGGTGTGTTTGCATTGACCAGTGTGAAGAAATATCCCCCAGAATGTTATACATAATTGATTCTCTGAATGGGTGGATGAAGTCTGTTACCTGGTTGCTAAGAACCAGTGTTTTAATTCATTTTTTTTGTGCTTGGAAGTCGATCATCTGCTACAGGATTGTCTCTTTTCAGAAGTGATAGTGACAGATTTGTGCTCACCCCTTAACCCATATGATATAGATCATTGTTTCATTTTTTATTTGAATCAAACTCGACATGACCTCATTCAGTCTTGGCAAACATGCTATGACATATGCAAAAATTATATATACTTCTGTATATTTTATGAATTTACACCAGAAAGTGCCACTTCGGAATCAGTCTCATTGGCCCCCATGCGTTTTTTTGTGTGTGCGTGTGAGAGTGTGTGCACAAACGTTTTCAGCGGAGTCATACAGGTGTCGGCGGATGGTATGCAGTGTATCGATTATCGACTGCCTATGCCTGTCTCCTCTGGCCTGCCCCACCTCGTTTGGAATCAGCTTGGGTCGGCTCTAAACTCCACCCCTTTTTTCTGGGCAGCGCTCTACCGTGTTGCTGAGACTTATGGCTGCTCTCTTGCCGCCGAGCTTTGTCTGAACGGGGTGCGGTCAAAGCGTCGCTTTAAGAAAACACTTCTCAAGATGCTGTACAAATGTGCATGTACAAATGTGCATGATTTTTTTTTAACCTGCTGAAATTATGAACTCATGATTACAGTAATATAACAAATAGACATATATGTCGTGCCATAGGTGTTACAGCATTTTGTAGATTTCCCCCCCAGGATGGAGTGTGTGTGTGTGCGTGCGTGTGCGCGTGTGTGTGAGAGAGTGTGAGTGAGAGAGAGAGATTTAAAATTAACTATGTTTATGGTAAATTACTTAATTTGACCAAGCCTTAAGGGACCAATGGAAGGCTTAATTTTCCCCTTTTTTAATCTGTTTATTAAGTAGGTACTATGATCTGTATGACAAACAAGTAAAACTAAAACGGAATAAAAGAGTGTTGTGCTTTTACCGTATTATTGTATCCATAGCCATGCAGACCGAAACTGAAGACTGGTCCTTTTCTGCACACTTGAAAGTTGTTACTGTCGGTACCTCACGCTGCTGTATTCAGGATGCCCTTTAAAGAAAACCTCACTTTGTTGGTGAAGAATATTCGTAAAATTTTAGCGGGCAAACAAATGAAAATGCATATACGAAAACACTGTTCATTCATTTTTAACCGTTGTTTTAATGGCAACAAGTGCACTTGTGGGGAAAACGTCGCATGTGTAAGCGCAGTCATGCGGCCACGAGTTATCGTTCATTTTCTTTATGTATATTTTGAAGCCACTGTGCTGCTATTGTTTGTGCGAGCAAGGACAAAGAGGGAACAACACTCCTTATCGGCAGCTGCGTTGTTACATACGCCCTTTAGTAGGTGTGCCACTAACATTTAGTCCTGAGCCTGTTAACAATGGTATGGGGCAGCCACAACTTTAAAGGTCTCGATTATAACGCATTATTATTTAGTTAATGAAAATTCTTAATTAAGCAGTTACTTTTATACAAGTGTGAATGGTACCATTTTGTCCTGAAATCGACTCTTCAAATGATGCCAGTACTATTTTGATTCGTGTTGAAAATGTATACGTTCAGAATTAAGTATTACACATTAGTGTTTTGGTGTTAAAATGGGTCAGCAGCTGTTGCCTGTACTACGAAGCGGGGTTACTGGCTTATCGGGGTAACTTGTCGGATTTAAGGTAGTCTGGGCAAAAATGTAAGTGAACGCATAAGAAGTCCATTTAAACTGTGGTACCTTAAATCCGACAAGTTACCCCGATAAGCCAGTAACCCCGCTTCGTAGTACAGGCCACTGGAGATGTAAGCTTATCCTAACCTATGAACGGTGAGATGCGTGTTGCGTCTTACCTTATTAACAAACAATGGTCAGTGGTGCAAATATATTTTTTATTTTTAGAGAGAACCAGTAGCAAGCCACATGCTCTGGGACACGGCATTTTCATTATACCCAGCTACTTCAGCCACGGGTAGCTCATTTCTGCGCAACGTGCCACTACTTAACCACCAGCAGCCTTTTTTGTTTTATATCAAAGTTAACCAAGCTGAAACATACACATCCAGGTATTCCTCAGCGACATGCAGGTATCTATATGGTCCTGATCGGACCAGCACACCAGCTATGACTTAAACCATATGTACACCTCTGGTTTCTTTAGCGGAGGCTTGTCGAGCCTTAAGTGTGTGTACAGCAGCGACATTCTTTTTCTTTGGAGGGGAAAGGGTACGGTCAGACAGATTAATTAACCGGCAGGCTGCGACCCAAAATCCGAAAGAGATCCGGCGACCCCACGGGTGAGTCGCTGTCTAGCGGGTCGCAGTCGATTCATTCATATTGCGCACGACGAAATAAACGTGACAGCGCGCATGCGTCAGTCGGTTTCTGTCGGATGTTTGCAGGCGCAAATACCTGGTCATCGAGGCCCAGGGCCGGAGAGACCAAGTTATATTTCCGATCGGGAAAAGGAACGGCTGCCGTCTGAACGGCGTAATTGTGAGGAAGGAAAGAATGAGCCTCAGGTCACAAGGGGGTGTAATTAGCTTTAAACCTGCAAGGTTTTTTTTCCCCTCTTTTTTTGACTGAGACCATTGTGTACAGATAGAGGAAAGCTTTTACATTTTTAGTGCCTATAGTTTGATTATATTTTTAACTGATCTTTTCCACCTGGAATGATGCACTGCATGAACCGAATTCTGACGTTTGCATCACTTTTTATAATTTGTAAATAGAAATATTATCGATGTTTAAAATATAAAAAAATGGCTTATGTGTTTACCTCATTGTACATAAACATATGTTTACTTTGCTTTCTTTTCTAAGAAACTTAAATAGTAAATTACATCAGCCGGTAACACTAGTCATGCATTGTATTGTGTTTCTGTTTTTCCGGAATTGGCTAGTCGTTACGGAATACTCAATTTTCTGTATTTGAAAGCTTTTCTCAAGTTAATTACGCGGTTTCTGAGTGGAGGCGAATGTAAGGAATACAATGCAAAATGTCTTGTTTACTTTGGGTAAATGCATTGAGTTCTTTGGTGTGTACGAGGAATGAATTATGAGAAATGGGGAACATAGCGATGACTGATGCTTAAGTTCTAACAGTGCTTGTAGAAAGTTGCAAAAATAAAATATGTTTACTTATATTTTGCAATTTTTTCTTCCTGTACCAAGTTGCATTGTAGCTGTTAGATATTACTAGAATGTTGACCTAATTAAAAAAAAAACACCCCCCAGCTGACATGACGTAATCGGATGGTCTAAAATACATGTAAGGACGTGTATCTATCTGACATCATGCGATATACTTGGCTACATTAAAACGAGAACTTGGCGTGCCATAGCTACGTGCTAAATACAGAGACGTCGTCAGTCGATATAGTTGGGTAATTGAACAAACTCAATTATGTTAGGAAAGTAGTGCTTGCAAAATTAGCTGCAGCTCTTCGGAAAAGAGGCATTCTTTTCATGAAGGCTGAAGTTCTGTTTGATATAGGCTTATGTAATATATTTTCAGCGTAACCTATAAAAGAATACTTGTGCAGTATACCCATTTTAGATAAATAGTCTAGATTAACGAAACCAAAAAGTATATTAGATTAGATATACATTTTGAAAAATAAAAAGATGACACATTAAAACTACACAAAGAGGTTAGACAATACGACAAAAGACGACTGAATGTCAGGAAGATCCCTTTATCATCCACTTTCCTTTGGAAAGTATTGATTATTTTGTTTTACCTTGCATTAGGCCTACATATTTAAATGCATTCATCCCATCCATGGTGTTACCGTCGTTGTGCCCTGTAATGGATTCCAAGATCACCGCGCCTTTACTTGCATAATCGGTTATAGAAAATGAAGTGGATATTATATGCAGTATGAAATCACGAGGGCGCTTCTACAAGTGCATACACAATTTTCATATTTATGTAAAACAGCACACGTTGACGGTGTCAAACGTGCCGTGTATTAAACCAAGTAACGAATTAGACATTTCAGATAACGGAACGCACACTTTATTAAAGATCATTTTATGTAAAAAAAATAATAACATTCAGTTCGTGACGTTCAATTATTTCTACTCGATAAAAAGCAATACTTTATGTGGCAGAGAGTTTTAAATATGTTTAGATGAACCCGATTGTAGATGAGCAATGTAATAACCTCCAGAAATTTCCTAACGGATTACGGTTCTTCTTGTGGCATGTAGGCATTTAAGGAGAGGCAGGCCAGCGTAAAATGCCTGAATCAACTGACCCATTGAAAGTGCACAGTATCGTTTACGACTAGCCTACTGGGACAATGCTTTGTATGGTGTGACAAGTAAGACCATTCTACAGTAATCTCCTACAACTACTCTAGTTTCAGTTCAGATATTATTGTACCGAAGGGCAAAACGGCTTATTTACATGCTCTATAATCAGTTTCAGGTTTGTATATTTCTTGCATTGAAAGATAGCTTGAGTACTAAAATTATGCATTCGCGGCTGCAATTAAGACTGTAGCTCATAATCACTGGAGTGGTTTCCACGTTCTGAACTTAACTGAATGAAAATCTTATAAAATGTAAATAATATAAATGCTTTTCTTTTCTATAAGGAGAACACATTTTCCATTAACGTAATTCCCTTGACATAATTCGCATTAAATAGTAAACATACGACACTCATGAATGTATAGGCCTACATACAAAATAAAACAATTTGTGGCTAAACTTGTGTCGTTCTGTAAAATAGGCGATTTTTAAAAACTAAATCTTTTGAGTGAACGGAAATCATTTCGGCAACTGTACTAATTCGTTTATTTCGCTCAATGAGTGATTAGTCGTTCAGTTCCTTCAGTTTTCGCTGAATACTTTATGGTTCAGTTAATTGAGGAGTGAACTACAGTAGATGCTGTTTAGGAAAGAGAGACCCGCTCTTTCGCCACCCACTGGTAAATCACGTAAAGAAGTCTGTCAGACGCGGAATGGCAATTATAATTTAACTAACATCCAATGACATATGCAATGACATATATATATGCGATTAATCGGTTTTAATAATAAACATTTAATAAATGCAAACACTTTAAATATATTTTTATTAAAAGGGATCACCCCCATTTGGAATATATCCAAAGGAGACCTGCATGGGGATTGGAAATATCAGTGGCTACCTGTCAAAACGACGGATTAATGAACGATTCTTAGCAACTTCTTTGAAATCGAAATAAAAGATTAACTGGTAAAAAAAACATGATTTTCATATCTAATTGTGACATCACAATGTCCGAGACAATCAGGGGAGAAACCTGTAAACGCAGTGTTATACTGCACTCTACTGGAACGATTGGTAATGTCGCAGTGAGAAGTAATCCCTCTGATACATGCAAGCCTGGTGTTCTGTCGAGTTAGGCTACCGTAGTGCTAATCGATAGCCCTAACCCTAACTCTTACCCTAACCCTAACCCCCCAGAAACCCCTAAAACCCCTACCCTAACCCAAACCCCTAAAACCTAACCCTAATCCCAAAACGGTGGAACTGCACATGCGCAAAAAGGCTCGGTAGTACGTCTCGATAGGTAGCTCAACTCGTCAGAACACAGGCATAACATAACCGTAAATAATTATATACCGGAGCATGTGATCGGCCGGCATCAACTACCTGTTACCCCTTTTAACTTTTTAGGTTGTTAGTCAATGTAATAACGAAAAATACACTCATATTCCTGTGCTACGAACGAAATATCACATGTAAAATTAAGTATTAGAGTTCAGTCACGATCATAACCCCAAAGATTGCTCAGAACAGCTGAGTCAAAGAGCAATGTGGCGAGAACCAAACACTATGAATGAGAAACATTAATTTATTATGATTTTTAAAAAAGAAATGCGATATGGCGATTTTAAAAAGCACTGCAAATATGGTGCATTAGTATTTGTCTTAACATTTGCTTTCATTTTATTTGGGCATTTAGCTATTGTGTATCTGTATTATTCCGATGTTCAGAGATGTGCAATGTCTTGGTACTGTTCTACATCACTATGGATTGCCTGTTACCACGGAGATAATTCCTGCAACCTTGTCCACTCTCTCGAATCTTAAGAAAATTAATATACTAAATTTAGTCATATGCAAAAAATGTTATGAAATTAAAAGGAACCGGGTGCAAATTAATTTGATGTAGCACTTATAATAAACCAACATAATTTTATTGTGAAGAGTAACATATGAAGGCTAACTGCGGTGTGATATTTGAGTGTAAAGGTTAGGATTTCCAGAATACAATGTATATGCAATGTTGCAGTGAACATCTTTGATCTTTATCAGATTAATAATTTAACGTTATTAGGACTTAATTCCAGAAAGGATTCAATTGTAAAAAACGCTCGTTTTTCCACCTGTAATGATACAGATAATTAGTAGATAAACCGTGAAATAGGTGTTGGTGTTGGGTTTTTTGGATTATGTTGTTCTCTGTAGCATTGGCCACTTGTTATTAGTAGGATAGTGAGCCAGCTTTAGTGGAATCATTTCTGTTCATTTTTATATTACCCACTGCATATTCCTCTGAGTATATAAATCCCAGGCTTTTGCATCAAGGATATGCAAGAGAAATATATCAAGAGCCTTGTGGCGAAAAGCAAAATTAATCAGTCTGGAAACTGCTTTGTGGGATATTCTCTACATAATCAATCACTGTCTAGAAAGTGAGCCTTTATCAAAGAGTCTAGAGGAAGGAGAGGATGCCTGAAATCACATGTTGAGTTTAAACATAATTCTTGACTCTCATTTATTGCATTTCATGAAAGATATGCAACCGATTCCTATGAGGATCATAAAGATGCCGCGCTGATCACATTGTAGAACACCTCAGTAAAACTGAAAACAGCTGTAAAATCCTTTGGACATTTTGATAGTAATGTACATTTTTTTGATGACAGTTCAGCAAACCTTCTGCAGTGGTAGATGCTGTAGAACTAACTCAAAGGCACAAAACTTTATACCCTATACTTTATATCTTACACATGGATGAACTGCAAATTGGCATCTTTAAATTGCCCCATGGTGTGTGATTGTGTGCCCTATAATGGACTGGCATCCCATCTAGGGTGTCCCCTGCTTCGTGGCCTTAGCTTCTCTGTGATCCTCCACTAGATGGACCGATATTAGTCATTTTGAATAAATGGAGCAAGTAAATGGAAATAAAGCAGAAATGTAACTGGATGAAAAGGCAGTTTGATAATGGGATTTTTATATCAAGTAGGTGATTTTGTGGCCAGAACAGCTGGTTTTGTGTCCATTCAGAAATCAAAATTGGAATCTTATTCCCCAAGGGGGGAATGCAGCAATGGGCTTGCATCTTGTTGCAAACCTTCATATTGAGCATAGATGGCGATAAAGAGCAGAGCACTATGCAGGATGGGCGTGGCACCGAGGCTTGCAATAAGAGTAATGGCTACCCCTCTGATGAGATTCAGTCAATGTTATTACTTATCAACACGTTGCACTTCTAGTCCTCGTTTTAAATTAAATGTATAGTAATTTGCGGACATTCAGCAAGCCTTAATAGTTTTTATTTTGGTGTTTAGGGGACATGCCCTATGTGCAACTAGAAGGAGGTTTTTTAATAATGATAAGGTGATGATGAAATGGTGCATATTACCTGGAAAGCTGTCAGAGTACTTGTTTGTTAAGTGGTATTTTATTTGACCGAGTACAGTGTTATGGATGTAACCTGATCTCGCGGCACAGGAGAAGTTAAACTCTAAATATGGGATTGTAGCCTTATTTAAATGCATCCAAGGCATAACATTGATGCAAACATCACAGCCATGTAAGGAGGCCAACATATTGAGCAAATTGCATCTCTGATTCGAAGAATTTGGTCGGCGTGTACATGTGTGTATGAATACAGTACCAGTCAATGAAACAGTCGGAAATTACCTGGACACTGGCATACTCATTGCAGAGGATACTTGTCAGGACTAGATGGTCAAATGAAAAATAATTCAAAATTCTAAATTAGGAATATTGCTTATGGGAATGAAGTCCACAGAAAAGGCTTTAATTCTAAGCGAATCATCGTGAATCTTTCTCTAGCCTTTTTTGTCCCTGATCTGGCCGCAGTGCCGAAGCAGCATTTCATCAGCTGCCTCCCTGTGCTCTTCCAGACCCCCTCCTCCTTGCCCATTGCCCCACCCAATCGTCCCCCTCCCCACCAGTGCTCCTGTGGTCTGCTGACCTCATCCCACCCACCAACATAGATCGCTCAAGCTCACGGGATCCTGACGGAACGTCCACACTCTGCCCAAGCCTTCCGTCGGCCAAGTTGCTTTTTATCACGACCGGCCTGTCATTTCTGGCTGAAGTACTGCTGCTTATTTACCTCTAAACCTCCAGCGCATTTGCCGTGCTGTGCATTTAATAAAGAACTCGGGTGCCGTAGCGGCCTTTGCCAGTCAGCTCTTCTGGTTGTAGGTTGTTTTTGGTTATATATTTTCACATTATTTTTGCATTAAAACACTGAGGACCCTGTGGGTCATTCCTTCACAGCTGTCTTGCTCAGAAAATAAGCAACTTCCTTTTCCTTTTCACCCCAATGCAAAGATGTTCCGCTCATTTTGTTTATTTACTTACATATCGATTACCTCCCTCACAGCAGATTGCCTGGCTCTCCAGATTATTAACCCTTAAAAAAACAGACATTTTGAAAAAGGAAGAAAAAGATGAATGCACATCAAAGGATAAGCCTATGATTGATATTACAGTCATTACTTAATCTGTGAAATAATATGTAGGTCAATTACGGTGAAATATAATGGAAGAAATATTTATTAACCATCATTTGGTAAAATAGAAATAAATCACAGGAAATGCTTTTCTGTACTATCCTGAAAACCGCCCTTTAAAAAAGCTGTCGGTGGACAGAAGGATTGTAATCCTCGCTGTCTTAAATGACTCAGTAGCTTGGGAGGGTCCTGACAGTGTGAGTTGCCCCCCCCCCATGACTTCAGTGCCACAAATCATCCCTACCTTCCATAGACAAGCCCAGAAACATAGGACATTGAGCCAGGATAGAGTGCTGTGTTACTATTGAGCCTTGTGCTGCGTCCCTGCATTGTGATGTCATAATTTGACAATGCAAACCCTTCCTGCATTCTCAGCTGCTTGTTGGCGATTAAACAGAAGCTGTGTCGTTAGGGCAATTTGTAAGGGCACAGCACCTTCGTAGATAAAATCTTGTTCAGCGGTCTTACATACCGGCTGTAGTCACTGTCTTGGAAAGACCAAGGAGAGATGACTTCATGAATATTTATGAGGGAGTCACTCCCTGGCTTAATAGGGAAGAGGCTTTGAAAATGCATTTAGGTGCAAAATGACAAATCAGCACTGTACCAAATAAAATGATTTTGTTTTTTAATTTTGATGCGCTGTTTTTTTGTGATGCATTTATTTGCAAGAATTAATGAAAATGAGAGTAATATTCTCAGTCTGCTCCTTGCGTGCTCGAATCAGAGACACATGCTGGCAGGTACTGAACTCCAAACACTGTTATATTGTGCTTCCAATCTGTCATCATTAATTTAAGAGAAGGATGTTGTGCAAATCTGATGAAATCTACCAGAGAGAAAACCTGCAGGGTGGGGGGGGGGTAGTAGGATCTGAACAGGATCTCTGCTCTAAATGAACTGGGCATAACTTTGGGTTGAGCACTAGGTTCAAAGGGGGTCCAGGGGGTTGTACTGGCCGCTTTTGATTATCGGGGGGGGGGGGGGGGGTACAAATTTAATTGAAAAATAATGGTAGTTTCCCTTGAATTGTGCAATTTATCTTATCTTAAACTGTATCTGCACTAATTTAGGACAAGCGTTGAGCAATTTTCTCAGTTTCTACCAGCAACAAAACTTGTGGTAGGTGAAAATGATCATATTCACATAGTTGGTTATGGTGGTTCTAGAGGTGGTCCTTTGCTCTGCTGTAGTGACAACATGTAGTGTAAGATGTTCAGACTTCTGTCCGTCATGCATCCTGAATATGGGAGATATCATCAGGGCTGTCACAGATAATGATGATAAATGTATATTAATGCAAGACTTCAGGAAGAACACAAACACTTTAGCAATGAAACACATTTAGCATGTGTCTGTCAGTTGTAAATTGTAAATACCATGTTAGGTTAACAGTATGAATGAAACTCCATTATAATTACCGATGACTTTTTTCACTATGGACAAAGGGCCCAATGAAGCCACTTGGCTAAATATCGACCAGCTGCCATTGTGTCTTAGTCCGACACTGTGGCCCTCATACAGTCCGAGGTGCCTCAGAGCAAGATGGTACTGTATGCACCAGCCCAGGGCAGGTTTATCTGCATACTGAATCTCAAATATCACTGCTGATACTATCTGAACATTAAAAAAAATACTACTGTCTGTGGCAGATGACTCTAAGTAATTGTGTAAGCCGTCGTGTTCTCAGAATGCCAGAGATGCATCTGGTGTCTGTTCAGTTGTGAAGAGCTGGAACGCCAAGTGAAATGAATCATTTAAGTGTCACATACAATGTGTTGGGTGGTGCAGTGCGTAGTTCTGTCGGAGGCCTCATGCCTGCAGGGATAAGGGTTTGAATCCCAACTCCTCCACTGTGTGCTACGAGTTTGCCTATGACATGCAGTTAGGCTAATGGACAGCTGTAAATCACCATTAGTGTGAGTGTGTGCGTGTTCCCTGCCAAGTTCTGGCTTCTTATTCAGAGTGTATCGGTGTCTCATGCCTTGTGCTACCTGGGAGAGGCTCCAGGCCCTGTATTAGTTGGAAAATGATTATGTAATGTGTTAAAATTGAACAGATCAATCATAGATTAATCCTTAACTACCTTGGAAGCACTGCAGAATGATGACCGTCTAGAGAAAAAGCTGCATGCACGTCGAGTAAATCAGTCACTCCCAGACCTAGTCCAAGGACCTTGCAGTATGTGTTGATTTTGGGTCCATAGTTACCACATTATTTGTATCTACCTGTCAACAACCAGTGGTTTATTGGAGGGCGAAAAGAAGAGCCGCTATTGTTCATTTGAGCTGTTCTTAAGGACAAACATATAGCAGACTCTTTCGACGTTTAGACTTATCTGACGGGTCTGCAATAAAACCAGCTCCTCTGGTCACTCATCTATGATTTCAGAAACACTTCCGTAACTTATTGTCTGTGAAATTAAAAGATATGGCCCATTAGAGTGAGAACAAAAACACTGTATTATCGTATAGCGAGTAATTATAGTTTCACTCTAACCATTCAGGTATTTTCCACGGCAATGAATGAAACGGTATGAGTACAGAATTGCTTGTCACCGTAATAGAAGCAAAACCGTGAAACAAAAAATAAAATATGTAATGGTATATGAAATAAAACAGAACTGGAAAGGAAATTACGTCCACGTTATTTTACTGAAACAGACATGAAATGCATGCAGGACGTAGATGGTATTGTCCAGCAAAATCACGTGCCCTGTCAATGGGAAAATAACGATTTGGGAAGGTTTATGGATTTTTTGGGGTGTATAATCCGCTCTCTGCAAATCAGTACGCAGCAGTAACACGCCATCTGTTAGCTCGGAAGCTGTGACTCAAATATTGTTAAGATCGGCGAAAGAGATTCGAAGCGCTGGGCTGGTGGCGTCGGCGCCCCTCCGGAGCCTGTCGTCCGCTTCGATGGACTGAAGCTCTACTCTCTTCATCCACCAGAATCAAAGCTGAAGTCCGCAAATATGTGGGATCCCTCTTTTTTAAAAAAGTAAACCGGCCGCATTACACTTTCGCTGGCTGAATAATAAATAACCAGTGTGTCATTCGTGCGTGGTTTCGCGGGGAATTGTGCAAAAAAAATGATGAATTTGAGTGCAAGAAGCCGGGAGCAATAGAGGAGGAAACTGCATTTGCTTTTCAATTGATGGAACCTTTTGAATTTGGAAACGAAGGGGATTGAACGGTCAAGGGTTTAATTTGGCGTAATACCGGTGAGCAGTGCTGCACTTTTTTGTTTTGTTGTTCCTACTCGGCAGGCGGGAAATGTAACATTAACTCCGTTTTTTCAATTCGACTTCTTTTTCCAAACACTGTAACTGTTATTTAAAAAAATTATTGAGAATAGTTTTGCGTGCATGCGTACTGTATACGATTTGACTGGCAGCAAATATAAATGCCAGTATTTGTTATACAGCTCCGAAATAGCGCAGTCATACACCTGAATTTATATCTTAGTCATTGCTTGCATTTCTAGAATTTAGTTAATTTATCATTCTACACATTCGAGTCATTGTCATAACGTGGATTTTATCATTTGCACGGGGACGCGTTTCAAGCCCGGAGATACAGATAAACAACACAACCTTTAATGGCACTCAACATCTATTATTAATTTTGACAGATGGGAGCTGCCTTTTTTCACAGGTGATTCTCTTATATTTTATATACGTAGGCATAATACCAAATAGGGCATACTTAAACATCATTGTGTTACAGAAACACAATTCTGAAACCACTATATTTCCCAGATACAGATTTAAGTACTTTTGAAAATTCATAGTGTTAGTGATACGGTACTAACGCATAGGAGAACATCGAGAGACCATTTGATTAACTATATAATAGACGGTTGCTTAAAGTCAAATGCAGACTTACGACCCAATCAATTCAAAAGAATGTGAAATTTGCTTTAATTTTCATTGACCCGGTCTTTAAACCCTGCAAATCTACGAGTTCGGGCCGTACGTATCGTCCCACCGTGAAGTCCCTTCAAATCCTTCTGCTCGGAAAACGCGTTTCTTTAACGACTGACATACGGAAGCTTCCGTGGTAACTTTGTCTCCGGTGAGCCGCCGTAGAAATGGGAGAGAACATGTCGAAGAGGTTAAAGCTGGTGTCGGGCTCGGACTCGGAGATGGAGGAGCGCTCCTTCGTCAACCCATTCCCGGACTGTGATCAGGGGGTCCTCACATCCTCCAATTCGGCGACGGAGGATGACGCCAGCGAGCCTTTCGATGCAAATGGAAAGGTGAGAAACTTTGCGTTTGTTGTTATAATTGCATTGAAGTGTTTGTTTTGAAAATGTGCACTGGCAAGTTTCCTGCCAAGGCCGTTTATACCATTATTATATAGCTATAATAACACTATAAACAGCAATGAATAATATTGTTTTTGCGTTTGCAGGCAACCTCTATATTTTCCCCTTCAAATTAATTGAAGTATTGTGCTTAATGACGTTGATGACAAGTTAAAAGCTAATTTCTTTAATTTCCTTATGTAGGTCTCTGACACTTTCTAATTCCCCCTGCGTGCGTCTGTTACCAGCCCTCAGATGAATGATGTTTCGTAGGGACGTAACCGTCTGTCACAAGGTTGCATGTTTTAATAATTTTGGGAGTATTTCATAAATATTAGCCAGCTAATCCGTTTAATTGAGGACCACAGACTGTTCCCTTGTTTTGATTTTTGTCAAGCACCCTTTAGTTCTACCTTTATACTGTTGGAAGGTAACTAGCGTATGCACTACATCATGTAACTTTTGGGGCAGATCATTAAGTATTCAAAACAATTTGTTTCCATTCAGCTGAAAATGAGAAGCATATTATGTCATTTGTTGTTATGAGAAAAATAAACATCCTGGGTGTAATAAATGGAGCTGTAGTGTCCACCATTGTGTGGGATCAAGACACTGTTACTTTTGAAATCTGTCCAAATGTTTCACAAAAGATGCTTGGCTTTTTCTCATATTGATGAATTTTAATTAGGAGTGGAATTCATTTTTATGAAATGAGGACAAATTTGTTCATTTTAGTAACATGGCAGGGAACAGTAACTCATGTTGTGGCATAGTATGTTCTGACTTTTGTGATTCTCTTCTATTAGTGTTCATTGTTTTTGCATTGTTTGTTAATGTTAGTACTGAAACCATGAAAGTTTAGTGTTTGTTTGTTTGTAATTTAGGGAATTAAAGATCGCTGTCATGTTGTTGCACTCAGCTGTGCCGAACTTGTATAGATTTGTCATTCCACTGTGTAGCCAAGTGCTACAACCCACGTAACAGATTGCTCAAATATAGCCAAAGCCACAGCCTTTCATGCTGTGTGTATTTATCCCGTTCCATTGGCCAGACATGCTTGTCGTCTTACTGCCCACAAATACTCACATTTTCCCTTGTAATATAGAGTGGAATGGAATATCCTTTATTGTTGTCATCCACATACAATGAAACTCGGTAACTGTTCTCCACCAATACTATGAAACAGAATAAAAACATAAATACATATATAAAGAACAATAAATTGCAGTAGTGCAATCATATGATTAGAATTAGCAGTGTTGTATACATATAGCAATATGTGAAGATGAATTTTAGAATTAGGCTATTGTCCCCATATTTCGACCTGGATAAATCTCAGAAAGAAGGGGCAGCCAATTGAAAGGCTTCTGGAGGATTTATAGATCCTTCTGAACACTTGGTTTGCCAGTACAGAAGATCCAGAATCTAGTATGTAGGTTGTCTGTGGGGGCTGTGCTGTATAGGGGGTTAGTGTCAAATATTAGCCATCGCAGTTTGACAGATGTGATTATCCAAGGGCATAGGATGTAGGAACTGGGGGGTGGGAGGGGCTTGTACCCCCTAATATTTAATTTGGCTTTATTCATCCCCCCAAAAAAATAGACCTTTGCATTTAAATTAAGTTGTGTCCCTCCAGTATCAAATTCCATCCTATGCCCTTGTGGTTCTATATGGATGTTTTAAGATCAAACTCAATTGAACCCCGCCCCCCTGGAGTTCTAACATTCCTCACCTTTCAAATTACAAATAAAATCGATGGTTACTGTTTTTGAGGCTGGTGATGTCAAATGCGCTGGGAACTCTGGAGGTAATGAACGAAGGTTCATTTCCTGCTTGTGAAATTAAGTTCTCACGGCTACTGTGAGGTCTTGCATCAAATCTTCAGCTGATATTGCCCCTGGAAGGATCCAAAGTAGGGTAGGATGCGGAGTTTCAGCCTCATGTAAGCTCAGTGATCGAGGGCCGCTTCACTTTCAGGGCCTCAACAGGAATCGCCGTTGTGTTGGGAAGAGGAGTTTCTTCATAAAGCGTAAAAAAAACAAAAAAAAAAAAACATGTGCAGCTGCGGCTTCAAACTCTCCGCACTTGGGCCGGTGCTGAGGCAGGCGTGGGAGGAATCGCATTTCCACATCGCTGCAATATTCCTCTCATCTGAGGTGGAGTCCTGGATGAATCGGCGTATTCTGTCAGGATTCGGAGTTTAAGAAGTGCCACAGAAAACAGACAGAAAACGAGCAAACCTGAGGGACTGATGGAGGTGTGGAAGCTGATTGGCCGGGCACTGTTTAATTGGCGACACGCCCAAGTCACTGGGTCCATTGTTTGCCACTGCAGCCTAATGACAGAAATTGATGAGGGACACAGCACTGGATGGGCTGTCCTCTGATCTCCTTGGTGGAGTAACGAGGCTGCAGGGGCCAACTTCAATCGAGGCCTCGTGCTTGCAAGCTCATTCCCGCCAGCCAATTCTCGGGTCCCTTCAGACACGAGATTGGAGGTGTTTCTTCAAAGATCCAAGCTCCCTGTGAATCGACATGGTCTGGAGCCTCCCGCGACCTGTCACGCTTGAGCAGAGCTGCAAACCGCCCTCTTATTAGCTGGAAACCTGCTTTGCGTAGGCCGGTTGCCGCGGGCTGTTTTGTGATTCTAATGGTGTCGTCTGAAGGCTCCGAATATAGGAAATAGATGTAATTTACTCCATCCAAAAGCTCGTTGTGTTCAGAATGTGCTCTAAGGTTTTCTTTTCCCCCTCAAAGTTTAGTTCGAATCTATATGAGGATTTGGGCATCAATAGATAACAGATTAAAACAGAATAGTGAAACTACATGTATCCCCAAAGGGAAGGTCTCTTTTTGCCGATCTCATTTTGCTCTCCATGAGGTACACAGACACTTATACAGGTGTGAGGAAGCTTGGGGGTCACAGCGCAGGATCAGCCAGCATGCAGCACCCCTGGAGCTGGGGATTAAGGGCCTTTCTCAGGCACCTAATGGCGGCATTGGTCTCTTCACTCCAGGATTTGAACCAGCGGCCTTCCGATCATGGGCCCTACCCTTCCTGTATCCACAGATTTCTTTTTGTAAATAGGGGCTATTAACTAATGTTTTTTACCCTCTATGACTACATTCTTACAGAAAGTAATAGTTGGGGCCCTTTTTGGCTCTTGAACACCGTCTATTCCATGAGGCATAGATGTATTATTTATATATATATATATATATGTATGACCACTCTGTGTGGACAGTAACTGCTGTACTGAGTAGTTATTTTCTTTACTGTGGTGCTCTTCCTGTTAATGAGTCTGGCTGTTCTCCTCGGACCTTCGCTCATTAGCTGGGTCTTTTCACCCACAGAGCTGCTGCTCACTTTTTTGACCATAACGCCATTCTCCGTGATGCGGTAGAGTGTGAAAATCCCAGGAGGGTGACTGTGTGAGATGCTGGAAGCACCACGTGAGGCACCAGTAACTGACAACAGCTAACGACGTCTCTTAGATCAGGTTGATTAGTTGCTATAACATTTATCTGCAGAATAACAACCTCCTTTCTCTCCAGGGGTGTATACATGGGCGGGGCCACCGGGGCACTGGTCCCAGTTGAAAGCTGATTGGTCCCTGCAGTGCCCCCTCCCCTGTCACACCGATTCAAAACATATCATTGGCTAATGGTACAGTTGGCCCCTCTGAATGAATTATGGCCCATACTATACTCTCACCGTGAAAAATTCTAGAAACACTTTGACTTTTTTACGTGCTGCTGTTTGCAGGAGAAGGCTACTTGTGTTAACGAGCAATTAACATTTCACATTCACTGTATTTGGTAGAGCCTTTTGTCCAAAGCAACATCCAAAGTGAGGCAAATATCACATTACAAACGTATAGCTGTCAAGGAGTTTGACGAGGCATTAGTGCAGCTAGGCTGAGCGTCCAATGAATGCCCAGGTTCGAGTGTAAGCAGCCGGTATTGCTGGCCGATATTTAAACTTCATCAGTATTCAGAGTTAGCAGCACCAGCTCTAAAGACAAATACAGAAATAATTTTCCGTAGTGGAGGCCGAGGGATGCTGTCTGCTCATTAACCGCTTACAATCTCACTACGGTCTCCCGCTTTGCTGGTGCGCACCTGCCGGCATGATACGACGTAGCTGCTACACATTCATGAGATGTGCCCACAGCCCATGTCATCCCCCTGTCTGAGCACTTGTCCCTCAAGGTCTGTGCACGTCACATGATCCATCAGGTATTTGCCTTTTTAAACTCCTCGTGATTCTGACCAAAAGCCGCAGCGATCTTTGCCTTCTCTCCCACCTCCGATCTGTGACGTGATCCACTGTTTATGCATTAATTACTCGAGTGTGAAACCTGCCTGCTGACTTATGATGCAAAGACTTTGTTTGCTTTAATGAGAAACATATTGGCTGTGTGGAAATACAGATGTTTCACAGAACAATTTAGCTAATTACCACCTGCTACAAACCCCTGGCTTTCATCCTTTATTTCTACCCAATATTTACAGCAAATCTTCCGATTTAAAGGCACATAAATCATTCATTTAATTAAAAGCTCTTCTAAAATGTGCATGTAAGTGTGTAGAATTGAAGCTTTAACTGTGTGTGTGTGGCTTTCTGTAAAAGTTTTTCCAGCATTAACATAATTTCAGACCCCAGGCAGACATGACTGTGTTTATTTCATTGTTTAGCTGGCCTGTGCTCACAGTGAGCGGAATTTGATGAATCTCCGTGTGTTTTACTTAAGAGATTTTAGCTGATGTCTCCCGATTCCAGTATTTTGGGGAGGATATCTTATGGGGCAGTGGAGATCTCGTTGATAAATGGTATCGTCCCCATAGATAACAGTCTTGGTGAGATGTATTTTACTGGCTCACATTAGAGCCGTGTTCTCGCTACGGTCCCATAACTCGGAGGACAGTTGTGGAGGTGTATTCCTGTTTTCGGAGCCTCGTAATTGCGATTGTCCAGAGATATTGAAATCGAGTGACAGTGGGAATGTTGTAATAGCAGTGTGACTGTGTCGGAGGTCCTTATTAGTGTCATTCAGGAACACCATGGTAATATGTGTACTTCCAGGCACAATTAAGAATGAAGTTGGAGCGGTTGCTGAGTGAAGAGAGATGAATAAATTATTCATTTTGTTTTCGGAAATTAGCCGAACTCTTTTCCCCACTAATGGGGGAGTTTTGTTATGTGTGTGTCACTTATCAAAGCAGAGAAATTTGCACAGGCGTTTGATGGCAAACTTCAAATGCACGCTATTCTCTCATGATAATGAATGCTCTCTTACAGGCAATTTTTTTTCATCCTTGATCTACCATGTCATTTCCACCTTTCCAAGCTAAATGTCATTTATTCATTTATCGTTTTGTGAGTGTCCAGGTCTGTAACCTGCTGGTTGATCTGCTGGCACTGGAAGATTATGCTAAATACTGGTGTGGATGACAAGGGCAAATTTGTCATTTTTCCTTGAAAGGGGAACAAAGTGTATTCTGTGTATTGATCTATTTGTATTTAAAACTGTATTTAAATGAAGCTCTGCCTGTTTATGCTTACAATGTAGTTGATATCTTTGGTAACACTTTACTTAAAGCAATCATTAAACTGCATTATACATTCCATCATAATGCATTATTATGCACTCATGAAGTATTATAAACACAGCTATAAATATTTATAAAAAGGCATGACACATAGCCATGTTTATTATGCATAATGTATTATCTATGCAGATCTCGTCTGTAATGCACTATAGATACCTTCACCAGTGCAGTACAAAGCATCCTTAATTCTTATGCTGACCATTATAATACATTATATAGGTATCTGTAGTGCATTATAGATGAGATTCATAATGCATAATACACATGGCTATAATATGCTATGCCTTTTTATAAATATGGCTGTGTTTGTAATACTTTATTAATGCATTATAATCCATTATGAAGGTATGTATAATGCATTTATATGACTGCTTTAAGTAAAGTTTTGCTATATGATTTTATTTTATTGGATCTATAATAGTCAGTTTTTTTTCCCATTTTTTTGATTAGTCATGACAAGTACACACCTGTCACTCACTGCAGCATGTTCTGCAGATGTACCGTTTATTTTGGTAGCATGTAGTGGTGATCTTCCATAGCAGGATGTTCATGGCTGGCTCCTGGGTTAAAGGCCCTCCATGATGGTAGGAGAGATGCGGAATGTATCACTCTGATCCCGCGGCTGCCGGAGCAGGGATTTGATCAAACAAAGCTCAGCCTGTGTGCCCCCATGGTGTCAGGCGTGCCGGGGGGTGCCTGCTCTCAACTCCCTTTTGTTTCGGCGTGTTTTGATCAGACGTCCCTCAGGGCAGGCTGGGTAGCCTGTCAAAGGCGCTGCTGTATGATCTCGGCGGGTGCTGTAAGCTTCCCTTTGTTACCGTGAACTCCTTCGCTACCGTACCCTCGTGTTCCCAGCATCCTTTGTTCTCATAGCAGCCGGCAAATACCGGGCTCTCTGTTGTCCATTTTTCTCCAGTATTTTTTCTGTGTCTGTTTTGCCCCCTTTACTTGGTTTTTGTGGAACTACTACTATGACATCATTCGGGTTTCTGTCACAGCCAACCTGTGCTATCCCTGTGTGCTGTGAGGTGTTTATGCATGTAGTGAAAGGACCTGGGTGGGTCTCAGCAGGTTAGGATGCTGTGCCTGAGATTGGAAGGTCGCCGGTTCAAACTCCTGTGTTGGCTGAGTGATTTTCCTGTTGGGCCCCTGAGGAACCCCAATTTCTCCAGGGACTGGTTCACCCTGCTTTCTCAGTTGTATGCTGGTGGATGTTACCATGGGGTGTAGAAATGAGGGCTTTGGGTGTGGCCTGTGGTTCTGCTGTTGAACTCAAGGGTGACTCTGATAGTGGCCTGGCGATAGGCACTGGCTGGAGCACCCATAGAGATTCCTGGCGAACGGCAGAGACCGTCACTGAAAATGACTGAAACTGAGGTTTAGATATCTGAGGGGAACTATTTGGGGACGAAGCAGTGATGCATTGAGATTTCTGAGGGGGATGGATTGGAAGGTATCCACCATCATGTCTGTGCCATTATTGACTGGTGTGCCATCTTTTCCCCATAGATCAGCGAGACCTTCAACAAGAAGGTCCAGAACAAAATCAAGGATCTGCTGCAACAGATGGAGGAAGGCCTGAAAACCGCTGATCCACACGACTTCTCAGGCTACACTGGCTGGACGGGTCAGCTGGGGGCTGTGTGGTGCTCCGCTGTCTGTCTGTCTTTCTGTCTCTCTTGTGCTCTGCTGTCTGTCTGTCTTGTGCTCTGCTGCTTGTCTGTCTTTCTGTCTGTCTTGTGCTCTGCTGCCTGTTTGTCTGTCTTTCTGTCTGTCTTGTGCTCTGCTGCCTGTCTGTCTGTCTGTCTTGTGCTCTGCTGTCTGTCTGTCTTTCTGTCTGTCTTTCTGTCTGTCTTGTGCTCTGCTGCCTGTCTGTCTGTCTGTCTTGTGCTCTGCTGCCTGTCTGTCTTTCTGTCTGTCTTGTGCTCTGCTGCCTGTCTGTCTTTCTGTCTGTCTTGTGCTCTGCTGCCTGTATGTCTTTCTGTCTGTTTTGTGCTCTGCTGCCTGCCTGTCTGTCTTTCTGTCTGTCTTGTGCTCTGCTGTCTGTCTTGTGCTGTCTGTCTGTCTTGTGCTCTGCTGTCTGTCTTGTGCTCTGCTGTCTTTCTTGTGCTCTGCTGTCTTTCTGTCTTGTGCTCTGCTGTCTGTCTGTCTTGTGCTCTGCTGTCTGTCTCTGGATGGTGCTCTGCTGTCCATTTGTCTGTCTCTCTGATTCAGTATATAACACAGCGTATCTTCAGCTTAACATCAAACTTAGCATTAGTGTTTTTTCTTTAGTCTTCGTTTTGGAGGCTTTGAATGGTCCAGTAGAAGGATGGATATGGTTTGACTGGTGTTAATAATCTTAATGGTCTTATTGGTCCTGCCCTTCCCAACAGGGATCGCGCTTCTCTACCTCCAGCTCTATCGCCTCACTCAAGACTCGAGTCACCTGCAGAGGGCGCTGGACCACGTCAAGCGGACCCTGCGCAACCTGAATGGCCGACGGGTGACGTTCCTGTGCGGCGACGCCGGGCCACTCGCAGTGGGGGCCGTGGTGCACCACAAGCTGAACAACCGCACCGAGTCAGAGGACTGCATTGTCAAGTACGCCCCCCCTCCCATCCCTGTTCCCCCCCCAATTAAGCACTTAGCCTTTTGGGGGCGGCTTTCTCCGAGTGGTGTACTTAATTAGAGGGGCTGCTGGTTTCTGTGAATGAGCCGATGTCAGAGATGTGAATAATTCAGCGACATGCTTCCGCAGTCCTGGTATGAGGGTGAGGCGGGTGCAAATCATGAATAATATTATGCCTCTAATTAATGTTGTTGCGATTTAGTCTCCCGTTCTCAAGTAGCCATTTTCACAACATTTTGCGGAGATTAACGCTGCATTTTTTTTCCACTGGCACATTTATTTGACGCATTTTGATGCTTAGTAATTTAATCAACTATATTAAAACAAGAAATACTGGGCTGGGGGGGGGCTCTCCAGATCATCTCAAAGCATCTTGCCCATCTGGTTTTCCAGGGTTTTAATGTGGGGGTGTAACCTGAAGTAGGCTGTGAGGTGGGCTGATCGCCTGGTTCCCTCTTGCATCCCAGACACCCTCCTGAAACAGTTCTTATTGCTAATAATTGCTAATGTTTGTTTTAGCACAATAAGAGTAACAATCGAACATACTGATGAGTTCAGGTGGTGTGTGTTATGGCATTCATTCTAGCATCAGTAATAACACTTAATAATATTACTATGATAATAATAGCAATAGCCGTAATAATAATAGGAATCGCATGTCACAGCTCCACCTGACTCTGTTCTCCTTATGTCTGTTTTTCTCTTATGTATATGCTGTTAATTATTATCACTGCATTAAAAGAAGCTTTAGCACTACTGAAATTGCCTTCTGCAAACAGTAGGGGGCGCGGTTGTTTAGGCTTCACACCGAGTGTAATCTTTGTGTTGTCAGATAAATGAGATAAATCATCTGTGGAAACCCGTCGTGTTTTTTCTGATGGATATTGACTGTAAGTCATTTTTCCTCAGTGTTACTGTGCATAAAATCAGAGTTTTCGTTTAATGATATGAATATAAAGTGTCTTAACCCGAAAGCAAGTTTAAAGTCAATTTCTGCTCCTGATGCCTTCTGGCAGTGAAAGTCGTTGTGAAATGCTTATACCTTTCAGCAGCTGTATGATTAAATAGCAGTTAAATTGTGCATTGAGTTGGTGGAGGCCTTCGTTAGTGTGATTCCTGAACAGCTCTTAAGACTTTCGGCAAGGCCCACATCTCTGTTCTCCCTCAGTTTTGCAGAATTGCCAATTTTTTTTCCTCTGGCACTTTGTGATGAAACTGCCTTGCTGTGGCAAAGCATTATGGGAAAGTGGCTGGCATTTGGGTAGAATGGCCACTCCTGTGCTGAATGGCAGTGATGGATCTTCATTGTCCTTACTGATGTTTATTTTTTTTGATCAGTCGGTGAGTGTTGGGAATGGCTGGTGAAGGGTTTACCTGTTGTATCTCATGTCCCATGTCCCTCCTGGTCCCAGGCTCCTTCAGCTCCAGCGCTCTGTCACCCTGGACTCGGACATCCCCGACGAGCTGCTCTACGGCCGTGCCGGGTACCTCTACGCCCTCCTCTATGTCAACAAAGAGATCGGCCCCAACACAGTGGAGGAGGCCGTCATCTCCAAGGTGACCGCTCCCTCCTGTTTGCAGGGCGGGTGTGGGTCGGGGTCAGTCGTCACCTTGGGGGCTCATTCTGCAACCTCCACCTCTGGAGTGCTTGAATGGGGGAGGGGGGCTGTCGTGGTGGCAAAGCCTATATTATATTATATTTCATTACAGGAGTCCATTGTGCAGCAGTGGTACCAGTATGGGGAGTGTGCTGCTGTGGATCACGCGTTTGTGTGTTATGTATATGTTACATTGTGGGGACTAAGTGTCCCCACAATGTGAAAAATTCTGTTATTTTGATGTAAGTGGGGACCATTTTTTTAGTCCTCACAAGGGGAAAACTCAGTTTAATAAGAATCTGTGACTGCAATCGAAAAACTAAAAATGTCAGAAGTATTGTATTTGTATTTGGTTACTTATGGTTAAGGTTAGGGCTGGGTGGGGGGTAAAGGTCATCATTGTTGGGATTAGGGTTTTGCTCATAGAAATGAATGGTCCCTACAAAGATATGAATACAAATGTGTGTGTGTTTGTGTCTGTGTGTGGATGGAGCCTGGTGCTTGAATTAAAGCCGGTTAGCGGTGGTGATGCCTTGTCTGTGTGTCCCTGGCCAGTAGCCGTCTTATATCTCTCCAGTCAGAGCGTGCCGGGCTTCCGCAGTCTGCTGTTTCAGTGTTTGGGAGCAGAGGAGGTGTCTCTGGCTATTAAAGCTGCTTGCCAAACACGGTGTAAACACTGACCTTATGCAGCGGGTGAAAAATCCTTGCAGATTCAGAATCCAACCTAGAAGCAGGAGGCTGTTAGATGCACCCTCTCCGACAGACTGTTTGATGGGCTCTTTCATCCACCTACACTGGCCTGCACCCAGCTCCCTGCCATTAACTCCACACCCAGCATTGCACCGTTCCACAAACATCTGATGCATTGTCATAGTCGGTTATGTCTACTGTTGACATTTATTTGTTTTTCTTTTTTATCGGTATTCCCTTTTTTGTGTCCCAGAATTGTCTTTTTAATTTTGCTGCACTGCATTGTGACATCGTGGCGATTTCAGCGGTCTGAGCGGGTTACTGACGGGTTCCTTGGCGGATCTTGCCCAGTCTGGTGTTGCCTTGATGACCGACGTCAGATCGGGTTGTATATCAGTGGTTACACGTGTAAGTCTTCATCAGACCTCTCCGACACCGCATTGACCGTGTGGCTAGTCAGGACTGCAGCCCCCAGTCACTCCAAATGTCACCAGCTTGCAGCAGCATGCTTGTCTAATGTGGTAAATTAATCACGTGGAACTCCATGTGGCGTCTGCAGTGAGCCCATTAGAAGGGCATTGGGTGTGGCAAGGGGGTCGGTGGTATTCATACAGGGTCGATTACCCATAATTCCTGGATTCAGTAGGACCCCAAAGAACCTGACTGTCTAGGTCTCATTCAGCCCCATTAAAGTATATTTACCTTGCGTGTAAGTACATGCGTACAGCCTGATTTGTCGATTAGCTATCACTACCACCAGGGGGTGCTGTGTAAACCGGGAAGGTGGTGTGAGATACCAGATGGGGGGGTGGGGTTTTACTGGGAGATTCGGCCTGCTGCAACGCATCCTTGCTGCCATGCAACATGCTCCTGCCCCCCGGCCCCCCGCCCCCCCGCCTTACCTTGTGATGCTGGCAAGCCGCTGCTCCTCCGTATCCAAATGGAGACGTCCTCGGCTTGGTTTGGTGTGGGGGGGCTGGCACTCATCATGAAAACGTGTCCCGCTTTGAATCCGTTCCCTCGTGGCAGGTGCTGACACTCCCGTCCCCTCCTGCTGGCATGGGCAGGAGTAATGCTGCGCGCCACAGGCTTGACAGGCGTGTGCGGTAGGCGGGTGAGCGTCCTCTGCTGGACGTCGTCGGGATTGCAGAAACGATCGATGAGTGGGTGGGCTGCTTTTGCACGTACATATAAATGACAAGTTGAGGGTCTAATTTGGTGTTTTGAGAGAGGCAGGTTTGGTACCGGTCCATTTATGTGTTTACATTAAATACATTTTCCAGTGTTTTTTTTTTCCCCTATGGAAGATTCTCTTCCCCTTCTGACCCTGTGCTGCTGGTTTTTCATCCTGTAGTTTTTGGATGCTTTTGATCTTGCTGCTCTATGCATATTAATTTCCCTTCTGGAATTAATGAAGTTTATCTGTCTGTTTATTTGTGCAGCCATTCATTCCGCTCTCTCTGTCGAAGAAGCGGCTGGATTCAGTCGGCCTTTGCGGAGAATAATGGGCGACTGCTGGTCGATGGCACTGTCTTAGGCTGCGTGTGGCTTCATTACACATTCTGCTGACGCCCCCGTTTCTCTGTGTCGGTCTCTCGCCTGCTTCTCATCCAGACGCTCAGGTTGCTGACGCTGGAGAACCGTGGTCAGGCTTGGGCTTGCGGTTCTTTATGTATGGCCCGTCTGGTGCGGGGAGGGGGATCAACACATCTCCCCCATGCCCATTTTGCATGAACCCCCCCCCCCCCATCCTCCACAGCTCCAGAAGAGAACATCCTTCTAATGCTGCAGAAGTTCAAACAAGGGCATAGGTTTGGTGGGGTCCAAATCAACCCCCAACACCCCGCCTCCCTGAACACACACAGTACTCCCACCATATCAGTATGGACATGTCCAGGTCCCTACCCAAATCCAAAGGTGCTGCTAGAGATTTTGGGCCCCATGAAAGTGTATTATATTTCATGCCAGATCAATCCAGTTATACTCCAATCCATTTTTTAGGGCCCCTGTTACTAAGGAGCCTTTGGAATCATCCGATTCCCCCACCTTTTATGGTGCCCCTGCCAAAATCTGCCTTGAGTTCATACCAGCCATCTGTTGGGACATCCTTAACTGAAGACAGTACTTCGGGTTAAACAGGAGGTGAAATCTGTCACGTTACTTGATTTACGGATCTTTCCCTGGTTGCAGGTTCGAGCACCAGGCGCAGTTTCTGTGGCATATGTTAAAAAGACTGTAATTGTGTGTGTGTGTGTGTGTGTGTGTGTGTGTGTGTGTGTGTGTGTGTGTGTGTGTGAATTGTGAGTATGTCAGGCCATCTGCAAAGCAATTAAAGCGCAGCCATTTACTTCTGTCGATAAGCTGGTCCAAACTGGTATTGATCCATGGATTTTTTTTTTCCTTGCCTGTCAGTCATCAAGCTGAAAAGCCCCCCCCCCCTCCCACCTACAGTTAATTTTTAAATGCATGCAGTAATTGCTTGGCTCTCTAAATACACTTAATCATTTTGGTATAGATCAGCGTTTTCTAACCCTTCGCCATCCACAGCGAACGCTGCTTTTAATTAGACACGAGTTATTAACTGAAATGCCCATTTTAATTAATCCATCTGTCTTTGTGTTAGTTATTTGTGGCAGGCCTGTTTTAGCAAAGTAGTCTCGGAGATTAATATCAGTAAATTTAATTTTAGTGAATCCTGAAGTAAGATTTTATTTTATGGAGTAACGTTATGCTGCGGGTAGAAGTATATAGTGTAGTTCCTGGCGTAGTTCCTAGCACAGCTCCTGTCTACACCTTTAGTCATGATGCTCAAATCGTGTAGCTGGATGTGCTGTTTGGGTGGGTGTGACTTACGTAAGAGCGCTGCTAGACTAGACTGACATTATGGGATTCAAGCCCCGGATGATAATGGAGACCTTAAGCCCCTCCCACTGCCCCTTCCACAGCTGTCGACATTGGTGACTCATTGATGCTTTGGAGGTGATCCGTCATGTAAACCCCATCAGCAAGGAGACTCTAACATGGCAGTCATCAATACCTAAGCTCACCACAGTCTGGGGGTGGCAGTGATCTCCTAATGAGACCCTGCAAATTGATGGTTAACCCTTCGATCCAGTGGGGGATGAGCAGAATGTGGTCGAAGGGCATTAACTGTGTACTGATGCTGTTGTGATGATCATATGCATTAGCGAACCTGTTGACTGCTTTTGCAGTCCCAAATCTCACCCTTTGTCCGTCCACGTGTAGGGTAAATCACGCAGAGATCGTTAGTTCACGCATTTTTTTTTCTAGTGAATTGTAGTTTAAGTTGAACAGGATGACTGAAAGATTGCTACACTAGTGCTAGCTGTTTTAATACCTGGCTAGTCCTATGTTTCAACAGTAAGACCAGCTACTGCCTTATTTTAGTGCTGACACTAACTGTTCCTACATTTCAGCATTGGCACTAGCTATTTTAGCGTTAGCACCTGCTGTTCCTCTGTTTTAGCGTTAGCACTAGCTGTTCCTCTGTTTTTAGCGTTAGCACTAGCTGTTCCTCTGTTTTAGCGTTAGCACTAGCTGTTCCTCTGTTTTAGCGTTAGCACTAGCTGTTCCTATATTTCAGCATTTGCACCAGCTGTTGTAGTGTTAGCACCAGCTGTTGCTTTATTTTAGCGTTAGCACTAGCTGTTCCTCTGTTTTAGCGTTAGCACTAGCTGTTCCTCTGTTTTAGCGTTAGCACTAGCTGTTCCTCTGTTTTAGCGTTAGCACTAGCTGTTCCTATATTTCAGCATTTGTACCAGCTGTTGTAGTGTTAGCACCAGCTGTTGCTTTATTTTAGCGTTAGCACTAGCTGTTCCTCTGTTTTAGTGTCAGCACCAGCTGTTAGTATTGTACCAGTCAGCCTTTTGATGCTGGATGATCATGGTGTGATTTGGCCATGATGAGCCCCTTGAGAGGGACCACGGTGGGGGTGTGATAGCATATATGTGTAATCCTGCTGTCCACTGGTGCCTCTTGAGGTCGGCAGAATAATCACCCTGAGTGAAAATAAATGGTTGACCCTGTACAATGGATCCAACGATGACACTCTCACCTATGTGTGTAAAATTATTGTGCACCTATACTCATACAAATGCAGAATTAAGGTATCATCCTGAGCTCTGCATGTGAAAAGGTGAGATGAGGCCTGACACTTTGTCATAATTCAGCTTTCCTTAATATTGACAAGGTCCTCCGCCCATGTCCTAGATACCAATTGCAGTTGAGGCATTGCCCGTTGCTCCACCTGCTTTTCTCAGCCGGCCGCCTCATTGGTGTATACACCTGTCATTCCAGCAGGAGCGTACCTGAAGAGCTGGAAACGGACAATGCATTTGCTGGTGTTTACGTTTCTCCGGTGTTCCCAGTCTCCCTCACTGCCTGGTCTATCTGTGCGGTTGCTGGCATTGAGAGCAGCCTTCCTGCAGTCTGCTATTGGTTTGGGCTGGGGGGGGGGGGGGGGGCAGGGGATTATGGGAAACCCAGAAGTAGCTAATATCCTGTGCCAGTCGAAATAGGGTGAGACCACTATTCTTTTTCTGTGGGGGTGGGACACTTGTGAAATGGGGTGGAATGTGTGCTGTGACCCAGCTCCTTGAAGTTGGTGGGTATCTTACAGGGAGAGCAGTGACGCTCTCCAGCTAGATCACGGACACGGGGAGTACAGACAAGCACACTTTTCTGGAAACATATTAAAGGGACCCGCCGTTCAGTGAGTTTAAATGAGCTGCTTTTTGGAACTAGAATTACTGTGGTTTACCCATTTTCAGCACAGAACTTAAATCTCACATTTATGAAGTTTATAACTACCTTTAGCTAAAAAGCAGAGGAGCACCAGTGTGTGAATGTGTACTAAATCTGATTTAGATGTAAGGTAAAATAACTGACTTAAGCTTTAATGATGGAGATTAACTTTATTGGCCTTTAAACTGGTTGTGTGTGGCTCTGGACTGGCATCCCGTCCAGTGTGAACCCCGACCTTGTGCCCTGTGCTGTCACGCAGTCCCCTGTCCAGAGAAGCCTTGCAGCTGTCCATGGTGCTGGCAGTTCATCCGCACTCTGGTCTTATCTCACCCTAGGTGGTGGAGGCCATCCTGGAGTCGGGGAAGAGGCTGTCCACGGCAGAGAAGAAGACCGAGCGCTGCCCCCTGCTGTACGAATGGCACAGGAAGCAGTACGTGGGGGCGGCGCATGGCCTGGCAGGCATCTACTTCATGCTGATGCAGGTGAGAAGTGGGTGTGGGGACACACCTGGGGGTGTGGTTTGTGGGGGTGTGGCCATGCCTGGGGCTGTGGCCAGTGGGGGCAGCGACAGGTGAAGGGGTGTGGCCAGTGGGGGCAGCGACAGGTGAAGGGGTGTGGCCAGTGGAGGCAGCGACAGGTGAAGGGGTGTGGCCAGTGGGGGCAGCGACAGGTGAAGCGGTGTGGCCAGTGGGGGCGGCGACAGGTGAAGGGGTGTGGCCAGTGGGGGCAGCGACAGGTGAAGGGGTGTGGCCAGTGGGGGCAGCGACAGGTGAAGGGGTGTGGCCAATGGGGGCGGCGACAGGTGAAGCGGTGTGGCCAATGGGGGCGGCGACAGGTGAAGGGGTGTGGCCAGTGGGGGCGGCGACAGGTGAAGGGGTGTGGCCAATGGGGGCGGCGACAGGTGAAGCGGTGTGGCCAGTGGGGGCGGCGACAGGTGAAGGGGTGTGGCCAGTGGGGGCGGCGACAGGTGAAGGGGTGTGGCCAGTGGGGGCGGCGACAGGTGAAGGGGTGTGGCCAGTGGGGGCGGCGACAGGTGAAGGGGTCTCGTTCGCATCATTCTGACATTGTGATCAGTCCTTAAATACTGGGAATATCTCCTCATATACAATTTACATCACTGTTCTTAATGGGACGCCTTATTTTTTTGTTTCATTTTTAATATATGCATAATGCTGCACTCTGATTTGTCAGATCATTTTTACACATTAGTTTAGCAAGTTGGATCATGGTCTGGAGCGTCAAGTGGCCCTAGATCAGTATTTTAAGGGATGGATCAGCTCTGCTGTTTGGCAGTAAACCAGATCTCCTTGCCTTTAAATGATGGAGAGCCCAATGCTCTTATTAAGCTCCTGTGCACCCAGCTTTCCAGTTTTGCCAGTGGGGTAGGGTTCTGCCAGCCCTCCCCCCATCCTGCTGGTGAGGTTCCCTGGGTCACTGCTGCGGAAAACCTGCGTGTAAATGGGTCAGCAAAAATGTGTGAATTTGTACTCGGGGATGAGATCTGGGTATTAACTTTAGATGTTCATTTTCATGCAACGTGTATAAACCCCCTGGGATGTATGTGCGTTTGTGATTGACATGTTTCTGAATGCGACGTGGCCCCAAACAGTTCAGGTATTGTTAAGGGGATTAGGGGGTGTGTTTCACTCAAATCAAATAAGCCAAACTGCCCGTGTTGGAAAGCAGGATGATTGCTGTTTTGTTTAGATAACCAATTCGCTGGTCTTGTGGGCACTGTGACAAACATCTGAATCTCTGCATGTCTGCGGAGTCCTGGACTTCATGTACATCATCACTTTGAGGAATCTGTTTCTCAAAGTATCTCAACACGGCTCTTTGAGCTCCAGGAGAATAGAAGCTGCTTCACTGCAGGCAATTGTGGAGAGAAGCATGAGTTTTTTGTGGTTAATGTTAGAGTATAGTTAAACAGAACAGAACCCAGGCTGCACTAGGACCCTGGAGGACCTGCAGAGCCTTTGTTTAGAACCTGGAGCCAGAGGCTTCCCAACACTGCCAGAAGAGCATCTGCTCCACTCAGTCAAGCAGGGAAACACGCTTCCTGTGTGGACAGCTGCAGCTCGGTAAACATCGGAGGCAGAGAGATGGGCGTGGCGCACGCTGTTTAGGACAGATGCAGGTGAGGGTCATTGGCGGCAAATCTGTGGCCTCCATTGTGTTCTGGAAAGAGCTGTACTGCATTTGGCCGGGAATGTTGTAGACCCTTTCTGATGATGGTGATGACTCGCGTGAGATCCTTTTCTTCGGCTCTCTGAAGTGCGTGATGTGTGATGTCGTCAGATGCTGAGCGGGCCGCAGTCTGCAGAATGCATTATTCACGAGGCTCTCTCTGCCCTGAACGCTTTCCTCGGAATCGATTCGGGCCTCTGTTTTGCTGTCTGGGATTCCCGATAACTGCCGTTTGAAGCGGGAGCTTTTCCACTGCACCTGGTATCCAGCGGGAGCTTGGAAAAATTGAGAATCCCCCCCCCCCCCCCCCCCGCCGGAGCATTTCTGAATTGAGACTTGAAAGTTTGAGTACCGCGAAGATTTCGACTCGAACATGCCGGAGAATTCCGGACTATCGTAATGCCAGCCCAGCCCTCTGTACCATTTGCCGCTTTCGCTGTCCTCTAAATCCTTGCAGCTACGTAGCTCTGAGTGACTAACCTGGACAGTGTGCAGAAGGAGGGGAGCTTCAGACCCGCACCAAGGTGCGTCCAGGGACCAAAGGCCTCCCCCACATCTCAGCCTTTTTTCCCCACTCCTTTGACATCCTAACAGTAAGGTACCCCCCCCTCAACAGTAGTATGCCCCCTGTGAGACATGCTGATCTAACTTGACACAAAAAATCTCATTCATCCTCTCAAGCAGGAGAAGACTCAGAGTAAGTACAGTAACCCAGCTGGGGTTTTTGAGACCTGATCCTCTACTGCATCACACTCCTTGCATCTAATTCCACCATTTTATAATTCCCCCCCCCCCCCATTCATATGTTATTCTGTCCCAGTAATGCCCCAAAGGTGACCGAGCTGTAAACCTGGAAATGGTGTCCTGGCAGATGTTAACCAGTCCCTGGAGCAGTTAGGGTTAAGGGCCTTGCTCAAGAGCCTAATGGTGAAATTACTCTGCCAGTCACAGGACCTGAACCAGGGACCTTCTGATCCAAGTCATGGAGTCTTATCCCACTGAGCCCAACCCCGTCTTTGACGTATGATGTGTGACACGCACAGCTTGGGATAATCCTGTTTCCCCAGCGGAACCCTCAGCCTCTATCCCCAATGTGGCTCTGCATCACTGTGTCTAACTGAGCGAGCAGCTATCAACACCGACACCAACAAGGACATAACGATTCGTCAGACTGCCACTGGTGGGTCAGGAAGTTTGGCTGGCAGTGAGCCGGTCAGACACTGGTCGGCTTGGTAATAATAGGTCTGTCTGGGACAGGACTGGGGCGCTGGTGAACCTCAGCTGATGTCGGGCTTCGGGGACGTCCAAGGGGTGCCTGGGCTGGTCCCTGCGCGTCTCTGGCATTTACAAGGGACTGTGTTTTGATTATAGTTTCATCGATGATATACAGAATCACACATAAGTCTTCCTGTTGGTACAAGAGGTACTCCCTACCTCAATTCTGATCCCCGGTAATTTTTCCTCCAGATCGCTGTACGCTGGGATGATATATGGCCCTATTATTCAAATCACGGTCCTCGAGGTCCGAGCACTGCTGGTTTTCCAGCCTTCCTTTACCTGTGAGCCAGGCGTGAAGCCTCTGACCAATCAGAATCAGTAATTATTAAACTAACTACCTGGGAGAACTGAAAACAAGGCCTGGATTTGGAATCGAGGTCCAGATTTGAAGAACCCTGACATATGGTCAGCGTAAACGGTGGTGGCGGTCTGCACCATTCTGGAGTCTGAGCCCCTAGGAGACACCCCCCCCCACGCACTGATGTTTCTCTGCATCTTCACAGCCGGGGGCCAAGCTGAGCCAGGAAGTTCTGACGGAGCTGGTGAAGCCCAGTGTGGACTACGTGAGGCACAAGAAGTTCCGTTCTGGGAACTACCCGTCGTCGCTGAGCAACGAGACGGACCGGCTGGTGCACTGGTGCCACGGCAGCCCGGGGGTCATCCACATGCTCATCATGGCCCATAAGGTGAGTGTTTGCCGTGACTTCCCCCCCCCCAGGTCTGCTCACAGTTCCCTCGGTGGTTAAAAATAACCCTCCCGCCTCTCTGAGTAATGTGGCGAGGTCTCCGGCCCAGACACGATCGGTTACTCTCCGCAGAGCGGCCCAGACACGATCGGTGACTCTCCGCAGGCTGGGCTGCTCTCTAAACCCGTCCCCCTTATGGTAGATGCTCCAGGAAGATTTATGCGCCCGTCCGCATCCTGGCCCTCTCTGAATAAGACAAAAAAAAACACCATTTGTTTGTCTAAGACTTGGATCCTACACCTTAGCTTGTGCCCGGGAGATATTCTGGGGACCTACCTGTAGGGGGTGCTGTGGAGGTCCCTAGCTGACTGGGGACTGTTGACCAGCCACTGGGCATGAATGTTCCTGCCAGAGCAGCTGGAGTAACTGGGACAGGGAATTGGGGGCACACTAGTACCCATGTACCTGTTAATGGGCTCTCCAGGGTCATGACACGCGTCTGACCCAGAAGGCCTTGCTTCACATCGCGGTAATGAAAATAAGCTAACTGCCACTGATATTTACTCCGCCCTGTAACCCCTCCTCGTGCTCGCCTCATTTTAGCCCTTACGTGTGCACATTCATGGAGAGGACGACCTTCTGCGGTCACGTGCTGCCGCCCGTCCCAGTTGCGTCGACGGTTGTCCCTTTATTCTTTGTTGCACCAGAACCATTTAGAAGGCAGTAAGCCGCCATTGTCGGTGGAGATTGATGAGGAGCCCAACTGGCGCCCAGCTTTGGGTCTGATGTAATTTAGATGAAATGCCCGGAGGAACCTTATTAAACACAATGCTGTAGGTAAAGAAGTCTGGAACTGAGTATGAAATTCCCACTGCTGTCCATCGTAACCAGGCTGGTGTCCTTGAAGAAATGGGTGATCTGCAGTGACACCTGGTGGTGGAAGTGGGTATCGCCAGTCGACTTTAAAAATGCCGCGCTGCTCAATCGCATTCAGATGCCTGTTCAGTTGGGAGGAAACGTGGTTCTTTTTTTTTTTTCCTTCTGCTTCTTTAATGAGGTCACTTCGTGGCATCATCTGTCCTTTCGAATCCACTCTAACCAGTGTGCATGCTGCCGGTCCTCCCAGATAACTTCCCCGGTAAATGATGACTTGGAGCACCAAGGAAAGTGGAACGAATTTCATATTTTGAGAAAAATTTCTTTCAGACAGCTTGTTACGCTTTGCCAAATGACAAGGGGATTCAAATCCATTTACTGCCACCACATGTTTATTTTGTTGTTGCCTGAGATGAATAAGCCTGTAAAAAGATCCCTTTTAGGATTTATATCTACCACCTCCGCTTTGTGTATGTGTGCAGTTTGCCTGTTCTGCCTATTTTGCAATGGTTTCCTTCAGGTACTCCCTGTGTGTGTGTGTGTGTGTGTGTGTGTGTGTGCGAGAGGTGTGTGTGTGTGGCCTGGCGGTGGACTGGCATCCGGTCCAGAACATACCCCAGCCTTGTGTCCTGTGTTGCCTGGGATCAGCTCTAAGCTGTCTGTGACCCTGACCAGGATAAATGGTTAGAGGATGGGTGGATGGATGGATGGATGGATGGATGGGTGGATGGACGGACAGACAGATGTTAAATCTACACTCTGCCTGTCAGACTAGCTCATGTAGAAGGCTGTGGGTTCTTGTGGTTTTGCTTCATTTTGATGCTTTTCGCTTTTTTTCTTTTGGAGGGGAGAGATTGTCTTGTAGCCATTTGAGGGCTGGCTTAAAGTTCCTGTTTGCTCTCGGCCTGCTTTTATGATCATGGGTTTCTGGTACCCTCTTAGTCCAGTAGCCCTCATAGGCGGGCGGCAATATGAGGATTCAGATGGCGGTTATTCCAGTGAATGGCAGCTCTTTGGTATGGTGACATGTTTTGGGTTTGTAGAGGGGGGGGATCTTGTGAGTATGGTTACACACTGCTTACAGTCAGAGATGTTTAAGGTGTACTAGAGGGCACTAGGTAATCCATCTGACTCACCTGTCCCGCTGAGATTGAAACAAGAAACTGTCCATTTTTTATTTTTTGAGCCAGTTGAAGGGCTTGGTAATTAGTAATGTTCAGAGTTGTTCCAGACAAACTAGTAACGGGTCAGGTGTCTGGTCTTCCCATTTCTGTTGAAATTGGTTTGATAGTTTCGGTCTTAACTAGGCAGGGCTGCCCTGTGGATATAGGCGTGAATCTGCTCTCCATCAGCATGTAAGCGTGCATCAAATGTGAGGAGCTTTGTAGAACTTGGACCTCTGCTTCGTTCTGATGGGCTACATGGGTAAAAAGGTCATGGATTTTTAATAGCACCCTATATAAAAGTATGTGTGAGAGGAAAGTGACTGGTGAGCAGGCCTCTGCGGTGCTGCCTTCCCTTCCCATCCCTCCATCTTTGCCAAGGCTGAATGCCAGCTTGTTTGTGGTCCATTTCCACGTTGTGTGTTTTTGCTAAACTCTCCTGTAGCCCTGATAATGAGCACAGAAGTTGCCCTTTTCTAGAAGTCCAGCCAGGTTAATTAGAGTCTGGTGTCCACCCCCCCCCCCCATGACCCTGCCCCCAGGTGTTTAAGGAGGAGAAGTATCTGAAGGACGCAGTGGAGTGCGGTGAGCTCATCTGGCAGCGGGGTCTGCTTCGTAAGGGCTACGGCATCTGCCATGGCACGGCGGGCAATGGCTACGCCTTCCTCTCCCTCTACCACCTGACGCAGGAGAAGAAGTATCTCTACCGAGCCTGCAAGGTATGGCTGCCCCCCTCTGGCTGGGGGCTGAACTGCAGCCCTTCTCGGGTCACCTGAGGACAGGATGCTGGTCCATTTTTATGGGCTTGTGTCCATGTAAATTGCCTAGATGGTTTTATAGTACAGTAATGTTTTGGTCAACGAACAGACCACATATACAAAAGTGGTCCCATGAGATTATAATGGAGCTAAAATGTTCCCATCACTTAGTGACATTGTAGCTGTTGTAACGCTGCATTACATAATTTATTACTCGCATGTTTGTGGTGATGCTGGTGTAAACAAACCTACTGCTCTGCCAGGCATGTAAAATTACAGCGCATACAATAATACAGAGCAAGCATTACTTGACAGTGATAACTATGTGAGCTGTTAATATATGTACCACATTGTTCATTTGTTGTTATTTTAGAATGTACTCTTTGTACTGTAGCCTAGGTGTGTAGCATGCTATTCCTTCTCGGTTTGTGTACTCCATCATGTTCACACATTGCCTAACTACGCATTTCTCAGAAGGTATTCCTGTCGTTAAGTGACACGTGACTGTAAATTTATATTATTTGAAAGCTTTTTATTGTGGGGGAATAGAAGTATAGTTCCCTTTTATGATGGAACCAACAATTAATTGGAACAAGCAGAAAAATCAAACAAAGGATAGATAGCATGAAAGGATGTCTGTCTATCGGTAGGCAGGTAGGTAGATTTCACTGATTGATTTTGGAAAGGAAGAATTAAAACAGAGAATGGGGTGCATGTTATTCTGCAATTCTACAGTTACTCACAGCATACACCTAGCATGTACTTAATACTCCTAATGAACAGCACTTGCATAACACATGAAGAGGAGGTCGCTGCTAATGAGAGAGACCACCTTTGGGTACACTCTCCCAGGTGTGTCGTCATTGGGTCACAGACTGGTTGAAATATAATGAACGATATTCAATGGACATTATTAGATTAAGTGTTGAGTGTTGGATGGGGGTGAGATGCCCCGGGGTTAAATCCCCCCACAGCTGCCATGTGGGGGGGGCAGGGATGTCCTGGTAACAAGCAGGTAGACAGAGGTTCCCCCCTCCCTCATCTGCTGAATATTTCATAACTACATTACCTGCAGAATTCCTGACTGCCACTGCATGTGGTGAATAGTGAGATTTGATATAGAGAGAACATCTCCGGTATCCCAGCATGCTCCTTTTCTGTTTTGTACCCTGAGGTAGTTTTTTTGGGGCTTCGAAGAGGCGCTGGTGTTCAGATATCTACATGCGTTGAGTCTGTGACCTCAGTTTTGTTCGGTGAGGGGCAGGGGTGACATACACTGTGGCGGACAGCCATTTAAGACACACAGGAGACGCAGTCACTGAAGAAACAGTTCATTAGCAGCTAACCGTGTTCAGGTCTGCATGTCGCAGAGCTGCGCTCGCGGGGTGTCAGCCTGTGGCTTCCAGCTGCAGCCGGAGATCAGCTGAGCATGGTGGTGAAGTGGGCGGCTGCGTCAAACCAGCATGGCCTGGCGATGACGCTGAACTCCGGGGCGGGCAACTCCCATAACGTCTAAGTGTTTGTTTTCGCCTTGTTCCAGTTTGCCGAGTGGTGCTTGGGGTACGGGACACACGGATGCCGCATACCGGACAGACCGTACTCCCTGTTTGAAGGTAATACACCTAATCCTCTCCCTGGCATCTCCTGAGCGTCACATGGGCTCTCAGTGTCTTTAACGAGCTCCCTCTCCACCGCCTGGGTGTCTGACGTAACCGCTCCTGCCAGTTCGCTGGAATCCATTAATTTCACCATCTTCCAGTTCCTGGAACCTGAGCTGCTGGCCAAGTGTCCATATTACATGCGTCTAGCAGCTGGGTTCTGTCTCCGGTAGCTCAGCCGGGTAGCTGGTAGTCATATCACCACTGGAACCTTGAACAAGGTCCTTAACCCCAATTTCTTCAGGGGTCCCAAATGCCTGGTAACAGGCTGCCGCACACATCAAGAGCAGAATCCCGCGTGTGATAAGTTATGCCTCTGCTGTCCGGCCAGAACGCCTTGCACAGGCTAACGCTGTATCGCCGAGGCGTGGCAAAGGCGAGGGCTTCGATTGGAGGAGCCAGTTTATCGCAAAGTGCATTGAGGGAAGAAATATGTAGAAGACGGATGAGAGCAGCTGGCAGAGCTTCTTGTCGGTCTTTGTGGCCACTTCCTGTGACCCCCCCCACCCCAGGTCATGTGTAGCCAGTAGCATCTAATGCCCTCCAAACCCAATGAGGTATAATCTGACCATTTATTGACCATTGAAATCTCTTCTTGGTTACTGTACTCACCTGACTGTACTCTCTGTCCTCCCCCCCTCTTTCAGGTATGGCGGGGGCTATCCACTATCTTTCTGATGTGATCGAGCCTGAAACTTCCTGCTTCCCGGCCTTTCAACTTTGATCTCTGCTTTTGGGTGGATCTCGGACTACCTGGGTTGGGATGACTCAGTGCCCCGGCGTTGACCCCCCCCCCCCAGCCCATGCATGCTTCTCTTGTTCCCCCCCCCCCCACCCCACCAGTTGCCCTTCCCTCATATGAGCGGCCGCTCTCACTGACACGCGCAGTCAGAACGCTCAAACTCGGTTTGTGCTGAAATATGTGGTGTTTTTTTTCTGTCCTTTTTTATATTCGTGTCACGAATGAAGCTGAAATCACCGCCTTTATAAACGAACCTTTTCCTTTTCGAGCGACATGCTCCCCCCATATTTTAAAACCGGATTCATTGTATGATTAACTCGCGCCATGTTTCTGCTCTAAATGAATGTCGCTCCACTGTTTGCGTTTACTTCCTGTTCTGTTCACATGATACATGCCATCGAAGCCTTTCCTCACGATAGATTAAACACTGGATCAGTGTAACCATGATGTGAGTTACTGCGTCTCTCTAAATAGTTTCCCATTCCCACTGGTGCCATTTTTCCGGATTGATCCAGTGAAGCAGGTGCTTTGTTTGGGGGCATCAGCGTGTGGCGTGCAAGCTGCCTGCCTCTCGTTTCGGAGATGGATTGAAACGGCGGCGGCATAGTTATAATTGGATTTATTAAAAAAAAAAAAAAAAAAGGAATGTCCAATGTTCAAATGGCAGCTTTTTGCAGTGTGTGCAGAACTGCTGCAGTGCCGGCTGGGCCGCGTGACGGACCGTGGCTCGTGCCGCCTCCCGCGATCGGTTGAAATCATCCGTCACGGGTTAGCCCCCCCCCTCAGCCTCGTGCGGTACTTGCGTCCTGCTTTCTCAGTCCATAGGAGATATGAAGAAACAAGCATTTCGCATTAGGGTGCCTTTTTGCCATCCAATCCCTCGTCTCTGTTTATATACAAGTGTGAAAATCGCAAGTCCGGGGTCTTTCGAAATCTGGAGTCTTTGATGAAGGCGTCTGGGATCCAAATGGAAGGGGACATTTATCTTTCAACCAGAACCCTGCTTTTTTTTTTGCCTGCCTTATAAAAAAATCGCAAACACTGTTATATATGTGCATTGTTATTTTGCCCATGTTTACAGTGTGTCAAATCCAAACAGTATTTTGGTTCACGGGGAATATGTGATATTGAAAAGATGGAAAAAGGTCAAATGTTGTGGATCAAGACAGAAAAAAAGTCCTGAAATTTCACTGAATGACATTTGCTTTTTTCCTTCTCTTCAAAAGCTTTACACATCTTCAGATCTAAAACAGACCAATCTGAGTGTCCAGCAGAGAGATCAGCCTTTCCCGCCTTCATGCCTCGATGATTTATTTATGTTAACCCCGTGTATGAGGCGAGCCTGAATGTGAATTTTCCCTGATGTTGACTGGTGTAAGCAGCATGGTTTTAAGCAGTGTAATAGCAACACCTTTTGGATTTATAACGCTGAGCCAAAGAGCTTCAGACCACGGGGAAAAAAATCCATCAGCCTGATATATGAATGGCAAGATAGCCGCAAAGGCGTTTTTAACGAGCCGTTCGTCATGCTCCTGGCTGAGGACTTAATTTAAATGTGTACCGGACCTGTCCGCTCGCTGCTGATGTGAAATTTAACCCCCTTTTAGAGGATGAGATCCCACTTTCTTGCAGACATCCGGTAATTTTCCAGTAGCTGCGGTGACGTCCAGAAGCAAGTTTGTGAGGGCATTGCGAATATTTTATACGTTTTAATAAGCTGAGAATTTTACAGGTGGTCTAGGTGACGGCGGGGGTGAGAATTATGAGCAGTCGTAATTCAGTCGGGAACCAGATGCCGTTAATTAAGCATGAAGGGTGGGTGGGACGACTGAAGGATGACATGAGGGGAAGCGTGAGCCTCGTCCGATTTGGTCAAATCTCTTCATAAATTCGGGAAAGCGAGCCGGATTGTGGCAGCATCCGGGCTGCATCATTCCATGCACTTCCATCCAACTCGTCACTATTCTCCAAATTAAACTGTTAACATGAGATGTTATCCCAGAGATGGTTACCTGTGGGACGGCACACTCATGTACTTGGTGGAGGGAAAAAATAAACAAATGTTGGAACTGGTTATCTGACTTGATGGCTTTATTTTGCTTCTTTTAAAAGGTAGACGCATTATTCGCAGTAAAATGCAAAACCCCTTCCACTAATTGTATGCACTGCCTTGCTCGAGGGACGTTTATTCCCATGTACCACATGAGTGGCACGCATGCTATATTTCCTTAAACATTTTTTCCTTAAACCATTTAGATGTCTATCATAAGCAGTGAGGTTCCGCATCATTACCTATTGCAAATTAACTTCTCTACACTCAAGGCTTTTGTATTTATTGTTGCTAGTTAGTAACTTTCAGCATGTTATAGTCTGCTTCATTTTTTAGTGAAGGTGTTGTTTCCTGTTTGTAATCTTTGCCGTTTCTTTAAATCTTAAGTCTGATAATATCTTTACTTCCGGGAGTCGAGACAAAGCCGTTCCATTCTGTCTTCCTTTGTTTGCAGACACGGTTTGACCTGTTTTCCTCCAGTAGGCTTTGGGCCGCGTGTCCTTGGCTTGTGCAGCGTCCCCCGCTCTCTGCGGTGCGCGTCTACTCACTGGCCATCGATCCGTTTGCTTTCAAGTCTTTTCTGTTCTTGTTTGTTTTGATCCAGCCGTTTTGTTGACAGACCTGCAGTAGCTGAATGCATGGAGGCCAGCACGTTGGGACTGTGATACCTGATCTTTCTCCAGGTCTTGAAATCGAGAGTGACCACCTAATGCACACATTTGAAACTGCTTTACACTGCATTTTCCTCTTGGATTTACCCTTATTTAAATGAATTATAACCACTTCTAAGCTCAGATCAGTTATAACTAACAGTGTCTTTGACCTTAAGACCTTTTCATTACCCCATGTAACATGTGGTCAGTACCATGCTATAATAATCATTAAGTCCTACTGCTGCCGTTGACGTAATCGTGATCCCTGTCCTGAGGAGTCAGTCAAGATTTGTCCTTCGGACTCCAGTCTGAAGAGATGGCTACGTGGGCCGAACCAGCAGAGGCATGTACAGGGCAATTGCCCTTAACTGAAAGCTGATTGGCCCTCGGAGTGCCCCCACCCCTGTCACTCACCCATTCAAAATACCATATCATTGGCTAAAGATAAGGTTGCCCCCTTTGTACGAATTGTGGCCCTTCAAGAATCCCAGAATCTCCCATGCCAACTGCTTGAAACTGTCATATTGTGGGTGGGGTGTAAATCAGGGTGTGTGGAAACGTGCTGCTGTAGGATGGAGAAGCACAAGGTGCTTTGCATGGTCACTGGTCCTTCTGCACATGATGTCCATTTACCATATGCATTCACCCAAAGTGACCGCAGTACAGGGAAGGATTACAATTTAGGCATGTTTCAGTGGATTTGAACCTATGCCTCTTTCACGTTGTTAGAACAATACTCTATTTGCTGAGCTGTAGGAGCTGTCTGAAGGTTTTTCCTCATGTCTTTCCAACCCCAAGCACTGCTCCCCGGGTGCTGAATTAGCTGCCCCCTGCTATGTCACGATGTCACATATGGGTTAAATGCAGAGGACACATTTCATTGTTGTGCACTGTGTGCTGTGGTGTGTCAACAATGAGACAGGAAAAAAAAAAGATTATGCCTCAATATGGCAAAATACTGCATGTATATGAGCGTATATGTTCACATTACACATTACAGCAGTTCTTTATGTTTGACAGTTGAGTGTACATTAGCTACTGTTTACATAAGCACTTCTCACTCTGTCTTATTTTCTTTTTTTTTACGGTAGCAAAGGAAACATTTGCAAACTGACTTTTATTCCCTAGAAGAATTGAGCTTTATTTTTTAGTTTATAAACAGAACGTTAGTTTTGTTTTGCAGAGAAATTCAATGATTATTCCACCACTCCACCAGCAGAGAAGGTGAATCTTAAGTACCTCTGTCCAAACCCATTTCCAGGTTGCATAGTTAAACATGGTACACATAATTATATGTGTGGTCAAAATGAAAGATTTTACATATTTTTCATAAACTCCCTAACACATTTTTAAAAATTGTGTCAGCACAAAAGAGGCCACACAATTTGCAGCCTTTAAAAGGACCAAGTCTGGATTAATGTCCAGTGGATTATGGGATTGTTTGGGGTTTTGTTTATGTAATTTAAAAATGACGTTGTACTATACAAAAAATAGATGATATACACTGTAACTTCTCTAAACTGCTAGCTGGGTTACTATTAACATTAGCAAAGTTATTTATCTGGGGGCTTTTCCACTAAGCAGGATTTGTTGCTTAGCCAGATAACTTGTCGGATTTCAGGTCGTCTGATCATCATGTGTAAGTGGAGGAAGATAAAACCCATTTTGCCCAGACTGCCTTAAATTCAACAAGTTATACGGCTAAGCAACAAATCCTGCTTTGTGGAACACCCCCCTGGTCTGTAAATTATTCATGGAAATGTAGTTGCTTTAATCACCATGCTATCTTTGTAAATATGAGACTGAGGAATTATTCAGTCTCTGTCTGACTAATGGTTAATTGTGTTTTTGTAATTTTGGTGAATGAATTTGAGTAGAATCATTTAATCCTGAGGGGTCTTTGTTCTGATGGGCCCTAAATTGTTGCACACAAACCATTTTAAAACAGGCAGGTCCAGCCCTGCTGTGTTGTGTCATTGCTATGATGACTACCACAGGGAGGATTGTGGGACAAGTTTGATTCCTGACAGACACCCTGGTAGGGAATGTTTATAAATCTCTGAAATCCTTTCATCTCCCCCAAACAAAAATAGCCACCATATCAGCAACACTTTCTGATGATTTTCTGCGTTTCTTTTTTTTTGTTAATTAAAGCTTTTGTCTTCAGCTTAAAAACACACAGCCTAGAGCAGGGGTCTCCAACTCCAGTCCTGGAGAGCTACTATCCAGTAGACTTTCTATCCTACCTGAGTTCTGATGAGCCAGACCTGTTCCTGGTATTTACCTGAGAACAGGTTTGGTTCATCAGAAGCCAAGTAGGATAGAAAACCTACTGGATAGCAGCTCTCCAGGACTGGAGTTGGAGACGCCTGGCCTAGAGATTTTAAGAGGGATCAGGTCACAGACTATCATCCAAACTGTTGCATTTATTACACGATCCAACTGCAGGCATTTGAATACATATCGACATCAGGCCACAGTACCCTGTGAAACACTTAATTCACTGTCCAGCGCACAGATTTTCAGCTCTTGTAGTATCCTTTGAAAAATGCCAGAATTCTCTCTCTGCTTGCAGCAAAAGTGCAAAATAAAGGTACTGTCACAACTCTACCGTGTCTGCAAATTATTTCATTTTATATTCCTGTACATCAGAGGCCTGTGAACTCAGAAGTCGGTCAGTTAATCGCAAGCAGACAAGCCGGACCTCCAAACTCTGCGGGGACCTTTAACTGCGTAAATGACTCTTGTTTTTCTGAGACCTGCCTGCTTTGTTGTTGTTCCCTTTGGCGTCCTGCAGTGTTTTCTCTGTAAAATAGTTTCCCAATTCCCACAACCTCTGGTCTTCTTTGCACACTTTATTGCCTCCAAATAACCCTCAGCCTGATTGGAATCCTCATGTGCTTCTCCCACTGGCGAATGGTGCTTGCAGCCGCGCCTCTTTTGGTAAATGATCGTTTGCTTCATAACACCAAAATGTGCTCCATGGATAATTTCCTTCTCGCGCATTGCCGGAAGGTGGAGACGAAACGCGCGATTTCAGCCCTAATTTGAGCTGCTGCTAGCGGAGCGTTTACCTCCTGGAGCGAAGCCATCTGCTCGGAGACCGGGGGCCGAGCCACGCCGGTGGAAACACCGTTGACGTCACTCGCCATGATTACATTAAAGCTGTCGTCTTCTTCGGCACAACCGCTATCCTGCACTGAGCATATTTTCCCGCCATTTTAATCTTCTGTCAGACACAGTAGCACAATTCTCATACACAAACACACTCATACACTCATGCTGATGTGTGTACACACTACCCAGACAGGAGGGATCGGCAGATTACTTGAGTCACCTAAGCAATAGTCTAGTTTTCAGGTAAAACCAGGTCAATCCTACCCATTAACACAATGATGCAAGCTTGTTAGCGGGAGTGTGAGAAATCGACTAAGATGTCACCATAAACAGACCGATTTGAAAAGACTAAATTGGGTTTAATGTGAAATTAAGAGAACAATGGAAAAAAAATGCATTCAACAGTCTCATTATAAGCACAGAAGGAATTTCACATCCAGGCTTGGGTGTCATGTGACCTCCGGTGGTTTTCCCGGTTTTCGTGTTTGGGGGCACTATGCTCGGGAAGGCTGGGGGGGGTGACAGGCACTCGTTACATTTGGGGGGATCATCGCGACCCTCCTTCCCGGCGATGAGCTATCCAATCAGACGAAAGAAAGAGAGAGAGGCTGGGACACGTCGATCAATCGCCGGAGCCTGAGGAGACGTTACTTCTTCTCTGGGGTTGAGAAGACCTGCTCGTAGGGCGGGGGTGAGTGGTTGCAGTAGGATGGGGGAGGCGGGTAAGAAGCCATCATGTGGGCGGAGCTTGGCTGCACCTGGTAGGCGGGGGCCAGGGGTGGTACCATGACGTTGCTTGGGTCACCGTAGGTCTGCATCCCAGGAGGCTGTGACCCTGTGTGCCCCCCCCCAAAAAAAAACAGCCAGTCAACAAGCACACAAACCTCAGGGAACACAACATCATCAAGCAGATGCTCTTCAGCGAATGAGAATAACTGGGTCGTCACAATGTGAACGGTTTCCAGGTTACTTCCTGCCTTTTGACAGGAAGTAGGAGATGTAGCTTACAAGACAGAGTGCTGACTAAGAGCAGCCTGGGGCAACAGGGATGGGTGCTTTAGCACATGCTAAGCTAATTGGTCTCTAGTAGGCAAGTAATGATTCACTCAGTTCACCATTTGGTTCGATTCACAATATTGGGCTCATGATTTTCACCCACAATGTTTTTGGGAAAAAAAAATAAAAAATTACATTTTCCTACTCTATCTACGGCTACGTAAATATTCCTTTTGTTAAATTAAAAAAATACTTCCATTTAAATTTCTTAACCAACAATAATTATTTACAAACAGTTGTAAAGGTTGGCATAAAATAACCTATTAACCAAAATATTTCTTTTATTAAAAATTAGTAAGTTAATATCAGATAGATCTTTTCTTAACCATTTTGCCACAGTGTCAGTTCCACGGGTTGCATTAGCTGTTTGCACCTTCTGCTGTCTAAACAATGCAAAGACAGCCAGGAAAAAGGAAGAGATCATGCAGCCTAATAATTGCGATTCATTTTTATTTCCTTGATTCGAATCATCATAAATTTGTACTGTGGTTTATTGTTGCACAATGTCATTACATGCCTAGTCGCTAGTCAAAATAAAGTGCGGTACCACATTTTGTTTTCCAGTCGTGTATCTTAGATGCTTCCACAAGAGTGGGAATATATGAACATCAAAGTTAAGATTAAAGCAACCAATAGACCGCTTAATGCACAATGACCCTCGCTTGGTTTTTTACAAAGGAAATCTGCGGTTAAACGAATGATGGCTAATTGCATAATGATGTCCAAAACATACAAACATACAAACATAGTTGCTATCAAGTCCTGAAATATGAAAACATAGCAAACTGGAACTGTGGCAGTAGAAGAGAAAATTAGCAAGAAAATAAATGAGTAAATCAGTGTATATCTATCCATCCATCGAACTGCATTCCGAGATCTTTAATGTGGGTGAGAATTGCGATCTGTATAATTTTCTGTATTCATTTTCATAAGCTGACAATCTTTGGCCAATGTCAGCACACGTGCTGCATTAAGGCTTAAGCTGTACGTATCCATCAAAAATAGGTAAGACATACATAAAAAACAGATAGTGGATGTATATAGTAGGAAGGTAGAAAGATTATTATTATTCAAGCTATAAAACAACATGCCGTTGAAAGGCAATCTGAAAACTATAATCAGATATCTACCGTGAACTAAACCCTACGCATGCTGAACACATGGTGGCGCCATCCTCCCAGCTGATCCTTTATATAACATCCTAATGAGTCAATTAGTTTAATCAGGGTCACCTGGGTTTTGTTAACACTGCGTGGCAGCCTGGTGATCAGTTGTCATGGGAACACCAGCGGTTACCTGTATCCAGCTCCATGCAATTTCTCTACCTCTCACAGGCTCACAATATATCTATCCATCTACCCATCAATCACCTTCTGAGACCTTTCATCTGGGTTAGAATTGCGGTCTATATAATTTTCTGTATTAATTGGCCCATGCATGATTTTTGTTTTCTTCCGTTATGTAGTTCATTGACAAGAAATTTTAAGCCTTTAAGGCTTAACCATCCATATCCATCAAAAATAAATAAGAAATACACCTTTATTTCTAATAGGGAGTCATTTCAGAGTTAACGATAGGTATGTATAGATATATTAAACATAGACTGGCAATTACATTACGACCAAAGAGCATTCCCTTTAAATCAGACCTTTTACATTAGGGCTTTGAAAGTTTCTCATAGTTGGACCAACAACACACACAAAAATAGTGTCACAAGGTGATGGTGGAGTACTTCAGCTCACAGTCTGCTGCCTGCATCTGTCCATCTGCTCACGCTGTCATGCGAGCGCCATCGTGCAGCACTTTTTTTTTTTCCACTGCTGAAGAGCAACAAGTAACAAGCCAACGTAAGGCATCCACAGTAAATGGTTATAGACGGTTAGAAAAGTACTTGTGGGTTATTTTTCCTTCCACTGCGTTTTGACGGCAAATTCAGCTATAGGCTTCACAATGCTTATCCAGGACTGAATTAGGGCAGAAAAAAATTATGCTGTATCAATGAGGGGGAAAAAACTGGGCCCCATACAGCTCAAGGCCCTGGACAAGAGGCTTTTCCATCTTAGCCTCTACATAAGCACAGGTGGGGCATCCACTAGAGATTTTGGGCCCCATGGAAACATACAGTATCATATTGGGCCCCTGGGGCACCTTGGTCCTAACCCGCCCCCCCCTTTTTGGTGTCCTTGAGTTCAAGCACGAAAAAAACAAACTTTGCCTAACTTTGCACAAGTGAATTTGGCCTGGGTAAAGCTGTCTTTAAAGCATCGTTCAAAGGTGTTTCCCTGTTTACTTTTTGAAACATGCCGTCAAGTTCGCGCCCAATCAGTGTGTTTGAAACCCAGGAGGCTGGAGCCCCCCAAGCCTAAATAGAAGCGGGGATGCCTTTCTGACAAATGGCAGCATTTGTGACCCGGGGAGTAAGCGCCGCTAGAGTCATTAGCGCCGTCTTTCGATACCCTGGGCCTGAGCTTGGCTTGTTAACTCGTTAGCGGGGAGGTGGACAGACAGTGTCAGCTGTGTTAAATCATTCCTGATTGAGAGGTCACGGTACGACAAGGGGTTACTCGCCCCTGCTGTCCCTCACCAGAAAAACAAAGTATAATTGACTTAATGGGTGCTGAAGAGCAGTAGCAGAGGATGGAAGGCTGCCATAGTGGATGGGGAACCTTAAATGGGCAATCTCCCTGGCATGGCATCTCCCCGCCCCTGAGAGCGGTGGGGTGCTGTCAGTTTGCTCAGCTGGATGTCAATCAGCAATTACAGCCAATCCCCTCGAGGACACATCACTTTGACTACTCTCTCTCTCTGCCATACTCCCCGAAGGGTGTTTTGAGTTCTGCCTGCTGTTGACATGCAGACAGTCTTCCGTTTGCCTTGCCAAAAACGTCCTCGAGAATTTCAGCCGTAATGACACGTCACTGGCACGCGTGACATACTGGAATTCATATGCATTTATAATCACCACGAATAACACTGGCGATTCTTAAAGTTGGGACTTGTCAGTGTAATACCGGGCACTAATAAATCATTTTGTATATAATTGTATTAATCAACTACAAGCAAATGTACCCTGAGCTAATTCAGTGTATTCTTCAGATTTTAAAACTTAAAAAAAATTGATAGAAAAAAACAAAAAAAAACAAACCTAAGTCCATCAAGCAATTTTCTACATGACTAACTGTTATAATTAAAGTTATAATTAAAGTCAGACTAGAAACAAGAGAAATCTGCCAGGCTCCTGTTTTCCTACAGGAGGATCGTAAGAAAGGCTGAGATCCCTAAAGCAGAAGTGGGATTGCAGAACCATCTGATCGTGGCAGTTTTTTTTATTGCATTTTTTCCTCTGGAGTATTACACTTATTCAGAGGTAATATTAACAAGTGTTCCTGAGCCACTGAAAGTGCTGAAGCAGGAAAATATGAATCCCTTTTTTTTAGTGTGTCCCCCCCTGCGCCCCCCCCCCCCAAAAAAAAAATAGTCACTGCATTTCAGGCACGGCACCCAGACTGGACTATCCATCACAACAGACGATGTGCGAAGTAGTAAGTAAGCTGATGGGATTTGGGCCTGCTCGAACCCGGAGCCGTGCCAGTATATGAGGAGGAGAGGGGGACTATTGCTTGGGTGGCTGCGGTGACAGGCAAAGGATCGTCACTAGGGCTATTTTAGGGAGACTTTAGCGACCCCCCCCCAAATAAATTAATTAGTTGAAATCAGTGGTCTAAACCCATGTGGCACCATAGTCAAGCTTCACTACCAGTGCCTCCCCCACCAAGCTGTGGTTAACTTTATTGTGGGGGGGGGCGGGGGGGCAGTTTGGTGCTCACAGTTAGCTAAATTGGTGCCCGCTCAGTGGTCCAGAAATTGCCCACCTTGCCCTTGCCAGGATCTGCCACTGGTTTAAATGCTGAGTTCCCCTTCACATTCAGTAAAATCAGAACCCCCCCAGTACAGGCATAACCCCCCTTTTCATAAATTTCCAGGGTTTCTAGGGAGAGGGGGGGGCGCTGGAGGAGCTGCCAAGTGCAGGGAAAGACGCTCATCGCTGATGGCAGACAGAGGATCAGTCTGCACATGGATATGACTGAAATGCTAATACTGCGTTCACACATCCTTCTCCAGTTCCTCAGCATCTTCCCAGCACTACATCCTGGTGCCTCACACAGCAGCACAGATAAATACACCGGTGGGTACGGTAGGAGGCTACAGCTCGCTCTGCTGTCTTGGTTTACCTCTATCCTCCTTAAAGATGGATAATCCGGATGGGGATCGTGATTAGTTTAGCCAATGGGATGCAATTACAAGCTTTAATCACTGTGTTTACATTTATATAACAGGATTATCCTGATAACAGGATTATGAGTATTTAAATTTTTTTCTATCTGTTTGACTTTCCCCTGGATAGTCTTCAGGGAGAATAGGTTATTCTCTTTGGCTGTGAAAGTTTTGACATGACAGTCACATCGGGAACTCATTGTGATTTTTGGAGAATGCAGGTTAACTTTCTTCAGAAATATTTTTCTTTTTAAAAGCAGTGAAGGTTTGACTTGGGTTTGTAAGCCACAGGGAAGCAGGCAAACCACTTTTGTAAGTCTCAGTGTGACAGTTTTTTAGTCCTAAGGACCAGTGCCTTTCCTGCAGAAAATACACACTGTTACAGTATAAACCACTGATACTTTTCGTACACATGTCCTGCATTTAATCCATATCAACTATGCAACCCAAATGCATAACTCAAGGAGGGTATAAAGGCAGGAGAAGTGGTGCTGCGAGCATTAATCAAACGGCACACTCTGGAATTTATCCGTGACTCACAGGCTTTCCGTACTGCAACGGCAGCAGAATGTAATCTGCTCTCTCCTATTAAAGCACACGGCAGCATGTGGACGAGGCCTGGACACAGTGTCTGTGCAGATGGTGCAGTCGGGGGGGGGGGATGGAACGAACGAGGCGGCGGGCCTTCGTTATGGGCATGGCGGAATCCGTGTGATCCTGTCCACGTCATACATGGTGAAAGATTGCTCACTCGGGGAAGAGACATGTGACCAGAAATGAGGGAAAATTAAAAATGATTCAACGCCATTAATACACTAATCAGCTGCCGTGGCTGCTGGTAAAATTTGGCGACGGGGAAGGGATTATGACACTGGAGGATTGATCAGCCAAATAAGTTTAATCGTTCCATCTTTCCCGAGGTGGGGTGGGGTCCCTGATTTTGTTGGTGGGGGGGATACTGGTAGTGAAGCTTGACTCTGGTGCCACATGGGTTTAAACCTCTGGGGAGTATGTTATACTATACAGTATTCTATAAAGCTCATCACTGTCATTACAGAGTATGTTATACTATACAGTACTCTATAAAGCTCATCACTGCCATTACAGAGTATCTTATACTGTACAGTACCCTACAAAGCTCATCACTGCCATTACAGAGTATGTTGTGCTATACAGTACTCTATAAAGCTCATCACTGCCATTACAGAGTATCTTATACTGTACAGTACCCTACAAAGCTCAGCACTGCCATTACAGAGTATGTTATACTCTACAGAACCGTAGAAAGCTCATCAGTGCTACTAATCAGGGTTTAAAGTAAATATTTTCAGGGTTGTCACATCCTGCCGGCCATGTCCGCCTGACCCTCCTGTCTCCTTCCACATGTGACCCTGATGAGCCACACTTGATGTTTGTTGCCCCGCATTAATCTATATGTTTAAGTACCTGTTTGTCTCGTCCTTGCTAGTCTGGTCATTAATGTTGCTCCGCCTGTCAGCTTGTGTCCTTCCCATATCTAGCCTTCTTGTTTTGATCCCTCATGGTCCAGATCATTTCCAGTCCCTGTTTGTTTAGTTTTGTTCTAATAAAGCCCCTTTTGTTTCACCCAAAACGCCTGCCCTCGAGTCGAGCTGTGACAATGCTAAGCTGAATTTGGGATAAGCTGAACTAATTTGGATAGGACACTTATTGAAAAAAATCTGTCCAAGAGAATACTGCAGTTGAATAGTTTAACTATTGCTGTTTTAAGTATATAATATTAATCTTGCCACAAATCAATATATTGGAAACCATCTATCCATCCATACGTCCATATACGCCCATCCGTCGATCCATCCATCCATCCATCCGTCCATTCACCCACTTTCTCCTGGACAGAGTCATGGGACATGAGTCACTGATCAAACTTAAGGACCATCTAGTAAATACATTTCACAGATATGATGCTTTTGGACACACACACACACCACACACACACACCACACACACACACACACCACACACACACACCACACACACACACACACACCACACACACACACACCACACACACACACACACACACACCACACACACACACACACCACACACACACCATACACCACACACACACGCACACACACAACATTCATATCTCTGTGGGGACTCTCCATTCATTTCTGTAGGCAAAACCCTAGTCCCAAGAATGACAACCTTACCCCCTACCCAGCGCTAACCTTAACCATAAGTAACCGAACAAAATGCAAGATTTTTTGATTGCAGTCACAGACTTTTATTAAATTGAGTTTCCACTTGTGGGGACAAAAAAAACATGGTCCCCCCCAAGGTCAAAATAACAGGTTTTTATCACAGTGTGGGGACGTTTGGAGATGGGGGTGTACATTATGTGGCCCAAACATCATGGTACAGTATAAATCATAAAACAATAAAACTTCTCAGTTTCAAAATTTGATATGTTGTCTTTGCTTGTTTGTCATTTAAGTACGGGTTTATATGATTAGTAAATCATTGCATTCTTACGTTTTTTCAGAGCGTCCCTACTTCTTTAGGAAATGGGGTTGGAATATATATATATAACCCCCCCCTCCCAGACACACACAGCAGAGCTACCCACTGAGCTGCCCCCCAGCATCTCAGCTTTCACATAATGGCGCATGTGAAAAGCATTTTGGGGAAAATATTTTTAAATAGCTTTTGAAACACCCGGGCTCTTTCAATTTGGTCTCTTTAAATGTCATTTTCCATCAATTTTGCTGTTTTAACAAGGATGGAAAATTTACGGCACCTCTCCAACATGTTGGCTTGCTCTTATAAAAAAACTACCATCTACAAAAAGAAAATTAAAATTTCAGCATATAAATTTCACTAAAACAGGCGTCTCCAACTCCAATCCTGGAGAGCTGCTGTCCAGTAGGTTTTCTATCCTACTTGGCGTCTGATGAACCACAGCTGTTCTCAGGTAAATACCAGGAACAGGTCTGGCTCATCAGAACTCAGGTAGGATAGAAAATCTACTGGATAGTAGCTCTCCAGGACTGGAGTTGGAGACACCTACACTAAAATATCACTATTTTATTATATTAACAAATCTAATTTATATATCAAAAATGTATGAACTTCAGCATGCAGGGGCTCAGTGATTAGCACTGTGGCCTCATACCCCCAGGGCTGGGGGTTTAATTCTTGAGCAGCTTTGTCTGTGTGGAAACTGCATATTCTCCAGTTCCCATCCAGTCCCACATGGACTGCTGTCCTTAATCGTCTGTTGTTCATATGTTGCACTGAGCCAGAATCCACTATCCATCCATCCACCCATTCGCTGTAACCGCTTAACCTATTCAGGGTCCGCTGGGGATCTGGAGCCTATCCCAGAGGCTACGGAAGCAAGGCAGAGAACAACCCAGGATGGGGTGCCAACCCCTCACAGGGCACACACACACCATCCACTCACACACACCATTCACCCACACACACACACCTATGGGGTAATTTGGTAACTCCAATTAGCCTCAGCATGTTTTTGGGCTGTGGGGGGAATCCAGAGGAGCTGGAATCCTGTCCTAGGAAGTGGAGGGGGGCACCCTGGATGGGATGCCTATTCATCACAGGGCTCTCACGCGATGGGTAATTTACAGATACCAATTAATTAGTTAATTCATTCTTATATTGTAGAAGCAAATCTATGTCAAAACACTGGGAAATATGTACATTCTGCATCTGACAGTTGGGCATGGGATGCGAACCCATAACCTTGGTGTTTAAAAGCACAAACAACTATTTCCTCAGGTGGCTCAGTGTTTAGTAGTGCTACCTTACTAATTCTGGGATTGAGGGTTCAAGCCCCACCCCTGCTCTGGGGGAGGAGTTTTCTTGTTCCCCATTCGTGCCATGCAGGGTTCTGCCCCCATACCCTTATCTCAGCTGGCATCTCTGAATTATCTGCAGTGTGTGTGTTTCACCTACAGAACCGACACATCATCCAGCTTGTACTGACTTCCGGCACCACCCTAAGTAAGATGGATGGATGAAATGCTTGAAATTCTCACTGCGAAGTTCTGTGTTGTCTATTTAACTGGCTTGCTAATTATTCTGGAAGACTCGCCTGTGTTGTAGCGTTTACATTCTGTGGACCATGGGATCCTCCCTAAACTCCAGATAATCATCCTGCCATCCTCATACGTGATGCACACTCAAAGTGAATCCTATGTTTTGTATTCTACACGCTAGCAAATGCGTTGTTGGTTTTGCAGAGCATCACCTGGTGCCGGCTTGCCGAACTGACTGCATAACAGATGAAACAGATTTCCCTTAGCCGGTAGTTGTCAATCCTGACTGAAAAACCTTGTTTTTCCTTTATTCATCTGTTCTCAGCCTCTCCATTTGTCTGGACCCCTCACCGCGGCTAACAGCCAATAACAGCAATTCCTTCAGCTTCCTTGGCATCTTGCAAACGCCGAGACCTCGCCAGCATCATGTAATCGCAGCCTGTGGTACAGTAATGGGGGTGACTGCATGCTGGCCTTGAATGGTAATTATCCCTCGGTATCCTTAGCTGGCGGTGGGGGGGGGGGGTTGTTTCAATGACATTACATGTCGATCAGGTGGGGGGGCAGCGACGGGGAGCCCACACACTCGCAGACGTGACGGAGCTGGATCGAAAGAATCATACCGTGAGCACGGACGGAATCAGGGATGACAGGCAGGTATAAAAATAAAAACGCAACGAGTCCCCACCTACGAGGCCTCGGTTTCGTTACGTTAAGTTTCATCTGTTACGGCTCTTCAGAGTGGTTCAGCCAACTGTCAGGAAAAGTTTGGGGATGAAGTACGTCACCGAAAACCGTGACAAAATCTCGCCACGGTAACGTAGTCATTCCACCACGCAGGAGGGATTTAAGTGTGATGGTGGATTAACTAGCTTCAGGTAGCAGCTGCTACAGAGCTATCTGGGTGCATGGGATGGCAAAATTGGCTTCCGGCATGTTAGTATTGGTGCTTCTGCATAGCACCGGTATATAAATATAGCAGTGACGATACCGCAGTGACGATACCGCAGGGACGATACCAGAGGTCTTGGCGCTTCGAGGCATCCAGTTATGGTCAACTAAAACTAAGAAAACATTTTCATAAACTGAAATAGAATAAGATACAAAAGTCAAATAAAAAACTACATCTAAACAAAAACTAAAACTATTGCCTCGAAAACTGCTTCGAATACTATGTAGATTTAGTAATGATTTGTTCATTTTTATGACCAGTAATAAGACCTGGAACATGTTTTGCCCATTTTGAGGACATCACTGCATAATGTGCGCTGCTTATTCACGTAGGATTCTCAAAAAATCAGGCACATAAAATGGCTCTTTCAGTGTATCCTTAGAAATAAAACGACTTAAGCTGAAATTGAAACTAAAATAATTTCACCCTGGGATTAATAAAACATTTCCTCATCTTAAAATATATAAAACTGAACAGAAATACTGTTCAAACTAAAAACTAATAAAAACCAATATAATCACAGTGTAAATTAATGATAAATAAATTGGATTCTAAATAAGATCTGTAAATAATATAAAAATAAAAACTAAATAAAAAAAATCAAAACTATAACAAAACTGGTGGGAGGATGTAGTGAGTTTGGGGGGGGGGGGGTCTCACAGTGAGTTTGGGGGGGGGGGCTCTCACAGTGAGTTTGGGGGGGGGGCTCTCACAGTGTCAGATGCACGGCTGGTGTGACGGCCAGATCCCTGCTCACCTGGGGTGGAGACAGGCTGTCTGGTGAAGAACACGTTGAAGGCAGGCTCTTCACTGACGGGCGACGGGTAGGACCGTCTGCGGATGAAGAAGCCGGCTCCACAGCAGAAGAGCACCCCCATCATCAGCAGCAGCCTGATGGGGAGGGACGCAGGTTAGGAGACCTGGCGGGTGCAGGATGCATGCCCTGCCCTGACACAGAGCTCTGCTGTGGTGCTGCTGACTCACTCCCCAACCCACCTGTTACACCATATCAAACATTGTCAACATTTCCCACATGCTGCAATAAAATTGCAATTCTTTACTGTCACAGATTGTCTTCATGGTAGGAGATGCTCACAACATAACCTCAGTAACTTACAGCACCTTCTAATCAACTACCTTCCACACAGAGCGGCCGCTAGCACCCGGGATCATTTTGACCTTATAGTACAGTAAGGACACTTTGTCTCATTATTTTTGTAGTTCTGCAATGTATGCAGAGGAATACAAAGGGGCAGGGCCACAGGGGACTCACCCTAGCTGAAAGCTGATTGGCCCCCTTCCCTATCACTCACTATTTTGAAACATATCATTGGCTAATGATAAGATTGGCCCCTCTGCATGAATTATGGCCCGTCAGATGCCCCCTGCCAAACCTGAAAAGATCCTAGAATTGCCCCTAGATTGTAAAAGGCGACTGACTTTCATGTGACATCATGTACTCACGTCAGGTTTTGTTTACAGATGATCTTCGGTTGACCCAGTGGTGTCCTGGGAATTAAAGCACATTGGCTATTCTGTCAGTGAGCTGTAGTCTGTGGCTCAAGCTTGTCAGGGTCAGACCCTGCGACACCCTTCGAGACACATGAGGCTACATGGCAGATGATTAAATATGCCGGCATCTGCTCTGTGAGTCCAGGTTTTCAATCAACAGTCTGTTACGTGCTGTTTAACGTGCTTACAAGAAACCAAGAAATCGAATAAATGAAAAACTAAAAAAAAATAAAAATTCACATTCCTATATAAGTACAAACTTACAGAGTACTTCATATCAGAATTCTGCTGGTTGACCTATCACATCAATAGATATAGTCTGACAACTTTAATAAGTGATAATTTATTCCATTAAATATGAATTGGATCACAGTGGTGAAAGCTTTAGATAAAGCTGCCCAAATATCCAAAACTGCAATATAATTTGAAAGGCTGTGCAATAATAATCCTTGCTGTGACCCTAATCTCATGGACTTGCCTTTTCATATATCCCAATGTGGTTATAAAGCCGACCGCCATGCCTATTAACATAATAGTGTAGCTCACTTTCTGGAGACACGTGTGCTAACAGCACAGCGGCTGCCTGCAGTCCAAACCCATGTCTTTATCTTTGTGTTTAAAAGCAGAATAAAGTGAATTTCAGGTCCTAAGCTGTAGGTTTGGTAAGGACTTTGGCTCTTCTGGATGACGAGCAGAGGCACAGGACATGGAGATGAGGGTCCTCAGGGGGGTACCCAATGTTGGGGGGGGGTACCCAAGCAACAAATTAAACTATTTTGCTCTCTGAGTTAAGCTAATGAAGTCGCAAAAAATGGACCATCGCTTCTTCTAATGTATACAGCGAACTTTACACTCCTAATTATTAACAAAAACATGAGCACAATGGTGTGTGGCTCATGGGGTTAAGTGACTGTGCCCATGATCATAAGGTTGCTGATTGAAATCCGATGGCTAATAGGGGATGATCAGATGGTTGTGGGTTCAAATCCCATGGCTAGTAGGGGATGATCAGAAGGTTGCTGGTTCAAAATCACATAGTAGGGGCTGATCAGAAGGTTGCTGGTTCAAATCCCATGGCTAGTAGGACATGATCAGAAGGTTGCTGGTTCAAATCTCATAGTTAGTAGGGAGTTGTTATTGTTCGGCCCAAGGCTATAGTGGAATTAAAATTTGGCTCTGGACTTTGGGGTTCCCCATGCCAGATTTTGCTGAGTGTGCCAACTCACATACCCATCGTCCCACTGGGAAGGTGCCCAGTAGGCCAGATGGCCAGTGCAGCCCTGGTTGGGCCCTGGAGCAATGTCCTGATCCCCTCGTTGCTGCAGGGACTGGCTGAACCTGCTATCTAAAAGGTATTAGATAATTAAAACATAATGAGTAGATGGGCTTCCCCTGACACACCCATGCCCTCCATGTGTTTCATGTGTTACTCATAAGATCTCCTCTAGACCATAAATACCTCATTAAACTTTGCTCATAAGGACTAGACAGAGAACTATGAAACTTTTTTCCACTCTCTACTGCCATGTTCTTAAGTTTATATTATCACTCCTAGATGGAAAATGTAGACATCCCCTAAAGGGCCAGTGAACCCCCTAATGTCTATAACCAGCTCTACCAGATTAGAAAAGCATTATCATCACGGCTAGCTGAATCTCCCGGCCCACGGTATACATATAGGCCCCTACTCTCAGCAATGTTCCTGCTGCAGAAGTTGAGGGCCATGGCTGAGTGCCTACACTAATAGTGTTTCTGCTATTACGTGATGTTACGCGAAGTTCAGAGGCCTTTCCTTCCACCTCGTTCCCATCTTACAGATCCTGCACTTATTTTCGCAGAGGTTTCAAGGTGTCTTTGGGTCTCCCTGGCAGGGAGTGCTCTCCCTGTCATTGGAAAAGCCAGGCAATTTCTCCCAGTCGCTGATCTTTGGGATGAGCCAGAGACTGTTGTTACTCTTATCCCCCAGTTGTTCCTGGCTCAGTATTCAGCTGTGCACCATAGCTGGCCGGCCAACGCATCCATCTGCCCGCACCAAGTGCCAAAGTATACAGACTGCTCTGCACCATGATTGTACCAGAGCCCATCAGAGGATTCAAGATTCAGGAGATTTTTATTGTCAGTCCATCAATATACAGGCATACACCTGGGATGAAATAACGTTTCCCTGAGCCCCATGGTGCTATATTTACTAAAAAAATATACTACAACATGCTAAGATTGACAGATCGTCTCATATATACTTCAGATACTACATTTACAGATTGACTAAACAATATACATCACATACTACATTTATACAATGACTAGACAGTGTACTTCACATACTACATTTACACATTATCTAGACAACATACTTTACGCACCACATTTACACAGTGAGCAAACAATGTACCTCACAAACTACATTTGTTTATTGACTAGACCAGGGCTCATCAACCTTTTTGAAACTGAGAGCTACTTCACGGGTACTGAGCCATACGAAGGGCTACCAGTTTGAAACGCCCTCCTAAACTTAAGAACATAAGAATTATACAAAACAGAGGAGGCCATTCGGCCCATCAAGCTCACGTCCCTTTGGACGAAGGGGTCTACCAGTGAGTATTACCCCGTTTTCTCCCTCCACTATCACCAGGTTCACCAGTGTAGTAATTCATCCAGTAATAGTTACCCACGCTGTAATGACTGACACATTGTGCTTCCTTGTCGCTTGTTACATCTGTAACTGGCAGAGTTGCTATTAGGCAGATTAAAAGATGCTACTGTCCAGCTGTTACTCCCAGCAACAGTTGCTTGGATTCAGAGGTAATTTGCTGATGTTTGTCACCCACGGTAAGTGAACGCCCTCTCAGAACATGCTGCCCTGCGCAATTGCTCGTCTTGCCCTTGCCAAGATGCGCCACTGCCCTGCACATTGTTTAATGAACTGAACACAGTCCCCGGACCACAGGTCTATGACATTCACAAACGTCTTTATGCTCGACAGGTACATGCACCAAGATAGAGATCTTATAAATTTTTCAGAGCGTACAAGTTGTTCTGTGGGCGTTAAATAGCTCCGTTTGTACAATCTAATAAGGGAATGTTGCCATCGAAGGTAACTCTAATCCCCGTAAAAAGCGCTGATGATTCACATGCAGTATTCTTAGAATAACTGAATTATGCGTAGGTGTGTAATTTTTTACTTCAACGATATAATCGACGTGACATAAGGAGTGGACAGTTTCTAAAAGACCATAAATTTGCCATGGTTTTCTAAAGAATATATGCTATTCTGCCTATGTCCCTGTTCCTTAAGTCAGTGTTTGTCAGATCAACCTCCAAACCCACCCTCCAGACCCCCCCATCTAGTACAGATTTATCTTCTGTTCCAGCACCTGCACACCTAGGGATGGATCAAAGGTGGGGTTAGAGGTGGCCATGGCCCCCCTAGCAAATACCTGGCCACCCGAATTGCCACCCCTCCCAAAAGAATAAGACCAAAATATGGAGCATTTCTATCTGTAAACCAGAGCTGCACAACCTCTCAATTGTGGCATTTGTGTCTTTAACTCGATAACAAGATGATTAATGGATAATGCTCATGATGGGCAAAATGCACTGAGAGATACTTTGTTATCTCTCCTGGAAGTTTTGGGAGTCGCTCTCAAATTGACAACAGCTCAGCGACACCCGTGAATGATGCGGAATGTCCCGGATATCCGTCGCTCTGCTATTCAGTCGCAATTTTACCAATGTTACCTCACCCCACCTGGTTAGCAAATTTTATTTCCACCCTCTAGCCCCAGTCAGCAAATTTTACTGTCAACACTGTGCAGTCATCAAATCTATGGTATTACCCTCATACTGGCCAAGCCTAGCCAGCATCCCCGTCCGGTTGTCCCTCATCTGTCTCCCTGAAATCAGCATGCCTTAGATGGGATGTCTGAAGACACAAATAGCATAAATGACAAAGATTAAACAATCACAGCATGGAAGATGGACACTTAGAACAGTTATACAGAATTAAAAATCTGAGTAGGAAAAAGGTAGAGAACAAGAAAAGAATTAAGATTGACTTTATTGATCCCTGGGAGTAATTCTAGAAGTTCTGAAATAGGTTATATGAGTTAGCTATGGATGAAAAATGAACCTCGGGGGACTCAGTTGTCCCCTGCGAAAAGGTGCTTTGGCACTGTGTTACTAGGCAACATCCCGTTGGTGGAGAGGACGAGATGCATTGGCATTGAGCTTCTTCCACTTCAGCCTGAACTCCTTATGGGGTAGGGGGCATCATATGCTTATGTGGGTCAGCCGTTAGCGGATAGCAGTTAGCATCCTTGGGCATGACAAAATGCATGTCATTGCAGTGTAATGCTAACTGAAAGCCCCCAGTCGTGGTCCTGTAGAGCAGCGGCGGGAAGCTCTATGGTTCAGATTGCCCGCAGACATGGGCCCTGTACGCCAGCCCCAGTGCCCAGCAATACACCTGCACTTCCGCTCTTATTTAGTGATATCACTGATGTTTTAAATCAAAATATACCTTGCAATTATACCTAGTTATCTGGCTGGGGTATTACTAATGAAATTCAGGCAATTTGCTCAATGGCACAGCTGATTTCCCAAAATGTCATTTCAGTCGCTGTAGAATAAACCTCACTGTTGCGTCCCCAGCATCTCTTAGGTCACAGACTGTGTACTTTTGCTGCCCCTGACACAGGCTTACATTCAATCAGTCTGTCTCAGTTTAATTACTGTGTGTCTTGAGAAACAGAAGACATATCGCAGTATCAAGCCTCATGACCCATAACCTCACCGTAACCATTCTGACAACAAAAACGGTGCCAGAAGCCACTGACAAGCTGTCTCAGCTATTGAACAGAGGAAGCTATTCTGACACTTTCCTCTTGTATGATATATTGGTTGATTATTTGGTTTTAGAGGTTTTAAAAACACACACACAATTACCGAGTATATAAGTAATATTCAGGCTGGGAGGGGCTTCTGATGTCTGGCATGGTAGCGGTGTGAGTATTTTGGCTTGTCTCACGCCCTATAGGGTCGTCGTAGTCAGGGGGGGTGGGGTGGGGCAGTACCTAATTGTATATAAGTTGGCGTCCGGAAGGGAATAGTGTCTGAACTTAGGCGATTCGGCAAGCCAGCTGAGGTGGGGCAGCGGGGCTGCATGGTTAATCTGCGCCCCCGCCCCCCCCCCCCCACTGTTTCACGGATTAAAGCGGTTCGCACCGCGGGATGCCGGCATATGCAAAGGTTATTCTCCCAGTAAGCCTGTTGCAAGCAAGATTTGCTGCGGTCCCATTTGGGACATTATTCCATGTGTAAACTGACGTTCTTTGGGTCTGCAGTCAACGGAGCAGTAGGAGCAGGTCCATGCTGCTGTCATCTGCCGGGGACAGGTAATATGTATCCATTTGGACCATCGGTTGGCCAGTGTATAGTGTTTATGGCTGATTGTGATAATGTGTTCCAGGGTTATCCTGGGGCGCTGCACTTCACTGCTGTTTTGTTTTATCCCTGTGATGCGGCTTTTGTAACGTTGTAGCCTCAGCGCTTCTTGCCGTGTGTTTGGTCATCCGGCCGAGTGGGGGCGGTGTGGAGTAGTCCCATGCGGATGAGCTGCATGTGCACGGTCGTGGGGCTGGATTTATCGGGGATTCGGTTTTCTTTCTTTCGGCGGCATAGTGCTGCCGGAAGTCCTTTGATTATTTGTATTTCCCATTTGCACGTATTTGTTTTGGGTAAGTTTGTTATTTTTTATTTAAATGCATGTTAGCTTTTGGTTTTGCTTTGTGTGTTTTTGAATGATTTGCCTTGTATTGGGGATGTTTATTTGGTTTGCAGTGTGTTTCTTTTCGTCGTATATTTTGGGGTAATTATATTTGTACATGCCTCACGCTGATTAACAGACCGTGGAGTGTAATTATAATCCCAATCCTCTGTTGTATTTATATTTCAGGGGTAGCGGCCTGAGTCGGGTCCTGTCTCGCTGGTGGTGGTCCTCACTCTAGCTGGTGCAATTTACTTGGCCTAGGTACCTATTGTGCAGGTGCTTGTAGGGGGGTAGGGGCCCTGCGAACCGCCCAGAGGTCCAGTCTGAGCGAGTGTCATCTGTCCTCGATTGGGGAATGCAATGTTGTGAGCTCTGGAACCAGTGCTAACTGCCCCAGGGGTATAGCAATCCTGTGTTGGGCCAAATAAACTGTTGATTTGAGCTGCGTCTCTGTCCTACTTCGTTACACGAACGTCTATATCTATATTCCTGGGAGTATGTCTCTGGGTGCAAGGCTTGGGGTGGCGTAGTCTGCAATTTTGGGTATCTCTTCAGGGTCTTGGTTATGGACTGCTCATGCCACACCATCATCAATGTCAAGAAAATACAACTTCCCATTACAGCCAGTTATGAACCACTGGTCCAGTGCTGCTCAAACGGAACCCACAGTGCTGCCTGAGAACCCACATTATTTCTTGGTCTGTAACTCACAACAATTTACTGTATCAGGGGGGTGGCAAATGTAAAACTGGTGGAGTGGGGGGGGGGGGGGGGGGGGGCGCTCAGTGGTAATAATAATAATAATAATAATAATGGGCTGCATGGTGGTGCAGTGATTAGCACTGTTGCCTCCCTGGTTCCAGGCTCCATGTGTGTGGCATTTCCATGTTCTCCATGTGTTCTTGAGGGGTTTCCTCTGGGTATTCTGGTTTCCCCCTACAGTCCAAAAACCTGAGGTTAATTTGAGCTGCCAGATTGCCCACAGGTGTGCCTGTGTGAGTGAATGGTGTGTGACTGTGCCCTGCGATGGGTTGGCGCCCCACCCCCGGGATAGGCTCTGCAGCCCCCTCAACCCTGAATAGGACTAGTGATTACAGAAAATGAATAATAATTTAATGAGTAATAAAATATCATAATTAAAAATATATTATATACACTACTGTGCAAAAGTCTTAGTCAAAGAAAATCATGTTTAGATGATCTTCATGTTGGTGTAGAACTATGGTATGTCTGTCAAAGTGTGTTAGCTTAGCCATTTCCGAGCCTCTTTTAAAGTCACCCCGGTATTTGAAGCAAACGTCCAACACACCCACACATTTTCTGACTTGACCACTACCACAAATCATTTGGCTAATCAATACCTCATTGGGTTATTTAACAAATTTTGCTAATCAATTAAATGAACCGGTGGAGAAATGTAACAAACACAAGGGATGGGTGAGGTGCCCCTAAGAAGGGGTTTGGAGACTGTGATCTAGCCATCCCACAAGATATTATAGAAACTTTTTGGAGAACAGAAGAAATTCTGGTTTATTTTTTGTTACTGTTAATTTTATTATTTTCTACTGTTGAATTATTTTTTTCTGAGCACATACTGTACACACTTTCTCCACACTTTTCTTTGACTGCCTAAGATTTTTGCCCAGTAATGTATATAAAAACAAGCCCATAGGGGATGGGAAGCGCTAATTGATACGTAGGGAGGATCCAGTAACGCACAGAACAAATCCTTGATGTTAAACAGCAAAGGGAGACTGGAGCTCCCACTTAATAAACCCCTCTTAGCCTGGAGACATGCTGGATTTCATTATTTTTAATGGAATTTTGAAGCTTTGAAAACATAGCTGAGCACCATTACAGCCGACGTAAATCGATAACGGTTTCTAAACAAGCCAGTGAGACATCAGGGGTAGAAATGTTTTTTTTTTTTTCCATTAACAACTTGTCCCCTTTCCATAACTCAAAACAAATTTTTCTAGAAGGCACAGTTTGATACTAGCTTGTAAGAGTGAACATGAAGCAGGCTTTTGAAATGCAGCCATCCATTACTGCATACCCACTATAGAGTCATAGGCAGCTTGGAGCTCACAGGCACCTCAGACACCTTGGATGGGATGCCAGTCCATCACCAGGCACACAGACATACATACGCTCTGGGCGATTTAGATTGGGTGTGGGGGAGGGTACAATATGTGGGAAAATATAGGACAGATCCCATATCCTTGAGGACCAATACAAGATACAGTATTTTATTTTTCAGTATAGGCTGATCCCCGAATTTGCAAGATAGGTGGAACCTCTACCCCCATCATTCTGCGGACTGGGGGTTTGGAACCCCTAAAAACTGGATGCACCAGTCCACCTACGTGCCTGTTATTGCGATGCAGAAGGAAACTGTAGTACCCAGAGGAAGCCCATGGAGACAGGGGCATATACACAAACTGTGCACACAGAGCCAGGGGCAGGAATGGAATTCGCAATCCAGGAGGTGTGAGTCAACAACACTGCCGATTGTCACACTATTTAATGAGTTTACAGAGGTTTTCCCAACTATTTTCTCCAGCGTGCTTCACTGGGGTCTTTGTTTCATGTACTGTATGATTTTACAGAGTTCCATCAATCCCTTGCAGAATTTACAGGGTACACTGATGTTCCTCGGTGCTAACTCCGCAATAGCTTGTACATTGTGTCTCTTATTTGAACCAACCCTTGATAATAAGGACTTCTTTAAGGATCAGTGTAGAGTACTAATGTCATTTGCAGCATGCTCAAGTGACCGAAAAATTAAAAGGGTATTTTAATTTGAAAAGCAATTTGCCGAATCAGGAAGGATGACATCTCTTGCACATACTTATCCAGTTCAGGTTAACACCGGAGGCTTAGAACCTATACCAGGCAGCCTGGGGTTCAAGGTTTACACCCTAGACACATTTTGGGTAATTTAGCAACTAGCTCACCAAGGCATATCTGGACTGCGGGATTAAACTGGAGAACCTGGAGAAAACCCACACAGCATTCATACTTACAGAGCCTGGGCAGGATTTGAGCCCCAAACCTGGTGGTGTGAGACGGAACCACAGGGGTACTGGCCCCAGTTGAATGCTTATTGGCCCCTGGAGTGCCCCACCCCCTGTCACTCACCAATTTTAAACATATCATTGGCTAATGATACGGTTGGCCCCTCTGTGTGTATTATGGCCCCTCTTATGTCCCCCCACCTTAAAAAATCCCTACAGGCAAGGCCGCTATCCACTGAGCTACCATGCTGCGCTTAACTTTAGATGCGATGCCAGTGTTAAGATAGTTCTCAAAGTAAGAGCTTGAAAAACCTGCTGAGTCAGGAGGAAAGAAGAGATGAAAGCTCAGTCCGTCACACCTCCAAGGGCGGCTCTCTATCGGTCACATGGCGGGATGGCGGGGAGCTAGATGGATTGGCCCCTGGGTTCTCCAACCCATTTTCATTGGCATTGAGCCATGTCAGTCATACAAAACAAATTGCAGTTTTACCATATTTACTTATGTATGTGTGCAACTAGAATTTTTGTAGCTCCCAGGATGAACTGCATGCAAATGTACATACAGTCCATCCTCTTCAGATGCCCCAACACCCCCCCAATTTTACTCTTAACCCCAGTGTCCCCTCCTCCCATGCCCCCTGCCATGAATTAACCTGGAGGCTCCGCTGCCTCTGTACGATCCACAAAGTGAGACGCAAAGTGAGATGGGGTGGTTCTAAATAAAATCTGCATTTCCTGTCTCCTCTCTGTTATTTTTGGTCCCGTCTCGCTGCAGGATTGCTAATGTGGTATATTAGCTAACGGCACGAGACACGTCTCATCTGTGTGGGGGCGAAGCTTGCAGACGGAAGACTGCCTACGTGTACGCACACACGCGCACACACACACACACGCGCGCACACACACGCACACACGCGCACACACACACACACAAAGCCAGCACACGGCTGGAGACCGCCAGCTTCCTGACACCCCTGACAGCAGAATCGGGACCTGCTGTGAAACGGGGCCCCTCCACAAAGACAGCCAGCAGCGGGGGCCATTCTTATCAAGCATGGCTGCATATCCAGAAAACAGAAATCTGTCCCAAAATACAAAGTTAAAAGTCTGCAGGAAATAGTGCCAAAAACAAAAATCAAAAACAATACAGTGGCTCAATGTGTAGTGGCGCAGGCACACACGCTGAGGGGGTTGGATCCCACATTTGCTCTGTGCGTGTGGATTTTGCATGTTCGCCCCCTGCATTGCGTGGGTTTCCTCCTGCAGTCTGAAGACAGGCACCTACATGAACTGGTGACTCAAAAATGCCCTTTTTTGTGGGACCTCTGATGGTGTTACGCCCCCCTTGCTTTCTCTTATGGCCGCTCTGATATGCTGGGATCACCTTCAGCCCGGTGACGGCTGTCGTGACCCCCCCCTCTTACCCCCCAAACTGAGACTCCAAGCTGCCAACACAGGCCCGAGAGCCTGCAAACGTCGCACAGCTACGGAGGGGGGGGAGAGGCAGCTGGCAGTGGGCTGCAGCACCGATGGAACCATGAAGGGCAGAAAACAAAAAGTTTCTCTGCAATATATAACTTTCCTTCAGAATTTCTCTTTACAAGTTATAAGAAATTCAAAATACTGTACATACTGTAAATGTATTTGATAGCAAAGAATATTGAGTGTATTTTTAGTAAATGTTAATTGACATGTAGTAACATGCAAATGTAGAAAATCTCAGTGTGTGCAAAAACATTTGACTGGTAGCGTAGCTGCATTAAAATCTGAATGTTTTCCGTCTTTCCTGTCTGAACACCTGTAGCATCTGTGTATTTATTACAGAACTGATTTGCGAGATTCGTGGAACTGGTGATGCACAGAGTAACGGCACGGGATAGTGAGAGAACCATAGCTCTTATCAGAGCAAGACTGCAGGTGGATGGATGGGGATGGGTGGGACTGGGGTCAGGGGGTGTGGTCTGGGTGGGACTGGGGTCAGGGGGTGTGGTCTGGGTGGGGAATGGGTAAAGGCAGGATGGTGCTTACCAGAAGTACCACAGCCTCTGTATGGACAGGGCCCTGACGCAGCAGCGAGTGCCACAGCAATCCTCATATGACCGGCATCTGCAAAAACAAAGCCCAGTTACAGCTTCCACCCCGAGCACAGCGCCGTGGTGATGGAGATTATGGGATGCATGTGGGCATTTCCGCTTACACGTCGGCTGATTATCTTATATTTCGAGCCTGTTGGTGTCCTAAGTAGCTGCGGAAATCCCACACCAAGTACACTAGTCAAAATGAGTGATCATGAACTTCATATTACCCTATGATGTTAATTTGTTATAGTCAATTTGCAGCCTCATATCTTGCTCAGAGTAGAAAACCAGCATTTCTTTTTGGATTCCCACCCTTATTTTTTCCAGTACTGCTGGAAAAACCCATTGAAACATCACCCATCCATCTGAATGCTGATTGAAGACCAAGAACTAGAATTTAGTGATCAGTGGTCATTGTCAACACAGCACAGCACACAGTGCACAACAACGAAATGTGTCCTCTGCATTCAACCCATATGTGACTTTAGTGACATAGCAGGGGGCAGCTAATTCAGCGCCCGGGGACCAGTGCTTGGGGGCGGGACCTCACTAAGGATACCTTAGTGGTGCCTTGCTGGTCAGGGATTCGAACCTGCAATCTTTCGATTACAAGTGCACTTCCCTAACCATCAAGAAACCACTGCCCACACTATAGTTCATGATAATCTGGCCACATAGTATCAAACTGCTGACTTTGTTTCACGTAAGCGATGGAGTCTGGTCAGGGCTCTGCTGGTAAGGATTAGCTTTCAATGAGGACCTCCTATGAAGCTCCCATGCTCATCACAGTTAACGAGGTACAGCGGGTCGAAGCTGGGTGGTGCTCGAGTGCCTGATGGCCGTGAGACAGTCTGGGAGGGAGATTAAATGGAGCTCAACTGGAACCTGGATTGGCAGAGCAGATCTGAGACCACGGGCATCACCATGGGGGTCTCCCCAGAGCTGGAGATTCCTTGCATCATTCCTCAGCGGTTGTGCACAAGCTGAGGTCTTAATTATATATACAGCCACCACAGGGAGCCCAGATCACATGCTGGCTGAATACAAATCCATGGCCTGCTCAAAAATATCACTGTCCAACTATAAGCTTGGTGATCATTCTCCACAATTCCATGGACAGCAGGGGGAGCAGTAGTTAAGGCTGTGTGTAGACAACAGGAGATCTGCCACAGTACTCTTGACCAAAACGCTTAGCTTTTATTTCTAACATTAAAAAATCTCAGAAAATGCAATAGCAGTGTAAAACTTGTATATTAAGCGATAAATGCAAATATATAAATGTAGGTTGGTTGTATTTTCATTAAAAATTGATTTTTGATGTTAAATAATCTGCTGTGTATGGCCACGCTTGGTAAACATATGCACACACACAAACATCTGTCCTTATGGAAACATTCAATATTGTTCTTACACCTCAAAAGGCCACTGATTAAAAAATAATGTGCTGGATGTGCTAGAATCTGGCTGTTCCCTCTGTTGGCTGTGATTCATTCTACAGCAGGGCAGAGACTTAGATCCTTAATGCTGAATGCTAGCAAGATGTTGCCAATTGTCCTATAAAGGACATATCACAGCAGCCACTGAAGCAGGGGCCGAAACCAGCGCGGATACTCCCTCTAGTTTGGGAATCAAACAGCCCGTGAGGAGTCACTGTAAAATGGATTGGTGCTGTGCTGCAATTGTTCAGCCTGTCCACTGTGAGCGCTGTGTACCTGCATCTTTATGAGAGATCTTCCTCACTGTCACCGTGTGCATTTGACAGAAACTTTTAGCTTTTGCTAAACATTTTCCATCAGTTTCTCTCAGAATATTTCGGGGGGGCATGACACCTGCTTCTCCAATCATTTAAGTGTAATGTTTGCAGTAAAGCATTATAAATGAAATCCACTCGATTTTAATGAACTATTTTTCTGTTTAATTGAGGGAAAATCGCAGAAGAAACTGCCCTGTAGGTACACAAATGACTGGAATTGAGACAGATCTGAAAATTAACTGTATACATAGCCCACATATTAAGAGAGAGTGAGACAGGAATTCCCCCATGTTAACAGCATCAAGGTTCTGCAAGGTTCGTCGTCCATAATAGCTAAACACTTCCAGCTTCATTTTAACTGGGCTATTATTCACATTCCTACTGGAATTCCTACTATTGATTATATCAGTACAACTGTGCAGAATCCCAACCGTATTTGAATAGTTAATCAGCCGGGCTAATAAATAATTCAATAGACACTCAATGGCCAATTTCCCCCTGTTTCTGTTTGTTGTGCATTAATGCCATCGTACAATATCTGCAGCTCAGCCCAACACTGATTATGCACCTTTTCCTTCCTCTCTTGCATTCCCAGTAACTTCCACCACTTTCTTGTTTACCTTTCTCAATTATCAAAGAGGGTGAATACACCAGCTATTTGCCGGATCTTTCATTCCCAGCTTGTCTGCTTAGATTTACCATTCAAGTGCTACAGGTATTTATCTGTCTGTATCAGTCTCAGTCACCGGAATCCACACCTGCAAGAAACAAACAAGCCTCCCCAGATCTGTCCACCAAAGTACCTCACTAATGAGCATCTGCATTTGTGGCCTTAAGTGCTAATTGAGTCTTTTTCTGAGATCCATTTCAGATTTCCAGTTGATGAGGCCCTGTCACGGTTTCCTGGACATATAACAGACACCCACAGAAGTCCATTTGGTTCAACCTGGACCCAGCACTGTAATTTCCGCAGGGATATGACAACAGAGCGCAACCCCAAGACAAATGTCAAAGGCTCTGACGGCCTCGCCTTCTACCCAAAGACCCGTCATAATCATAATCACTGTGAGCTCTGCTGCGTCTGGAGTGATTCACAGAGTGCCCTTCTTCACTGAGTGCCATAACTTCACCGTTAACTTCCTGATTGTGCTCCTATTCAGATGATTTTGCTGTAAGATCCTTGCTTTCCGAACTGCCTGACGCTTCACTGCTGATGGATTCACACAATCGTGGAACACATCTGTTGTTAAGTGACATCTTCACTATAACACAGTATCTCTCAGTGAGAACTGTTGAAAGAGAAACTCTATTTATATACAGCTGAATCAATCGATTCTTTAGTAAAAGTCATGCAGGAACAGTTTTGTGCTCACTTAAAATTTCACTCGAAGATTATGGCATGATTGTTACTGAAAGATGTTCATCTATAGCTTTCGGAGAGGATTTTGCTCATTTCATCTCCTATACTGTTATGTTCTTTTTGTAACATTTGTCATATTTGTCTATCTCTGAATCATGCTGGTGCCCATGCAAATGTTTTTTTGGTGACATGGTCTTTTAATCATGGGCGTAAATTACGGGGGGGATGGGGGGCTTGCAGCCCCCCCAATAAATCAAGACCAGTTAATACAACCCCCCCAATAATCATGTTTCCCCCGTAATGGGTGGAGACCTCAACCCCCCCAATGTTCCAGCCAAAGTTACGCCCTTGCTTTTAATCATGTGCAGTTAGCCTCAAACCTCCAGAATGTTGGGCTAAATTCCGCCCCCCTCCATTGTGTGTGGCGTTTACATGTTCTGGCCACATGTTTGACCATCTGTGTGTGTGTGTGTGTGTGTGTGTCCCCTGTGATAATTCTCTGATCCAGGATGCCTTCCGTCACATACCGTAATCTTCGTAGGATACACTCCAAGTTCACAGCCACTCCACGCTGGAATAAAAGTATGTCTCTCGGGGAGAATGAGCCTTTAAATCCTCAGCAACCAAACAGAAAGTTTCCACACTCAAAGTAGAAATACACTTTTCTTTGGGTGGGGGGGTAATAGCAAACTATTCAAGACTTAAGCCAATAAATACACATTTATTTGGGGAGCTAAAAAGCTCCCCTAAAATAGGCCTAATAATGCCACTGGTTATGGCTACTTTGAATGTTATTGTTAAAATCTTATCACAAGTTCTACAATTACACATTGTATTTAAAATGATGCAGTGCATTGTTCAAAAATTTAGCTGATTCCAGTACCTTCCCTGGTCACACTGTTCAAAAAGATTTCAGGAAATTCCAGAGAATCCCTGTCTACAAAATCAGGGAATGTTTCCTCCACCTTCCCCCTTCTTAGACCCCCCCACACTGGCTAATTAAAATAAGTAACACTGACTGCTCTTGTCTGCCTGCTCTTAGCCAATATCAGTGCAAGTTCAATACTATTTGCTGCTTATTTTTTGTTGAGTCCTTTGGGGCAAAAGCACGCAGATTGACGGTGCATAAAAATAAACCGAATTGAACTGAGCTTAATATAATTTCCGAAAAGACATGCCGAACCTCTGCTGTTACTTCAATCGATGTTACTCAAAGGCTTTCAGGTGAAAAACTCTCAGTGGTTCACCAGGAAGATTAAGCTACACAAATTAATCTGGATACAACTTTGGGTATTATGCTTTAACATGATTAGTGTCCTAATTCGAGTCTAGTCATTGCACCTCAAACCGTTCTGCTGGTGGCCAAATAGCAGCGTTTGACTGGGTGAGACTCCACCCAATCAGAGTCTTGCAGTGTTATCCTTCACCAGAGGGATTTTGTTGTTTCTGGAGCCCCAGTCAAAAATCCACCCCCCAAATGTTTCAGAGAGAAGATGAGTCAGAAGATCATATCTAGGTAACTTTTTAGCAGAACGTGCTGCTTCAGCATCTCCTAAATAAGGAAGGAGTTTATTTAATATTTTGTGTAGTGACTATTTGGAGCCAACAGGGGGCCCCCAAACATGCCGGGCCCCACACAAATGCGTGCCTTGAGTGACGGTAAACACCACCTCTGCTCCTTCAGCAGGGCAAAGGGGGCACGTGGAAGCAGCATCCCTGGTCCCGATCTGTCATCCTTTCCTAAAACAGGGCTCTGTTTAAACACGGAACCTAACGTTCCATCCCACCCTAACCCTAACTGCCAGCCACAGACAGACGGACGCCAACAACAGCTTGGCTTCTGGTCTACGGAATCGCTTTTAGAACAGGAAGGTCGCTGAGTGGAATTTGTCAGTCATTTGCATAAGAGCTGCGTTGCACCTTCATAGCACTCCAAGTCATTTAGAGGTACCTAATTCCACCACAATAGAAATATACAGTCTGTTTTCAGCCTGATAACTTATTTTGTGGATTATTTAAATCTGAAGGTACTTCTCAAGAAAAAAAAAATATGGAGCTGTTTCTAAAAATATTTTTAAAAACATTATGTGGGTGCATTAAAAACATGCATATTCATACATTTTGTAGATTTATAAACACAAGTTCTGTCTTTATTGGCAGGGTTCCTTTCGGGATTACTAAAACGGTGCGGAACACCACTATCTACAAATACCCAGTAGCTAATTACTTCACTTGGCAATTTTAAAAAGGCCACATAACACAGTTTAAAATAATGCAAATTTTTTGAAAGCTCACATGTTGGAAAAACTGCCACCGATGTACCCGTGACCTGTAAATTAGCCCTGTGGTGACAGCCAGTCCCTGTCAGAACCAGATGCTTCACGAGCAGCAGCCCCAATTGGACCGTGCATTGGTGCCAGCCAGACCCAAAGAAAATGTAGAACACAGAGAGAGAAAGAAATAAATGAAAAAAGCAGAGGCAGGCAGTGAGATGAATGGAGGAGCTGACTGACCCAATGAGCAGACAGGGGCCTGGGCCGCTGGGGTAGTGATGGGCAGGTAATTCAAAGGTGAGCATCCTTTCAACACCGGTCAGTAAAACATGGCAGTGTTGGGGTCTGCAGTATCTGCAGGATTTTTCAGGAGCTCCACCCCCCAGCACTCCGACCCAGATTTTGTTACTTCCAGTCTGATAAACCCAGCCTGGCTTGCTGGAGTGGGGGTTAGCAGTTGCTTTTATAAAAAGTGACATATTTTTGTGAGAAAGCAGAGTGAGACAGTCCGAGGGTCCCCTCCTTCCCGCACGGCGGTGGGGGGCTGGGGTACCTACTGAGCCAACTGGTTAGCTGGCTCTCTTTTGCCAGGGGGTGAGTAATCTGCCCCCTGGTCTTATGAATCCCAGCCCCTCTCCCCCCTCATTCAACAACATGCCACGCACACATGGAGGATCTCGGGGTGGGTGTATCTCGGGGGGGGGGGGTCTGCTAGAAGCTATTCCAGATAGCATAGGGCACAAGGCTAGTTGGGATTTCAACCTATTGCAGGCAACAGACACATGCAATGCACTACGGAATTTCAGAAATTGAAGCTAAACATGCCACATCCTCATTCTCCTACTTTCAAGACAATCATGCCAGGTGGGGTAATTCACTCAAATAAATTTATCGGAGCAAACTGATTGCAGGAATTAATCCGCGTTTTAGGTCCCCCCAGCTGTTAATCATATGTTGTCGATTTGATCAACCACAACCCCCCCCCCCGCCCCCAAGAGCGGCACTGAGGGTGAGGCAGCCTGTGCTAAAAGGACATGTGAATCTCCCCTTTGGAGGAAAATTGCATTCAATTGCATTGAAGACGTCCCCTGAAATGCCAGGGGGCAAAATGTCAGATGAAACAGGAAGTAGAGGCACCCTGAATGAAACGAGGGCACAATCCAGCTTGGTTTCCGTCGGCAGGAATGCCCCACCAGCACTGATCTTAAAAGTGATCTTCAGCACAATTGTCGGCTGGCTTTAACCTTTCCTGGGCCTGTTTACAACACAGATGAGGTCCCCGTCTTTCTGTGGCAACCTCTCCCCCTCCAGATGCAGGTGGACAAAAGCAGACAAGTCTGGCGATGGTGGGGCGGGGGCGACTGCGGGGGTGTCGCCTGGGAACTCTAAGCTTGGACCAGGGCCTGTCACCGACCCCCGGGGAGACGGTGTTAATGAAGTCCAGCTGAAAGGAATATTGCGGCATCCAGAGAGACTCCGGAGCTCATGCTGACTGTCGCTGTTTTCGGGTGACTGCTCCCGGCTGCGGAATGGGACTTAAGTGACAGAGTCACACACAGACTATTTCCACCACTGGTGAGAGTTTATTTTAAAGTACTGTCAGTAGTATGAGGAATGGGTGGCAATAGTGGGCAGGTGAGTGGGCCTTATTAAACACTCTTTCCACACGCGAGCTGCACACCAGCCCCACGCTGTCAGAGGCCGACAGCTAAATAGCCAAGTGCAGCTTCTGCTGCTTCTCCCCAGTGACGCCTCACTCCTTTGACTTTAGGCAGCATTTCGTCCTGAACGGTCAGGGAGACTTTACCAGTTATATTTCCCAAAATGCATCAGTGCATTCCGACTGACGCAGACAAATTTGCAAATATAAACATCTGAAGCCACCCGAGGAACCAAAATATTTGTGTCAAAATGAATAATGTAAAAATGAACGGACACAAAAGGTACATGAATGTTCAAAAACCTAATTTAATAGATAAGAAATTAATGGAATATAATTTATGACACATAGGTGGGGAGATCTGTGGTAGACTGGAATGGCGCATTACAAGCAACCTTCTACCTGAAGTACAATTTCTGCTATAAATTCCAGTTGTGCCAGATGTGTGAAACACACTAAACAGACCCAGTGGAATAAACACCATAAATTGCTAAATTGCTGTAATTCACCAATAAAATCATTGTCCCGAAATCCCGGGACACTAATCCACCACGTCTACCTATGAGTCATACGGAGGGTGTGGCCATGCAGGTTAGAATGCTGTATCTGTGATCAGAAGGTTGCAGGTTCAAATCCCATGGTTGACAGAGTGAGTTCACCTTCAGGGATCCTTGACCTGGCTTTCTCAAAAGTGGTTAATGCTTTGAATAAAAGCATATGCTGATGATATTTACACATAAATATGACCCTGCAGTAGGAGAACAGCTGCTATCACTTTCATATTCACCATGTTCCCTGTCATGCAGAATGAATTATATGTTTCTGAGGGAGACAAGGTGCTTGACAGTGACTCCATGGGTGCAGCATTGAATAAATGGCTCCTCCGTGGCTATAGAGAGTCTGCTTGTACATGCGGACGACATCCCTGGCATGAATCTCGCTTTCTGCTCCCAGCACGGACCAACTGCTCAAGTGGCTGTAATTACTTGACGGTTTCAGTAGAGAGGGGTTCTGAGCCAAAAACGTTCGTTTATGATCCCGAGTGAAGACGTGCCATCCAACTTAGTCGTCCAATGGCTCTAACCGATACAGTGTCTTTTTTTGGAACCTGAACACCGAAGAAAGTAAACTTGATAGTTCTGATCTAAGTTCATATTTTAAAAAATGCTTCTGACAATTTCCTATCTGCCTCAACCTTTAAATAAAACGCTTTGAGGCCCTTTTCCCCTTCAAGTCCGTATTCTTCTTTTTACATCCGCGATTCCTTTCCGAAGAGCAAAGGGAAAGATGAAATCCATTTATTAAATTCCCTACAGAACCACAGGCCTCGGACACCTGCTTCCAATCTAATTTATTCGCTGGTGTTAAACAACACAAAGACCACAATTAGAAGTTCGCTTTAAAGCCTCTGTACGGCTCAGGGGTAAAATTCTTATCTAAGACACAGATACCTGCTGAGGAGAACGTGTCTGTGAGCAGATTCAATCGTTATTCACAAAGTGAGTGTGACGCCGTTAAATTTAATTTCACAGCAGGCATCGCAGACAGCTGATAGTATTTATTAGGCAAAATGAGTCTTACGGTATATCCTATGGATATCTTTCAATGTTTTATCTAATTGAAGCAACAGATAAAAAGATCTGGAAATAAGTCCGTTATTTTCACGCCATCAGTAACTTTGCTGGCTCTACTGATGTACTGAATATCTCCAATCGTGAGCAAGAGTTATACATAGATGCCATATATCTGGTTTGGCTCAGGTACACAGTGGCAGGCTTTCTGTCACAAAGTCTTGTGGCTTGAAGTGTGTAAAGACAGCAAACTGAATGCAATGCATCAGTGCAGTGTATAGCACGCTGTATAGTAGGGTGACCAGATAATCCATGTCAGGGAGGACACTCTGAGCTAGGACAGGAATTGTAAATTACCATATCAATTAAACGGACTTGGATTTCACTTGAGCACCGAGTTCTTGCTATGTGCTGATTGGTCAGTCTCCTATAATCATGCATGTGTCACTAATGCTAATGTGAAACAGCTGGATGAGTCTTTCAGTCAAGGAAACAAACCAGTCAAAGCACAAGAAGAGCTGAACTATTTAGCCGAGCACAGGAGCCTTTTAATTTGGAAGTAGTTTGTAAAACCCGAAGTAGCTCAAAGTGTCCTCCCTGACATGGATTATCTGGTCACCCTACTGTATAGAGCCTGGACGCCCTGAAGGCAGTCTGAAATGGGGCCTAGTCTGGATTACAGCACGAGCAGCTTGACTCAGAACTGGAAATGCCCGGAAATCACTAGAAGAAATAAACAGTGTTTTCATTCAAGATATGTTATATTTGCAATATCACCTGATTTGGAAGACATTACAGCCACTCCTCAGATTACGATGGGGTAACGTTCCAATAAACCTATCATAAAGCGTTAAATATCTTAAGATGAAAATGCATTTTAATACAGTACGTTGCTGTACTGTAAGTTGCTTTCAATAAAAGTGTCAGGCAAACATACGAAAAGGCAGCAAGGCCTAATGTGTCCCTAACTACTGGATATGCACATATTAGTTTTTAGCGGATAATTTGCCAAGGTGAAAGGCCCTTGGGGCATTTGGAGGAGGTCCTGTCAGAGCAGTGATGGAAGAGCAGCATTTCAACATAACTCACCCCCGGATGCCGGAGCCCCACGCTCCAGCTAAGTCAGCAGAGTCGGCGTGGATCTCGCTGCCAGCTTAATCATCAGCAAAATAACATAACCAGGAAAGAAAAGCAGCCACATTCAGGCGCCCTGTCGACTGAAGGTCAGCCATGAAGGTGGGCGTCCTGACTTTAAAACAGGCAGTGCTCTGGACACCCTGGAGAGCCTTCCACACCAGGCCACAGGCATGTAAAGACAAGCTAATCAAATACCAGTCAAATGAAATTCTGGAGTAGACCTTTTCAGACTCTTTGTGCATTTCTTCTTGCTGCCTCAGGGGGTGCTATTCAGTAGGGCTGCCAATCCATATTTACCGGCAAGCAGTTTAAAATAACCCCAAAAGGACTGAGTTTTGACACGTACCGCAACCGATCAATGGCTTCCTCAAAGAAATGTAAAACTACATTTACCACAGGACATTTCTACCCTTGGGTCCAACAGCAGACCCTTTTGGAGACCAAAAAATATTTAGGCCTTTAAACACCATGCTACTGCGAGTGTCTGTGTGTTGGTTCATAGGCTCCTACTGACCACTGCACTACAGTACCATACGTGCCCCCCCCCACCCCAAAGGCCTTGAGTGAAAGTCCCAGGGCTATGGGCTACCCTTCCTGGAGAAAGCGGGGCTCAGTTTTTTTTCCAACATTCGACCCATAAATTTGTGTGGGGACCCCCAAGGATTGAAGGCCACAAGCAGTCATTACACTGGGGGGGACAAAATGACCTTGATACAACCCCTAAAAGCAGCTATACTGAGATAATTTCCCATGCATTATGTTGCTTTTTGCACAAATAGCCGAAGGAATGAAAGGACTGAGAATAACCTGCCCTTCAACCCCAAAATGGAGATGAAATGCTCGCCTTGCATAAATAGCTACAGAGATTTCTACTGGATCCCTACCAATGCAAAACTGTCACATCAGATCAAATCCTTTCTGGAATGAAAAAGGCTACCAAACTGACAGTAGGGGGGAGGAGAGACACAGATACGTCACATCCGAATCAGGGAGTTTCACTCATGTTCACACATGTTCTTTTACCCAAAACAAGCTGGCATAAAATTTTGGTGTTTGGCTTTAAACAGTAATAATAAGGTTAGAAGATGGGCAGGAGTTTGTCTTTGGCTACCTCTGGATGGAGTTAAAGGTCTTGCTCAAAGGCCCAACAGTGAAATCATTCAGCTGACCCAGATATTTGAAATGGCAACGTCCTGAACATAGGCACCACACCCTAACCCAGTGAGCCACACCCGACCCCAATACCCCAGCCGCCCATTCGATTATTGTTTATTTTTTCCTCTCTCTCCTCTCAGTCCAGCCCCAAAATGTTACTTCTTAGTCCTGAAACTTTCTCAGATAAACTTACTGCTGGGATGTGTGATTCTGCTTCCATCCGGGGAAAAAAATGTCAGGGGGGATGCTTGTGCACTCAGAGATTCTCCCGGGATCTGGATACCTGAGAGAGTCATCGACACCAAATGCTGAGGCGGATTCTGGTGTCCAGCAAAGGAGGTTGGGTGGTGCAGGCCTCGTTTCCCAACCACTTCCTACAGTACCTGTTGATTCACCCTAAGGCCCCAAATTAGGGTTAGCAAACTCAGGCTAGGGTTAGGGTTAGAAAAACTATGGCATATCCAGACATCAATAAGTGTTTTTATAACAGTTCTTCTCCCCACACGGATGAGAAACCACAATTCAGCTTGCTTTAGTAGCATATTGCCTACTTTCCAACTACCTGTTGATTCACCATAAGGCCCCAAATTAGGGTTAGTAAACTCAGGCTAGGGTTAGGGTTAGAAAAACTATGGCATATCCAGACATCAACATGTGTTTTTATGACAGTACTGCTCCCCACACGGATGAGAAACCACAATTCAGCTTGCTTTAGTAGCATATTGCCTACTTTCCAACTACCTGTTGATTCACCCTAAGGCCCCAAATTAGGGATAGTAAACTCAGGCTAGGGTTAGGGTTAGAAAAACTATGGCATATCCAGACATCAACATGTGTTTTTATGACAGTTCTGCTCCCCACACGGATGAGAAACCACAATTCAGCTTGCTTTAGTAGCATATTGCCTACTTTCCAACTACCTGTTGATTCACCCTGAGGCCCCAAATTAGGGATAGGGTTAGCAAACTGAGGCTATGGTTAGGGTTAGAAAAACTATGGCATATCCAGACATCAACATGTGTTTTTATGACAGTTCTGCTCCCCACACGGATTAGAAACCACAATTCACCATGCTTTAGTAGCATATTGCCTACTTTCCAACTACCTGTTGATTCACCCTAAGGCCCCAAATTAGGGTTAGCAAACTCAGGCTAGGGTTAGGATTAGAAAAACTATGGCATATCCAGACATCAACATGTGTTTTTATGACAGTTCTGCTCCCCACAGGGATGAGAAAACAAAATTCAACATGCTTTAGTAGCATATTGCCTACTTTCCAACTACCTGTTGATTCACCCTAAGGCCCCAAATTAGGGTTAGCAAACTGAGGCTAGGGTTAGGGTTAGAAAAACTATGGCATATCCAGACAACAACATGTGTTTTTATGACAGTTCTGCTCCCCACACGGATGAGAAAACAAAATTCAGCATGCTTTAGTAGCATATTGCCTACTTTCCAACTACCTGTTGATTCACCCTAAGGCCCCAAATTAGGGTTAGTAAACTCAGGCTAGGGTTAGGGTTAGAAAAACTATGGCATATCCAGACATCAGCATGTGTTTTTATGACAGTACTGCTCCCCACACGGATGAGAAAACAAAATTCAGCATGCTTTAGTAGCATATTGCCTACTTTCCAACTACCTGTTGATTCACCCTAAGGCATCAAATTAGGGTTAGGGTTAGCAAACTGAGGCTACGGTTAGGGTTAGAAAAACTATGGCATATCCAGACATCAACATGTGTTTTTATGACAGTTCTGCTCCCCACACGGATTAGAAACCACAATTCACCATGCTTTAGTAGCATATTGCCTACTTTCCAACTACCTGTTGATTCACCCTAAGGCCCCAAATTAGAGTTAGTAAACTCAGGCTAGGGTTAGGATTAGAAAAACTATGGCATATCCAGACATCAACATGTGTTTTTATGACAGTTCTGCTCCCCACACGGATGAGAAAACAAAATTCAGCATGCTTTAGTAGCATATTGCCTACTTTCCAACTACCTGTTGATTCACCCTAAGGCCCCAAATTAGGGTTAGTAAACTCAGGCTACGGTTAGGGTTAGAAAAACTATGGCATATCCAGACATCAACATGTGTTTTTATGACAGTTCTGCTCCCCACACGGATGAGAAACCACAATTCAGCTTGCTTTAGTAGCATATTGCCTACTTTCCAACTACCTGTTGATTCACCCTAAGGCCCCAAATTAGGGTTAGTAAACTCAGGCTAAGGTTAGGGTTAGAAAAACTATGGCATATCCAGACATCAACATGTGTTTTTATGACAGTACTGCTCCCCACATGGATGAGAAACCACAATTCAGCTTGCTTTAGTAGCATATTGCCTACTTTCCAACTACCTGTTGATTCACCCTGAGGCCCCAAATTAGGGTTAGGGTTAGCAAACTGAGGCTATGGTTAGGGTTAGAAAAACTATGGCATATCCAGACATCAACATGTGTTTTTATGACAGTTCTGCTTCCCACACGGATGAGAAACCACAATTCAGCTTGCTTTAGTAGCATATTGCCTACTTTCCAACTACCTGTTGATTCACCCTAAGGCCCCAAATTAAGGTTAGCAAACTCAGGCTAGGGTTAGGATTAGAAAAACTATGGCATATCCAGACATCAACATGTGTTTTTATGACAGTTCTGCTCCCCACACGGATGAGAAACCACAATTCAGCTTGCTTTAGTAGCATATTGCCTACTTTCCAACTACCTGTTGATTCACCCTAAGGCCCCAAATTAGGGTTTGCAAACTGAGGCTAGGGTTAAAAAAATTATGGCATATCCAGACATCAACATGTGTTTTTATGACAGTACTGCTCCCCACACGGATGAGAAAACAAAATTCAGCATGCTTTAGTAGCATATTGCCTACTTTCCAACTACCTGTTGATTCACCCTAAGGCCCCAAATTAGGGTTAGTAAACTCAGGCTAGGGTTAGGGTTAGAAAAACTATGGCATATCCAGACATCAACATGTGTTTTTATGACAGTACTGCTCCCCACACGGATGAGAAACCACAATTCAGCTTGCTTTAGTAGCATATTGCCTACTTTCCAACTAATTGTTGATTCACCCTAAGGCCCCAAATTAGGGTTAGCAAACTCAGGCTAGGGTTAGGGTTAGAAAAACTATGGCATATCCAGACATCAATAAGTGTTTTCATAACAGTTCTGCTCCCCACACGGATGAGAAACCACAATTCAGCTTGCTTTAGTAGCATATTGCCTACTTTCCAACTACCTGTTGATTCACCCTAAGGCCCCAAAGTAGGGTTAGTAAACTTAGGCTAGGGTTAGGGGTAGAAAAACTATGGCATATCCAGACATCAACATGTGTTTTTATGACAGTACTGCTCCCCACACGGATGAGAAACCACAATTCAGCTTGCTTTAGTATCATATTGCCTACTTTCCAACTACCTGTTGATTCACCCTAAGGCCCCAAATTAGGGTTTGCAAACTCAGGCTAGGGTTAGGGTTAGAAAAACTATGGCATATCCAGACATCAACATGTGTTTTTATGACAGTTCTGCTCCCCACACGGATGAGAAACCACAATTCAGCTTGCTTTAGTAGCATATTGCCTACTTTCCAACTACCTGTTGATTCACCCTAAGGCCCCAAATTAGGGTTAGTAAACTCAGGCTAAGGTTAGGGTTAGAAAAACTATGGCATATCCAGACATCAACATGTGTTTTTATGACAGTACTGCTCCCCACACGGATGAGAAACCACAATTCAGCTTGCTTTAGTAGCATATTGCCTACTTTCCAACTACCTGTTGATTCACCCTGAGGCCCCAAATTAGGGTTAGGGTTAGCAAACTGAGGCTATGGTTAGGGTTAGAAAAACTATGGCATATCCAGACATCAACATGTGTTTTTATGACAGTTCTGCTCCCCACACGGATGAGAAACCACAATTCAGCTTGCTTTAGTAGCATATTACCTACTTTCCAACCACCTGTTGATTCACCATAAGGCCCCAAATTAGGGTTAGCAAACTCAGGCTAGGGTTAGGGTTAGAAAAACTATGGCATATCCAGACATCAACATGTGTTTTTATGACAGTACTGCTCCCCACACGGATGAGAAAGCACAATTCAGCATGCTTTAGTAGCATATTGTCTACTTTCCAACTACCTGTTGATTCACCCTAAGGCCCCAAATTAGGGTTAGCAAACTCAGGCTAGGGTTCGGGTTAGAAAAACTATGGCATATCCAGACATCAATAAGTGTTTTTATAACGGTTCTGCTCCCCACACGGATGAGAAACCACAATTCAGCTTGCTTTAGTAGCATATTGCCTACTTTCCAACTACCTGTTGATTCACCCTAAGCCCCAAATTAGGGTTAGTAAACTCAGGCTAGGGTTAGGGTTAGAAAAACTATGGCATATCCAGACATCAACATGTGTTTTTATGACAGTACTGCTCCCCACACGGATGAGAAAACAAAATTCAGCATGCTTTAGTAGCATATTGCCTACTTTCCAACTACCTGTTGATTCACCCTAAGGCCCCAAATTAGGGTTAGCAAACTCAGGCTAGGGTTAGGGTTAGAAAAACTATGGCATATCCAGACATCAATAAGTGTTTTTATGACAGTTCTGCTCCCCACACGGATGAGAAACCACAATTAAGCATGCTTTAGTAGCATATTGCCAAACTTCCAACTACCTGTTTATTCACCCTAAGGCCCCAAATTAGGGTTAGTAAACTCAGGCTAGGGTTAGGGTTAGAAAAACTATGGCATATCCTGACATCAACATGTGTTTTTATGGCAGAACTGCTCCCCACACGGATGAGAAACCACAATTCAGCATGCTTTAGTAGCATATTGCCTACTTTCCAACTACCTGTTGATTCACCCTAAGGCCCCAAATTAGGGTTAGCAAACTCAGGCTAGGGTTAGGATTAGAATAACTATGGCATATCCAGACATCAACATGTGTTTTTATGACAGTTCTGCTCCCCACACGGATGAGAAACCACAATTCAGCTTGCTTTAGTAGCATATTGCCTACTTTCCAACTACCTGTTGATTCACCCTAAGGCCCCAAATTAGGGTTAGCAAACTCAGGCTAGGGTTAGGGTTAGAAAAACTATGGCATATCCAGACATCAATAAGTGTTTTTATAACAGTTCTGCTCCCCACACGGATGAGAAACCACAATTCAGCTTGCTTTAGTAGCATATTGCCTACTTTCCAACTACCTGTTGATTCACCCTAAGGCCCCAAATTAGGGTTAGCAAACTCAGGCTAGGGTTAGGGTTAGAAAAACTATGGCATATCCAGACATCAATAATTGTTTTTATAACAGTTCTGCTCCCCACACGGATGAGAAACCACAATTCAGCTTGCTTTAGTAGCATATTGCCTACTTTCCAACTACCTGTTGATTCACCCTAAGGCATCAAATTAGGGTTAGGGTTAGCAAACTGAGGCTACGGTTAGGGTTAGAAAAACTATGGCATATCCAGACATCAACATGTGTTTTTATGACAGTTCTGCTCCCCACACGGATTAGAAACCACAATTCACCATGCTTTAGTAGCATATTGCCTACTTTCCAACTACCTGTTGATTCACCCTAAGGCCCCAAATTAGAGTTAGTAAACTCAGGCTAGGGTTAGGATTAGAAAAACTATGGCATATCCAGACATCAACATGTGTTTTTATGACAGTTCTGCTCCCCACACGGATGAGAAAACAAAATTCAGCATGCTTTAGTAGCATATTGCCTACTTTCCAACTACCTGTTGATTCACCCTAAGGCCCCAAATTAGGGTTAGTAAACTCAGGCTACGGTTAGGGTTAGAAAAACTATGGCATATCCAGACATCAACATGTGTTTTTATGACAGTTCTGCTCCCCACACGGATGAGAAACCACAATTCAGCTTGCTTTAGTAGCATATTGCCTACTTTCCAACTACCTGTTGATTCACCCTAAGGCCCCAAATTAGGGTTAGTAAACTCAGGCTAAGGTTAGGGTTAGAAAAACTATGGCATATCCAGACATCAACATGTGTTTTTATGACAGTACTGCTCCCCACACGGATGAGAAACCACAATTCAGCTTGCTTTAGTAGCATATTGCCTACTTTCCAACTACCTGTTGATTCACCCTGAGGCCCCAAATTAGGGTTAGGGTTAGCAAACTGAGGCTATGGTTAGGGTTAGAAAAACTATGGCATATCCAGACATCAACATGTGTTTTTATGACAGTTCTGCTTCCCACACGGATGAGAAACCACAATTCAGCTTGCTTTAGTAGCATATTGCCTACTTTCCAACTACCTGTTGATTCACCCTAAGGCCCCAAATTAAGGTTAGCAAACTCAGGCTAGGGTTAGGATTAGAAAAACTATGGCATATCCAGACATCAACATGTGTTTTTATGACAGTTCTGCTCCCCACACGGATGAGAAACCACAATTCAGCTTGCTTTAGTAGCATATTGCCTACTTTCCAACTACCTGTTGATTCACCCTAAGGCCCCAAATTAGGGTTTGCAAACTGAGGCTAGGGTTAAAAAAATTATGGCATATCCAGACATCAACATGTGTTTTTATGACAGTACTGCTCCCCACACGGATGAGAAAACAAAATTCAGCATGCTTTAGTAGCATATTGCCTACTTTCCAACTACCTGTTGATTCACCCTAAGGCCCCAAATTAGGGTTAGTAAACTCAGGCTAGGGTTAGGGTTAGAAAAACTATGGCATATCCAGACATCAACATGTGTTTTTATGACAGTACTGCTCCCCACACGGATGAGAAACCACAATTCAGCTTGCTTTAGTAGCATATTGCCTACTTTCCAACTAATTGTTGATTCACCCTAAGGCCCCAAATTAGGGTTAGCAAACTCAGGCTAGGGTTAGGGTTAGAAAAACTATGGCATATCCAGACATCAATAAGTGTTTTCATAACAGTTCTGCTCCCCACACGGATGAGAAACCACAATTCAGCTTGCTTTAGTAGCATATTGCCTACTTTCCAACTACCTGTTGATTCACCCTAAGGCCCCAAAGTAGGGTTAGTAAACTTAGGCTAGGGTTAGGGGTAGAAAAACTATGGCATATCCAGACATCAACATGTGTTTTTATGACAGTACTGCTCCCCACACGGATGAGAAACCACAATTCAGCTTGCTTTAGTATCATATTGCCTACTTTCCAACTACCTGTTGATTCACCCTAAGGCCCCAAATTAGGGTTTGCAAACTCAGGCTAGGGTTAGGGTTAGAAAAACTATGGCATATCCAGACATCAACATGTGTTTTTATGACAGTTCTGCTCCCCACACGGATGAGAAACCACAATTCAGCTTGCTTTAGTAGCATATTGCCTACTTTCCAACTACCTGTTGATTCACCCTAAGGCCCCAAATTAGGGTTAGTAAACTCAGGCTAAGGTTAGGGTTAGAAAAACTATGGCATATCCAGACATCAACATGTGTTTTTATGACAGTACTGCTCCCCACACGGATGAGAAACCACAATTCAGCTTGCTTTAGTAGCATATTGCCTACTTTCCAACTACCTGTTGATTCACCCTGAGGCCCCAAATTAGGGTTAGGGTTAGCAAACTGAGGCTATGGTTAGGGTTAGAAAAACTATGGCATATCCAGACATCAACATGTGTTTTTATGACAGTTCTGCTCCCCACACGGATGAGAAACCACAATTCAGCTTGCTTTAGTAGCATATTGCCTACTTTCCAACCACCTGTTGATTCACCATAAGGCCCCAAATTAGGGTTAGCAAACTCAGGCTAGGGTTAGGGTTAGAAAAACTATGGCATATCCAGACATCAACATGTGTTTTTATGACAGTACTGCTCCCCACACGGATGAGAAAGCACAATTCAGCATGCTTTAGTAGCATATTGTCTACTTTCCAACTACCTGTTGATTCACCCTAAGGCCCCAAATTAGGGTTAGCAAACTCAGGCTAGGGTTCGGGTTAGAAAAACTATGGCATATCCAGACATCAATAAGTGTTTTTATAACGGTTCTGCTCCCCACACGGATGAGAAACCACAATTAAGCATGCTTTAGTAGCATATTGCCAAACTTCCAACTACCTGTTTATTCACCCTAAGGCCCCAAATTAGGGTTAGTAAACTCAGGCTAGGGTTAGGGTTAGAAAAACTATGGCATATCCTGACATCAACATGTGTTTTTATGGCAGAACTGCTCCCCACACGGATGAGAAACCACAATTCAGCATGCTTTAGTAGCATATTGCCTACTTTCCAACTACCTGTTGATTCACCCTAAGGCCCCAAATTAGGGTTAGCAAACTCAGGCTAGGGTTAGGATTAGAATAACTATGGCATATCCAGACATCAACATGTGTTTTTATGACAGTTCTGCTCCCCACACGGATGAGAAACCACAATTCAGCTTGCTTTAGTAGCATATTGCCTACTTTCCAACTACCTGTTGATTCACCCTAAGGCCCCAAATTAGGGTTAGCAAACTCAGGCTAGGGTTAGGGTTAGAAAAACTATGGCATATCCAGACATCAATAAGTGTTTTTATAACAGTTCTGCTCCCCACACGGATGAGAAACCACAATTCAGCTTGCTTTAGTAGCATATTGCCTACTTTCCAACTACCTGTTGATTCACCCTAAGGCCCCAAATTAGGGTTAGCAAACTCAGGCTAGGGTTAGGGTTAGAAAAACTATGGCATATCCAGACATCAATAATTGTTTTTATAACAGTTCTGCTCCCCACACGGATGAGAAACCACAATTCAGCTTGTTTTAGTAGCATATTGCCTACTTTCCAACTACCTGTTGATTCACCCTAAGGCATCAAATTAGGGTTAGTAAACTCAGGCTAGGGTTAGGGTTAGAAAAACTATGGCATATCCAGACATCAACATGTGTTTTTATGACAGTACTGCTCCCCACACGGATGAGAAACCACAATTCAGCTTGCTTTAGTATCATATTGCCTACTTTCCAACTACCTGTTGATTCACCCTAAGGCCCCAAATTAGGGTTTGCAAACTGAGGCTAGGGTTAAAAAAACTATGGCATATCCAGACATCAACATGTGTTTTTATGACAGTACTGCTCCCCACACGGATGAGAAAACAAAATTCAGCATGCTTTAGTAGCATATTGCCTACTTTCCAACTACCTGTTGATTCACCCTAAGGCCCCAAATTAGGGTTAGCAAACTCAGGCTAGGGTTCGGGTTAGAAAAACTATGGCATATCCAGACATCAATAAGTGTTTTTATAACAGTTCTGCTCCCCACACGGATGAGAAACCACAATTCAGCTTGCTTTAGTAGCATATTGCCTACTTTCCAACTACCTGTTGATTCACCCTAAGGCCCCAAATTAGGGTTAGTAAACTCAGGCTAGGGTTAGGGTTAGAAAAACTATGGCATATCCAGACATCAACATGTGTTTTTATGACAGTACTGCTCCCCACACGGATGAGAAAACAAAATTCAGCATGCTTTAGTAGCATATTGCCTACTTTCCAACTACCTGTTGATTCACCCTAAGGCCCCAAATTAGGGTTAGTAAACTCAGGCTAGGGTTAGGGTTAGAAAAACTATGGCATATCCAGACATCAACATGTGTTTTTATGACAGTACTGCTCCCCACACGGATGAGAAAACAAAATTCAGCATGCTTTAGTAGCATATTGCATACTTTCCAACTACCTGTTGATTCACCCTAAGGCCCCAAATTAGGGTTAGTAAACTCAGGCTAGGGTTAGGGTTAGAAAAACTATGGCATATCCAGACATCAACATGTGTTTTTATGGCAGTACTGCTCCCCACACGGATGAGAAACCACAATTCAGCATGCTTTAGTAGCATATTGCCTACTTTCCAACTACCTGTTGATTCACCCTAAAGCCCCAAATTAGGGTTATCAAACTCAGGCTAGGGTTAGGATTAGAAAAACTATGGCATATCCAGACATCAACATGTGTTTTTATGACAGTTCTGCTCCCCACACGGATGAGAAACCACAATTCAGCTTGCTTTAGTAGCATATTGCCTACTTTCCAACTACCTGTTGATTCACCCTAAGGCCCCAAATTAGGGTTAGCAAACTCAGGCTAGGGTTAGGGTTAGAAAAACTATGGCATATCCAGACATCAATAAGTGTTTTTATAACAGTTCTGCTCCCCACACGGATGAGAAACCACAATTCAGCTTGCTTTAGTAGCATATTGCCTACTTTCCAACTACCTGTTGATTCACCCTAAGGCCCCAGGCTAGGGTTAGGGTTAGAAAAACTATGGCATATCCAGACATCAATAATTGTTTTTATAACAGTTCTGCTCCCCACACGGATGAGAAACCACAATTCAGCTTGCTTTAGTAGCATATTGCCTACTTTCCAACTACCTGTTGATTCACCCTAAGGCCCCAAATTAGGGTTAGTAAACTCAGGCTAGGGTTAGGGTTAGAAAAACTATGGCATATCCAGACATCAACATGTGTTTTTATGACAGTACTGCTCCCCACACGGATGAGAAACCACAATTCAGCTTGCTTTAGTATCATATTGCCTACTTTCCAACTACCTGTTGATTCACCCTAAGGCCCCAAATTAGGGTTTGCAAACTGAGGCTAGGGTTAAAAAAACTATGGCATATCCAGACATCAACATGTGTTTTTATGACAGTACTGCTCCCCACACGGATGAGAAAACAAAATTCAGCATGCTTTAGTAGCATATTGCCTACTTTCCAACTACCTGTTGATTCACCCTAAGGCCCCAAATTAGGGTTAGCAAACTCAGGCTAGGGTTCGGGTTAGAAAAACTATGGCATATCCAGACATCAATAAGTGTTTTTATAACAGTTCTGCTCCCCACACGGATGAGAAACCACAATTCAGCTTGCTTTAGTAGCATATTGCCTACTTTCCAACTACCTGTTGATTCACCCTAAGGCCCCAAATTAGGGTTAGTAAACTCAGGCTAGGGTTAGGGTTAGAAAAACTATGGCATATCCAGACATCAACATGTGTTTTTATGACAGTACTGCTCCCCACACGGATGAGAAAACAAAATTCAGCATGCTTTAGTAGCATATTGCCTACTTTCCAACTACCTGTTGATTCACCCAAAGGCCCCAAATTAGGGTTAGTAAACTCAGGCTAGGGTTAGGGTTAGAAAAACTATGGCATATCCAGACATCAACATGTGTTTTTATGACAGTACTGCTCCCCACACGGATGAGAAAACAAAATTCAGCATGCTTTAGTAGCATATTGCATACTTTCCAACTACCTGTTGATTCACCCTAAGGCCCCAAATTAGGGTTAGTAAACTCAGGCTAGGGTTAGGGTTAGAAAAACTATGGCATATCCAGACATCAACATGTGTTTTTATGGCAGTACTGCTCCCCACACGGATGAGAAACCACAATTCAGCATGCTTTAGTACCATATTGCCTACTTTCCAACTACCTGTTGATTCACCCTAAAGCCCCAAATTAGGGTTATCAAACTCAGGCTAGGGTTAGGATTAGAAAAACTATGGCATATCCAGACATCAACATGTGTTTTTATGACAGTTCTGCTCCCCACACGGATGAGAAACCACAATTCAGCTTGCTTTAGTAGCATATTGCCTACTTTCCAACCACCTGTTGATTCACCATAAGGCCCCAAATTAGGGTTAGCAAACTCAGGCTAGGGTTAGGGTTAGAAAAACTATGGCATATCCAGACATCAACATGTGTTTTTATGACAGTACTGCTCCCCACACGGATGAGAAAGCACAATTCAGCATGCTTTAGTAGCATATTGTCTACTTTCCAACTACCTGTTGATTCACCCTAAGGCCCCAAATTAGGGTTAGCAAACTCAGGCTAGGGTTCGGGTTAGAAAAACTATGGCATATCCAGACATCAATAAGTGTTTTTATAACGGTTCTGCTCCCCACACGGATGAGAAACCACAATTCAGCTTGCTTTAGTAGCATATTGCCTACTTTCCAACTACCTGTTGATTCACCCTAAGGCCCCAAATTAGGGTTAGCAAACTCAGGCTAGGGTTAGGGTTAGAAAAACTATGGCATATCCAGACATCAATAAGTGTTTTTATAACAGTTCTGCTCCCCACACGGATGAGAAACCACAATTCAGCTTGCTTTAGTAGCATATTGCCTACTTTCCAACTACCTGTTGATTCACCCTAAGGCCCCAAAGTAGGGTTAGTAAACTCAGGCTAGGGTTAGGGGTAGAAAAACTATGGCATATCCAGACATCAACATGTGTTTTTATGACAGTACTGCTCCCCACACGGATGAGAAACCACAATTCAGCTTGCTTTAGTAGCATATTGCCTACTTTCCAACTACCTGTTGATTCACCCTAAGGCCCCAAATTAGGGTTAGTAAACTCAGGCTAGGGTTAGGGTTAGAAAAACTATGGCATATCCAGACATCAACATGTGTTTTTATGACAGTACTGCTCCCCACACGGATGAGAAAACAAAATTCAGCATGCTTTAGTAGCATATTGCCTACTTTCCAACTACCTGTTGATTCACCCTAAGGCCCCAAATTAGGGTTAGTAAACTCAGGCTAGGGTTAGGGTTAGAAAAACTATGGCATATCCAGACATCAACATGTGTTTTTATGACAGTACTGCTCCCCACACGGATGAGAAAACAAAATTCAGCATGCTTTAGTAGCATATTGCCTACTTTCCAACTACCTGTTGATTCACCCTAAGGCCCCAAATTAGGGTTAGTAAACTCAGGCTAGGGTTAGGGTTAGAAAAACTATGGCATATCCAGACATCAACATGTGTTTTTATGACAGTACTGCTCCCCACACGGATGAGAAACCACAATTCAGCTTGCTTTAGTAGCATATTGCCTACTTTCCAACTAATTGTTGATTCACCCTAAGGCCCCAAATTAGGGTTAGCAAACTCAGGCTAGGGTTAGGGTTAGAAAAACTATGGCATATCCAGACATCAATAAGTGTTTTCATAACAGTTCTGCTCCCCACACGGATGAGAAACCACAATTCAGCTTGCTTTAGTAGCATATTGCCTACTTTCCAACTACCTGTTGATTCACCCTAAGGCCCCAAAGTAGGGTTAGTAAACTTAGGCTAGGGTTAGGGGTAGAAAAACTATGGCATATCCAGACATCAACATGTGTTTTTATGACAGTACTGCTCCCCACACGGATGAGAAACCACAATTCAGCTTGCTTTAGTATCATATTGCCTACTTTCCAACTACCTGTTGATTCACCCTAAGGCCCCAAATTAGGGTTTGCAAACTCAGGCTAGGGTTAGGGTTAGAAAAACTATGGCATATCCAGACATCAACATGTGTTTTTATGACAGTTCTGCTCCCCACACGGATGAGAAACCACAATTCAGCTTGCTTTAGTAGCATATTGCCTACTTTCCAACTACCTGTTGATTCACCCTAAGGCCCCAAATTAGGGTTAGTAAACTCAGGCTAAGGTTAGGGTTAGAAAAACTATGGCATATCCAGACATCAACATGTGTTTTTATGACAGTACTGCTCCCCACACGGATGAGAAACCACAATTCAGCTTGCTTTAGTAGCATATTGCCTACTTTCCAACTACCTGTTGATTCACCCTGAGGCCCCAAATTAGGGTTAGGGTTAGCAAACTGAGGCTATGGTTAGGGTTAGAAAAACTATGGCATATCCAGACATCAACATGTGTTTTTATGACAGTTCTGCTCCCCACACGGATGAGAAACCACAATTCAGCTTGCTTTAGTAGCATATTGCCTACTTTCCAACCACCTGTTGATTCACCATAAGGCCCCAAATTAGGGTTAGCAAACTCAGGCTAGGGTTAGGGTTAGAAAAACTATGGCATATCCAGACATCAACATGTGTTTTTATGACAGTACTGCTCCCCACACGGATGAGAAAGCACAATTCAGCATGCTTTAGTAGCATATTGTCTACTTTCCAACTACCTGTTGATTCACCCTAAGGCCCCAAATTAGGGTTAGCAAACTCAGGCTAGGGTTCGGGTTAGAAAAACTATGGCATATCCAGACATCAATAAGTGTTTTTATAACGGTTCTGCTCCCCACACGGATGAGAAACCACAATTAAGCATGCTTTAGTAGCATATTGCCAAACTTCCAACTACCTGTTTATTCACCCTAAGGCCCCAAATTAGGGTTAGTAAACTCAGGCTAGGGTTAGGGTTAGAAAAACTATGGCATATCCTGACATCAACATGTGTTTTTATGGCAGAACTGCTCCCCACACGGATGAGAAACCACAATTCAGCATGCTTTAGTAGCATATTGCCTACTTTCCAACTACCTGTTGATTCACCCTAAGGCCCCAAATTAGGGTTAGCAAACTCAGGCTAGGGTTAGGATTAGAATAACTATGGCATATCCAGACATCAACATGTGTTTTTATGACAGTTCTGCTCCCCACACGGATGAGAAACCACAATTCAGCTTGCTTTAGTAGCATATTGCCTACTTTCCAACTACCTGTTGATTCACCCTAAGGCCCCAAATTAGGGTTAGCAAACTCAGGCTAGGGTTAGGGTTAGAAAAACTATGGCATATCCAGACATCAATAAGTGTTTTTATAACAGTTCTGCTCCCCACACGGATGAGAAACCACAATTCAGCTTGCTTTAGTAGCATATTGCCTACTTTCCAACTACCTGTTGATTCACCCTAAGGCCCCAAATTAGGGTTAGCAAACTCAGGCTAGGGTTAGGGTTAGAAAAACTATGGCATATCCAGACATCAATAATTGTTTTTATAACAGTTCTGCTCCCCACACGGATGAGAAACCACAATTCAGCTTGTTTTAGTAGCATATTGCCTACTTTCCAACTACCTGTTGATTCACCCTAAGGCATCAAATTAGGGTTAGTAAACTCAGGCTAGGGTTAGGGTTAGAAAAACTATGGCATATCCAGACATCAACATGTGTTTTTATGACAGTACTGCTCCCCACACGGATGAGAAACCACAATTCAGCTTGCTTTAGTATCATATTGCCTACTTTCCAACTACCTGTTGATTCACCCTAAGGCCCCAAATTAGGGTTTGCAAACTGAGGCTAGGGTTAAAAAAACTATGGCATATCCAGACATCAACATGTGTTTTTATGACAGTACTGCTCCCCACACGGATGAGAAAACAAAATTCAGCATGCTTTAGTAGCATATTGCCTACTTTCCAACTACCTGTTGATTCACCCTAAGGCCCCAAATTAGGGTTAGCAAACTCAGGCTAGGGTTCGGGTTAGAAAAACTATGGCATATCCAGACATCAATAAGTGTTTTTATAACAGTTCTGCTCCCCACACGGATGAGAAACCACAATTCAGCTTGCTTTAGTAGCATATTGCCTACTTTCCAACTACCTGTTGATTCACCCTAAGGCCCCAAATTAGGGTTAGTAAACTCAGGCTAGGGTTAGGGTTAGAAAAACTATGGCATATCCAGACATCAACATGTGTTTTTATGACAGTACTGCTCCCCACACGGATGAGAAAACAAAATTCAGCATGCTTTAGTAGCATATTGCCTACTTTCCAACTACCTGTTGATTCACCCTAAGGCCCCAAATTAGGGTTAGTAAACTCAGGCTAGGGTTAGGGTTAGAAAAACTATGGCATATCCAGACATCAACATGTGTTTTTATGACAGTACTGCTCCCCACACGGATGAGAAAACAAAATTCAGCATGCTTTAGTAGCATATTGCATACTTTCCAACTACCTGTTGATTCACCCTAAGGCCCCAAATTAGGGTTAGTAAACTCAGGCTAGGGTTAGGGTTAGAAAAACTATGGCATATCCAGACATCAACATGTGTTTTTATGGCAGTACTGCTCCCCACACGGATGAGAAACCACAATTCAGCATGCTTTAGTAGCATATTGCCTACTTTCCAACTACCTGTTGATTCACCCTAAAGCCCCAAATTAGGGTTATCAAACTCAGGCTAGGGTTAGGATTAGAAAAACTATGGCATATCCAGACATCAACATGTGTTTTTATGACAGTTCTGCTCCCCACACGGATGAGAAACCACAATTCAGCTTGCTTTAGTAGCATATTGCCTACTTTCCAACTACCTGTTGATTCACCCTAAGGCCCCAAATTAGGGTTAGCAAACTCAGGCTAGGGTTAGGGTTAGAAAAACTATGGCATATCCAGACATCAATAAGTGTTTTTATAACAGTTCTGCTCCCCACACGGATGAGAAACCACAATTCAGCTTGCTTTAGTAGCATATTGCCTACTTTCCAACTACCTGTTGATTCACCCTAAGGCCCCAGGCTAGGGTTAGGGTTAGAAAAACTATGGCATATCCAGACATCAATAATTGTTTTTATAACAGTTCTGCTCCCCACACGGATGAGAAACCACAATTCAGCTTGCTTTAGTAGCATATTGCCTACTTTCCAACTACCTGTTGATTCACCCTAAGGCCCCAAATTAGGGTTAGTAAACTCAGGCTAGGGTTAGGGTTAGAAAAACTATGGCATATCCAGACATCAACATGTGTTTTTATGACAGTACTGCTCCCCACACGGATGAGAAACCACAATTCAGCTTGCTTTAGTATCATATTGCCTACTTTCCAACTACCTGTTGATTCACCCTAAGGCCCCAAATTAGGGTTTGCAAACTGAGGCTAGGGTTAAAAAAACTATGGCATATCCAGACATCAACATGTGTTTTTATGACAGTACTGCTCCCCACACGGATGAGAAAACAAAATTCAGCATGCTTTAGTAGCATATTGCCTACTTTCCAACTACCTGTTGATTCACCCTAAGGCCCCAAATTAGGGTTAGCAAACTCAGGCTAGGGTTCGGGTTAGAAAAACTATGGCATATCCAGACATCAATAAGTGTTTTTATAACAGTTCTGCTCCCCACACGGATGAGAAACCACAATTCAGCTTGCTTTAGTAGCATATTGCCTACTTTCCAACTACCTGTTGATTCACCCTAAGGCCCCAAATTAGGGTTAGTAAACTCAGGCTAGGGTTAGGGTTAGAAAAACTATGGCATATCCAGACATCAACATGTGTTTTTATGACAGTACTGCTCCCCACACGGATGAGAAAACAAAATTCAGCATGCTTTAGTAGCATATTGCCTACTTTCCAACTACCTGTTGATTCACCCAAAGGCCCCAAATTAGGGTTAGTAAACTCAGGCTAGGGTTAGGGTTAGAAAAACTATGGCATATCCAGACATCAACATGTGTTTTTATGACAGTACTGCTCCCCACACGGATGAGAAAACAAAATTCAGCATGCTTTAGTAGCATATTGCATACTTTCCAACTACCTGTTGATTCACCCTAAGGCCCCAAATTAGGGTTAGTAAACTCAGGCTAGGGTTAGGGTTAGAAAAACTATGGCATATCCAGACATCAACATGTGTTTTTATGGCAGTACTGCTCCCCACACGGATGAGAAACCACAATTCAGCATGCTTTAGTACCATATTGCCTACTTTCCAACTACCTGTTGATTCACCCTAAAGCCCCAAATTAGGGTTATCAAACTCAGGCTAGGGTTAGGATTAGAAAAACTATGGCATATCCAGACATCAACATGTGTTTTTATGACAGTTCTGCTCCCCACACGGATGAGAAACCACAATTCAGCTTGCTTTAGTAGCATATTGCCTACTTTCCAACCACCTGTTGATTCACCATAAGGCCCCAAATTAGGGTTAGCAAACTCAGGCTAGGGTTAGGGTTAGAAAAACTATGGCATATCCAGACATCAACATGTGTTTTTATGACAGTACTGCTCCCCACACGGATGAGAAAGCACAATTCAGCATGCTTTAGTAGCATATTGTCTACTTTCCAACTACCTGTTGATTCACCCTAAGGCCCCAAATTAGGGTTAGCAAACTCAGGCTAGGGTTCGGGTTAGAAAAACTATGGCATATCCAGACATCAATAAGTGTTTTTATAACGGTTCTGCTCCCCACACGGATGAGAAACCACAATTCAGCTTGCTTTAGTAGCATATTGCCTACTTTCCAACTACCTGTTGATTCACCCTAAGGCCCCAAATTAGGGTTAGCAAACTCAGGCTAGGGTTAGGGTTAGAAAAACTATGGCATATCCAGACATCAATAAGTGTTTTTATAACAGTTCTGCTCCCCACACGGATGAGAAACCACAATTCAGCTTGCTTTAGTAGCATATTGCCTACTTTCCAACTACCTGTTGATTCACCCTAAGGCCCCAAAGTAGGGTTAGTAAACTCAGGCTAGGGTTAGGGGTAGAAAAACTATGGCATATCCAGACATCAACATGTGTTTTTATGACAGTACTGCTCCCCACACGGATGAGAAACCACAATTCAGCTTGCTTTAGTAGCATATTGCCTACTTTCCAACTACCTGTTGATTCACCCTAAGGCCCCAAATTAGGGTTAGTAAACTCAGGCTAGGGTTAGGGTTAGAAAAACTATGGCATATCCAGACATCAACATGTGTTTTTATGACAGTACTGCTCCCCACACGGATGAGAAAACAAAATTCAGCATGCTTTAGTAGCATATTGCCTACTTTCCAACTACCTGTTGATTCACCCTAAGGCCCCAAATTAGGGTTAGTAAACTCAGGCTAGGGTTAGGGTTAGAAAAACTATGGCATATCCAGACATCAACATGTGTTTTTATGACAGTACTGCTCCCCACACGGATGAGAAAACAAAATTCAGCATGCTTTAGTAGCATATTGCATACTTTCCAACTACCTGTTGATTCACCCTAAGGCCCCAAATTAGGGTTAGTAAACTCAGGCTAGGGTTAGGGTTAGAAAAACTATGGCATATCCAGACATCAACATGTGTTTTTATGGCAGTACTGCTCCCCACACGGATGAGAAACCACAATTCAGCATGCTTTAGTAGCATATTGCCTACTTTCCAACTACCTGTTGATTCACCCTAAAGCCCCAAATTAGGGTTATCAAACTCAGGCTAGGGTTAGGATTAGAAAAACTATGGCATATCCAGACATCAACATGTGTTTTTATGACAGTTCTGCTCCCCACACGGATGAGAAACCACAATTCAGCTTGCTTTAGTAGCATATTGCCTACTTTCCAACTACCTGTTGATTCACCCTAAGGCCCCAAATTAGGGTTAGCAAACTCAGGCTAGGGTTAGGGTTAGAAAAACTATGGCATATCCAGACATCAATAAGTGTTTTTATAACAGTTCTGCTCCCCACACGGATGAGAAACCACAATTCAGCTTGCTTTAGTAGCATATTGCCTACTTTCCAACTACCTGTTGATTCACCCTAAGGCCCCAGGCTAGGGTTAGGGTTAGAAAAACTATGGCATATCCAGACATCAATAATTGTTTTTATAACAGTTCTGCTCCCCACACGGATGAGAAACCACAATTCAGCTTGCTTTAGTAGCATATTGCCTACTTTCCAACTACCTGTTGATTCACCCTAAGGCCCCAAATTAGGGTTAGTAAACTCAGGCTAGGGTTAGGGTTAGAAAAACTATGGCATATCCAGACATCAACATGTGTTTTTATGACAGTACTGCTCCCCACACGGATGAGAAACCACAATTCAGCTTGCTTTAGTATCATATTGCCTACTTTCCAACTACCTGTTGATTCACCCTAAGGCCCCAAATTAGGGTTTGCAAACTGAGGCTAGGGTTAAAAAAACTATGGCATATCCAGACATCAACATGTGTTTTTATGACAGTACTGCTCCCCACACGGATGAGAAACCACAATTCAGCTTGCTTTAGTAGCATATTGCCTACTTTCCAACTAATTGTTGATTCACCCTAAGGCCCCAAATTAGGGTTAGCAAACTCAGGCTAGGGTTAGGGTTAGAAAAACTATGGCATATCCAGACATCAATAAGTGTTTTCATAACAGTTCTGCTCCCCACACGGATGAGAAACCACAATTCAGCTTGCTTTAGTAGCATATTGCCTACTTTCCAACTACCTGTTGATTCACCCTAAGGCCCCAAAGTAGGGTTAGTAAACTTAGGCTAGGGTTAGGGGTAGAAAAACTATGGCATATCCAGACATCAACATGTGTTTTTATGACAGTACTGCTCCCCACACGGATGAGAAACCACAATTCAGCTTGCTTTAGTATCATATTGCCTACTTTCCAACTACCTGTTGATTCACCCTAAGGCCCCAAATTAGGGTTTGCAAACTCAGGCTAGGGTTAGGGTTAGAAAAACTATGGCATATCCAGACATCAACATGTGTTTTTATGACAGTTCTGCTCCCCACACGGATGAGAAACCACAATTCAGCTTGCTTTAGTAGCATATTGCCTACTTTCCAACTACCTGTTGATTCACCCTAAGGCCCCAAATTAGGGTTAGTAAACTCAGGCTAAGGTTAGGGTTAGAAAAACTATGGCATATCCAGACATCAACATGTGTTTTTATGACAGTACTGCTCCCCACACGGATGAGAAACCACAATTCAGCTTGCTTTAGTAGCATATTGCCTACTTTCCAACTACCTGTTGATTCACCCTGAGGCCCCAAATTAGGGTTAGGGTTAGCAAACTGAGGCTATGGTTAGGGTTAGAAAAACTATGGCATATCCAGACATCAACATGTGTTTTTATGACAGTTCTGCTCCCCACACGGATGAGAAACCACAATTCAGCTTGCTTTAGTAGCATATTGCCTACTTTCCAACCACCTGTTGATTCACCATAAGGCCCCAAATTAGGGTTAGCAAACTCAGGCTAGGGTTAGGGTTAGAAAAACTATGGCATATCCAGACATCAACATGTGTTTTTATGACAGTACTGCTCCCCACACGGATGAGAAAGCACAATTCAGCATGCTTTAGTAGCATATTGTCTACTTTCCAACTACCTGTTGATTTACCCTAAGGCCCCAAATTAGGGTTAGCAAACTCAGGCTAGGGTTCGGGTTAGAAAAACTATGGCATATCCAGACATCAATAAGTGTTTTTATAACGGTTCTGCTCCCCACACGGATGAGAAACCACAATTCAGCTTGCTTTAGTAGCATATTGCCTACTTTCCAACTACCTGTTGATTCACCCTAAGCCCCAAATTAGGGTTAGTAAACTCAGGCTAGGGTTAGGGTTAGAAAAACTATGGCATACCCAGACATCAACATGTGTTTTTATGACAGTACTGCTCCCCACACGGATGAGAAAACAAAATTCAGCATGCTTTAGTAGCATATTGCCTACTTTCCAACTACCTGTTGATTCACCCTAAGGCCCCAAATTAGGGTTAGCAAACTCAGGCTAGGGTTAGGGTTAGAAAAACTATGGCATATCCAGACATCAATAAGTGTTTTTATGACAGTTCTGCTCCCCACACGGATGAGAAACCACAATTAAGCATGCTTTAGTAGCATATTGCCAAACTTCCAACTACCTGTTTATTCACCCTAAGGCCCCAAATTAGGGTTAGTAAACTCAGGCTAGGGTTAGGGTTAGAAAAACTATGGCATATCCTGACATCAACATGTGTTTTTATGGCAGAACTGCTCCCCACACGGATGAGAAACCACAATTCAGCATGCTTTAGTAGCATATTGCCTACTTTCCAACTACCTGTTGATTCACCCTAAGGCCCCAAATTAGGGTTAGCAAACTCAGGCTAGGGTTAGGATTAGAATAACTATGGCATATCCAGACATCAACATGTGTTTTTATGACAGTTCTGCTCCCCACACGGATGAGAAACCACAATTCAGCTTGCTTTAGTAGCATATTGCCTACTTTCCAACTACCTGTTGATTCACCCTAAGGCCCCAAATTAGGGTTAGCAAACTCAGGCTAGGGTTAGGGTTAGAAAAACTATGGCATATCCAGACATCAATAAGTGTTTTTATAACAGTTCTGCTCCCCACACGGATGAGAAACCACAATTCAGCTTGCTTTAGTAGCATATTGCCTACTTTCCAACTACCTGTTGATTCACCCTAAGGCCCCAAATTAGGGTTAGCAAACTCAGGCTAGGGTTAGGGTTAGAAAAACTATGGCATATCCAGACATCAATAATTGTTTTTATAACAGTTCTGCTCCCCACACGGATGAGAAACCACAATTCAGCTTGTTTTAGTAGCATATTGCCTACTTTCCAACTACCTGTTGATTCACCCTAAGGCATCAAATTAGGGTTAGTAAACTCAGGCTAGGGTTAGGGTTAGAAAAACTATGGCATATCCAGACATCAACATGTGTTTTTATGACAGTACTGCTCCCCACACGGATGAGAAACCACAATTCAGCTTGCTTTAGTATCATATTGCCTACTTTCCAACTACCTGTTGATTCACCCTAAGGCCCCAAATTAGGGTTTGCAAACTGAGGCTAGGGTTAAAAAAACTATGGCATATCCAGACATCAACATGTGTTTTTATGACAGTACTGCTCCCCACACGGATGAGAAAACAAAATTCAGCATGCTTTAGTAGCATATTGCCTACTTTCCAACTACCTGTTGATTCACCCTAAGGCCCCAAATTAGGGTTAGCAAACTCAGGCTAGGGTTCGGGTTAGAAAAACTATGGCATATCCAGACATCAATAAGTGTTTTTATAACAGTTCTGCTCCCCACACGGATGAGAAACCACAATTCAGCTTGCTTTAGTAGCATATTGCCTACTTTCCAACTACCTGTTGATTCACCCTAAGGCCCCAAATTAGGGTTAGTAAACTCAGGCTAGGGTTAGGGTTAGAAAAACTATGGCATATCCAGACATCAACATGTGTTTTTATGACAGTACTGCTCCCCACACGGATGAGAAAACAAAATTCAGCATGCTTTAGTAGCATATTGCCTACTTTCCAACTACCTGTTGATTCACCCTAAGGCCCCAAATTAGGGTTAGTAAACTCAGGCTAGGGTTAGGGTTAGAAAAACTATGGCATATCCAGACATCAACATGTGTTTTTATGACAGTACTGCTCCCCACACGGATGAGAAAACAAAATTCAGCATGCTTTAGTAGCATATTGCATACTTTCCAACTACCTGTTGATTCACCCTAAGGCCCCAAATTAGGGTTAGTAAACTCAGGCTAGGGTTAGGGTTAGAAAAACTATGGCATATCCAGACATCAACATGTGTTTTTATGGCAGTACTGCTCCCCACACGGATGAGAAACCACAATTCAGCATGCTTTAGTAGCATATTGCCTACTTTCCAACTACCTGTTGATTCACCCTAAAGCCCCAAATTAGGGTTATCAAACTCAGGCTAGGGTTAGGATTAGAAAAACTATGGCATATCCAGACATCAACATGTGTTTTTATGACAGTTCTGCTCCCCACACGGATGAGAAACCACAATTCAGCTTGCTTTAGTAGCATATTGCCTACTTTCCAACTACCTGTTGATTCACCCTAAGGCCCCAAATTAGGGTTAGCAAACTCAGGCTAGGGTTAGGGTTAGAAAAACTATGGCATATCCAGACATCAATAAGTGTTTTTATAACAGTTCTGCTCCCCACACGGATGAGAAACCACAATTCAGCTTGCTTTAGTAGCATATTGCCTACTTTCCAACTACCTGTTGATTCACCCTAAGGCCCCAGGCTAGGGTTAGGGTTAGAAAAACTATGGCATATCCAGACATCAATAATTGTTTTTATAACAGTTCTGCTCCCCACACGGATGAGAAACCACAATTCAGCTTGCTTTAGTAGCATATTGCCTACTTTCCAACTACCTGTTGATTCACCCTAAGGCCCCAAATTAGGGTTAGTAAACTCAGGCTAGGGTTAGGGTTAGAAAAACTATGGCATATCCAGACATCAACATGTGTTTTTATGACAGTACTGCTCCCCACACGGATGAGAAACCACAATTCAGCTTGCTTTAGTATCATATTGCCTACTTTCCAACTACCTGTTGATTCACCCTAAGGCCCCAAATTAGGGTTTGCAAACTGAGGCTAGGGTTAAAAAAACTATGGCATATCCAGACATCAACATGTGTTTTTATGACAGTACTGCTCCCCACACGGATGAGAAAACAAAATTCAGCATGCTTTAGTAGCATATTGCCTACTTTCCAACTACCTGTTGATTCACCCTAAGGCCCCAAATTAGGGTTAGCAAACTCAGGCTAGGGTTCGGGTTAGAAAAACTATGGCATATCCAGACATCAATAAGTGTTTTTATAACAGTTCTGCTCCCCACACGGATGAGAAACCACAATTCAGCTTGCTTTAGTAGCATATTGCCTACTTTCCAACTACCTGTTGATTCACCCTAAGGCCCCAAATTAGGGTTAGTAAACTCAGGCTAGGGTTAGGGTTAGAAAAACTATGGCATATCCAGACATCAACATGTGTTTTTATGACAGTACTGCTCCCCACACGGATGAGAAAACAAAATTCAGCATGCTTTAGTAGCATATTGCCTACTTTCCAACTACCTGTTGATTCACCCAAAGGCCCCAAATTAGGGTTAGTAAACTCAGGCTAGGGTTAGGGTTAGAAAAACTATGGCATATCCAGACATCAACATGTGTTTTTATGACAGTACTGCTCCCCACACGGATGAGAAAACAAAATTCAGCATGCTTTAGTAGCATATTGCATACTTTCCAACTACCTGTTGATTCACCCTAAGGCCCCAAATTAGGGTTAGTAAACTCAGGCTAGGGTTAGGGTTAGAAAAACTATGGCATATCCAGACATCAACATGTGTTTTTATGGCAGTACTGCTCCCCACACGGATGAGAAACCACAATTCAGCATGCTTTAGTACCATATTGCCTACTTTCCAACTACCTGTTGATTCACCCTAAAGCCCCAAATTAGGGTTATCAAACTCAGGCTAGGGTTAGGATTAGAAAAACTATGGCATATCCAGACATCAACATGTGTTTTTATGACAGTTCTGCTCCCCACACGGATGAGAAACCACAATTCAGCTTGCTTTAGTAGCATATTGCCTACTTTCCAACCACCTGTTGATTCACCATAAGGCCCCAAATTAGGGTTAGCAAACTCAGGCTAGGGTTAGGGTTAGAAAAACTATGGCATATCCAGACATCAACATGTGTTTTTATGACAGTACTGCTCCCCACACGGATGAGAAAGCACAATTCAGCATGCTTTAGTAGCATATTGTCTACTTTCCAACTACCTGTTGATTCACCCTAAGGCCCCAAATTAGGGTTAGCAAACTCAGGCTAGGGTTCGGGTTAGAAAAACTATGGCATATCCAGACATCAATAAGTGTTTTTATAACGGTTCTGCTCCCCACACGGATGAGAAACCACAATTCAGCTTGCTTTAGTAGCATATTGCCTACTTTCCAACTACCTGTTGATTCACCCTAAGGCCCCAAATTAGGGTTAGCAAACTCAGGCTAGGGTTAGGGTTAGAAAAACTATGGCATATCCAGACATCAATAAGTGTTTTTATAACAGTTCTGCTCCCCACACGGATGAGAAACCACAATTCAGCTTGCTTTAGTAGCATATTGCCTACTTTCCAACTACCTGTTGATTCACCCTAAGGCCCCAAAGTAGGGTTAGTAAACTCAGGCTAGGGTTAGGGGTAGAAAAACTATGGCATATCCAGACATCAACATGTGTTTTTATGACAGTACTGCTCCCCACACGGATGAGAAACCACAATTCAGCTTGCTTTAGTATCATATTGCCTACTTTCCAACTACCTGTTGATTCACCCTAAGGCCCCAAATTAGGGTTTGCAAACTGAGGCTAGGGTTAAAAAAACTATGGCATATCCAGACATCAACATGTGTTTTTATGACAGTACTGCTCCCCACACGGATGAGAAAACAAAATTCAGCATGCTTTAGTAGCATATTGCCTACTTTCCAACTACCTGTTGATTCACCCTAAGGCCCCAAATTAGGGTTAGCAAACTCAGGCTAGGGTTCGGGTTAGAAAAACTATGGCATATCCAGACATCAATAAGTGTTTTTATAACAGTTCTGCTCCCCACACGGATGAGAAACCACAATTCAGCTTGCTTTAGTAGCATATTGCCTACTTTCCAACTACCTGTTGATTCACCCTAAGGCCCCAAATTAGGGTTAGTAAACTCAGGCTAGGGTTAGGGTTAGAAAAACTATGGCATATCCAGACATCAACATGTGTTTTTATGACAGTACTGCTCCCCACACGGATGAGAAAACAAAATTCAGCATGCTTTAGTAGCATATTGCCTACTTTCCAACTACCTGTTGATTCACCCTAAGGCCCCAAATTAGGGTTAGTAAACTCAGGCTAAGGTTAGGGTTAGAAAAACTATGGCATATCCAGACATCAACATGTGTTTTTATGACAGTACTGCTCCCCACACGGATGAGAAAACAAAATTCAGCATGCTTTAGTAGCATATTGCATACTTTCCAACTACCTGTTGATTCACCCTAAGGCCCCAAATTAGGGTTAGTAAACTCAGGCTAGGGTTAGGGTTAGAAAAACTATGGCATATCCAGACATCAACATGTGTTTTTATGGCAGTACTGCTCCCCACATGGATGAGAAACCACAATTCAGCATGCTTTAGTAGCATATTGCCTACTTTCCAACTACCTGTTGATTCACCCTAAAGCCCCAAATTAGGGTTATCAAACTCAGGCTAGGGTTAGGATTAGAAAAACTATGGCATATCCAGACATCAACATGTGTTTTTATGACAGTTCTGCTCCCCACACGGATGAGAAACCACAATTCAGCTTGCTTTAGTAGCATATTGCCTACTTTCCAACCACCTGTTGATTCACCATAAGGCCCCAAATTAGGGTTAGCAAACTCAGGCTAGGGTTAGGGTTAGAAAAACTATGGCATATCCAGACATCAACATGTGTTTTTATGACAGTACTGCTCCCCACACGGATGAGAAAGCACAATTCAGCATGCTTTAGTAGCATATTGTCTACTTTCCAACTACCTGTTGATTCACCCTAAGGCCCCAAATTAGGGTTAGCAAACTCAGGCTAGGGTTCGGGTTAGAAAAACTATGGCATATCCAGACATCAATAAGTGTTTTTATAACGGTTCTGCTCCCCACACGGATGAGAAACCACAATTCAGCTTGCTTTAGTAGCATATTGCCTACTTTCCAACTACCTGTTGATTCACCCTAAGGCCCCAAATTAGGGTTAGCAAACTCAGGCTAGGGTTAGGGTTAGAAAAACTATGGCATATCCAGACATCAATAAGTGTTTTTATAACAGTTCTGCTCCCCACACGGATGAGAAACCACAATTCAGCTTGCTTTAGTAGCATATTGCCTACTTTCCAACTACCTGTTGATTCACCCTAAGGCCCCAAAGTAGGGTTAGTAAACTCAGGCTAGGGTTAGGGGTAGAAAAACTATGGCATATCCAGACATCAACATGTGTTTTTATGACAGTACTGCTCCCCACACGGATGAGAAACCACAATTCAGCTTGCTTTAGTATCATATTGCCTACTTTCCAACTACCTGTTGATTCACCCTAAGGCCCCAAATTAGGGTTTGCAAACTGAGGCTAGGGTTAAAAAAACTATGGCATATCCAGACATCAACATGTGTTTTTATGACAGTACTGCTCCCCACACGGATGAGAAAACAAAATTCAGCATGCTTTAGTAGCATATTGCCTACTTTCCAACTACCTGTTGATTCACCCTAAGGCCCCAAATTAGGGTTAGCAAACTCAGGCTAGGGTTCGGGTTAGAAAAACTATGGCATATCCAGACATCAATAAGTGTTTTTATAACAGTTCTGCTCCCCACACGGATGAGAAACCACAATTCAGCTTGCTTTAGTAGCATATTGCCTACTTTCCAACTACCTGTTGATTCACCCTAAGGCCCCAAATTAGGGTTAGTAAACTCAGGCTAGGGTTAGGGTTAGAAAAACTATGGCATATCCAGACATCAACATGTGTTTTTATGACAGTACTGCTCCCCACACGGATGAGAAAACAAAATTCAGCATGCTTTAGTAGCATATTGCCTACTTTCCAACTACCTGTTGATTCACCCTAAGGCCCCAAATTAGGGTTAGTAAACTCAGGCTAAGGTTAGGGTTAGAAAAACTATGGCATATCCAGACATCAACATGTGTTTTTATGACAGTACTGCTCCCCACACGGATGAGAAAACAAAATTCAGCATGCTTTAGTAGCATATTGCATACTTTCCAACTACCTGTTGATTCACCCTAAGGCCCCAAATTAGGGTTAGTAAACTCAGGCTAGGGTTAGGGTTAGAAAAACTATGGCATATCCAGACATCAACATGTGTTTTTATGGCAGTACTGCTCCCCACACGGATGAGAAACCACAATTCAGCATGCTTTAGTAGCATATTGCCTACTTTCCAACTACCTGTTGATTCACCGTAAAGCCCCAAATTAGGGTTATCAAACTCAGGCTAGGGTTAGGATTAGAAAAACTATGGCATATCCAGACATCAACATGTGTTTTTATGACAGTTCTGCTCCCCACACGGATGAGAAACCACAATTCAGCTTGCTTTAGTAGCATATTGCCTACTTTCCAACCACCTGTTGATTCACCATAAGGCCCCAAATTAGGGTTAGCAAACTCAGGCTAGGGTTAGGGTTAGAAAAACTATGGCATATCCAGACATCAACATGTGTTTTTATGACAGTACTGCTCCCCACACGGATGAGAAAGCACAATTCAGCATGCTTTAGTAGCATATTGTCTACTTTCCAACTACCTGTTGATTCACCCTAAGGCCCCAAATTAGGGTTAGCAAACTCAGGCTAGGGTTCGGGTTAGAAAAACTATGGCATATCCAGACATCAATAAGTGTTTTTATAACGGTTCTGCTCCCCACACGGATGAGAAACCACAATTCAGCTTGCTTTAGTAGCATATTGCCTACTTTCCAACTACCTGTTGATTCACCCTAAGGCCCCAAATTAGGGTTAGCAAACTCAGGCTAGGGTTAGGGTTAGAAAAACTATGGCATATCCAGACATCAATAAGTGTTTTTATAACAGTTCTGCTCCCCACACGGATGAGAAACCACAATTCAGCTTGCTTTAGTAGCATATTGCCTACTTTCCAACTACCTGTTGATTCACCCTAAGGCCCCAAAGTAGGGTTAGTAAACTCAGGCTAGGGTTAGGGGTAGAAAAACTATGGCATATCCAGACATCAACATGTGTTTTTATGACAGTACTGCTCCCCACACGGATGAGAAACCACAATTCAGCTTGCTTTAGTATCATATTGCCTACTTTCCAACTACCTGTTGATTCACCCTAAGGCCCCAAATTAGGGTTTGCAAACTGAGGCTAGGGTTAAAAAAACTATGGCATATCCAGACATCAACATGTGTTTTTATGACAGTACTGCTCCCCACACGGATGAGAAAACAAAATTCAGCATGCTTTAGTAGCATATTGCCTACTTTCCAACTACCTGTTGATTCACCCTAAGGCCCCAAATTAGGGTTAGCAAACTCAGGCTAGGGTTCGGGTTAGAAAAACTATGGCATATCCAGACATCAATAAGTGTTTTTATAACAGTTCTGCTCCCCACACGGATGAGAAACCACAATTCAGCTTGCTTTAGTAGCATATTGCCTACTTTCCAACTACCTGTTGATTCACCCTAAGGCCCCAAATTAGGGTTAGTAAACTCAGGCTAGGGTTAGGGTTAGAAAAACTATGGCATATCCAGACATCAACATGTGTTTTTATGACAGTACTGCTCCCCACACGGATGAGAAAACAAAATTCAGCATGCTTTAGTAGCATATTGCCTACTTTCCAACTACCTGTTGATTCACCCTAAGGCCCCAAATTAGGGTTAGTAAACTCAGGCTAAGGTTAGGGTTAGAAAAACTATGGCATATCCAGACATCAACATGTGTTTTTATGACAGTACTGCTCCCCACACGGATGAGAAAACAAAATTCAGCATGCTTTAGTAGCATATTGCATACTTTCCAACTACCTGTTGATTCACCCTAAGGCCCCAAATTAGGGTTAGTAAACTCAGGCTAGGGTTAGGGTTAGAAAAACTATGGCATATCCAGACATCAACATGTGTTTTTATGGCAGTACTGCTCCCCACACGGATGAGAAACCACAATTCAGCATGCTTTAGTAGCATATTGCCTACTTTTCAACTACCTGTTGATTCACCCTAAAGCCCCAAATTAGGGTTATCAAACTCAGGCTAGGGTTAGGATTAGAAAAACTATGGCATATCCAGACATCAACATGTGTTTTTATGACAGTTCTGCTCCCCACACGGATGAGAAACCACAATTCAGCTTGCTTTAGTAGCATATTGCCTACTTTCCAACCACCTGTTGATTCACCATAAGGCCCCAAATTAGGGTTAGCAAACTCAGGCTAGGGTTAGGGTTAGAAAAACTATGGCATATCCAGACATCAACATGTGTTTTTATGACAGTACTGCTCCCCACACGGATGAGAGAGCACAATTCAGCATGCTTTAGTAGCATATTGTCTACTTTCCAACTACCTGTTGATTCACCCTAAGGCCCCAAATTAGGGTTAGCAAACTCAGGCTAGGGTTCGGGTTAGAAAAACTATGGCATATCCAGACATCAATAAGTGTTTTTATAACGGTTCTGCTCCCCACACGGATGAGAAACCACAATTCAGCTTGCTTTAGTAGCATATTGCCTACTTTCCAACTACCTGTTGATTCACCCTAAGGCCCCAAATTAGGGTTAGTAAACTCAGGCTAGGGTTAGGGTTAGAAAAACTATGGCATATCCAGACATCAACATGTGTTTTTATGACAGTACTGCTCCCCACACGGATGAGAAAACAATATTAAGCATGCTTTAGTAGCATATTGCCTACTTTCCAACTACCTGTTGATTCACCCTAAGGCCCCAAATTAGGGTTAGCAAACTCAGGCTAGGGTTAGGGTTAGAAAAACTATGGCATATCCAGACATCAATAAGTGTTTTTATGACAGTTCTGCTCCCCACACGGATGAGAAACCACAATTAAGCATGCTTTAGTAGCATATTGCCAAACTTCCAACTACCTGTTTATTCACCCTAAGGCCCCAAATTAGGGTTAGTAAACTCAGGCTAGGGTTAGGGTTAGAAAAACTATGGCATATCCTGACATCAACATGTGTTTTTATGGCAGAACTGCTCCCCACACGGATGAGAAACCACAATTCAGCATGCTTTAGTAGCATATTGCCTACTTTCCAACTACCTGTTGATTCACCCTAAGGCCCCAAATTAGGGTTAGCAAACTCAGGCTAGGGTTAGGATTAGAATAACTATGGCATATCCAGACATCAACATGTGTTTTTATGACAGTTCTGTTCCCCACACGGATGAGAAACCACAATTCAGCTTGCTTTAGTAGCATATTGCCTACTTTCCAACTACCTGTTGATTCACCCTAAGGCCCCAAATTAGGGTTAGCAAACTCAGGCTAGGGTTAGGGTTAGAAAAACTATGGCATATCCAGACATCAATAAGTGTTTTTATAACAGTTCTGCTCCCCACACGGATGAGAAACCACAATTCAGCTTGCTTTAGTAGCATATTGCCTACTTTCCAACTACCTGTTGATTCACCCTAAGGCCCCAAATTAGGGTTTGCAAACTGAGGCTAGGGTTAAAAAAACTATGGCATATCCAGACATCAACATGTGTTTTTATGACAGTACTGCTCCCCACACGGATGAGAAAACAAAATTCAGCATGCTTTAGTAGCATATTGCCTACTTTCCAACTACCTGTTGATTCACCCTAAGGCCCCAAATTAGGGTTAGCAAACTCAGGCTAGGGTTCGGGTTAGAAAAACTATGGCATATCCAGACATCAATAAGTGTTTTTATAACAGTTCTGCTCCCCACACGGATGAGAAACCACAATTCAGCTTGCTTTAGTAGCATATTGCCTACTTTCCAACTACCTGTTGATTCACCCTAAGGCCCCAAATTAGGGTTAGTAAACTCAGGCTAGGGTTAGGGTTAGAAAAACTATGGCATATCCAGACATCAACATGTGTTTTTATGACAGTACTGCTCCCCACACGGATGAGAAAACAAAATTCAGCATGCTTTAGTAGCATATTGCCTACTTTCCAACTACCTGTTGATTCACCCTAAGGCCCCAAATTAGGGTTAGTAAACTCAGGCTAAGGTTAGGGTTAGAAAAACTATGGCATATCCAGACATCAACATGTGTTTTTATGACAGTACTGCTCCCCACACGGATGAGAAAACAAAATTCAGCATGCTTTAGTAGCATATTGCATACTTTCCAACTACCTGTTGATTCACCCTAAGGCCCCAAATTAGGGTTAGTAAACTCAGGCTAGGGTTAGGGTTAGAAAAACTATGGCATATCCAGACATCAACATGTGTTTTTATGGCAGTACTGCTCCCCACACGGATGAGAAACCACAATTCAGCATGCTTTAGTAGCATATTGCCTACTTTCCAACTACCTGTTGATTCACCCTAAAGCCCCAAATTAGGGTTATCAAACTCAGGCTATGGTTAGGATTAGAAAAACTATGGCATATCCAGACATCAACATGTGTTTTTATGACAGTTCTGCTCCCCACACGGATGAGAAACCACAATTCAGCTTGCTTTAGTAGCATATTGCCTACTTTCCAACCACCTGTTGATTCACCATAAGGCCCCAAATTAGGGTTAGCAAACTCAGGCTAGGGTTAGGGTTAGAAAAACTATGGCATATCCAGACATCAACATGTGTTTTTATGACAGTACTGCTCCCCACACGGATGAGAAAGCACAATTCAGCATGCTTTAGTAGCATATTGTCTACTTTCCAACTACCTGTTGATTCACCCTAAGGCCCCAAATTAGGGTTAGCAAACTCAGGCTAGGGTTCGGGTTAGAAAAACTATGGCATATCCAGACATCAATAAGTGTTTTTATAACGGTTCTGCTCCCCACACGGATGAGAAACCACAATTCAGCTTGCTTTAGTAGCATATTGCCTACTTTCCAACTACCTGTTGATTCACCCTAAGCCCCAAATTAGGGTTAGTAAACTCAGGCTAGGGTTAGGGTTAGAAAAACTATGGCATATCCAGACATCAACATGTGTTTTTATGACAGTACTGCTCCCCACACGGATGAGAAAACAAAATTCAGCATGCTTTAGTAGCATATTGCCTACTTTCCAACTACCTGTTGATTCACCCTAAGGCCCCAAATTAGGGTTAGCAAACTCAGGCTAGGGTTAGGGTTAGAAAAACTATGGCATATCCAGACATCAATAAGTGTTTTTATGACAGTTCTGCTCCCCACACGGATGAGAAACCACAATTAAGCATGCTTTAGTAGCATATTGCCAAACTTCCAACTACCTGTTTATTCACCCTAAGGCCCCAAATTAGGGTTAGTAAACTCAGGCTAGGGTTAGGGTTAGAAAAACTATGGCATATCCTGACATCAACATGTGTTTTTATGGCAGAACTGCTCCCCACACGGATGAGAAACCACAATTCAGCATGCTTTAGTAGCATATTGCCTACTTTCCAACTACCTGTTGATTCACCCTAAGGCCCCAAATTAGGGTTAGCAAACTCAGGCTAGGGTTAGGATTAGAATAACTATGGCATATCCAGACATCAACATGTGTTTTTATGACAGTTCTGTTCCCCACACGGATGAGAAACCACAATTCAGCTTGCTATAGTAGCATATTGCCTACTTTCCAACTACCTGTTGATTCACCCTAAGGCCCCAAATTAGGGTTAGCAAACTCAGGCTAGGGTTAGGGTTAGAAAAACTATGGCATATCCAGACATCAATAAGTGTTTTTATAACAGTTCTGCTCCCCACACGGATGAGAAACCACAATTCAGCTTGCTTTAGTAGCATATTGCCTACTTTCCAACTACCTGTTGATTCACCCTAAGGCCCCAAATTAGGGTTAGCAAACTCAGGCTATGGTTAGGGTTAGAAAAACTATGGCATATCCAGACATCAATAATTGTTTTTATAACAGTTCTGCTCCCCACACGGATGAGAAACCACAATTCAGCTTGCTTTAGTAGCATATTGCCTACTTTCCAACTACCTGTTGATTCACCCTAAGGCCCCAAATTAGGGTTAGTAAACTCAGGCTAGGGTTAGGATTAGAAAAACTATGGCATATCCAGACATCAACATGTGTTTTTATGACAGTTCTGCTCCCCACACGGATGAGAAACCACAATTCAGCTTGCTTTAGTAGCATATTGCCTACTTTCCAACCACCTGTTGATTCACCATAAGGCCCCAAATTAGGGTTAGCAAACTCAGGCTAGGGTTAGGGTTAGAAAAACTATGGCATATCCAGACATCAACATGTGTTTTTATGACAGTACTGCTCCCCACACGGATGAGAAAGCACAATTCAGCATGCTTTAGTAGCATATTGTCTACTTTCCAACTACCTGTTGATTCACCCTAAGGCCCCAAATTAGGGTTAGCAAACTCAGGCTAGGGTTCGGGTTAGAAAAACTATGGCATATCCAGACATCAATAAGTGTTTTTATAACGGTTCTGCTCCCCACACGGATGAGAAACCACAATTCAGCTTGCTTTAGTAGCATATTGCCTACTTTCCAACTACCTGTTGATTCACCCTAAGCCCCAAATTAGGGTTAGTAAACTCAGGCTAGGGTTAGGGTTAGAAAAACTATGGCATATCCAGACATCAACATGTGTTTTTATGACAGTACTGCTCCCCACACGGATGAGAAAACAAAATTCAGCATGCTTTAGTAGCATATTGCCTACTTTCCAACTACCTGTTGATTCACCCTAAGGCCCCAAATTAGGGTTAGCAAACTCAGGCTAGGGTTAGGGTTAGAAAAACTATGGCATATCCAGACATCAATAAGTGTTTTTATGACAGTTCTGCTCCCCACACGGATGAGAAACCACAATTAAGCATGCTTTAGTAGCATATTGCCTACTTTCCAACTACCTGTTGATTCACCCTAAGGCCCCAAATTAGGGTTAGCAAACTCAGGCTAGGGTTAGGATTAGAATAACTATGGCATATCCAGACATCAACATGTGTTTTTATGACAGTTCTGTTCCCCACACGGATGAGAAACCACAATTCAGCTTGCTTTAGTAGCATATTGCCTACTTTCCAACTACCTGTTGATTCACCCTAAGGCCCCAAATTAGGGTTAGCAAACTCAGGCTAGGGTTAGGGTTAGAAAAACTATGGCATATCCAGACATCAATAAGTGTTTTTATAACAGTTCTGCTCCCCACACGGATGAGAAACCACAATTCAGCTTGCTTTAGTAGCATATTGCCTACTTTCCAACTACCTGTTGATTCACCCTAAGGCCCCAAATTAGGGTTAGCAAACTCAGGCTATGGTTAGGGTTAGAAAAACTATGGCATATCCAGACATCAATAATTGTTTTTATAACAGTTCTGCTCCCCACACGGATGAGAAACCACAATTCAGCTTGCTTTAGTAGCATATTGCCTACTTTCCAACTACCTGTTGATTCACCCTAAGGCCCCAAATTAGGGTTAGTAAACTCAGGCTAGGGTTAGGGTTAGAAAAACTATGGCATATCCAGACATCAACATGTGTTTTTATGACAGTACTGCTCCCCACACGGATGAGAAACCACAATTCAGCTTGCTTTAGTATCATATTGCCTACTTTCCAACTACCTGTTGATTCACCCTAAGGCCCCAAATTAGGGTTTGCAAACTGAGGCTAGGGTTAAAAAAACTATGGCATATCCAGACATCAACATGTGTTTTTATGACAGTACTGCTCCCCACACGGATGAGAAAACAAAATTCAGCATGCTTTAGTAGCATATTGCCTACTTTCCAACTACCTGTTGATTCACCCTAAGGCCCCAAATTAGGGTTAGTAAACTCAGGCTAGGGTTAGGGTTAGAAAAACTATGGCATATCCAGACATCAACATGTGTTTTTATGACAGTACTGCTCCCCACACGGATGAGAAAACAAAATTCAGCATGCTTTAGTAGTATATTGCCTACTTTCCAACTACCTGTTGATTCACCCAAAGGCCCCAAATTAGGGTTAGTAAACTCAGGCTAGGGTTAGGGTTAGAAAAACTATGGCATATCCAGACATCAACATGTGTTTTTATGACAGTACTGCTCCCCACACGGATGAGAAAACAAAATTCAGCATGCTTTAGTAGCATATTGCATACTTTCCAACTACCTGTTGATTCACCCTAAGGCCCCAAATTAGGGTTAGTAAACTCAGGCTAGGGTTAGGGTTAGAAAAACTATGGCATATCCAGACATCAACATGTGTTTTTATGGCAGTACTGCTCCCCACACGGATGAGAAACCACAATTCAGCATGCTTTAGTAGCATATTGCCTACTTTCCAACTACCTGTTGATTCACCCTAAAGCCCCAAATTAGGGTTATCAAACTCAGGCTAGGGTTAGGATTAGAAAAACTATGGCATATCCAGACATCAACATGTGTTTTTATGACAGTTCTGCTCCCCACACGGATGAGAAACCACAATTCAGCTTGCTTTAGTAGCATATTGCCTACTTTCCAACCACCTGTTGATTCACCATAAGGCCCCAAATTAGGGTTAGCAAACAGGCTAGGGTTAGGGTTAGAAAAACTATGGCATATCCAGACATCAACATGTGTTTTTATGACAGTACTGCTCCCCACACGGATGAGAAAGCACAATTCAGCATGCTTTAGTAGCATATTGTCTACTTTCCAACTACCTGTTGATTCACCCTAAGGCCCCAAATTAGGGTTAGCAAACTCAGGCTAGGGTTCGGGTTAGAAAAACTATGGCATATCCAGACATCAATAAGTGTTTTTATAACGGTTCTGCTCCCCACACGGATGAGAAACCACAATTCAGCTTGCTTTAGTAGCATATTGCCTACTTTCCAACTACCTGTTGATTCACCCTAAGGCCCCAAATTAGGGTTAGCAAACTCAGGCTAGGGTTAGGGTTAGAAAAACTATGGCATATCCAGACATCAATAAGTGTTTTTATAACAGTTCTGCTCCCCACACGGATGAGAAACCACAATTCAGCTTGCTTTAGTAGCATATTGCCTACTTTCCAACTACCTGTTGATTCACCCTAAGGCCCCAAAGTAGGGTTAGTAAACTCAGGCTAGGGTTAGGGGTAGAAAAACTATGGCATATCCAGACATCAACATGTGTTTTTATGACAGTACTGCTCCCCACACGGATGAGAAACCACAATTCAGCTTGCTTTAGTATCATATTGCCTACTTTCCAACTACCTGTTGATTCACCCTAAGGCCCCAAATTAGGGTTAGTAAACTCAGGCTAGGGTTAGGGTTAGAAAAACTATGGCATATCCAGACATCAACATGTGTTTTTATGACAGTACTGCTCCCCACACGGATGAGAAACCACAATTCAGCTTGCTTTAGTAGCATATTGCCTACTTTCCAACTACCTGTTGATTCACCCTAAGGCCCCAAATTAGGGTTAGCAAACTCAGGCTAGGGTTAGGGTTAGAAAAATCTAAGGCATATCCAGACATCAACATGTGTTTTTATGACAGTTCTGCTCCACACACGGATGAGAAAACAAAATTCAGCATGCTTTAGTAGCATATTGCCTACTTTCCAACTACCTGTTGATTCACCCTAAGGCCCCAAATTAGGGTTAGTAAACTCAGGCTAGGGTTAGGGTTAGAAAAACTATGGCATATCCAGACATCAACATGTGTTTTTATGACAGTACTGCTCCCCACACGGATGAGAAAACAAAATTCAGCATGCTTTAGTAGCATATTGCCTACTTTCCAACTACCTGTTGATTCACCCTAAGGCCCCAAATTAAGGTTAGCAAACTCAGGCTAGGGTTAGGGTTAGAAAAACTATGGCATATCCAGACATCAATAAGTGTTTTTATGACAGTTCTGCTCCCCACACGGATGAGAAACCACAATTCAGCTTGCTTTAGTAGCATATTGCCTACTTTCCAACTACCTGTTGATTCACCCTAAGGCCCCAAATTAGGGTTAGTAAACTCAGGCTAGGGTTAGGGTTAGAAAAACTATGGCATATCCAGACATCAACATGTGTTTTTATGACAGTTCTGCTCCCCACACGGATGAGAAACCACAATTCAGCTTGCTTTAGTAGCATATTGCCTACTTTCCAACTACCTGTTGATTCACCCTAAGGCCCCAAATTAGGGTTAGCAAACTCAGGCTAGGGTTAGGGTTAGAAAAACTATGGCATATCCAGACATCAATAAGTGTTTTTATAACAGTTCTGCTCCCCACACGGATGAGAAACCACAATTCAGCTTGCTTTAGTAGCATATTGCCTACTTTCCAACTACCTGTTGATTCACCCTAAGGCCCCAAATTAGGGTTAGTAAACTCAGGCTAGGGTTAGGGGTAGAAAAACTATGGCATATCCAGACATCAACATGTGTTTTTATGACAGTACTGCTCCCCACACGGATGAGAAACCACAATTCAGCTTGCTTTAGTATCATATTGCCTACTTTCCAACTACCTGTTGATTCACCCTAAGGCCCCAAATTAGGGTTAGTAAACTCAGGCTAGGGTTAGGGTTAGAGAAACTATGGCATATCCAGACATCACCATGTGTTTTTATGACAGTTCTGCTCCCCACACGGATGAGAAACCACAATTAAGCATGCTTTAGTAGCATATTGCCAAACTTCCAACTACCTGTTGATTCACCCTAAGGCCCCAAATTAGGGTTAGTAAACTCAGGCTAGGGTTAGGGGTAGAAAAACTATGGCATATCCAGACATCAACATGTGTTTTTATGACAGTACTGCTCCCCACACGGATGAGAAACCACAATTCAGCTTGCTTTAGTATCATATTGCCTACTTTCCAACTACCTGTTGATTCACCCTAAGGCCCCAAATTAGGGTTAGTAAACTCAGGCTAGGGTTAGGGTTAGAAAAACTATGGCATATCCTGACATCAACATGTGTTTTTATGGCAGAACTGCTCCCCAAACGGATGAGAAACCACAATTCAGCATGCTTTAGTAGCATATTGCCTACTTTCCAACTACCTGTTGATTCACCCTAAGACCCCAAATTAGGGTTAGCAAACTCAGGCTAGGGTTAGGGTTAGAAAAACTATGGCATATCCAGACATCAATAACTGTTTTTATGACAGTTCTGCTCCCCACACGGATGAGAAACCACAATTCAGCTTGCTTTAGTAGCATATTGCCTACTTTCCAACTACCTGTTGATTCACCCTAAGGCCCCAAATTAGGGTTAGCAAACTCAGGCTATGGTTAGGGTTAGAAAAACTATGGCATATCCAGACATCAATAAGTGTTTTTATAACAGTTCTGCTCCCCACACGGATGAGAAACCACAATTCAGCTTGCTTTAGTAGCATATTGCCTACTTTCCAACTACCTGTTGATTCACCCTAAGGCCCCAAATTAGGGTTAGCAAACTCAGGCTATGGTTAGGGTTAGAAAAACTATGGCATATCCAGACATCAATAAGTGTTTTTATGACAGTACTGCTCCCCACACGGATGAGAAACCACAATTCAGCTTGCTTTAGTAGCATATTGCCTACTTTCCAACTACCTGTTGATTCACCCTAAGGCCCCAAATTAGGGTTAGTAAACTCAGGCTAGGGTTAGGGGTAGAAAAACTATGGCATATCCAGACATCAACATGTGTTTTTATGACAGTACTGCTCCCCACACGGATGAGAAACCACAATTCAGCTTGCTTTAGTATCATATTGCCTACTTTCCAACTACCTGTTGATTCACCTTAAGGCCCCAAATTAGGGTTAGTAAACTCAGGCTAGGGTTAGGGTTAGAAAAACTATGGCATATCCAGACATCAACATGTGTTTTTATGACAGTTCTGCTCCCCACATGGATGAGAAACCACAATTCAGCATGCTTTAGTAGCATATTGCCTACTTTCCAACTACCTGTTGATTCACCCTAAGGCCCCAAATTAGGGTTTGCAATCTGAGGCTAGGGTTAAAAAAACTATGGCATATCCAGACATCAACATGTGTTTTTATGACAGTACTGCTCCCCACACGGATGAGAAAACAAAATTCAGCATGCTTTAGTAGCATATTGCCTACTTTCCAACTACCTGTTGATTCACCCTAAGGCCCCAAATTAGGCTTAGCAAACTCAGGCTAGGGTTCGGGTTAGAAAAACTATGGCATATCCAGACATCAATAAGTGTTTTTATAACAGTTCTGCTCCCCACACGGATGAGAAACCACAATTCAGCTTGCTTTAGTAGCATATTGCCTACTTTCCAACTACCTGTTGATTCACCCTAAGGCCCCAAATTAGGGTTAGCAAACTCAGGCTAGGGTTAGGGTTAGAAAAACTATGGCATATCCAGACATCAATAAGTGTTTTTTTAACAGTTCTGCTCCCCACACGGATGAGAAACCACAATTCAGCTTGCTTTAGTAGCATATTGCCTACTTTCCAACTACCTGTTGATTCACCCTAAGGCCCCAAATTAGGGTTAGTAAACTCAGGCTAGGGTTAGGGGTAGAAAAACTATGGCATATCCAGACATCAACATGTGTTTTTATGACAGTACTGCTCCCCACACGGATGAGAAACCACAATTCAGCTTGCTTTAGTATCATATTGCCTACTTTCCAACTACCTGTTGATTCACCCTAAGGCCCCAAATTAGGGTTAGTAAACTCAGGCTAGGGTTAGGGTTAGAAAAACTATGGCATATCCAGACATCAACATGTGTTTTTATGACAGTACTGCTCCCCACACGGATGAGAAACCACAATTCAGCTTGCTTTAGTAGCATATTGCCTACTTTCCAACTACCTGTTGATTCACCCTAAGGCCCCAAATTAGGGTTAGCAAACTCAGGCTAGGGTTAGGGTTAGAAAAATCTATGGCATATCCAGACATCAACATGTGTTTTTATGACAGTTCTGCTCCCCACACGGATGAGAAAACAAAATTCAGCATGCTTTAGTAGCATATTGCCTACTTTCCAACTACCTGTTGATTCACCCTAAGGCCCCAAATTAGGGTTAGTAAACTCAGGCTAGGGTTAGGGTTAGAAAAACTATGGCATATCCAGACATCAACATGTGTTTTTATGACAGTACTGCTCCCCACACGGATGAGAAAACATAATTCAGCATGCTTTAGTAGCATATTGCCTACTTTCCAACTACCTGTTGATTCACCCTAAGGCCCCAAATTAAGGTTAGCAAACTCAGGCTAGGGTTAGGGTTAGAAAAACTATGGCATATCCAGACATCAATAAGTGTTTTTATGACAGTTCTGCTCCCCACACGGATGAGAAACCACAATTCAGCTTGCTTTAGTAGCATATTGCCTACTTTCCAACTACCTGTTGATTCACCCTAAGGCCCCAAATTAGGGTTAGTAAACTCAGGCTAGGGTTATGGTTAGAAAAACTATGGCATATCCAGACATCAACATGTGTTTTTATGACAGTTCTGCTCCCCACACGGATGAGAAACCACAATTCAGCTTGCTTTAGTAGCATATTGCCTACTTTCCAACTACCTGTTGATTCACCCTAAGGCCCCAAATTAGGGTTAGCAAACTCAGGCTAGGGTTAGGGTTAGAAAAACTATGGCATATCCAGACATCAATAAGTGTTTTTATAACAGTTCTGCTCCCCACACGGATGAGAAACCACAATTCAGCTTGCTTTAGTAGCATATTGCCTACTTTCCAACTACCTGTTGATTCACCCTAAGGCCCCAAATTAGGGTTAGTAAACTCAGGCTAGGGTTAGGGGTAGAAAAACTATGGCATATCCAGACATCAACATGTGTTTTTATGACAGTACTGCTCCCCACACGGATGAGAAACCACAATTCAGCTTGCTTTAGTATCATATTGCCTACTTTCCAACTACCTGTTGATTCACCCTAAGGCCCCAAATTAGGGTTAGTAAACTCAGGCTAGGGTTAGGGTTAGAGAAACTATGGCATATCCAGACATCAACATGTGTTTTTATGACAGTTCTGCTCCCCACACGGATGAGAAACCACAATTCAGCTTGCTTTAGTAGCATATTGCCTACTTTCCAACTACCTGTTGATTCACCCTAAGGCCCCAAATTAGGGTTAGCAAACTCAGGCTAGGGTTAGGGTTAGAAAAACCTATGGCATATCCAGACATCAACATGTGTTTTTATGACAGTTCTGCTCCCCACACGGATGAGAAAACAAAATTCAGCATGCTTTAGTAGCATATTGCCTACTTTCCAACTACCTGTTGATTCACCCTAAGGCCCCAAATTAGGGTTAGTAAACTCAGGCTAGGGTTAGGGTTAGAAAAACTATGGCATATCCAGACATCAACATGTGTTTTTATGACAGTACTGCTCCCCACACGGATGAGAAAACAAAATTCAGCATGCTTTAGTAGCATATTGCCTACTTTCCAACTACCTGTTGATTCACCCTAAGGCCCCAAATTAGGGTTAGCAAACTCAGGCTAGGGTTAGGGTTAGAAAAACTATGGCATATCCAGACATCAATAAGTGTTTTTATGACAGTTCTGCTCCCCACACGGATGAGAAACCACAATTAAGCATGCTTTAGTAGCATATTGCCAAACTTCCAACTACCTGTTGATTCACCCTAAGGCCCCAAATTAGGGTTAGTAAACTCAGGCTAGGGTTAGGGTTAGAAAAACTATGGCATATCCTGACATCAACATGTGTTTTTATGGCAGAACTGCTCCCCACACGGATGAGAAACCACAATTCAGCATGCTTTAGTAGCATATTGCCTACTTTCCAACTACCTGTTGATTCACCCTAAGGCCCCAAATTAGGGTTAGCAAACTCAGGCTAGGGTTAGGATTAGAATAACTATGGCATATCCAGACATCTACATGTGTTTTTATGACAGTTCTGCTCCCCACACGGATGAGAAACCACAATTCAGCTTGCTTTAGTAGCATATTGCCTACTTTCCAACTACCTGTTGATTCACCCTAAGGCCCCAAATTAGGGTTAGCAAACTCAGGCTATGGTTAGGGTTAGAAAAACTATGGCATATCCAGACATCAATAAGTGTTTTTATAACAGTTCTGCTCCCCACACGGATGAGAAACCACAATTCAGCTTGCTTTAGTAGCATATTGCCTACTTTCCAACTACCTGTTGATTCACCCTAAGGCCCCAAATTAGGGTTAGCAAACTCAGGCTAGGGTTAGGGTTAGAAAAACTATGGCATATCCAGACATCAATAAGTGTTTTTATGACAGTTCTGCTCCCCACACGGATGAGAAACCACAATTAAGCATGCTTTAGTAGCATATTGCCAAACTTCCAACTACCTGTTTATTCACCCTAAGGCCCCAAATTAGGGTTAGTAAACTCAGGCTAGGGTTAGGGTTAGAAAAACTATGGCATATCCTGACATCAACATGTGTTTTTATGGCAGAACTGCTCCCCACACGGATGAGAAACCACAATTCAGCATGCTTTAGTAGCATATTGCCTACTTTCCAACTACCTGTTGATTCACCCTAAGGCCCCAAATTAGGGTTAGCAAACTCAGGCTAGGGTTAGGATTAGAATAACTATGGCATATCCAGACATCAACATGTGTTTTTATGACAGTTCTGCTCCCCACACGGATGAGAAACCACAATTCAGCTTGCTTTAGTAGCATATTGCCTACTTTCCAACTACCTGTTGATTCACCCTAAGGCCCCAAATTAGGGTTAGCAAACTCAGGCTAGGGTTAGGGTTAGAAAAACTATGGCATATCCAGACATCAATAAGTGTTTTTATAACAGTTCTGCTCCCCACACGGATGAGAAACCACAATTCAGCTTGCTTTAGTAGCATATTGCCTACTTTCCAACTACCTGTTGATTCACCCTAAGGCCCCAAATTAGGGTTAGCAAACTCAGGCTAGGGTTAGGGTTAGAAAAACTATGGCATATCCAGACATCAATAAGTGTTTTTATAACAGTTCTGCTCCCCACACGGATGAGAAACCACAATTCAGCTTGCTTTAGTAGCATATTGCCTACTTTCCAACTACCTGTTGATTCACCCTAAGGCCCCAAATTAGGGTTAGTAAACTCAGGCTAGGGTTAGGGGTAGAAAAACTATGGCATATCCAGACATCAACATGTGTTTTTATGACAGTACTGCTCCCCACACGGATGAGAAACCACAATTCAGCTTGCTTTAGTATCATATTGCCTACTTTCCAACTACCTGTTGATTCACCCTAAGGCCCCAAATTAGGGTTAGTAAACTCAGGCTAGGGTTAGGGTTAGAGAAACTATGGCATATCCAGACATCAACATGTGTTTTTATGACAGTTCTGCTCCCCACACGGATGAGAAACCACAATTCAGCTTGCTTTAGTAGCATATTGCCTACTTTCCAACTACCTGTTGATTCACCCTAAGGCCCCAAATTAGGGTTAGCAAACTCAGGCTAGGGTTAGGGTTAGAAAAACTATGGCATATCCAGACATCAATAAGTGTTTTTATAACAGTTCTGCTCCCCACACGGATGAGAAACCACAATTCAGCTTGCTTTAGTAGCATATTGCCTACTTTCCAACTACCTGTTGATTCACCCTAAGGCCCCAAATTAGGGTTAGTAAACTCAGGCTAGGGTTAGGGGTAGAAAAACTATGGCATATCCAGACATCAACATGTGTTTTTATGACAGTACTGCTCCCCACACGGATGAGAAACCACAATTCAGCTTGCTTTAGTATCATATTGCCTACTTTCCAACTACCTGTTGATTCACCCTAAGGCCCCAAATTAGGGTTAGTAAACTCAGGCTAGGGTTAGGGTTAGAGAAACTATGGCATATCCAGACATCAACATGTGTTTTTATGACAGTTCTGCTCCCCACACGGATGAGAAACCACAATTCAGCTTGCTTTAGTAGCATATTGCCTACTTTCCAACTACCTGTTGATTCACCCTAAGGCCCCAAATTAGGGTTAGCAAACTCAGGCTAGGGTTAGGGTTAGAAAAACCTATGGCATATCCAGACATCAACATGTGTTTTTATGACAGTTCTGCTCCCCACACGGATGAGAAAACAAAATTCAGCATGCTTTAGTAGCATATTGCCTACTTTCCAACTACCTGTTGATTCACCCTAAGGCCCCAAATTAGGGTTAGTAAACTCAGGCTAGGGTTAGGGTTAGAAAAACTATGGCATATCCAGACATCAACATGTGTTTTTATGACAGTACTGCTCCCCACACGGATGAGAAAACAAAATTCAGCATGCTTTAGTAGCATATTGCCTACTTTCCAACTACCTGTTGATTCACCCTAAGGCCCCAAATTAGGGTTAGCAAACTCAGGCTAGGGTTAGGGTTAGAAAAACTATGGCATATCCAGACATCAATAAGTGTTTTTATGACAGTTCTGCTCCCCACACGGATGAGAAACCACAATTAAGCATGCTTTAGTAGCATATTGCCAAACTTCCAACTACCTGTTGATTCACCCTAAGGCCCCAAATTAGGGTTAGTAAACTCAGGCTAGGGTTAGGGTTAGAAAAACTATGGCATATCCTGACATCAACATGTGTTTTTATGGCAGAACTGCTCCCCACACGGATGAGAAACCACAATTCAGCATGCTTTAGTAGCATATTGCCTACTTTCCAACTACCTGTTGATTCACCCTAAGGCCCCAAATTAGGGTTAGCAAACTCAGGCTAGGGTTAGGATTAGAATAACTATGGCATATCCAGACATCTACATGTGTTTTTATGACAGTTCTGCTCCCCACACGGATGAGAAACCACAATTCAGCTTGCTTTAGTAGCATATTGCCTACTTTCCAACTACCTGTTGATTCACCCTAAGGCCCCAAATTAGGGTTAGCAAACTCAGGCTATGGTTAGGGTTAGAAAAACTATGGCATATCCAGACATCAATAAGTGTTTTTATAACAGTTCTGCTCCCCACACGGATGAGAAACCACAATTCAGCTTGCTTTAGTAGCATATTGCCTACTTTCCAACTACCTGTTGATTCACCCTAAGGCCCCAAATTAGGGTTAGCAAACTCAGGCTAGGGTTAGGGTTAGAAAAACTATGGCATATCCAGACATCAATAAGTGTTTTTATGACAGTTCTGCTCCCCACACGGATGAGAAACCACAATTAAGCATGCTTTAGTAGCATATTGCCAAACTTCCAACTACCTGTTTATTCACCCTAAGGCCCCAAATTAGGGTTAGTAAACTCAGGCTAGGGTTAGGGTTAGAAAAACTATGGCATATCCTGACATCAACATGTGTTTTTATGGCAGAACTGCTCCCCACACGGATGAGAAACCACAATTCAGCATGCTTTAGTAGCATATTGCCTACTTTCCAACTACCTGTTGATTCACCCTAAGGCCCCAAATTAGGGTTAGCAAACTCAGGCTAGGGTTAGGATTAGAATAACTATGGCATATCCAGACATCAACATGTGTTTTTATGACAGTTCTGCTCCCCACACGGATGAGAAACCACAATTCAGCTTGCTTTAGTAGCATATTGCCTACTTTCCAACTACCTGTTGATTCACCCTAAGGCCCCAAATTAGGGTTAGCAAACTCAGGCTAGGGTTAGGGTTAGAAAAACTATGGCATATCCAGACATCAATAAGTGTTTTTATAACAGTTCTGCTCCCCACACGGATGAGAAACCACAATTCAGCTTGCTTTAGTAGCATATTGCCTACTTTCCAACTACCTGTTGATTCACCCTAAGGCCCCAAATTAGGGTTAGCAAACTCAGGCTAGGGTTAGGGTTAGAAAAACTATGGCATATCCAGACATCAATAAGTGTTTTTATAACAGTTCTGCTCCCCACACGGATGAGAAACCACAATTCAGCTTGCTTTAGTAGCATATTGCCTACTTTCCAACTACCTGTTGATTCACCCTAAGGCCCCAAATTAGGGTTAGTAAACTCAGGCTAGGGTTAGGGGTAGAAAAACTATGGCATATCCAGACATCAACATGTGTTTTTATGACAGTACTGCTCCCCACACGGATGAGAAACCACAATTCAGCTTGCTTTAGTATCATATTGCCTACTTTCCAACTACCTGTTGATTCACCCTAAGGCCCCAAATTAGGGTTAGTAAACTCAGGCTAGGGTTAGGGTTAGAGAAACTATGGCATATCCAGACATCAACATGTGTTTTTATGACAGTTCTGCTCCCCACACGGATGAGAAACCACAATTCAGCTTGCTTTAGTAGCATATTGCCTACTTTCCAACTACCTGTTGATTCACCCTAAGGCCCCAAATTAGGGTTAGTAAACTCAGGCTAGGGTTATGATTAGAGAAACTATGGCATATCCAGACATCAACATGTGTTTTTATGACAGTTCTGCTCCCCACAATTCAGCTTGCTTTAGTAGCATATTGCCTACTTTCCAACTACCTGTTGATTCACCCTAAGGCCCCAAATTAGGGTTAGCAAACTCAGGCTAGGGTTAGGGTTAGAAAAACCTATGGCATATCCAGACATCAACATGTGTTTTTATGACAGTTCTGCTCCCCACACGGATGAGAAAACAAAATTCAGCATGCTTTAGTAGCATATTGCCTACTTTCCAACTACCTGTTGATTCACCCTAAGGCCCCAAATTAGGGTTAGTAAACTCAGGCTAGGGTTAGGGTTAGAAAAACTATGGCATATCCAGACATCAACATGTGTTTTTATGACAGTTCTGCTCCCCACACGGATGAGAAACCACAATTCAGCTTGCTTTAGTAGCATATTGCCTACTTTCCAACTACCTGTTGATTCACCCTAAGGCCCCAAATTAGGGTTAGCAAACTCAGGCTAGGGTTAGGGTTAGAAAAACTATGGCATATCCAGACATCAACATGTGTTTTTATGACAGTACTGCTCCCCACACGGATGAGAAAACAAAATTCAGCATGCTTTAGTAGCATATTGCCTACTTTCCAACTACCTGTTGATTCACCCTAAGGCCCCAAATTAGGGTTAGCAAACTCAGGCTAGGGTTAGGGTTAGAAAAACTATGGCATATCCAGACATCAATAAGTGTTTTTATGACAGTTCTGCTCCCCACACGGATGAGAAACCACAATTAAGCATGCTTTAGTAGCATATTGCCAAACTTCCAACTACCTGTTTATTCACCCTAAGGCCCCAAATTAGGGTTAGTAAACTCAGGCTAGGGTTAGGGTTAGAAAAACTATGGCATATCCTGACATCAACATGTGTTTTTATGGCAGAACTGCTCCCCACACGGATGAGAAACCACAATTCAGCATGCTTTAGTAGCATATTGCCTACTTTCCAACTACCTGTTGATTCACCCTAAGGCCCCAAATTAGGGTTAGCAAACTCAGGCTAGGGTTAGGATTAGAATAACTATGGCATATCCAGACATCAACATGTGTTTTTATGACAGTTCTGCTCCCCACACGGATGAGAAACCACAATTCAGCTTGCTTTAGTAGCATATTGCCTACTTTCCAACTACCTGTTGATTCACCCTAAGGCCCCAAATTAGGGTTAGCAAACTCAGGCTAGGGTTAGGGTTAGAAAAACTATGGCATATCCAGACATCAATAAGTGTTTTTATAACAGTTCTGCTCCCCACACGGATGAGAAACCACAATTCAGCTTGCTTTAGTAGCATATTGCCTACTTTCCAACTACCTGTTGATTCACCCTAAGGCCCCAAATTAGGGTTAGCAAACTCAGGCTAGGGTTAGGGTTAGAAAAACTATGGCATATCCAGACATCAATAAGTGTTTTTATAACAGTTCTGCTCCCCACACGGATGAGAAACCACAATTCAGCTTGCTTTAGTAGCATATTGCCTACTTTCCAACTACCTGTTGATTCACCCTAAGGCCCCAAATTAGGGTTAGTAAACTCAGGCTAGGGTTAGGGGTAGAAAAACTATGGCATATCCAGACATCAACATGTGTTTTTATGACAGTACTGCTCCCCACACGGATGAGAAACCACAATTCAGCTTGCTTTAGTATCATATTGCCTACTTTCCAACTACCTGTTGATTCACCCTAAGGCCCCAAATTAGGGTTAGTAAACTCAGGCTAGGGTTAGGGTTAGAGAAACTATGGCATATCCAGACATCAACATGTGTTTTTATGACAGTTCTGCTCCCCACACGGATGAGAAACCACAATTCAGCTTGCTTTAGTAGCATATTGCCTACTTTCCAACTACCTGTTGATTCACCCTAAGGCCCCAAATTAGGGTTAGCAAACTCAGGCTAGGGTTAGGGTTAGAAAAACCTATGGCATATCCAGACATCAACATGTGTTTTTATGACAGTTCTGCTCCCCACACGGATGAGAAAACAAAATTCAGCATGCTTTAGTAGCATATTGCCTACTTTCCAACTACCTGTTGATTCACCCTAAGGCCCCAAATTAGGGTTAGTAAACTCAGGCTAGGGTTAGGGTTAGAAAAACTATGGCATATCCAGACATCAACATGTGTTTTTATGACAGTTCTGCTCCCCACACGGATGAGAAACCACAATTCAGCTTGCTTTAGTAGCATATTGCCTACTTTCCAACTACCTGTTGATTCACCCTAAGGCCCCAAATTAGGGTTAGCAAACTCAGGCTAGGGTTAGGGTTAGAAAAACTATGGCATATCCAGACATCAACATGTGTTTTTATGACAGTACTGCTCCCCACACGGATGAGAAAACAAAATTCAGCATGCTTTAGTAGCATATTGCCTACTTTCCAACTACCTGTTGATTCACCCTAAGGCCCCAAATTAGGGTTAGCAAACTCAGGCTAGGGTTAGGGTTAGAAAAACTATGGCATATCCAGACATCAATAAGTGTTTTTATGACAGTTCTGCTCCCCACACGGATGAGAAACCACAATTAAGCATGCTTTAGTAGCATATTGCCAAACTTCCAACTACCTGTTTATTCACCCTAAGGCCCCAAATTAGGGTTAGTAAACTCAGGCTAGGGTTAGGGTTAGAAAAACTATGGCATATCCTGACATCAACATGTGTTTTTATGGCAGAACTGCTCCCCACACGGATGAGAAACCACAATTCAGCATGCTTTAGTAGCATATTGCCTACTTTCCAACTACCTGTTGATTCACCCTAAGGCCCCAAATTAGGGTTAGCAAACTCAGGCTAGGGTTAGGATTAGAATAACTATGGCATATCCAGACATCAACATGTGTTTTTAAGACAGTTCTGCTCCCCACACGGATGAGAAACCACAATTCAGCTTGCTTTAGTAGCATATTGCCTACTTTCCAACTACCTGTTGATTCACCCTAAGGCCCCAAATTAGGGTTAGCAAACTCAGGCTAGGGTTAGGGTTAGAAAAACTATGGCATATCCAGACATCAATAAGTGTTTTTATAACAGTTCTGCTCCCCACACGGATGAGAAACCACAATTCAGCTTGCTTTAGTAGCATATTGCCTACTTTCCAACTACCTGTTGATTCACCCTAAGGCCCCAAATTAGGGTTAGTAAACTCAGGCTAGGGTTAGGGGTAGAAAAACTATAGCATATCCAGACATCAACATGTGTTTTTATGACAGTACTGCTCCCCACACGGATGAGAAACCACAATTCAGCTTGCTTTAGTATCATATTGCCTACTTTCCAACTACCTGTTGATTCACCCTAAGGCCCCAAATTAGGGTTAGTAAACTCAGGCTAGGGTTAGGGTTAGAGAAACTATGGCATATCCAGACATCAACATGTGTTTTTATGACAGTTCTGCTCCCCACACGGATGAGAAACCACAATTCAGCTTGCTTTAGTAGCATATTGCCTACTTTCCAACTACCTGTTGATTCACCCTAAGGCCCCAAATTAGGGTTAGTAAACTCAGGCTAGGGTTATGATTAGAGAAACTATGGCATATCCAGACATCAACATGTGTTTTTATGACAGTTCTGCTCCCCACAATTCAGCTTGCTTTAGTAGCATATTGCCTACTTTCCAACTACCTGTTGATTCACCCTAAGGCCCCAAATTAGGGTTAGCAAACTCAGGCTAGGGTTAGGGTTAGAAAAACCTATGGCATATCCAGACATCAACATGTGTTTTTATGACAGTTCTGCTCCCCACACGGATGAGAAAACAAAATTCAGCATGCTTTAGTAGCATATTGCCTACTTTCCAACTACCTGTTGATTCACCCTAAGGCCCCAAATTAGGGTTAGTAAACTCAGGCTAGGGTTAGGGTTAGAAAAACTATGGCATATCCAGACATCAACATGTGTTTTTATGACAGTTCTGCTCCCCACACGGATGAGAAACCACAATTCAGCTTGCTTTAGTAGCATATTGCCTACTTTCCAACTACCTGTTGATTCACCCTAAGGCCCCAAATTAGGGTTAGCAAACTCAGGCTAGGGTTAGGGTTAGAAAAACTATGGCATATCCAGACATCAACATGTGTTTTTATGACAGTACTGCTCCCCACACGGATGAGAAAACAAAATTCAGCATGCTTTAGTAGCATATTGCCTACTTTCCAACTACCTGTTGATTCACCCTAAGGCCCCAAATTAGGGTTAGCAAACTCAGGCTAGGGTTAGGGTTAGAAAAACTATGGCATATCCAGACATCAATAAGTGTTTTTATGACAGTTCTGCTCCCCACACGGATGAGAAACCACAATTAAGCATGCTTTAGTAGCATATTGCCAAACTTCCAACTACCTGTTTATTCACCCTAAGGCCCCAAATTAGGGTTAGTAAACTCAGGCTAGGGTTAGGGTTAGAAAAACTATGGCATATCCTGACATCAACATGTGTTTTTATGGCAGAACTGCTCCCCACACGGATGAGAAACCACAATTCAGCATGCTTTAGTAGCATATTGCCTACTTTCCAACTACCTGTTGATTCACCCTAAGGCCCCAAATTAGGGTTAGCAAACTCAGGCTAGGGTTAGGATTAGAATAACTATGGCATATCCAGACATCAACATGTGTTTTTATGACAGTTCTGCTCCCCACACGGATGAGAAACCACAATTCAGCTTGCTTTAGTAGCATATTGCCTACTTTCCAACTACCTGTTGATTCACCCTAAGGCCCCAAATTAGGGTTAGCAAACTCAGGCTAGGGTTAGGGTTAGAAAAACTATGGCATATCCAGACATCAATAAGTGTTTTTATAACAGTTCTGCTCCCCACACGGATGAGAAACCACAATTCAGCTTGCTTTAGTAGCATATTGCCTACTTTCCAACTACCTGTTGATTCACCCTAAGGCCCCAAATTAGGGTTAGCAAACTCAGGCTAGGGTTAGGGTTAGAAAAACTATGGCATATCCAGACATCAATAAGTGTTTTTATAACAGTTCTGCTCCCCACACGGATGAGAAACCACAATTCAGCTTGCTTTAGTAGCATATTGCCTACTTTCCAACTACCTGTTGATTCACCCTAAGGCCCCAAATTAGGGTTAGTAAACTCAGGCTAGGGTTAGGGGTAGAAAAACTATGGCATATCCAGACATCAACATGTGTTTTTATGACAGTACTGCTCCCCACACGGATGAGAAACCACAATTCAGCTTGCTTTAGTATCATATTGCCTACTTTCCAACTACCTGTTGATTCACCCTAAGGCCCCAAATTAGGGTTAGTAAACTCAGGCTAGGGTTAGGGTTAGAGAAACTATGGCATATCCAGACATCAACATGTGTTTTTATGACAGTTCTGCTCCCCACACGGATGAGAAACCACAATTCAGCTTGCTTTAGTAGCATATTGCCTACTTTCCAACTACCTGTTGATTCACCCTAAGGCCCCAAATTAGGGTTAGCAAACTCAGGCTAGGGTTAGGGTTAGAAAAACCTATGGCATATCCAGACATCAACATGTGTTTTTATGACAGTTCTGCTCCCCACACGGATGAGAAAACAAAATTCAGCATGCTTTAGTAGCATATTGCCTACTTTCCAACTACCTGTTGATTCACCCTAAGGCCCCAAATTAGGGTTAGTAAACTCAGGCTAGGGTTAGGGTTAGAAAAACTATGGCATATCCAGACATCAACATGTGTTTTTATGACAGTTCTGCTCCCCACACGGATGAGAAACCACAATTCAGCTTGCTTTAGTAGCATATTGCCTACTTTCCAACTACCTGTTGATTCACCCTAAGGCCCCAAATTAGGGTTAGCAAACTCAGGCTAGGGTTAGGGTTAGAAAAACTATGGCATATCCAGACATCAACATGTGTTTTTATGACAGTACTGCTCCCCACACGGATGAGAAAACAAAATTCAGCATGCTTTAGTAGCATATTGCCTACTTTCCAACTACCTGTTGATTCACCCTAAGGCCCCAAATTAGGGTTAGCAAACTCAGGCTAGGGTTAGGGTTAGAAAAACTATGGCATATCCAGACATCAATAAGTGTTTTTATGACAGTTCTGCTCCCCACACGGATGAGAAACCACAATTAAGCATGCTTTAGTAGCATATTGCCAAACTTCCAACTACCTGTTTATTCACCCTAAGGCCCCAAATTAGGGTTAGTAAACTCAGGCTAGGGTTAGGGTTAGAAAAACTATGGCATATCCTGACATCAACATGTGTTTTTATGGCAGAACTGCTCCCCACACGGATGAGAAACCACAATTCAGCATGCTTTAGTAGCATATTGCCTACTTTCCAACTACCTGTTGATTCACCCTAAGGCCCCAAATTAGGGTTAGCAAACTCAGGCTAGGGTTAGGATTAGAATAACTATGGCATATCCAGACATCAACATGTGTTTTTAAGACAGTTCTGCTCCCCACACGGATGAGAAACCACAATTCAGCTTGCTTTAGTAGCATATTGCCTACTTTCCAACTACCTGTTGATTCACCCTAAGGCCCCAAATTAGGGTTAGCAAACTCAGGCTAGGGTTAGGGTTAGAAAAACTATGGCATATCCAGACATCAATAAGTGTTTTTATAACAGTTCTGCTCCCCACACGGATGAGAAACCACAATTCAGCTTGCTTTAGTAGCATATTGCCTACTTTCCAACTACCTGTTGATTCACCCTAAGGCCCCAAATTAGGGTTAGCAAACTCAGGCTAGGGTTAGGGTTAGAAAAACTATGGCATATCCAGACATCAATAAGTGTTTTTATAACAGTTCTGCTCCCCACACGGATGAGAAACCACAATTCAGCTTGCTTTAGTAGCATATTGCCTACTTTCCAACTACCTGTTGATTCACCCTAAGGCCCCAAATTAGGGTTAGTAAACTCAGGCTAGGGTTAGGGGTAGAAAAACTATGGCATATCCAGACATCAACATGTGTTTTTATGACAGTACTGCTCCCCACACGGATGAGAAACCACAATTCAGCTTGCTTTAGTATCATATTGCCTACTTTCCAACTACCTGTTGATTCACCCTAAGGCCCCAAATTAGGGTTAGTAAACTCAGGCTAGGGTTAGGGTTAGAGAAACTATGGCATATCCAGACATCAACATGTGTTTTTATGACAGTTCTGCTCCCCACACGGATGAGAAACCACAATTCAGCTTGCTTTAGTAGCATATTGCCTACTTTCCAACTACCTGTTGATTCACCCTAAGGCCCCAAATTAGGGTTAGCAAACTCAGGCTAGGGTTAGGGTTAGAAAAACCTATGGCATATCCAGACATCAACATGTGTTTTTATGACAGTTCTGCTCCCCACACGGATGAGAAAACAAAATTCAGCATGCTTTAGTAGCATATTGCCTACTTTCCAACTACCTGTTGATTCACCCTAAGGCCCCAAATTAGGGTTAGTAAACTCAGGCTAGGGTTAGGGTTAGAAAAACTATGGCATATCCAGACATCAACATGTGTTTTTATGACAGTTCTGCTCCCCACACGGATGAGAAACCACAATTCAGCTTGCTTTAGTAGCATATTGCCTACTTTCCAACTACCTGTTGATTCACCCTAAGGCCCCAAATTAGGGTTAGCAAACTCAGGCTAGGGTTAGGGTTAGAAAAACTATGGCATATCCAGACATCAACATGTGTTTTTATGACAGTACTGCTCCCCACACGGATGAGAAAACAAAATTCAGCATGCTTTAGTAGCATATTGCCTACTTTCCAACTACCTGTTGATTCACCCTAAGGCCCCAAATTAGGGTTAGCAAACTCAGGCTAGGGTTAGGGTTAGAAAAACTATGGCATATCCAGACATCAATAAGTGTTTTTATGACAGTTCTGCTCCCCACACGGATGAGAAACCACAATTAAGCATGCTTTAGTAGCATATTGCCAAACTTCCAACTACCTGTTGATTCACCCTAAGGCCCCAAATTAGGGTTAGTAAACTCAGGCTAGGGTTAGGGTTAGAAAAACTATGGCATATCCTGACATCAACATGTGTTTTTATGGCAGAACTGCTCCCCAAACGGATGAGAAACCACAATTCAGCATGCTTTAGTAGCATATTGCCTACTTTCCAACTACCTGTTGATTCACCCTAAGACCCCAAATTAGGGTTAGCAAACTCAGGCTAGGGTTAGGGTTAGAAAAACTATGGCATATCCAGACATCAATAAGTGTTTTTATAACAGTTCTGCTCCCCACACGGATGAGAAACCACAATTCAGCTTGCTTTAGTAGCATATTGCCTACTTTCCAACTACCTGTTGATTCACCCTAAGGCCCCAAATTAGGGTTAGTAAACTCAGGCTAGGGTTAGGGGTAGAAAAACTATGGCATATCCAGACATCAACATGTGTTTTTATGACAGTACTGCTCCCCACACGGATGAGAAACCACAATTCAGCTTGCTTTAGTATCATATTGCCTACTTTCCAACTACCTGTTGATTCACCCTAAGGCCCCAAATTAGGGTTAGTAAACTCAGGCTAGGGTTAGGGTTAGAGAAACTATGGCATATCCAGACATCAACATGTGTTTTTATGACAGTTCTGCTCCCCACACGGATGAGAAACCACAATTCAGCTTGCTTTAGTAGCATATTGCCTACTTTCCAACTACCTGTTGATTCACCCTAAGGCCCCAAATTAGGGTTAGCAAACTCAGGCTAGGGTTAGGGTTAGAAAAACCTATGGCATATCCAGACATCAACATGTGTTTTTATGACAGTTCTGCTCCCCACACGGATGAGAAAACAAAATTCAGCATGCTTTAGTAGCATATTGCCTACTTTCCAACTACCTGTTGATTCACCCTAAGGCCCCAAATTAGGGTTAGTAAACTCAGGCTAGGGTTAGGGTTAGAAAAACTATGGCATATCCAGACATCAACATGTGTTTTTATGACAGTTCTGCTCCCCACACGGATGAGAAACCACAATTCAGCTTGCTTTAGTAGCATATTGCCTACTTTCCAACTACCTGTTGATTCACCCTAAGGCCCCAAATTAGGGTTAGCAAACTCAGGCTAGGGTTAGGGTTAGAAAAACTATGGCATATCCAGACATCAACATGTGTTTTTATGACAGTACTGCTCCCCACACGGATGAGAAAACAAAATTCAGCATGCTTTAGTAGCATATTGCCTACTTTCCAACTACCTGTTGATTCACCCTAAGGCCCCAAATTAGGGTTAGCAAACTCAGGCTAGGGTTAGGGTTAGAAAAACTATGGCATATCCAGACATCAATAAGTGTTTTTATGACAGTTCTGCTCCCCACACGGATGAGAAACCACAATTAAGCATGCTTTAGTAGCATATTGCCAAACTTCCAACTACCTGTTTATTCACCCTAAGGCCCCAAATTAGGGTTAGTAAACTCAGGCTAGGGTTAGGGTTAGAAAAACTATGGCATATCCTGACATCAACATGTGTTTTTATGGCAGAACTGCTCCCCACACGGATGAGAAACCACAATTCAGCATGCTTTAGTAGCATATTGCCTACTTTCCAACTACCTGTTGATTCACCCTAAGGCCCCAAATTAGGGTTAGCAAACTCAGGCTAGGGTTAGGATTAGAATAACTATGGCATATCCAGACATCAACATGTGTTTTTATGACAGTTCTGCTCCCCACACGGATGAGAAACCACAATTCAGCTTGCTTTAGTAGCATATTGCCTACTTTCCAACTACCTGTTGATTCACCCTAAGGCCCCAAATTAGGGTTAGCAAACTCAGGCTAGGGTTAGGGTTAGAAAAACTATGGCATATCCAGACATCAATAAGTGTTTTTATAACAGTTCTGCTCCCCACACGGATGAGAAACCACAATTCAGCTTGCTTTAGTAGCATATTGCCTACTTTCCAACTACCTGTTGATTCACCCTAAGGCCCCAAATTAGGGTTAGCAAACTCAGGCTAGGGTTAGGGTTAGAAAAACTATGGCATATCCAGACATCAATAAGTGTTTTTATAACAGTTCTGCTCCCCACACGGATGAGAAACCACAATTCAGCTTGCTTTAGTAGCATATTGCCTACTTTCCAACTACCTGTTGATTCACCCTAAGGCCCCAAATTAGGGTTAGTAAACTCAGGCTAGGGTTAGGGGTAGAAAAACTATGGCATATCCAGACATCAACATGTGTTTTTATGACAGTACTGCTCCCCACACGGATGAGAAACCACAATTCAGCTTGCTTTAGTATCATATTGCCTACTTTCCAACTACCTGTTGATTCACCCTAAGGCCCCAAATTAGGGTTAGTAAACTCAGGCTAGGGTTAGGGTTAGAGAAACTATGGCATATCCAGACATCAACATGTGTTTTTATGACAGTTCTGCTCCCCACACGGATGAGAAACCACAATTCAGCTTGCTTTAGTAGCATATTGCCTACTTTCCAACTACCTGTTGATTCACCCTAAGGCCCCAAATTAGGGTTAGCAAACTCAGGCTAGGGTTAGGGTTAGAAAAACCTATGGCATATCCAGACATCAACATGTGTTTTTATGACAGTTCTGCTCCCCACACGGATGAGAAAACAAAATTCAGCATGCTTTAGTAGCATATTGCCTACTTTCCAACTACCTGTTGATTCACCCTAAGGCCCCAAATTAGGGTTAGTAAACTCAGGCTAGGGTTAGGGTTAGAAAAACTATGGCATATCCAGACATCAACATGTGTTTTTATGACAGTTCTGCTCCCCACACGGATGAGAAACCACAATTCAGCTTGCTTTAGTAGCATATTGCCTACTTTCCAACTACCTGTTGATTCACCCTAAGGCCCCAAATTAGGGTTAGCAAACTCAGGCTAGGGTTAGGGTTAGAAAAACTATGGCATATCCAGACATCAACATGTGTTTTTATGACAGTATTGCTCCCCACACGGATGAGAAAACAAAATTCAGCATGCTTTAGTAGCATATTGCCTACTTTCCAACTACCTGTTGATTCACCCTAAGGCCCCAAATTAGGGTTAGCAAACTCAGGCTAGGGTTAGGGTTAGAAAAACTATGGCATATCCAGACATCAATAAGTGTTTTTATGACAGTTCTGCTCCCCACACGGATGAGAAACCACAATTAAGCATGCTTTAGTAGCATATTGCCAAACTTCCAACTACCTGTTGATTCACCCTAAGGCCCCAAATTAGGGTTAGTAAACTCAGGCTAGGGTTAGGGTTAGAAAAACTATGGCATATCCTGACATCAACATGTGTTTTTATGGCAGAACTGCTCCCCAAACGGATGAGAAACCACAATTCAGCATGCTTTAGTAGCATATTGCCTACTTTCCAACTACCTGTTGATTCACCCTAAGACCCCAAATTAGGGTTAGCAAACTCAGGCTAGGGTTAGGGTTAGAAAAACTATGGCATATCCAGACATCAATAACTGTTTTTATGACAGTTCTGCTCCCCACACGGATGAGAAACCACAATTCAGCTTGCTTTAGTAGCATATTGCCTACTTTCCAACTACCTGTTGATTCACCCTAAGGCCCCAAATTAGGGTTAGTAAACTCAGGCTAGGGTTAGGGTTAGAAAAACTATGGCATATCCAGACATCAACATGTGTTTTTATGACAGTTCTGCTCCCCACACGGATGAGAAACCACAATTCAGCTTGCTTTAGTAGCATATTGCCTACTTTCCAACTACCTGTTGATTCACCCTAAGGCCCCAAATTAGGGTTAGCAAACTCAGGCTAGGGTTAGGGTTAGAAAAACTATGGCATATCCAGACATCAACATGTGTTTTTATGACAGTACTGCTCCCCACACGGATGAGAAAACAAAATTCAGCATGCTTTAGTAGCATATTGCCTACTTTCCAACTACCTGTTGATTCACCCTAAGGCCCCAAATTAGGGTTAGCAAACTCAGGCTAGGGTTAGGGTTAGAAAAACTATGGCATATCCAGACATCAATAAGTGTTTTTATGACAGTTCTGCTCCCCACACGGATGAGAAACCACAATTAAGCATGCTTTAGTAGCATATTGCCAAACTTCCAACTACCTGTTGATTCACCCTAAGGCCCCAAATTAGGGTTAGTAAACTCAGGCTAGGGTTAGGGTTAGAAAAACTATGGCATATCCTGACATCAACATGTGTTTTTATGGCAGAACTGCTCCCCAAACGGATGAGAAACCACAATTCAGCATGCTTTAGTAGCATATTGCCTACTTTCCAACTACCTGTTGATTCACCCTAAGACCCCAAATTAGGGTTAGCAAACTCAGGCTAGGGTTAGGGTTAGAAAAACTATGGCATATCCAGACATCAATAACTGTTTTTATGACAGTTCTGCTCCCCACACGGATGAGAAACCACAATTCAGCTTGCTTTAGTAGCATATTGCCTACTTTCCAACTACCTGTTGATTCACCCTAAGGCCCCAAATTAGGGTTAGCAAACTCAGGCTATGGTTAGGGTTAGAAAAACTATGGCATATCCAGACATCAATAAGTGTTTTTATAACAGTTCTGCTCCCCACACGGATGAGAAACCACAATTCAGCTTGCTTTAGTAGCATATTGCCTACTTTCCAACTACCTGTTGATTCACCCTAAGGCCCCAAATTAGGGTTAGCAAACTCAGGCTATGGTTAGGGTTAGAAAAACTATGGCATATCCAGACATCAATAAGTGTTTTTATGACAGTACTGCTCCCCACACGGATGAGAAACCACAATTCAGCTTGCTTTAGTAGCATATTGCCTACTTTCCAACTACCTGTTGATTCACCCTAAGGCCCCAAATTAGGGTTAGTAAACTCAGGCTAGGGTTAGGGGTAGAAAAACTATGGCATATCCAGACATCAACATGTGTTTTTATGACAGTACTGCTCCCCACACGGATGAGAAACCACAATTCAGCTTGCTTTAGTATCATATTGCCTACTTTCCAACTACCTGTTGATTCACCTTAAGGCCCCAAATTAGGGTTAGTAAACTCAGGCTAGGGTTAGGGTTAGAAAAACTATGGCATATCCAGACATCAACATGTGTTTTTATGACAGTTCTGCTCCCCACACGGATGAGAAACCACAATTCAGCTTGCTTTAGTAGCATATTGCCTACTTTCCAACTACCTGTTGATTCACCCTAAGGCCCCAAATTAGGGTTAGTAAACTCAGGCTAGGGTTATGATTAGAGAAACTATGGCATATCCAGACATCAACATGTGTTTTTATGACAGTTCTGCTCCCCACAATTCAGCTTGCTTTAGTAGCATATTGCCTACTTTCCAACTACCTGTTGATTCACCCTAAGGCCCCAAATTAGGGTTAGCAAACTCAGGCTAGGGTTAGGGTTAGAAAAACCTATGGCATATCCAGACATCAACATGTGTTTTTATGACAGTTCTGCTCCCCACACGGATGAGAAAACAAAATTCAGCATGCTTTAGTAGCATATTGCCTACTTTCCAACTACCTGTTGATTCACCCTAAGGCCCCAAATTAGGGTTAGTAAACTCAGGCTAGGGTTAGGGTTAGAAAAACTATGGCATATCCAGACATCAACATGTGTTTTTATGACAGTTCTGCTCCCCACACGGATGAGAAACCACAATTCAGCTTGCTTTAGTAGCATATTGCCTACTTTCCAACTACCTGTTGATTCACCCTAAGGCCCCAAATTAGGGTTAGCAAACTCAGGCTAGGGTTAGGGTTAGAAAAACTATGGCATATCCAGACATCAACATGTGTTTTTATGACAGTACTGCTCCCCACACGGATGAGAAAACAAAATTCAGCATGCTTTAGTAGCATATTGCCTACTTTCCAACTACCTGTTGATTCACCCTAAGGCCCCAAATTAGGGTTAGTAAACTCAGGCTAGGGTTAGGGTTAGAAAAACTATGGCATATCCAGACATCAACATGTGTTTTTATGACAGTTCTGCTCCCCACACGGATGAGAAACCACAATTCAGCTTGCTTTAGTAGCATATTGCCTACTTTCCAACTACCTGTTGATTCACCCTAAGGCCCCAAATTAGGGTTAGCAAACTCAGGCTAGGGTTAGGGTTAGAAAAACTATGGCATATCCAGACATCAACATGTGTTTTTATGACAGTACTGCTCCCCACACGGATGAGAAAACAAAATTCAGCATGCTTTAGTAGCATATTGCCTACTTTCCAACTACCTGTTGATTCACCCTAAGGCCCCAAATTAGGGTTAGCAAACTCAGGCTAGGGTTAGGGTTAGAAAAACTATGGCATATCCAGACATCAATAAGTGTTTTTATGACAGTTCTGCTCCCCACACGGATGAGAAACCACAATTAAGCATGCTTTAGTAGCATATTGCCAAACTTCCAACTACCTGTTTATTCACCCTAAGGCCCCAAATTAGGGTTAGTAAACTCAGGCTAGGGTTAGGGTTAGAAAAACTATGGCATATCCTGACATCAACATGTGTTTTTATGGCAGAACTGCTCCCCACACGGATGAGAAACCACAATTCAGCATGCTTTAGTAGCATATTGCCTACTTTCCAACTACCTGTTGATTCACCCTAAGGCCCCAAATTAGGGTTAGCAAACTCAGGCTAGGGTTAGGATTAGAATAACTATGGCATATCCAGACATCAACATGTGTTTTTATGACAGTTCTGCTCCCCACACGGATGAGAAACCACAATTCAGCTTGCTTTAGTAGCATATTGCCTACTTTCCAACTACCTGTTGATTCACCCTAAGGCCCCAAATTAGGGTTAGCAAACTCAGGCTAGGGTTAGGGTTAGAAAAACTATGGCATATCCAGACATCAATAAGTGTTTTTATAACAGTTCTGCTCCCCACACGGATGAGAAACCACAATTCAGCTTGCTTTAGTAGCATATTGCCTACTTTCCAACTACCTGTTGATTCACCCTAAGGCCCCAAATTAGGGTTAGCAAACTCAGGCTAGGGTTAGGGTTAGAAAAATTATGGCATATCCAGACATCAATAAGTGTTTTTATAACAGTTCTGCTCCCCACACGGATGAGAAACCACAATTCAGCTTGCTTTAGTAGCATATTGCCTACTTTCCAACTACCTGTTGATTCACCCTAAGGCCCCAAATTAGGGTTAGTAAACTCAGGCTAGGGTTAGGGGTAGAAAAACTATGGCATATCCAGACATCAACATGTGTTTTTATGACAGTACTGCTCCCCACACGGATGAGAAACCACAATTCAGCTTGCTTTAGTATCATATTGCCTACTTTCCAACTACCTGTTGATTCACCCTAAGGCCCCAAATTAGGGTTAGTAAACTCAGGCTAGGGTTAGGGTTAGAGAAACTATGGCATATCCAGACATCAACATGTGTTTTTATGACAGTTCTGCTCCCCACACGGATGAGAAACCACAATTCAGCTTGCTTTAGTAGCATATTGCCTACTTTCCAACTACCTGTTGATTCACCCTAAGGCCCCAAATTAGGGTTAGCAAACTCAGGCTAGGGTTAGGGTTAGAAAAACCTATGGCATATCCAGACATCAACATGTGTTTTTATGACAGTTCTGCTCCCCACACGGATGAGAAAACAAAATTCAGCATGCTTTAGTAGCATATTGCCTACTTTCCAACTACCTGTTGATTCACCCTAAGGCCCCAAATTAGGGTTAGTAAACTCAGGCTAGGGTTAGGGTTAGAAAAACTATGGCATATCCAGACATCAACATGTGTTTTTATGACAGTTCTGCTCCCCACACGGATGAGAAACCACAATTCAGCTTGCTTTAGTAGCATATTGCCTACTTTCCAACTACCTGTTGATTCACCCTAAGGCCCCAAATTAGGGTTAGCAAACTCAGGCTAGGGTTAGGGTTAGAAAAACTATGGCATATCCAGACATCAACATGTGTTTTTATGACAGTACTGCTCCCCACACGGATGAGAAAACAAAATTCAGCATGCTTTAGTAGCATATTGCCTACTTTCCAACTACCTGTTGATTCACCCTAAGGCCCCAAATTAGGGTTAGCAAACTCAGGCTAGGGTTAGGGTTAGAAAAACTATGGCATATCCAGACATCAATAAGTGTTTTTATGACAGTTCTGCTCCCCACACGGATGAGAAACCACAATTAAGCATGCTTTAGTAGCATATTGCCAAACTTCCAACTACCTGTTGATTCACCCTAAGGCCCCAAATTAGGGTTAGTAAACTCAGGCTAGGGTTAGGGTTAGAAAAACTATGGCATATCCTGACATCAACATGTGTTTTTATGGCAGAACTGCTCCCCAAACGGATGAGAAACCACAATTCAGCATGCTTTAGTAGCATATTGCCTACTTTCCAACTACCTGTTGATTCACCCTAAGACCCCAAATTAGGGTTAGCAAACTCAGGCTAGGGTTAGGGTTAGAAAAACTATGGCATATCCAGACATCAATAACTGTTTTTATGACAGTTCTGCTCCCCACACGGATGAGAAACCACAATTCAGCTTGCTTTAGTAGCATATTGCCTACTTTCCAACTACCTGTTGATTCACCCTAAGGCCCCAAATTAGGGTTAGCAAACTCAGGCTATGGTTAGGGTTAGAAAAACTATGGCATATCCAGACATCAATAAGTGTTTTTATAACAGTTCTGCTCCCCACACGGATGAGAAACCACAATTCAGCTTGCTTTAGTAGCATATTGCCTACTTTCCAACTACCTGTTGATTCACCCTAAGGCCCCAAATTAGGGTTAGCAAACTCAGGCTATGGTTAGGGTTAGAAAAACTATGGCATATCCAGACATCAATAAGTGTTTTTATGACAGTACTGCTCCCCACACGGATGAGAAACCACAATTCAGCTTGCTTTAGTAGCATATTGCCTACTTTCCAACTACCTGTTGATTCACCCTAAGGCCCCAAATTAGGGTTAGTAAACTCAGGCTAGGGTTAGAAAAACTATGGCATATCCAGACATCAACATGTGTTTTTATGACAGTACTGCTCCCCACACGGATGAGAAACCACAATTCAGCTTGCTTTAGTATCATATTGCCTACTTTCCAACTACCTGTTGATTCACCTTAAGGCCCCAAATTAGGGTTAGTAAACTCAGGCTAGGGTTAGGGTTAGAAAAACTATGGCATATCCAGACATCAACATGTGTTTTTATGACAGTTCTGCTCCCCACATGGATGAGAAACCACAATTCAGCATGCTTTAGTAGCATATTGCCTACTTTCCAACTACCTGTTGATTCACCCTAAGGCCCCAAATTAGGGTTTGCAATCTGAGGCTAGGGTTAAAAAAACTATGGCATATCCAGACATCAACATGTGTTTTTATGACAGTACTGCTCCCCACACGGATGAGAAAACAAAATTCAGCATGCTTTAGTAGCATATTGCCTACTTTCCAACTACCTGTTGATTCACCCTAAGGCCCCAAATTAGGCTTAGCAAACTCAGGCTAGGGTTCGGGTTAGAAAAACTATGGCATATCCAGACATCAATAAGTGTTTTTATAACAGTTCTGCTCCCCACACGGATGAGAAACCACAATTCAGCTTGCTTTAGTAGCATATTGCCTACTTTCCAACTACCTGTTGATTCACCCTAAGGCCCCAAATTAGGGTTAGCAAACTCAGGCTAGGGTTAGGGTTAGAAAAACTATGGCATATCCAGACATCAATAAGTGTTTTTTTAACAGTTCTGCTCCCCACACGGATGAGAAACCACAATTCAGCTTGCTTTAGTAGCATATTGCCTACTTTCCAACTACCTGTTGATTCACCCTAAGGCCCCAAATTAGGGTTAGTAAACTCAGGCTAGGGTTAGGGGTAGAAAAACTATGGCATATCCAGACATCAACATGTGTTTTTATGACAGTACTGCTCCCCACACGGATGAGAAACCACAATTCAGCTTGCTTTAGTATCATATTGCCTACTTTCCAACTACCTGTTGATTCACCCTAAGGCCCCAAATTAGGGTTAGTAAACTCAGGCTAGGGTTAGGGTTAGAAAAACTATGGCATATCCAGACATCAACATGTGTTTTTATGACAGTACTGCTCCCCACACGGATGAGAAACCACAATTCAGCTTGCTTTAGTAGCATATTGCCTACTTTCCAACTACCTGTTGATTCACCCTAAGGCCCCAAATTAGGGTTAGCAAACTCAGGCTAGGGTTAGGGTTAGAAAAACTATGGCATATCCAGACATCAACATGTGTTTTTATGACAGTTCTGCTCCCCACACGGATGAGAAACCACAATTCAGCTTGCTTTAGTAGCATATTGCCTACTTTCCAACTACCTGTTGATTCACCCTAAGGCCCCAAATTAGGGTTAGCAAACTCAGGCTAGGGTTAGGGTTAGAAAAACTATGGCATATCCAGACATCAACATGTGTTTTTATGACAGTACTGCTCCCCACACGGATGAGAAAACAAAATTCAGCATGCTTTAGTAGCATATTGCCTACTTTCCAACTACCTGTTGATTCACCCTAAGGCCCCAAATTAGGGTTAGCAAACTCAGGCTAGGGTTAGGGTTAGAAAAACTATGGCATATCCAGACATCAATAAGTGTTTTTATGACAGTTCTGCTCCCCACACGGATGAGAAACCACAATTAAGCATGCTTTAGTAGCATATTGCCAAACTTCCAACTACCTGTTTATTCACCCTAAGGCCCCAAATTAGGGTTAGTAAACTCAGGCTAGGGTTAGGGTTAGAAAAACTATGGCATATCCTGACATCAACATGTGTTTTTATGGCAGAACTGCTCCCCACACGGATGAGAAACCACAATTCAGCATGCTTTAGTAGCATATTGCCTACTTTCCAACTACCTGTTGATTCACCCTAAGGCCCCAAATTAGGGTTAGCAAACTCAGGCTAGGGTTAGGATTAGAATAACTATGGCATATCCAGACATCAACATGTGTTTTTATGACAGTTCTGCTCCCCACACGGATGAGAAACCACAATTCAGCTTGCTTTAGTAGCATATTGCCTACTTTCCAACTACCTGTTGATTCACCCTAAGGCCCCAAATTAGGGTTAGCAAACTCAGGCTAGGGTTAGGGTTAGAAAAACTATGGCATATCCAGACATCAATAAGTGTTTTTATAACAGTTCTGCTCCCCACACGGATGAGAAACCACAATTCAGCTTGCTTTAGTAGCATATTGCCTACTTTCCAACTACCTGTTGATTCACCCTAAGGCCCCAAATTAGGGTTAGCAAACTCAGGCTAGGGTTAGGGTTAGAAAAACTATGGCATATCCAGACATCAATAAGTGTTTTTATAACAGTTCTGCTCCCCACACGGATGAGAAACCACAATTCAGCTTGCTTTAGTAGCATATTGCCTACTTTCCAACTACCTGTTGATTCACCCTAAGGCCCCAAATTAGGGTTAGTAAACTCAGGCTAGGGTTAGGGGTAGAAAAACTATGGCATATCCAGACATCAACATGTGTTTTTATGACAGTACTGCTCCCCACACGGATGAGAAACCACAATTCAGCTTGCTTTAGTATCATATTGCCTACTTTCCAACTACCTGTTGATTCACCCTAAGGCCCCAAATTAGGGTTAGTAAACTCAGGCTAGGGTTAGGGTTAGAGAAACTATGGCATATCCAGACATCAACATGTGTTTTTATGACAGTTCTGCTCCCCACACGGATGAGAAACCACAATTCAGCTTGCTTTAGTAGCATATTGCCTACTTTCCAACTACCTGTTGATTCACCCTAAGGCCCCAAATTAGGGTTAGCAAACTCAGGCTAGGGTTAGGGTTAGAAAAACCTATGGCATATCCAGACATCAACATGTGTTTTTATGACAGTTCTGCTCCCCACACGGATGAGAAAACAAAATTCAGCATGTTTTAGTAGCATATTGCCTACTTTCCAACTACCTGTTGATTCACCCTAAGGCCCCAAATTAGGGTTAGTAAACTCAGGCTAGGGTTAGGGTTAGAAAAACTATGGCATATCCAGACATCAACATGTGTTTTTATGACAGTTCTGCTCCCCACACGGATGAGAAACCACAATTCAGCTTGCTTTAGTAGCATATTGCCTACTTTCCAACTACCTGTTGATTCACCCTAAGGCCCCAAATTAGGGTTAGCAAACTCAGGCTAGGGTTAGGGTTAGAAAAACTATGGCATATCCAGACATCAACATGTGTTTTTATGACAGTACTGCTCCCCACACGGATGAGAAAACAAAATTCAGCATGCTTTAGTAGCATATTGCCTACTTTCCAACTACCTGTTGATTCACCCTAAGGCCCCAAATTAGGGTTAGCAAACTCAGGCTAGGGTTAGGGTTAGAAAAACTATGGCATATCCAGACATCAATAAGTGTTTTTATGACAGTTCTGCTCCCCACACGGATGAGAAACCACAATTAAGCATGCTTTAGTAGCATATTGCCAAACTTCCAACTACCTGTTGATTCACCCTAAGGCCGCAAATTAGGGTTAGTAAACTCAGGCTAGGGTTAGGGTTAGAAAAACTATGGCATATCCTGACATCAACATGTGTTTTTATGGCAGAACTGCTCCCCAAACGGATGAGAAACCACAATTCAGCATGCTTTAGTAGCATATTGCCTACTTTCCAACTACCTGTTGATTCACCCTAAGACCCCAAATTAGGGTTAGCAAACTCAGGCTAGGGTTAGGGTTAGAAAAACTATGGCATATCCAGACATCAATAACTGTTTTTATGACAGTTCTGCTCCCCACACGGATGAGAAACCACAATTCAGCTTGCTTTAGTAGCATATTGCCTACTTTCCAACTACAGATGCAGTCGCTTGAAATTTCCCCTGTTTCCTTGATGGGGCCATGGCTGGTCCCTGACAGGTCCCTGCTGGGATCTGGGTGGGACCTTGACTGTAATGAGATCCCCCTTGGTGATGTCATGAACAAGGGGGCCGGCATGATCCGCCCCTAAACCTTTTCTGTGTATAACACTTGCAGTGATTTACCTATCCACCAGGAGGAGCAGTGATAAATTAAGCTGCTTTCCCTGTTATCAGGTAACTGTAACTCATTAGTGTATTTTATTTTAGAGTTTTTTAAATTTAATTCACTTCTTTTTTTTGGTGAGACTGACCCAGGATGTGTGCAACACACTAATTACAGGCCTAAATAAAGTAATAAGATGGACAGGATGTTGAACAAAGAGGGACAGAATGTATATTTGAATAGAATATAATCTATTTTGTACTGGTTTTGTATTTTCATATTGCACTGTTTAATATAAATATAACATTAGATGTTGTCTCTGTTAAAAATATTTCACCCTTGACCTAAAACACATTTATCCCAAAGTGAATCAAATGCTTTTATTCAGCACAAACTTAGCATCAATTATCTGAGACCATTTGGAGTGTGATTATTCTATTTTTGTTCAAATCAAACATACACTTTTCAAAAATCTATTTGGTGCTGAGAAAACGTAAAAATCACATCATGAATTTTTCATGACTTTGAGCTTTTCTATATTACAGGAATAGTACAAAACAATAAATAAATAAATAAATATTGGAATAATAAATTTTCACTCCTGATAAGTATGCCAAGCTTCAGAACTGTTCCTGCTTTATGGAACAGTTCACCTATATGTTCTCAAACATATTGAAAATTTGTAGGTTATTCTGTAGGTTATTAAGCCATACTAGGAAACCAACTACCAATTCTGCCAAGAACAGTGGTCAAATATCCAGTCAGAATTAAGCCAGAAGCTTGCTGATGGCTACCAAAAGCTTCAGGTTGATACCTGTTGGACATCTGACCACAGCTGAAATTTGTTTTTGTTAAGGAAGCGCCATCTAATGGTAACACCCTGCAAGTGGATAAATGGGCGGGTTTAAAGGATTACTGAGGCACACCTCCAGAAGAAGGGGGGTCAACTCCTTCGGCTGGTTTTTGGCTGGGAACTGGCTGGCTTTCGGCTGTCAGCCGAATGGCCTCCGGCAGGGCTGGGAAAATTGAAGCGACTTCATCTGTACCTGTTGATTCACCCTAAGGCCCCAAATTAGGGTTAGCAAACTCAGGCTATGGTTAGGGTTAGAAAAACTATGGCATATCCAGACATCAATAAGTGTTTTTATAACAGTTCTGCTCCCCACACGGATGAGAAACCACAATTCAGCTTGCTTTAGTAGCATATTGCCTACTTTCCAACTACCTGTTGATTCACCCTAAGGCCCCAAATTAGGGTTAGTAAACTCAGGCTAGGGTTAGGGGTAGAAAAACTATGGCATATCCAGACATCAACATGTGTTTTTATGACAGTACTGCTCCCCACACGGATGAGAAACCACAATTCAGCTTGCTTTAGTATCATGTTGCCTACTTTCCAACTACCTGTTGATTCACCTTAAGGCCCCAAATTAGGGTTAGTAAACTCAGGCTAGGGTTAGGGTTAGAAAAACTATGGCATATCCAGACATCAACATGTGTTTTTATGACAGTTCTGCTCCCCACATGGATGAGAAACCACAATTCAGCATGCTTTAGTAGCATATTGCCTACTTTCCAACTACCTGTTGATTCACCCTAAGGCCCCAAATTAGGGTTTGCAATCTGAGGCTAGGGTTAAAAAAACTATGGCATATCCAGACATCAACATGTGTTTTTATGACAGTACTGCTCCCCACACGGATGAGAAAACAAAATTCAGCATGCTTTAGTAGCATATTGCCTACTTTCCAACTACCTGTTGATTCACCCTAAGGCCCCAAATTAGGGTTAGCAAACTCAGGCTAGGGTTAGGGTTAGAAAAACTATGGCATATCCAGACATCAATAAGTGTTTTTTTAACAGTTCTGCTCCCCACACGGATGAGAAACCACAATTCAGCTTGCTTTAGTAGCATATTGCCTACTTTCCAACTACCTGTTGATTCACCCTAAGGCCCCAAATTAGGGTTAGCAAACTCAGGCTAGGGTTAGGGTTAGAAAAACTATGGCATATCCAGACATCAATAAGTGTTTTTTTAACAGTTCTGCTCCCCACACGGATGAGAAACCACAATTCAGCTTGCTTTAGTAGCATATTGCCTACTTTCCAACTACCTGTTGATTCACCCTAAGGCCCCAAATTAGGGTTAGTAAACTCAGGCTAGGGTTAGGGGTAGAAAAACTATGGCATATCCAGACATCAACATGTGTTTTTATGACAGTACTGCTCCCCACACGGATGAGAAACCACAATTCAGCTTGCTTTAGTATCATATTGCCTACTTTCCAACTACCTGTTGATTCACCCTAAGGCCCCAAATTAGGGTTAGTAAACTCAGGCTAGGGTTAGGGTTAGAAAAACTATGGCATATCCAGACATCAACATGTGTTTTTATGACAGTACTGCTCCCCACACGGATGAGAAACCACAATTCAGCTTGCTTTAGTAGCATATTGCCTACTTTCCAACTACCTGTTGATTCACCCTAAGGCCCCAAATTAGGGTTAGCAAACTCAGGCTAGGGTTAGGGTTAGAAAAATCTATGGCATATCCAGACATCAACATGTGTTTTTATGACAGTTCTGCTCCCCACACGGATGAGAAAACAAAATTCAGCATGCTTTAGTAGCATATTGCCTACTTTCCAACTACCTGTTGATTCACCCTAAGGCCCCAAATTAGGGTTAGTAAACTCAGGCTAGGGTTAGGGTTAGAAAAACTATGGCATATCCAGACATCAACATGTGTTTTTATGACAGTACTGCTCCCCACACGGATGAGAAAACAAAATTCAGCATGCTTTAGTAGCATATTGCCTACTTTCCAACTACCTGTTGATTCACCTTAAGACCCCAAATTAAGGTTAGCAAACTCAGGCTAGGGTTAGGGTTAGAAAAACTATGGCATATCCAGACATCAATAAGTGTTTTTATGACAGTTCTGCTCCCCACACGGATGAGAAACCACAATTCAGCTTGCTTTAGTGGCATATTGCCTACTTTCCAACTACCTGTTGATTCACCCTAAGGCCCCAAATTAGGGTTAGTAAACTCAGGCTAGGGTTAGGGTTAGAAAAACTATGGCATATCCAGACATCAACATGTGTTTTTATGACAGTTCTGCTCCCCACACGGATGAGAAACCACAATTCAGCTTGCTTTAGTAGCATATTGCCTACTTTCCAACTACCTGTTGATTCACCTTAAGGCCCCAAATTAGGGTTAGCAAACTCAGGCTAGGGTTAGGATTAGAATAACTATGGCATATCCAGACATCAACATGTGTTTTTATGACAGTTCTGCTCCCCACACGGATGAGAAACCACAATTCAGCTTGCTTTAGTAGCATATTGCCTACTTTCCAACTACCTGTTGATTCACCCTAAGGCCCCAAATTAGGGTTAGCAAACTCAGGCTAGGGTTAGGGTTAGAAAAACTATGGCATATCCAGACATCAATAAGTGTTTTTATGACAGTTCTGCTCCCCACACGGATGAGAAACCACAATTAAGCATGCTTTAGTAGCATATTGCCAAACTTCCAACTACCTGTTTATTCACCCTAAGGCCCCAAATTAGGGTTAGTAAACTCAGGCTAGGGTTAGGGTTAGAAAAACTATGGCATATCCTGACATCAACATGTGTTTTTATGGCAGAACTGCTCCCCACACGGATGAGAAACCACAATTCAGCTTGCTTTAGTAGCATATTGCCTACTTTCCAACTACCTGTTGATTCACCCTAAGGCCCCAAATTAGGGTTAGCAAACTCAGGCTAGGGTTAGGGTTAGAAAAATTATGGCATATCCAGACATCAATAAGTGTTTTTATAACAGTTCTGCTCCCCACACGGATGAGAAACCACAATTCAGCTTGCTTTAGTAGCATATTGCCTACTTTCCAACTACCTGTTGATTCACCCTAAGGCCCCAAATTAGGGTTAGTAAACTCAGGCTAGGGTTAGGGGTAGAAAAACTATGGCATATCCAGACATCAACATGTGTTTTTATGACAGTACTGCTCCCCACACGGATGAGAAACCACAATTCAGCTTGCTTTAGTATCATATTGCCTACTTTCCAACTACCTGTTGATTCACCCTAAGGCCCCAAATTAGGGTTAGTAAACTCAGGCTAGGGTTAGGGTTAGAGAAACTATGGCATATCCAGACATCAACATGTGTTTTTATGACAGTTCTGCTCCCCACACGGATGAGAAACCACAATTCAGCTTGCTTTAGTAGCATATTGCCTACTTTCCAACTACCTGTTGATTCACCCTAAGGCCCCAAATTAGGGTTAGCAAACTCAGGCTAGGGTTAGGGTTAGAAAAACCTATGGCATATCCAGACATCAACATGTGTTTTTATGACAGTTCTGCTCCCCACACGGATGAGAAAACAAAATTCAGCATGCTTTAGTAGCATATTGCCTACTTTCCAACTACCTGTTGATTCACCCTAAGGCCCCAAATTAGGGTTAGTAAACTCAGGCTAGGGTTAGGGTTAGAAAAACTATGGCATATCCAGACATCAACATGTGTTTTTATGACAGTACTGCTCCCCACACGGATGAGAAAACAAAATTCAGCATGCTTTAGTAGCATATTGCCTACTTTCCAACTACCTGTTGATTCACCCTAAGGCCCCAAATTAGGGTTAGCAAACTCAGGCTAGGGTTAGGGTTAGAAAAACTATGGCATATCCAGACATCAATAAGTGTTTTTATGACAGTTCTGCTCCCCACACGGATGAGAAACCACAATTAAGCATGCTTTAGTAGCATATTGCCAAACTTCCAACTACCTGTTGATTCACCCTAAGGCCCCAAATTAGGGTTAGTAAACTCAGGCTAGGGTTAGGGTTAGAAAAACTATGGCATATCCTGACATCAACATGTGTTTTTATGGCAGAACTGCTCCCCACACGGATGAGAAACCACAATTCAGCATGCTTTAGTAGCATATTGCCTACTTTCCAACTACCTGTTGATTCACCCTAAGGCCCCAAATTAGGGTTAGCAAACTCAGGCTAGGGTTAGGATTAGAATAACTATGGCATATCCAGACATCAACATGTGTTTTTATGACAGTTCTGCTCCCCACACGGATGAGAAACCACAATTCAGCTTGCTTTAGTAGCATATTGCCTACTTTCCAACTACCTGTTGATTCACCCTAAGGCCCCAAATTAAGGTTAGCAAACTCAGGCTATGGTTAGGGTTAGAAAAACTATGGCATATCCAGACATCAATAAGTGTTTTTATAACAGTTCTGCTCCCCACACGGATGAGAAACCACAATTCAGCTTGCTTTAGTAGCATATTGCCTACTTTCCAACTACCTGTTGATTCACCCTAAGGCCCCAAATTAGGGTTAGCAAACTCAGGCTAGGGTTAGGGTTAGAAAAACTATGGCATATCCAGACATCAATAAGTGTTTTTATGACAGTTCTGCTCCCCACACGGATGAGAAACCACAATTAAGCATGCTTTAGTAGCATATTGCCAAACTTCCAACTACCTGTTTATTCACCCTAAGGCCCCAAATTAGGGTTAGTAAACTCAGGCTAGGGTTAGGGTTAGAAAAACTATGGCATATCCTGACATCAACATGTGTTTTTATGGCAGAACTGCTCCCCACACGGATGAGAAACCACAATTCAGCATGCTTTAGTAGCATATTGCCTACTTTCCAACTACCTGTTGATTCACCCTAAGGCCCCAAATTAGGGTTAGCAAACTCAGGCTAGGGTTAGGATTAGAATAACTATGGCATATCCAGACATCAACATGTGTTTTTATGACAGTTCTGCTCCCCACACGGATGAGAAACCACAATTCAGCTTGCTTTAGTAGCATATTGCCTACTTTCCAACTACCTGTTGATTCACCCTAAGGCCCCAAATTAGGGTTAGTAAACTCAGGCAAGGGTTATGATTAGAGAAACTATGGCATATCCAGACATCAACATGTGTTTTTATGACAGTTCTGCTCCCCACAATTCAGCTTGCTTTAGTAGCATATTGTCTACTTTCCAACTACCTGTTGATTCACCCTAAGGCCCCAAATTAGGGTTAGCAAACTCAGGCTAGGGTTAGGGTTAGAAAAACCTATGGCATATCCAGACATCAACATGTGTTTTTATGACAGTTCTGCTCCCCACACGGATGAGAAAACAAAATTCAGCATGCTTTAGTAGCATATTGCCTACTTTCCAACTACCTGTTGATTCACCCTAAGGCCCCAAATTAGGGTTAGTAAACTCAGGCTAGGGTTAGGGTTAGAAAAACTATGGCATATCCAGACATCAACATGTGTTTTTATGACAGTTCTGCTCCCCACACGGATGAGAAACCACAATTCAGCTTGCTTTAGTAGCATATTGCCTACTTTCCAACTACCTGTTGATTCACCCTAAGGCCCCAAATTAGGGTTAGCAAACTCAGGCTAGGGTTAGGGTTAGAAAAACTATGGCATATCCAGACATCAACATGTGTTTTTATGACAGTACTGCTCCCCACACGGATGAGAAAACAAAATTCAGCATGCTTTAGTAGCATATTGCCTACTTTCCAACTACCTGTTGATTCACCCTAAGGCCCCAAATTAGGGTTAGCAAACTCAGGCTAGGGTTAGGGTTAGAAAAACTATGGCATATCCAGACATCAATAAGTGTTTTTATGACAGTTCTGCTCCCCACACGGATGAGAAACCACAATTCAGCATGCTTTAGTAGCATATTGCCTACTTTCCAACTACCTGTTGATTCACCCTAAGGCCCCAAATTAGGGTTAGCAAACTCAGGCTAGGGTTAGGATTAGAATAACTATGGCATATCCAGACATCAACATGTGTTTTTATGACAGTTCTGCTCCCCACACGGATGAGAAACCACAATTCAGCTTGCTTTAGTAGCATATTGCCTACTTTCCAACTACCTGTTGATTCACCCTAAGGCCCCAAATTAGGGTTAGCAAACTCAGGCTAGGGTTAGGGTTAGAAAAACTATGGCATATCCAGACATCAATAAGTGTTTTTATAACAGTTCTGCTCCCCACACGGATGAGAAACCACAATTCAGCTTGCTTTAGTAGCATATTGCCTACTTTCCAACTACCTGTTGATTCACCCTAAGGCCCCAAATTAGGGTTAGCAAACTCAGGCTAGGGTTAGGGTTAGAAAAACTATGGCATATCCAGACATCAATAAGTGTTTTTATAACAGTTCTGCTCCCCACACGGATGAGAAACCACAATTCAGCTTGCTTTAGTAGCATATTGCCTACTTTCCAACTACCTGTTGATTCACCCTAAGGCCCCAAATTAGGGTTAGTAAACTCAGGCTAGGGTTAGGGGTAGAAAAACTATGGCATATCCAGACATCAACATGTGTTTTTATGACAGTACTGCTCCCCACACGGATGAGAAACCACAATTCAGCTTGCTTTAGTATCATATTGCCTACTTTCCAACTACCTGTTGATTCACCCTAAGGCCCCAAATTAGGGTTAGTAAACTCAGGCTAGGGTTAGGGTTAGAGAAACTATGGCATATCCAGACATCAACATGTGTTTTTATGACAGTTCTGCTCCCCACACGGATGAGAAACCACAATTCAGCTTGCTTTAGTAGCATATTGCCTACTTTACAACTACCTGTTGATTCACCCTAAGGCCCCAAATTAGGGTTAGCAAACTCAGGCTAGGGTTAGGGTTAGAAAAACTATGGCATATCCAGACATCAATAAGTGTTTTTATAACAGTTCTGCTCCCCACACGGATGAGAAACCACAATTCAGCTTGCTTTAGTAGCATATTGCCTACTTTCCAACTACCTGTTGATTCACCCTAAGGCCCCAAATTAGGGTTAGTAAACTCAGGCTAGGGTTAGGGTTAGAAAAACTATGGCATATCCAGACATCAACATGTGTTTTTATGACAGTACTGCTCCCCACACGGATGAGAAAACAAAATTCAGCATGCTTTAGTAGCATATTGCCTACTTTCCAACTACCTGTTGATTCACCTTAAGACCCCAAATTAAGGTTAGCAAACTCAGGCTAGGGTTAGGGTTAGAAAAACTATGGCATATCCAGACATCAATAAGTGTTTTTATGACAGTTCTGCTCCCCACACGGATGAGAAACCACAATTCAGCTTGCTTTAGTGGCATATTGCCTACTTTCCAACTACCTGTTGATTCACCCTAAGGCCCCAAATTAGGGTTAGTAAACTCAGGCTAGGGTTAGGGTTAGAAAAACTATGGCATATCCAGACATCAACATGTGTTTTTATGACAGTTCTGCTCCCCACACGGATGAGAAACCACAATTCAGCTTGCTTTAGTAGCATATTGCCTACTTTCCAACTACCTGTTGATTCACCCTAAGGCCCCAAATTAGGGTTAGCAAACTCAGGCTAGGGTTAGGATTAGAATAACTATGGCATATCCAGACATCAACATGTGTTTTTATGACAGTTCTGCTCCCCACACGGATGAGAAACCACAATTCAGCTTGCTTTAGTAGCATATTGCCTATTTTCCAACTACCTGTTGATTCACCCTAAGGCCCCAAATTAGGGTTAGCAAACTCAGGCTAGGGTTAGGGTTAGAAAAACTATGGCATATCCAGACATCAATAAGTGTTTTTATGACAGTTCTGCTCCCCACACGGATGAGAAACCACAATTAAGCATGCTTTAGTAGCATATTGCCAAACTTCCAACTACCTGTTTATTCACCCTTAGGCCCCAAATTAGGGTTAGTAAACTCAGGCTAGGGTTAGGGTTAGAAAAACTATGGCATATCCTGACATCAACATGTGTTTTTATGGCAGAACTGCTCCCCACACGGATGAGAAACCACAATTCAGCTTGCTTTAGTAGCATATTGCCTACTTTCCAACTACCTGTTGATTCACCCTAAGGCCCCAAATTAGGGTTAGCAAACTCAGGCTAGGGTTAGGGTTAGAAAAATTATGGCATATCCAGACATCAATAAGTGTTTTTATAACAGTTCTGCTCCCCACACGGATGAGAAACCACAATTCAGCTTGCTTTAGTAGCATATTGCCTACTTTCCAACTACCTGTTGATTCACCCTAAGGCCCCAAATTAGGGTTAGTAAACTCAGGCTAGGGTTAGGGGTAGAAAAACTATGGCATATCCAGACATCAACATGTGTTTTTATGACAGTACTGCTCCCCACACGGATGAGAAACCACAATTCAGCTTGCTTTAGTATCATATTGCCTACTTTCCAACTACCTGTTGATTCACCCTAAGGCCCCAAATTAGGGTTAGTAAACTCAGGCTAGGGTTAGGGTTAGAGAAACTATGGCATATCCAGACATCAACATGTGTTTTTATGACAGTTCTGCTCCCCACACGGATGAGAAACCACAATTCAGCTTGCTTTAGTAGCATATTGCCTACTTTCCAACTACCTGTTGATTCACCCTAAGGCCCCAAATTAGGGTTAGCAAACTCAGGCTAGGGTTAGGGTTAGAAAAACCTATGGCATATCCAGACATCAACATGTGTTTTTATGACAGTTCTGCTCCCCACACGGATGAGAAAACAAAATTCAGCATGCTTTAGTAGCATATTGCCTACTTTCCAACTACCTGTTGATTCACCCTAAGGCCCCAAATTAGGGTTAGTAAACTCAGGCTAGGGTTAGGGTTAGAAAAACTATGGCATATCCAGACATCAACATGTGTTTTTATGACAGTACTGCTCCCCACACGGATGAGAAAACAAAATTCAGCATGCTTTAGTAGCATATTGCCTACTTTCCAACTACCTGTTGATTCACCCTAAGGCCCCAAATTAGGGTTAGCAAACTCAGGCTAGGGTTAGGGTTAGAAAAACTATGGCATATCCAGACATCAATAAGTGTTTTTATGACAGTTCTGCTCCCCACACGGATGAGAAACCACAATTAAGCATGCTTTAGTAGCATATTGCCAAACTTCCAACTACCTGTTGATTCACCCTAAGGCCCCAAATTAGGGTTAGTAAACTCAGGCTAGGGTTAGGGTTAGAAAAACTATGGCATATCCTGACATCAACATGTGTTTTTATGGCAGAACTGCTCCCCACACGGATGAGAAACCACAATTCAGCATGCTTTAGTAGCATATTGCCTACTTTCCAACTACCTGTTGATTCACCCTAAGGCCCCAAATTAGGGTTAGCAAACTCAGGCTAGGGTTAGGATTAGAATAACTATGGCATATCCAGACATCAACATGTGTTTTTATGACAGTTCTGCTCCCCACACGGATGAGAAACCACAATTCAGCTTGCTTTAGTAGCATATTGCCTACTTTCCAACTACCTGTTGATTCACCCTAAGGCCCCAAATTAAGGTTAGCAAACTCAGGCTATGGTTAGGGTTAGAAAAACTATGGCATATCCAGACATCAATAAGTGTTTTTATAACAGTTCTGCTCCCCACACGGATGAGAAACCACAATTCAGCTTGCTTTAGTAGCATATTGCCTACTTTCCAACTACCTGTTGATTCACCCTAAGGCCCCAAATTAGGGTTAGCAAACTCAGGCTAGGGTTAGGGTTAGAAAAACTATGGCATATCCAGACATCAATAAGTGTTTTTATGACAGTTCTGCTCCCCACACGGATGAGAAACCACAATTAAGCATGCTTTAGTAGCATATTGCCAAACTTCCAACTACCTGTTTATTCACCCTAAGGCCCCAAATTAGGGTTAGTAAACTCAGGCTAGGGTTAGGGTTAGAAAAACTATGGCATATCCTGACATCAACATGTGTTTTTATGGCAGAACTGCTCCCCACACGGATGAGAAACCACAATTCAGCATGCTTTAGTAGCATATTGCCTACTTTCCAACTACCTGTTGATTCACCCTAAGGCCCCAAATTAGGGTTAGCAAACTCAGGCTAGGGTTAGGATTAGAATAACTATGGCATATCCAGACATCAACATGTGTTTTTATGACAGTTCTGCTCCCCACACGGATGAGAAACCACAATTCAGCTTGCTTTAGTAGCATATTGCCTACTTTCCAACTACCTGTTGATTCACCCTAAGGCCCCAAATTAGGGTTAGTAAACTCAGGCAAGGGTTATGATTAGAGAAACTATGGCATATCCAGACATCAACATGTGTTTTTATGACAGTTCTGCTCCCCACAATTCAGCTTGCTTTAGTAGCATATTGTCTACTTTCCAACTACCTGTTGATTCACCCTAAGGCCCCAAATTAGGGTTAGCAAACTCAGGCTAGGGTTAGGGTTAGAAAAACCTATGGCATATCCAGACATCAACATGTGTTTTTATGACAGTTCTGCTCCCCACACGGATGAGAAAACAAAATTCAGCATGCTTTAGTAGCATATTGCCTACTTTCCAACTACCTGTTGATTCACCCTAAGGCCCCAAATTAGGGTTAGTAAACTCAGGCTAGGGTTAGGGTTAGAAAAACTATGGCATATCCAGACATCAACATGTGTTTTTATGACAGTTCTGCTCCCCACACGGATGAGAAACCACAATTCAGCTTGCTTTAGTAGCATATTGCCTACTTTCCAACTACCTGTTGATTCACCCTAAGGCCCCAAATTAGGGTTAGCAAACTCAGGCTAGGGTTAGGGTTAGAAAAACTATGGCATATCCAGACATCAACATGTGTTTTTATGACAGTACTGCTCCCCACACGGATGAGAAAACAAAATTCAGCATGCTTTAGTAGCATATTGCCTACTTTCCAACTACCTGTTGATTCACCCTAAGGCCCCAAATTAGGGTTAGCAAACTCAGGCTAGGGTTAGGGTTAGAAAAACTATGGCATATCCAGACATCAATAAGTGTTTTTATGACAGTTCTGCTCCCCACACGGATGAGAAACCACAATTCAGCATGCTTTAGTAGCATATTGCCTACTTTCCAACTACCTGTTGATTCACCCTAAGGCCCCAAATTAGGGTTAGCAAACTCAGGCTAGGGTTAGGATTAGAATAACTATGGCATATCCAGACATCAACATGTGTTTTTATGACAGTTCTGCTCCCCACACGGATGAGAAACCACAATTCAGCTTGCTTTAGTAGCATATTGCCTACTTTCCAACTACCTGTTGATTCACCCTAAGGCCCCAAATTAGGGTTAGCAAACTCAGGCTAGGGTTAGGGTTAGAAAAACTATGGCATATCCAGACATCAATAAGTGTTTTTATAACAGTTCTGCTCCCCACACGGATGAGAAACCACAATTCAGCTTGCTTTAGTAGCATATTGCCTACTTTCCAACTACCTGTTGATTCACCCTAAGGCCCCAAATTAGGGTTAGCAAACTCAGGCTAGGGTTAGGGTTAGAAAAACTATGGCATATCCAGACATCAATAAGTGTTTTTATAACAGTTCTGCTCCCCACACGGATGAGAAACCACAATTCAGCTTGCTTTAGTAGCATATTGCCTACTTTCCAACTACCTGTTGATTCACCCTAAGGCCCCAAATTAGGGTTAGTAAACTCAGGCTAGGGTTAGGGGTAGAAAAACTATGGCATATCCAGACATCAACATGTGTTTTTATGACAGTACTGCTCCCCACACGGATGAGAAACCACAATTCAGCTTGCTTTAGTATCATATTGCCTACTTTCCAACTACCTGTTGATTCACCCTAAGGCCCCAAATTAGGGTTAGTAAACTCAGGCTAGGGTTAGGGTTAGAGAAACTATGGCATATCCAGACATCAACATGTGTTTTTATGACAGTTCTGCTCCCCACACGGATGAGAAACCACAATTCAGCTTGCTTTAGTAGCATATTGCCTACTTTACAACTACCTGTTGATTCACCCTAAGGCCCCAAATTAGGGTTAGCAAACTCAGGCTAGGGTTAGGGTTAGAAAAACTATGGCATATCCAGACATCAATAAGTGTTTTTATAACAGTTCTGCTCCCCACACGGATGAGAAACCACAATTCAGCTTGCTTTAGTAGCATATTGCCTACTTTCCAACTACCTGTTGATTCACCCTAAGGCCCCAAATTAGGGTTAGTAAACTCAGGCTAGGGTTAGGGGTAGAAAAACTATGGCATATCCAGACATCAACATGTGTTTTTATGACAGTACTGCTCCCCACACGGATGAGAAACCACAATTCAGCTTGCTTTAGTATCATATTGCCTACTTTCCAACTACCTGTTGATTCACCCTAAGGCCCCAAATTAGGGTTAGTAAACTCAGGCTAGGGTTAGGGTTAGAGAAACTATGGCATATCCAGACATCAACATGTGTTTTTATGACAGTTCTGCTCCCCACACGGATGAGAAACCACAATTCAGCTTGCTTTAGTAGCATATTGCCTACTTTACAACTACCTGTTGATTCACCCTAAGGCCCCAAATTAGGGTTAGCAAACTCAGGCTAGGGTTAGGGTTAGAAAAACCTATGGCATATCCAGACATCAACATGTGTTTTTATGACAGTTCTGCTCCCCACACGGATGAGAAAACAAAATTCAGCATGCTTTAGTAGCATATTGCCTACTTTCCAACTACCTGTTGATTCACCCTAAGGCCCCAAATTAGGGTTAGTAAACTCAGGCTAGGGTTAGGGTTAGAAAAACTATGGCATATCCAGACATCAACATGTGTTTTTATGACAGTTCTGCTCCCCACACGGATGAGAAACCACAATTCAGCTTGCTTTAGTAGCATATTGCCTACTTTCCAACTACCTGTTGATTCACCCTAAGGCCCCAAATTAGGGTTAGCAAACACAGGCTAGGGTTAGGGTTAGAAAAACTATGGCATATCCAGACATCAACATGTGTTTTTATGACAGTACTGCTCCCCACACGGATGAGAAAACAAAATTCAGCATGCTTTAGTAGCATATTGCCTACTTTCCAACTACCTGTTGATTCACCCTAAGGCCCCAAATTAGGGTTAGTAAACTCAGGCTAGGGTTAGGGTTAGAAAAACTATGGCATATCCTGACATCAACATGTGTTTTTATGGCAGAACTGCTCCCCACACGGATGAGAAACCACAATTCAGCATGCTTTAGTAGCATATTGCCTACTTTCCAACTACCTGTTGATTCACCCTAAGGCCCCAAATTAGGGTTAGCAAACTCAGGCTAGGGTTAGGATTAGAATAACTATGGCATATCCAGACATCAACATGTGTTTTTATGACAGTTCTGCTCCCCACACGGATGAGAAACCACAATTCAGCTTGCTTTAGTAGCATATTGCCTACTTTCCAACTACCTGTTGATTCACCCTAAGGCCCCAAATTAGGGTTAGCAAACTCAGGCTATGGTTAGGGTTAGAAAAACTATGGCATATCCAGACATCAATAAGTGTTTTTATAACAGTTCTGCTCCCCACACGGATGAGAAACCACAATTCAGCTTGCTTTAGTAGCATATTGCCTACTTTCCAACTACCTGTTGATTCACCCTAAGGCCCCAAATTAGGGTTAGCAAACTCAGGCTATGGTTAGGGTTAGAAAAACTATGGCATATCCAGACATCAATAAGTGTTTTTATGACAGTACTGCTCCCCACACGGATGAGAAACCACAATTCAGCTTGCTTTAGTAGCATATTGCCTACTTTCCAACTACCTGTTGATTCACCCTAAGGCCCCAAATTAGGGTTAGTAAACTCAGGCTAGGGTTAGGGGTAGAAAAACTATGGCATATCCAGACATCAACATGTGTTTTTATGACAGTACTGCTCCCCACACGGATGAGAAACCACAATTCAGCTTGCTTTAGTATCATATTGCCTACTTTCCAACTACCTGTTGATTCACCTTAAGGCCCCAAATTAGGGTTAGTAAACTCAGGCTAGGGTTAGGGTTAGAAAAACTATGGCATATCCAGACATCAACATGTGTTTTTATGACAGTTCTGCTCCCCACATGGATGAGAAACCACAATTCAGCATGCTTTAGTAGCATATTGCCTACTTTCCAACTACCTGTTGATTCACCCTAAGGCCCCAAATTATGGTTTGCAATCTGAGGCTAGGGTTAAAAAAACTATGGCATATCCAGACATCAACATGTGTTTTTATGACAGTACTGCTCCCCACACGGATGAGAAAACAAAATTCAGCATGCTTTAGTAGCATATTGCCTACTTTCCAACTACCTGTTGATTCACCCTAAGGCCCCAAATTAGGCTTAGCAAACTCAGGCTAGGGTTCGGGTTAGAAAAACTATGGCATATCCAGACATCAATAAGTGTTTTTATAACAGTTCTGCTCCCCACACGGATGAGAAACCACAATTCAGCTTGCTTTAGTAGCATATTGCCTACTTTCCAACTACCTGTTGATTCACCCTAAGGCCCCAAATTAGGGTTAGCAAACTCAGGCTAGGGTTAGGGTTAGAAAAACTATGGCATATCCAGACATCAACAAGTGTTTTTTTAACAGTTCTGCTCCCCACACGGATGAGAAACCACAATTCAGCTTGCTTTAGTAGCATATTGCCTACTTTCCAACTACCTGTTGATTCACCCTAAGGCCCCAAATTAGGGTTAGTAAACTCAGGCTAGGGTTAGGGGTAGAAAAACTATGGCATATCCAGACATCAACATGTGTTTTTATGACAGTACTGCTCCCCACACGGATGAGAAACCACAATTCAGCTTGCTTTAGTATCATATTGCCTACTTTCCAACTACCTGTTGATTCACCCTAAGGCCCCAAATTAGGGTTAGTAAACTCAGGCTAGGGTTAGGGTTAGAAAAACTATGGCATATCCAGACATCAACATGTGTTTTTATGACAGTACTGCTCCCCACACGGATGAGAAAACAAAATTCAGCATGCTTTAGTAGCATATTGCCTACTTTCCAACTACCTGTTGATTCACCCTAAGGCCCCAAATTAGGGTTAGCAAACTCAGGCTAGGGTTAGGGTTAGAAAAACTATGGCATATCCAGACATCAATAAGTGTTTTTATGACAGTTCTGCTCCCCACACGGATGAGAAACCACAATTCAGCTTGCTTTAGTAGCATATTGCCTACTTTCCAACTACCTGTTGATTCACCCTAAGGCCCCAAATTAGGGTTAGCAAACTCAGGCTAGGGTTAGGATTAGAATAACTATGGCATATCCAGACATCAACATGTGTTTTTATGACAGTTCTGCTCCCCACACGGATGAGAAACCACAATTCAGCTTGCTTTAGTAGCATATTGCCTACTTTCCAACTACCTGTTGATTCACCCTAAGGCCCCAAATTAGGGTTAGCAAACTCAGGCTATGGTTAGGGTTAGAAAAACTATGGCATATCCAGACATCAATAAGTGTTTTTATAACAGTTCTGCTCCCCACACGGATGAGAAACCACAATTCAGCTTGCTTTAGTAGCATATTGCCTACTTTCCAACTACCTGTTGATTCACCCTAAGGCCCCAAATTAGGGTTAGCAAACTCAGGCTATGGTTAGGGTTAGAAAAACTATGGCATATCCAGACATCAATAAGTGTTTTTATGACAGTACTGCTCCCCACACGGATGAGAAACCACAATTCAGCTTGCTTTAGTAGCATATTGCCTACTTTCCAACTACCTGTTGATTCACCCTAAGGCCCCAAATTAGGGTTAGTAAACTCAGGCTAGGGTTAGGGTTAGAAAAACTATGGCATATCCAGACATCAACATGTGTTTTTATGACAGTTCTGCTCCCCACACGGATGAGAAACCACAATTCAGCTTGCTTTAGTAGCATATTGCCTACTTTCCAACTACCTGTTGATTCACCCTAAGGCCCCAAATTAGGGTTAGCAAACTCAGGCTAGGGTTAGGGTTAGAAAAACTATGGCATATCCAGACATCAACATGTGTTTTTATGACAGTACTGCTCCCCACACGGATGAGAAAACAAAATTCAGCATGCTTTAGTAGCATATTGCCTACTTTCCAACTACCTGTTGATTCACCCTAAGGCCCCAAATTAGGGTTAGCAAACTCAGGCTAGGGTTACGGTTAGAAAAACTATGGCATATCCAGACATCAATAAGTGTTTTTATGACAGTTCTGCTCCCCACACGGATGAGAAACCACAATTAAGCATGCTTTAGTAGCATATTGCCAAACTTCCAACTACCTGTTTATTCACCCTAAGGCCCCAAATTAGGGTTAGTAAACTCAGGCTAGGGTTAGGGTTAGAAAAACTATGGCATATGCTGACATCAACATGTGTTTTTATGGCAGAACTGCTCCCCACACGGATGAGAAACCACAATTCAGCATGCTTTAGTAGCATATTGCCTACTTTCCAACTACCTGTTGATTCACCCTAAGGCCCCAAATTAGGGTTAGCAAACTCAGGCTAGGGTTAGGATTAGAATAACTATGGCATATCCAGACATCAACATGTGTTTTTATGACAGTTCTGCTCCCCACACGGATGAGAAACCACAATTCAGCTTGCTTTAGTAGCATATTGCCTACTTTCCAACTACCTGTTGATTCACCCTAAGGCCCCAAATTAGGGTTAGCAAACTCAGGCTAGGGTTAGGGTTAGAAAAACTATGGCATATCCAGACATCAATAAGTGTTTTTATAACAGTTCTGCTCCCCACACGGATGAGAAACCACAATTCAGCTTGCTTTAGTAGCATATTGCCTACTTTCCAACTACCTGTTGATTCACCCTAAGGCCCCAAATTAGGGTTAGCAAACTCAGGCTAGGGTTAGGGTTAGAAAAACTATGGCATATCCAGACATCAATAAGTGTTTTTATAACAGTTCTGCTCCCCACACGGATGAGAAACCACAATTCAGCTTGCTTTAGTAGCATATTGCCTACTTTCCAACTACCTGTTGATTCACCCTAAGGCCCCAAATTAGGGTTAGTAAACTCAGGCTAGGGTTAGGGGTAGAAAAACTATGGCATATCCAGACATCAACATGTGTTTTTATGACAGTACTGCTCCCCACACGGATGAGAAACCACAATTCAGCTTGCTTTAGTATCATATTGCCTACTTTCCAACTACCTGTTGATTCACCCTAAGGCCCCAAATTAGGGTTAGTAAACTCAGGCTAGGGTTAGGGTTAGAGAAACTATGGCATATCCAGACATCAACATGTGTTTTTATGACAGTTCTGCTCCCCACACGGATGAGAAACCACAATTCAGCTTGCTTTAGTAGCATATTGCCTACTTTCCAACTACCTGTTGATTCACCCTAAGGCCCCAAATTAGGGTTAGCAAACTCAGGCTAGGGTTAGGGTTAGAAAAACTATGGCATATCCAGACATCAACATGTGTTTTTATGACAGTACTGCTCCCCACACGGATGAGAAAACAAAATTCAGCATGCTTTAGTAGCATATTGCCTACTTTCCAACTACCTGTTGATTCACCCTAAGGCCCCAAATTAGGGTTAGCAAACTCAGGCTAGGGTTAGGGTTAGAAAAACTATGGCATATCCAGACATCAATAAGTGTTTTTATGACAGTACTGCTCCCCACACGGATGAGAAACCACAATTCAGCTTGCTTTAGTAGCATATTGCCTACTTTCCAACTACCTGTTGATTCACCCTAAGGCCCCAAATTAGGGTTAGTAAACTCAGGCTAGGGTTAGGGGTAGAAAAACTTTGGCATATCCAGACATCAACATGTGTTTTTATGACAGTACTGCTCCCCACACGGATGAGAAACCACAATTCAGCATGCTTTAGTATCATATTGCCTACTTTCCAACTACCTGTTGATTCACCTTAAGGCCCCAAATTAGGGTTAGTAAACTCAGGCTAGGGTTAGGGTTAGAAAAACTATGGCATATCCAGACATCAACATGTGTTTTTATGACAGTTCTGCTCCCCACATGGATGAGAAACCACAATTCAGCATGCTTTAGTAGCATATTGCCTACTTTCCAACTACCTGTTGATTCACCCTAAGGCCCCAAATTATGGTTTGCAATCTGAGGCTAGGGTTAAAAAAACTATGGCATATCCAGACATCAACATGTGTTTTTATGACAGTACTGCTCCCCACACGGATGAGAAAACAAAATTCAGCATGCTTTAGTAGCATATTGCCTACTTTCCAACTACCTGTTGATTCACCCTAAGGCCCCAAATTAGGCTTAGCAAACTCAGGCTAGGGTTCGGGTTAGAAAAACTATGGCATATCCAGACATCAATAAGTGTTTTTATAACAGTTCTGCTCCCCACACGGATGAGAAACCACAATTCAGCTTGCTTTAGTAGCATATTGCCTACTTTCCAACTACCTGTTGATTCACCCTAAGGCCCCAAATTAGGGTTAGTAAACTCAGGCTAGGGTTAGGGGTAGAAAAACTATGGCATATCCAGACATCAACATGTGTTTTTATGACAGTACTGCTCCCCACACGGATGAGAAACCACAATTCAGCTTGCTTTAGTAGCATATTGCCTACTTTCCAACTACCTGTTGATTCACCCTAAGGCCCCAAATTAGGGTTAGCAAACTCAGGCTAGGGTTAGGATTAGAATAACTATGGCATATCCAGACATCAACATGTGTTTTTATGACAGTTCTGCTCCCCACACGGATGAGAAACCACAATTCAGCTTGCTTTAGTAGCATATTGCCTACTTTCCAACTACCTGTTGATTCACCCTAAGGCCCCAAATTAGGGTTAGCAAACTCAGGCTATGGTTAGGGTTAGAAAAACTATGGCATATCCAGACATCAATAAGTGTTTTTATAACAGTTCTGCTCCCCACACGGATGAGAAACCACAATTCAGCTTGCTTTAGTAGCATATTGCCTACTTTCCAACTACCTGTTGATTCACCCTAAGGCCCCAAATTAGGGTTAGCAAACTCAGGCTATGGTTAGGGTTAGAAAAACTATGGCATATCCAGACATCAATAAGTGTTTTTATAACAGTTCTGCTCCCCACACGGATGAGAAACCACAATTCAGCTTGCTTTAGTAGCATATTGCCTACTTTCCAACTACCTGTTGATTCACCCTAAGGCCCCAAATTAGGGTTAGCAAACTCAGGCTATGGTTAGGGTTAGAAAAACTATGGCATATCCAGACATCAATAAGTGTTTTTATAACAGTTCTGCTCCCCACACGGATGAGAAACCACAATTCAGCTTGCTTTAGTAGCATATTGCCTACTTTCCAACTACCTGTTGATTCACCCTAAGGCCCCAAATTAGGGTTAGCAAACTCAGGCTAGGGTTAGGGTTAGAAAAACTATGGCATATCCAGACATCAATAAGTGTTTTTTTAACAGTTCTGCTCCCCACACGGATGAGAAACCACAATTCAGCTTGCTTTAGTAGCATATTGCCTACTTTCCAACTACCTGTTGATTCACCCTAAGGCCCCAAATTAGGGTTAGTAAACTCAGGCTAGGGTTAGGGGTAGAAAAACTATGGCATATCCAGACATCAACATGTGTTTTTATGACAGTACTGCTCCCCACACGGATGAGAAACCACAATTCAGCTTGCTTTAGTATCATATTGCCTACTTTCCAACTACCTGTTGATTCACCCTAAGGCCCCAAATTAGGGTTAGTAAACTCAGGCTAGGGTTAGGGTTAGAGAAACTATGGCATATCCAGACATCAACATGTGTTTTTATGACAGTTCTGCTCCCCACACGGATGAGAAACCACAATTCAGCTTGCTTTAGTAGCATATTGCCTACTTTCCAACTACCTGTTGATTCACCCTAAGGCCCCAAATTAGGGTTAGCAAACTCAGGCTAGGGTTAGGGTTAGAAAAATCTATGGCATATCCAGACATCAACATGTGTTTTTATGACAGTTCTGCTCCCCACACGGATGAGAAAACAAAATTCAGCATGCTTTAGTAGCATATTGCCTACTTTCCAACTACCTGTTGATTCACCCTAAGGCCCCAAATTAGGGTTAGTAAACTCAGGCTAGGGTTAGGGTTAGAAAAACTATGGCATATCCAGACATCAACATGTGTTTTTATGACAGTACTGCTCCCCACACGGATGAGAAAACAAAATTCAGCATGCTTTAGTAGCATATTGCCTACTTTCCAACTACCTGTTGATTCACCCTAAGGCCCCAAATTAGGGTTAGCAAACTCAGGCTAGGGTTAGGGTTAGAAAAACTATGGCATATCCAGACATCAATAAGTGTTTTTATGACAGTTCTGCTCCCCACACGGATGAGAAACCACAATTCAGCTTGCTTTAGTAGCATATTGCCTACTTTCCAACTACCTGTTGATTCACCCTAAGGCCCCAAATTAGGGTTAGCAAACTCAGGCTATGGTTAGGGTTAGAAAAACTATGGCATATCCAGACATCAATAAGTGTTTTTATAACAGTTCTGCTCCCCACACGGATGAGAAACCACAATTCAGCTTGCTTTAGTAGCATATTGCCTACTTTCCAACTACCTGTTGATTCACCCTAAGGCCCCAAATTAGGGTTAGCAAACTCAGGCTATGGTTAGGGTTAGAAAAACTATGGCATATCCAGACATCAATAAGTGTTTTTATAACAGTTCTGCTCCCCACACGGATGAGAAACCACAATTCAGCTTGCTTTAGTAGCATATTGCCTACTTTCCAACTACCTGTTGATTCACCCTAAGGCCCCAAATTAGGGTTAGCAAACTCAGGCTATGGTTAGGGTTAGAAAAACTATGGCATATCCAGACATCAATAAGTGTTTTTATAACAGTTCTGCTCCCCACACGGATGAGAAACCACAATTCAGCTTGCTTTAGTAGCATATTGCCTACTTTCCAACTACCTGTTGATTCACCCTAAGGCCCCAAATTAGGGTTAGCAAACTCAGGCTAGGGTTAGGGTTAGAAAAACTATGGCATATCCAGACATCAATAAGTGTTTTTTTAACAGTTCTGCTCCCCACACGGATGAGAAACCACAATTCAGCTTGCTTTAGTAGCATATTGCCTACTTTCCAACTACCTGTTGATTCACCCTAAGGCCCCAAATTAGGGTTAGTAAACTCAGGCTAGGGTTAGGGGTAGAAAAACTATGGCATATCCAGACATCAACATGTGTTTTTATGACAGTACTGCTCCCCACACGGATGAGAAACCACAATTCAGCTTGCTTTAGTATCATATTGCCTACTTTCCAACTACCTGTTGATTCACCCTAAGGCCCCAAATTAGGGTTAGTAAACTCAGGCTAGGGTTAGGGTTAGAGAAACTATGGCATATCCAGACATCAACATGTGTTTTTATGACAGTTCTGCTCCCCACACGGATGAGAAACCACAATTCAGCTTGCTTTAGTAGCATATTGCCTACTTTCCAACTACCTGTTGATTCACCCTAAGGCCCCAAATTAGGGTTAGCAAACTCAGGCTAGGGTTAGGGTTAGAAAAACTATGGCATATCCAGACATCAATAAGTGTTTTTATAACAGTTCTGCTCCCCACACGGATGAGAAACCACAATTCAGCTTGCTTTAGTAGCATATTGCCTACTTTCCAACTACCTGTTGATTCACCCTAAGGCCCCAAATTAGGGTTAGCAAACTCAGGCTAGGGTTAGGGTTAGAAAAACTATGGCATATCCAGACATCAATAAGTGTTTTTATAACAGTTCTGCTCCCCACACGGATGAGAAACCACAATTCAGCTTGCTTTAGTAGCATATTGCCTACTTTCCAACTACCTGTTGATTCACCCTAAGGCCCCAAATTAGGGTTAGTAAACTCAGGCTAGGGTTAGGGGTAGAAAAACTATGGCATATCCAGACATCAACATGTGTTTTTATGACAGTACTGCTCCCCACACGGATGAGAAACCACAATTCAGCTTGCTTTAGTATCATATTGCCTACTTTCCAACTACCTGTTGATTCACCCTAAGGCCCCAAATTAGGGTTAGTAAACTCAGGCTAGGGTTAGGGTTAGAGAAACTATGGCATATCCAGACATCAACATGTGTTTTTATGACAGTTCTGCTCCCCACACGGATGAGAAACCACAATTCAGCTTGCTTTAGTAGCATATTGCCTACTTTCCAACTACCTGTTGATTCACCCTAAGGCCCCAAATTAGGGTTAGCAAACTCAGGCTAGGGTTAGGGTTAGAAAAACCTATGGCATATCCAGACATCAACATGTGTTTTTATGACAGTTCTGCTCCCCACACGGATGAGAAAACAAAATTCAGCATGCTTTAGTAGCATATTGCCTACTTTCCAACTACCTGTTGATTCACCCTAAGGCCCCAAATTAGGGTTAGTAAACTCAGGCTAGGGTTAGGGTTAGAAAAACTATGGCATATCCAGACATCAACATGTGTTTTTATGACAGTTCTGCTCCCCACACGGATGAGAAACCACAATTCAGCTTGCTTTAGTAGCATATTGCCTACTTTCCAACTACCTGTTGATTCACCCTAAGGCCCCAAATTAGGGTTAGCAAACTCAGGCTAGGGTTAGGGTTAGAGAAACTATGGCATATCCAGACATCAACATGTGTTTTTATGACAGTTCTGCTCCCCACACGGATGAGAAACCACAATTCAGCTTGCTTTAGTAGCATATTGCCTACTTTCCAACTACCTGTTGATTCACCCTAAGGCCCCAAATTAGGGTTAGTAAACTCAGGCTAGGGTTAGGGGTAGAAAAACTATGGCATATCCAGACATCAACATGTGTTTTTATGACAGTACTGCTCCCCACACGGATGAGAAACCACAATTCAGCTTGCTTTAGTATCATATTGCCTACTTTCCAACTACCTGTTGATTCACCCTAAGGCCCCAAATTAGGGTTAGTAAACTCAGGCTAGGGTTAGGGTTAGAGAAACTATGGCATATCCAGACATCAATAAGTGTTTTTATAACAGTTCTGCTCCCCACACGGATGAGAAACCACAATTCAGCTTGCTTTAGTAGCATATTGCCTACTTTCCAACTACCTGTTGATTCACCCTAAGGCCCCAAATTAGGGTTAGCAAACTCAGGCTATGGTTAGGGTTAGAAAAACTATGGCATATCCAGACATCAATAAGTGTTTTTATAACAGTTCTGCTCCCCACACGGATGAGAAACCACAATTCAGCTTGCTTTAGTAGCATATTGCCTACTTTCCAACTACCTGTTGATTCACCCTAAGGCCCCAAATTAGGGTTAGTAAACTCAGGCTAGGGTTAGGGGTAGAAAAACTATGGCATATCCAGACATCAACATGTGTTTTTATGACAGTACTGCTCCCCACACGGATGAGAAACCACAATTCAGCTTGCTTTAGTATCATATTGCCTACTTTCCAACTACCTGTTGATTCACCCTAAGGCCCCAAATTAGGGTTAGTAAACTCAGGCTAGGGTTAGGGTTAGAGAAACTATGGCATATCCAGACATCAACATGTGTTTTTATGACAGTTCTGCTCCCCACACGGATGAGAAACCACAATTCAGCTTGCTTTAGTAGCATATTGCCTACTTTACAACTACCTGTTGATTCACCCTAAGGCCCCAAATTAGGGTTAGCAAACTCAGGCTAGGGTTAGGGTTAGAAAAACTATGGCATATCCAGACATCAATAAGTGTTTTTATAACAGTTCTGCTCCCCACACGGATGAGAAACCACAATTCAGCTTGCTTTAGTAGCATATTGCCTACTTTCCAACTACCTGTTGATTCACCCTAAGGCCCCAAATTAGGGTTAGTAAACTCAGGCTAGGGTTAGGGGTAGAAAAACTATGGCATATCCAGACATCAACATGTGTTTTTATGACAGTACTGCTCCCCACATGGATGAGAAACCACAATTCAGCTTGCTTTAGTATCATATTGCCTACTTTCCAACTACCTGTTGATTCACCCTAAGGCCCCAAATTAGGGTTAGTAAACTCAGGCTAGGGTTAGGGTTAGAGAAACTATGGCATATCCAGACATCAACATGTGTTTTTATGACAGTTCTGCTCCCCACACGGATGAGAAACCACAATTCAGCTTGCTTTAGTAGCATATTGCCTACTTTACAACTACCTGTTGATTCACCCTAAGGCCCCAAATTAGGGTTAGCAAACTCAGGCTAGGGTTAGGGTTAGAAAAACCTATGGCATATCCAGACATCAACATGTGTTTTTATGACAGTTCTGCTCCCCACACGGATGAGAAAACAAAATTCAGCATGCTTTAGTAGCATATTGCCTACTTTCCAACTACCTGTTGATTCACCCTAAGGCCCCAAATTAGGGTTAGTAAACTCAGGCTAGGGTTAGGGTTAGAAAAACTATGGCATATCCAGACATCAACATGTGTTTTTATGACAGTTCTGCTCCCCACACGGATGAGAAACCACAATTCAGCTTGCTTTAGTAGCATATTGCCTACTTTCCAACTACCTGTTGATTCACCCTAAGGCCCCAAATTAGGGTTAGCAAACACAGGCTAGGGTTAGGGTTAGAAAAACTATGGCATATCCAGACATCAACATGTGTTTTTATGACAGTACTGCTCCCCACACGGATGAGAAAACAAAATTCAGCATGCTTTAGTAGCATATTGCCTACTTTCCAACTACCTGTTGATTCACCCTAAGGCCCCAAATTAGGGTTAGTAAACTCAGGCTAGGGTTAGGGTTAGAAAAACTATGGCATATCCTGACATCAACATGTGTTTTTATGGCAGAACTGCTCCCCACACGGATGAGAAACCACAATTCAGCATGCTTTAGTAGCATATTGCCTACTTTCCAACTACCTGTTGATTCACCCTAAGGCCCCAAATTAGGGTTAGCAAACTCAGGCTAGGGTTAGGATTAGAATAACTATGGCATATCCAGACATCAACATGTGTTTTTATGACAGTTCTGCTCCCCACACGGATGAGAAACCACAATTCAGCTTGCTTTAGTAGCATATTGCCTACTTTCCAACTACCTGTTGATTCACCCTAAGGCCCCAAATTAGGGTTAGCAAACTCAGGCTATGGTTAGGGTTAGAAAAACTATGGCATATCCAGACATCAATAAGTGTTTTTATAACAGTTCTGCTCCCCACACGGATGAGAAACCACAATTCAGCTTGCTTTAGTAGCATATTGCCTACTTTCCAACTACCTGTTGATTCACCCTAAGGCCCCAAATTAGGGTTAGCAAACTCAGGCTATGGTTAGGGTTAGAAAAACTATGGCATATCCAGACATCAATAAGTGTTTTTATGACAGTACTGCTCCCCACACGGATGAGAAACCACAATTCAGCTTGCTTTAGTAGCATATTGCCTACTTTCCAACTACCTGTTGATTCACCCTAAGGCCCCAAATTAGGGTTAGTAAACTCAGGCTAGGGTTAGGGGTAGAAAAACTATGGCATATCCAGACATCAACATGTGTTTTTATGACAGTACTGCTCCCCACACGGATGAGAAACCACAATTCAGCTTGCTTTAGTATCATATTGCCTACTTTCCAACTACCTGTTGATTCACCTTAAGGCCCCAAATTAGGGTTAGTAAACTCAGGCTAGGGTTAGGGTTAGAAAAACTATGGCATATCCAGACATCAACATGTGTTTTTATGACAGTTCTGCTCCCCACATGGATGAGAAACCACAATTCAGCATGCTTTAGTAGCATATTGCCTACTTTCCAACTACCTGTTGATTCACCCTAAGGCCCCAAATTATGGTTTGCAATCTGAGGCTAGGGTTAAAAAAACTATGGCATATCCAGACATCAACATGTGTTTTTATGACAGTACTGCTCCCCACACGGATGAGAAAACAAAATTCAGCATGCTTTAGTAGCATATTGCCTACTTTCCAACTACCTGTTGATTCACCCTAAGGCCCCAAATTAGGCTTAGCAAACTCAGGCTAGGGTTCGGGTTAGAAAAACTATGGCATATCCAGACATCAATAAGTGTTTTTATAACAGTTCTGCTCCCCACACGGATGAGAAACCACAATTCAGCTTGCTTTAGTAGCATATTGCCTACTTTCCAACTACCTGTTGATTCACCCTAAGGCCCCAAATTAGGGTTAGCAAACTCAGGCTAGGGTTAGGGTTAGAAAAACTATGGCATATCCAGACATCAACAAGTGTTTTTTTAACAGTTCTGCTCCCCACACGGATGAGAAACCACAATTCAGCTTGCTTTAGTAGCATATTGCCTACTTTCCAACTACCTGTTGATTCACCCTAAGGCCCCAAATTAGGGTTAGTAAACTCAGGCTAGGGTTAGGGGTAGAAAAACTATGGCATATCCAGACATCAACATGTGTTTTTATGACAGTACTGCTCCCCACACGGATGAGAAACCACAATTCAGCTTGCTTTAGTATCATATTGCCTACTTTCCAACTACCTGTTGATTCACCCTAAGGCCCCAAATTAGGGTTAGTAAACTCAGGCTAGGGTTAGGGTTAGAAAAACTATGGCATATCCAGACATCAACATGTGTTTTTATGACAGTACTGCTCCCCACACGGATGAGAAAACAAAATTCAGCATGCTTTAGTAGCATATTGCCTACTTTCCAACTACCTGTTGATTCACCCTAAGGCCCCAAATTAGGGTTAGCAAACTCAGGCTAGGGTTAGGGTTAGAAAAACTATGGCATATCCAGACATCAATAAGTGTTTTTATGACAGTTCTGCTCCCCACACGGATGAGAAACCACAATTCAGCTTGCTTTAGTAGCATATTGCCTACTTTCCAACTACAGATCTGGCCATTAGAAATGCGTCTATTTTCACGCGGCATCCTGCAATTCGGCACGCGTGATCACGCGGCACCCTGCAGGCGCTTTTTCAGATTTTTTTAAAACGTTGTTGCGCTTCATATAATATCCACCAGGTGGCGCAAGGAACAACATTCTCTAGCCAAACACCATGGCCAGCTCTAGGGGGCGCCAGCGCGGGATCTGACAGAATTCTCGCGAGACCATTTAAATAACTCCGCAAGTTATTGTCATATACACATTAAAAAAACACCCTCAGAAACCTTCTACTTTCCAAATATATATAGGTAGAAACTAAATATATTTTTACAGCTTCGTGATACGAATAGAAAGAACAAGAGTGACTGACTTAAGCGTCTGCGTCTCGAAGCAGCTCTGATCAATTTAAATTTTTTAATAAAATTTTGATCAATCTGATCAAAAGAACAAAATGGGAAATCGGAAAACGAGCCATTATCCGTTTTGTCGTTTTGGTTTTGGAAACAAAAACTGATAAATACGAGTGGTTTTCCGTTTTTCTTGTTTTGGTTTCACATTAAAAACGGATGAACGAATGATACACGGATTCTGCTGCTTTGCCTCTTTCTCTCTACTATGAATGTGGGGATCGGTGGATTGTCATTCCCTGTTTCACTGCCAGGATTAATTGTATAGAGCGAGGGGTTTTATTATTTCTGTGTGTTTTAAGACTGTTTTTGGGTTGGGACGCCATTAGGGAGGAAGGGAACTTTGTGGTGGCATTTTGTATTGTGTGCAGCAGCAGGGCGCTGGTATGTGTGCCTGGAACCCTGTCAGCACAAGTACGTCGGCAGCATGTGGCTCAGTGGGCTAAGGCTGTGTGCCTGTAATCACAAGGTCGCCGGTTCAAACCCAGCCTTAGCACGTCTGTGGCTCCTTGAGCAAGGCTCTTAACCCCCAGCTCCCTGGGCGCTGCTACGGGTGGCTGCCCTTCGCAGACAACTTACTCTGCAAAGAGCAAGTTGAGGGAGGCGTAAAAACAATTTCCCCACGGGGATCAATAAAGTATCTGTTATTATCATTATTATTAATACGTCGCATAAACGGCGGATGGTCGCAATTAGATCGCATTCCATTACGAAGCATCGCGTTTTACTCGCGAAAACGTCGGATCGTCGCGGTGTTGAAAAGCGTTGCTTGCTTAAACGTCGGATCGTCGCTTTTAAGTCGAAGGTCGCTTTTTGGTAGGGAAAACTACGCATCACGTCGGATCTTTTTTAGAAAAGGGTTTGTTTGACCCTGGAAGTAGTAATATTACTGTAATAAAATTATTTAATGTAGTAATATTACTTGTCATATAGGGCATGGTATGATTTACATAGCTATTTTATATACTGGACATTAAATGTTTCTTATTATCGATAATTATGTTTAAAGATATCCTGTTTATATGACTGTATTTTAAATAAGAGTGCGCACTTGCATGTGTGCATGAAGATCTATTGAGAGATGTCCCACTGTGAGTGAAGACTTGGCAATGTGCTGCTGTGTCTCTGATATCTGATGTGTCCCCTTAATTATCACCAAATCCGAATGTCCGAGTTCCGAGAGCGTCATTTCCGGGCCCACAGTAGACTTCCTGCCTGTAAGTGGCTGAAACTCTCAGTGGGTGTTTGTAGCCGGAGACTTCGTTTTTTCCCGCTCGGAGTCTTCCTTTGTCCCAGTCGCCGATAAGTGAGGTAAGTTTTTACCATTGTTCTTAATTTTGTGTGTGTGTGTGTGTGTGTGTGTGTGGAAGAAAACGGATCGTGTTTTAAAACATATTTTGTTCCCTGTTTTAAAAGAGAAACAGAAAAAAAAGTCTATTTCGTCTCGTACGATTAGTTGGAAAGGTTGGCTGAAAATCATTTCTTTCTTAAATAAATAGTTTCAGAATGATCTTTTTTCTTTTTCTTTTTGATGATACAAATTAATGTTAACAATCGTGTTTTGATTATTTATTGTTACAAACTTTTTATCGCACTTTAACCATTTTAATGTATATGGCTATGCTAAGGTTACCATACTCGACCTTTTGTTTGATGCGTTTGTATGTTACTATTAATTTGAGTTGTATTACTATGGCGTGAGATCACTCTCAAAATACATGTGCATACTGAAAATTCAGTTTAGCAGTGTGTTTTTCAAATATTGAAAACATTTACTTATGAATAAGGGGCATCTAATATTGAAATATTTGCCAGGATGGGGATAAAGAAGTTTGTCACACATGACAATTTTGATGTATTGGGTTAATTTGCAGAACTAATTTTTTGTGTTTTGTTGATGTACTTCCAGACCTAAAAGGCAATTTGCCTTGTTGGACAGTTCTCCACTGAGGAAACGTCCCTCGGCTTACTCTCAGAGCGGGAATACTTTTAACAGAAAGAGGAAATTATCGTTCCTGCCACCACCACCGACACCTCCACCTCGACCTTGTCTCACACACCACTTCCAAGGTACAAAGACGAACATCATTTTACTGAATTACTCGGTTACATAATCCAAATGCTTACCACTGTTTTGTTTCTGTTTTATCCTCAACAAAAGCAGATCTAGTTTCTCCGGGACCATCCAACACACTGAATAGTCACCCAGAGACTGAGGGAGAATCACTGGAATACACCAACATGCAAACATTCAGGGAACAAAGTTAGTAACATAAACTGCATAACTTATAAGTTTTTTTTTTTTATTATTAACACAGTAGAAAATGTGCACGTAAGATGCGTGCAATGATATGGTAATCTGTTTCATGTGTGCGCTTGCACAGGAATTAAACACTGAATTATACGCCTACAGAAAGAACATCCTCTCCGGCTGTCCCACACCCTCTGCACCTATCAGGAGAACAAAGTAAGATTCCAGAACAATCGTGTTTGTTTGTTTTTATGGAATTGCTATTTGTGTGAATGAGAGGTAACTTAGAGAGTGCAGTATTGCACTCAATCATAAAGAATCAGAATACGATACAAGATAGTAATTATGATCACTTAGGGTTTTAGAGTAATTTTTTACTGTCTTATTCTTACAGATAGTCCTTCGAGGACTCAGCTACCCACGGGGCAGCTTGTACCGAGTCAATGCACACGTAAGTTGTAAACAAATCTACATCCACATCTGTCTCGATGTATGTCTAAATATTTAATGCTGTATTCTCTATTGTCCTTACAGCGACCGAGAGGATCCTCCTGCAGATGTTGGGGGAGTTGCAGAGCCAGGTCCAACACATGACTGAAATTGTCACCCAGATACCTACCTTGTTGGGTTACAGTCCTGGAAATGCACCATTAACAATGGCAAGTGCACTGTACAAATTGCTTTATGATCTATTTTAATCAAATTATTTTAGATTGATTTTGGAAATGTTTATTTTTTTTCCTAGTATAAATAATAGTTTCAAGGTGTATAAGTTTATATTTCATATCAATAACATTTGAGTGAATTACTATTAACTCAATTACAGAGATTTTTTAAATACTTTGCGATGTAGCTTACTAGATTTACTGATCTTTGTGCACACTGTTACCCAGGTCTTTCTATAAGAATCTATTATTTTTTTTAGTGTGCAGAGGATGGGAGATTTCCACTGCAAGACACTGAACAACGTTGAAATGCAGTTGGAAAATGTTGAATTTAAGAACAAACTGGTATGATTATGGTTTAAGAAAACTACCTTGTACATAGATAATACATGGATACTAAAATATAATATATACTTATATACATACACATACATACACTACCCAAAAGTATGTGAAATTTTGTATAACCAAACATCTGTTGTCACCTCCAGGTATCCAAACTGTCACTGGCTGGGGGACAAACACTGAAGAAAACAGTCTGGATGATCTGTGGGAAGGTGTTTGATCCCCAGTTGGCTGTGCATCTTAACTGGTGTGGCAGAGGGGATAAAACACCAATGAAAAATACAAAAATCGTCAATGTGATTATTCGTAAGTAAAACCAATGTTTAACCAAAATTAAAAATCGACCTTTTGGGATTTTTATCCTTATTGTTTGAACACAATATGGGTTTAACCTCCCCATGCACGTTTCCCATGGTTTTCATTGATTTTAATGCCCAAAGTTGCTTTTCTGTCAGACTGCAGGTAAAAATTGAACCATCAAATTCTAAAGGAATAACCTGTTTATGATTAGACCTTATTAAATGGTTAATGTCAATGTAAGTGACCGTTGTGTCCGTTCTGTTTTTTAGAGTCTGCATTATGGAACGGCGTATCAGCGACGTGGCGCCGACGTACTTGTGCTGACTGGGGAGTTGTAGTGTTTTTGTTCCAGGCTGCCATCTTCTGCCTGACTGCTTAACCTTCTACCCTGTGTGGACCAGCCCAGAGGTTTTAATTTGCGGTGTGGATGGTGTTTTATTGTGATTGTTAATAAAAGACTGTAAGTGGAGTCACGTCTCTTGCTGCCTTGTATAACGGACCTGAGTGCCTTTTTGGAGTTTTACTTAGCCTAGGAACTATTTCCCTGGGCGCAATTCCCAGGGTGGCGTAATTGGTGTCTTAAGGGGTGGTTCCCCCAAACTCTGAGCCCAGCGCTGCGACACAACATTCATTTGGATAAATAAATAAGAAAAAGCTAACTCGTAACTATTTCTGGCTCCTTTCATTGAATATGTAGCAACTTTCATGTGTATGAATGAGCCATTGTCACCTGGCCACGTCCCTACCCCCCTTTTATGGCGCTGATGGGGACGTACTGTATCTGGATCGCGTTTCACCGCTGCGCTGTTAATCAAATTACCATGCGAATACGATCTGAATACGCACTAATGCGGCTATTTAGAATGTGAATAGCGATCTTCGGGTGAGAGCGGTACTACACGCCCCCGATGCCGATTTAACCTAATTTTAAAAACTGTAATACTTCCGACAATGGACGTTTTGAAAAGGAGACAGATTACGGATTTAGCCAGCGTTTTTTTCATGATTGTACAGATGTAAGATTTCAGCGAGATATAAACTGAAATAGACGCGAAAACTCGACGACGATGCACTGGACCCCCAAGAGTTAAACAATGCAGTTAATCCCTTTTGCTGGCCAAGCATGGCTGAAGCTCAATCGGTGGCAAGGCCACTTAACTTGTCAAATGGTACAGTAATTCAAATTTGTTCATTGCCAAAACAACTTGCTCAAACAAATCATCACCTTTGGTATGGCAAGCAATATGGCTTGCAAAAACAGCAGATTTTTTTCCCGGTGTCATTGTTTCTCGCGCCATATCGTCATTATGTCATATCGGTAATTCATTCTGTATGTAATGGCAAAGTATTTATAATTTCGTTTCTTTTTTATTAAGTTAATTTAGAAAAAAAAAGTTTGGAGCATTTTTTTCGTTAAACGTAAGATTTTTGTTTCTTAAAGTAAAGACCAAGCGGCAGACAGTGAGTTGACCTACTCTGTTTCAATTTGCCTTCTCAAATCACGAATTGACTAAAATGAAATCTATAGATGTAAAATAATAGATATAAATAGTGCGCTATTAGGTGCATATCCAATCATTTGTGCGGAGAGTGAAAGCTAAAACACGTTTTTCGGACATGACGCAAGCGCGATCAGAAATTCATTATAAATTTCAACATTTTAAAGCAACATCAAATGAAGATATGCATGTTTGACAGGTAGCTCGTCTTTTTCAGGGAACAACCGTGGACAGGGGGCCAGCCCATCACAGGGCACACTCGCACACCATTCACTCACACATGCACACCTACGGGCAATTTAGTATCCCCAATTAGCCTCAGCATGTCACAGAGACTCGAACTCGAGTGTGAGGCAACAGTGCTAACCACTGCACCACCATGCCGCCCCGATATCCTAAACAATCAAGTTTTTATTATATGACTGACAACGAATACAACTGTAACAAGTATCAAAAGTGTCACGCCCAGCTCCGTCCGCTCCTCGTGTGTGCCACGCCCCCTCATTATCCACGTGTGCTTCCACAATTGTGCCCAGCTGTTCCCTGTTATTTTGGCTTCTTTCATGTATATTAGTCCACGTCTTCCTTAGTTGGGTGTCCGTCATTGATGTTAGTCGATGTTGTTTACCGTGTTGGTCCTGTCTATGCCTAGTAAAACCCGTTTGCCTGCGCTTTCGGCTTCGCTTGCCTGCCCGCTCCCCCGCACGCACGAATCGTAACAAAAAGTGCTCCAGTGAGTTCTGCAAGTGTTTTTTTTTTAAAAACTTTTTTTTGTTTAAAAAGTGGAAAAGTTGTTGTTCTATTTCGGAGAAGTTCGTTAAGTCTGTCTTATCAGCTTCCAGTCACGAACTGCGGGGTTGAATCTCCTACCAACAGCATCTGAAAGTGCTTGACGAAGGTTGTTGGGTAGTGCATTTTTCCCCCTGGAGCCGTCAAAGTTAACAGAACCTGCCCAGAACAGCGAAACTATCTGCCCTTGGTTCCCCGTCTGGTCCTGTTGAGTCCAGATACAGTTTATTCCCGGTCTCTACTGAAACATGATTTAAAAGTACATCTGGAAGGATTACCCCCTGCATGAGACCGGCGAATATGATGATGGTGATGAGAACGGGAGGTGTTTCTTGGTGTTTCAGGCTATCTCAAATGGAATGATGTCATGACGGAAGGATGAGAAAATGCTGAATAATCTTGATTCGGCGAATTTTCACTATGGAGCATGGAATTCGTCACTACTGGGTTGTTGGTTTATCCTACAGATGCTGAGCCCTAACTGGTTTGTAGGTTGAGAGTCCGGACAGTTAATGGTGTAGAGGCTGAAGAAGGAACACCAAAATCGGCATTACCCAGGTGCGCTGACAGCGAATGGTCTTCGTGAGCAGACTGAGGAGATGACCACATCTCAAAAGACTTGGCAGTCCATTTGAGTATCCACAGACGTTGAAGGAACAACGGATGGATCTGTGGATGTGGATTGATCCGCTGTCGGAGGATGAGTTTTCTCACTGAAACGCGCCTCCAACAAACCAATCCTTGCCTCTAAATTCAGAAGCCTTCTTGTGAATTCTGATATCTGTGGCTTGGAAACAGTGACTGCGACTGCAGCAGGACATCTACGTTCAATTAGAACAGCCTGTAGATTGTAACATTAAAATTAGTTGTGAATATTCTGTTCACACCGCAGACGCATATGAAGCTATACTGCACATGGCACTGCTTGCGTAATAATAAATTAGCAAATACCCACTGATTTCTTTTTTACAAGCCGGGTAGTCCCTGTTCTACTTTTGGTCTGTGGACTCTGCTTGTTCTCTTTGCCAGAATTCTATTGAGACAATATGTATGACACATTTCTGATGATCGTATATTTCTGATCACTTGAATAAATAAGCTTTTTTGGCATTGTTGTTGTTGAGAATATTATATATTTTTGATAACAGCATAACAAAAATAACGTGTCCCGTTGTAAAGTTGTTGCCGTATTGTGTACAAAGTTGTAGCAATATGAGATCCTAATAGTCTATTTTGAGAATAAAGGCATAGCATTATGTGCGTTTGAGTGGCATATTAAAACAAAAATCTAAGAAATAATTGAGAAAACGGTGGTCTATGCTGGTGTATGACGATTGAGATCGCAAAATGGCCTTCAGAAGTTAAATTAAAAACTGCAGAGCATTGTATTTCCTAAGTGCATGTTGGCCTATTCTTGTGATTCATAAACTATTACTGCGCAACTAACGAGTAACACAGCGCAGATATTCCTTGCTTCTTGGACTTTGCACCCTAGCAATACCTTATGGCTTTCACAACCCTTCAAATTACAAGATCTAACCTCAGAAATGTTAATGAGAGGGGGTCGTTCGTGTCACTTTTAAACGTGCCAATTCACCTTCCCCCACCCTATGAATAAAGGTGAGAAGAGCAGGCTCGTGGTGCGTTCCATTTGCCCTGGGAACTCGGATTCCGAGTTTCGAAGCCGGAAGTGATGACATGCGCGCTCCCGTTTCTCGGAGATCTCGGATAACGCAGAGGATCCCGAGTTCAGAATCGAAGATGGCTGCGCTCTTTCTCAATAGAAGGGAAAGTTGTAGCTTTATCCTGTTTAAGCACTACTTCTCATTTGTGGCTCATTAAATCGGTCGCACACACTATATCGTCCAATTTATCTGTGGACGTGTTGCTACGGAGTTTTATACGTGAAGCACCGCGAGTAATGTGTTATCAAGTGATATTGCTAACAATGGCTACCAAATTAACCGTTCTAGAATTGGATTTCATGATTAGTCGGATTATTTGTCGGATTTAAGGTAGTTCGGGCTAATTGTAAGTGAACGAAGATAAAGGCCATTTAAACTGAGGTACCTTAAATCCGACAAGTTGTCCGGCTAAGCAAAAAATCTTGCTTTTTCCATATGGATCCATGGTATTGCTACTTCTGGGGCAAATGGAACGCATCCGACTCGGTTTTTCCGAGTTTTTACCGGATGTGAAGTAATCTCGGATTCTGAAAATCGGATCCCGAGGCAAATGGAAATCGCCATTGGCTCTGGGGGGGTTAAAATGTAATTCAAGATATTTTAAATTACTGCTGGTTAAAAATACTACTTACAGGCCTAATCACAATGAGGTGGTGCTCATGCTGAATGGCACAGACTGTATGGACTATTTAAATTGAGCAGTGTTCCTTTAACTATATTTGATTTTGATAATGAACAGGTTGTCAAGTTAGCAAAATATATTGCGTGTACCGGAGCCTGCGTGATCACTGCATTTTTTAGCCTTCTATGAGAAGAGACGGTTACTCTGTAATTTATGGTCATACAGACAGAAGCTAAACATAATTCAAAACTGTAAAATATTTCGCGAAATATATTTTTTTCTGTTTTATACCATTTCATTGATTGATTCGTTGTAAAATAATGCTTACATTGTCCTTGAAATAGGCTATATAGGAATTAAAAGAATCCATAAAGGCTTGCTTTATGTTATGTTTGTTTATTAACCCGTGTTTTTTTTTTCATATACAGAAAAAAATAAACAATGTTTGATGGTTAAGCTCCATCTTATAGCGAATGTTTTAACGGGTTTTCAGCTTTTAAAATGTATGTTTTCTAACAGGAAATAATACACCCCAACATACCCCTTATATTTAACGATAAAAAAATGCTCAAAACGTTTTTCTAAATTAACTAAAAAAAATAAACTAAATTAGACTAAATATAATCACTTTGCCAATACATACAAAATTGAACTAACGGGGAAAATATTTTTGTCCCGTCAATTGCTTCGATATCACTGTCAGTCACCGCTCTTTCGCGAATGAACCCAGCATAAATATGCAGATGTAAATAAATATATTTAGCATAGACAAATGTATTATTTTAAATTACTGCTGGTAAAAGAGTACTTACAGACCTAATCACAGTGTACACCTTAAATCCGACAGGAGGAACCAGGGCTCGAACCTGCAACCTTCCAGTTACCAAACGATAGCACTACCCCCTGCGCCACCATCTTCACTTACAGGCTTAAAGCACAGACTGTATGGACTATTTAAATTGAGCAGTGCAACCGTTTGTTGTTCCTTTAACTATATTCGATTTTTGATAATGAACAGGTTGCTATGTCAAGTTAAAAAAGTGGAACAGAGCTCTGGAAGCGGAACAGATACCTACGAGATCAAATGCGGATACAGTATCGCGTTATTCACGCTCACGTGCTGTGTTGCTGATAAACAAGATATAGTTTCAGTTCTGTTGCTTTTATATGGAAATAAATACGATACACAAGACATGATATTAGATTAAAAAATAAAACATTTTAGAAGAGAATGCAACATTACAATTGTTTGAACAACTGTGTCCTCAGGCAGCTCGCGGTGATGTTCGCTGCCGCTTCAGTTCAGTGCGTTACATGACTGCCCCCTACTGATCATGTCTTTCCTGTGTCAATGCATTTTCCGTGTTCACGGGAAATACTGCGGTGTCACGCGAGATCACTTTCCTTCCGGCGCGCAATTTGAATGGCCAGATCTGTACCTGTTGATTCACCCTAAGGCCCCAAATTAGGGTTAGCAAACTCAGGCTAGGGTTAGGATTAGAATAACTATGGCATATCCAGACATCAACATGTGTTTTTATGACAGTTCTGCTCCCCACACGGATGAGAAACCACAATTCAGCTTGCTTTAGTAGCATATTGCCTACTTTCCAACTACCTGTTGATTCACCCTAAGGCCCCAAATTAGGGTTAGCAAACTCAGGCTATGGTTAGGGTTAGAAAAACTATGGCATATCCAGACATCAATAAGTGTTTTTATAACAGTTCTGCTCCCCACACGGATGAGAAACCACAATTCAGCTTGCTTTAGTAGCATATTGCCTACTTTCCAACTACCTGTTGATTCACCCTAAGGCCCCAAATTAGGGTTAGCAAACTCAGGCTATGGTTAGGGTTAGAAAAACTATGGCATATCCAGACATCAATAAGTGTTTTTATGACAGTACTGCTCCCCACACGGATGAGAAACCACAATTCAGCTTGCTTTAGTAGCATATTGCCTACTTTCCAACTACCTGTTGATTCACCCTAAGGCCCCAAATTAGGGTTAGTAAACTCAGGCTAGGGTTAGGGTTAGAAAAACTATGGCATATCCAGACATCAACATGTGTTTTTATGACAGTTCTGCTCCCCACACGGATGAGAAACCACAATTCAGCTTGCTTTAGTAGCATATTGCCTACTTTCCAACTACCTGTTGATTCACCCTAAGGCCCCAAATTAGGGTTAGCAAACTCAGGCTAGGGTTAGGGTTAGAAAAACTATGGCATATCCAGACATCAACATGTGTTTTTATGACAGTACTGCTCCCCACACGGATGAGAAAACAAAATTCAGCATGCTTTAGTAGCATATTGCCTACTTTCCAACTACCTGTTGATTCACCCTAAGGCCCCAAATTAGGGTTAGCAAACTCAGGCTAGGGTTACGGTTAGAAAAACTATGGCATATCCAGACATCAATAAGTGTTTTTATGACAGTTCTGCTCCCCACACGGATGAGAAACCACAATTAAGCATGCTTTAGTAGCATATTGCCAAACTTCCAACTACCTGTTTATTCACCCTAAGGCCCCAAATTAGGGTTAGTAAACTCAGGCTAGGGTTAGGGTTAGAAAAACTATGGCATATGCTGACATCAACATGTGTTTTTATGGCAGAACTGCTCCCCACACGGATGAGAAACCACAATTCAGCATGCTTTAGTAGCATATTGCCTACTTTCCAACTACCTGTTGATTCACCCTAAGGCCCCAAATTAGGGTTAGCAAACTCAGGCTAGGGTTAGGATTAGAATAACTATGGCATATCCAGACATCAACATGTGTTTTTATGACAGTTCTGCTCCCCACACGGATGAGAAACCACAATTCAGCTTGCTTTAGTAGCATATTGCCTACTTTCCAACTACCTGTTGATTCACCCTAAGGCCCCAAATTAGGGTTAGCAAACTCAGGCTAGGGTTAGGGTTAGAAAAACTATGGCATATCCAGACATCAATAAGTGTTTTTATAACAGTTCTGCTCCCCACACGGATGAGAAACCACAATTCAGCTTGCTTTAGTAGCATATTGCCTACTTTCCAACTACCTGTTGATTCACCCTAAGGCCCCAAATTAGGGTTAGCAAACTCAGGCTAGGGTTAGGGTTAGAAAAACTATGGCATATCCAGACATCAACATGTGTTTTTATGACAGTACTGCTCCCCACACGGATGAGAAAACAAAATTCAGCATGCTTTAGTAGCATATTGCCTACTTTCCAACTACCTGTTGATTCACCCTAAGGCCCCAAATTAGGGTTAGTAAACTCAGGCTAGGGTTAGGGTTAGAAAAACTATGGCATATCCAGACATCAACATGTGTTTTTATGACAGTTCTGCTCCCCACACGGATGAGAAACCACAATTCAGCTTGCTTTAGTAGCATATTGCCTACTTTCCAACTACCTGTTGATTCACCCTAAGGCCCCAAATTAGGGTTAGCAAACACAGGCTAGGGTTAGGGTTAGAAAAAGTATGGCATATCCAGACATCAACATGTGTTTTTATGACAGTACTGCTCCCCACACGGATGAGAAAACAAAATTCAGCATGCTTTAGTAGCATATTGCCTACTTTCCAACTACCTGTTGATTCACCCTAAGGCCCCAAATTAGGGTTAGTAAACTCAGGCTAGGGTTAGGGTTAGAAAAACTATGGCATATCCTGACATCAACATGTGTTTTTATGGCAGAACTGCTCCCCACACGGATGAGAAACCACAATTCAGCATGCTTTAGTAGCATATTGCCTACTTTCCAACTACCTGTTGATTCACCCTAAGGCCCCAAATTAGGGTTAGCAAACTCAGGCTAGGGTTAGGATTAGAATAACTATGGCATATCCAGACATCAACATGTGTTTTTATGACAGTTCTGCTCCCCACACGGATGAGAAACCACAATTCAGCTTGCTTTAGTAGCATATTGCCTACTTTCCAACTACCTGTTGATTCACCCTAAGGCCCCAAATTAGGGTTAGCAAACTCAGGCTATGGTTAGGGTTAGAAAAACTATGGCATATCCAGACATCAATAAGTGTTTTTATAACAGTTCTGCTCCCCACACGGATGAGAAACCACAATTCAGCTTGCTTTAGTAGCATATTGCCTACTTTCCAACTACCTGTTGATTCACCCTAAGGCCCCAAATTAGGGTTAGCAAACTCAGGCTATGGTTAGGGTTAGAAAAACTATGGCATATCCAGACATCAATAAGTGTTTTTATGACAGTACTGCTCCCCACACGGATGAGAAACCACAATTCAGCTTGCTTTAGTAGCATATTGCCTACTTTCCAACTACCTGTTGATTCACCCTAAGGCCCCAAATTAGGGTTAGTAAACTCAGGCTAGGGTTAGGGGTAGAAAAACTATGGCATATCCAGACATCAACATGTGTTTTTATGACAGTACTGCTCCCCACACGGATGAGAAACCACAATTCAGCTTGCTTTAGTATCATATTGCCTACTTTCCAACTACCTGTTGATTCACCTTAAGGCCCCAAATTAGGGTTAGTAAACTCAGGCTAGGGTTAGGGTTAGAAAAACTATGGCATATCCAGACATCAACATGTGTTTTTATGACAGTTCTGCTCCCCACATGGATGAGAAACCACAATTCAGCATGCTTTAGTAGCATATTGCCTACTTTCCAACTACCTGTTGATTCACCCTAAGGCCCCAAATTATGGTTTGCAATCTGAGGCTAGGGTTAAAAAAACTATGGCATATCCAGACATCAACATGTGTTTTTATGACAGTACTGCTCCCCACACGGATGAGAAAACAAAATTCAGCATGCTTTAGTAGCATATTGCCTACTTTCCAACTACCTGTTGATTCACCCTAAGGCCCCAAATTAGGCTTAGCAAACTCAGGCTAGGGTTCGGGTTAGAAAAACTATGGCATATCCAGACATCAATAAGTGTTTTTATAACAGTTCTGCTCCCCACACGGATGAGAAACCACAATTCAGCTTGCTTTAGTAGCATATTGCCTACTTTCCAACTACCTGTTGATTCACCCTAAGGCCCCAAATTAGGGTTAGCAAACTCAGGCTAGGGTTAGGGTTAGAAAAACTATGGCATATCCAGACATCAACAAGTGTTTTTTTAACAGTTCTGCTCCCCACACGGATGAGAAACCACAATTCAGCTTGCTTTAGTAGCATATTGCCTACTTTCCAACTACCTGTTGATTCACCCTAAGGCCCCAAATTAGGGTTAGTAAACTCAGGCTAGGGTTAGGGGTAGAAAAACTATGGCATATCCAGACATCAACATGTGTTTTTATGACAGTACTGCTCCCCACACGGATGAGAAACCACAATTCAGCTTGCTTTAGTATCATATTGCCTACTTTCCAACTACCTGTTGATTCACCCTAAGGCCCCAAATTAGGGTTAGTAAACTCAGGCTAGGGTTAGGGTTAGAAAAACTATGGCATATCCAGACATCAACATGTGTTTTTATGACAGTACTGCTCCCCACACGGATGAGAAAACAAAATTCAGCATGCTTTAGTAGCATATTGCCTACTTTCCAACTACCTGTTGATTCACCCTAAGGCCCCAAATTAGGGTTAGCAAACTCAGGCTAGGGTTAGGGTTAGAAAAACTATGGCATATCCAGACATCAATAAGTGTTTTTATGACAGTTCTGCTCCCCACACGGATGAGAAACCACAATTCAGCTTGCTTTAGTAGCATATTGCCTACTTTCCAACTACCTGTTGATTCACCCTAAGGCCCCAAATTAGGGTTAGCAAACTCAGGCTAGGGTTAGGATTAGAATAACTATGGCATATCCAGACATCAACATGTGTTTTTATGACAGTTCTGCTCCCCACACGGATGAGAAACCACAATTCAGCTTGCTTTAGTAGCATATTGCCTACTTTCCAACTACCTGTTGATTCACCCTAAGGCCCCAAATTAGGGTTAGCAAACTCAGGCTATGGTTAGGGTTAGAAAAACTATGGCATATCCAGACATCAATAAGTGTTTTTATAACAGTTCTGCTCCCCACACGGATGAGAAACCACAATTCAGCTTGCTTTAGTAGCATATTGCCTACTTTCCAACTACCTGTTGATTCACCCTAAGGCCCCAAATTAGGGTTAGCAAACTCAGGCTATGGTTAGGGTTAGAAAAACTATGGCATATCCAGACATCAATAAGTGTTTTTATGACAGTACTGCTCCCCACACGGATGAGAAACCACAATTCAGCTTGCTTTAGTAGCATATTGCCTACTTTCCAACTACCTGTTGATTCACCCTAAGGCCCCAAATTAGGGTTAGTAAACTCAGGCTAGGGTTAGGGTTAGAAAAACTATGGCATATCCAGACATCAACATGTGTTTTTATGACAGTTCTGCTCCCCACACGGATGAGAAACCACAATTCAGCTTGCTTTAGTAGCATATTGCCTACTTTCCAACTACCTGTTGATTCACCCTAAGGCCCCAAATTAGGGTTAGCAAACTCAGGCTAGGGTTAGGGTTAGAAAAACTATGGCATATCCAGACATCAACATGTGTTTTTATGACAGTACTGCTCCCCACACGGATGAGAAAACAAAATTCAGCATGCTTTAGTAGCATATTGCCTACTTTCCAACTACCTGTTGATTCACCCTAAGGCCCCAAATTAGGGTTAGCAAACTCAGGCTAGGGTTACGGTTAGAAAAACTATGGCATATCCAGACATCAATAAGTGTTTTTATGACAGTTCTGCTCCCCACACGGATGAGAAACCACAATTAAGCATGCTTTAGTAGCATATTGCCAAACTTCCAACTACCTGTTTATTCACCCTAAGGCCCCAAATTAGGGTTAGTAAACTCAGGCTAGGGTTAGGGTTAGAAAAACTATGGCATATGCTGACATCAACATGTGTTTTTATGGCAGAACTGCTCCCCACACGGATGAGAAACCACAATTCAGCATGCTTTAGTAGCATATTGCCTACTTTCCAACTACCTGTTGATTCACCCTAAGGCCCCAAATTAGGGTTAGCAAACTCAGGCTAGGGTTAGGATTAGAATAACTATGGCATATCCAGACATCAACATGTGTTTTTATGACAGTTCTGCTCCCCACACGGATGAGAAACCACAATTCAGCTTGCTTTAGTAGCATATTGCCTACTTTCCAACTACCTGTTGATTCACCCTAAGGCCCCAAATTAGGGTTAGCAAACTCAGGCTAGGGTTAGGGTTAGAAAAACTATGGCATATCCAGACATCAATAAGTGTTTTTATAACAGTTCTGCTCCCCACACGGATGAGAAACCACAATTCAGCTTGCTTTAGTAGCATATTGCCTACTTTCCAACTACCTGTTGATTCACCCTAAGGCCCCAAATTAGGGTTAGCAAACTCAGGCTAGGGTTAGGGTTAGAAAAACTATGGCATATCCAGACATCAATAAGTGTTTTTATAACAGTTCTGCTCCCCACACGGATGAGAAACCACAATTCAGCTTGCTTTAGTAGCATATTGCCTACTTTCCAACTACCTGTTGATTCACCCTAAGGCCCCAAATTAGGGTTAGTAAACTCAGGCTAGGGTTAGGGGTAGAAAAACTATGGCATATCCAGACATCAACATGTGTTTTTATGACAGTACTGCTCCCCACACGGATGAGAAACCACAATTCAGCTTGCTTTAGTATCATATTGCCTACTTTCCAACTACCTGTTGATTCACCCTAAGGCCCCAAATTAGGGTTAGTAAACTCAGGCTAGGGTTAGGGTTAGAGAAACTATGGCATATCCAGACATCAACATGTGTTTTTATGACAGTTCTGCTCCCCACACGGATGAGAAACCACAATTCAGCTTGCTTTAGTAGCATATTGCCTACTTTCCAACTACCTGTTGATTCACCCTAAGGCCCCAAATTAGGGTTAGCAAACTTAGGCTAGGGTTAGGGTTAGAAAAACTATGGCATATCCAGACATCAACATGTGTTTTTATGACAGTACTGCTCCCCACACGGATGAGAAAACAAAATTCAGCATGCTTTAGTAGCATATTGCCTACTTTCCAACTACCTGTTGATTCACCCTAAGGCCCCAAATTAGGGTTAGCAAACTCAGGCTAGGGTTAGGGTTAGAAAAACTATGGCATATCCAGACATCAATAAGTGTTTTTATGACAGTACTGCTCCCCACACGGATGAGAAACCACAATTCAGCTTGCTTTAGTAGCATATTGCCTACTTTCCAACTACCTGTTGATTCACCCTAAGGCCCCAAATTAGGGTTAGTAAACTCAGGCTAGGGTTAGGGGTAGAAAAACTATGGCATATCCAGACATCAACATGTGTTTTTATGACAGTACTGCTCCCCACACGGATGAGAAACCACAATTCAGCATGCTTTAGTATCATATTGCCTACTTTCCAACTACCTGTTGATTCACCTTAAGGCCCCAAATTAGGGTTAGTAAACTCAGGCTAGGGTTAGGGTTAGAAAAACTATGGCATATCCAGACATCAACATGTGTTTTTATGACAGTTCTGCTCCCCACATGGATGAGAAACCACAATTCAGCATGCTTTAGTAGCATATTGCCTACTTTCCAACTACCTGTTGATTCACCCTAAGGCCCCAAATTATGGTTTGCAATCTGAGGCTAGGGTTAAAAAAACTATGGCATATCCAGACATCAACATGTGTTTTTATGACAGTACTGCTCCCCACACGGATGAGAAAACAAAATTCAGCATGCTTTAGTAGCATATTGCCTACTTTCCAACTACCTGTTGATTCACCCTAAGGCCCCAAATTAGGCTTAGCAAACTCAGGCTAGGGTTCGGGTTAGAAAAACTATGGCATATCCAGACATCAATAAGTGTTTTTATAACAGTTCTGCTCCCCACACGGATGAGAAACCACAATTCAGCTTGCTTTAGTAGCATATTGCCTACTTTCCAACTACCTGTTGATTCACCCTAAGGCCCCAAATTAGGGTTAGTAAACTCAGGCTAGGGTTAGGGGTAGAAAAACTATGGCATATCCAGACATCAACATGTGTTTTTATGACAGTACTGCTCCCCACACGGATGAGAAACCACAATTCAGCTTGCTTTAGTAGCATATTGCCTACTTTCCAACTACCTGTTGATTCACCCTAAGGCCCCAAATTAGGGTTAGCAAACTCAGGCTAGGGTTAGGATTAGAATAACTATGGCATATCCAGACATCAACATGTGTTTTTATGACAGTTCTGCTCCCCACACGGATGAGAAACCACAATTCAGCTTGCTTTAGTAGCATATTGCCTACTTTCCAACTACCTGTTGATTCACCCTAAGGCCCCAAATTAGGGTTAGCAAACTCAGGCTATGGTTAGGGTTAGAAAAACTATGGCATATCCAGACATCAATAAGTGTTTTTATAACAGTTCTGCTCCCCACACGGATGAGAAACCACAATTCAGCTTGCTTTAGTAGCATATTGCCTACTTTCCAACTACCTGTTGATTCACCCTAAGGCCCCAAATTAGGGTTAGCAAACTCAGGCTATGGTTAGGGTTAGAAAAACTATGGCATATCCAGACATCAATAAGTGTTTTTATAACAGTTCTGCTCCCCACACGGATGAGAAACCACAATTCAGCTTGCTTTAGTAGCATATTGCCTACTTTCCAACTACCTGTTGATTCACCCTAAGGCCCCAAATTAGGGTTAGCAAACTCAGGCTATGGTTAGGGTTAGAAAAACTATGGCATATCCAGACATCAATAAGTGTTTTTATAACAGTTCTGCTCCCCACACGGATGAGAAACCACAATTCAGCTTGCTTTAGTAGCATATTGCCTACTTTCCAACTACCTGTTGATTCACCCTAAGGCCCCAAATTAGGGTTAGCAAACTCAGGCTAGGGTTAGGGTTAGAAAAACTATGGCATATCCAGACATCAATAAGTGTTTTTTTAACAGTTCTGCTCCCCACACGGATGAGAAACCACAATTCAGCTTGCTTTAGTAGCATATTGCCTACTTTCCAACTACCTGTTGATTCACCCTAAGGCCCCAAATTAGGGTTAGTAAACTCAGGCTAGGGTTAGGGGTAGAAAAACTATGGCATATCCAGACATCAACATGTGTTTTTATGACAGTACTGCTCCCCACACGGATGAGAAACCACAATTCAGCTTGCTTTAGTATCATATTGCCTACTTTCCAACTACCTGTTGATTCACCCTAAGGCCCCAAATTAGGGTTAGTAAACTCAGGCTAGGGTTAGGGTTAGAGAAACTATGGCATATCCAGACATCAACATGTGTTTTTATGACAGTTCTGCTCCCCACACGGATGAGAAACCACAATTCAGCTTGCTTTAGTAGCATATTGCCTACTTTCCAACTACCTGTTGATTCACCCTAAGGCCCCAAATTAGGGTTAGCAAACTCAGGCTAGGGTTAGGGTTAGAAAAATCTATGGCATATCCAGACATCAACATGTGTTTTTATGACAGTTCTGCTCCCCACACGGATGAGAAAACAAAATTCAGCATGCTTTAGTAGCATATTGCCTACTTTCCAACTACCTGTTGATTCACCCTAAGGCCCCAAATTAGGGTTAGTAAACTCAGGCTAGGGTTAGGGTTAGAAAAACTATGGCATATCCAGACATCAACATGTGTTTTTATGACAGTACTGCTCCCCACACGGATGAGAAAACAAAATTCAGCATGCTTTAGTAGCATATTGCCTACTTTCCAACTACCTGTTGATTCACCCTAAGGCCCCAAATTAGGGTTAGCAAACTCAGGCTAGGGTTAGGGTTAGAAAAACTATGGCATATCCAGACATCAATAAGTGTTTTTATGACAGTTCTGCTCCCCACACGGATGAGAAACCACAATTCAGCTTGCTTTAGTAGCATATTGCCTACTTTCCAACTACCTGTTGATTCACCCTAAGGCCCCAAATTAGGGTTAGCAAACTCAGGCTATGGTTAGGGTTAGAAAAACTATGGCATATCCAGACATCAATAAGTGTTTTTATAACAGTTCTGCTCCCCACACGGATGAGAAACCACAATTCAGCTTGCTTTAGTAGCATATTGCCTACTTTCCAACTACCTGTTGATTCACCCTAAGGCCCCAAATTAGGGTTAGCAAACTCAGGCTATGGTTAGGGTTAGAAAAACTATGGCATATCCAGACATCAATAAGTGTTTTTATAACAGTTCTGCTCCCCACACGGATGAGAAACCACAATTCAGCTTGCTTTAGTAGCATATTGCCTACTTTCCAACTACCTGTTGATTCACCCTAAGGCCCCAAATTAGGGTTAGCAAACTCAGGCTATGGTTAGGGTTAGAAAAACTATGGCATATCCAGACATCAATAAGTGTTTTTATAACAGTTCTGCTCCCCACACGGATGAGAAACCACAATTCAGCTTGCTTTAGTAGCATATTGCCTACTTTCCAACTACCTGTTGATTCACCCTAAGGCCCCAAATTAGGGTTAGCAAACTCAGGCTAGGGTTAGGGTTAGAAAAACTATGGCATATCCAGACATCAATAAGTGTTTTTTTAACAGTTCTGCTCCCCACACGGATGAGAAACCACAATTCAGCTTGCTTTAGTAGCATATTGCCTACTTTCCAACTACCTGTTGATTCACCCTAAGGCCCCAAATTAGGGTTAGTAAACTCAGGCTAGGGTTAGGGGTAGAAAAACTATGGCATATCCAGACATCAACATGTGTTTTTATGACAGTACTGCTCCCCACACGGATGAGAAACCACAATTCAGCTTGCTTTAGTATCATATTGCCTACTTTCCAACTACCTGTTGATTCACCCTAAGGCCCCAAATTAGGGTTAGTAAACTCAGGCTAGGGTTAGGGTTAGAGAAACTATGGCATATCCAGACATCAACATGTGTTTTTATGACAGTTCTGCTCCCCACACGGATGAGAAACCACAATTCAGCTTGCTTTAGTAGCATATTGCCTACTTTCCAACTACCTGTTGATTCACCCTAAGGCCCCAAATTAGGGTTAGCAAACTCAGGCTAGGGTTAGGGTTAGAAAAACTATGGCATATCCAGACATCAATAAGTGTTTTTATAACAGTTCTGCTCCCCACACGGATGAGAAACCACAATTCAGCTTGCTTTAGTAGCATATTGCCTACTTTCCAACTACCTGTTGATTCACCCTAAGGCCCCAAATTAGGGTTAGCAAACTCAGGCTAGGGTTAGGGTTAGAAAAACTATGGCATATCCAGACATCAATAAGTGTTTTTATAACAGTTCTGCTCCCCACACGGATGAGAAACCACAATTCAGCTTGCTTTAGTAGCATATTGCCTACTTTCCAACTACCTGTTGATTCACCCTAAGGCCCCAAATTAGGGTTAGTAAACTCAGGCTAGGGTTAGGGGTAGAAAAACTATGGCATATCCAGACATCAACATGTGTTTTTATGACAGTACTGCTCCCCACACGGATGAGAAACCACAATTCAGCTTGCTTTAGTATCATATTGCCTACTTTCCAACTACCTGTTGATTCACCCTAAGGCCCCAAATTAGGGTTAGTAAACTCAGGCTAGGGTTAGGGTTAGAGAAACTATGGCATATCCAGACATCAACATGTGTTTTTATGACAGTTCTGCTCCCCACACGGATGAGAAACCACAATTCAGCTTGCTTTAGTAGCATATTGCCTACTTTCCAACTACCTGTTGATTCACCCTAAGGCCCCAAATTAGGGTTAGCAAACTCAGGCTAGGGTTAGGGTTAGAAAAACCTATGGCATATCCAGACATCAACATGTGTTTTTATGACAGTTCTGCTCCCCACACGGATGAGAAAACAAAATTCAGCATGCTTTAGTAGCATATTGCCTACTTTCCAACTACCTGTTGATTCACCCTAAGGCCCCAAATTAGGGTTAGTAAACTCAGGCTAGGGTTAGGGTTAGAAAAACTATGGCATATCCAGACATCAACATGTGTTTTTATGACAGTTCTGCTCCCCACACGGATGAGAAACCACAATTCAGCTTGCTTTAGTAGCATATTGCCTACTTTCCAACTACCTGTTGATTCACCCTAAGGCCCCAAATTAGGGTTAGCAAACTCAGGCTAGGGTTAGGGTTAGAGAAACTATGGCATATCCAGACATCAACATGTGTTTTTATGACAGTTCTGCTCCCCACACGGATGAGAAACCACAATTCAGCTTGCTTTAGTAGCATATTGCCTACTTTCCAACTACCTGTTGATTCACCCTAAGGCCCCAAATTAGGGTTAGTAAACTCAGGCTAGGGTTAGGGGTAGAAAAACTATGGCATATCCAGACATCAACATGTGTTTTTATGACAGTACTGCTCCCCACACGGATGAGAAACCACAATTCAGCTTGCTTTAGTATCATATTGCCTACTTTCCAACTACCTGTTGATTCACCCTAAGGCCCCAAATTAGGGTTAGTAAACTCAGGCTAGGGTTAGGGTTAGAGAAACTATGGCATATCCAGACATCAATAAGTGTTTTTATAACAGTTCTGCTCCCCACACGGATGAGAAACCACAATTCAGCTTGCTTTAGTAGCATATTGCCTACTTTCCAACTACCTGTTGATTCACCCTAAGGCCCCAAATTAGGGTTAGCAAACTCAGGCTATGGTTAGGGTTAGAAAAACTATGGCATATCCAGACATCAATAAGTGTTTTTATAACAGTTCTGCTCCCCACACGGATGAGAAACCACAATTCAGCTTGCTTTAGTAGCATATTGCCTACTTTCCAACTACCTGTTGATTCACCCTAAGGCCCCAAATTAGGGTTAGTAAACTCAGGCTAGGGTTAGGGGTAGAAAAACTATGGCATATCCAGACATCAACATGTGTTTTTATGACAGTACTGCTCCCCACACGGATGAGAAACCACAATTCAGCTTGCTTTAGTATCATATTGCCTACTTTCCAACTACCTGTTGATTCACCCTAAGGCCCCAAATTAGGGTTAGTAAACTCAGGCTAGGGTTAGGGTTAGAGAAACTATGGCATATCCAGACATCAACATGTGTTTTTATGACAGTTCTGCTCCCCACACGGATGAGAAACCACAATTCAGCTTGCTTTAGTAGCATATTGCCTACTTTACAACTACCTGTTGATTCACCCTAAGGCCCCAAATTAGGGTTAGCAAACTCAGGCTAGGGTTAGGGTTAGAAAAACTATGGCATATCCAGACATCAATAAGTGTTTTTATAACAGTTCTGCTCCCCACACGGATGAGAAACCACAATTCAGCTTGCTTTAGTAGCATATTGCCTACTTTCCAACTACCTGTTGATTCACCCTAAGGCCCCAAATTAGGGTTAGTAAACTCAGGCTAGGGTTAGGGGTAGAAAAACTATGGCATATCCAGACATCAACATGTGTTTTTATGACAGTACTGCTCCCCACATGGATGAGAAACCACAATTCAGCTTGCTTTAGTATCATATTGCCTACTTTCCAACTACCTGTTGATTCACCCTAAGGCCCCAAATTAGGGTTAGTAAACTCAGGCTAGGGTTAGGGTTAGAGAAACTATGGCATATCCAGACATCAACATGTGTTTTTATGACAGTTCTGCTCCCCACACGGATGAGAAACCACAATTCAGCTTGCTTTAGTAGCATATTGCCTACTTTACAACTACCTGTTGATTCACCCTAAGGCCCCAAATTAGGGTTAGCAAACTCAGGCTAGGGTTAGGGTTAGAAAAACCTATGGCATATCCAGACATCAACATGTGTTTTTATGACAGTTCTGCTCCCCACACGGATGAGAAAACAAAATTCAGCATGCTTTAGTAGCATATTGCCTACTTTCCAACTACCTGTTGATTCACCCTAAGGCCCCAAATTAGGGTTAGTAAACTCAGGCTAGGGTTAGGGTTAGAAAAACTATGGCATATCCAGACATCAACATGTGTTTTTATGACAGTTCTGCTCCCCACACGGATGAGAAACCACAATTCAGCTTGCTTTAGTAGCATATTGCCTACTTTCCAACTACCTGTTGATTCACCCTAAGGCCCCAAATTAGGGTTAGCAAACACAGGCTAGGGTTAGGGTTAGAAAAACTATGGCATATCCAGACATCAACATGTGTTTTTATGACAGTACTGCTCCCCACACGGATGAGAAAACAAAATTCAGCATGCTTTAGTAGCATATTGCCTACTTTCCAACTACCTGTTGATTCACCCTAAGGCCCCAAATTAGGGTTAGTAAACTCAGGCTAGGGTTAGGGTTAGAAAAACTATGGCATATCCTGACATCAACATGTGTTTTTATGGCAGAACTGCTCCCCACACGGATGAGAAACCACAATTCAGCATGCTTTAGTAGCATATTGCCTACTTTCCAACTACCTGTTGATTCACCCTAAGGCCCCAAATTAGGGTTAGCAAACTCAGGCTAGGGTTAGGATTAGAATAACTATGGCATATCCAGACATCAACATGTGTTTTTATGACAGTTCTGCTCCCCACACGGATGAGAAACCACAATTCAGCTTGCTTTAGTAGCATATTGCCTACTTTCCAACTACCTGTTGATTCACCCTAAGGCCCCAAATTAGGGTTAGCAAACTCAGGCTATGGTTAGGGTTAGAAAAACTATGGCATATCCAGACATCAATAAGTGTTTTTATAACAGTTCTGCTCCCCACACGGATGAGAAACCACAATTCAGCTTGCTTTAGTAGCATATTGCCTACTTTCCAACTACCTGTTGATTCACCCTAAGGCCCCAAATTAGGGTTAGCAAACTCAGGCTATGGTTAGGGTTAGAAAAACTATGGCATATCCAGACATCAATAAGTGTTTTTATGACAGTACTGCTCCCCACACGGATGAGAAACCACAATTCAGCTTGCTTTAGTAGCATATTGCCTACTTTCCAACTACCTGTTGATTCACCCTAAGGCCCCAAATTAGGGTTAGTAAACTCAGGCTAGGGTTAGGGGTAGAAAAACTATGGCATATCCAGACATCAACATGTGTTTTTATGACAGTACTGCTCCCCACACGGATGAGAAACCACAATTCAGCTTGCTTTAGTATCATATTGCCTACTTTCCAACTACCTGTTGATTCACCTTAAGGCCCCAAATTAGGGTTAGTAAACTCAGGCTAGGGTTAGGGTTAGAAAAACTATGGCATATCCAGACATCAACATGTGTTTTTATGACAGTTCTGCTCCCCACATGGATGAGAAACCACAATTCAGCATGCTTTAGTAGCATATTGCCTACTTTCCAACTACCTGTTGATTCACCCTAAGGCCCCAAATTATGGTTTGCAATCTGAGGCTAGGGTTAAAAAAACTATGGCATATCCAGACATCAACATGTGTTTTTATGACAGTACTGCTCCCCACACGGATGAGAAAACAAAATTCAGCATGCTTTAGTAGCATATTGCCTACTTTCCAACTACCTGTTGATTCACCCTAAGGCCCCAAATTAGGCTTAGCAAACTCAGGCTAGGGTTCGGGTTAGAAAAACTATGGCATATCCAGACATCAATAAGTGTTTTTATAACAGTTCTGCTCCCCACACGGATGAGAAACCACAATTCAGCTTGCTTTAGTAGCATATTGCCTACTTTCCAACTACCTGTTGATTCACCCTAAGGCCCCAAATTAGGGTTAGCAAACTCAGGCTAGGGTTAGGGTTAGAAAAACTATGGCATATCCAGACATCAACAAGTGTTTTTTTAACAGTTCTGCTCCCCACACGGATGAGAAACCACAATTCAGCTTGCTTTAGTAGCATATTGCCTACTTTCCAACTACCTGTTGATTCACCCTAAGGCCCCAAATTAGGGTTAGTAAACTCAGGCTAGGGTTAGGGGTAGAAAAACTATGGCATATCCAGACATCAACATGTGTTTTTATGACAGTACTGCTCCCCACACGGATGAGAAACCACAATTCAGCTTGCTTTAGTATCATATTGCCTACTTTCCAACTACCTGTTGATTCACCCTAAGGCCCCAAATTAGGGTTAGTAAACTCAGGCTAGGGTTAGGGTTAGAAAAACTATGGCATATCCAGACATCAACATGTGTTTTTATGACAGTACTGCTCCCCACACGGATGAGAAAACAAAATTCAGCATGCTTTAGTAGCATATTGCCTACTTTCCAACTACCTGTTGATTCACCCTAAGGCCCCAAATTAGGGTTAGCAAACTCAGGCTAGGGTTAGGGTTAGAAAAACTATGGCATATCCAGACATCAATAAGTGTTTTTATGACAGTTCTGCTCCCCACACGGATGAGAAACCACAATTCAGCTTGCTTTAGTAGCATATTGCCTACTTTCCAACTACCTGTTGATTCACCCTAAGGCCCCAAATTAGGGTTAGCAAACTCAGGCTAGGGTTAGGATTAGAATAACTATGGCATATCCAGACATCAACATGTGTTTTTATGACAGTTCTGCTCCCCACACGGATGAGAAACCACAATTCAGCTTGCTTTAGTAGCATATTGCCTACTTTCCAACTACCTGTTGATTCACCCTAAGGCCCCAAATTAGGGTTAGCAAACTCAGGCTATGGTTAGGGTTAGAAAAACTATGGCATATCCAGACATCAATAAGTGTTTTTATAACAGTTCTGCTCCCCACACGGATGAGAAACCACAATTCAGCTTGCTTTAGTAGCATATTGCCTACTTTCCAACTACCTGTTGATTCACCCTAAGGCCCCAAATTAGGGTTAGCAAACTCAGGCTATGGTTAGGGTTAGAAAAACTATGGCATATCCAGACATCAATAAGTGTTTTTATGACAGTACTGCTCCCCACACGGATGAGAAACCACAATTCAGCTTGCTTTAGTAGCATATTGCCTACTTTCCAACTACCTGTTGATTCACCCTAAGGCCCCAAATTAGGGTTAGTAAACTCAGGCTAGGGTTAGGGTTAGAAAAACTATGGCATATCCAGACATCAACATGTGTTTTTATGACAGTTCTGCTCCCCACACGGATGAGAAACCACAATTCAGCTTGCTTTAGTAGCATATTGCCTACTTTCCAACTACCTGTTGATTCACCCTAAGGCCCCAAATTAGGGTTAGCAAACTCAGGCTAGGGTTAGGGTTAGAAAAACCTATGGCATATCCAGACATCAACATGTGTTTTTATGACAGTTCTGCTCCCCACACGGATGAGAAAACAAAATTCAGCATGCTTTAGTAGCATATTGCCTACTTTCCAACTACCTGTTGATTCACCCTAAGGCCCCAAATTAGGGTTAGTAAACTCAGGCTAGGGTTAGGGTTAGAAAAACTATGGCATATCCAGACATCAACATGTGTTTTTATGACAGTTCTGCTCCCCACACGGATGAGAAACCACAATTCAGCTTGCTTTAGTAGCATATTGCCTACTTTCCAACTACCTGTTGATTCACCCTAAGGCCCCAAATTAGGGTTAGCAAACTCAGGCTAGGGTTAGGGTTAGAGAAACTATGGCATATCCAGACATCAACATGTGTTTTTATGACAGTTCTGCTCCCCACACGGATGAGAAACCACAATTCAGCTTGCTTTAGTAGCATATTGCCTACTTTCCAACTACCTGTTGATTCACCCTAAGGCCCCAAATTAGGGTTAGTAAACTCAGGCTAGGGTTAGGGGTAGAAAAACTATGGCATATCCAGACATCAACATGTGTTTTTATGACAGTACTGCTCCCCACACGGATGAGAAACCACAATTCAGCTTGCTTTAGTATCATATTGCCTACTTTCCAACTACCTGTTGATTCACCCTAAGGCCCCAAATTAGGGTTAGTAAACTCAGGCTAGGGTTAGGGTTAGAGAAACTATGGCATATCCAGACATCAATAAGTGTTTTTATAACAGTTCTGCTCCCCACACGGATGAGAAACCACAATTCAGCTTGCTTTAGTAGCATATTGCCTACTTTCCAACTACCTGTTGATTCACCCTAAGGCCCCAAATTAGGGTTAGCAAACTCAGGCTATGGTTAGGGTTAGAAAAACTATGGCATATCCAGACATCAATAAGTGTTTTTATAACAGTTCTGCTCCCCACACGGATGAGAAACCACAATTCAGCTTGCTTTAGTAGCATATTGCCTACTTTCCAACTACCTGTTGATTCACCCTAAGGCCCCAAATTAGGGTTAGTAAACTCAGGCTAGGGTTAGGGGTAGAAAAACTATGGCATATCCAGACATCAACATGTGTTTTTATGACAGTACTGCTCCCCACACGGATGAGAAACCACAATTCAGCTTGCTTTAGTATCATATTGCCTACTTTCCAACTACCTGTTGATTCACCCTAAGGCCCCAAATTAGGGTTAGTAAACTCAGGCTAGGGTTAGGGTTAGAGAAACTATGGCATATCCAGACATCAACATGTGTTTTTATGACAGTTCTGCTCCCCACACGGATGAGAAACCACAATTCAGCTTGCTTTAGTAGCATATTGCCTACTTTACAACTACCTGTTGATTCACCCTAAGGCCCCAAATTAGGGTTAGCAAACTCAGGCTAGGGTTAGGGTTAGAAAAACTATGGCATATCCAGACATCAATAAGTGTTTTTATAACAGTTCTGCTCCCCACACGGATGAGAAACCACAATTCAGCTTGCTTTAGTAGCATATTGCCTACTTTCCAACTACCTGTTGATTCACCCTAAGGCCCCAAATTAGGGTTAGTAAACTCAGGCTAGGGTTAGGGGTAGAAAAACTATGGCATATCCAGACATCAACATGTGTTTTTATGACAGTACTGCTCCCCACATGGATGAGAAACCACAATTCAGCTTGCTTTAGTATCATATTGCCTACTTTCCAACTACCTGTTGATTCACCCTAAGGCCCCAAATTAGGGTTAGTAAACTCAGGCTAGGGTTAGGGTTAGAGAAACTATGGCATATCCAGACATCAACATGTGTTTTTATGACAGTTCTGCTCCCCACACGGATGAGAAACCACAATTCAGCTTGCTTTAGTAGCATATTGCCTACTTTACAACTACCTGTTGATTCACCCTAAGGCCCCAAATTAGGGTTAGCAAACTCAGGCTAGGGTTAGGGTTAGAAAAACCTATGGCATATCCAGACATCAACATGTGTTTTTATGACAGTTCTGCTCCCCACACGGATGAGAAAACAAAATTCAGCATGCTTTAGTAGCATATTGCCTACTTTCCAACTACCTGTTGATTCACCCTAAGGCCCCAAATTAGGGTTAGTAAACTCAGGCTAGGGTTAGGGTTAGAAAAACTATGGCATATCCAGACATCAACATGTGTTTTTATGACAGTTCTGCTCCCCACACGGATGAGAAACCACAATTCAGCTTGCTTTAGTAGCATATTGCCTACTTTCCAACTACCTGTTGATTCACCCTAAGGCCCCAAATTAGGGTTAGCAAACACAGGCTAGGGTTAGGGTTAGAAAAACTATGGCATATCCAGACATCAACATGTGTTTTTATGACAGTACTGCTCCCCACACGGATGAGAAAACAAAATTCAGCATGCTTTAGTAGCATATTGCCTACTTTCCAACTACCTGTTGATTCACCCTAAGGCCCCAAATTAGGGTTAGTAAACTCAGGCTAGGGTTAGGGTTAGAAAAACTATGGCATATCCTGACATCAACATGTGTTTTTATGGCAGAACTGCTCCCCACACGGATGAGAAACCACAATTCAGCATGCTTTAGTAGCATATTGCCTACTTTCCAACTACCTGTTGATTCACCCTAAGGCCCCAAATTATGGTTTGCAATCTGAGGCTAGGGTTAAAAAAACTATGGCATATCCAGACATCAACATGTGTTTTTATGACAGTACTGCTCCCCACACGGATGAGAAAACAAAATTCAGCATGCTTTAGTAGCATATTGCCTACTTTCCAACTACCTGTTGATTCACCCTAAGGCCCCAAATTAGGCTTAGCAAACTCAGGCTAGGGTTCGGGTTAGAAAAACTATGGCATATCCAGACATCAATAAGTGTTTTTATAACAGTTCTGCTCCCCACACGGATGAGAAACCACAATTCAGCTTGCTTTAGTAGCATATTGCCTACTTTCCAACTACCTGTTGATTCACCCTAAGGCCCCAAATTAGGGTTAGCAAACTCAGGCTAGGGTTAGGGTTAGAAAAACTATGGCATATCCAGACATCAACAAGTGTTTTTTTAACAGTTCTGCTCCCCACACGGATGAGAAACCACAATTCAGCTTGCTTTAGTAGCATATTGCCTACTTTCCAACTACCTGTTGATTCACCCTAAGGCCCCAAATTAGGGTTAGTAAACTCAGGCTAGGGTTAGGGGTAGAAAAACTATGGCATATCCAGACATCAACATGTGTTTTTATGACAGTACTGCTCCCCACACGGATGAGAAACCACAATTCAGCTTGCTTTAGTATCATATTGCCTACTTTCCAACTACCTGTTGATTCACCCTAAGGCCCCAAATTAGGGTTAGTAAACTCAGGCTAGGGTTAGGGTTAGAAAAACTATGGCATATCCAGACATCAACATGTGTTTTTATGACAGTACTGCTCCCCACACGGATGAGAAAACAAAATTCAGCATGCTTTAGTAGCATATTGCCTACTTTCCAACTACCTGTTGATTCACCCTAAGGCCCCAAATTAGGGTTAGCAAACTCAGGCTAGGGTTAGGGTTAGAAAAACTATGGCATATCCAGACATCAATAAGTGTTTTTATGACAGTTCTGCTCCCCACACGGATGAGAAACCACAATTCAGCTTGCTTTAGTAGCATATTGCCTACTTTCCAACTACCTGTTGATTCACCCTAAGGCCCCAAATTAGGGTTAGCAAACTCAGGCTAGGGTTAGGATTAGAATAACTATGGCATATCCAGACATCAACATGTGTTTTTATGACAGTTCTGCTCCCCACACGGATGAGAAACCACAATTCAGCTTGCTTTAGTAGCATATTGCCTACTTTCCAACTACCTGTTGATTCACCCTAAGGCCCCAAATTAGGGTTAGCAAACTCAGGCTATGGTTAGGGTTAGAAAAACTATGGCATATCCAGACATCAATAAGTGTTTTTATAACAGTTCTGCTCCCCACACGGATGAGAAACCACAATTCAGCTTGCTTTAGTAGCATATTGCCTACTTTCCAACTACCTGTTGATTCACCCTAAGGCCCCAAATTAGGGTTAGCAAACTCAGGCTATGGTTAGGGTTAGAAAAACTATGGCATATCCAGACATCAATAAGTGTTTTTATGACAGTACTGCTCCCCACACGGATGAGAAACCACAATTCAGCTTGCTTTAGTAGCATATTGCCTACTTTCCAACTACCTGTTGATTCACCCTAAGGCCCCAAATTAGGGTTAGTAAACTCAGGCTAGGGTTAGGGTTAGAAAAACTATGGCATATCCAGACATCAACATGTGTTTTTATGACAGTTCTGCTCCCCACACGGATGAGAAACCACAATTCAGCTTGCTTTAGTAGCATATTGCCTACTTTCCAACTACCTGTTGATTCACCCTAAGGCCCCAAATTAGGGTTAGCAAACTCAGGCTAGGGTTAGGGTTAGAAAAACTATGGCATATCCAGACATCAACATGTGTTTTTATGACAGTACTGCTCCCCACACGGATGAGAAAACAAAATTCAGCATGCTTTAGTAGCATATTGCCTACTTTCCAACTACCTGTTGATTCACCCTAAGGCCCCAAATTAGGGTTAGCAAACTCAGGCTAGGGTTACGGTTAGAAAAACTATGGCATATCCAGACATCAATAAGTGTTTTTATGACAGTTCTGCTCCCCACACGGATGAGAAACCACAATTAAGCATGCTTTAGTAGCATATTGCCAAACTTCCAACTACCTGTTTATTCACCCTAAGGCCCCAAATTAGGGTTAGTAAACTCAGGCTAGGGTTAGGGTTAGAAAAACTATGGCATATGCTGACATCAACATGTGTTTTTATGGCAGAACTGCTCCCCACACGGATGAGAAACCACAATTCAGCATGCTTTAGTAGCATATTGCCTACTTTCCAACTACCTGTTGATTCACCCTAAGGCCCCAAATTAGGGTTAGCAAACTCAGGCTAGGGTTAGGATTAGAATAACTATGGCATATCCAGACATCAACATGTGTTTTTATGACAGTTCTGCTCCCCACACGGATGAGAAACCACAATTCAGCTTGCTTTAGTAGCATATTGCCTACTTTCCAACTACCTGTTGATTCACCCTAAGGCCCCAAATTAGGGTTAGCAAACTCAGGCTAGGGTTAGGGTTAGAAAAACTATGGCATATCCAGACATCAATAAGTGTTTTTATAACAGTTCTGCTCCCCACACGGATGAGAAACCACAATTCAGCTTGCTTTAGTAGCATATTGCCTACTTTCCAACTACCTGTTGATTCACCCTAAGGCCCCAAATTAGGGTTAGCAAACTCAGGCTAGGGTTAGGGTTAGAAAAACTATGGCATATCCAGACATCAATAAGTGTTTTTATAACAGTTCTGCTCCCCACACGGATGAGAAACCACAATTCAGCTTGCTTTAGTAGCATATTGCCTACTTTCCAACTACCTGTTGATTCACCCTAAGGCCCCAAATTAGGGTTAGTAAACTCAGGCTAGGGTTAGGGGTAGAAAAACTATGGCATATCCAGACATCAACATGTGTTTTTATGACAGTACTGCTCCCCACACGGATGAGAAACCACAATTCAGCTTGCTTTAGTATCATATTGCCTACTTTCCAACTACCTGTTGATTCACCCTAAGGCCCCAAATTAGGGTTAGTAAACTCAGGCTACGGTTAGGGTTAGAGAAACTATGGCATATCCAGACATCAACATGTGTTTTTATGACAGTTCTGCTCCCCACACGGATGAGAAACCACAATTCAGCTTGCTTTAGTAGCATATTGCCTACTTTCCAACTACCTGTTGATTCACCCTAAGGCCCCAAATTAGGGTTAGCAAACTCAGGCTAGGGTTAGGGTTAGAAAAACTATGGCATATCCAGACATCAACATGTGTTTTTATGACAGTACTGCTCCCCACACGGATGAGAAAACAAAATTCAGCATGCTTTAGTAGCATATTGCCTACTTTCCAACTACCTGTTGATTCACCCTAAGGCCCCAAATTAGGGTTAGCAAACTCAGGCTAGGGTTAGGGTTAGAAAAACTATGGCATATCCAGACATCAATAAGTGTTTTTATGACAGTACTGCTCCCCACACGGATGAGAAACCACAATTCAGCTTGCTTTAGTAGCATATTGCCTACTTTCCAACTACCTGTTGATTCACCCTAAGGCCCCAAATTAGGGTTAGTAAACTCAGGCTAGGGTTAGGGGTAGAAAAACTATGGCATATCCAGACATCAACATGTGTTTTTATGACAGTACTGCTCCCCACACGGATGAGAAACCACAATTCAGCTTGCTTTAGTATCATATTGCCTACTTTCCAACTACCTGTTGATTCACCTTAAGGCCCCAAATTAGGGTTAGTAAACTCAGGCTAGGGTTAGGGTTAGAAAAACTATGGCATATCCAGACATCAACATGTGTTTTTATGACAGTTCTGCTCCCCACATGGATGAGAAACCACAATTCAGCATGCTTTAGTAGCATATTGCCTACTTTCCAACTACCTGTTGATTCACCCTAAGGCCCCAAATTATGGTTTGCAATCTGAGGCTAGGGTTAAAAAAACTATGGCATATCCAGACATCAACATGTGTTTTTATGACAGTACTGCTCCCCACACGGATGAGAAAACAAAATTCAGCATGCTTTAGTAGCATATTGCCTACTTTCCAACTACCTGTTGATTCACCCTAAGGCCCCAAATTAGGCTTAGCAAACTCAGGCTAGGGTTCGGGTTAGAAAAACTATGGCATATCCAGACATCAATAAGTGTTTTTATAACAGTTCTGCTCCCCACACGGATGAGAAACCACAATTCAGCTTGCTTTAGTAGCATATTGCCTACTTTCCAACTACCTGTTGATTCACCCTAAGGCCCCAAATTAGGGTTAGTAAACTCAGGCTAGGGTTAGGGGTAGAAAAACTATGGCATATCCAGACATCAACATGTGTTTTTATGACAGTACTGCTCCCCACACGGATGAGAAACCACAATTCAGCTTGCTTTAGTAGCATATTGCCTACTTTCCAACTACCTGTTGATTCACCCTAAGGCCCCAAATTAGGGTTAGCAAACTCAGGCTAGGGTTAGGATTAGAATAACTATGGCATATCCAGACATCAACATGTGTTTTTATGACAGTTCTGCTCCCCACACGGATGAGAAACCACAATTCAGCTTGCTTTAGTAGCATATTGCCTACTTTCCAACTACCTGTTGATTCACCCTAAGGCCCCAAATTAGGGTTAGCAAACTCAGGCTATGGTTAGGGTTAGAAAAACTATGGCATATCCAGACATCAATAAGTGTTTTTATAACAGTTCTGCTCCCCACACGGATGAGAAACCACAATTCAGCTTGCTTTAGTAGCATATTGCCTACTTTCCAACTACCTGTTGATTCACCCTAAGGCCCCAAATTAGGGTTAGCAAACTCAGGCTATGGTTAGGGTTAGAAAAACTATGGCATATCCAGACATCAATAAGTGTTTTTATAACAGTTCTGCTCCCCACACGGATGAGAAACCACAATTCAGCTTGCTTTAGTAGCATATTGCCTACTTTCCAACTACCTGTTGATTCACCCTAAGGCCCCAAATTAGGGTTAGCAAACTCAGGCTATGGTTAGGGTTAGAAAAACTATGGCATATCCAGACATCAATAAGTGTTTTTATAACAGTTCTGCTCCCCACACGGATGAGAAACCACAATTCAGCTTGCTTTAGTAGCATATTGCCTACTTTCCAACTACCTGTTGATTCACCCTAAGGCCCCAAATTAGGGTTAGCAAACTCAGGCTAGGGTTAGGGTTAGAAAAACTATGGCATATCCAGACATCAATAAGTGTTTTTTTAACAGTTCTGCTCCCCACACGGATGAGAAACCACAATTCAGCTTGCTTTAGTAGCATATTGCCTACTTTCCAACTACCTGTTGATTCACCCTAAGGCCCCAAATTAGGGTTAGTAAACTCAGGCTAGGGTTAGGGGTAGAAAAACTATGGCATATCCAGACATCAACATGTGTTTTTATGACAGTACTGCTCCCCACACGGATGAGAAACCACAATTCAGCTTGCTTTAGTATCATATTGCCTACTTTCCAACTACCTGTTGATTCACCCTAAGGCCCCAAATTAGGGTTAGTAAACTCAGGCTAGGGTTAGGGTTAGAGAAACTATGGCATATCCAGACATCAACATGTGTTTTTATGACAGTTCTGCTCCCCACACGGATGAGAAACCACAATTCAGCTTGCTTTAGTAGCATATTGCCTACTTTCCAACTACCTGTTGATTCACCCTAAGGCCCCAAATTAGGGTTAGCAAACTCAGGCTAGGGTTAGGGTTAGAAAAATCTATGGCATATCCAGACATCAACATGTGTTTTTATGACAGTTCTGCTCCCCACACGGATGAGAAAACAAAATTCAGCATGCTTTAGTAGCATATTGCCTACTTTCCAACTACCTGTTGATTCACCCTAAGGCCCCAAATTAGGGTTAGCAAACTCAGGCTATGGTTAGGGTTAGAAAAACTATGGCATATCCAGACATCAATAAGTGTTTTTATAACAGTTCTGCTCCCCACACGGATGAGAAACCACAATTCAGCTTGCTTTAGTAGCATATTGCCTACTTTCCAACTACCTGTTGATTCACCCTAAGGCCCCAAATTAGGGTTAGCAAACTCAGGCTAGGGTTAGGGTTAGAAAAACTATGGCATATCCAGACATCAATAAGTGTTTTTTTAACAGTTCTGCTCCCCACACGGATGAGAAACCACAATTCAGCTTGCTTTAGTAGCATATTGCCTACTTTCCAACTACCTGTTGATTCACCCTAAGGCCCCAAATTAGGGTTAGTAAACTCAGGCTAGGGTTAGGGGTAGAAAAACTATGGCATATCCAGACATCAACATGTGTTTTTATGACAGTACTGCTCCCCACACGGATGAGAAACCACAATTCAGCTTGCTTTAGTATCATATTGCCTACTTTCCAACTACCTGTTGATTCACCCTAAGGCCCCAAATTAGGGTTAGTAAACTCAGGCTAGGGTTAGGGTTAGAGAAACTATGGCATATCCAGACATCAACATGTGTTTTTATGACAGTTCTGCTCCCCACACGGATGAGAAACCACAATTCAGCTTGCTTTAGTAGCATATTGCCTACTTTCCAACTACCTGTTGATTCACCCTAAGGCCCCAAATTAGGGTTAGCAAACTCAGGCTAGGGTTAGGGTTAGAAAAACTATGGCATATCCAGACATCAATAAGTGTTTTTATAACAGTTCTGCTCCCCACACGGATGAGAAACCACAATTCAGCTTGCTTTAGTAGCATATTGCCTACTTTCCAACTACCTGTTGATTCACCCTAAGGCCCCAAATTAGGGTTAGCAAACTCAGGCTAGGGTTAGGGTTAGAAAAACTATGGCATATCCAGACATCAATAAGTGTTTTTATAACAGTTCTGCTCCCCACACGGATGAGAAACCACAATTCAGCTTGCTTTAGTATCATATTGCCTACTTTCCAACTACCTGTTGATTCACCCTAAGGCCCCAAATTAGGGTTAGTAAACTCAGGCTAGGGTTAGGGTTAGAGAAACTATGGCATATCCAGACATCAACATGTGTTTTTATGACAGTTCTGCTCCCCACACGGATGAGAAACCACAATTCAGCTTGCTTTAGTAGCATATTGCCTACTTTCCAACTACCTGTTGATTCACCCTAAGGCCCCAAATTAGGGTTAGCAAACTCAGGCTAGGGTTAGGGTTAGAAAAACCTATGGCATATCCAGACATCAACATGTGTTTTTATGACAGTTCTGCTCCCCACACGGATGAGAAAACAAAATTCAGCATGCTTTAGTAGCATATTGCCTACTTTCCAACTACCTGTTGATTCACCCTAAGGCCCCAAATTAGGGTTAGTAAACTCAGGCTAGGGTTAGGGTTAGAAAAACTATGGCATATCCAGACATCAACATGTGTTTTTATGACAGTTCTGCTCCCCACACGGATGAGAAACCACAATTCAGCTTGCTTTAGTAGCATATTGCCTACTTTCCAACTACCTGTTGATTCACCCTAAGGCCCCAAATTAGGGTTAGCAAACTCAGGCTAGGGTTAGGGTTAGAAAAACTATGGCATATCCAGACATCAACATGTGTTTTTATGACAGTACTGCTCCCCACACGGATGAGAAAACAAAATTCAGCATGCTTTAGTAGCATATTGCCTACTTTCCAACTACCTGTTGATTCACCCTAAGGCCCCAAATTAGGGTTAGCAAACTCAGGCTAGGGTTAGGGTTAGAAAAACTATGGCATATCCAGACATCAATAAGTGTTTTTATGACAGTTCTGCTCCCCACACGGATGAGAAACCACAATTAAGCATGCTTTAGTAGCATATTGCCAAACTTCCAACTACCTGTTGATTCACCCTAAGGCCCCAAATTAGGGTTAGTAAACTCAGGCTAGGGTTAGGGTTAGAAAAACTATGGCATATCCTGACATCAACATGTGTTTTTATGGCAAAACTGCTCCCCACACGGATGAGAAACCACAATTCAGCATGCTTTAGTAGCATATTGCCTACTTTCCAACTACCTGTTGATTCACCCTAAGGCCCCAAATTAGGGTTAGCAAACTCAGGCTAGGGTTAGGATTAGAATAACTATGGCATATCCAGACATCAACATGTGTTTTTATGACAGTTCTGCTCCCCACACGGATGAGAAACCACAATTCAGCTTGCTTTAGTAGCATATTGCCTACTTTCCAACTACCTGTTGATTCACCCTAAGGCCCCAAATTAGGGTTAGCAAACTCAGGCTATGGTTAGGGTTAGAAAAACTATGGCATATCCAGACATCAATAAGTGTTTTTATAACAGTTCTGCTCCCCACACGGATGAGAAACCACAATTCAGCTTGCTTTAGTAGCATATTGCCTACTTTCCAACTACCTGCTGATTCACCCTAAGGCCCCAAATTAGGGTTAGCAAACTCAGGCTAGGGTTAGGGTTAGAAAAACTATGGCATATCCAGACATCAATAAGTGTTTTTATGACAGTTCTGCTCCCCACACGGATGAGAAACCAGAATTAAGCATGCTTTAGTAGCATATTGCCAAACTTCCAACTACCTGTTTATTCACCCTAAGGCCCCAAATTAGGGTTAGTAAACTCAGGCTAGGGTTAGGGTTAGAAAAACTATGGCATATCCTGACATCAACATGTGTTTTTATGGCAGAACTGCTCCCCACACGGATGAGAAACCACAATTCAGCATGCTTTAGTAGCATATTGCCTACTTTCCAACTACCTGTTGATTCACCCTAAGGCCCCAAATTAGGGTTAGCAAACTCAGGCTAGGGTTAGGATTAGAATAACTATGGCATATCCAGACATCAACATGTGTTTTTATGACAGTTCTGCTCCCCACACGGATGAGAAACCACAATTCAGCTTGCTTTAGTAGCATATTGCCTACTTTCCAACTACCTGTTGATTCACCCTAAGGCCCCAAATTAGGGTTAGCAAACTCAGGCTAGGGTTAGGGTTAGAAAAACTATGGCATATCCAGACATCAATAAGTGTTTTTATAACAGTTCTGCTCCCCACACGGATGAGAAACCACAATTCAGCTTGCTTTAGTAGCATATTGCCTACTTTCCAACTACCTGTTGATTCACCCTAAGGCCCCAAATTAGGGTTAGCAAACTCAGGCTAGGGTTAGGGTTAGAAAAACTATGGCATATCCAGACATCAATAAGTGTTTTTATAACAGTTCAGCTCCCCACACGGATGAGAAACCACAATTCAGCTTGCTTTAGTAGCATATTGCCTACTTTCCAACTACCTGTTGATTCACCCTAAGGCCCCAAATTAGGGTTAGTAAACTCAGGCTAGGGTTAGGGGTAGAAAAACTATGGCATATCCAGACATCAACATGTGTTTTTATAACAGTTCTGCTCCCCACACGGATGAGAAACCACAATTCAGCTTGCTTTAGTAGCATATTGCCTACTTTCCAACTACCTGTTGATTCACCCTAAGGCCCCAAATTAGGGTTAGTAAACTCAGGCTAGGGTTAGGGGTAGAAAAACTATGGCATATCCAGACATCAACATGTGTTTTTATGACAGTACTGCTCCCCACACGGATGAGAAACCACAATTCAGCTTGCTTTAGTATCATATTGCCTACTTTCCAACTACCTGTTGATTCACCCTAAGGCCCCAAATTAGGGTTAGCAAACTCAGGCTAGGGTTAGGGTTAGAAAAATCTATGGCATATCCAGACATCAACATGTGTTTTTATGACAGTTCTGCTCCCCACACGGATGAGAAAACAAAATTCAGCATGCTTTAGTAGCATATTGCCTACTTTCCAACTACCTGTTGATTCACCCTAAGGCCCCAAATTAGGGTTAGTAAACTCAGGCTAGGGTTAGGGTTAGAAAAACTATGGCATATCCAGACATCAACATGTGTTTTTATGACAGTACTGCTCCCCACACGGATGAGAAAACAAAATTCAGCATGCTTTAGTAGCATATTGCCTACTTTCCAACTACCTGTTGATTCACTCTAAGGCCCCAAATTAGGGTTAGCAAACTCAGGCTAGGGTTAGGGTTAGAAAAACTATGGCATATCCAGACATCAATAAGTGTTTTTATGACAGTTCTGCTCCCCACACGGATGAGAAACCAAAATTCAGCTTGCTTTAGTAGCATATTGCCTACTTTCCAACTACCTGTTGATTCACCCTAAGGCCCCAAATTAGGGTTAGTAAACTCAGGCTAGGGTTAGGGTTAGAAAAACTATGGCATATCCAGACATCAACATGTGTTTTTATGACAGTTCTGCTCCCCACACGGATGAGAAACCACAATTCAGCTTGCTTTAGTAGCATATTGCCTACTTTCCAACTACCTGTTGATTCACCCTAAGGCCCCAAATTAGGGTTAGCAAACTCAGGCTAGGGTTAGGGTTAGAAAAACTATGGCATATCCAGACATCAATAAGTGTTTTTATGACAGTTCTGCTCCCCACACGGATGAGAAACCACAATTAAGCATGCTTTAGTAGCATATTGCCAAACTTCCAACTACCTGTTTATTCACCCTAAGGCCCCAAATTAGGGTTAGTAAACTCAGGCTAGGGTTAGGGTTAGAAAAACTATGGCATATCCTGACATCAACATGTGTTTTTATGGCAGAACTGCTCCCCACACGGATGAGAAACCACAATTCAGCATGCTTTAGTAGCATATTGCCTACTTTCCAACTACCTGTTGATTCACCCTAAGGCCCCAAATTAGGGTTAGCAAACTCAGGCTAGGGTTAGGATTAGAATAACTATGGCATATCCAGACATCAACATGTGTTTTTATGACAGTTCTGCTCCCCACACGGATGAGAAACCACAATTCAGCTTGCTTTAGTAGCATATTGCCTACTTTCCAACTACCTGTTGATTCACCCTAAGGCCCCAAATTAGGGTTAGCAAACTCAGGCTAGGGTTAGGGTTAGAAAAACTATGGCATATCCAGACATCAATAAGTGTTTTTATAACAGTTCTGCTCCCCACACGGATGAGAAACCACAATTCAGCTTGCTTTAGTAGCATATTGCCTACTTTCCAACTACCTGTTGATTCACCCTAAGGCCCCAAATTAGGGTTAGCAAACTCAGGCTAGGGTTAGGGTTAGAAAAACTATGGCATATCCAGACATCAATAAGTGTTTTTATAACAGTTCTGCTCCCCACACGGATGAGAAACCACAATTCAGCTTGCTTTAGTAGCATATTGCCTACTTTCCAACTACCTGTTGATTCACCCTAAGGCCCCAAATTAGGGTTAGTAAACTCAGGCTAGGGTTAGGGGTAGAAAAACTATGGCATATCCAGACATCAACATGTGTTTTTATGACAGTACTGCTCCCCACACGGATGAGAAACCACAATTCAGCTTGCTTTAGTATCATATTGCCTACTTTCCAACTACCTGTTGATTCACCCTAAGGCCCCAAATTAGGGTTAGTAAACTCAGGCTAGGGTTAGGGTTAGAGAAACTATGGCATATCCAGACATCAACATGTGTTTTTATGACAGTTCTGCTCCCCACACGGATGAGAAACCACAATTCAGCTTGCTTTAGTAGCATATTGCCTACTTTCCAACTACCTGTTGATTCACCCTAAGGCCCCAAATTAGGGTTAGCAAACTCAGGCTAGGGTTAGGGTTAGAAAAACCTATGGCATATCCAGACATCAACATGTGTTTTTATGACAGTTCTGCTCCCCACACGGATGAGAAAACAAAATTCAGCATGCTTTAGTAGCATATTGCCTACTTTCCAACTACCTGTTGATTCACCCTAAGGCCCCAAATTAGGGTTAGTAAACTCAGGCTAGGGTTAGGGTTAGAAAAACTATGGCATATCCAGACATCAACATGTGTTTTTATGACAGTTCTGCTCCCCACACGGATGAGAAACCACAATTCAGCTTGCTTTAGTAGCATATTGCCTACTTTCCAACTACCTGTTGATTCACCCTAAGGCCCCAAATTAGGGTTAGCAAACTCAGGCTAGGGTTAGGGTTAGAAAAACTATGGCATATCCAGACATCAACATGTGTTTTTATGACAGTACTGCTCCCCACACGGATGAGAAAACAAAATTCAGCATGCTTTAGTAGCATATTGCCTACTTTCCAACTACCTGTTGATTCACCCTAAGGCCCCAAATTAGGGTTAGCAAACTCAGGCTAGGGTTATGGTTAGAAAAACTATGGCATATCCAGACATCAATAAGTGTTTTTATGACAGTTCTGCTCCCCACACGGATGAGAAACCACAATTAAGCATGCTTTAGTAGCATATTGCCAAACTTCCAACTACCTGTTGATTCACCCTAAGGCCCCAAATTAGGGTTAGTAAACTCAGGCTAGGGTTAGGGTTAGAAAAACTATGGCATGTCCTGACATCAACATGTGTTTTTATGGCAAAACTGCTCCCCACACGGATGAGAAACCACAATTCAGCATGCTTTAGTAGCATATTGCCTACTTTCCAACTACCTGTTGATTCACCCTAAGGCCCCAAATTAGGGTTAGCAAACTCAGGCTAGGGTTAGGATTAGAATAACTATGGCATATCCAGACATCAACATGTGTTTTTATGACAGTTCTGCTCCCCACACGGATGAGAAACCACAATTCAGCTTGCTTTTGTAGCATATTGCCTACTTTCCAACTACCTGTTGATTCACCCTAAGGCCCCAAATTAGGGTTAGCAAACTCAGGCTATGGTTAGGGTTAGAAAAACTATGGCATATCCAGACATCAATAAGTGTTTTTATAACAGTTCTGCTCCCCACACGGATGAGAAACCACAATTCAGCTTGCTTTAGTAGCATATTGCCTACTTTCCAACTACCTGTTGATTCACCCTAAGGCCCCAAATTAGGGTTAGCAAACTCAGGCTAGGGTTAGGATTAGAATAACTATGGCATATCCAGACATCAACATGTGTTTTTATGACAGTTCTGCTCCCCACACGGATGAGAAACCACAATTCAGCTTGCTTTAGTAGCATATTGCCTACTTTCCAACTACCTGTTGATTCACCCTAAGGCCCCAAATTAGGGTTAGCAAACTCAGGCTAGGGTTAGGGTTAGAAAAACGATGGCATATCCAGACATCAATAAGTGTTTTTATAACAGTTCTGCTCCCCACACGGATGAGAAACCACAATTCAGCTTGCTTTAGTAGCATATTGCCTACTTTCCAACTACCTGTTGATTCACCCTAAGGCCCCAAATTAGGGTTAGCAAACTCAGGCTAGGGTTAGGGTTAGAAAAACTATGGCATATCCAGACATCAATAAGTGTTTTTATAACAGTTCTGCTCCCCACACGGATGAGAAACCACAATTCAGCTTGCTTTAGTAGCATATTGCCTACTTTCCAACTACCTGTTGATTCACCCTAAGGCCCCAAATTAGGGTTAGTAAACTCAGGCTAGGGTTAGGGGTAGAAAAACTATGGCATATCCAGACATCAACATGTGTTTTTATGACAGTACTGCTCCCCACACGGATGAGAAACCACAATTCAGCTTGCTTTAGTATCATATTACCTACTTTCCAACTACCTGTTGATTCACCCTAAGGCCCCAAATTAGGGTTAGTAAACTCAGGCTAGGGTTAGGGTTAGAGAAACTATGGCATATCCAGACATCAACATGTGTTTTTATGACAGTTCTGCTCCCCACACGGATGAGAAACCACAATTCAGCTTGCTTTAGTAGCATATTGCCTACTTTCCAACTACCTGTTGATTCACCCTAAGGCCCCAAATTAGGGTTAGTAAACTCAGGCTAGGGTTATGATTAGAGAAACTATGGCATATCCAGACATCAACATGTGTTTTTATGACAGTTCTGCTCCCCACACGGATGAGAAACCACAATTCAGCTTGCTTTAGTAGCATATTGCCTACTTTCCAACTACCTGTTGATTCACCCTAAGGCCCCAAATTAGGGTTAGCAAACTCAGGCTAGGGTTAGGGTTAGAAAAACCTATGGCATATCCAGACATCAACATGTGTTTTTATGACAGTTCTGCTCCCCACACGGATGAGAAAACAAAATTCAGCATGCTTTAGTAGCATATTGCCTACTTTCCAACTACCTGTTGATTCACCCTAAGGCCCCAAATTAGGGTTAGTAAACTCAGGCTAGGGTTAGGGTTAGAAAAACTATGGCATATCCAGACATCAACATGTGTTTTTATGACAGTTCTGCTCCCCACACGGATGAGAAACCACAATTCAGCTTGCTTTAGTAGCATATTGCCTACTTTCCAACTACCTGTTGATTCACCCTAAGGCCCCAAATTAGGGTTAGCAAACTCAGGCTAGGGTTAGCGTTAGAAAAACTATGGCATATCCAGACATCAACATGTGTTTTTATGACAGTACTGCTCCCCACACGGATGAGAAAACAAAATTCAGCATGCTTTAGTAGCATATTGCCTACTTTCCAACTACCTGTTGATTCACCCTAAGGCCCCAAATTAGGGTTAGCAAACTCAGGCTAGGGTTAGGGTTAGAAAAACTATGGCATATCCAGACATCAATAAGTGTTTTTATGACAGTTCTGCTCCCCACACGGATGAGAAACCACAATTAAGCATGCTTTAGTAGCATATTGCCAAACTTCCAACTACCTGTTTATTCACCCTAAGGCCCCAAATTAGGGTTAGTAAACTCAGGCTAGGGTTAGGGTTAGAAAAACTATGGCATATCCTGACATCAACATGTGTTTTTATGGCAGAACTGCTCCCCACACGGATGAGAAACCACAATTCAGCATGCTTTAGTAGCATATTGCCTACTTTCCAACTACCTGTTGATTCACCCTAAGGCCCCAAATTAGGGTTAGCAAACTCAGGCTAGGGTTAGGATTAGAATAACTATGGCATATCCAGACATCAACATGTGTTTTTATGACAGTTCTGCTCCCCACACGGATGAGAAACCACAATTCAGCTTGCTTTAGTAGCATATTGCCTACTTTCCAACTACCTGTTGATTCACCCTAAGGCCCCAAATTAGGGTTAGCAAACTCAGGCTAGGGTTAGGGTTAGAAAAACTATGGCATATCCAGACATCAATAAGTGTTTTTATAACAGTTCTGCTCCCCACACGGATGAGAAACCACAATTCAGCTTGCTTTAGTAGCATATTGCCTACTTTCCAACTACCTGTTGATTCACCCTAAGGCCCCAAATTAGGGTTAGCAAACTCAGGCTAGGGTTAAGGTTAGAAAAACTATGGCATATCCAGACATCAGTAAGTGTTTTTATAACAGTTCTGCTCCCCACACGGATGAGAAACCACAATTCAGCTTGCTTTAGTATCATATTGCCTACTTTCCAACTACCTGTTGATTCACCCTAAGGCCCCAAATTAGGGTTAGTAAACTCAGGCTAGGGTTAAGGTTAGAGAAACTATGGCATATCCAGACATCAACATGTGTTTTTATGACAGTTCTGCTCCCCACACGGATGAGAAACCACAATTCAGCTTGCTTTAGTAGCATATTGCCTACTTTCCAACTACCTGTTGATTCACCCTAAGGCCCCAAATTAGGGTTAGCAAACTCAGGCTAGGGTTAGGGTTAGAAAAACCTATGGCATATCCAGACATCAACATGTGTTTTTATGACAGTTCTGCTCCCCACACGGATGAGAAAACAAAATTCAGCATGCTTTAGTAGCATATTGCCTACTTTCCAACTACCTGTTGATTCACCCTAAGGCCCCAAATTAGGGTTAGTAAACTCAGGCTAGGGTTAGGGTTAGAAAAACTATGGCATATCCAGACATCAACATGTGTTTTTATGACAGTTCTGCTCCCCACACGGATGAGAAACCACAATTCAGCTTGCTTTAGTAGCATATTGCCTACTTTCCAACTACCTGTTGATTCACCCTAAGGCCCCAAATTAGGGTTAGCAAACTCAGGCTAGGGTTAGGGTTAGAAAAACTATGGCATATCCAGACATCAACATGTGTTTTTATGACAGTACTGCTCCCCACACGGATGAGAAAACAAAATTCAGCATGCTTTAGTAGCATATTGCCTACTTTCCAACTACCTGTTGATTCACCCTAAGGCCCCAAATTAGGGTTAGCAAACTCAGGCTAGGGTTAGGGTTAGAAAAACTATGGCATATCCAGACATCAATAAGTGTTTTTATGACAGTTCTGCTCCCCACACGGATGAGAAACCACAATTAAGCATGCTTTAGTAGCATATTGCCAAACTTCCAACTACCTGTTGATTCACCCTAAGGCCCCAAATTAGGGTTAGTAAACTCAGGCTAGGGTTAGGGTTAGAAAAACTATGGCATATCCTGACATCAACATGTGTTTTTATGGCAGAACTGCTCCCCACACGGATGAGAAACCACAATTCAGCATGCTTTAGTAGCATATTGCCTACTTTCCAACTACCTGTTGATTCACCCTAAGGCCCCAAATTAGGGTTAGCAAACTCAGGCTAGGGTTAGGATTAGAATAACTATGGCATATCCAGACATCAACATGTGTTTTTATGACAGTTCTGCTCCCCACACGGATGAGAAACCACAATTCAGCTTGCTTTAGTAGCATATTGCCTACTTTCCAACTACCTGTTGATTCACCCTAAGGCCCCAAATTAGGGTTAGCAAACTCAGGCTATGGTTAGGGTTAGAAAAACTATGGCATATCCAGACATCAATAAGTGTTTTTATAACAGTTCTGCTCCCCACACGGATGAGAAACCACAATTCAGCTTGCTTTAGTAGCATATTGCCAAACTTCCAACTACCTGTTGATTCACCCTAAGGCCCCAAATTAGGGTTAGCAAACTCAGGCTAGGGTTAGGGTTAGAAAAACTATGGCATATCCAGACATCAATAAGTGTTTTTATGACAGTTCTGCTCCCCACACGGATGAGAAACCACAATTAAGCATGCTTTAGTAGCATATTGCCAAACTTCCAACTACCTGTTGATTCACCCTAAGGCCCCAAATTAGGGTTAGTAAACTCAGGCTAGGGTTAGGGTTAGAAAAACTATGGCATATCCTGACATCAACATGTGTTTTTATGGCAGAACTGCTCCCCACACGGATGAGAAACCACAATTCAGCATGCTTTAGTAGCATATTGCCTACTTTCCAACTACCTGTTGATTCACCCTAAGGCCCCAAATTAGGGTTAGCAAACTCAGGCTAGGGTTAGGATTAGAATAACTATGGCATATCCAGACATCAACATGTGTTTTTATGACAGTTCTGCTCCCCACACGGATGAGAAACCACAATTCAGCTTGCTTTAGTAGCATATTGCCTACTTTCCAACTACCTGTTGATTCACCCTAAGGCCCCAAATTAGGGTTAGCAAACTCAGGCTAGGGTTAGGGTTAGAAAAACTATGGCATATCCAGACATCAACATGTGTTTTTATGACAGTACTGCTCCCCACACGGATGAGAAAACAAAATTCAGCATGCTTTAGTAGCATATTGCCTACTTTCCAACTACCTGTTGATTCACCCTAAGGCCCCAAATTAGGGTTAGCAAACTCAGGCTAGGGTTAGGGTTAGAAAAACTATGGCATATCCAGACATCAATAAGTGTTTTTATGACAGTTCTGCTCCCCACACGGATGAGAAACCACAATTAAGCATGCTTTAGTAGCATATTGCCAAACTTCCAACTACCTGTTGATTCACCCTAAGGCCCCAAATTAGGGTTAGTAAACTCAGGCTAGGGTTAGGGTTAGAAAAACTATGGCATATCCTGACATCAACATGTGTTTTTATGGCAGAACTGCTCCCCACACGGATGAGAAACCACAATTCAGCATGCTTTAGTAGCATATTGCCTACTTTCCAACTACCTGTTGATTCACCCTAAGGCCCCAAATTAGGGTTAGCAAACTCAGGCTAGGGTTAGGATTAGAATAACTATGGCATATCCAGACATCAACATGTGTTTTTATGACAGTTCTGCTCCCCACACGGATGAGAAACCACAATTCAGCTTGCTTTAGTAGCATATTGCCTACTTTCCAACTACCTGTTGATTCACCCTAAGGCCCCAAATTAGGGTTAGCAAACTCAGGCTATGGTTAGGGTTAGAAAAACTATGGCATATCCAGACATCAATAAGTGTTTTTATAACAGTTCTGCTCCCCACACGGATGAGAAACCACAATTCAGCTTGCTTTAGTAGCATATTGCCAAACTTCCAACTACCTGTTGATTCACCCTAAGGCCCCAAATTAGGGTTAGCAAACTCAGGCTAGGGTTAGGGTTAGAAAAACTATGGCATATCCAGACATCAATAAGTGTTTTTATGACAGTTCTGCTCCCCACACGGATGAGAAACCACAATTAAGCATGCTTTAGTAGCATATTGCCAAACTTCCAACTACCTGTTGATTCACCCTAAGGCCCCAAATTAGGGTTAGTAAACTCAGGCTAGGGTTAGGGTTAGAAAAACTATGGCATATCCTGACATCAACATGTGTTTTTATGGCAGAACTGCTCCCCACACGGATGAGAAACCACAATTCAGCATGCTTTAGTAGCATATTGCCTACTTTCCAACTACCTGTTGATTCACCCTAAGGCCCCAAATTAGGGTTAGCAAACTCAGGCTAGGGTTAGGATTAGAATAACTATGGCATATCCAGACATCAACATGTGTTTTTATGACAGTTCTGCTCCCCACACGGATGAGAAACCACAATTCAGCTTGCTTTAGTAGCATATTGCCTACTTTCCAACTACCTGTTGATTCACCCTAAGGCCCCAAATTAGGGTTAGCAAACTCAGGCTATGGTTAGGGTTAGAAAAACTATGGCATATCCAGACATCAATAAGTGTTTTTATAACAGTTCTGCTCCCCACACGGATGAGAAACCACAATTCAGCTTGCTTTAGTAGCATATTGCCAAACTTCCAACTACCTGTTGATTCACCCTAAGGCCCCAAATTAGGGTTAGCAAACTCAGGCTAGGGTTAGGGTTAGAAAAACTATGGCATATCCAGACATCAATAAGTGTTTTTATGACAGTTCTGCTCCCCACACGGATGAGAAACCACAATTAAGCATGCTTTAGTAGCATATTGCCAAACTTCCAACTACCTGTTGATTCACCCTAAGGCCCCAAATTAGGGTTAGTAAACTCAGGCTAGGGTTAGGGTTAGAAAAACTATGGCATATCCTGACATCAACATGTGTTTTTATGGCAGAACTGCTCCCCACACGGATGAGAAACCACAATTCAGCATGCTTTAGTAGCATATTGCCTACTTTCCAACTACCTGTTGATTCACCCTAAGGCCCCAAATTAGGGTTAGCAAACTCAGGCTAGGGTTAGGATTAGAATAACTATGGCATATCCAGACATCAACATGTGTTTTTATGACAGTTCTGCTCCCCACACGGATGAGAAACCACAATTCAGCTTGCTTTAGTAGCATATTGCCTACTTTCCAACTACCTGTTGATTCACCCTAAGGCCCCAAATTAGGGTTAGCAAACTCAGGCTATGGTTAGGGTTAGAAAAACTATGGCATATCCAGACATCAATAAGTGTTTTTATAACAGTTCTGCTCCCCACACGGATGAGAAACCACAATTCAGCTTGCTTTAGTAGCATATTGCCTACTTTCCAACTACCTGTTGATTCACCCTAAGGCCCCAAATTAGGGTTAGCAAACTCAGGCTATGGTTAGGGTTAGAAAAACTATGGCATATCCAGACATCAATAAGTGTTTTTATGACAGTACTGCTCCCCACACGGATGAGAAACCACAATTCAGCTTGCTTTAGTAGCATATTGCCTACTTTCCAACTACCTGTTGATTCACCCTAAGGCCCCAAATTAGGGTTAGTAAACTCAGGCTAGGGTTAGGGGTAGAAAAACTATGGCATATCCAGACATCAACATGTGTTTTTATGACAGTACTGCTCCCCACACGGATGAGAAACCACAATTCAGCTTGCTTTAGTATCATATTGCCTACTTTCCAACTACCTGTTGATTCACCTTAAGGCCCCAAATTAGGGTTAGTAAACTCAGGCTAGGGTTAGGGTTAGAAAAACTATGGCATATCCAGACATCAACATGTGTTTTTATGACAGTTCTGCTCCCCACATGGATGAGAAACCATAATTCAGCATGCTTTAGTAGCATATTGCCTACTTTCCAACTACCTGTTGATTCACCCTAAGGCCCCAAATTAGGGTTTGCAATCTGAGGCTAGGGTTAAAAAAACTATGGCATATCCAGACATCAACATGTGTTTTTATGACAGTACTGCTCCCCACACGGATGAGAAAACAAAATTCAGCATGCTTTAGTAGCATATTGCCTACTTTCCAACTACCTGTTGATTCACCCTAAGGCCCCAAATTAGGCTTAGCAAACTCAGGCTAGGGTTCGGGTTAGAAAAACTATGGCATATCCAGACATCAATAAGTGTTTTTATAACAGTTCTGCTCCCCACACGGATGAGAAACCACAATTCAGCTTGCTTTAGTAGCATATTGCCTACTTTCCAACTACCTGTTGATTCACCCTAAGGCCCCAAATTAGGGTTAGCAAACTCAGGCTAGGGTTAGGGTTAGAAAAACTATGGCATATCCAGACATCAATAAGTGTTTTTTTAACAGTTCTGCTCCCCACACGGATGAGAAACCACAATTCAGCTTGCTTTAGTAGCATATTGCCTACTTTCCAACTACCTGTTGATTCACCCTAAGGCCCCAAATTAGGGTTAGTAAACTCAGGCTACGGTTAGGGGTAGAAAAACTATGGCATATCCAGACATCAACATGTGTTTTTATGACAGTACTGCTCCCCACACGGATGAGAAACCACAATTCAGCTTGCTTTAGTATCATATTGCCTACTTTCCAACTACCTGTTGATTCACCCTAAGGCCCCAAATTAGGGTTAGTAAACTCAGGCTAGGGTTAAGGTTAGAGAAACTATGGCATATCCAGACATCAACATGTGTTTTTATGACAGTTCTGCTCCCCACACGGATGAGAAACCACAATTCAGCTTGCTTTAGTAGCATATTGCCTACTTTCCAACTACCTGTTGATTCACCCTAAGGCCCCAAATTAGGGTTAGCAAACTCAGGCTAGGGTTAGGGTTAGAAAAATCTATGGCATATCAAGACATCAACATGTGTTTTTATGACAGTTCTGCTCCCCACACGGATGAGAAAACAAAATTCAGCATGCTTTAGTAGCATATTGCCTACTTTCCAACTACCTGTTGATTCACCCTAAGGCCCCAAATTAGGGTTAGTAAACTCAGGCTAGGGTTAGGGTTAGAAAAACTATGGCATATCCAGACATCAACATGTGTTTTTATGACAGTACTGCTCCCCACACGGATGAGAAAACAAAATTCAGCATGCTTTAGTAGCATATTGCCTACTTTCCAACTACCTGTTGATTCACCCTAAGGCCCCAAATTAGGCTTAGCAAACTCAGGCTAGGGTTCGGGTTAGAAAAACTATGGCATATCCAGACATCAATAAGTGTTTTTATGACAGTTCTGCTCCCCACATGGATGAGAAACCACAATTCAGCTTGCTTTAGTAGCATATTGCCTACTTTCCAACTACCTGTTGATTCACCCTAAGGCCCCAAATTAGGGTTAGTAAACTCAGGCTATGGTTAGGGTTAGAAAAACTATGGCATATCCAGACATCAACATGTGTTTTTATGACAGTTCTGCTCCCCACACGGATGAGAAACCACAATTCAGCTTGCTTTAGTAGCATATTGCCTACTTTCCAACTACCTGTTGATTCACCCTAAGGCCCCAAATTAGGGTTAGCAAACTCAGGCTAGGGTTAGGGTTAGAAAAACTATGGCATATCCAGACATCAACATGTGTTTTTATGACAGTACTGCTCCCCACACGGATGAGAAAACAAAATTCAGCATGCTTTAGTAGCATATTGCCTACTTTCCAACTACCTGTTGATTCACCCTAAGGCCCCAAATTACGGTTAGCAAACTCAGGCTAGGGTTAGGGTTAGAAAAACTATGGCATATCCAGACATCAATAAGTGTTTTTATGACAGTTCTGCTCCCCACACGGATGAGAAACCACAATTCAGCTTGCTTTAGTAGCATATTGCCTACTTTCCAACTACCTGTTGATTCACCCTAAGGCCCCAAATTAGGGTTAGTAAACTCAGGCTAGGGTTAGGGTTAGAAAAACTATGGCATATCCAGACATCAACATGTGTTTTTATGACAGTTCTGCTCCCCACACGGATGAGAAACCACAATTAAGCATGCTTTAGTAGCATATTGCCTACTTTCCAACTACCTGTTGATTCACCCTAAGGCCCCAAATTAGGGTTAGTAAACTCAGGCTAGGGTTAGGGATAGAAAAACTATGGCATATCCAGACATCAACATGTGTTTTTATGGCAGTACTGCTCCCCACACGGATGAGAAACCACAATTCAGCTTGCTTTAGTAGCATATTGCCTACTTTCCAACTACCTGTTGATTCACTCTGAGGCCCCAAATTAGGGTTAGTAAACTCAGGCTAGGGTTAGGGATAGAAAAACTATGGCATATCCAGACATCAACATGTGTTTTTATGGCAGTACTGCTCCCCACACGGATGAGAAAACAAAATTCAGCATGCTTTAGTAGCATATTGCCTACTTTCCAACTACCTGTTGATTCACCCTAAGGCCCCAAATTAGGGTTAGTAAACTCAGGCTATGGTTAAGGTTAGAAAAACTATGGCATATCCAGACATCAACATGTGTTTTTATGACAGTACTGCTCCCCACACGGATGAGAAAACAAAATTCAGCATGCTTTAGTAGCATATTGCCTACTTTCCAACTACCTGTTGATTCACCCTAAGGCCCCAAATTAGGGTTAGCAAACTCAGGCTAGGGTTAGGGTTAGAAAAACTATGGCATATCCAGACATCAATAAGTGTTTTTATGACAGTTCTGCTCCCCACACGGATGAGAAACCACAATTCAGCTTGCTTTAGTAGCATATTGCCTACTTTCCAACTACCTGTTGATTCACCCTAAGGCCCCAAATTAGGGTTAGTAAACTCAGGCTAGGGTTAGGGTTAGAAAAACTATGGCATATCCAGACATCAACATGTGTTTTTATGACAGTTCTGCTCCCCACACGGATGAGAAACCACAATTCAGCTTGCTTTAGTAGCATATTGCCTACTTTCCAACTACCTGTTGATTCACCCTAAGGCCCCAAATTAGGGTTAGCAAACTCAGGCTAGGGTTAGGGTTAGAAAAACTATGGCATATCCAGACATCAACATGTGTTTTTATGACAGTACTGCTCCCCACACGGATGAGAAAACAAAATTCAGCATGCTTTAGTAGCATATTGCCTACTTTCCAACTACCTGTTGATTCACCCTAAGGCCCCAAATTAGGGTTAGCAAACTCAGGCTAGGGTTAGGGTTAGAAAAACTATGGCATATCCAGACATCAATAAGTGTTTTTATGACAGTTCTGCTCCCCACACGGATGAGAAACCACAATTCAGCTTGCTTTAGTAGCATATTGCCTACTTTCCAACTACCTGTTGATTCACCCTAAGGCCCCAAATTAGGGTTAGTAAACTCAGGCTAGGGTTAGGGTTAGAAAAACTATGGCATATCCAGACATCAACATGTGTTTTTATGACAGTACTGCTCCCCACACGGATGAGAAAACAAAATTCAGCATGCTTTAGTAGCATATTGCCTACTTTCCAACTACCTGTTGATTCACCCTAAGGCCCCAAATTAGGGTTAGCAAACTCAGGCTAGGGTTAGGGTTAGAAAAACTATGGCATATCCAGACATCAACATGTGTTTTTATGACAGTTCTGCTCCCCACACGGATGAGAAACCACAATTCAGCTTGCTTTAGTAGCATATTGCCTACTTTCCAACTACCTGTTGATTCACCCTAAGGCCCCAAATTAGGGTTAGCAAACTCAGGCTAGGGTCAGGGTTAGAAAAACTATGGCATATCCAGACATCAACATGTGTTTTTATGACAGTACTGCTCCCCACACGGATGAGAAAACAAAATTCAGCATGCTTTAGTAGCATATTGCCTACTTTCCAACTACCTGTTGATTCACCCTAAGGCCCCAAATTAGGGTTAGCAAACTCAGGCTAGGGTTAGGGTTAGAAAAACTATGGCATATCCAGACATCAACATGTGTTTTTATGACAGTTCTGCTCCCCACACGGATGAGAAACCACAATTCAGCTTGCTTTAGTAGCATATTGCCTACTTTCCAACTACCTGTTGATTCACCCTAAGGCCCCAAATTAGGGTTAGTAAACTCAGGCTAGGGTTAGGGTTAGAAAAACTATGGCATATCCAGACATCAACATGTGTTTTTATGACAGTTCTGCTCCCCACAGGGATGAGAAACCACAATTCAGCTTGCTTTAGTAGCATATTGCCTACTTTCCAACTACCTGTTGATTCACCCTAAGGCCCCAAATTAGGGTTAGCAAACTCAGGCTAGGGTTAGGGTTAGAAAAACTATGGCATATCCAGACATCAACATGTGTTTTTATGACAGTACTGCTCCCCACACGGATGAGAAAACAAAATTCAGCATGCTTTAGTAGCATATTGCCTACTTTCCAACTACCTGTTGATTCACCCTAAGGCCCCAAATTAGGGTTAGCAAACTAAGGCTAAGGTTAGGGTTAGAAAAACTATGGCATATCCAGACATCAATAAGTGTTTTTATAACAGTTCTGCTCCCCACATGGATGAGAAACCACAATTCAGCATGCTTTAGTAGCATATTGCCTACTTTCCAACTACCTGTTGATTCACCCTAAGGCCCCAAATTAGGGTTTGCAAACTGAGGCTAGGGTTAGGGTTAGAAAAACTATGGCATATCCAGACATCAACATGTGTTTTTATGACAGTTCTGCTCCCCACACGGATGAGAAACCACAATTAAGCATGCTTTAGTAGCATATTGCCAACTTTCCAACTACCTGTTGATTCACCCTAAGGCCCCAAATTAGGGTTAGTAAACTCAGGCTAGGGTTAGGGTTAGAAAAACTATGGCATATCCTGACATCAACATGTGTTTTTATGGCAGAACTGCTCCCCACACGGATGAGAAACCACAATTCAGCATGCTTTAATAGCATATTGCCTACTTTCCAACTACCTGTTGATTCACCCTAAGGCCCCAAATTAGGGTTAGCAAACTCAGGCTAGGGTTAGGATTAGAATAACTATGGCATATCCAGACATCAACATGTGTTTTTATGACAGTTCTGCTCCCCACACGGATGAGAAACCACAATTCAGCTTGCTTTAGTAGCATATTGCCTACTTTCCAACTACCTGTTGATTCACCATAAGGCCCCAAATTAGGGTTAGCAAACTCAGGCTAGGGTTAGGGTTAGAAAAACTATGGCATATCCAGACATCAACATGTGTTTTTATGACAGTTCTGCTCCCCACATGGATGAGAAACCACAATTCAGCATGCTTTAGTAGCATATTGCCTACTTTCCAACTACCTGTTGATTCACCCTAAGGCCCCAAATTAGGGTTAGCAAACTCAGGCTAGGGTTAGGGTTAGAAAAATCTATGGCATATCAAGACATCAACATGTGTTTTTATGACAGTTCTGCTCCCCACACGGATGAGAAAACAAAATTCAGCATGCTTTAGTAGCATATTGCCTACTTTCCAACTACCTGTTGATTCACCCTAAGGCCCCAAATTAGGGTTAGTAAACTCAGGCTAGGGTTAGGGTTAGAAAAACTATGGCATATCCAGACATCAACATGTGTTTTTATGACAGTTCTGCTCCCCACACGGATGAGAAACCACAATTCAGCTTGCTTTAGTAGCATATTGCCTACTTTCCAACTACCTGTTGATTCACCCTAAGGCCCCAAATTAGGGTTAGCAAACTCAGGCTATGGTTAGGGTTAGAAAAACTATGGCATATCCAGACATCAACATGTGTTTTTATGACAGTTCTGCTCCCCACACGGATGAGAAACCACAATTCAGCTTGCTTTAGTAGCATATTGCCTACTTTCCAACTACCTGTTGATTCACCCTAAGTCCCCAAATTAGGGTTAGCAAACACAGGCTAGGGTTAGGGTTAGAAAAATCTATGGCATATCAAGACATCAACATGTGTTTTTATGACAGTTCTGCTCCCCACACGGATGAGAAAACAAAATTCAGCATGCTTTAGTAGCATATTGCCTACTTTCCAACTACCTGTTGATTCACCCTAAGGCCCCAAATTAGGGTTAGTAAACTCAGGTTAGGGTTAGGGTTAGAAAAACTATGGCATATCCAGACATCAACATGTGTTTTTATGACAGTACTGCTCCCCACACGGATGAGAAAACAAAATTCAGCATGCTTTAGTAGCATATTGCCTACTTTCCAACTACCTGTTGATTCACCCTAAGGCCCCAAATTAGGGTTAGCAAACTCAGGCTAGGGTTAGGGTTAGAAAAACTATGGCATATCCAGACATCAATAAGTGTTTTTATGACAGTTCTGCTCCCCACATGGATGAGAAACCACAATTCAGCTTGCTTTAGTAGCATATTGCCTACTTTCCAACTACCTGTTGATTCACCCTAAGGCCCCAAATTAGGGTTAGTAAACTCAGGCTATGGTTAGGGTTAGAAAAACTATGGCATATCCAGACATCAACATGTGTTTTTATGACAGTTCTGCTCCCCACACGGATGAGAAACCACAATTCAGCTTGCTTTAGTAGCATATTGCCTACTTTCCAACTACCTGTTGATTCACCCTAAGGCCCCAAATTAGGGTTAGCAAACTCAGGCTAGGGTTAGGGTTAGAAAAACTATGGCATATCCAGACATCAACATGTGTTTTTATGACAGTACTGCTCCCCACACGGATGAGAAAACAAAATTCAGCATGCTTTAGTAGCATATTGCCTACTTTCCAACTACCTGTTGATTCACCCTAAGGCCCCAAATTACGGTTAGCAAACTCAGGCTAGGGTTAGGGTTAGAAAAACTATGGCATATCCAGACATCAATAAGTGTTTTTATGACAGTTCTGCTCCCCACACGGATGAGAAACCACAATTCAGCTTGCTTTAGTAGCATATTGCCTACTTTCCAACTACCTGTTGATTCACCCTAAGGCCCCAAATTAGGGTTAGTAAACTCAGGCTAGGGTTAGGGTTAGAAAAACTATGGCATATCCAGACATCAACATGTGTTTTTATGACAGTTCTGCTCCCCACACGGATGAGAAACCACAATTAAGCATGCTTTAGTAGCATATTGCCTACTTTCCAACTACCTGTTGATTCACCCTAAGGCCCCAAATTAGGGTTAGTAAACTCAGGCTAGGGTTAGGGATAGAAAAACTATGGCATATCCAGACATCAACATGTGTTTTTATGGCAGTACTGCTCCCCACACGGATGAGAAACCACAATTCAGCTTGCTTTAGTAGCATATTGCCTACTTTCCAACTACCTGTTGATTCACTCTGAGGCCCCAAATTAGGGTTAGTAAACTCAGGCTAGGGTTAGGGATAGAAAAACTATGGCATATCCAGACATCAACATGTGTTTTTATGGCAGTACTGCTCCCCACACGGATGAGAAAACAAAATTCAGCATGCTTTAGTAGCATATTGCCTACTTTCCAACTACCTGTTGATTCACCCTAAGGCCCCAAATTAGGGTTAGTAAACTCAGGCTATGGTTAAGGTTAGAAAAACTATGGCATATCCAGACATCAACATGTGTTTTTATGACAGTACTGCTCCCCACACGGATGAGAAAACAAAATTCAGCATGCTTTAGTAGCATATTGCCTACTTTCCAACTACCTGTTGATTCACCCTAAGGCCCCAAATTAGGGTTAGCAAACTCAGGCTAGGGTTAGGGTTAGAAAAACTATGGCATATCCAGACATCAATAAGTGTTTTTATGACAGTTCTGCTCCCCACACGGATGAGAAACCACAATTCAGCTTGCTTTAGTAGCATATTGCCTACTTTCCAACTACCTGTTGATTCACCCTAAGGCCCCAAATTAGGGTTAGTAAACTCAGGCTAGGGTTAGGGTTAGAAAAACTATGGCATATCCAGACATCAACATGTGTTTTTATGACAGTTCTGCTCCCCACACGGATGAGAAACCACAATTCAGCTTGCTTTAGTAGCATATTGCCTACTTTCCAACTACCTGTTGATTCACCCTAAGGCCCCAAATTAGGGTTAGCAAACTCAGGCTAGGGTTAGGGTTAGAAAAACTATGGCATATCCAGACATCAACATGTGTTTTTATGACAGTACTGCTCCCCACACGGATGAGAAAACAAAATTCTGCATGCTTTAGTAGCATATTGCCTACTTTCCAACTACCTGTTGATTCACCCTAAGGCCCCAAATTAGGGTTAGCAAACTCAGGCTAGGGTTAGGGTTAGAAAAACTATGGCATATCCAGACATCAATAAGTGTTTTTATGACAGTTCTGCTCCCCACACGGATGAGAAACCACAATTCAGCTTGCTTTAGTAGCATATTGCCTACTTTCCAACTACCTGTTGATTCACCCTAAGGCCCCAAATTAGGGTTAGTAAACTCAGGCTAGGGTTAGGGTTAGAAAAACTATGGCATATCCAGACATCAACATGTGTTTTTATGACAGTACTGCTCCCCACACGGATGAGAAAACAAAATTCAGCATGCTTTAGTAGCATATTGCCTACTTTCCAACTACCTGTTGATTCACCCTAAGGCCCCAAATTAGGGTTAGCAAACTCAGGCTAGGGTTAGGGTTAGAAAAACTATGGCATATCCAGACATCAACATGTGTTTTTATGACAGTTCTGCTCCCCACACGGATGAGAAACCACAATTCAGCTTGCTTTAGTAGCATATTGCCTACTTTCCAACTACCTGTTGATTCACCCTAAGGCCCCAAATTAGGGTTAGCAAACTCAGGCTAGGGTTAGGGTTAGAAAAACTATGGCATATCCAGACATCAACATGTGTTTTTATGACAGTACTGCTCCCCACACGGATGAGAAAACAAAATTCAGCATGCTTTAGTAGCATATTGCCTACTTTCCAACTACCTGTTGATTCACCCTAAGGCCCCAAATTAGGGTTAGCAAACTCAGGCTAGGGTTAGGGTTAGAAAAACTATGGCATATCCAGACATCAACATGTGTTTTTATGACAGTTCTGCTCCCCACACGGATGAGAAACCACAATTCAGCTTGCTTTAGTAGCATATTGCCTACTTTCCAACTACCTGTTGATTCACCCTAAGGCCCCAAATTAGGGTTAGTAAACTCAGGCTAGGGTTAGGGTTAGAAAAACTATGGCATATCCAGACATCAACATGTGTTTTTATGACAGTTCTGCTCCCCACAGGGATGAGAAACCACAATTCAGCTTGCTTTAGTAGCATATTGCCTACTTTCCAACTACCTGTTGATTCACCCTAAGGCCCCAAATTAGGGTTAGCAAACTCAGGCTAGGGTTAGGGTTAGAAAAACTATGGCATATCCAGACATCAACATGTGTTTTTATGACAGTACTGCTCCCCACACGGATGAGAAAACAAAATTCAGCATGCTTTAGTAGCATATTGCCTACTTTCCAACTACCTGTTGATTCACCCTAAGGCCCCAAATTAGGGTTAGCAAACTCAGGCTAGGGTTAGGGTTAGAAAAACTATGGCATATCCAGACATCAACATGTGTTTTTATGACAGTTCTGCTCCCCACACGGATGAGAAACCACAATTCAGCTTGCTTTAGTAGCATATTGCCTACTTTCCAACTACCTGTTGATTCACCCTAAGGCCCCAAATTAGGGTTAGCAAACTCAGGCTAGGGTTAGGGTTAGAAAAACTATGGCATATCCAGACATCAACATGTGTTTTTATGACAGTACTGCTCCCCACACGGATGAGAAAACAAAATTCAGCATGCTTTAGTAGCATATTGCCTACTTTCCAACTACCTGTTGATTCACCCTAAGGCCCCAAATTAGGGTTAGCAAACTCAGGCTAGGGTTAGGGTTAGAAAAACTATGGCATATCCAGACATCAACATGTGTTTTTATGACAGTTCTGCTCCCCACACGGATGAGAAACCACAATTCAGCTTGCTTTAGTAGCATATTGCCTACTTTCCAACTACCTGTTGATTCACCCTAAGGCCCCAAATTAGGGTTAGTAAACTCAGGCTAGGGTTAGGGTTAGAAAAACTATGGCATATCCAGACATCAACATGTGTTTTTATGACAGTTCTGCTCCCCACAGGGATGAGAAACCACAATTCAGCTTGCTTTAGTAGCATATTGCCTACTTTCCAACTACCTGTTGATTCACCCTAAGGCCCCAAATTAGGGTTAGCAAACTCAGGCTAGGGTTAGGGTTAGAAAAACTATGGCATATCCAGACATCAACATGTGTTTTTATGACAGTACTGCTCCCCACACGGATGAGAAAACAAAATTCAGCATGCTTTAGTAGCATATTGCCTACTTTCCAACTACCTGTTGATTCACCCTAAGGCCCCAAATTAGGGTTAGCAAACTAAGGCTAAGGTTAGGGTTAGAAAAACTATGGCATATCCAGACATCAATAAGTGTTTTTATAACAGTTCTGCTCCCCACATGGATGAGAAACCACAATTCAGCATGCTTTAGTAGCATATTGCCTACTTTCCAACTACCTGTTGATTCACCCTAAGGCCCCAAATTAGGGTTTGCAAACTGAGGCTAGGGTTAGGGTTAGAAAAACTATGGCATATCCAGACATCAACATGTGTTTTTATGACAGTTCTGCTCCCCACACGGATGAGAAACCACAATTAAGCATGCTTTAGTAGCATATTGCCAACTTTCCAACTACCTGTTGATTCACCCTAAGGCCCCAAATTAGGGTTAGTAAACTCAGGCTAGGGTTAGGGTTAGAAAAACTATGGCATATCCTGACATCAACATGTGTTTTTATGGCAGAACTGCTCCCCACACGGATGAGAAACCACAATTCAGCATGCTTTAATAGCATATTGCCTACTTTCCAACTACCTGTTGATTCACCCTAAGGCCCCAAATTAGGGTTAGCAAACTCAGGCTAGGGTTCGGGTTAGAAAAACTATGGCATATCCAGACATCAATAAGTGTTTTTATAACAGTTCTGCTCCCCACACGGATGAGAAACCACAATTCAGCTTGCTTTAGTAGCATATTGCCTACTTTCCAACTACCTGTTGATTCACCCTAAGGCCCCAAATTAGGGTTAGCAAACTCAGGCTAGGGTTAGGGTTAGAAAAACTATGGCATATCCAGACATCAATAAGTGTTTTTTTAACAGTTCTGCTCCCCACACGGATGAGAAACCACAATTCAGCTTGCTTTAGTAGCATATTGCCTACTTTCCAACTACCTGTTGATTCACCCTAAGGCCCCAAATTAGGGTTAGTAAACTCAGGCTACGGTTAGGGGTAGAAAAACTATGGCATATCCAGACATCAACATGTGTTTTTATGACAGTACTGCTCCCCACACGGATGAGAAACCACAATTCAGCTTGCTTTAGTATCATATTGCCTACTTTCCAACTACCTGTTGATTCACCCTAAGGCCCCAAATTAGGGTTAGTAAACTCAGGCTAGGGTTAAGGTTAGAGAAACTATGGCATATCCAGACATCAACATGTGTTTTTATGACAGTTCTGCTCCCCACACGGATGAGAAACCACAATTCAGCTTGCTTTAGTAGCATATTGCCTACTTTCCAACTACCTGTTGATTCACCCTAAGGCCCCAAATTAGGGTTAGCAAACTCAGGCTAGGGTTAGGGTTAGAAAAATCTATGGCATATCAAGACATCAACATGTGTTTTTATGACAGTTCTGCTCCCCACACGGATGAGAAAACAAAATTCAGCATGCTTTAGTAGCATATTGCCTACTTTCCAACTACCTGTTGATTCACCCTAAGGCCCCAAATTAGGGTTAGTAAACTCAGGCTAGGGTTAGGGTTAGAAAAACTATGGCATATCCAGACATCAACATGTGTTTTTATGGCAGTACTGCTCCCCACACGGATGAGAAACCACAATTCAGCTTGCTTTAGTAGCATATTGCCTACTTTCCAACTACCTGTTGATTCACTCTGAGGCCCCAAATTAGGGTTAGTAAACTCAGGCTAGGGTTAGGGATAGAAAAACTATGGCATATCCAGACATCAACATGTGTTTTTATGGCAGTACTGCTCCCCACACGGATGAGAAAACAAAATTCAGCATGCTTTAGTAGCATATTGCCTACTTTCCAACTACCTGTTGATTCACCCTAAGGCCCCAAATTAGGGTTAGTAAACTCAGGCTATGGTTAAGGTTAGAAAAACTATGGCATATCCAGACATCAACATGTGTTTTTATGACAGTACTGCTCCCCACACGGATGAGAAAACAAAATTCAGCATGCTTTAGTAGCATATTGCCTACTTTCCAACTACCTGTTGATTCACCCTAAGGCCCCAAATTAGGGTTAGCAAACTCAGGCTAGGGTTAGGGTTAGAAAAACTATGGCATATCCAGACATCAATAAGTGTTTTTATGACAGTTCTGCTCCCCACACGGATGAGAAACCACAATTCAGCTTGCTTTAGTAGCATATTGCCTACTTTCCAACTACCTGTTGATTCACCCTAAGGCCCCAAATTAGGGTTAGTAAACTCAGGCTAGGGTTAGGGTTAGAAAAACTATGGCATATCCAGACATCAACATGTGTTTTTATGACAGTTCTGCTCCCCACACGGATGAGAAACCACAATTCAGCTTGCTTTAGTAGCATATTGCCTACTTTCCAACTACCTGTTGATTCACCCTAAGGCCCCAAATTAGGGTTAGCAAACTCAGGCTAGGGTTAGGGTTAGAAAAATCTATGGCATATCAAGACATCAACATGTGTTTTTATGACAGTTCTGCTCCCCACACGGATGAGAAAACAAAATTCAGCATGCTTTAGTAGCATATTGCCTACTTTCCAACTACCTGTTGATTCACCCTAAGGCCCCAAATTAGGGTTAGTAAACTCAGGCTAGGGTTAGGGTTAGAAAAACTATGGCATATCCAGACATCAACATGTGTTTTTATGGCAGTACTGCTCCCCACACGGATGAGAAACCACAATTCAGCTTGCTTTAGTAGCATATTGCCTACTTTCCAACTACCTGTTGATTCACTCTGAGGCCCCAAATTAGGGTTAGTAAACTCAGGCTAGGGTTAGGGATAGAAAAACTATGGCATATCCAGACATCAACATGTGTTTTTATGGCAGTACTGCTCCCCACACGGATGAGAAAACAAAATTCAGCATGCTTTAGTAGCATATTGCCTACTTTCCAACTACCTGTTGATTCACCCTAAGGCCCCAAATTAGGGTTAGTAAACTCAGGCTATGGTTAAGGTTAGAAAAACTATGGCATATCCAGACATCAACATGTGTTTTTATGACAGTACTGCTCCCCACACGGATGAGAAAACAAAATTCAGCATGCTTTAGTAGCATATTGCCTACTTTCCAACTACCTGTTGATTCACCCTAAGGCCCCAAATTAGGGTTAGCAAACTCAGGCTAGGGTTAGGGTTAGAAAAACTATGGCATATCCAGACATCAATAAGTGTTTTTATGACAGTTCTGCTCCCCACACGGATGAGAAACCACAATTCAGCTTGCTTTAGTAGCATATTGCCTACTTTCCAACTACCTGTTGATTCACCCTAAGGCTCCAAATTAGGGTTAGTAAACTCAGGCTAGGGTTAGGGTTAGAAAAACTATGGCATATCCAGACATCAACATGTGTTTTTATGACAGTTCTGCTCCCCACACGGATGAGAAACCACAATTCAGCTTGCTTTAGTAGCATATTGCCTACTTTCCAACTACCTGTTGATTCACCCTAAGGCCCCAAATTAGGGTTAGCAAACTCAGGCTAGGGTTAGGGTTAGAAAAACTATGGCATATCCAGACATCAACATGTGTTTTTATGACAGTACTGCTCCCCACACGGATGAGAAAACAAAATTCAGCATGCTTTAGTAGCATATTGCCTACTTTCCAACTACCTGTTGATTCACCCTAAGGCCCCAAATTAGGGTTAGCAAACTCAGGCTAGGGTTAGGGTTAGAAAAACTATGGCATATCCAGACATCAATAAGTGTTTTTATGACAGTTCTGCTCCCCACACGGATGAGAAACCACAATTCAGCTTGCTTTAGTAGCATATTGCCTACTTTCCAACTACCTGTTGATTCACCCTAAGGCCCCAAATTAGGGTTAGTAAACTCAGGCTAGGGTTAGGGTTAGAAAAACTATGGCATATCCAGACATCAACATGTGTTTTTATGACAGTACTGCTCCCCACACGGATGAGAAAACAAAATTCAGCATGCTTTAGTAGCATATTGCCTACTTTCCAACTACCTGTTGATTCACCCTAAGGCCCCAAATTAGGGTTAGCAAACTCAGGCTAGGGTTAGGGTTAGAAAAACTATGGCATATCCAGACATCAACATGTGTTTTTATGACAGTTCTGCTCCCCACACGGATGAGAAACCACAATTCAGCTTGCTTTAGTAGCATATTGCCTACTTTCCAACTACCTGTTGATTCACCCTAAGGCCCCAAATTAGGGTTAGCAAACTCAGGCTAGGGTTAGGGTTAGAAAAACTATGGCATATCCAGACATCAACATGTGTTTTTATGACAGTACTGCTCCCCACACGGATGAGAAAACAAAATTCAGCATGCTTTAGTAGCATATTGCCTACTTTCCAACTACCTGTTGATTCACCCTAAGGCCCCAAATTAGGGTTAGCAAACTCAGGCTAGGGTTAGGGTTAGAAAAACTATGGCATATCCAGACATCAACATGTGTTTTTATGACAGTTCTGCTCCCCACACGGATGAGAAACCACAATTCAGCTTGCTTTAGTAGCATATTGCCTACTTTCCAACTACCTGTTGATTCACCCTAAGGCCCCAAATTAGGGTTAGTAAACTCAGGCTAGGGTTAGGGTTAGAAAAACTATGGCATATCCAGACATCAACATGTGTTTTTATGACAGTTCTGCTCCCCACAGGGATGAGAAACCACAATTCAGCTTGCTTTAGTAGCATATTGCCTACTTTCCAACTACCTGTTGATTCACCCTAAGGCCCCAAATTAGGGTTAGCAAACTCAGGCTAGGGTTAGGGTTAGAAAAACTATGGCATATCCAGACATCAACATGTGTTTTTATGACAGTACTGCTCCCCACACGGATGAGAAAACAAAATTCAGCATGCTTTAGTAGCATATTGCCTACTTTCCAACTACCTGTTGATTCACCCTAAGGCCCCAAATTAGGGTTAGCAAACTAAGGCTAGGGTTAGGGTTAGAAAAACTATGGCATATCCAGACATCAATAAGTGTTTTTATAACAGTTCTGCTCCCCACATGGATGAGAAACCACAATTCAGCATGCTTTAGTAGCATATTGCCTACTTTCCAACTACCTGTTGATTCACCCTAAGGCCCCAAATTAGGGTTTGCAAACTGAGGCTAGGGTTAGGGTTAGAAAAACTATGGCATATCCAGACATCAACATGTGTTTTTATGACAGTTCTGCTCCCCACACGGATGAGAAACCACAATTAAGCATGCTTTAGTAGCATATTGCCAACTTTCCAACTACCTGTTGATTCACCCTAAGGCCCCAAATTAGGGTTAGTAAACTCAGGCTAGGGTTAGGGTTAGAAAAACTATGGCATATCCTGACATCAACATGTGTTTTTATGGCAGAACTGCTCCCCACACGGATGAGAAACCACAATTCAGCATGCTTTAATAGCATATTGCCTACTTTCCAACTACCTGTTGATTCACCCTAAGGCCCCAAATTAGGGTTAGCAAACTCAGGCTAGGGTTAGGATTAGAATAACTATGGCATATCCAGACATCAACATGTGTTTTTATGACAGTTCTGCTCCCCACACGGATGAGAAACCACAATTCAGCTTGCTTTAGTAGCATATTGCCTACTTTCCAACTACCTGTTGATTCACCATAAGGCCCCAAATTAGGGTTAGCAAACTCAGGCTAGGGTTAGGGTTAGAAAAACTATGGCATATCCAGACATCAACATGTGTTTTTATGACAGTTCTGCTCCCCACATGGATGAGAAACCACAATTCAGCATGCTTTAGTAGCATATTGCCTACTTTCCAACTACCTGTTGATTCACCCTAAGGCCCCAAATTAGGGTTAGCAAACTCAGGCTAGGGTTAGGGTTAGAAAAATCTATGGCATATCAAGACATCAACATGTGTTTTTATGACAGTTCTGCTCCCCACACGGATGAGAAAACAAAATTCAGCATGCTTTAGTAGCATATTGCCTACTTTCCAACTACCTGTTGATTCACCCTAAGGCCCCAAATTAGGGTTAGTAAACTCAGGCTAGGGTTAGGGTTAGAAAAACTATGGCATATCCAGACATCAACATGTGTTTTTATGACAGTTCTGCTCCCCACACGGATGAGAAACCACAATTCAGCTTGCTTTAGTAGCATATTGCCTACTTTCCAACTACCTGTTGATTCACCCTAAGGCCCCAAATTAGGGTTAGCAAACTCAGGCTATGGTTAGGGTTAGAAAAACTATGGCATATCCAGACATCAACATGTGTTTTTATGACAGTACTGCTCCCCACACGGATGAGAAAACAAAATTCAGCATGCTTTAGTAGCATATTGCCTACTTTCCAACTACCTGTTGATTCACCCTAAGGCCCCAAATTAGGGTTAGCAAACTCAGGCTAGGGTTAGGGTTAGAAAAACTATGGCATATCCAGACATCAATAAGTGTTTTTATAACAGTTCTGCTCCCCACATGGATGAGAAACCACAATTCAGCATGCTTTAGTAGCATATTGCCTACTTTCCAACTACCTGTTGATTCACCCTAAGGCCCCAAATTAGGGTTTGCAAACTGAGGCTAGGGTTAGGGTTAGAAAAACTATGGCATATCCAGACATCAACATGTGTTTTTATGACAGTTCTGCTCCCCACACGGATGAGAAACCACAATTAAGCATGCTTTAGTAGTATATTGCCAACTTTCCAACTACCTGTTGATTCACCCTAAGGCCCCAAATTAGGGTTAGTAAACTCAGGCTAGGGTTAGGGTTAGAAAAACTATGGCATATCCAGACATCAACATGTGTTTTTATGACAGTACTGCTCCCCACACGGATGAGAAAACAAAATTCAGCATGCTTTAGTAGCATATTGCCTACTTTCCAACTACCTGTTGATTCACCCTAAGGCCCCAAATTAGGGTTAGCAAACTCAGGCTAGGGTTACGGTTAGAAAAACTATGGCATATCCAGACATCAATAAGTGTTTTTATAACAGTTCTGCTCCCCACATGGATGAGAAACCACAATTCAGCATGCTTTAGTAGCATATTGCCTACTTTCCAACTACCTGTTGATTCACCCTAAGGCCCCAAATTAGGGTTTGCAAACTGAGGCTAGGGTTAGGGTTAGAAAAACTATGGCATATCCAGACATCAACATGTGTTTTTATGACAGTTCTGCTCCCCACACGGATGAGAAACCACAATTAAGCATGCTTTAGTAGCATATTGCCTACTTTCCAACTACCTGTTGATTCACCCTAAGGCCCCAAATTAGGGTTAGTAAACTCAGGCTAGGGTTAGGGTTAGAAAAACTATGGCATATCCAGACATCAACATGTGTTTTTATGACAGTTCTGCTCCCCACACGGATGAGAAACCACAATTCAGCTTGCTTTAGTAGCATATTGCCTACTTTCCAACTACCTGTTGATTCACCCTAAGGCCCCAAATTAGGGTTAGCAAACTCAGGCTAGGGTTAGGGTTAGAAAAACTATGGCATATCCAGACATCAACATGTGTTTTTATGACAGTACTGCTCCCCACACGGATGAGAAAACAAAATTCAGCATGCTTTAGTAGCATATTGCCTACTTTCCAACTACCTGTTGATTCACCCTAAGGCCCCAAATTAGGGTTAGCAAACTCAGGCTAGGGTTAGGGTTAGAAAAACTATGGCATATCCAGACATCAATAAGTGTTTTTATAACAGTTCTGCTCCCCACATGGATGAGAAACCACAATTCAGCATGCTTTAGTAGCATATTGCCTACTTTCCAACTACCTGTTGATTCACCCTAAGGCCCCAAATTAGGGTTTGCAAACTGAGGCTAGGGTTAGGGTTAGAAAAACTATGGCATATCCAGACATCAACATGTGTTTTTATGACAGTTCTGCTCCCCACACGGATGAGAAACCACAATTAAGCATGCTTTAGTAGTATATTGCCAACTTTCCAACTACCTGTTGATTCACCCTAAGGCCCCAAATTAGGGTTAGTAAACTCAGGCTAGGGTTAGGGTTAGAAAAACTATGGCATATCCTGACATCAACATGTGTTTTTATGGCAGAACTGCTCCCCACACGGATGAGAAACCACAATTCAGCATGCTTTAATAGCATATTGCCTACTTTCCAACTACCTGTTGATTCACCCTAAGGCCCCAAATTAGGGTTAGCAAACTCAGGCTAGGGTTAGGATTAGAATAACTATGGCATATCCAGACATCAACATGTGTTTTTATGACAGTTCTGCTCCCCACACGGATGAGAAACCACAATTCAGCTTGCTTTAGTAGCATATTGCCTACTTTCCAACTACCTGTTGATTCACCATAAGGCCCCAAATTAGGGTTAGCAAACTCAGGCTAGGGTTAGGGTTAGAAAAACTATGGCATATCCAGACATCAACATGTGTTTTTATGACAGTTCTGCTCCCCACATGGATGAGAAACCACAATTCAGCATGCTTTAGTAGCATATTGCCTACTTTCCAACTACCTGTTGATTCACCCTAAGGCCCCAAATTAGGGTTAGCAAACTCAGGCTAGGGTTAGGATTAGAAATTCTATGGCATATCCAGACATCAACATGTGTTTTTATGACAGTTCTGCTCCCCACACGGATGAGTAAACAAAATTCAACATGCTTTAGTAGCATATTGCCTACTTTCCAACTACCTGTTGATTCACCCTAAGACCCCAAATTAGGGTTAGCAAACTCAGGCTAGGGTTAGGGTTAGAAAAACTATGGTATATCCAGACATCAATAACTGTTTTTATGACAGTTCTGCTCCCCACACGGATGAGAAACCACAATTCAGCTTGCTTTAGTAGCATATTGCCTACTTTCCAACTACCTGTTGATTCACTCTGAGGCCCCAAATTAGGGTTAGGGTTAGCAAACTGAGGCTATGGTTAGGGTTAGAAAAACTATGGCATATCCAGACATCAACATGTGTTTTTATGACAGTTCTGCTCCCCACACGGATGAGAAACCACAATTAAGCATGCTTTAGTAGCATATTGCCTACTTTCCAACTACCTGTTGATTCACCCTAAGGCCCCAAATTAGGGTTAGTAAACTCAGGCTAGGGTTAGGGATAGAAAAACTATGGCATATCCAGACATCAACATGTGTTTTTATGGCAGTACTGCTCCCCACACGGATGAGAAACCACAATTCAGCTTGCTTTAGTAGCATATTGCCTACTTTCCAACTACCTGTTGATTCACTCTGAGGCCCCAAATTAGGGTTAGGGTTAGCAAACTGAGGCTAGGGTTAGGGTTAGAAAAACTATGGCATATCCAGACATCAACATGTGTTTTTATGACAGTTCTGCTCCCCACATGGATGAGAAACCACAATTCAGCATGCTTTAGTAGCATATTGCCTACTTTCCAACTACCTGTTGATTCACCCTAAGGCCCCAAATTAGGGTTAGCAAACTCAGGCTAGGGTTAGGATTAGAAAAACTATGGCATATCCAGACATCAACATGTGTTTTTATGACAGTTCTGCTCCCCACACGGATGAGTATACAAAATTCAACATGCTTTAGTAGCATATTGCCTACTTTCCAACTACCTGTTGATTCACCCTAAGACCCCAAATTAGGGTTAGCAAACTCAGGCTAGGGTTAGGGTTAGAAAAACTATGGCATATCCAGACATCAATAACTGTTTTTATGACAGTTCTGCTCCCCACACGGATGAGAAACCACAATTCAGCTTGCTTTAGTAGCATATTGCCTACTTTCCAACTACCTGTTGATTCACTCTGAGGCCCCAAATTAGGGTTAGGGTTAGCAAACTGAGGCTATGGTTAGGGTTAGAAAAACTATGGCATATCCAGACATCAACATGTGTTTTTATGACAGTTCTGCTCCCCACACGGATGAGAAACCACAATTAAGCATGCTTTAGTAGCATATTGCCTACTTTCCAACTACCTGTTGATTCACCCTAAGGCCCCAAATTAGGGTTAGTAAACTCAGGCTAGGGTTAGGGATAGAAAAACTATGGCATATCCAGACATCAACATGTGTTTTTATGGCAGTACTGCCCCCCACACGGATGAGAAACCACAATTCAGCTTGCTTTAGTAGCATATTGCCTACTTTCCAACTACCTGTTGATTCACCCTAAGGCCCCAAATTAGGGTTAGCAAACTCAGGCTAGGGTTAGGGTTAGAAAAACTATGGCATATCCAGACATCAATAAGTGTTTTTATGACAGTTCTGCTCCCCACACGGATGAGAAACCACAATTCAGCTTGCTTTAGTAGCATATTGCCTACTTTCCAACTACCTGTTGATTCACCCTAAGGCCCCAAATTAGGGTTAGCAAACTCAGGCTAGGGTTAGGGTTAGAAAAACTATGGCATATCCAGACATCAACATGTGTTTTTATGACAGTTCTGCTCCCCACATGGATGAGAAACCACAATTCAGCATGCTTTAGTAGCATATTGCCTACTTTCCAACTACCTGTTGATTCACCCTAAGGCCCCAAATTAGGGTTAGCAAACTCAGGCTAGGGTTAGGATTAGAAATTCTATGGCATATCCAGACATCAACATGTGTTTTTATGACAGTTCTGCTCCCCACACGGATGAGTAAACAAAATTCAACATGCTTTAGTAGCATATTGCCTACTTTCCAACTACCTGTTGATTCACCCTAAGACCCCAAATTAGGGTTAGCAAACTCAGGCTAGGGTTAGGGTTAGAAAAACTATGGTATATCCAGACATCAATAACTGTTTTTATGACAGTTCTGCTCCCCACACGGATGAGAAACCACAATTCAGCTTGCTTTAGTAGCATATTGCCTACTTTCCAACTACCTGTTGATTCACTCTGAGGCCCCAAATTAGGGTTAGGGTTAGCAAACTGAGGCTATGGTTAGGGTTAGAAAAACTATGGCATATCCAGACATCAACATGTGTTTTTATGACAGTTCTGCTCCCCACACGGATGAGAAACCACAATTAAGCATGCTTTAGTAGCATATTGCCTACTTTCCAACTACCTGTTGATTCACCCTAAGGCCCCAAATTAGGGTTAGTAAACTCAGGCTAGGGTTAGGGATAGAAAAACTATGGCATATCCAGACATCAACATGTGTTTTTATGGCAGTACTGCTCCCCACACGGATGAGAAACCACAATTCAGCTTGCTTTAGTAGCATATTGCCTACTTTCCAACTACCTGTTGATTCACTCTGAGGCCCCAAATTAGGGTTAGGGTTAGCAAACTGAGGCTAGGGTTAGGGTTAGAAAAACTATGGCATATCCAGACATCAACATGTGTTTTTATGACAGTTCTGCTCCCCACATGGATGAGAAACCACAATTCAGCATGCTTTAGTAGCATATTGCCTACTTTCCAACTACCTGTTGATTCACCCTAAGGCCCCAAATTAGGGTTAGCAAACTCAGGCTAGGGTTAGGATTAGAAAAACTATGGCATATCCAGACATCAACATGTGTTTTTATGACAGTTCTGCTCCCCACACGGATGAGTATACAAAATTCAACATGCTTTAGTAGCATATTGCCTACTTTCCAACTACCTGTTGATTCACCCTAAGACCCCAAATTAGGGTTAGCAAACTCAGGCTAGGGTTAGGGTTAGAAAAACTATGGCATATCCAGACATCAATAACTGTTTTTATGACAGTTCTGCTCCCCACACGGATGAGAAACCACAATTCAGCTTGCTTTAGTAGCATATTGCCTACTTTCCAACTACCTGTTGATTCACTCTGAGGCCCCAAATTAGGGTTAGGGTTAGCAAACTGAGGCTATGGTTAGGGTTAGAAAAACTATGGCATATCCAGACATCAGCATGTGTTTTTATGACAGTTCTGCTCCCCACACGGATGAGAAACCACAATTAAGCATGCTTTAGTAGCATATTGCCTACTTTCCAACTACCTGTTGATTCACCCTAAGGCCCCAAATTAGGGTTAGTAAACTCAGGCTAGGGTTAGGGATAGAAAAACTATGGCATATCCAGACATCAACATGTGTTTTTATGGCAGTACTGCTCCCCACACGGATGAGAAACCACAATTCAGCTTGCTTTAGTAGCATATTGCCTACTTTCCAACTACCTGTTGATTCACCCTAAGGCCCCAAATTAGGGTTAGCAAACTCAGGCTAGGGTTAGGGTTAGAAAAACTATGGCATATCCAGACATCAATAAGTGTTTTTATGACAGTTCTGCTCCCCACACGGATGAGAAACCACAATTCAGCTTGCTTTAGTAGCATATTGCCTACTTTCCAACTACCTGTTGATTCACCCTAAGGCCCCAAATTAGGGTTAGCAAACTCAGGCTAGGGTTAGGGTTAGAAAAACTATGGCATATCCAGACATCAACATGTGTTTTTATGACAGTACTGCTCCCCACACGGATGAGAAAACAAAATTCAGCATGCTTTAGTAGCATATTGCCTACTTTCCAACTACCTGTTGATTCACCCTAAGGCCCCAAATTAGGGTTAGCAAACTCAGGCTAGGGTTATGGTTAGAAAAACTATGGCATATCCAGACATCAATAAGTGTTTTTATAACAGTTCTGCTCCCCACATGGATGAGAAACCACAATTCAGCATGCTTTAGTAGCATATTGCCTACTTTCCAACTACCTGTTGATTCACCCTAAGGCCCCAAATTAGGGTTTGCAAACTGAGGCTAGGGTTAGGGTTAGAAAAACTATGGCATATCCAGACATCAACATGTGTTTTTATGACAGTTCTGCTCCCCACACGGATGAGAAACCACAATTAAGCATGCTTTAGTAGCATATTGCCAACTTTCCAACTACCTGTTGATTCACCCTAAGGCCCCAAATTAGGGTTAGTAAACTCAGGCTAGGGTTAGGGTTAGAAAATCTATGGCATATCCTGACATCAACATGTGTTTTTATGGCAGAACTGCTCCCCACACGGATGAGAAACCACAATTCAGCATGCTTTAATAGCATATTGCCTACTTTCCAACTACCTGTTGATTCACCCTAAGGCCCCAAATTAGGGTTAGCAAACTCAGGCTAGGGTTAGGATTAGAATAACTATGGCATATCCAGACATCAACATGTGTTTTTATGACAGTTCTGCTCCCCACACGGATGAGAAACCACAATTCAGCTTGCTTTAGTAGCATATTGCCTACTTTCCAACTACCTGTTGATTCACCATAAGGCCCCAAATTAGGGTTAGCAAACTCAGGCTAGGGTTAGGGTTAGAAAAACTATGGCATATCCAGACATCAACATGTGTTTTTATGACAGTTCTGCTCCCCACATGGATGAGAAACCACAATTCAGCATGCTTTAGTAGCATATTGCCTACTTTCCAACTACCTGTTGATTCACCCTAAGGCCCCAAATTAGGGTTAGCAAACTCAGGCTAGGGTTAGGATTAGAAAAACTATGGCATATCCAGACATCAACATGTGTTTTTATGACAGTTCTGCTCCCCACACGGATGAGTAAACAAAATTCAACATGCTTTAGTAGCATATTGCCTACTTTCCAACTACCTGTTGATTCACCCTAAGACCCCAAATTAGGGTTAGCAAACTCAGGCTAGGGTTAGGGTTAGAAAAACTATGGCATATCCAGACATCAATAACTGTTTTTATGACAGTTCTGCTCCCCACACGGATGAGAAACCACAATTCAGCTTGCTTTAGTAGCATATTGCCTACTTTCCAACTACCTGTTGATTCACTCTGAGGCCCCAAATTAGGGTTAGGGTTAGCAAACTGAGGCTATGGTTAGGGTTAGAAAAACTATGGCATATCCAGACATCAACATGTGTTTTTATGACAGTTCTGCTCCCCACACGGATGAGAAACCACAATTAAGCATGCTTTAGTAGCATATTGCCTACTTTCCAACTACCTGTTGATTCACCCTAAGGCCCCAAATTAGGGTTAGTAAACTCAGGCTAGGGTTAGGGATAGAAAAACTATGGCATATCCAGACATCAACATGTGTTTTTATGGCAGTACTGCTCCCCACACGGATGAGAAACCACAATTCAGCTTGCTTTAGTAGCATATTGCCTACTTTCCAACTACCTGTTGATTCACTCTGAGGCCCCAAATTAGGGTTAGGGTTAGCAAACTGAGGCTAGGGTTAGGGTTAGAAAAACTATGGCATATCCAGACATCAACATGTGTTTTTATGACAGTTCTGCTCCCCACATGGATGAGAAACCACAATTCAGCATGCTTTAGTAGCATATTGCCTACTTTCCAACTACCTGTTGATTCACCCTAAGGCCCCAAATTAGGGTTAGCAAACTCAGGCTAGGGTTAGGATTAGAAAAACTATGGCATATCCAGACATCAACATGTGTTTTTATGACAGTTCTGCTCCCCACACGGATGAGTAAACAAAATTCAACATGCTTTAGTAGCATATTGCCTACTTTCCAACTACCTGTTGATTCACCCTAAGACCCCAAATTAGGGTTAGCAAACTCAGGCTAGGGTTAGGGTTAGAAAAACTATGGCATATCCAGACATCAATAACTGTTTTTATGACAGTTCTGCTCCCCACACGGATGAGAAACCACAATTCAGCTTGCTTTAGTAGCATATTGCCTACTTTCCAACTACCTGTTGATTCACTCTGAGGCCCCAAATTAGGGTTAGGGTTAGCAAACTGAGGCTATGGTTAGGGTTAGAAAAACTATGGCATATCCAGACATCAACATGTGTTTTTATGACAGTTCTGCTCCCCACACGGATGAGAAACCACAATTAAGCATGCTTTAGTAGCATATTGCCTACTTTCCAACTACCTGTTGATTCACCCTAAGGCCCCAAATTAGGGTTAGTAAACTCAGGCTAGGGTTAGGGATAGAAAAACTATGGCATATCCAGACATCAACATGTGTTTTTATGGCAGTACTGCTCCCCACACGGATGAGAAACCACAATTCAGCTTGCTTTAGTAGCATATTGCCTACTTTCCAACTACCTGTTGATTCACTCTGAGGCCCCAAATTAGGGTTAGCAAACTGAGGCTAGGGTTAGGGTTAGAAAAACTATGGCATATCCAGACATCAATAAGTGTTTTTATGACAGTTCTGCTCCCCACACGGATGAGAAACCACAATTCAGCTTGCTTTAGTAGCATATTGCCTACTTTCCAACTACCTGTTGATTCACCCTAAGGCCCCAAATTAGGGTTAGCAAACTCAGGCTAGGGTTAGGATTAGAAAAACTATGGCATATCCAGACATCAACATGTGTTTTTATGACAGTTCTGCTCCCCACACGGATGAGTAAACAAAATTCAACATGCTTTAGTAGCATATTGCCTACTTTCCAACTACCTGTTGATTCACCCTAAGACCCCAAATTAGGGTTAGCAAACTCAGGCTAGGGTTAGGGTTAGAAAAACTATGGCATATCCAGACATCAATAACTGTTTTTATGACAGTTCTGCTCCCCACACGGATGAGAAACCACAATTCAGCTTGCTTTAGTAGCATATTGCCTACTTTCCAACTACCTGTTGATTCACTCTGAGGCCCCAAATTAGGGTTAGGGTTAGCAAACTGAGGCTATGGTTAGGGTTAGAAAAACTATGGCATATCCAGACATCAACATGTGTTTTTATGACAGTTCTGCTCCCCACACGGATGAGAAACCACAATTAAGCATGCTTTAGTAGCATATTGCCTACTTTCCAACTACCTGTTGATTCACCCTAAGACCCCAAATTAGGGTTAGTAAACTCAGGCTAGGGTTAGGGATAGAAAAACTATGGCATATCCAGACATCAACATGTGTTTTTATGGCAGTACTGCTCCCCACACGGATGAGAAACCACAATTCAGCTTGCTTTAGTAGCATATTGCCTACTTTCCAACTACCTGTTGATTCACTCTGAGGCCCCAAATTAGGGTTAGCAAACTCAGGCTAGGGTTAGGGTTAGAAAAACTATGGCATATCCAGACATCAATAAGTGTTTTTATGACAGTTCTGCTCCCCACACGGATGAGAAACCACAATTCAGCTTGCTTTAGTAGCATATTGCCTACTTTCCAACTACCTGTTGATTCACTCTGAGGCCCCAAATTAGGGTTAGGGTTAGCAAACTGAGGCTAGGGTTAGGGTTAGAAAAACTATGGCATATCCAGACATCAATAAGTGTTTTTATGACAGTTCTGCTCCCCACACGGATGAGAAACCACAATTCAGCTTGCTTTAGTAGCATATTGCCTACTTTCCAACTACCTGTTGATTCACCCTAAGGCCCCAAATTAGGGTTAGCAAACTCAGGCTAGGGTTAGGGTTAGAAAAACTATGGCATATCCAGACATCAACATGTGTTTTTATGACAGTACTGCTCCCCACACGGATGAGAAAACAAAATTCAGCATGCTTTAGTAGCATATTGCCTACTTTCCAACTACCTGTTGATTCACCCTAAGGCCCCAAATTAGGGTTTGCAAACTGAGGCTAGGGTTAGGGTTAGAAAAACTATGGCATATCCAGACATCAACATGTGTTTTTATGACAGTTCTGCTCCCCACACGGATGAGAAACCACAATTAAGCATGCTTTAGTAGCATATTGCCAACTTTCCAACTACCTGTTGATTCACCCTAAGGCCCCAAATTAGGGTTAGCAAACTCAGGCTAGGGTTAGGGTTAGAAAAACTATGGCATATCCTGACATCAACATGTGTTTTTATGGCAGAACTGCTCCCCACACGGATGAGAAACCACAATTCAGCATGCTTTAATAGCATATTGCCTACTTTCCAACTACCTGTTGATTCACCCTAAGGCCCCAAATTAGGGTTAGCAAACTCAGGCTAGGGTTAGGATTAGAATAACTATGGCATATCCAGACATCAACATGTGTTTTTATGACAGTTCTGCTCCCCACACGGATGAGAAACCACAATTCAGCTTGCTTTAGTAGCATATTGCCTACTTTCCAACTACCTGTTGATTCACCATAAGGCCCCAAATTAGGGTTAGCAAACTCAGGCTAGGGTTAGGGTTAGAAAAACTATGGTATATCCAGACATCAACATGTGTTTTTATGACAGTTCTGCTCCCCACATGGATGAGAAACCACAATTCAGCATGCTTTAGTAGCATATTGCCTACTTTCCAACTACCTGTTGATTCACCCTAAGGCCCCAAATTAGGGTTAGCAAACTCAGGCTAGGGTTAGGATTAGAAAAACTATGGCATATCCAGACATCAACATGTGTTTTTATGACAGTTCTGCTCCCCACACGGATGAGTAAACAAAATTCAACATGCTTTAGTAGCATATTGCCTACTTTCCAACTACCTGTTGATTCACCCTAAGACCCCAAATTAGGGTTAGCAAACTCAGGCTAGGGTTAGGGTTAGAAAAACTATGGCATATCCAGACATCAATAACTGTTTTTATGACAGTTCTGCTCCCCACACGGATGAGAAACCACAATTCAGCTTGCTTTAGTAGCATATTGCCTACTTTCCAACTACCTGTTGATTCACTCTGAGGCCCCAAATTAGGGTTAGGGTTAGCAAACTGAGGCTAGGGTTAGGGTTAGAAAAACTATGGCATATCCAGACATCAACATGTGTTTTTATGACAGTTCTGCTCCCCACACGGATGAGAAACCACAATTCAGCTTGCTTTAGTAGCATATTGCCTACTTTCCAACTACCTGTTGATTCACCCTAAGGCCCCAAATTAGGGTTAGCAAACTCAGGCTAGGGTTAGGGTTACAAAAACTATGGCATATCCAGACATCAATAAGTGTTTTTATGACAGTTCTGCTCCCCACACGGATGAGAAACCACAATTCAGCTTGCTTTAGTAGCATATTGCCTACTTTCCAACTACCTGTTGATTCACCCTAAGGCCCCAAATTAGGGTTAGCAAACTCAGGCTAGGGTTAGGGTTAGAAAAACTATGGCATATCCAGACATCAACATGTGTTTTTATGACAGTACTGCTCCCCACACGGATGAGAAAACAAAATTCAGCATGCTTTAGTAGCATATTGCCTACTTTCCAACTACCTGTTGATTCACCCTAAGGCCCCAAATTAGGGTTAGCAAACTCAGGCTAGGGTTAGGATTAGAATAACTATGGCATATCCAGACATCAACATGTGTTTTTATGACAGTTCTGCTCCCCACACGGATGAGAAACCACAATTCAGCTTGCTTTAGTAGCATATTGCCTACTTTCCAACTACCTGTTGATTCACCCTAAGGCCCCAAATTAGGGTTAGCAAACTCAGGCTAGGGTTAGGGTTAGAAAAACTATGGCATATCCAGACATCAATAAGTGTTTTTATAACAGTTCTGCTCCCCACACGGATGAGAAACCACAATTCAGCTTGCTTTAGTAGCATATTGCCTACTTTCCAACTACCTGTTGATTCACCCTAAGGCCCCAAATTAGGGTTAGCAAACTCAGGCTAGGGTTAGGGTTAGAAAAACTATGGCATATCCAGACATCAATAAGTGTTTTTATGACAGTTCTGCTCCCCACACGGATGAGAAACCACAATTCAGCTTGCTTTAGTAGCATATTGCCTACTTTCCAACTACCTGTTGATTCACCCTAAGGCCCCAAATTAGGGTTAGCAAACTCAGGCTAGGGTTAGGGTTAGAAAAACTATGGCATATCCAGACATCAACATGTGTTTTTATGACAGTACTGCTCCCCACACGGATGAGAAAACAAAATTCAGCATGCTTTAGTAGCATATTGCCTACTTTCCAACTACCTGTTGATTCACCCTAAGGCCCCAAATTAGGGTTAGCAAACTCAGGCTAGGGTTAGGGTTAGAAAAACTATGGCATATCCAGACATCAATAAGTGTTTTTATAACAGTTCTGCTCCCCACATGGATGAGAAACCACAATTCAGCATGCTTTAGTAGCATATTGCCTACTTTCCAACTACCTGTTGATTCACCCTAAGGCCCCAAATTAGGGTTTGCAAACTGAGGCTAGGGTTAGGGTTAGAAAAACTATGGCATATCCAGACATCAACATGTGTTTTTATGACAGTTCTGCTCCCCACACGGATGAGAAACCACAATTAAGCATGCTTTAGTAGCATATTGCCAACTTTCCAACTACCTGTTGATTCACCCTAAGGCCCCAAATTAGGGTTAGTAAACTCAGGCTAGGGTTAGGGTTAGAAAAACTATGGCATATCCTGACATCAACATGTGTTTTTATGGCAGAACTGCTCCCCACACGGATGAGAAACCACAATTCAGCATGCTTTAATAGCATATTGCCTACTTTCCAACTACCTGTTGATTCACCCTAAGGCCCCAAATTAGGGGTAGCAAACTCAGGCTAGGGTTAGGATTAGAATAACTATGGCATATCCAGACATCAATAAGTGTTTTTATAACAGTTCTGCTCCCCACATGGATGAGAAACCACAATTCAGCATGCTTTAGTAGCATATTGCCTACTTTCCAACTACCTGTTGATTCACCCTAAGGCCCCAAATTAGGGTTTGCAAACTGAGGCTAGGGTTAGGGTTAGAAAAACTATGGCATATCCAGACATCAACATGTGTTTTTATGACAGTTCTGCTCCCCACACGGATGAGAAACCACAATTAAGCATGCTTTAGTAGCATATTGCCAACTTTCCAACTACCTGTTGATTCACCCTAAGGCCCCAAATTAGGGTTAGTAAACTCAGGCTAGGGTTAGGGTTAGAAAAACTATGGCATATCCTGACATCAACATGTGTTTTTATGGCAGAACTGCTCCCCACACGGATGAGAAACCACAATTCAGCATGCTTTAATAGCATATTGCCTACTTTCCAACTACCTGTTGATTCACCCTAAGGCCCCAAATTAGGGGTAGCAAACTCAGGCTAGGGTTAGGATTAGAATAACTATGGCATATCCAGACATCAACATGTGTTTTTATGACAGTTCTGCTCCCCACACGGATGAGAAACCACAATTCAGCTTGCTTTAGTAGCATATTACCTACTTTCCAACTACCTGTTGATTCACCATAAGGCCCCAAATTAGGGTTAGCAAACTCAGGCTAGGGTTAGGGTTAGAAAAACTATGGCATATCCAGACATCAACATGTGTTTTTATGACAGTTCTGCTCCCCACATGGATGAGAAACCACAATTCAGCATGCTTTAGTAGCATATTGCCTACTTTCCAACTACCTGTTGATTCACCCTAAGGCCCCAAATTAGGGTTAGCAAACTCAGGCTAGGGTTAGGATTAGAAAAACTATGGCATATCCAGACATCAACATGTGTTTTTATGACAGTTCTGCTCCCCACACGGATGAGTAAACAAAATTCAACATGCTTTAGTAGCATATTGCCTACTTTCCAACTACCTGTTGATTCACCCTAAGACCCCAAATTAGGGTTAGCAAACTCAGGCTAGGGTTAGGGTTAGAAAAACTATGGCATATCCAGACATCAATAACTGTTTTTATGACAGTTCTGCTCCCCACACGGATGAGAAACCACAATTCAGCTTGCTTTAGTAGCATATTGCCTACTTTCCAACTACCTGTTGATTCACCCTAAGGCCCCAAATTAGGGTTAGCAAACTCAGGCTAGGGTTAGGGTTAGAAAAACTATGGCATATCCAGACATCAACATGTGTTTTTATGACAGTACTGCTCCCCACACGGATGAGAAAACAAAATTCAGCATGCTTTAATAGCATATTGCCTACTTTCCAACTACCTGTTGATTCACCCTAAGGCCCCAAATTAGGGGTAGCAAACTCAGGCTAGGGTTAGGATTAGAATAACTATGGCATATCCAGACATCAATAAGTGTTTTTATAACAGTTCTGCTCCCCACATGGATGAGAAACCACAATTCAGCATGCTTTAGTAGCATATTGCCTACTTTCCAACTACCTGTTGATTCACCCTAAGGCCCCAAATTAGGGTTTGCAAACTGAGGCTAGGGTTAGGGTTAGAAAAACTATGGCATATCCAGACATCAACATGTGTTTTTATGACAGTTCTGCTCCCCACACGGATGAGAAACCACAATTAAGCATGCTTTAGTAGCATATTGCCAACTTTCCAACTACCTGTTGATTCACCCTAAGGCCCCAAATTAGGGTTAGTAAACTCAGGCTAGGGTTAGGGTTAGAAAAACTATGGCATATCCTGACATCAACATGTGTTTTTATGGCAGAACTGCTCCCCACACGGATGAGAAACCACAATTCAGCATGCTTTAATAGCATATTGCCTACTTTCCAACTACCTGTTGATTCACCCTAAGGCCCCAAATTAGGGGTAGCAAACTCAGGCTAGGGTTAGGATTAGAATAACTATGGCATATCCAGACATCAACATGTGTTTTTATGACAGTTCTGCTCCCCACACGGATGAGAAACCACAATTCAGCTTGCTTTAGTAGCATATTACCTACTTTCCAACTACCTGTTGATTCACCATAAGGCCCCAAATTAGGGTTAGCAAACTCAGGCTAGGGTTAGGGTTAGAAAAACTATGGCATATCCAGACATCAACATGTGTTTTTATGACAGTTCTGCTCCCCACATGGATGAGAAACCACAATTCAGCATGCTTTAGTAGCATATTGCCTACTTTCCAACTACCTGTTGATTCACCCTAAGGCCCCAAATTAGGGTTAGCAAACTCAGGCTAGGGTTAGGATTAGAAAAACTATGGCATATCCAGACATCAACATGTGTTTTTATGACAGTTCTGCTCCCCACACGGATGAGTAAACAAAATTCAACATGCTTTAGTAGCATATTGCCTACTTTCCAACTACCTGTTGATTCACCCTAAGACCCCAAATTAGGGTTAGCAAACTCAGGCTAGGGTTAGGGTTAGAAAAACTATGGCATATCCAGACATCAATAACTGTTTTTATGACAGTTCTGCTCCCCACACGGATGAGAAACCACAATTCAGCTTGCTTTAGTAGCATATTGCCTACTTTCCAACTACCTGTTGATTCACCCTAAGGCCCCAAATTAGGGTTAGCAAACTCAGGCTAGGGTTAGGGTTAGAAAAACTATGGCATATCCAGACATCAACATGTGTTTTTATGACAGTACTGCTCCCCACACGGATGAGAAAACAAAATTCAGCATGCTTTAGTAGCATATTGCCTACTTTCCAACTACCTGTTGATTCACCCTAAGGCCCCAAATTAGGGTTAGCAAACTCAGGCTAGGGTTAGGATTAGAATAACTATGGCATATCCAGACATCAACATGTGTTTTTATGACAGTTCTGCTCCCCACACGGATGAGAAACCACAATTCAGCTTGCTTTAGTAGCATATTGCCTACTTTCCAACTACCTGTTGATTCACCCTAAGGCCCCAAATTAGGGTTAGCAAACTCAGGCTAGGGTTAGGGTTAGAAAAACTATGGCATATCCAGACATCAATAAGTGTTTTTATAACAGTTCTGCTCCCCACACGGATGAGAAACCACAATTCAGCTTGCTTTAGTAGCATATTGCCTACTTTCCAACTACCTGTTGATTCACCCTAAGGCCCCAAATTAGGGTTAGCAAACTCAGGCTAGGGTTAGGGTTAGAAAAACTATGGCATATCCAGACATCAATAAGTGTTTTTATGACAGTTCTGCTCCCCACACGGATGAGAAACCACAATTCAGCTTGCTTTAGTAGCATATTGCCTACTTTCCAACTACCTGTTGATTCACCCTAAGGCCCCAAATTAGGGTTAGCAAACTCAGGCTAGGGTTAGGGTTAGAAAAACTATGGCATATCCAGACATCAACATGTGTTTTTATGACAGTACTGCTCCCCACACGGATGAGAAAACAAAATTCAGCATGCTTTAGTAGCATATTGCCTACTTTCCAACTACCTGTTGATTCACCCTAAGGCCCCAAATTAGGGTTAGCAAACTCAGGCTAGGGTTAGGGTTAGAAAAACTATGGCATATCCAGACATCAATAAGTGTTTTTATAACAGTTCTGCTCCCCACATGGATGAGAAACCACAATTCAGCATGCTTTAGTAGCATATTGCCTACTTTCCAACTACCTGTTGATTCACCCTAAGGCCCCAAATTAGGGTTTGCAAACTGAGGCTAGGGTTAGGGTTAGAAAAACTATGGCATATCCAGACATCAACATGTGTTTTTATGACAGTTCTGCTCCCCACACGGATGAGAAACCACAATTAAGCATGCTTTAGTAGCATATTGCCAACTTTCCAACTACCTGTTGATTCACCCTAAGGCCCCAAATTAGGGTTAGTAAACTCAGGCTAGGGTTAGGGTTAGAAAAACTATGGCATATCCTGACATCAACATGTGTTTTTATGGCAGAACTGCTCCCCACACGGATGAGAAACCACAATTCAGCATGCTTTAATAGCATATTGCCTACTTTCCAACTACCTGTTGATTCACCCTAAGGCCCCAAATTAGGGGTAGCAAACTCAGGCTAGGGTTAGGATTAGAATAACTATGGCATATCCAGACATCAATAAGTGTTTTTATAACAGTTCTGCTCCCCACATGGATGAGAAACCACAATTCAGCATGCTTTAGTAGCATATTGCCTACTTTCCAACTACCTGTTGATTCACCCTAAGGCCCCAAATTAGGGTTTGCAAACTGAGGCTAGGGTTAGGGTTAGAAAAACTATGGCATATCCAGACATCAATAAGTGTTTTTATGACAGTTCTGCTCCCCACACGGATGAGAAACCACAATTCAGCTTGCTTTAGTAGCATATTGCCTACTTTCCAACTACCTGTTGATTCACCCTAAGGCCCCAAATTAGGGTTAGCAAACTCAGGCTAGGGTTAGGGTTAGAAAAACTATGGCATATCCAGACATCAACATGTGTTTTTATGACAGTACTGCTCCCCACACGGATGAGAAAACAAAATTCAGCATGCTTTAGTAGCATATTGCCTACTTTCCAACTACCTGTTGATTCACCCTAAGGCCCCAAATTAGGGTTAGCAAACTCAGGCTAGGGTTAGGGTTAGAAAAACTATGGCATATCCAGACATCAATAAGTGTTTTTATAACAGTTCTGCTCCCCACATGGATGAGAAACCACAATTCAGCATGCTTTAGTAGCATATTGCCTACTTTCCAACTACCTGTTGATTCACCCTAAGGCCCCAAATTAGGGTTTGCAAACTGAGGCTAGGGTTAGGGTTAGAAAAACTATGGCATATCCAGACATCAACATGTGTTTTTATGACAGTTCTGCTCCCCACACGGATGAGAAACCACAATTAAGCATGCTTTAGTAGCATATTGCCAACTTTCCAACTACCTGTTGATTCACCCTAAGGCCCCAAATTAGGGTTAGTAAACTCAGGCTAGGGTTAGGGTTAGAAAAACTATGGCATATCCTGACATCAACATGTGTTTTTATGGCAGAACTGCTCCCCACACGGATGAGAAACCACAATTCAGCATGCTTTAATAGCATATTGCCTACTTTCCAACTACCTGTTGATTCACCCTAAGGCCCCAAATTAGGGGTAGCAAACTCAGGCTAGGGTTAGGATTAGAATAACTATGGCATATCCAGACATCAATAAGTGTTTTTATAACAGTTCTGCTCCCCACATGGATGAGAAACCACAATTCAGCATGCTTTAGTAGCATATTGCCTACTTTCCAACTACCTGTTGATTCACCCTAAGGCCCCAAATTAGGGTTTGCAAACTGAGGCTAGGGTTAGGGTTAGAAAAACTATGGCATATCCAGACATCAACATGTGTTTTTATGACAGTTCTGCTCCCCACACGGATGAGAAACCACAATTAAGCATGCTTTAGTAGCATATTGCCAACTTTCCAACTACCTGTTGATTCACCCTAAGGCCCCAAATTAGGGTTAGTAAACTCAGGCTAGGGTTAGGGTTAGAAAAACTATGGCATATCCTGACATCAACATGTGTTTTTATGGCAGAACTGCTCCCCACACGGATGAGAAACCACAATTCAGCATGCTTTAATAGCATATTGCCTACTTTCCAACTACCTGTTGATTCACCCTAAGGCCCCAAATTAGGGGTAGCAAACTCAGGCTAGGGTTAGGATTAGAATAACTATGGCATATCCAGACATCAACATGTGTTTTTATGACAGTTCTGCTCCCCACACGGATGAGAAACCACAATTCAGCTTGCTTTAGTAGCATATTACCTACTTTCCAACTACCTGTTGATTCACCATAAGGCCCCAAATTAGGGTTAGCAAACTCAGGCTAGGGTTAGGGTTAGAAAAACTATGGCATATCCAGACATCAACATGTGTTTTTATGACAGTTCTGCTCCCCACATGGATGAGAAACCACAATTCAGCATGCTTTAGTAGCATATTGCCTACTTTCCAACTACCTGTTGATTCACCCTAAGGCCCCAAATTAGGGTTAGCAAACTCAGGCTAGGGTTAGGATTAGAAAAACTATGGCATATCCAGACATCAACATGTGTTTTTATGACAGTTCTGCTCCCCACACGGATGAGTAAACAAAATTCAACATGCTTTAGTAGCATATTGCCTACTTTCCAACTACCTGTTGATTCACCCTAAGACCCCAAATTAGGGTTAGCAAACTCAGGCTAGGGTTAGGGTTAGAAAAACTATGGCATATCCAGACATCAATAACTGTTTTTATGACAGTTCTGCTCCCCACACGGATGAGAAACCACAATTCAGCTTGCTTTAGTAGCATATTGCCTACTTTCCAACTACCTGTTGATTCACTCTGAGGCCCCAAATTAGGGTTAGGGTTAGCAAACTGAGGCTATGGTTAGGGTTAGAAAAACTATGGCATATCCAGACATCAACATGTGTTTTTATGACAGTTCTGCTCCCCACACGGATGAGAAACCACAATTAAGCATGCTTTAGTAGCATATTGCCTACTTTCCAACTACCTGTTGATTCACCCTAAGGCCCCAAATTAGGGTTAGTAAACTCAGGCTAGGGTTAGGGATAGAAAAACTATGGCATATCCAGACATCAACATGTGTTTTTATGGCAGTACTGCTCCCCACACGGATGAGAAACCACAATTCAGCTTGCTTTAGTAGCATATTGCCTACTTTCCAACTACCTGTTGATTCACTCTGAGGCCCCAAATTAGGGTTAGGGTTAGCAAACTGAGGCTAGGGTTAGGGTTAGAAAAACTATGGCATATCCAGACATCAACATGTGTTTTTATGACAGTTCTGCTCCCCACATGGATGAGAAACCACAATTCAGCATGCTTTAGTAGCATATTGCCTACTTTCCAACTACCTGTTGATTCACCCTAAGGCCCCAAATTAGGGTTTGCAAACTGAGGCTAGGGTTAAAAAAACTATGGCATATCAAGACATCAACACGTGTTTTTATGACAGTACTGCTCCCCACACGGATGAGAAAACAAAATTCAGCATGCTTTAGTAGCATATTGCCTACTTTCCAACTACAGTATATTTATATTTTGGTCATAAAGTTGATTACGAACAGCAGCCAATCACAGTGAAGATGAGTGACATCAGCAAGATGTCCAGGGTCACCTGTACCTGTTCTGAAAATGCCAATCTCTCCCCTCGATTCAGCCACGCTGTAGTTTGCTTCTATTTAAAATTGGTTCCTGTGCAACAGACCACTGTCCGTCTCCCGGGGGGGCCTCCATTCTCCATAAAACTCCCACGCGAAGCTCTTTCCAAACCTGGAATCCGCAGCCCCCTCCATGATTAACGGGGGTTCACATAAGGGGGCAGAGTTTAACGGTGAGATCCCAGACCCACAACAAAACCATCACGTCCTTCATCCAGGGCCACAGACCAGGGTTAGAAATTGGCAACATTATGTTATTGCTCTTTTTGACAGCACGAATCAGAGAGATTTCCTGTGAGGTGCTACCCTTTCATGAGACCTTTTTTAGCTCTTTCCAAAAGGGATTCAATCTGAACTGGATCCAATTGTACTGGGAAAAAAAGAAAGAATGAGCTGCTCAATAACTTCAAGCAATATGTCTTCATCTGTCTTATTTGCCCATTTACGATGGTGCTGAATAAATAATCGGCCTGTAATAACAATCAGTGTTTTACAAATGGTGGCATCCGACCACAGAGCAAGGACACGGTGCCGTCATGCGTGACTCATTGAGTGAACATGTACGTGTGCAACCGGCGTGTGGAGAAGCCCACTGTGTGTGGGGGGGGGGGGGGGTTGCTCAGGGAAGACACTGCAGGCCAGCAGCTCCTCCAGAGCACAAATTTAATTATGCCCAAAAAAATGCCATGGCACATTAGTGAAAATATTAGCTGGATCTTAGTATTTCTTACAGCTTTGTGAAAATGCTGAAGGTGCACTAGACATGAGATGAGTGTGATTAATTACGAAATTTATTTCTATTTACGTTTATTTATTTCTAGATATCAACTCACGCTTATCCCAGATTTAACTGGCAATCTTTGTTTACGTAACAGGATCACTGGTGCTTATTTAAAACTGGTGCTCCCATTCTAATTTGCCCAATTTACGGTCCATTCTTGGCCATTCAGGTTGAAAATAGACTTTCGGCTTGACACACTTTTGTTGATTTAAGCAGAAAGACACTCAGTTTCCCTGTGAGCCGCATACTTACATAAAATAGATGGGGTAGCCACCCTCGAAATACCAGCAATACTTCTTGGCTTCTATACACTGCAAGGCAAAGGGGGGGGGGGGGAGAGAAAGGAGATGAAGTTAATCCATATGTCGCATCAATGTCAGAAATCCTCAGACCAGTTCAGATGAATCTGGGCAGATTGGTGACACATGTGTACACATGGGGACACACGGGAACACTGGACATGAACAGCAAGCCATGGAAAAGTGCTCTGTGTGTCGAGCTCCTCCACTGAAGTGCCGAAGATCTGGCCCAAACTCATTCAGCCCAAAGAAGGTCCCATAAATATCCAGGGTGACCTGGGACCACTACACACTCTCAGCTACATTCTTTTTTTTATCAAAAGTAAAATCACAACAACACGTATTTTGGTGGACTGGTGACCTTTGTATTGCCCTGTGAGACGGGGCTAGCCAATCAGCGATCCTTTGTAGACGGGGCTAGCCAATCAGCGATCCTGCCCTTAGTGTTTAACATCCAGCTAGCCCGAACACCCGATGCGAAGTATTGTTACCATCCAATGTGCCGTACTGAGCGTTCTGAAAACCCTGTCTCTCGTCTCCTCGCCCTTGTTCCCGCCCTGCCGATCCCATCCTGCCGATCCCACCTTGCCTGATCCCTGCCTGATCATTTGATATCTTCAGTAAAAGTCTGGTCTCCTGCCTTTGGGTCTCCTGCCCTGTCTGCCCATGTGTGACAGTCACAGTTTGGAGCACCTCTATAATCAGAATCTTGCAATCAAAACAAGCACAAATCTACACGGCAGCTTAATAAACGTGGAAGGCAAATTATATTGAGCATACAGTATTTAGAGTCAGTTTGATTCAGGTACAATTGCAGGTGTTATTATATCTTTTTTTCGCATTTTGGTGCATTCGAGTTGAGTTCTTTTGACCTAAAAATGTGAAATAAACCCTTTTCACAATGAACATCCATTAACAGCTGAACGTAACTGTAATCATTGTGTGCTGAATGGGGACTCGACACACCAAAGACCATGTCGTACTTGGAATGCTCTCATTAAAAAGCCATCAATTAATAATAATAAACTCTATCAAAGACTCCAAACACTGACAGCCATTCACACATAAACCCAAATTCATAATAATATAGGATATCAATCACAGATTGCAGTTTTTGTTTATCTCATCTGACATTTTTATGAAGTTGTTTTAATTTTTTTTGTTAAATATGATCTTAATGACAGTGAAAATTTCTTTATCTGATTGCACAAACTATTCTGCCCTTGTAAACACAACCCAGTCTTGTGGATTGATATGCTCCTGTATCTCATAGAAAACTCATTGAAGAACACACACCGAAATGATCACCATGTCAGCCTGTGCAAAAATGAACCTACCACTTTATGTATGAAGCTGCCCATCTTCTCTGTCTCTTCATCTGTATGCCTGGTTATATAACTGCCAATTAACCTGCCTATCTATTTGTCCATCCTTCACTTCACTCTGTATATCTATTAACCTCTCTCTCTGTTCATCCACTCTTCTCTTTCTTTCAGTCCGTATATCTCTCTGTGTATCTCTCTGATGTATCTGTCTATCAGTCTGTTCATCGATCAATGTGTCATTGGGTCCATCTTCTAGTTTGTGTATCTGTGTAATTGCCCAGGCTTATCAATCGATCACCTATCCATCTCTCTATTGGTTACACTGTGCTGTCTCATGTTAGCGTCACCCTGAGGACCCACTGCATCTGCCCCACACGTGAAACTCTCACCTGCAGGCTTTTGCGAAAGCGCTGTTTACGGACTTTCTGCCACTGGGCCTCTGCTCTCCTCTGTTCCTGGCCTCATCATCAATCCCCGTCACTTTAACGGGAGCTGGGTTACGTGTGGTGGCCCAAGTCGCCAAGGGATACCACGTAAACGTAATATTGTATGCGGGCAGGTCAGAGATGGCGATCTGTTTCAGGCGAGCATTTAATTTGCCTGAATGACGACCAGCCGTATCCATGGTGATATTTTTACACCTTTACAGTTTTGTGCTACCTTCCATTTACATGGCTAGGAGTTCACTGTAGCTATTTAGATGAAGCATTTTAAATTAGGGTAAAGACAGCATATGCTCAGAATTGAACTCTTCATAAACCCCAGGGCCCCTTATTGAAAATGAAAGCTTCTTCCACTCCACGGTCATGTATCTCTTCCTCTACATAGAAGGATGTAAATTAGTCCATTACCAACAGCAGGGAAGGAAAATACTATATATACCACAAAAAAACTATCCAAGATATCTTGGCAGTATGCTGTGTCACACACTTAAATTGCACATCCATTTATCCATTTATAGTGTATTGTGCTGCAAACGTTTAACAGTAAGGTGTTGTCAGCTGTGTAGCACATGATGCTTTTTTATCTCATGAAACATTTTTTTTCCAAGGAGATTAAAAAGAGCCCTTCATTTTTCAGTGGCAAATCTCTCTCTCTTCCGTACTTCATCATTCATCCATTCGCAAGTTAATTTACCCTTGTCCATCTGAATAGGACACATGAGTTCCAGCTTACCCATGGTGCTCCTGACAGGAAATCAGGCTTATAAAGACAACTTTGGCTATCAGATATCATATTCGCGCAAGATGGAAATTAGGCCCAAGATGAGTCACTCGAATCCATGGTGATTTTCAACAATTCTGCACCTCGCTGGACTTACGGTTATGAGTTTGCCAAGCAATTTAAGTGAATCGCACTGCCTAAGGGCAACGGTAACAGTGCCCCCCCCTGGGACAGGCAGTCTTCAGACCAAAGATTCAAATCCATATTAACCTTTATACTGTATATTACATTCCCCCCGGATCAATAAGGTTTATGTAACCCAGTAGCATTTAATCTGAAATAACATTCCATGTGTACTAAGCTCCCCCGATCTTTCCTGCAGCTCAACAAGTGGAGCACTGCACTAACAAAGGTTGTGGGTTCCAGTCCCTAGGGGCACACATAATCGGCAGTCCTTTATTAGAAGTTGCTTTGGATAAATGCATCGGACGAATAAGTAAACAGAACATGAATGAGCATATTACCAACAACAGGAAGATGCCTTGTAAGGAGCTGGGGATGAGGTCACTGGCCATCAGGATACAGATATATATAGACATTGTCTTATTCTCCCCCATTTACCTAGACCCCAGTTGGACGCTGCTAATCCTCCCCACTACCCACTGCCAACATCCTGTTTGCTGTCCATACTCCGGATAGCCTCCCGCTATCTATAAAACGAGAATAGAAAACGACTTTACACCACAGCTCATCCTTCCCCCAAGACAACATGGCCCTCACCAACCAACGTGCAAATATAGCAGCCACTTTGGTGAGTCACTTCTACGACTCGCAATAATCATCTACCACCTGAGTCTCTGACAGGCTTCGCCTGCGTCCTTGAAGAAAAAGCGCCTCATTTAAATACTTCGCTACTAGTGGACTAATTTACATGAAGTCTACACTGAGCAAGGTCACGGCATGTGGACCCGAAGCACGGTGGCACGTCACCCTCTCACTGCACCCAACAGCGAGCGACTGCCGTTCAACTGTAACTCTGTCAAGCTGTTATCCTTCCAGGTTCCAAAGATGACCATAAAACCAGTGCCTCCCCCCCCCTCTCTTTCACAAATGATTAGCCAGGATCTTGACAGGAAATAGCAGAATAGTTATATTTTTGTAGGAAATGGCCTTGATCAAAAGTGAATCCCTGGAAGAGCAAGACATTATGGAGAAAAAAGACTGAAACTCTGAGAACTGAAACTCCCCAGATGCATGAACAACCACATCAACACCGAACCGATAAATTATATACATTATATACATGACTGTGCGAAAGCCTGGTGTAGTTGTAAAACCATGATATAATGCCTGTCAGAGTGTGTCAGGTTAGCCATTTCAGTCTCTCCTAAAATCACTGCGGTGACATTTAAGGAATGCATGGAATGGCTGGGGTGCCCCAGTGGAGAAGTTTGGGACATGAGTTCCATCCATCTGTCCATCCATCCATGTTTGGTCATAGGGGTCTATAGGCTCTGGCTACTTCCAGCCATCCTGCAAGACCAGTAACTTTATGGAGAACAGAAGAGATTCTTGCTAGTGTTTATTGTGTTATTATTATTGAGCAAATGTTGTGATGTTAAATTATATTTAATCTGAGCAAATACACACTGCCTTTTGAACTGCAATGTATGTGGTATATAGGTATATATATATATATATATATAACACACAATTTTCAGTTTCACTCATCTCACAATTGACAGGTATGCTTCTGTGTTACACTTTAACACTTTTTTTATACACTTTTTTTTGCAAACTCCAGTCTGGCTCTTCCCTGGATCTTCATTGACTTGGGTCTTCATTCCTGCTTTTAGGAACCTGATACAAACTGTCCTAGCTGTGCACTTCACGCCACTTAATGTTTCCCATTCCTTTTGAAGGTCACTAGAGGTCATCCTCCGACTCATGAGGCATTGTCTGATAAGTTAACGGTTACCTGTGGCGCTCGAATGTTGCTTCTGTCCTCTACCTGACTGTTTTTTGGTCATTCCCAGTGTCTCCTGCTTCTCTTTGTTCTTGTGTGCTGCTGTTTTAGAAACTTTGAGCCTGGAAGCAGCCTGCCTCGCAGTGTGGCCTTCTGCCAGCAGAACCACGATATATACCACGATATATATATATATACAATTTCACATCTCACAACATAAATGCACATGGCTCGCTGGAAAAGCTTTGGCATCACACCTCCAAGCCTCATCATCAGCCAAGACGCCAGATGCAGATTCCATCTGACAGATGGAGAAAGGTCATCACGTCAGATGACATGTTCCCTCATCGACAGTCACAGTGGGGGGGGGAGCCCTCTCCATCATGCCTGGCTCGGGCACAATGGTGCCGGCTTTGTTTACAAGCGGTGGGCGCCGAGGACGCGCACAGGTTGTCACCGCCGGAGCGGGACACACGCAGGAGACGACAAAGGGACGCCAGTCCCCCTGAGCCACCGCTGGAAGAATGAACAATGGGAGGGAGCGTGTGCAGATGGTGAGCCAGAGTGCCCCCTGCTGGAGGCAAGGAGAACTACCCCACTGTCACTGGTCATTGTGTCACCAGGAGACAAATAATCTGGGTTTACACTGTCATCAGAAAGTATATCCTTACATCTATCTATCTATCTATCAACCATTAACCACATAATCTGGTCAGGGTCACAGGGATAAAAATAACAAAAAACATCAGACGTACCACTCTTCAATCAATCAAAACACTCTTTTTAAGTACAGGTAGCACTGTAATACATAATTACAGAGCTCATCTGACTGCTGCAAATAAACATACTAAAGTCATACCAGATTACCCACTGGATCTCACAACACACACACGAACACAGACACACGTATCCATATGGAGGATGGAGAAAATAGGGATTATGGAAGAGCCTGTCGCAACGCTTCAAATCCAGTGCAAAAATAACATCTTTGTCTGTTAAATGTCTTTTTCAGAGCGACATCTTGTCTATTCAAAAAACAGCATTTAAATCAATGTATTTAATCTGATTTGGCTTTCATTACTCAAGTGCTGAAGCGAAGCATTTCAGTTTGGCAGCCAGCAGATTCATTTCAGTGCCACGATTTCATTTCACGCTACAATGTCCTTCAGCAACAGTACCGAACCAATGGTCCGGGCCACAGGGATGGCATCCCCACCCACGGATTTTGATAATCCCGGAAGGATCGTTATCCAGTTCACTCTAGAGCAGCCAGGCATACTAGCATCGTCGTGTGACGCGTTGCACTTGTGTGACACGGCGGTCTACCAGGGAAACGGAAATTCGTTCGAGTGGAATTTCTCAGCTTCAGCACCCAAGCCATGCCTTAATAACTACCTATCATTTATATCCCAGTATACTCGCTCATCCATAGCTAACTGGTACACAATCCTTCTAAACAGATTAGGGTGAAATTTAAAGTAGAAAGAAAGTCAATTCACAATAGACTGAATAAATTTACCAAAACAAAAAGGCATTTCTGAATTTAAGACACAAAACTAACTTAGATTTTCATTAAATAGGCCTAATTACATATGCTGTGCGAGAGATAGGCACTTCATGACACCCATACGTCATGGAAAATGTCAGGGAAACAGAGAGATGTCAATACCATGTTTCTAAATGAATGAACAAACAAGCAAGCAAGCAAACAAACAAACAAACAAACAATGCCCGATTCTTGAGCTATGCTCAAAAATTTACACAACTCCCACATTCACTGTCATCCGCCTACTCCCATCAGTTCTGTGGTAGATTATTATCTGTACACATCCAGCCTGAGTAGGCAAAGGTGGGATATTAGGAGGAATTGATCAATGAATTTGTCAAACGTTAAAACACAGTGGGACTCCCAAGAAAACTGCTAACAGCAGTTAAAAAGTTGCTGCTTGCTCCAGTAATGAGGCAGTTAGACTGAAGAACGATGTAAGATCATTTTAGAAATTAATGTAGCTGCAATGATTTAACTGTCCATAAACAGAAATGTATGTAAAAACTCATGTAATTTCTGTTCATTTAGCCAACAAATTAATTTAATTCATATGGTGCAAGTCCTGTATCAACCCTGATTCATAGTTAGCAAGTGTTGTTATGCTTCCTGATTGAGTTACAGATTGAGGTTTTCAAGATAATGAGACAGAGCAGGTCGATTGTATCTGAAACGGACAAACACAAATGTAAACAAAGCAAGCTGTTGCTAATGGTACGTGCAACCATTAAGAGAAGAACACAGACGTTGCAGGACGCTAGGGTAAACATGAGGTACTGCTACTAACAAGGCGTTAACCTGAAGAACTTAACATTGGTGCCTCGGTATTGATAATTCAACAATGACGGCTGATGTTTGCCAGCTGGTAGAATATTGACTGCAGTAGAAACTGGAGATTACTAAGACACTGTGTTTGTCACACAGTCTATTGACAGGATGCTTTTAAAAAGTATTTACAGTAAGTTATATATGACCTCAACGGTGCAACAATCGAAACTCCCATTAGTGCAACCGCATGTGTAGCTCTCTTTAGTAACTTAATGCCCAAATGTACTTCCTGTTTCTTCCATCAATGGAACGGAAGGATTTGCAGTAGAAAGAAAACAAGGCTAGAAACCATGCAGACCTTTCCTAAGGGCTGCTTTATAGAGTGTATGCTTTGTTTCTGCCTAAGACCGATGCCTGTTTATAACAACATAGACTATCGGGTTTCTGTTAGCTCATATAGTAATAATCACAGAGCACAGGCCAGTGGAAGCTAAGCCTAGTTCGTATCAGTTTTGTGGGTTTGGCTTTTAATTCTAACATTGTCCAGCACTGTCCAGATAGCGTGATGACATCCCACATCTGCCCTTGCACAAAAACGATTATGTCGTGCAGCCTATTAAATAAACATGCACTTCCTGCCCCTATGGCACTATCCAGTCTGCTTAAGCTCCAGGGTCCAGAACAACAATGCTGCAAAACTGCATGGTGATTCTTAGCCTTTTCCAGAAAACATCAAACGCTGTGAAGCGTAATTTATCAACTCACAGCCGGGGTCAGAAGACACCTCTCTTGAAACCCTTTTACAAACAGTAGTCATCTCCAGGATGCATTTTCCATAACCTCCTGCCCATTGCAGGGTAAATCAGTCTGTGGGAAGTACAGGGAACAAGCCAGGGTACTCCTTCAGTGGGGGGTGTGAGGCCGCCTTTGGACACACCATAGGACACCACCATTTACAAAGTCTTTTGATTTCATTAAAACAATTATTTAACGATCAGACCAAATCTTCATTCAGTTACCCACCACTCTTCTAAAACCACACCTGGTAGTACTTGGCTTAGAAAAACCGGCTTGTGATTATAGCCTTTGGTGCTATATTTGGAGTACAAATAAAGAAGAATTCCAATGGCCCAAAAAAAAAACCAAACAAAAACAAACAAAACACAATGAAACAATTGGCCTGAGATAATTTTCTAATTTTACATTTGTCAAATGCTGGTAACACTGTGGGTAACACTTGCCACACACTTCCAGGGCTGTGAGTTCGGATCCTACATTTGCTCTGAGTGTGTGGAGTTTGCATGCTCTCCTTATTCCCTGCAGGGTTTCCTGCTTTAAACATCCAGTTATGTGAACTGGTACATTTCACCTGACCACTGTGAATCCCCTGTAATGGACCAGTCTCATTGCAGGATGGGACAGATGCGCATGTAAGGTAACAGCAGGATTATTAACAGCATTAAGGTAAGATACAGGATAAGTACTGTAACAATGCCATCGAGCAGTATCAAAATAAGACTACAGTACTTAATGTTATGTTGTTAAAACCCCACCTTTTATTTCAAAGAGACATAATATATGGCAGGAAGCTTTAAACAATTTATTTTGAAAACTCCACCTCCACAAACACGGTAAATATCAAGATCTTAATAGCTGCCTTAACAGCGACGTATCCTTGAAGAAGCCGGGAGTGTAAAAACAAAACTATATACACCGCTCTGTTCATCCTGGCAGAAGTTGTTTGGTTAGAAAGACAAAAATAGAAAGATTAGCGCGCGTATCTGTGCATGATTTTTTACCGAGAACTGTAAATTAGACTATTTTAACTATCCCGTTAAATGATTATTAATTTATCGGCCCGAACCCATTTTAATAGTACATTTCATCACAAGCCAAACACTGACAGTACCGCACAACTTTAACGCCCAGACTCCTCATCTTCCAAATACTGTACTGGAAAATGTACGCATTTTCCGTGTTGTCCCGTCTAATAATTAACTAGTATTCATATCTTATGGCAGCTCCATATTTTTCTTTTGTTAAGAGGCTTATGGCATATTGTTTCATATGGTTTTGGTAGATCAAGGGATTGGATTCAAGTCATGAGAATGATATATAAAAAGCGTATACGGGAAAGGAAATGTGAGAATAATTCTTATTTGGTAAATGACAAATATGTGATCTTCATATAGAACTAAAATGAAATGCAAGCCGGCCACTTAGAGATCACAACAAGCGTGTCTTAACCGGGTCGTAATGTAATGAAATTAAGGATGATTACAAAGCAAGATCGCACATACTGTACAAGACATCTGCCTACTGCATCTCCACTCCGCACTATATCGACTGTACGAGACCAATAGGCTACACAGTTCATTGTGCCCGTTGGGAAATAAATGACAAATAACCTGAACGGCAACTTTATTTCAGTTCGTGGTCTTTTTCTTATTATGTTTTAATGATGTTTCACGGAACTTTACGCAATTTTTCAGATTCAATGTTTTGTTTCTCTTAAATGCTGCTTTTGTGGTCTGCCGTTTAATGTTAATGCTCCACAAAAAAGCAATTGTCAGTCATGTATTGAATTTATTCTCTTTACACTGTAAAGAGTTTCATTGCCCGATGAACAAACGTAATTGACCACAGCCTACCGCCTGTAGAAAGAAAAGTATAAAGACAATCATTGCACAATACGCATCATGTCTTGTAATACATTAGTCCAAAAGCTTATAGCGGGATATGGAGATCGGCTTGTATAACAAAAAAAAAAAAAGCAAGTGCATCGACACACAGCATACGATGCACAGGAACGACGGAGACATGCATTGATGTATTGTATAATTATACATTTAGATTTAGATTATGGATTAGAGTAAAATGCACAGCTGGGTAATATACGTATTATCCGGCTAGAAACATCTTCTAAACAAGTAAATGTGTAACTTACCTCCGATAACAGCCAAACAGATAAAATAATCCCACACATTTGGTTTTTCATGTCTGTTATTATTCCTCAACTCCGCCGAAAGAGACACAAGTACGTGTGTATCACAATGTTGATTTCATCTCCCCAAAAGGCGCAGCACACGGACGGTGAATCCGCGCCTATCCATTCATGTTGGGCTTGTCTAAAACAGCCGGTGATCGGGCGGATAGTAGATGTCGGAGATTACCTTTCTGTTAAATATCACCGTAATGCCTGATTGCTTCTGCCTCTACCGTATCTACAGACATCGGCAGCGTGCTCTCTTAGGGTATAAAACCGAAAGGATTGTTCATAGCCTCCCGTCCGCACAAAGACAAAGAAGATAAAGGGGAAAATAGCGATCAATGGTTTATTAGTCCGTGCTCGATTTCGTTGAAAATTATGGGTAAAAATCGGAAAGAAGAGCAGCGGGATTTCGGTCAAGGGACAGGGGGGTGACAAGGCGAAGGTGAACTCATCGGGAACTCCACGGGTGTGTGCATTGGGGCGCAATGAGTGTGTTAGCGGCCAGGGCGATCATGCCTCAAAGGAAAAGGTGGGCACTGCATGGGTGATACCAGGAGATGGGTTAGGGCGTTAAAGTAACACAGCATGACAGCGAAGTCTATATAATATATATACAAAACAATCAACAGATTTGAGTAGATGGAGTTTTTATACCAATAATAAAACAACGAATAGTGTTATCATTTCCCAAACAGGAAATCTGCCAGTTGTATCAAACACTTATCATAAGGACGAGTGTTACCCATATGTCATGAATCTGGATGATACATTTCTCTTGGGGGGATGAAATATGCGACAAAAACAATGGGCAAAAGAATCAGCAGTATTAGGTTATTTTGGTGCACAGGTGTACGGTATGTTGATAGTGAAGGTGGTTTAATACGATTAATGCTGATTTCTTTATTTCTTATTGCATTTTGGACAAACAGGCTTCCATTTGATAAAGCAACGTGGAGACACTGAAAGCATGCATATTGAAAATGTTTAAATAACTAAAATGATTTTTGCAATACCTGAGGTGCCCGTGACCATTTGACAAGCAGAGATACCTTCAGCCCCTGACACCCTGACTACTGTTGAGGTTATTTTAAAATATATAAAAAAAACATTAGGCAACTCTTATAAACCTTATCTGTGTGGTGTAATGCTCTCTTGGTAGGTAGATATATTGTTTTAACGTATAATGGCATGTACCCACTTCTGGTAATTATTAGGTGGCTATACAGTAATCTGCTTTTTTAGAGGCAGTATACCTGCATATGCCCCACAGCCCGACACACACACACCTCTGCCCCTAAACCACCAGCAGATCCCATTGGGGTGCATCTTCAGGCAGGAATCAGCCAGAGGAGGGGCCAGTAGCAGAGCCATCTGAACAGTCCATTCAACACAAACCCAGCAAACCTGAACTCAGCACCACGGACAGATACTCGCCTCGACACCGGTTTTAGGTCGTGGATCCTCCTTTGTGTGTCTGATCCAGGGTTTTCCAAGTCTCTCTTTTGCATGGTGCACTCTTTCTATGTTGGTTCTTAAACTCGCCAAAAAAACACTACAAAGAAGAGTGTAGTTTTTGGGAAAATATGGTCAATGGTATGCAAGGGGTCATGCAAGCCAAAATTCTGAGGGGGCACAGTTAGAGTAGGGCGGCAAATGACGCAGTTTTCTGCAGTTTAACAGGACTGGGGCTTTCTGTCATTTAAAAAAAAAAAAAATGCTGATTTTTTTCCTTTGTATCTCAATAGCAAATGGAATTTAGTGTTTTGCTAACTATAGCCTGTTATAGTGGTGGTGGAAACTTTCAGCTTAATGTTCTGATACTCACAGAGCTCTCCTTTAGTAACATTAATAGATTATTCAGACTAATCTAAGGTAGCCATAGGTCAAATGATCAAAAGATTTACGCTACCTTCCAAGGTATTCATTAAATGACGTTTTTTGGGATTATCCATCCATCCATCCGTCCATCCATCCATCTCCACTTGTCCTATGCAGGGTCAGTGAGGATCCAGTGCCTATCCCGTAAGCTGCCGGAGGTAGGAAATAACCCAGGATGGGACGCCAACCCGTCAGCGTTTTGTACCATTATGTTCATTCGTTAAGCAACTAATGTAAATAATAACAATAATATGTACTGTATATGTCACGTTTCAGACATGAAATAAATTAATCAACGTAGCAATTTGAAGTGACCTGAATCATGCGATTAGTTCAACTGATTGGTTGATTAAAAACTAGGTCATAAACGACAGAATGCGAGTCCTCCTGTCTGATGGTGCTGCCCCTGCGCTAAGGCAGCCCGTGTTTCAGTTTGCCGTCTCCTATTCCTAACAGATCAGTCACATGGGCCTGACTGGCTACAGGTCCAGGGTGAAGGAAACAGTTACACATGCAGTCTTCAGTCATTACTAAGAAAGAGTGCATCCACGGAGACCAGGGTGAGGCCAAAACGTACTCACAAAACATCATAACATTCAGAACTTAAAAGACTTAACAAAGAGAGTGTTTTCAAAAAGCGAACATACCGTAAATATATATAAGCCAGCAGGGAATATACTGAAACACTGCAGAACTCTATTGGAAGCAGGAGTTTTGGTCAGCAATGGAAAATTTGTTTTCTAATAAGGCCATTGCTGAGGACTGGGGAGGATCAGGTTAAAGGTTCTGCTGATTAAGGACCACTTAAGAGTTAACATATATATATATATATACACACACACACACACACACACACACACACAGGTTTGTAATTATATCTTTGTGGGGACTCTCCATTAATTACTATGGGGAAAACTCTAATCCCAAAATGACGACCTTAACCCCTACCCAACCCTAACCTTAACCTAACCTTAAGTAACGAAACAAAATACAGTGGTACCTCAGTTCTTGAACTCATTAGAACTTGAATCTCTTAAAAGTTGAGCCAACCAGTTCAAAAAAAAAAATTACCTAGAGCTCGATCTGAATCTCAGAAGTTAAACCGTGAACGCTGACCTAAGATAACTTGCACGCGCCGGGAAATGATTCACGCTGCACGTCTCTCAGCGGAAACAAAGGGTAAAGCTTCAGTCTCAGCCTCGCATGCCCTGTGATAGCATCGTGTATGTTTACACTAACTGAATACATATATTTAGACAGTAAAAATACTTTTAGACAATGATAGACAGTAACAGTATTATTATTATATAATAAAATACATTTCAAAATAAAGATTTCTTATTCATTATTTTAATATTAATAATAAACCATTAATACGTTTAATTATAATAATATTGTTGTGCGGAGTGGACGGAAAGGAGACAAAGGCGCAGACATCAGGGTATCGGGGAATACGGGGTTTAATTACAGGTAAGGCAGGCAAAACGCAGACGGACAATACAATGACTGGACTGGGGAAACAAACTGAAACGCGGACTAAATACAGAGGACTGATGACAACAACCAGAAACAGCTGATCACACGGGGATTCCACACGGGGTTAACGAGGGGGCGTGGCACACGGAAGGAGCGGACGATAGGGGCAGGACACATTGTTTTTTTTAACTTTACACATTGTTTGGATACATTTATTTTCTTACTTTACAAATTACTGTTTTGATAAATGTGCTTAGATGTGTTTAGTACAAATATGCTCTTCTTGTTTTATCCGGTTCATTTTGTGTTTAAATGATAAAAAAAAAAAAACATTTAGGTGTAATTTTTTGGGGCTGGGAACCAATTAATTGGCTTTCCATTATTTCTTATGGGGAAAATTCGATCACAACTCGAACTTTTTAGGATTCGATCCGGAGTTCTGAACGGATTAAATTCGAGTTCTGAGGTACTACTGTACAAGACTTTTGGCATTTTTTTGATTGCATTCACAGATCTTTCTGGAGACCTGACAAAAAACAGGTTTTTATTACATTGAGCGTGACATTTGGTCCCCCACAATGTAATATAAACCTAATCCACACACATGGGCGTAAATTATGGGGGGATGGAGGTATTGTAACCCACCAATAATGAAAACCAGCCAACACACCCCCCTGGACCCCCTGTGTGTGTATGTATGTATGTATGTATCTGTGTGTTCGTGTATGGTGTGTGTGTATGTATGTATATATATTCATTTACTTCATCAGGTGAAATTGTAACAGCATCAGTTTTGATGCACTTGGTAGTTCTATTGTAGAAATCAACTTTTGCATACATCATTTGTTTTTTGCTGCATTTGGTATGATGCAATATCTGCCACGACCGCCTCAACGAAAAACCACACGAAATGCACCAAACACTCAGGAATCCTGGGAGCCAGGCTGCTGATCGCTGGCGTGATGATTGCTGCAGCCTGTGCAGTGTGTGAGGGATGAAAACCGCGAGCAGAGAGGATGACACTTCTGTTCTCATCAATGTCTCATTGAAGACAACCGAACTTCAGAAACAGCATTGATGTTTCCTCAACTTGCAGACACATGCGCAGCAAGAGGCAGATGCCGTGAAACTAAAAGACATTGTCACATCGATTCATTTTCCATTTATTCGCTCTTTTTTTCAAATTCAAAGCCTGTCAGTTATTACATCTGCAGGAACCCCGGAATTCAGTAAATTGTGCCGTCAGTCCGAAAATCAGCACGACTGGAGCTGCTGTTTCATAAGATGCTCCTGCTGCATTTGAAACATCGAGCAATAGGCCAGACTCATTATAATGTGTCAAATTAGCATGTTCCTGTTCCTGGTGAGACTATCAGGAAATGTTGTGCTTCAGAAATCACCCATACAGTGACTCAGGCATTAAAAGAATGAGGAGAAAAATGAAACGGGATGTTTCTTAACTGCAGCCTGGAGAACATGAAAAGGCTTAACAAAATATAACAAATCTTAGAAACAGAGAGCGTGCAGGCTGACCCCTCGGAACAGAATGTCATAACCCTCATATATTTCATTGACAGGGCAATATTTTTTCACTTTTCCTTCTTCTCAAAAAATCCATCGACCAAGAGTTTCAGCTGTAAAAGTACTTGTTTTCTGTTGGTATCCTCTTCTTGACAGCATATCATCACTCCTGCAGGTGTTGATAGTGATTTATACTCTTTGGATTAAACTCTGCCAAGACAATGAAAAGCAGTGGCCCTATATAGCACTTACACAGTAGGTACGTGTTTCTTTGCTTGAAGCAGGAGATTGCCTGTTTTAGAGATATTAGACTGCATTTTGCAGACTCATTAGCTGCTGAATGACCTCCACCTGGATGAACAAAGACATGCACAATAACGCTATGAGAAAAATACAGAAACTGTACTATACTACAGTACACTACACGCTTAAATGAATAGCACACAATAAGGCAGACATTTTATATAAGTGGCTTAATACATTTGATTTATTATATTCAAGAGATATGTTTAAAAATGAAATAACTGTTTGATGCAAAAAATATTTTTAATGTTAAAGGTTGACTGGGTTCTTAATTTACACAAGATGCTGATAAATTTGCTTGCCTCACATCCTAAATTGCTCTTCAATTTTGTGGGAGTGAATACAATGTATTTTTTTAAATTGCATAGATGGAATTAATACACAGTACATTATCAATATGTTATCAATGTACTAAGCCCATATGAATGTATATAACACCACAAATTATTAATATGCACCGCAGTTACACAGTCAAAGGAATGGCATGCACTGAACAGGCTTGGCACTGTACAAATTTATTTGAAAGCTGACAGAAATGGGAGGAGCTGCGTCACAGTACTGCCTTTATTAAATTCACACTGCATGTAGCCACAAATACCATGTGGGCCACAAATTAGACGAGCAACACTACTGTACTTGCCATATTTTAACTTCTGCAAACTGGGAATCACGCTGTTATTACATATTTTAATATCGCCTCCTGTTGTAGGGCCCTGATTAGTTTTACAGGACTCAAAGGCTTTCTTCTGTCCGTGCGATTCCACGGCGCTGTCAATGCATGTGAACAGATGACAGACCAGGCCCTCCGGAGCCTTCTTAGGGGAATCCTAAGAAAAATGCACCCCCCCATCAATGATCTCCTGGCTATCCCAGCAGAGTACACTCATAATGGGGTGCTAACCCATCTCATTTTTTCATTGAATGATCCAGCGGTGTGGTCCTGTGAGGCGCCATGATCAAAACAAACCCACTGCTTCCTAAGATCCCAGTACAGAGAATCAATGGTTTTAGAAGCCCCTGGAAACCACCTTTGATCCGTCACAAACCATGGTCAGTTATCCGTGAAAGTAGATAGAAATCCAATCGCCTTGGAATCACCCTGTTTTGGGGAAAGTCTTTATACGACAGTTACATTATATATTCAGTTGGCTGTTAATTATTAAACAGCCAGCCGTCATCAACATCGTCAAGATGTATGGCTCTTTAAACCGCCCCCCCAGCACGGGCCCACCAAACCTCGGTAAAATATGTTTGTAAGTTTTTCCTCAAGATCTGAGCTGAAAAATAACAGTCAGCCAATCTGGCTTATTCTATATTTAAAGACAAAGAATTAAAAAGCAGCATATTGTGCGGAGGAGAGGGGGAGAATTTGAAATGTAAGGGAATGCAGTCATTTATTTATATAGGTCCATTGTAGGCCTGTGTGAAGCACATGCTGGTTCTGGTATTTCGACTGACCACCAAGCCTGGCCCCACAGATAAATCATTCATAAACGCCAGCTGACTCCATGTTCCCTAATTGTGTGGACAGGGTTTATATACACTCAGAGTAGAGAATGCATGTTCTAGATGTATGACACTCTTGGGTGCTGCTTGGTGGAGTTTTGTTTGTTTATTTAAAAGACTGCTGCATTTGCTGCTTCTAAAGGGGCCTTGTCCCTTTCCATTGTCCTGTTATTTCACATCTTTATACTGCCTTTCCCCCAACAACCTACTATAAGCATGAATATGCAATAAAAGCTCTGGGTTTACCTTTAAAAATATGCAGTAAATAAATAATTCATTATACTGTTTTTGCAGCTATTTAAATGCATGTGTGTATTCACGAAACCATATGGGGTTCCGGTGCTTTACCTTTATTTTTATGATAATATATGATTCATCCTAATGCTTGTCCTGGTTCACCAAGAGGGCAGGATAAAGCACATCACTCTAGCACACATGATAAACAATCGAGAAAAAAAAAGATACACCCCCAATGTATCACAGTGAATACAAGTTTTGTTCAGGACAAAACAAAACGCTTTCTCCCTTAGGGATGTGAAATACGAATTAGTTGAAGAAATCAAAATGATTCCCATATTTTGTGATATGAGCGCTTTTCATAAATTTGATCTTTTTAAAGTAAATTAGACTGCAGTTTGAAATCCATCAGGCTGACCATTTCAGTCTTTAGACAGAGACAAGAGAGCCTTTATGGCAGAGAATAATACTGGTTTCCATGGCAATGCAAAGAAGGAGAACACAAGTATGTATGAATAATCACAGTGGTACAATTAAACAATGCCAGAATGAGGTAAGATGACATGGACATCAAATCTGAGTGTCTAAATACTGTAATATTGTCAGCAAAATTATGTATGCAGAACATTATGTGAATATAAGAATCTAACACGTAACGGAGTCTTCTCCTACGTCACCATTATCCATATAAGGGGTACTCTCTTTGACTAACAGGCAGCTCTTCTGATGCAAATTGACGACCTCAAAGAGTCTTTTTTGAACGCTATTTCCTGCGTAAATGGAATATTCGTCAAATGAAACCACCTGAAATGAGATTGTTTTTTAAGGGGCACTTAGCACAATTTTTAAAATACAGCCGATCAAGCGGTTTGGTAAGAACGATAGGCGGTTTAGGTAAGGGAGCAAAGTTTTAGGGTGAGGCTAAAACTGTGAAAATCATCTATTTTGAACCAGCAACATATATGCAGCTGCATTCAGCGTCCTCACGTAATTGCACCATTATTAGCAAACCTCTAGGCATAGAACATGAAACAAAATTTGCAGGAATAATTCAACTATCTGGAAACAGGCACCTTATTATCATTAAAATTCATATTCACGTTACAGAATTATATCTGAGTAAACACTTGATTTTTTTCTTATTTCAAGTTATATGTTTCATTAAATATGTTCTCAACTGATTTTTTAAATGCATGTTGCATTTCAATTTTACTCTATACTCGTGGGTCTTTCTAATAATTATTATTTGATTTTGGGGAATCAAATCTGCATCATGATCTTAAATGCCGCTAAATTCACACTACACGTCCCAAAAGTGACAGCAATGTCCAACCTCCTAGGATTTATTACCACAACACATGGTTTTATGTGATCTAGGTATTTTGCATAAATTATCCCCAAGCGAGCTCGATGGGCCGAATGGCCTCCTCTCGTTTGTATAGTTCTTATGTATACTCCAAATAAACTATACTCCAAAGAGAGAAACGGGAGCCGGAGGCTAAATAGGCCTACATGGGCAATCAGAACAATACGTCTGCTGCACTGTCGATCTGCATTACATTATCTTGATATATACACACCTGCCCTTACAAACAACCGCACAAATGGACTGGTCAATAAAATATTGATAATATGGAAACCAAAGAAATCAATCCAGTCCAAAGCTCAATGTGAGTGAAAACGGCAAAGCACGTGTCTTATAAAGCAAAGTTTTGATAGAACAATCTTATGCGACACCTGAAATGCAAGATAAAAGAAGCACACGCATATCTATAAACATCTTATTCAAGACAGCAAGAATATTTAATCAAATTAGTCTTTTGTTCTAGTTATGCGCATTTCAACCCTATTCGGTTGAAACAGGCTCACCGATCACCGATCTCTAGAGTTGGAGTGGGTCGATGAACAAATTTACTTGTTCCTGTTTCGGTTTCACGTCACGTATATTCGATCTGAATTGGATTTGAGGACAGATGTCCTGAAACACTAATATAATGCGTTGCAGCATAGGATGCAGTTTGGTGCCCATCCCATTTCGGAGAGCTAAAACTACACAACGCACCATGAATCTGTGCTAATGAAAGTTATCACAGTTCAGCAGACACACGGATATCCCTTGCAATGCTGAATCTGGTCCTCCATTAACTAAACCCTTATAACTTACAAATAGCACAATACCGTAACTGTAGATGACCATAAAAAAACAAGACATCGTCCTGAAAAACAAGCCCTGCGTAGTGATTCAGGTGACTGTCCTGAAGGTGGAAATTTACTCCTTTTTATGAGGCAATAATAAAAAAAAATGGGTCACCACTGCCCCCTGCCGGACTGGCGACGAAGTATTCTTGTATCCATCTACATTCATCGTTTTCTCGAACGAAAGCAAATCTATATTACGCTCAGCAAGCTTAGCTTTTAATGCCATTTATAACCTTTTATTCAAATGTACTTTTTACTTGCTGTAGAACATGGGCAGAAAAGGCATTGTCAGCTTATTTGAATAAGACAATAAAAGATCTATAGTGTAAAAGTCATATAGCCTTTACTGCTACCAAAAGCCAACACAAGACACGCCCACTTGATAGTAACGTCACGCTATAAGACACACCCACTACGTAATTTAATGTCTACGTAAAACATCAGTTATACTTCAATCAATAAATGAACTGAGGACAAACATTGATAAATGTAAAGCATTAGGCTTTGACGGGTACAATTTATCCAGTAAAATCGAATTGAACAGGAAATTATTTAGGTTAGACCAGTTAATGAATAAGCTACATAAATAACCAGTCTTTTTGGGTGAGTTGAGATAGCCTAGTTACCAACATGTCTATGGAAGGCTAAAGCTTAAAAAGGATATATGCAGGGTAGTTGCTAGAGATTTTGGGCCCCGATAAAGCACATCACGTTGGGCCACCAGCCCAGACCAATCATATGATGTCACAAATTTTTAGGGCCCTTAAAATCGTCCCCCCTTAAAGCACCCCTGCCCATATGATTTAGAAAGGTACCAGACACACGTCCTGCTACAGGTTACGCTCCTACATGTTCTGCCCCTGTATTCCAATCCGCAGACAGACGCTTATCGGCCAAAGCAGTCGTTGCCAATCCAACCTGCACCATCCAGGTCAGGCATCTTCTCCGCAAAACTGAGGTTTCTCTTAGAAATTGTGTTAGATGAGGGTAGCTGACTTTCCCATGATCCCGAAAGCACTCTCTGCTCTGTGGAGTCTTTAGCTCAGTAAATCATTTACCTCCATATGGAGCTGGTAGGCAAACTGTGGAGGGTCCAGGAGGTTCTTGAGTAATCTGCGGGGGCACCGGACCACCTCTACTTAGTCACCTTCACTATGCAGGATCACGGAGCTGCTGTAACAGGCAGCTGCTCAGGATGAAGTCAGAAGCTCAAGCCTCGTGTTGGATACTTGTGGAATTAATACATTGGAATACAATGTATACCGAGAAACCCACTTACTCTCCTTTGGGCTGTCCTGACGTTTAAATCCTATCCTCTGTCCTGACGTTTAAATCCTATCCTCTGTCCTGACGTTTAAATCCTATCCTCTGTCCTGAGAATGGCAGAGGCTGTACAGTTCCCCAAGTCTTTACCAATTATCGGTTCCTCCTCCAAGTTACCTTTGACAAGAACAAGTGCTTTCTTCCCCAAGTAGAGCCCTATACGGTAAAACTTACACAAGAATTTTTATTTTTTATTTCTTTTGAAGAATCAGACATTAGAAGTGATGCTTCTGTAATTTGTAATGAGCTAAAAAGGCAGACATTGGCTCTTTTGGTACTAATGGCTAGAATATAAATATTTACGATGAATATAATGGCATTTTTAGTTTCTCTAGACAAAACCAAACCAAAGACAAAAAAACAAACCAAAGATAAAAACTGTGTATTGGGCAGGGAGAAAGGCAAAGAAACGTTTGGTAAAATGAGAGCTCACCAGTAAATTATGGGGTAGGTTTTTAATAGCATTTATATATTAGGTGCATGCTATAGAAGGGATTATCTTTGGTTAAACGGGTAATATTACAGACAAAATGGTTTGATTTATATATTAATGATGTCTGCTCGGCAGAATGAAATACTTACCACAGGTGGAGAATTCTCGAAAACTTTCTCCAGTCGTCGGATTGGCAGAGATGGGTCTTTATTACCTTTTTCGGTTTTTTTCAGGCTCCTACCTGAAATCTTTTAAACAGGTAACAAGTCAAGCAATCTTTTTACATACTTCTAACATTTTACACGTGTGTGAGCAAACAGGTCTGCTCCCCAGTTGCCCACTCATCAATACATTGGAATACCATAACGCCAGTCCTCGTCTTCAAAGTCTTCCGTCCCCTACTCTATGATTTGTAAAGACACAAGAATTTACCCAATCGGTTCTTTTATCCATTATTCATTATTTTATCACAGAGTCAAAGTCGTCAGTAAATATCGAAAATGGCCATGTTTCCAACATTCAGTCCTGACACAGAGCATGTCTCAACCAAAGCACTCTGCATTCATCTTGTTACATCAGGAATTTTAAATTAATAAACACTTTAGACTAGTGTTAATTAACATCAGAGGAAATGTACTGTATATAATTTAAATAGCACAACATCAATGGTGGCTGACAAACAGGGGCGTGCACGAAGTTCTGGCCCCCCTGATAAAATGTCACTTTACCCCCCCACCCCTTGCCAAATTTTACATATAAATTCATGCATTCAAAGGTCCCTATGAAGTTCTGGGCCACCTGAATCTGCCAGGGCATGCATGCCTCGGTAGCGCCCCCTGGTTCCCACCACAGGCCTGTGGTGGTGTCCGCTTCCAAGGCTGACTGAACTGGCCACATTCCTGGTAGCTCGCCTCAAACGGGCCCAGATCGATGGCTTGCGGCTGCCACACGGTGATGTATGAGCTGGGTCTGGGGGCAGCGGGTGTCCCGGGAGCTCTGATAGACGTTCCCCTGTCAAGCGGTCCGTCACATCAATTCATCCCTGGCATAAACTCTATTAATAAACGGGCCTTGCCCCCCAGTTACGACAGCCCTGGGGCTGCGGCTTTCTATCGGAATTAATCACGGCAGCTCCCGCCGTGGCGGTAATGAACGAGGACGGCCTCTGCCGCCGCACCGTCGGAGGGCCTGCACACATATGCTGGGAAAATATGCCCAGAAAATTCTCCCAGTCAGAGCGTACAAATGGAGGATGGGCAGTCATGCTCTGGGCTCTCATACTGACAGATTTTATGGGTCAGAATGGCCAGAAACTAAATGCTGAAACCCAAACAAACACACCCAAAGACTGACGTCACTGTAAGAGTATGGATTTCCCTATTAATATAAACATATACAAATATAAAACGTCTCTGTATTAAAAGAAACATTGAGAATGAACACTGACTTAAACAGTGGACATTTTTCTCTTCAAAAGGATACAAAAACAAATTTCATAGTAGCTTTTTTTTAGGGCAATGTGCTTATGTCCAGATGATTGTAGGTTTGAATCCCATAACCGGTAGAATAATCCTATCACTGCTAGGTCCTTAACCCCAGCTTCTTCAGAGGTACTAGATGCTGGCTAGCTCTGATCCCAAAACTTTCTCTCACCTGTACATGCACATGTCTCTGTGTCTCTCATGAAGAACAAGATGGGATTGGTGAAAACTATCCAATTTCCCCCACGGGGAAGAATAAGGCACTTTTCTCTATACTGAATTATTTAACCAGGCGGATACAGTGTCTCTCTCTGGTTAGGGATGTGATGGTAAGCTTTTAATACATTGCCAAGGTTGCAAAGACGTATTACACAAGGGATATATTACATAGTACACAGAGCTACAATAAATGGGAGGCATCTATAAGCCTGTGGAAAAGGGGCTAGCATTAGTGAAGTATCTGGGTCCCATTATAGAGAGAGGGTTTCTGTCCCCAGAGAGTATATAAACATAGTGATAGAAGAAGAGACAAACTCACATTTCAAGACAGGATTCATGAAATTCAAAACTTTAGCAGGTGTGGAGAACAGGAAAGGTCTGAAGGAGCAGGGCAATTAAAAAAGAGGTATGTCACGGTGAGAGAGAGAAGCTTATTTTTCACATTTAGCTTCTGAGCGTATTGCATTCATCCAAGGTCACGTGTAATTGTCAGGGTGCTTTGAAAGTGGACGAGAAAAACAAAGTAGCGTGGGATTTGGTTGTTTTGCCAATATGGAAAGATAAGAGAAGTAAATTGGTCGAAAGGGCACTGAAAAGTACTTTGCAGCTATGTGTCACGGGGCTGGAGTGGGGACTGGAAAATTCATGTCCAGAAAAGAAAAATCCAGACCATGATTCTGTTCCAACCAACTAGTTGGATACCATATGACTGTGACTCTTTAGATTGAACAGGGGTTGAAACAAAATCTTGGTCTGGATTTTTACTTTCTGGACCTGAACTTTACACCTGTTGAGTGAATGGTAGAAACTAAATCTAAAACAGGAATTAGAGCAGCTGAACTGAATTATGGGATATGCTGTATCATCTCATTACATGGGTGCAGCTTCTTTGCCACCTGTTACCACACTAACCCTTTCATATGTATTTAGAGAGCTGCACTGTATTCTTTAGACTGTTATGGGTTATACACCCTGCCCAACAATACAATACTGAGAGCCCTACTGGGATTTGAACTTGCAGTCTTCAGGTCATGACTGCATGTCTTTAACCCCATAGCTACCTGCCATCTACACGGTGGCTTTCGCCCCCCAGGACTGCAGCATTGGTGGCAAGCAAATAGCTTAGCCGCTCATTGCTAGTATGGAGGTGAAAATGGTGAGGCGGAGAACATCCAAGGAGCTCGTCTGTCACATCAGAAGGAGAATGAATGACGTGTAGGTTGCGGTGTCCTCGCCTCCACACTCTGAGCCCTGGTTATGGAAAGGTAAACACGCTTCCCTGCCCCTTTAATGATCCTCCCCGGGGGGCCTGTCCTCCATACGGCACGCTGTTCAATCCCAGCCTGCTTTGAACGACTCGAGCGGGTGTTCGGTCACCCTCTGTCTGAGCTACAAAATGCTCTGTCAGCGAGAGCGTCAGTCCCCCCTCCCAAGCCCAGGCGAGGAGCCTCCATGGCACATGCTCATACTGAGCTCCCCCGTGGAGATCCTTCCTTCCTTCCGCCCGCCTCTCATCTGCCGTTCATCGTTTGCTGAAGCTTTTCACGCCACAGGCTTGTGGGCGGCGTGACCCATTACTATGCCCACTGGAGGACAGGGAAGGACACGAAAGACCAAATTTAGGAACACCACAGTTCAATCTACTGTATAATAATTAATAGCCAAGATATTCAAAAATAGGAAATAGGACACATAGAACATTAACTTTTACAAAACACCAAAAATCTCTAAGCTCTACTTCTCCACTGACTGTGCCTTACTACTCACCTCTTGTGAATATGCACTTGAGTTATATTTAAGGATGCATGGTCGCACCTTGTGTATATTGAGAATTCACTGAACAAAGGTCTTCAGCGATGTTCATCATTCATCAAGGCATTCATCAGCGTAGAAATGATTATTTCTCATTTACTGTATCTAATCCACTTGTAGCAAGAGGATGAGTGCCAGTTGGGCAATGGATGATAAACCAAAACTTGTCTCTAAACATCTGATTTGACAAAGAAATTAGCTGGATATTGTTGCTAATTACTAGCTAATAAGTAGATAACACACCCTTAACAAATACATACAATTTCCCAAAATATTGTACATGGTTTGGATAACTATGGGTGGCAGAGATAATATTAAATAATGAGTGTGATACAATGGGTATCGGTTCCCATCATTAACAAAATGGTATGACCAACTTCCTATTGGTTATTTTATGTTCTTATTGGGAGTGATTAGCAAGGCAGGGTAACCTTGCCCACTACACCGATTTCAAACCCTGAATTGAATTGAGATGTTTTATTAATGAGGAAATTCTCTTTTTGCCTACCCAATCTTGCTCTCCATGAGACACATATACAGGTGAGAGTAAGCTTGGGGTGAGAGTAAGCTTGGGGTGAGAGTAAGCTTGGGGTGACAGCACAGGGTCAGCCAGTGTGCAGTGCCACTGGAGCTGGGGGTTAAGAGATATGTGGCTATTCTCCCTTCCGGCAATCTTCCGAACGCAGGTATACAGACTTAGCCCAGTTGAGCTACACACACGAGAACCACCAAAAACCATCAATATCCTGTCCGGCCAGGGCACCTTCCTGCCATGGGCAGCCTTCCCAGTGCCCCCTCTGTACTGAAATGAACAGCCAGCTCTGTCTGTCTTCAATCCCAATACATTAAAGGACAGGGTCAATAAAACAAAGCAGCCAGAGGGAGGATGAGCAAATTTGGCCACAATTATAGTCATACGACAATGTCGGACAAATTAACAAATGTTACAAAAATAGCTTGTTGTGAAGCAACAATACTGTACTCCCATCCATCCTCCAACCATTAAGCCAGTGCACAGTGCAGGGTTGTCAAATTTGGTGAACAGGCTGTTAACAAAATAACAGGTTATCATCGCATTGTGGGGTCATTTAGTCCCCACAATGCAATGTATACATGACACACACACACACACGCCAATCTAGAGACATAGCCTAAATGTATGTTTTGAGACTGAGGGGGAAAAAAACTGGAAAATCCACAAGAAACCCATGCAGCACAGGGAGAGCGTGCAAATTCACCCCACGTTGTGAAGGCAGGATTCCCCCGGCCTGTCATTTATGTGGAATAGGTGAATAACAAATCTTCTACACTAGATGGCACTAGTACAGCAGTTAAATTCCCATTATCCTGGTCACCTCAGAAACATCAATATCTGGATTTGAGTCTTGTTCTTCTTGCCTGGGTATAAACACTGATATTATTTGTTCATCCTTATAAGATTTAGGTTTCTTTTAAAAAAATACTGGAAACACATGCTAACAGAATCATAAAAATGCTTAGAAGTTCTACTTTCACACTATGACATGAATATATTAAATCTTAACATTCAGTCTGCTTCACCAACGAACTGCAAATACTGCAAGCCATCAGTATGGGATGTTATGAAATAAAGACACGGGGCCAGCAGGTGGCAGAGTGGTTACCAACATGGCACTTTTTTGAGCAGGTAGGAGTGCAGCTTTGGACCTTGAAGAAAGGCAGTTGCTTTGGTGCTGCACCCAGCTGTATTTATAGGTAAACTCCTAACTCCACTTTGTTGCTTAACAGATGGTTTTTAATCCAATCCTGACATCAAATGCCTGTTTACTGGAGAACATTAAACACTGGAGTTGCTTTATTTAATCTATGTTGTAAGTACAGTAGTGGGGATGGCTGAAAAACATCCGGTCTCAGCTCAAAAGGGACGAGTTTTTAGTTTTTGTTGAATATAATTATTTTTGTATAGAACAGCAGACAAAACCTGGAAGAACATCAGGAGAGAATAACTACGTTAACGAAAGCAAATGATCAGGAGACTGGATGCACAAGGCTGCAGAGGACAGCAGACCATTCAAGGTCTCCTTTGAGGGCATGTGAGACGTGGTGGAGCCTGTGGCTGGGGTCAATATCCTGGAACATGACCTTGCAGCTCCCAAAGCTGCCCAGACCAGCAGCATCGATGCATGCTTTCCTGCACCTGTAATCTCAACACCAGCTGCAGTATATGGAGTAATTATAGGGGTGGTCGAGTTAAAAATACATAAAACAGAATAGAAAACGCAGGTGTATATGCTGAATATAGCTGGAAGATGATTTCAGTGGTGATCAGTTTACCTTGCTACTAATCAGACTCTCGCATACTGGATCAGCTTGTGTGTGATGTCATGGTGGAGGGATTTATTTCCAGCAACCAATGGTAACATAGGGAGGGACTGACTCCTCAAATCACATGCAAATTATGAAGTCAGCTGCAAGCCACATTAAAATGACAAAGACCTGCACTGTTCTTCATATGCATGAATTAAACATTGTTTCCAAAACATGAGTTGCTTTACATACAGGGAGATAATCAGTAGAGGTACAGTAGTAACCAGCGTAGTGGCATATAGAAAGTCAGAATTTTTGAGCCCATGATGTAAACACCACCATTATAAAATAAGGTTAGAGTAAGGCCGTTTTAGTGTACAACCTATAGATGATGCATCTACCACAATCATCAGCAACCTCTGTATCACATTTGTGGTATTGTGCTATAGCTACAGACACTTTTTGATTGGACAGTTAGTCCATTTACTGTGAGAAAATGCTTTACGCAGTAGGGGGGGACAGGGTACCATAAAGATAACCGATTTCAGCTGTTTTTCTTACTAAAGCGATAAACATCTGATTGCGTTTGGTATCAAAGGAAGGCTGGCTGTCCCCGAGCAGAACTCCACACATATGAACATCGTGTTTCCCTAGGGTGCCACCCACACCTCCCACCGCATTTCCACGTCTGTGCTGATCTGACAGGACACGTGAGAAGGCCCTGCGGGGACAGAGGGAGGCAGCAAACTCCCCGGGCTGACAGCAGGACACCTGAAGGTAACCTCTGTGAGTCAGTGCCTGGAAGGCTGCTTCTGGAGAGCAGATGGTGTGGCTATCACATTCCCTATGGATATTAGGCACTAAGTGTGAAGATTAAGAAAGCAGGTCACTCTGGAGGTGACATTTCTCACCTTACAATATCGCTGGAGACACTTGGGAGAGGCAGAGCATCAAAGAAAACGTCAAAACATTCTGACATCCATTCTTTCAATAAACCAAGATCCTGTTAAAAGGTACACAAATTGCAATTTTATCAGGTTTGAAGGATTTTACTAAAAGAGGATAAACCCGAAAGCAGGCAGCTAAAGTTCCACTTAAGCAGGAAGTTTACTCTGAAATATTCAGGTAAACACCCCAGCTGTACCAACAGACAGGAAAGTGTCACTTTGGGTATAAGTATTAGCCAAGCAACTAAATAGCAATATTTCTAATTTATTAACATTAGATTCCACATTAGCTATTCAGATTTATTGTGCTAGTATGCAATTACAAAACATTATAATCAAATATCCCTGATGTATTGCTGGTTTTTGTGCTTTGGCAAACACTATTCGGTTTCTTTAAACATTTCACGCAAAGCTTCACAGTGTTGTGGGTAAGCGAGAAAAAAAAATCTTATAACCAAGAAAGATCCCTGGGTTGCTGGGAACATTTATTTGTGGATTCAAAGGTATTCATGTTCAAATCTGTTCCATAAAAAAGATGTAGTTAAATGGAGACAAACTCGGATTAACAGGAACCAGTTGACAGGACAGCTAAAAGCTTTACTCGGCATAAAAAGTAAAGTATATGGTGAATATAATTATTGCTTCACAGATACAAACCCGAGAGCTGACCGTAAACATGGATCTACAAGTTTAGGGTCTAAATTGTGCAATGGCTTTTTTAAACTGTTTTATTTAAACTTACTTTTAAAACAATATTAGCATTCTGTTTTATATACATATTTACCTCCCCACACCTCCCTTAAACGAATCAGTTCTATACTGGTAAATAACAAAAGAAAAACAGTTCACTTTTGCAAATGGCAAACGAAACAAACGAAAGGGAAGGCGCCAGCCTGTTCTCTTGTGCCTTAGCCCACGAGCGTAGCCCCAGACGCCAGAGGAAGAAACGACCTCACTGCACCACGTGGCTCAGTTCCGACTTATCCAGCAGAGTTAAAGCAGCACAAATAAAAAAAAAAAAAATAATTAAGAAAAAGGTGGTTTGGCTTCAGTCTGGACGGCGAGGTGGGTCGAAAGGGCCCTTCAGAAGATGAACTCTCCAGGAACCTCCTGCAGGGTCCCAAAGGGCTCCTCGAACTTGAAGCGCTTGGAGACCGCCTTGGGCTCGGGGGTTATGCTCTCCTTGTCCGACTGCCGGCACTGTCCCAGCGTGTAGGCGGCCATGACGATGAGCTCCTCTGACACGGGGCCCTGCTCGCCTTCGCCCGACTCACTGATGGTGAGCGGCACGGAGCAGGTCTGCCCTGATGCAGTGTCACCTGCCCCTTCTGCCTCCTTCGGGGGAGGGGGCAGCTGGAGCCAGGGGTGTTGAAGGCACTCCTCTGCTGTGGCGCGCTGCCTGTGAACACGATCGGTCGGTTTGTCTGGGTCATTAGCACGAGTGAGCATGTGTACATACAGTACTGGGCAAAAGTCTTAGGCAGTCAAAGAAAAAGTGATCTTAATGTTGGTGTAAAGCTATGATGTTTGTCAAAGCACATTAGCCATTCCAAAAATCTCCTAAAAAGTTACCCCAATATTTGCAGCAACTGTACAATAGACTCAAACATTTTTTTGAGTTGACCACTAACACGCTTTATTTAGCTAATCAATATCTCATTGAGTTATTTAGCTAGTTGATTAGATTAGATTAGATGAACTTTATTGATCCCAGATGGAAATTAATTGAGCTGCCGGTGAAACGTAATGAATACAAGGAATAACTGGGGAACCTTAGATATAACTTTCTAAACTTGTTACTGTTACAGGTTTTAATGTTAAACTGTATTTTTGAGCAAAGATACACTTACTACACAGATTTATTTAAACATTTAGTTTGATTGCCAAAGACTTCTGCACGGTACTGTATAAGTGTGAGGTCCAGTCCGTTTCACAAATTACACATCAGAACAGCGTCACAGCTGCTCACCTCTACCAGACTACTGCTGGATCAAAATTACCAGTTGCACAAGTACACATACAGTCCTGTGCTGCTACAGTGTGATTCACTGAGGAAACTGCTTCAGCCTCCCTGCTATTCTGCAGGCTAATACTGAGAGGCTAAAGCAGCACATCCCGATGGAGGTCACCCCTTGGCTGACTTACTGTGGCTCTTTGATGAGCAGGGATTTCATGAAGTCAATGGCAGGTTGCTCAATGCCCTGTAGCTCCTCTGTCGAATAGCTGATGTTGATCTGAGAGATGTTGAGAAAGGTCTCCTGCTTGTCGTCACCGAGGAAGGGAGAGGTTCCCGTCAGCATCATGTAAGCCAGCACGCCGATACTCCTGATGGGGGAGAGGGATGCAGGTCAATCGAGGCACAGGGATGCAGTGGAAATGAGGCTCAAGGCACCAGAAACATATTATTTAAAGCATGATGCCAAAGTGCAGCCATGTATTAATACGGCATAATACTAAATCAGACATCTGGAAACCATATATAAGGCACATCTCTTTTGCTTTATAAAATCAAACCGTAATTTAAAATTTACAGTCCTGCATGTGTGGAATTTGCATGTTCCCCCCCATGTCTGCGCATCATTAGGTGAACTGGTGTCTATGTTGTCCAGGGCATGTATGCCTCATCCACTGTAACTCTGTAAGCACTGGGTCAGTGCTTATAGATAGGAGGCTGTTTTTTTATAAGATTAGCGGAAGCTAATGACAGCCAGGGTCATGATCTATTATGAGAATATGATGAAAATTATGAAAATATGACGACAGGTTGGGAAACTGCAGAAAGACCACAACGGGGAACCCCAAACACACTCACGTGTGCGTGGCAAATGTTACTACCGCAAAAACATTCATGGAATGACTGATTAGAAAGTAACGATTTGGTTCTAATTACAAGTCAGCTTACAGAAGTTTTAATTAGCGTTTGACACAGGAGTTAGGAAAAGATGTATCCAAGTGCTGGTCTCACCACATGTCTGTTGCTGTGCTTATTGGCTCATAATTTAGAATCTCTGGAGCTGTAAACAGAAAAAGGTCATTACATTTTAAAATAAAATGATAAAACTGCAAAGCCCTAGAACAGTCATGTACTAAAATCAGACAAAGCTCACATTCCTGTCATTAGAACATGCTCCTTTTCCTGGACTGAGTAAGCACCAACTCACCCACGTACTCTGGGGTGCCCATGATCTCCCGTAGCTCCTGGTTGCTGCTCACCATGCGTGACAGCCCAAAATCCACTATCTTTATGTCTCCAAGGGGAGAATCACTGGTCAGAAGGATATTCTGCGGCTGAGGAATGATGAGATGGATGTCAGAAAAAATATATATACAGCATTGTTGATTTGTAATATGTGTACAAAACTCTATTAACGTCTGTTCCTCTAAGAGAGCTCAATAAGAGACATTTGCACAAAGTCTAATCCCTCTCTTTTAGGTGGCCCAACATTTCTACCTAGTAGAAGATCACTGTGTGTTAGAGGCCACACCCACTAACCTTGAGGTCCAAGTGCACCACACTGTTCTTGTGAAGGTAGGCGATACCCTCCAAAATCTGCCTCATCAGCCTCCTCACGTCCTCCGGCTTGAAGGCTTCATCCCGCTCTGCAACGCACTGGTTAAATATTTCTCCCCCGGCAGCACTGTGGGAAAACACACAGACACATACATCAGTACACCACACAGAAAGCAACCAGCGGCTTGTTCAGACTCCAAACCTATTACAGAAGCTCAATATTCATAAAATCACTCATTGAGTTCTGACTGTCCGGGGTGGGGAAGGGGGAGGGGGATTAAAGGGTCATGAAAGGTGGGGTGATCTGGATCATATACCTGGCGGGTTAAGAGATGGTCTCCCATTCCAAAGACACCCCGAGACCAAGTGAGCCACTACCAAGTGATACAAGGGGGTGTCATTAGTTCTCAACATTAAAGCAGATGGATGATGATGGGGGGGGGGGGGGAACAGTATTTCCTTTTTCACATCCACCAGCTCACAAGTTAGCTTGCAGATGGCATGTGGCTGAGTGAGTGCTGGCACTTTTACTTCCGCCAACAATAATCTTCCCCTTTTGAAAAGGGAAAGAAATTTCCAGTCCTATTATCACTAAACAGTTAAAACTAATCTCAATCTCCCTCAACATCCTATAAATCACAGGTACCAGCTACACATTTTAATAATTGTTTTGTGGTGATTTTCAAACCCTTAAAAACTTGTGTAAAGTTTGCAAGTCCTCTATTCCTTACAGTAATAATAACAAACATACTAAATATGTCATAAATGTCTGAAAAAGCAGGTGTTTGCCTGCACTGATTAGGCCAGATTCCCTATAGGGATTAGGAAACACTAAAAGGATGGATTGTGCAGACAGGGTGAACAGGGTCACTTCCTGCCATTCTAACAGCCAGCTGGAAGCTCGGTGCTGAGGGAAAACAGAGAAGCTCAGAGGCAAACTGTTTATGGTGTGGGCTGGAGTCGCTGCCGCGGTAGGATGGGGGCTTACGCTCCGGGTTATCCAGGGTCAGTGTTACTGCTGCCAATCCCTAATCTGGATCGCCACACAGGCCGGTCCCTAAGTGGTATTTCAATGGTGAGGTTGGGTATGAGCTTCCTGTCTTTATTTAAATACACACAGTAACAGACTTATGCAAATGATAGTCAGTCTGTCAGAGTGTGAAGCTGAGACTCTGAAGAGCAGAGATAGTGGGCCTATGGTCGACTGGCAGACAGACAGGTGGTGTGCAAAGGGCACCGCATCCGAGGTCAACTGGAGCCTGACTGTCTCCTGGGCTTATGAAGAAGAAAAAAAAAGAGGGATTCTATAAGTTTTAAAAACATGTGAATGAGACTCATGCTACATTCAAATTTGACCATATATTCACCAAGAAATTTCTGTAAAATGGCAGTTTGGAAATCACATGCAATTCCCTCCATAACCACTAGGTGTCTGCATGGCGACAGACGAGTGGGATCACCCGAATGGAAAGCCTTGTGTGTATCAGCTGTCTGTTGGCTTACTCCAATTGCTGCGGTCACTCACTAATTACACAGGGAGAATAAACACATTGAGGATGGCTTGGGAAAATATTTTTCCGCCGTGTTTATAGTTTTTGCTTCTCAGAGACTCGACTCAGGTCTTTTCATTCGGAGGTGGTCCTCCACTACCCTTTTAAATCACATCCCAGCACCATACAAATTTATGCCAGGCACAACATGGCCACCCAGCTCACAGAATGCTAGACTTAAAACCTCCTGAGGATCTAGCCCCCCGATGACTGGCAGAAATGACGCTGCTCTCTGAATAAATGTGAGTTCATGCAGACACCAACAGCCTGGAAAGTTTGCAGGGTGTCAGCCACCCTCTCGGAAAATGGCTCATGGTCAGGGCGCCCCGTGCCTCTCTGTACAGTCTTGGGACGAAGGAAAATGCAGACGTTTCTCTTTCTGCACTGGCCAGCTGTAATTATAGTCGAACGCTGCCAGGTTTGTACAGTTTGTGCAGAATGGAGAGAGGAGGACAGAAGCAGCGACTTTGCGGAAGCAAACCACAAACTCCAGGTATTAAATTTAAAAACACAAAAAATGAGCCTAGCACTGGTTTTCTCAAGTGGCCTCTATTCTCTTAGACCCCATTAGTATTGTCTGTTTTTACTTTATGGTCACACCCCTTAGCTTTCAAGACCAGTTACTACCATCGGACTAAGATACAGCCTATGACTGACAGGGGAGGGGGGAACAAGCCGAAAATGAAAACCTTCTGGTGACCCTGAGAAGGGACCTGTGGCACTGTAACTTGTCATAGTGTGGGGGTGAAAGGGACTATTATTCTCCTAGCATGGCCTCCATTAGCTGCTGAAGCATACGTTTCAAGGTCGTGTGCGACTTACGGAGGCTTTTCACTGGGCTTGTGTGCAGAAAAGGCGAGGCTGGGTTTAAAGGCTTATGAAACATCCCAGAGGGTTTACGACTTACAGTAAAATACACCATAAAGATCAACACACTTTATTATATTGCAGATATATGATAGAGAGAACAGTGGATACACTGAACCTTACACCTTATTAAACTGAAGCCCTCTTTGCAGTTTAACTGGAGCAGCTGTGTCAGTACTAACTTTCACTCTTCTAGCTTTGGCAGTGGGTGGGGGACTTCAGTGGTTTCACATGACATCCTCAATTAAATCATCCTACACTACAGGACTTCCATTTCTGGGCCAACAGAGGAAGCGATTCATCAGGGTCTTTTGCAGAGACTGATTTAGCTGACCGACGTCCCGTCCTCCCGCGTCCTGCTGGTCAGCAGCGGCTGGTAAGAGACTGAAGATGTCGCAAACAAAAAGGCTTTAACAGAGGAGACTAATGGAGCCTATGTAGTGCGTGACGGGCAGCAGGGAGCTCTGTAAGGGCTGCTGACAGGGTTGTCCCCCTCAGGATCTGTAATGAATCACACAGTGTAGTTGAAGAAAACCCCCTCACTCCACTTCATTTCCCCTTCCCCTCTCCACCTCTGATGTACTGGGCCAGCCACTGCAGTCCTCCGGGCTCACGTGCGGTCACAGAATAATACCGCGCCCCCCCACAGCTGTGCGGATGCCTTCATGGTGCTGCTCAGACAGGAGTTTCCGCGATCCGCCCTCATTTCCATTACACCGCGGGCTGGCCTGGCGCTCCGTTTAGCATACCACAGCTTCCGCATGAGAAAGACCCTCTCTTTGAGACTCGCTCTAACCAGCTATCTTTTTCCCATCAGTGAGTTGATGGGAACCACACCCAGGGATTCCCCGCAACAGAAACTACATTAATACAGAAAACAAATAGCTCCCTTACATTTTGAGCTTAAACTCTTCAGCTGACCTCCACACTTGCATACAAGTAATACAACACAAATTCTGAGCCTTATACTTAAAATTTGAATAGCTATTAAAAAAAAACAGTGCATTTTCCTCAGTACTCAGACTCGGCATTCTGACAACACACAGATGCAACAGCCTCGCTGAAGTGTCCAAATCTATTTCAAGATCTCGCTTTGTTTACGTAAATGCATTCGGGTAGATTCCAATAAAGCAGTCATAGCTTAGGACGCTAATCTGTCAGAGAAATTAATCAGCTAATGTGCTGCTTGATCCTCATTAGACTTTAATTATAGGCAGTTTGTCTAAAATGAATGGCTGGAACAGTAACACAGGCTCAAGGGTAATGCTGGCTTTGGCTGGCAGACATTAACGTTGCATTTTGTGACTTATATCTTCCATCTATTAACTTTTAAATTTTGCCCCACTGATTGAAATGTATGTTTTCAATAATTTTATACAATGTTATTTATGTGATTAAATCATTCAAATGACTATCTACTGCCTTAAAATTAGTGCTGTCCCAAACGATTATTCTTTAAATGATTAATCTAGCTATTTTTTTTTTGATTATTCGACTAATCTAACAACTAATTTATTGATTGATCTGATGATAAATTTATTGATAAGCAATTATTTTCAAGTTAGTCATTTAACACAACAATTCACTCCCTCCCCCCCACACACAAATCTGAAATTCTCATTAACATTTCAATTTATTAAAACATTTCTTAAACATCAAAGCAGGGCTATTCAACTCACGGTCCTCAAGGGCCGGGTTCCAGCCTTCCTTCACCTGTGAGCCAGGTGTGAAGCCTCTGACCAATCAGAAATCAGTAATTATTAAACTAACTACCTGGGAGAACTGAAAACAAGGCCTGGATTTGGAATCGAGGGCCTGAATTGAATAGCCCTGCATTAGAGCATTATTTAAAAGGGCAAATCTTAAGAGATTCAATAGGATTTCTATGTTAGACTGAAGTTAATAATCACTGCAATAGTTTGTACTTAATTATTTCAGTACACCAATTTGACTTAAATGTTGAAATGGATGCTAAAACATGGAATGATTTCATAACTAGAGAAACATGTTTTTAAACACTAGCAAAGGTATCTTATAGTTAAGCTTACTTCAGTGAGCAAGGAACGATTTAAGGCTACAGTGTGTAAGAGTAGTCGTAAACGATAATTTGTCTCACTCTTACGTGACAGAATAAGTAAACAGAAAATATAAAATGGCTGAAACAGCGTCATTAACATCAGCTACAGTAGAGTTGCAGAAAAGGTGTCATGACTGAAGTATTCCCAAACTTTGGAAGACCGCGTGCGAGGCTTTTTTGCCGCATGTTTCTCCAGAGGCTCCGGAGCTCTGCTGATAGATGCAGCCACAACGCCTCATGCGCGGGGGGGCAGGGGAGGTGGCAAATTTCATTTTTGCAGGGTGGTAGGCGATGTCTCATTAATATTTATAAGAGAAGTGCTACATGATTGGCCAGTGCATGCCTTACAAAATAGTGCAGCAGTGAAACTAGCCAGCTTATTAGTGGAATAACTTTGTATTGTAAATTAATACTATGCCACAAGTCCAATAAATAAAATATTGTAGCTTTCGAGTGGCGAAGAGATCATCAGGTGGACAGTAAAGTTCAGTTATTAGCAAGCTGTTATATTGCACGATTCTTAAAAGTACAGCGTTAATGTGCTCCCGAGGGGATAAAGTACTTTCCCTTACAATATGTTTAGCTTATGACTTTGCAGTTACAAAACATTTACGTCGTTTTACACAATGCGCCGACACTAAAATTCCATGTCGACGCATTTTTATAATCGACGTCGTCGATTAATCGTCCCAGCCCTAAACCAAATTAAACCTTCCCTCTAAAGCATGGTTCTTTTGCAACAAATTAATTTTATTGACCTCAAAACAACTGGTCTCCTCTGTCTGCAATGCTTAACTACAGTCCCAACCAAAGCCCATACAGTTCATTGACCCCTCATACATTGATTGCTGCAAGATGTACACACCACCATTGTGGGGATTTTAGTAAGACTTTGCGTTTTTCATAATTTCTGTCTAACGTAAATCCCTTTCAGTCAGAGGGAAAGGAGATGTTAGACTGTCATTACCCTGGATTTTGCTGTCATCAGCTTCAGTGTTCTTCCGCTCTCTCATTGGATAGTTACATTTATTTAGCAGTCGGTTTTGTCCAAAGCGACGTACAAGAGCATGATGCAGAAAGCTTGGGGTCAGAGAGTAGGGTCAACCAGCATCCCTGGAGCAGTTGGGGTTAGGGGCCTTGCTCAAGGGCCTAACTATGATATGATTACTTTTCAGGCAACATTCAACCCAGTAGTATCCTGTACATATGTATGATACGGAGCTGCAAGAGGCCACCTGGTTGAATGGCTTTTACTATTAAAAGCTTTTTTGTTCACAATTCATCTATCTTTTGAGACATACATCCATGCATTTTTCATATCTGCTTGTCCTATGCAGGGCTGTGGGAATGTGAAGCCCATCCCAGAAGCTACTGGTGCAATGCAGGGAGAATACAGGGCCCAGTAGACACCACTCACATACACACATTCACACATACGGACGATTTAACAACTCTGCCCTAACCAGACACGCAGGGTCTTTGATGAAATTCCTTTCATGATCCGTTAAGTCTAAAAAAGAATGGTCTTCTGCATATGCTGTCCAAACAGCATGGGCTGAAATCTTCTACATGACTTAGCTGCATGTTACTGTACTCACTTCCCTGGAAGAGGCCCAGCAGTAGCCCTTCCCACACTGCGCACCCATCTCCAAAAGATTAGAATGCAAAGTGTCTTAGCACCTCTCAACAACAGCCTGACAGTTGCCCTCTGCGCCTGGAAGACTTTGCTCTGTCGACACTGATCGAGGTGCCTGATTGCGCACATTGTTCCCACATGACTACAGATGCAATATATTGTTACTGGTACTTTCCTGGTTTGCCTGAACAGCCGTAAATGCAGCACAGTAGCTGTAAAGCCAGCCATATCCCCTTTGTATGGGGAAACATGACACCAGGTGCAGCTTCGGCAATTTGTCCTTTTAGATCTCAGAGGATTCGAACGGCTGTGGCTCAAATCACTGAGAAAATGACACCCATCAACACAGGATGTGTGGAGAACTGAAGAAACACACCCAAACTTCATTCACAGATGAAAACCGGCAAGGCTGCTGGTGGCATGGATGGAAACATGACACGAGGTGCGATGTCGCCATGCTGCGGGAAGCCTTCCCCCCATATATGGCAGGGAACGCACATCCTCCGCATCTGCTGCCAGCATGTACCGAACTATCCCACGGTCTCGGAAGCATCTGCCAGGGGGCATCAGAGCTGGTATACCAGCGCCATCCGGGAATGGCAATGACTCGCAATAGATGGGATTCCAACAGGAAAACATGTGTGCCAGCAAACCAACACAGAAAGCAGCAGGATGTCAACTCAAGTGGGAGTATGCTTCTGGAGGATTTCTGCCTTTTTTCATGACTTTACGTGTACTCACAACTCCAGCACCAGGATCATCTCGCTGGCCGTCTCGTAGACCTCGTGCAGGTCCACAACCCATGGGGAGGAAGTGGCCAGCTCCAGGACGGCGATCTCGTGGATGATCTCTAGCCTGCAGTCCTGGCCCTTCCTCCTCTTTCTCATGAACTTGGCGGCATATACCTTTCCTGTGCATTTTTCGACGTACTTCTTCACAACAGCAAACTTCCCCCTGCATGAACAAGGAAAAGGAAAAAGTTCAGTCATTCACCAAATTTGAGAAAGACTGAGCCCCACCTTCCATGCATTCAAGGACCAGAAAGGAAGCTAATCAACTAAAAATAGTGCTTCGCCAAAGAAATTTAGCTTTACATTTAATATTATAAGGCCTTGTGTGGTGATCTTTTAAAAAAAAAAAATCTAAAGATGCAAAATAAGTAAATTATTTAACTACTGCAATCGGTACAGAGGATCACCAAAATTTACTGCATTAAACTTCTTTCACAAACACAAGAAAAGCAAACTAGTTCAACAAGAAAATGAAACAAAAATAGATGGAATTCAATAATGTCCGCCTGACAGGCTACCAAAACTCTAGTCTCAGAGCTGCCCTTGAAGTCACTCCCCCACCACGAGACACAAACACACAAATGCTCACACAGAGGCGGTCTGCGGAACTCTCGCCACACATGGGGCGGGGGGCCTGGGGGCTTGTGCTGCCTGACTGAGAGGGGGAGGGGACCACCAGCACTCTCATGAGAGCCGAACATCTCTTTGTCTGCCCACATTTCTAAGAGATGAAGTCATCCCCTAAACCAGGCTGGCCTTTGGGCTCATACAAGTGCCTGCTTTGTGTGATGACCCACTTTAATGGGCCAGATTGGTGTGAGGGAATTGGTGGTGCCCAGACCCCAGCTCGAACCCCGCATTATGGTCTGCTGTCCCCTATCTCAAACACACACACACACACACACACACACACACACACACACACACACACACACACAGAAATGTTAACTGGCCGGGGCGTGCATATGCACAGTGAGTATGTTCTTGTCCAGAATGTGACACACCCTTTCATTAAGTTAGCAAACTGTCTGTCGGTCCATGACAGCAACACTAACAGACCACAGTCCCCAGCTAACCAGCAATGAAATTTTGATGACCAATTACAAACTCAAAAGCCTGTATTTTACCCTCCATTTTTATTGCTTTCTTTTGGAGTGCTCACAATAACAACAACAACAACTTAGTGACAACGTTGTGGAGATTATGGAAGACTGATAGATATCTGTGTGACCCAAGCATCCATTGTCTGTACCCAGATGTCCTCACACTTCATTTAGCTGGCCCCTAGGTCACTGGTTCCCAGCAGCCTTTTCAAACACGGCACACCAACCTTGACCCCTGCTTGGCTTGGAGGGTCACACAGGTGGGCAATCATGAATTGCCAATGTCTAGGGTGAAGGTGGAAGCCCTTTGATGGTGAATTAAGTAGTCCTGAGGGTTAGGTCTGCAGCATCACAGCAAAGTCAGGGAGATGTTGATGCACAGTGATGGCACCATGGGGTGTGTGTGTGTTTTGAGAGGTATACCCTGCAGAAACATCTCTATGGTCCTCGCAGTTCTAGCTCAGAGCTTTTCTTCCATCTCTGTTGTTACAGCTTGCCAGGTCCATTTCTACATCCACCACAACCAACAGAACAGCACATCATGAGGGTGGAAAGAAAGCAGCGTGAAAGCTTTCATCCATGTCTGAATTGGAGGTTTAGGCATCAGAGAGCAGCAAGAACACAAACATACTGGCTGACTGTCTGTGGGCCAAGAGGAGAGAGGTGCTAGAATGTGGGACAGGGCTGCCACATTCACAATCTCAGGTCGCTTTGGGATTCCACATTCTCTATTTTTAAACGGAACCGACACAATGCATCTTTCAGAGGTAAGGAGACAAAGGCATGCAGCAGGCTAAAAACCACAGAGCCCAGTGTCATTGACCACCACATACAGCTGGCCTGCCGAAACAGGATCTCATTTGAGATGAGAAGCTTATAGGGGTTTAGATAAACGAAGTGCATTTACAAAGTGCACTACACACTATCACAACACAAGCCACATCACATCGGACCCTCAGTGCAAGTAATACACAGCTGAGTATCATTCATGGTTCTGACTGAACAACTGTGCAAATTTTATAAAGAACAGAAACATGAGAGACTACACTAAACTAATCCTGTCTAGTATCAAACGTTTTCTTTTAAATGCCTACCTTAACATAGGATAATGCTCATTAAAATCAGAGAACCTTCACAGAGATGAAAGAAAAGGTGTGTGTGGCCAGGCTCTTGGAGAGTGCATTACGCACATGGGTTCAGGTGGTACCTCCCCATGTGGCCCAATACATGTTTTGCTTAATATGTGTGATGTCTGCAAGCAAAATAAAACACTGATATTACAGACTCCATGAGCACTACAGCACTACTTGTAGAATATGTCAAATTCAATTAGTGGAAAATTTAACACCTGTATGGAACCCCATGGCAGCTCAGTTAATTCAGATCTACATACATGTAAGGTTCTGATACAAATGAAAAGATGCCTTATATACAAGGACACTTAGCCATCGATTAAAACATATTACCAGTTTTCATATGGTCCATCTTCATCATCTAAATTAATGATCACCACAAGGCCTTTACTACCATAAAGATGTGAAGGAACACACAAGAAAACTAATGTCAATACATCCATAAATGAGGCAAGGATGCAGAATGCAATCCAGTCTGTGGCCTGGTCCTGAGCAATGCTCGTCAACTTCAGGGTAAGCATCAGTCTTTAATTACTCCCACTGCAAATGCCTTCAGTCTTATTCTCAGGGAAGTTTGTCGAGTCACAAAAATGAAGATTTAGCCAGCTGCTAAATGATATGTTGGAGCAGTTTAGAACATCTTAAATGCAATATACTTGCAGAGAAGTACAGAAAATAACATTTCACCACTACAGTAAACCTTAATCTACACATACTCAGGCCAACACTGTATCTGATTTAGTTGAGGACTACCATTAAAATAAACATTTCTGAGTATCTGTAATTTAAACACTATTCAAACTCTGTGACAATGACATTTCACTGAAGTAATGCCTCTAAGTAAACTAAGTGTTGTAAGACATACAGCTAAAGAAAATGTGTGATTAGATCTGAGAAACAGCAACATTTTATTTTTACCATATCAATTTTGCAGTAGATATAGTTAGATGTTACATAGTTTGCAATAAAAATATGACATTGGTAATTTGGTATTAAAATCTAATTCTAAGGTGATTCCTGGGGGCCTATAGATTGCAACCAGCTATATTATTCAGGCAGAGCTTGTGTCTTTAGACACTTATGAACTCCGGCAGTGTAAGCTAGCGGCTTCACAAGAATGAGAGGTGGGACTGAAGTTTCACGAGTGGTGATAGACAGCAACTTACAGGCAATGCCAGAGTGGCAGTGCAAATTGAAGCAAGCAGCTTTTCTTTTATGGCTCCAAAACAGATATCCAGTACAGTTATATGTTCACTTGAAAACAGTTGAGGTTGTGTGTGTATATGTGTGTGTGTGCGGGGGCATTTCTTTCCATATCTGTACTCATTGTCAGTTAATTATTTCCTTTTTATTAATAAACTGCTCTGCTGAAAGCTTCCTGCTCCAGAATAACTAGAATTAATAGATTTAAAACTGTACAGACATTGAGCTAGAAAATGTATTTCCTAAAATTGAGGCAAACTGGGGGGTGGGGTGGGGACCTTCACTCCGGTATTACAGTCACTCTTCTGCAATTCTTAACATGCCCAGAAGTATAACAGCCATCAGGTCAAAAACTCTATATGATTTCAAGTTAACTCTGCTTCTAATCAATAACGTGTTTGGATTTGAAAATCTCCTTTAAAAGCTTTTCCATGTCACGTGTAGTGCAGTTTCATTGTACAGAAAAAACCTAGATGAGACCATGAAGTATTTACAAAGTCCAACATGCCTTTCCAACAAAAGAACACATTACAAAACAGAACAATGAAGGTAGTACTGATTATTAGGTCATTGCCCAAATATAAAGAAAGTCAAAAGAAGCTACTTTTATTAAAGAAAAAGGGCTTATCGATGAGTGCTGGCTATTCTTCTAGAATGCAGGGAACAAACAAGATGCTCCTACAGGTTAATGAGAGATATGCTCTTGTACACTCAATATCAGTGCATAGACCCAGATAATTTTAGCACGTAACGTGCATAATTACAGCATTTACGTATAAGACCTTGGTTCTCTGATATCTTCAATTCAAGAAAACTTATGGTGTGAGATTGCAACTTTCACAAACACAATTTCACCAGCAATAACTAACAATTTAAATCAAGTTTAGAAAGTGGCAGATTTTCCCTTAAAACATTTGCACACCAACATATAAAGAGACTAAATGAAAGCTGCTTAATCACAGGTGTCTTACAGACACTATTCAGTGGACTTTGCCTCTACGATGACGCTGCAATGTACACTTATTAGCATTTCCAGGCTACCTGGGCACAGTTATGTTGCAAGGAATTTATTACTGGAAATGCAAACAATGTTTCACAAGAACCACAAGTCACGGCAGCTTGTGATCCTGCAATGTCATCTTGATTTGTGCCGACTCATGGCAGTTTACATTAGCAACTGCATTCGATGCCCAGGGTCATTTTCTTCCCATGCTATACACACAAAAGCTCTGATCCAGCACTGATATACTGATCCAGCACTAATGGATCAGTACTAACGGCCCTCTGAGTCACATGACCTCATTCCACAACACATGTGTCTTATATTGTGTGACCTACCACTTCTAAAACAGTTTTTACAAAGAGGTGCAAATGAATGCCAGAGAAACTATGGTCATCCACATCAAGCGCAAGCAACAGACAATGGAGCTGAACTGGACTGCAATCTCTGAGAAATCTCACCAGGGGGAGCCCACTAAAAGCCTTTCCTTCAGGTCCAGGGACCCCTCTCTAAACAGTCCTCTGTTGCAAAGCAGCTGCAACATGGCTAGACTATGTATGGAATGAAGCATGAAAAGAAGGCTGGCTAAAATAACCAGAGTACAAAACAAGGAAGTTAAAGTGGACTTTTTTGGTCATCCTGTGAGGATACACAGTATTAAATGATAAATGTAAAAAAAAAAAAAAAAAACATGGATACATGGATATTGAGTTCCCAAAAGTCCGAAAGTGATGAACCTAACAGAAGGATGCCAAGTTTTCAGAAAGTGAAATATTCGGCTTTGTTCAGCATGACGGAATGTATCAGTAGCTTGTAACTGCAGAGGACCATTTACACCTGTCAGAAATGGACCAGTTACTACTGTGTTAGGAAGATGAAAACTACATATCCTTTGGAGTAGGAGAAAACCCCCAGGCCTTAGAAGAGAGGGCTCTTTAAACACACAGCCTCTTGGCTGAAAGTGAGGGCCTGTTTACTCTGCATGCCTATGACGTCAGACAATAATGCCCAAAGACATGTGACTTAGCCAAGGCCATTCATTCCCATGGTCAAAGGCACAGAAGCCCCCCCCCTATTTCAGGATGAAAACCATCCAGATCTTTGTGGGGAAGTTAAATGGCCAATCAATGTCAAAATACTTTGGTAGCCCTTCGCCTAAATAAACAAACAAATAAAACCAGATAGAGCTACAATGCTGTATTCTATCTTGAATTTATATTCATAGCCATATTTGTGCCAGAATTTATATTCATAGCCATATCTGTGCTACCTTTAAAATGCTGAAACTACTATTGTGTTGAGCAAGTTATTTTCTTGTGCTACTTTAAGGAATCATGCAGTCAGCTTTGAGTTGCCCACTAGCTTAAATGAATTCGTCTAAGATAACAGGAACGCCCCACTGGTCTGAATGAATGTGAATAAGAGGGAGCACATTACCTCGGTGTCACCTGCTGTAACCAAAGCCTTTGGTGAGGAAGGCAAAGAGGAAAGACAAAAAACACAGAGGCAGGCCCGGCACGTAGAGGACGCCATCGCCGTCCGGGCACAGGCACAAACTAATTGAAAAGCGGAATGGTGATGTCATGGTATCCTGCTTGACCGGGAAACACAGGGCTCCTTTCTGTCAAGGGGGAGGCTGGGAAGGACTGAGCAAAGGGACCAGACGGAACATCCGACAACCTCTCACAACACCCATCCCCATGCTAGGCGGAAAACCAGGGGAAAGAGAGGGAAAAATTTTAAGCCGATGACATGATGAAAGCTGCAACTGCTGTTAGCCATGGTAAATACATCCTATGGGGAACCATTTCAGTCTCAGATTACCAACTATGCAACCTAAAAGGACAGGATGAACTGAGATAACTAGCAAAGCGGGATGTAAGACTGATAAACAGTTCAATACATCACCAATTATAAACCTTCAGAGTTAGCAACTAATGTTTGTTTATAATAAAATAATGAAACAAAAGGAATCATTTACCATCACTATTTCATACAACATCTACACAAAGACTTTTATATAGTATCAGGCCTTCATTAAAATGCCCCTGACCATGTTCTAAGCATCAACAAACATAAGTGCTGAAGGGAACAGTAACTAGCTAACACCTGACTGGAATTGTTTAAGAGCTGTGGGGTCCCACGTGGTAATAGTTCGAAAAGACCCAGTATATTTCAGATGCATATGAACAGCAAATTGCGTTTTAGGTAAGCGAGGACCATCTGGCTCAGACTAGCAAATTAAAGCATTTGGTTGTAATTATGTTCTTAATTCCCAAACGTTACATAACCTGTCTTTCTTTTCTGCTTCACAAAGGTATTATTGGCCATGCCCACTGCATTATATACAGATACTGGTTTTAAACACAATATAAATTACCTCATGGCAAGAGTGCCTACAGATACATTAAGTTGGAGTCATCTTGCAGACTTGCAATTACACAGACGTCCATAAGTCTATAATATATACTGCAGTGATCAGACGTGACACTACGCACACAGTGGGTGTTGTATAGAATGTTCCTGGGGTATTAACCTGCTTTCGCATGACTCTTTCCTGTTTGCTAACTGTGCTGATTACCCAGTCAAAGTCTGTTACACAACCCTCTTGCAAACAAGTACCAGGTGATGCTTGGAAACAAGTCTTAATGGAATTGATAGAAATTTTTAAATCCACAACTTCTTGCTTCCCCAAAATGTATAAATGAATTTGCACATAAAATACATGAGATCACTGCATAATACAAAAAAAAGAGCTCAGCAACATGGTACCATTCCCCTATGAAGAAAACCCAATCACAAACCATCTACTGCCATAAACAACTCAGTCTTACAAATACTCTACATGGGACATGTTTTACAAGTGGCATGTTTCAACCCAGAAAACTCCTGTCCTCTAAGACAAGGGCTCTGCAAATACAATGCATAATTAAAGATTCTTGTTCTAATGGTCCTCAACTTCTTCTGAGGGACTCAGTCCATTCTATGTATACGTTGGCACGTGATATAATTAAGTAAACATTAAAATGATCAAGCTCTTTAGAATTACACACAACTTTTTGCATTAGCTCCAGGTCAAACAAGAAGCATAAAAACATTCAAATATTATAATATAGTGAGCAGTTTTGTTTTTCATGTATTTAAAAAAGTAATTATGACATTATTTGCTGTAAAACCAAACATAGTCATCCTAGTCAGTGTTTAGAGCTAGATGTTTCAGTTTGGGGCAGACCTGACCACAATTTATTTCCTTGTCCAAAACAAGGACCGCTGGTTTCAGCAAAAATTAGCTATATATTATATCATGCAAGTTGCAGGACTGAAGAACCCTCACTCCACAGACAAAAAAGACAAAACCTTATTAAGTGTCATTTATCCTGTTTCTGATATCTTGTTCTTGTTGGTGAGAAGTGTGAAGGCATCTTTGTCAGCTCAGTCGATAAAACCCCATGTAGTCAGAGTGCATTTAACCCATAATGTAAAAATAGGTTTCATACTTCTATCATTTTACAGTTCTCATTAGGAAACTGTCAAAGTAGCTTCTCATACCACAGCCTAAAAAGGAGAAGAGAAAATTAATTTGGCTATTTATACACTGACACGGCTGCAGGTTAAACCTAAGAAGTTATTTTTTAATAAATATGGATTATGAGCAACACTAAACTATAACAGCTTCCTTGTATGCACTGCAACGACTGAACCATTTACCCACAGCAGGTACCTTGGAAAGAGGCTGTATTTAGTACACAGTTTCACACTGCATTAATTAAGAAAATGCAGCTCTCATTACTTGGAAATATCACACCTGCTCTTATAACCAACAGCTTGCTTTACCCTATCGTCTACATTAGTGGATGAATGATGCCAATGGCATGCACATTGGAATGCTATATGGCTGCAATCAAACCACCCTCTGAGTCAAAATCCAGACTTGATTTTTTAAATTATTCAAAGAACGAGTATCCACTAAGGTCAGCTCTGAGTTCACAATCATACTCCTGGAGTAATTTCTCTGTGCGGCAATCAAGGTGCTATACTGTTTTGAAATAAGTGCCCAACCAGACAGTTAGCTTGTCAAAAGTAATAAAGTACAGCCCATGGGTTCTCAGTAACTGCTGACTGCTACAATCACCCTTCTAAACCTAACATGTAATCACTAAAACTGGCAGACATCAAATGCCGACCAGTGCTAAAAGCAAGCCCATAATTTGTCAGGATCATTAAACCATAAATGCTGAGGCCACATCAACATTTCAAGACTTTCCCACCCTCCAATAACTTCAATAATAATTATCATAACAAGAATTAAGTATGAAAAATACCATGTGGTTCATGCTGAAAATGGGTCAGTCCATGTCAAATCATCACATTTTCGGACCTCATCGTCACAGATTTTAACGAAACTTGACATGCTGATTTGGCCACATGAGTAACTCATGAAACTGAAATTGGGCATGTCTTGGATCAATATTGAGGAAGATTTAAGCGAACAAAGTTTTAACTTTTTTGGAGGGGGACTATGAATTTGACTAGCTATATTTACCTTAATATAAGCTGCACAGAAATGATAGTCATATTGTTTTAAATAACTGTCCAGCTCTGTAGATTGAACAAATAATATGCCATCCCCATATGAATAATTACTATGTAATAACTGATTAAAATATTAAAAATTCAATAACAAAAAAAAAACATATTTCAAAATGGACACATTTTTTACTAAAGCTAGCTCATAATGTCATGAACATTTCCAGAAAATTTGGTCTTTGGTTTTTAAGTTGTTGCTGAGATATCTTGACTTAAAGGTAGCGTCACATGGTTTCATATCACTAATGGGCCTTTTTAATAGCAGACAAACTGAAATTAAATAGTATAACAAGCACAAGTGTATGTAAAAACATTAAGGTTACAAATATGCTACACTGAAATTTAAGGAAAGCTTCATTAATGTCATTGCGCACACATGTACTTGCCATACTATGGAAAAGGCCCACATGGCTAGTAATCATGGCTAATAAATGCCCTGCATTCATCGGAGGTGAGTGAGGTGTGCAAATCGGTCCAGTGTAAGTGCACACTGAGGGAATCACTCGACTTTGAAAGCAGCAACGGTTATGTCATGGCTACATATGACAATAAATGGTGGCTAGGATGTGTTGAAGAAGCTATGCCCAGCACCAGAGAGTTCAGACAGAGCTTTTTACATCCTCATGGACCATCTCCATCCTATTCATTCCCATGCCACCCTGATAGGCTTGTTATGGATCATCAGGATGTGCTTTTAGTAGTTGTACCTGTGACAGCAACAGGGCGGACATACACAATTTCAAGCAAAGACACAATAGCTGCATCAAAGGCTCTGATGGACTATAAATTGAGAGTACAGCCAGCCCCCATGCATTCGCGCTTCGTGAATTCACAGATCCGCAAAAAATACATGCACGTTTCCTTTACGTATTTTATTGAATTGTACCTTGCTTATGTATACGACTTCTGTCAATAAGTTTACAGTCCCGTTCGTCTACTCATTTTACCTCACTGTGAATGCAAAAGAAAACGGCAGCCAATGCTGTGTTCTATGAATTAAAAGGGGTAACATTAGTATACTGTACTATAAATGTGCTAGTGTGACAAATATCCGTTAGGCGATACTGTACTCTATTTTTGCATCAAACATTTGTTTTTTTTCCAAAGGTAATATATTAAGCTAACTTAAATGAAATTGAAGTGTTTTGGGAGCATGACTGGGGTCATATTTAGGGTTTAAACTTTAGAAATAAGCACATATTATAATTTTTAGTGACTCTACCAAACATCCGCAAATCCTCCTGATTCACAAGGGGTTCTGGAACCTAACCTCGCGAATGTCCGAGGTCTGACTGTATAGCAGTTGTTTATGTTCTTACATTCCCACCATCCCTTTAAACAGTACTGCTTGTATGCAACTTATGCATTATTACACCAATGTTGAAATGCTTTCCTTGCCCAAGTAGCATAAAAGCCTATCTAGTTTGTTTATTTTTTATTCGTTTTTCAGTTTTTTTACAAATGAAGGCCCCTTTTAGTAGGCCAGTGTCTAGTTAAAAGTGCAAACTAAAGAGGAAAAATAACTATTCTGATTGTACCATTAATTCTCTTTTTTCCAGTTACTTTGGCAATATTGACTTTTATTCATTTTTAATAGTAATTTAAAATGTTTTAATTTAAATTATTTTTCCACAGCTAGTTCTGGCAGTAGCTGTAGTTGTCATGAAAAACAATAACCCTGTACCATGCATTGATCACTAACTGCTAATAGCATTGAAATGAACTGTGGTTTTGATACACATTTCACATAAGTAATGATATCTCAGCAACCACTCAAAAACCAAAGACTAAAATTTTCTGTTCATGACATTATGAGCTAGCTTTAGTAAAAAACTAATACATTTTGAAATATAGTGTTTTTTGTTATTGAATTCTTAATATTTTAATCAGTTATTACATAGTAATTATTCATATGGGGATGGCATATTTGTTCAATCTACAGAGCTGGACAATAGTTTTAAAACAATATGACCTTATATTAAGGTAAATATAGTAGTTAAAGTCATAGTCCCCCCCCCCAAAAAAAATTAAAATTTGTTCGCTGAAATATCCCTCAATATTGATCCGACACGCCCAATTTCAGTTTCATGAGTTACTCATGGGGCCAAATCAGCAGTAAGTCTTGTTAAAATCCATGACGATGAGTTATGAAAGTGTGGTGATTTGACATGGGATGACCCAAATCAGGTCACAGCACAAAGCTGAGCGTGAAACAAGGCACCACATCAATGCTTGTTCATGGCCTACACATATGGTTGTCTTTCAGAAATATGGTAGACATGATTTTATGTTGAATCTATATGGAATGTGAAACATACAGCTCATCTTTCTCTTAAATAACACCATCACTATGGCAGAATGTTTAAGAGACTGGATTTTACATTAAACATTAACATAGGAAAGAAAAATATGTTCATCTGGTTGACATAGCCAGTATAGCATATTCATATTGCGATCGTTTAAGTACATTGAACTAAAAAGCTTGACTGTCTTTGTCCTTTTATGCTGCAAAAGGATTGATTGAATCCCTTCTAAAACAGGATCCTGGAAATACCTTCAGGCCAATGAAGCTTTAACTAAAGGTGGCAAGCACTCTTCAATTATTTATGTATTGTGCATATGACATTTGAACGCACAAGTCTACAGGAGCTGACCAAAGGCAAAACATCTGAGGAGATCTGGGGTGGTTCACAAATCAAAATGCACAAGACAACAAATCAATTTGTTTAAATCATATATGGCATATTGTTAAACTGTAAACACTAACCCCAAATCAAACTGAAGACCAAAACCAAAATCATTAAAATTTCACCACTGAAAACAGGTTAGATAACACCTCTATTGAGCTATAACTGACCTTCGAGCATAGAGCACTACCGGGGTAGTAAACAACCCACCTGCCAGTCCAACAAAAAGTGGATGGTTACCTTTAATTCTCTCATGACTACATTGTTAGCCCCAAAATAATGCTTTTTGGAAACAGCAGTATGTGTCACTAAGCTGCCCGTTTCCCTTGTTTAAATTTGGTATGGATATGGCTGCCTATAAAAGACTCTCAATCTCAGGCACAAAATCAAAATACCTAGTAACAGTCATATCCCTTAGCGTGACTAATACCTGAGCAGTTCATTTCATTTGATATGTCTAAACACTGGGTAGTTTAAGAAAATCCCCATGTGATAAAGGGTATTTTAAGTGGGCCTTCGGGAAAATTTCAGCTAAAAAAACTCTTTTTTTACTCACTGTGTGCTTTCCAAAATACAACCGTCTTAACATACTTCACCCTTATATGGAGCCTCCGTTTAAAGAGGGCAACGGAATATCAAATGCAAAGTTTAACAATATATATTGTTAATGAGGAATATCAGTATTAAAGTCTCACTATAAATCGACAAGTCGTAATAAACAATACATTTATACTATGCGGCAATTCATAACAGAATCTCACCAGGCTTTCAGGTACTGAAGTTGAATAAAACGGGTTTTTCCATCATCAGAGAAATTACGGAGATGCATTAGGACTGTTTTTACAGGGCAAAACCAGGGAAAGAACCTTAAAGACAATCTTGTAAAAATACTGTAATTACAATCCCCCGTGACCGCCTTCGCCTCTGAGGGTGACCCATTTGGAAACGACTTTGGGTACACGGCAAGGGGAACTGTAGTTCTGCTAACGGAGCATATTCTTTATTTTAATGCCAACAACACTCAAAACTTTGGTAGAAGTGGCGACGACAAACCAACTAAAACAACAGATAGGTATTTCGTTCTAAAAGCGGTCAAGTTAAATGGAAATGTATTAATATATGTCACAGTGGGAGGAAGAATGATCAGCTGGTTTACCTGCCCAGCTCTCGACCGGGGATAAGGCTGTAGTGGTCGTGGAAGGCATCGGTCTTGATGGGAGTCCTGATGTCCGACAGCAAGCCGCTGCGGCTCTGGTTTGCTTCCACGACCTGCCCATAGCACCTCGTACGGCTTTGGCTCTCAGCGCTCCGTGGACATTCAGGGATCATCGCGGTCCTGCGTCTGCTTTCGCTGGCTGTCTAAGAAGGTTTAAGCAACCCCCAGCCGGCCCGATAACCGACCGCGGATAACCGCGCTTTAACTCACTGCTGACCGACTTGCTGGCTAGCTCGCGAGCGCATCAGTACTCGACGCGGCTAACTACGTCTAAACGCGCGGACATGACTGTCGAATCTCTTAGGAGAAGGAATTAAACTTCCAGCAGTCATTGACACCTCCCCAGAGCAAGTTTGAGGCAGACCGGCTAATTGTAAAGAGAAGAAAAAGTTTGTTTTCGGTCCTCTAACTACTCCTTCGGTTGTCACACAGCCTGAACGCGCTTTATCCGTCCTGTTGAGGGTGAGGTTCATTAACGGCCACTTTCAAACTGAGCCTCCGGTCGCCGTGGTAACTTGTCTGATTGGCAACTCATCCGGCTGGAGGGGGCAGGGCTCCGGCAGGCACTGATGATTGATAAGCCATTTAGCCAAACGAAACGAAGCTCCGGCGCCTCTTTCCGCTCCACCTGATTGGTTAGGCTTTGACGCGATAATGCGGAAGCTGATACCTACATCTTTACCAAGTTAATATTACTGTTCGCTAGCGGTGCTCGGGATTGTTTTCGGCATTTATAAGCAATTGCTTTAGCAGTCGTCTAACAGTAATTACTTTAATGTGTTTTTGTTTACTTTAAACGTGTTTTGCATATTTACGAGTACCCTTTAGTAACAGTATTTTAAAAGTGTATTTATTGTTTTTTTGATGATGTGGAGAGACGCATTATAATTACTTTCCCATCATGTGGGACTCAGACACGCTGCCCTCTGTTGCTGATGAGAGAAGGCAAATTAAATTTTGGTTAGCAATTTTCCTACATTTTCAAAACGATAAAAACGAAGATTCGTGAATACATCATATAAAAAAGTTACCTCGAACCCCTGAGGTCACATTTCGAGTCCCCTTACCACGCATGATATAGTTTGGTTCGGTAGTTATTTACTACCTTGTGTTAAACTGCAAAGAACGGCAGATCAGTTAATCATCTGAACCTTTAGCGTTTTAGTAAAAAAAACCACCCAGGACTTTAACCACTACAGGAGCTGCTGGTTCCAAACAAATTATTAAAACAAATTTTGTTGAATTTAAAAAGAAGGTATTGCATGCCTTCAAGAAGTAGTTCAGCCATCTTCCACACTAATGAATACCATCTTAACCACTCCCCTGACAAGCTCGAGCCTCTACAATAAGCATTAATTGTGATCATACGCAGTACCTCTTACAGTATTTGCAGCATATCCCCACACATTGCCAGTATGTATGAAAGTTATATAGCGTAACATTTTAAAGAATGATTCTGACAAATGTCCTAACTGCAACACTATAAGCCCTAGGCTAGCAAGGAACACCTCCATTATAATAAAACACAAATCAGATTCCATAATCCTCTTCCGGCATCAAACCAGTAATCTTTCTGTTGTAATATGTATTGGGTTTGGAATATAGTTAAATGATACAGGTAATATTACTGATTACGCTTTACCAAGTAAAAAATTAAGGGGTTTTCTTGCCATGCATCAGTATCTAAAACTTGTAGAATTTGCTACTGTGTCACAGTTTCCCAAATAGCTGTGACTCCCCACCCTCCAAAGTCTGAAAGCAGTTTGCATTAATACCCCAAAATGTGCTGACTGCATAACGCTGTATGGTGTGGTCAGCAGCCTCAGTGCACCAGCCGTTGCATGTCATTAACAGCTGGTACTTCAGCAGAGCCAACATCCTCATTCTGTTTCTCCAAGTGATTGTTTCGTTTCTCATTTTTATACGTCACAGCAAGTTATATGCTGCATCCAAAATGCCAAGATCAACCCAAATACCCAACATGGCACAGACTGTAAATAGCAAACCAAGCGTGTGCAAGTGTGTGTTTATTGACATTCATCTACAGTAACGATAAGACAGGAAACACAGCCTGAGTAAATGTGACCTGTTGTTGAATCAAAGCAAACCAGCCTTTATATGAAAACAACTTTGACAAGAGTTTTTCCAGCAGAAAGATCAGATATGTAAAATAAGGAACAGAAGTAGAGAGCAAAGGATTGTGGGATACAATAAACACACCAGAACATCACTGTCTCCTATTCTTCTTTTTGTCATGTTCACTTAGAAGGAATATATTGTTTGAAACATATTCTTCGTTCTGTCAAAAAAATGGTTCACATTTCTCTTAAAAGTACAACAACAAATCATGCCTTTTGGAGGATATTATTCATACAATATGAGATGGGGGCACATATATTAATTTAAACAAACAAAATGTTCACTTAGAAAACTTAACAATACATAGAGAGAGAATACTTTCTGACCATAACTGTTACTGCATATTCTGATTAAACTTTTGAATCAGCATTGATTAAATATGTCTTCCAATAAATAGTACTATTACAATAATTGTACCTCAGTTTTATTAGTCAATTTGTGCCCCATTATTAATGTACATGAGCTGCAGGCTCAATTACCTTCAGTTTTAGCAATTTTGGTCACATATTTCCCTTTAGCCGATGCAATCATAGTTTGTTTACTATTTACAGAAAGCAATTTCAACAGAGTCTTGAACAAGACACTGGAAACCAGCAGTTATGATCTGTACACATCAGCAAAGAGCGTGAGTGAGAATTCAAAGTACAGCAGGAACAAACAGGCAACACAGGTTAAAATTAGACAGAAGTGAGAACACAGCATTCCGAGTCTAAACACAAAACGGCTGAACAAGTAGGTGGTACAGTAGTTGTGCTTGGTCATGCTCTGACATTTAGAAAGTGTCTTTACCAGGAAGATGGCTATATATGATGGAATATTAACAGCACTGTTTTGAATTGCTGGAAGAGACTGACTTGCAAGAACAAGTCAAAAGAAGCAAGTAAATTCACAGTGGAGCACTTTAACAAAATCAGAACACTCAGCAGGTCATTGTGTGCAGGTGGAACCAGAGAACTCTGCAGGTCTCAGGGTGTTATGCAGAGTCAGAGAACTCTGCATATGTATGTTACATAGACCAAGAGAACTCTGCGAGTCATAGTGTGTCACATAGAGATGGAGCACTCTGCAGATGTGTGTGTTATATAGATTAAGAGAACTCCTCCGGTCATAGTGTATCATGTAAAGTCAGATAACTCTGCAGGTCATGGTGTGTTATGCAGAATCAAAGAAATGGACTGGTGTGTGTTGTGTAGGGTAAGAAAATCCTGTAGGTCATAGCGTGTTATGTAGAGCCAAAACACTTGGCAGGTGTAAAGCCAGAGAATTCTCCAGGCTATAGCGTGTATGTTGAGCCAGAAATCTGTGTATTTTCTCTTCGTTCACAGAAAGAACCTATACACAAGTACAGTAGTGAATGCAAGTTATAAATTACAATTTTACTTAAGTTCTTGTCAGTGGTACTACTTACAATTTACCCATTAATAATTTTCAAGGGAATGATGAGGTTATGGATTTATGGCAAAAGTAATCTATGGTGGAATTTTTGCCTCTTACCATTACAATGATAAAAATTAACAGAAACCTTTCCTTTCAATGTTACACTTTGTACAATTGACAGTCATATAAAAAAAACAAAACTTTACAAAATCACACATTCAAAATTATTATCCCGACTGCAAACGTATTTCTAAAAATAAGAACCCTTATTATTACGTTACCTTTAACATCAAAAAGATTATAGAAAATAGGAAAATGTAAACATTTATAATTACACCAAATGCTTTTATAAAAAAGTAATAATTTTTATTATAAAGCACGACAGAGGATTAGCTCTTATTACAGCTTCCCATGCAGACGTTTGATTGGATTTTGATTCCTCTGTTTCTTAACACCTTGTGAATACCGCACACTTTTCAGTTGTCCCCTTAGACCCTACCACGTGTACAGATATAAGTAAGAAAATCGATTTATAAATGTAAACATATTGCATTAACAAATGCATACAGGTAAGATGTTATAATGAGCATATTGCAAATGGGCCACTTAGGATTTTATATCATACTATGAATTATGAGTAAAAGTAGAATGGAGATCGACCAGTTTCTACACCCCAGTCTCTCTGTGGTTAAACAAACACTTAAGTATATTTATTGAGATGAAAGATGTCACATTGGCATAGAATTAAAATGTACAGAATTCATATTCAGCTGTGTCGCCCTCAAACCCCTTACGTTTCTACAGATTCCTCATACTCCCAGCTCTTCTACTCCATCACATGAGTGCATTTCTAGAACTCGGAGAACCGTCAAGAGGAACCATCTTGGCATGGTATATCTAAGGCAACAGTCTGGAGAAAGACACTAGGAAAGCCCTTATGGACCGTTCAGGGTACCATCCAGGGTGTCCTCTAGTGATTCCCCCACGATACCATCCGGGGTGTCATCCATAGTGTCTTTTAGTGAATCCTCCATGGTATAACCACTACATGAGTGTATGCTACATATGTTGCCTTGCCATAGCCCCATTCTTAGTATAGCATAGACGTACTTGGTGAAAAATGGGCGTTAAAATGTTTACTATGGTATAAATAGAGTAATTATTTAGCAAATAAAGCTGTCATCATTCTGTACAAAAATATATATACAGACACTGGAAAGTCCTGTTTGGTCTGCAGTCATGGAACATTCTTCTTAAATGACTGAGATGAGAGGACCCCTGAGATGGGGGCGGGGTCCTTGGTGACATCACTGCAGGGGGGGGGGGCGTAGGTATACTGCACTCGCATAAAGGCGTTAAATTAGGAGAAGCCTGGGAGTGACCTGATATAGACTTTGCATACATTGGATTTTATGAGTGCACATGCAGGTCCATTAAAAGTCACATTCATTTCAGAAGGATGTCAAATGGCTTTGCCGTCACCTGGACGGGTCGCTTGGGGTCATCATTCTAGACCAAAAGTGCTGGTTTCCTCCACGGCGATCAACAGCTTCTCATACAGCATCGTGTAGGAGGGGTATGAGGGGAGATCCAGGCGGTTGAAGCACGTGTGTGCCCTGGAACAGAGCAGATCTGTGTTGGAAGACTAGAAGGGCACTCTTCATGGGCCGGAAATAGCCCGTCAATCAGCAGCTGCTCATATATTATTCTACTGCAAATCTGTAACAGAAACTCAAATCTGAGTGGAATCTGAGGAATGCGAAACATCCGGCAATGACTGAGACAGTCATTACTAAGGAAACTGCTGAGAGAACTTTTTGATTTGTTTACCCCTGGGGAGTCACAAACTATGCATTTTCAAGCACTGTGTCTGGGATCTCAGGTGCAGTGCGCTCCCGGGACACGAGACCAGCCCATGGTTCATCTGCGTGTGAATCCTGACCAGTGTCACCTGCTTGTTTATCTCCCTATGGGTCCCCATGGTGACGACAGACACATTTTGTACATTATTCACTTCCTCTTAGAACAGGAGGGGCTACCAGTTTCTTGCTGCCATTACTTTTGAAACTGCAGCATGCATAAATAAAGTAGCTCATCTATCACACTTGGCAGCTTGGTCTGCATTACAGAAACATTACCATGCGATTTCCTGCGCGTTTCTGTTAATCAGCTGAAAATAATTTAGACCTTTAGCAGAAGGTATAAAAAACTGCAATGTATAAGTAACACAAGTAATAATGTAAATATTGTAAATGATGTGATTCGCAAAAACGCCTTGATGTACGATACAGTAGCTACATTTAACAGTATTCAAACAAAATCAACTATAAAAGAAGCATCTGCAACAAATTTACATGCACATGACCATCTGTCTGGTGGAAAACCTCTGTGTATAGAGAAGGCAGAGCCAGACCGAGACAGTCACATGACTGACCCGAGCAGGGTCATGTGCTTAATGATAGGCTTGCGCGCCTATCCCATCCATCTGGCAGAGGCCAAGCCTACAGCACATGGTTGTGGTTACCATGACAGCAGATCAGGGAGCTCTGCAATGAAGGCCCAGTATCTCAACTTCCACCAAAGAAAAAAGACTTTTCAGCAGTTATACTGCTGAAAATGTGAAAGCTAACAGATAATATGAATGTATCACTGTCATAATTCAGTAGCTGTATATATAATTAAATAGGTATATTATATAGTGAGTCTGGAGCTATCCCAGGCAGGGGACACCCTGGATGGGATGCTAGTCCATCACAGGACACACACTCACACATACAGTCACCCATTATGGGCAATTTAGTCACTGATTCTCCAAACTTCAGATTTTAGGATTGTGCAAGGAAACCCATACAAACATGCAAACTGCACACAGATAGACCCGGAGGCAGGATTTCAAGCCACACACAACAGTCCTAACCGCTCTGAGGTCGTTGGCACCCAGACCAAAAAAGGTGTAACATTAACATAAATCCACTACCAATGATAATGTAGCTGAGAAGAACCCACAACGAATCGTCACATTTATTCATCTAGTAGACACTTTTATCCCATGGAAGACAAGAAAGCAGGGTCAACCAGTCCCTGGAGCAACTGGGGTTAAGGGCCTTGCTCAGTGACCCAACAGTGACATCACTCGCTTTGGCTCACAGAGTGCTAACCTGCAAAGCCTCACGCCACTCGGCAGTCGAATAAAAGCCCTCTGAGATACCTGCACCACTCCATACTTAGGGGGTTATAAGTCAGGGTGTTTCATCTCTGCTGTGGGTGTGGTCTGCCAGTCAGTGATGTGGCGGTTAGCTCACCTGGGCAGGGAGGAGACCTTGCCCCACTTCTCGATGCAGAACCGGCGCATGCCATTGCTCCCGCGCAGTGTGGCGAAGCCCTCGTATGGCACGCTGGATGTGCCCGTCACGAACTGCAGCAGACGTAGTCTCTGCTCGTTGTTGAAACGCTCCACCGCAGCCCAGAACCACCGGATAACGATATGTCCGTCGTGGTAGCCTGGAGGGGGGAGATAAGGGGATCCTTGCCCAGTTTGCATGGTCCTGCCAGGCCTGAGCCTTGTCCTCCGAGAATTGTATCCTGTCTTAATCAGGAAGTCCTACAGATTTTGAAAAATGCTTCTGATTTGATGCAGGGTGCACTGGTGAAGCTAACACTGGCACTGCAGTCTTCTAGAACAACAGACCACTGTGTCATCCAGATGGAGATGGCTAGAGAACGGCTGGATAAATGCCCATAAATAATACTATAAAAAGTGAATGTCAGAGCAGCTACAAAAACATAGCTTTTAGCAACGGCCCGTGAACATTAACCAAGACAGCCTCTCACTGATTCTTTAATTGCTGGCCTCCTTTAGACAAATTGGTATTTGTTTTGGGGGCCGCAATGAGATCCCACATTACATATGTAACAAATGGTAGTCCGCTGTAGGTTTCGGGATGGCGTTTGACCTGCTCCAACCAAACAGAAAATTATATCACTTTAAAACTAAACTTTAGAGGAAAAAAAAGCAGACACGACCCCTTGAACCCCTGACCCTGGACCAGTGACCGCTAAGGCAATTTAGGCTTGATAGAAGATTATTTTGGAGGTGGACAAAATAGGAGAAACTCTTAACAGCAATATCTAGGATACAATGGAACTTAGGGTGACGCTTCAATCCTTCTTGGAATGATGTCATACAAGAACTGTGTGCTGTGGGATACAAGAGCATTTGTTAAGAAGAAGAGCCTCCAGATGTTTGAGTGATGAAGGAGGTGGAAATCTATAAATCTCATGACTGGGGAGGCCTGGGAAGGTATTTGACTTCATTCTAGTGTTCATGGAGCCGCTTCTGAATTCGTTCAGAGGCGTACATGGGTGTATCTTCGTGGCTCAACAGGCTAAGCCTGGCTTCAGTAGACTAGTCACACGTCCCTGAGCCCTTGAGCAAGGCCCTTAGCCCCCAGCTCTGTCTACTTGGAAAGCAAGATGGGGTAGGTGAAAAGAGAATTTCCCCATGGGGACCAATAAAGCGTAATTGTTATTATGAGTGTTTGAAGCATATGGTAAAATCACGATGGCTGTCCATACATTATTAAGGCATCGAGGGCTGAAGGCATTCTTTGACTTTCTCTAAATGTAAACCCATCCCAGGTGAAAGATGACTCCACAGACCTTTTTTCCATTGCTCAAGGGTCCAAGTTTCTTGCTACTTACAGCAGGTTATGTGTCTTTTCACACCAGCCTTGAATACCAGGCATCTCTTAATAACAACCCTGCCATAAATTCTTTCTGAGACTCATGATGAGCAGTTTTTGCTAAGACTGGGTCACAGAGTTGCTGATTCAGTTCTGTGGTGGCGATCGACCTGTTAGGTGTCTGTCCATCTCTGTCACTGAGCTTCCACTTGCCACCACTGTGCCTCTGTCGTGATTCAGCTTATCCATGTTTGACATATGACTTTGAGACTTTTGAGACTGTTTACAAGTCATATGGCTATTTCTGTGACGGATGAACCTGGAATTCTGTCTCGGACCGATTTCCCTGATCGGAACTCACCTAAAACTCACATGTCAAAGTTTTAATTGTTAGATTTCTCTTACAGCTGACACATGCTGTTAATACGCATTCAACCTAATATGACTCACCTTTGTCAGCATGATTTATTTATTTCAAAGCATATGTTATTTTTCATGCAGTGCTTCCATAATATATTTGCTTTGAAAAGAATTAGAATGTAAAATATATTTCCGAAGTTTATATGTATATGTAATCTGCATTAAAATCCCTACTCTTGTAACATAGAATACTTGCCTATGATGTAATGGCCTGTAATAAGAGCAGCTAATACTTCATATGATCACTGTGATTTTTCTGCGTTACCAACTTTCTTATGTTCGGACAACAGTGATTTCACATCAGTGACGTTGAGTTGTCTTGTAAGTTTCAGCTCTAGAGCAACATAATGGTTGAAAGACTTTGCTCCATGGTCCAAGACAAATACTCAGTTGATGATTCTTCTAGTCTGTTTCCCAGACAGCTACACGCCGAGCTGTCGAGGTGCACGTACCTCCTCTGTATTCCGTGTTGCTCCTCCAGTCGTTCAGGTCAATCTCCGCTGTACCGGCGATGACCAGCTCAAGCTCCCTGGCATCGAACACCGACACCAGCCGGGAATCCACCACCTACGGTGAAAAATAATAAGGGGTCGCTGTGGTAACCGACTACGTCATTGTTTCCAGCAGTGACTGAATCATGATATGGGTGATGACAGGTCACATGGCACCTCGTAGAAGCCCCGGACGAGCGCTTCTGTCTGCTGAACCACGCCCCGCTCCACTCTCCATTTCACCATCCGCTCTATGTATTCCTTCTTGTTTTTCTCTGTCACCTGGATGTTAGCCCCACCCGACTTCAGCTCCCGCTCTGTAACCTACCACAGGAAATGACATCAGAATTACATCACCCGTTCTCATATGGTGCCTGATACCTTCCACTCTGCTTGAAACTTAATGCCTTGTTCTTCTGCTGGGGCCAGTTCATTAACGTGTGTCGGATCCCGCAAAAGCGAGTGAGGGGACAACTGCACTAATCATGTCACACCAGGCTCGCGGTTCTGTGACAGCTAGAATCCTACCTGACCAAAGACCTCTTCGTTCACAGTGAAAGTCAGATCTAGAATGTCGGTGATATCGTTATCTTTCATCCATTGTAAACTTTGGTGGAACTCCTCGTCCAGGTATTCAAGATCACTCAGGTCAGTTGGGCTGTAATGCATTGAAAACATCAGAACTACTTAATATCAGAATATTTAATTGGTGTATGACAGAGGCCTAGTTTGTTATGTCAGAATTTTATTTGGGTTTTGAATTCCTCCTTCCTACTAGGCTGGTGCCATGAAGAGAAGTTCACTCACAGCCTGAGCAGAGCCTTGTAGAAAGGCCGGGTGAAGAAGGCGTCCAGCAGGTACTGGTGAATCAGCGCCAGGCCCAGAATACGGCCGCTGAACCGGAACCTTAGGAAGACAGAGACGGAGACAGCGGTTACCGCTTGACTGCCGACCTTCCAATGGGAACTTCTCTGGTTTGATGAACTCTTTAACACAGCTTTATAATTACGGAAAACAATTACTTTTGAATTCCACAATTTCATAGATTTGACTGTCTACTGCAGTGTTTCCCAACCCAGTCCTCAGGGAACCCCAGACCCCCAGTGCACATCCCCCAGCACCCAACAAGTCTGTGTCATTTGGTGTTCGTGATTGCAGAGGGAGCAAAAACATGGACTGTCTGGAGATCCCTGAGGACTGGATTGGTCTACAGATAAGAATCAAAGATAAATACATACATGACCATGTCAGCTAAAGTCATCAAATCACATATATTTCAAGGCTAAAACTAGAAAAAATGATTATGCAACTAAGGAGGGGTAAAATCATTGTCATCTCACAAGGTTTCATGGGAATCAGAGGGAGTATCAGAGCAGATGTGTGAGAGTCCTGTCTAGGCTGCATGACAGAGTGGGTCGTGTCACGCCTTCCTGACTGGGAAGGACTCTCACGGTAAAGGTTGATTCTGTTAGGCACAGGGAGGATTGCCGGGACGACACAGCAGACAATGTGATCTGGGCTGCCACCGCGGATAAATACAGGCAGAGCCACATGCTCTCAGGTTACAGACAAATGAAGGCATGAGGGATCTCTCAGCCCTGAGGCAGAACCTGGGCTGTCCTGGTGCAGGACCAGTTACACTGGTGAGGGCCGCCCAAACAACCCAGATAAAGTGGTACACCTCCTCTTCCAAAAACGTCTCTAACATTTTGTGCTGATGTCTAAAATTCTCAGTGGCTGAAAAGGACAGGTCCAGTAACACTAAACCATTTCTGGTTGAGGTGTGTGGTCCAGAAAGACAAACAATAGGTTCACAAGAGTGTGAGACATCTTCTCAGATGACACCATGAGAAATTACACCTCTGTGGCTGAGTCCTCTGGGCTGACATTACAGTTTCAGCCCAACTGGGCATCAACCCAATGTCCTCAACAACCCCGGACCTATACGACTTAACACCCCCGCCCTTCAAGGGACACATTCAGCATGCCTTGCATATTAGTAAGCCATGCCCCTAGCTCGACATCCCGGGCTTGACAGCTCTCATAACCAGCCAGCTGATGGGAAAATACTTCACATACGCCTGTAGCCTTGGCCACCTCAATTCACAGAAAACCATCCGGCCGTTTTACCGTCACTTGTTGGGCTGGACATACGACCCAAGGATACAGCCAAGGTTCACATCATGATTTAAAACAAAGAGATTCATAAATCTGTCAGGACTTTCACTAAGGGCATTAAAATCATGGCCCTCAACACAAGCTTTGCAAAAAGGTGCTCTCCAAAAGTCACAATTTGCCAATTATGCTTGTAAAACTCTTAATATTACACTGTTAACAGCTGCTAAATGGGGATCTCTATGCTGAAGAAAGCATCCATCCATCCATCCATCCATCCAGTTTTCATAGCTCCATATCCAGTACAAGGTAATGCAGAGCCTAGAGTTTCTCCCAGGAAGTACAGGCCCGAGACTGACTCCCTGGATGGAGAATCCCTGCATCGGACACCAGGGAAACACATTCAGTCCATTACTAAACTGTAATCCAGATTGCAAACTCACCATACACATACTGTCGGATGTTTCCAGAAGCATTTCAGATGTTATTCGTTCTGCCCAAGTTCACAATTGCAAGGGAACTTGCGGAATCGCTTGCTATTACTTAACCACTACACCACCTACAAGTCCTTGGGAGACGGTGCTTCCAACAGAAGGAATTCTTCTACAAACACAGCTCTCAGGGCCTGATAAGCTTCGTTTTGAGCAGATATTTAAATGCTACACTTTTGGATAAATGCAATCCAAAGTCTTTCATTGTGTGTGGTATTGCTGTTATAAAAATGTTCATATACACAAAATATGACACAAAAAAAAAAAGAAAACCAAAATATGAAAAAAGTGACAGCTGGGACTGAGAATGTCAATCCTGGGAGCTGTAACCCCAAGAGCCATGGATGGGGTCATTGTTGCTTGCTTTAGTAACACAGCCTCCTAATTAATGGCCTTGATTGAAACAGCCAAGCTAGCAGGCCGGACTCTGCTTTCCAGAACCTCACACAAATCTAATTCTGCTTGTGTGGCTGTCATTTTGCATCCACAATGACTTTTTATTACTCACAACTTGTTTTCTGATCTTCACCAGTATTAATCTTCATATCAACATATCAACATAAACACTAATGAAAATTTAATCATTTCCAAATGTTACAGAAATGTTTAATTTATTCATAAGTAAACACTTCTGTAGTTATATTGCATGGTTATACAAAAAGACATGCGCAGATATGGCTGTAACTGAGTGACAGAATTTTAATTGCATTGGACAATTCTCTGTTTTTCTACAGTGGTTGAGAAACATGATACCCAAGGACAGTAAGGGGATCGAAGTCGAGAGAGCAATGTTCTGTAGGGTCATTCTACATCAAATGAGGCTGTGACAGGAAGGGTGAAAACAAAACCTTTGAAGTACTGGAATTTCAAGCTCAAATTTTACGTCCTATGACAGACTAGCCTGGGATAGGCCACAGGCCCCATGGAGACCCTGTACTGGACTGGTTGGAAGATGGATGGATGGAATTATAAATGGTAGAGTATTAACTACATCCAAAATGAATAAACTTGAACTTAAATGTGGTTGATAGACCATAATATTTTCAGGCAGATTTTCAGTATTCTGTTTGTTTTTCATATATTAACAATAATTGAAGTTGGCTACAGACAGAAATTAAGTGTAAATACATGGGTGACGATGTCCGATATTTAATCATATACATTTCAGGGTCACAACAGGGCATATGGAAAAATTTTGAGGCAGACATTGTAAAAACATCATCTGAAAAAGACCTATGGGAAATGGGGCACCTTAGGCGCTGAGTCCGGTCCCAGCTGCGTGACCGAACAGGCCGCTTCACGCCTTCCTGACGGGGGAGGACACTCACAGTAAAGGTCGACTCTGTCCCGTCAGGCACAGGGAGTATCGCCGGGATGGCACAACGGCTAAGGCGATACGGATGAATACGGGTAGAGCCGCGTTTAGAATCACGCTCTCAGGTTACAGAATAACGAAGGAATGAGGGATCTCTCAGCCCTGGGGCAGCGTCTGGGTTCTCCTCGTGCAGGACCGGTTTCGCTGGTGAGAGCTGCCCAAACAGCCCAGATTTGGTGATACTTCTCATTCCTAAGACACATGGCACCAAACTTGTTTTAGATATTTATTCCACCCCGTCATGCTGCTGCTTTTCTACCATGTTTACATGCGCATTACACAATGCACATAAACCCTTGTATCACACTGTCCTTGCAAGTTAATTACTGTGAAAACCCCTCCCTTCTCACTGCATGTTACACCGTGGTCCTGGGAGAATGCTATTTTGTGCCACTGTATAACTGTATATGGGAGGTAAGACGATAAAGCCGGGTGTGAAAATTAACATGACTTGACAATATTACCAGGTGGTCAAAATGGAACAGATCCAGTCAAAGAACACTGGTCATTTGTTGCAAACACTGGCAAATGGCTGGGACAATGGAGAACTGAGAGTGGTTGCACTTATAACAATGAGGCCCTATCAAAATAGCCCAGATAAGCTCCATGGGGCTGGAGCAGGTGGTTGCGTTTGGCTGGGGCAGGTCGCAGCCTTGCGTGACTGACTTATCGCCTCTGAGCGGATCAAACACACAGCCGAGGCGAGGCCCTTACCACTCCAAGTGATTCTCGACGAATGCTGACATGGGGCTTATCTGCACCGTGTACGTGTCGTTGGCCGAGTACTCAAAAAGGCCGTAGTAGGGGTTGAAGAGCTCCTGGGACAGCAGGAAGAAGAACTCCCTGGAAGGGCCGCTGTAGTCGAGGCTGGGAGGGGTCACAGAAGTCAGAGAGGGGGTCAGGTGCTGGCAGCAAGTATAAAGCAGGAAACATTTAACTGAGAGAATGTGTCGCTGATCACAGCACATTTGTTGGAGTTTGAGTTCATGAAGTAAAATGAAACAAACCAGCATTTTAAAGAGTGAAATACAGTATAGCTGCAGTTTTATATTCAGCGCTTTTAAATTCAAGGTCACACCGATTCTTACAGAGAGATTTAAGGTTTTCTTAAGCAGCCTTTGGATTCTGACCCTGCCACTGGAATATCAACATAGATAGTAACACATTCATTCATTCATTTTCTGCATTGCTTTCTCCTATAATAACAAGCCAAGCAAAACCAAATAGTAGCAAAAACAGGGGCTTTTCCGGTAATGCCCCATGCAAGCCTCCGCCTTTAAATCCGCGCCACTAAGCGGCCTCTCGACACCGTACCCTTCCTCTCCCACGAAGGTGATGTAAAGCTTGTTCCTCTGCAGCTCTTTACGCGAGTAGGTCATGACCTGGTTGAAGGTGCCCTCCAGGAGGTGTTCTCTGCGGATGAGCAGCCTGTGGCAGAGCAGGGCCCAAAAACAACTGAGCGGAGGAGTATCTACCAAGGACCAAGCAGCCATTGAATTGATCAAAATAAAGGAAGGAGAAGGAAGTTTCTAACCACCCCCCCCCCCCCAACAAATCAGAAGTCTTGCTTTGCGGTTTTCAGCAATATAACCCATTAAGAGGCAGAACATGCTGGGACAGAGATTGGGTCCTTTTCCATAGCCGTTAGCATTAGCATCCCGCTCTCCCCCACACACTGTACAGATCAGTGGCATACATCTGCTCTCCACATTTACTTGATTTTTCCTGGCCCTTGTCCATAGCCCTTGGCCTCCAGTTTCCTGTAGAAGTTGCGAAGCTTCGCCTCAAAGTCCCTTCGATAGGGGGCTGGGGCGCGGGCTCTCTGTAGGGCTGCCAAAACAAGCACAAAGAGTCCCATTAGGGTTTCCGACGTGTGGGGGATTACCGGGGCCCGTCAAGGCCGAATCGGAGGCCTTCGGCAGGGTGTGGCGCGCCCCCGCCCTTCAACGTCAAGCTAAAGCTTTCACCCGAAACCAAGCTGGGAACATCTGACAGATGTGGCATGGCAGGGGGTGGGAATGGGAACTGGCTACGCATCATTAACCTCCATTAAACAGGCAAAAAAAAAAAAACAGCAGAATGGTGCCTTTGCTCCGTTTCTGGGTCAAGCCGATCCAAAGGGAAAGCAAAATGTGGAAATGAACAGCCCGAGATTAGCGGACGTGCTAACTGCTAAACAAAGCGCTTCAGATACAGTAAGTAAATAGAAACTAAAGCAGAATCACGCCTCGTGGCACCATCTCTGATCTTACGTATTTAACTTAGGGTAAATATAACGCGCTAACGCGGTGACGTGTTTGACATCCTTGTACGTTTTATCGGGCTTATCAGACAAGGCTTATCTTAGAAGACAAAGAACAGGGAGCAAAACAAACAAACTTTCACAGAAACATTCTAAAGAACACTACAAATGCAGCATATATAGATTCTTAAATAGGAAGGGCTTTTTAGTGCACTGCTATATATTAGCCACCTTTTGAAAGTACTAAAGTATAAAGGATTCAGTTATACCTGAAAGCATTAAAACCTAAAGTAGTTTACCACTTGAATTTTTATTATTATTAATTAATTAATTAATTGATTAATTTTTATTTTTTAAATATGCAGCCATGGTGACACAATAACTGCAAATTTAGCAATCAACATCTTTTTGCAAACAAACACCAAACCCGCAAATGGGGGGGCGGGGCCTTTTCTGGCTGGTCCCTTCAGCAGTCAGATGATGGAGGGCTGTGACTCGTACCTGGGGAGCTCTGGGGCGAGGATCCTGGTGAGCATCGGGGCGAGAAGCTGTACCCAGGGTGGAAGGAATGCGGTGGGATGTACGACATTATGTCCTCCTCAAACAGGCTATGGGGGAGAACGAACGTGGGCTAGCGTCACTGTTCAGGAGACACACAACTACGCAGTGCTAACAAATGAGTTAGCAGTTTCCATAATAGTGCTGGACACAGGAGGGGACTCCATGGAAGGTGTATGATGTGAAGCTCAGCAGGTCAGGATGCTATGCTTGTGATTGGAAGGTTACTGGTTTGAATCCCAGAGTCAGCTGAGTTATATCACCGATGGGCCCCTAAGTAGGATCCTGAACCTCCAATTGCTCTATTTGACCCTGCTTTCAATTCTATGTTGCTTTATTATTATTGAGCATATGCTTAATAAATTAATTGTCAATAACCATGCAGGTAGCACAATGATTTAAGCCCTGAGGTTCTGACCAGAAGCCTTCCAGCTCAAGTCCCAGGACTTGCCCTGCTTCTGCATCTTGGTGTTTGATTTCATCTGGCAATGACAACAGAGCAGCTCGACCAGATATTTTCCCCCCAACAGTTGCTAGGCAGCATTCCTCCCAGGACCTGTATGCCCTCAGGGAGTTGCGTTGGGTCCAAAGAGCACCAATATCCCAACCCACGCACCCAAAGTGTTGTTTTAGCGAGGGCTGGGCCTACAGCGAGTGAACCAGATAGCACCCAACGCTCGTACCTCAACAACATCACCAAGTCTGCATCACACGACAGCTTTTCGACTCCCTGGGTGCCTTCTGTCCTGATGTAATGGATCTTCTCCCTGAGGGCCGGGGAAACAAGATTACCTCTCTTTGGCCAATTAAACCCTTGTGCAACACCATTCTTCAGAGCCTTATCTCTGACATGTAGGAGTTGTCGAAACAGCGAGGTCTTGAGGCACTCATGAAGCATGTCACCCTGCCGAATTAGGCCTTCTCTTTGAGCAGTGTGGAGTTCACGGTAAATACTCGGCCGTGGAAAGTTCTAGAGATAACAATCGAGCTTCGGCACAGCGGGGCCGCCCTCCGAATATGAACCACATGTCTTGAGCGTTTCTCTGCTGCACGCAACGATATTATGACTGTCGGCCGCAAAGTGACCCCGACTCTGGGTAAAAACATCTCCATCGCTGGCCTGGGCTGGGATACACCAGAGGGACAGCTAAGGGCCCAGTTAGAGCTGTACCTCAGCGTGTGGTTTCTGCTCAAGCTGGGCTGCCGTTCCTGAAGCATGTCGAAGATGTTTGGCTGCCGGAGAAATGCCACGATCTTGTCATTGTATGCTGAAATGAAAATAAAACAATGCGTTATTTGTTTTGCGCAGGTACTCTGGAATGTCTTAGTTTTCACATATCCCATCCAGCTCTCCTTTGAGACGTACACATAAGTATATACAGGTTAGAGAGACGTTTTGGGCTAGAGGGGAGGGTCAGGCCATTTGTCCAGCACTACTGGAGCATTTTGGGGAGTTAAGTACTCAAGGGACCAACAGAGACGAAACTGTCTGGCTGAAGACGGGATTCAAACCGGCAACCTTCTGATCACAGGCGCAGAAACCTAACCCACTAAGTCACAAAAGCCACACACCATTGGAAACAGGAGGGGGAGGGGTCATAATCTGTAATATGTGTCTCCATTTTTCCAGCAACATAAGGAGAGATGTGAGTTTCAGGTCCAGAAAGTAAAAATCCAGACCAAGATTTTGTTTCAACCAACCTGTCGAATACTCTGTGAATGTGACTCCTTACTGTATGTTAACTGGTTGGATGAAACAAAATTGTTGTCTGGATTTTTACTTTCTGGACCTGAAATTTACACCCCTCCTTAAGAGTGTAGAAGGGGGGAACCTTCACAGGCAACCAGTGATCACTGTGCAGGGAAGCCCTGCGGTGAGGAAACAGCACAGTTGACCTTTCTGGGGTGCAGGCAATTCTTTGTCAGCCAAAAATGGCATTTAAGAACAAAAAAGACTTTTAAAATGTCATTGGAAGGGTTATATTGTTCTTTAGTTGCCAAGTATCCCTTATCCTGCCGGAATCTCGAATACTTCTGAATGGTCCAGATTCGTTGTTACACACAACGAGATTACGTTGGTGACTTCCAAAGCTGATGCAATGCAATAGAAGTAAATCATATAAATGATGCAAACAATATACATAAGAAGTCAACAATACATAAAACTAAACATATATTGAGCTAGTCATATATATCATCTATAAAAGATGAATTATAAAGAGACTATGTAAGAATAACAAGTGCAGAAATGACTATTATCTTCACTTGTGTTTACACCCAGACAGAACTTCATGTATAATCCTGAGCTCAAGTTCGAACTGAAAGCCTTCAGTCAGAAGAGCCTGTCCATCTCTAAGCGCCCGTGCTGTATAATTACAGCCTGTCCCAGGAGGCCACGGCCGATGGGCCTTGATAAGCCTCCCTTTGTGGGCCGGCCGGTACCGGCTCAGCTGGCGGTGTAATTAGGAGATCCCCTTTTAAAGCAGGCCTCTCGGGTTTCGGGCCGGAGTCACGCACGCCTCCCCCCTCGGCGGAGGGGATTCCGTGCACCGGGATGCCGTGTTTGCGGAATATCCCCAGCACATAGTTGGAATAGCTGAGGGAGGGGGGGAAGGGTTCAGCCTGGTGGCGGGGGGATGGGGGGGGGGCGCTCGCGGAAAGGTGAGGGGAAGAGATGGCAAGAGCAGCTCCTCACTCCTATTAAGTGAGAAACGCTGAAACTATTATAAGTATATATGCAGAAATACAACAGACAGTCAACAGAATAAAAAAGACAAACGGAAATAGAAAAAAACAAAAACAAAAACACATAATCACTGATTATACATTTACCCTGTGTGTGTATTTCTTTTTTTTTTCAAAATAATTAAATTGTTAATATAATTAGAATTAACTTTGTTGATACCAGTGAGAAATCCTAGATTAGATTAGATTTTAAACCCGCCCCACCTCCTCCATGTGTGTAGAGCTTTCTAATTCTCTCCAGTTTGTGTGGGTTCCCTCCCGCTGTCCATAGAACGCTGTTAGAGTGACCGAGGCCTTTAAATTGGCCACAGCATATGATATACTTGAGTGTGTGCGTACATAGCATACGTAAGGCACTCCATTCCTCACCACCGTACCGGATATGTGGCTGCCAGATGGGTGGAGAAACATCTAGAATGATTCACTTAAAGACTGTGAAGCACATTCCCAGGCGTGTGCCTCATGAATCTCAAACCGCAATTTTGTGGAAGAGCTTCTCGTATCTGGTACACACCCAGTGGCACAGGGTCCTGATGGTGCTGGTTCCGGATGGCTGCCACCAGGCTGTTCCCAGGCCTCATCAGCAGGGCGGCACCTCGACTCCGAGATACCTCAGAGGCCTGAGAACCAAAGGGGCATGTCAGTCAGGCGGCAAAGGGGACACCTCCTTCCTGAGACAATAGTTTGGAATCTGAAGGCCCTAAGGAGTTATTTAATGAGCTGGAGGTTCTGGTGAGCTTATTGAGTCCCCAGACGTCGGCTCTCCGGCTTATTTATCTTAACATTGCCTAGCAGGTCCTTATGCTGAAAGATGCATGAGGACGATGCAGGATGGTTAACAGGATCTGAGCTACACCTTGCAGCTGCACCAAAGCTGATGCGGCCTGCCCCCTACAGGGAAAAGCGCAGCACTGCCGCAGCTACATGCAGCAGTCTACAGCCCTGCTCGGGTTGCCCCGCCCACCGCCCGCCGCCCGCCCACCCACCTCCCCCGCGCTGTAGCTGCGCAGGCGCTGCAGGTGCTGCTTGTGGGTGAGGTGGTTGGGTAGGCGCCCGTCCTGCAGCGGGATCCTGGGGTCGATGAAGGTCGTCGCCCGGCTGTTGTGGTCCACGAAGAAGAACTGCAGGGACAGGAAGTTCAAACACCAGCACATCTTGGAAAAACACACATTGTAAACCGGCCATTTTGGACACTTTCTGTCCTACTAAAGCCTCAAGCCACTTCTTTGAGAAAACAAATCCTCTTTTCAATTACATCTCTTCGGGGGTGAACATTCAGGTTTTTTGTGCTAAAGCTCGGCTTTTTCACTCCGTATCTTGGGTCCCTTGTCCTGTGCAGATGAGCAGGAGCTTGTAGGTGCCCTTTGTGAAAGACAGGGGGCGCTGGAGGCTCAAGCAGCTGATCCTACCGCTCGTTCAGTCTATCTATCTATCTATCTATTTATCTATCTATCTATCTATCTAACAGAAAGCAGGGTAAAAAAATCCTTAGTGTCAGGGGAGGACCATGGACACCCTGGCAGCTTCAAGGGGCCTAGCACCTTATAGCCTCTGGGGGGTCAAAACTGTGTGCCCCCCAAGGCCACACTTTGCTAGAGGGCCCAGAATTTGGGGGTTGAGGGCCTTGATTGGGTGCTTAGTTGTGAGATCATTGTGCTAATCCTGGGATTTCCGCTCATAGGCACAGGATCTTAACACCCATTCCCCCCCCCCCCCCGATAGGTCTCCTCCACATGAACCTTCCTCGCTCTAATGCTATGTGACTGTCCCTGGAGCAGAAACTACCACATAAATAACATCCCTCTTTACATGTGTCTCTGTTGGTGTGTGTTCCGTTGGGGGCCTCTACCTTGCCCTGCTGGTCGCTTTTGATCTCCCAGCCTCGCGGCAGCTCCAACTGTGTGTCGGCGAACTTGTTGAGGAAGGCCACCAGGTCACGGTTGTGCTGGTAGCGCTCGAAGTTGCGTGTGTCCCTCCTTATTTTCAGGATCATGTGCTTCAGGCAGGTGCTGTTGGTGAACGTACGGTAGGCACCCTGGTGTGGATGGGGGGCAGGAGAAAAATTAACGATCTTGAACCAAAAGAAACAGGCTTTACAGTTTCTGTTCCACCTTAAAACCACCTTAAATACCTCTGTAAAGCACTTAGTGACAAATTCAAATAAAATTGCCGATTGGTGGATTAGCGGAAATTAGATTTTTGACTTAAAATGCTTCAGTGACTATGAGTCAATTCAATTTTTAAGCATTGGCTATGCAATTATTTGAGAAAATACACACAGATTAATAGAACTTAATAAAGTAACAGAAATAAACAAGGCTAGAAAATATTTTTCACAGGAAGCTCTGTCAGGTCGTTGATTGGCTGATGTGGGAGGCGGGATCAGATTACCTGTTTACCTACCTGGACACACTTTCTTAAAGGGACAGGCATGTTCGTGAACCTACACCAAGAGTTTGGATGACAACACGCACTGCCTGTTCTTTAAGGCTCACAGTCCTCAACCTCATCAGGAGTTGTAGATGGAAACATGCAGCAAACTCCCACAGAGAAGTGAGACAAAATGCCCATACTGTGGGACTATAAGTGTGGGTAATAGAGAGCTGTGTGGCTTAGCAGGTTAGGATGCTGTGCTGGTAAACAGAAGGTTGTTGGTTTAAATCCCAGCACTGGCAGAGTAGTTTCACTATAGAGTTCTTGATAAAACCATATTAAAATAAATGAGGATGGATGTTTCCCTTTTCTGCCATGAAGGTTATGGCAGGCTGGAAAGACATAGAAACTAATGAGTGTCCCCCATCCATGATGGAGGCTGGCCTGCTGCACAGGATACTCACGTGATTGGCATGGAGCACATTGAAGAACTCTGGGTGGGCAATGAACTTGACTGCTGGGCACTGGAGAAGCAGGCTGACCTTCTGGCTGCTGACTGGGGATGTGGGGCCTTCTCTTCTGAGCTCTACAGCCATGAGGAGTGATGGAGAGGTCAAAAGGTCATCACACAGGTCATCAAAATTACAATTTCTTCTTAATGTGTAATGTCTGCTTAATGTTTAATCGTTGCTTTTGGTTGATTTCTACTTTTTGCCTAATGTATACAATATTTTCAGGCTCTAAATTAAACATTGAATGTCTAGTGGACTATTTCATTTGGTAAGCAAGTGCCAGAGATCTAGAAACAAAACAAGAGAAAAGCATTATGGGAAATTTATATATAGCAGAACTTTTTGCCAAAGCTCCTTACATTAGAGGATGAGATTACATTTTTTTAAGCATACTCCTTGGGATTCAAACTCACGGCCTTTGTTTTGTTAGTGAAATGTTCTACTTGTCAAGCTATTTGCAAGGACAACAATGTCAGATCCCCTGGGTGGTGGTGACATACCATTGACCTGTGGCGGAGAGTCATTCTCGGCATCGGTGCTGCCTATTCGCTCCAGCCGCCTCCCGTTCGTTTCGTCCTCTGTGGCCATGGTCCTCTGGATGTTCTGGTACCTGCTCAGGGAGACAGCTTTATTTAGTGTTCCAGTGTAGACCTTCCTACACATCCTACACGAGACTCTGGAGTGTTCCTTCCTGCTTAAGAAATTAAGAATGAGGCACATAAGACAAGACTGTCCTCAATCTGAATGCTGCGCTTTCCAGGAGGTTCAGTGGCCAGTAATTCTATCCATCCATTTTCTGTATCCATTTGTCCTATTTAGGGTTGCAGGGGGTCCGGACCCTATCCCAGAGACTGCAGGTGCTAGGCAGGGAACAATCCAGGATGGGACACCAACCCATCACAGGGCACACACATTTGGTAACTCCAGTTAACCTCAGCATGTTTTTGGACTGTGGGGGGAAACCGGAATACCCGGAGGAAACCCCACAACCAGAAGCAGAGGACATGAAAACTCCACAAACATGGAGTCATGGTGGAGACTGAAACCCTGGACCCAGTGGTATGAGGCAACAGTGTTAACCACAGCGCCACCATGCTGTCCCAGTCAGAAATGCAGAGGAGTAAAATGCCCATACAACTCACTCTCAGGCCAAAGTTATAGATCCTCCCCACCCAAGGATTCCATATACAACCAATTTTGGTGTATTTTCAACACGAATGTTATAAACATTCACTTTATGAACAGTTCACTTCATTTTCATTATAAAGCGGGATTTCTTCCTTCCGTATATGACTGTTATAGCATAAAGGATACACAGCCTGTGGTTTTGGTTCTGTTGTATTTCACTAGCACAAACTGGAGAATGTGAGATTAGGCAGCAGGGCTGTGGCTATCGCTCCACACACACACACACACACACACACACACACACACACACACATACACACACACCCCCGCACACACACACATACACACACCCCCACACACACACCCCCACACACACACACATACACACACCCCCACACACACACCCCCGCACACACACACATACACACACCCCCACACACACACCCCCGCACACACACACATACACACACCCCCACACACATGTGCAGATTTCGTACTTCATGTAATCGTGTATGTAAACAGTTAATACACCAGCATAAGGGGTGGAATAAATAAAGCAGAACTGAATAAACAGAAAAATTATAATTAGTCAATAATAAGCTATAAATAAGTTAGATGGTCTGTCAGTTAAAAGTTCAGATGCACTCTTCCTTCCGTATAGCAGAATCCCATTGAACACTGACTGAAAACATAACTTACAGATTACCAAGGTTCTCATTTTAGTCTTTTCCATCAAAAAGACCTTGGGACGCTTCCGGCAGTGGTTAGTATGTCATGGGGAAGCATGCTGTGCATAGCACAGTGACCCTAGGAGGCGTCAAGCACGTTCAAGCATGAGTGATTTCCTCAAGGTCAGCCACTCGAAAGGCACCTGGGGGCGCTCCTGGCCCCTTCCGGCAAACTCTGCTGTCTTAAGTGAACCTTCTCTTAAGAAATCTAAAAAAACACTGAAAAATGCTGCCAAAAACAAATGAAGGATAACTTTTTTTTTTTGGTAATGACCAGTTGAGCAACAGCAGCAACAACAGCATTCCCCCAGAGCAAGATGATATTTTAAGAACTTATTTTATTGAGCAGATCACATGACTATACCACCGAGGGAGGGGCTTATAGAAGTCATAATATTGTCAAATTCAGTAGAGCTGATGTGCAGGAAAGGTCACAGAGGTGCATCATGGGAATTCAAAAACCACCCCAACTGCTAATACATGCTGCTTCATATTATATATAAATTATATTTTCTGCATAAACTTTCTATTGCCTCCTTAAAAACAATATTGTGCTGTCTGGGCTGTTGTGCTGTGTTATCTAATCTCAAGGTTACCGACAGCCCGGGAGACGAGCATCTGGGGGGAGACATATTACCAACCCAATTTCGGCAGCTCAAGCGATTCGGTTACTGCCGTGCTTGACGGAGAAGGTAATGTTGGGGAGCCAGACAGCCGAAATATTAAAGATTTGAAAAATACCCTCCTAAAACATAGAAGAAAAATCAATATTAAACTTTCCACGGCAAAGAAAAAAAAAAATCATTTGTAGCACAGGTTGCATTCTCACAAGCAACCTGAAGATGGCAGTACTACCCCATTATTTTGTCATGCTCATTGAAGATTTGTGAACTACGGTGCTGCTATTTACAACAATCAGCCATAACATTAAAACCACCAGTCTAATATTCTGTAGGTCTCCCTCATGCCACCAAAACAGCTCTGACCTGACAAGGCTTGGACTCCACAAGACCTCTGAAGGTGTCCTGTGGTATCTGGCACCAGGACATTAGCAGCTTTTCTGTTCAGTCCTGTATGATGTGAGGTGGGGCCTCCATGGATCGGGCTTGTTTGTCCAGCACGTCCCACAGATGCTCAATCAGACTGAAATCTAGGGAATTTGTAGGCCAAGTGAATACCTAGAATTCTTTTTAATGTTCCTCAAACCATTCCTGAACATTTTTTGCAGTGCGGCAGTGCGGATAACAGGGAGTACTGTTCCCATGAACATGTTCTTGTCTGCAACAATTTAGGCAGGTGGTACGAGTCAATGTAATATCTGCATGGATGCCAGGATCGAGGGTTTCCCAGCAGAACGTTGCCCAGAGCATCACACTGCCTCCGGCAGCTTGCCTTCTTCCCATAGTGCATCCTGGTGCTTACAGCAGTAGACAGGGGTCAGCATGGGCACTCTGACCGATCTGGGGCTATGCATCCCCATATACAATAAGCTGTGATGCACTGTGTTTTAACACCTTTCTATCATATCCAGCATTAACGTTTTTCAGCGATTTCTGCTACAGTAGCTCTCCTGTAGGATCAGATCAGACAGGCTGGCCTTCACTCCCCAAGTACATCAGTGAGCCTTAAGTGCCCATTACCCCATTGCTGGTTCACTGGTTGGCCCTCCTTGGACCACTTTTGGTCGGTACTGACCACTGCATATCGGAAACCCCACAAGACCTGCTGTTTTGGAGATGTTCTGACCCAGTGGTCTGGCCATTACAATTTGGCCCTTGTCAAAGGCCCTCAGATCTTTACACTATAAAGTTCTTCCAACACATCAACTTCAAGAACTGACTGTTCACTTGAATAATGTATAATTTCACCCTTGACAGGTGCCATTATAACAAGATAACCAATGTTATTCTCTTCACCTGTCAGGGTTTTAGTGTTACAGCTGATTTGTGTATGTATTTGTATTAAATGCACAAAATAAATAAATTAGTTTAAATATTAATCTTTACATACATTATCAATCAACACCTATTCTGCTGGATATACAAGACTAACAAACATCCAAAATGGATATGCACAACCATTAATTCTACTTTCCGTACAAGTATTAAGGAAGCATTCCTCTTGCAACCTCTTACTCTGAACTGTATCGCAGCCATCCTAGGGCATAAGTCAGCAGTACGCACTGGACAGCATGCCAGTCCATCGCAGGGCACATACATACTATTGGCAATTTAGCAATTAGCGTAACTCTGGTGTATTGCAACAGCAATAAAGGGTTTTTCATCAATCAATCAATGCATGTCTTCTGACTGTAGGAGAACCTGATGCCACGCAGGGAGAACATGCAAACTCAACACACATCGAGTGCGAGGCAATACTGCTACTGGCTGAGCCGCCCTATCAGTGGCCCTATTGGACTTTGGTCGAACGCCTATAGCAGCAAATAACTTCACAGACAGCGTGAAGGGTTACGCTATTTATAGCAATATAACACTGAGCTAACATTGCATTTACATATTTCGCAGACGCTTAAGTCCAAAGCAGCATACAGGGTAGGCAGATAGTAGATTGCAAGCATTCAAGCTGTCGAGGAGAGTCCTCTAGGTAAGAGTGCAGCTAGGCTGAGCTCACAATGAACACCCAGGTACGAGTGTAAGCAGTACTGGAGCTACACAGCAACTACACAACTTTACATAACCTTTAACAATGTAAGAACTTAATAAGACTCAAGGGCCAGTAAATGCAATTCAAGAAACGTTCAACAAACAATTAGGTTAGTAGAGGAATTCATGGAACTGATGGGTCTCAAGGTTTCTCTTAAAGGAAACCCTACAGGCATCAGCCTTGACCCTGCAGCAGTACCCGAGAACCCCTGCCCTCAGCTTCTTGTGGCGTTCATCTCCACCTCCTTACCTCCTGTTGAGCTGCTCCATTTGCTGCACAGAGCCGGATCTCTGGATGCTGTTGGACTGGCCAGCCGTGCTGGGGTGCTGCCAGGTGGTGGTGCGGTTGATGTGGTCCACGTAGAACACGCGCCCGTGGCTGTCGATCCGAGCCTCCCAGTCTGCAGGAACGGGACAGGGTACGAGATCCCAGTGAGGGTCAACAGCCTGGAAGGCGCATCCAACCCCCAGGGGGTCAAAGGTCAGGTGTGGAGAGCCAATCATCATCCCGATGCAGTAGCTAGGCAGTGCAGCAGTTAAGGAATGTGGCAACAACTTGATGGTAGCTGGTTCAGATCCTCATGCTGGTTTTGCTGTGGTACCCTTGTTCAAAGCTCTTAATGTGAATTATTCTAGTAAGATGTCCAGTGTAGGCAAAAATAAAACTTTAAAATAAAAGAATCAAACAACTGGACCTAATTGTGGACATTGCCAACATGGAGCTAAATGAAACACACACAGTATAGTCAGCAAACGACTAACCGTACAGAGTATATTCCACTAAAAATCTACTTATACAACTAGATATTTACTTCAGGATTTCAGCACAATGATGCCAGAGCTGATGTGTGGTTCAGTAGGTTAAGTATGCTGTGCATGTATTTGGAAGGTTAGTAGTTCAAATCCTAAACTCAACAGAATGATATCACTGCAGGGCTGGCTCTATGTTTGCCAGGGTCCTGAGCAGAGCTTTACTTGAGTGGCCCCCCTACTAAGAAAACCGATGATCATTTCACTTTATTCATAATGTAGATAATTCAGAGGCCCTAGACACATTCTACTTAACCCCCAATTACTGCAGGTACTGGCTGACCCTAACCCTTCTTAAAAATGTATGTTACTTTGGATAAAAGCTTTCATCTAAATGTAAAGATGTCTGCCTTTCCCCATCCATCCATCCCCATCTTCTGTACCTGCTTTTCCTATTCAGTGTCACAGGGGTCCAGACCCTATAGGGCAAAGGCAGGGACCAACTCAGGATGGGGCGCAAACCCACTGCAGGTCTGCCGTTATCCAAATGCAAATGTTAAATGTAACACTGTGCCTGACCGTCGATCCCCAGCCTGGTCACCACTAGCATGTGTCCTGAAAACCGTTGGAAGGCTCACCGGCAAAAAGAGGAGCCCGTTGGGCTGTGCCAAATTGGGTTAGAAGCCCAATGCACCACGGGGTGCCTGGATGCTCCATTAAAAATCTGATGCGTAGCTGGTATGAGGAGGAGGAGGTGGAGGAGGAGAAATGGCTCTTAGAACTAAGAAACGAGGTTACGAACTCCCCCGCAATGCCTCGACTTATTACGGCCGGTGTGGAAAATGGAAGTTTGTAGGAATAAGAAACGTAGTTTTAAAAGTGCCCCTGTACCCTCTTCTGCACCCTGCAGGGAGGACATGTTGTTCGTTCTGAAAGCTTCCTTTCTATCGGACTCCGGAAAAAAAGAAACGGGCATTAACTTCTTATGTCAGGCATGAAGAAGAGCTCAGTGGCGATCAGAAACTCCATTCAGTTTTATTTTGTTCCCCTAAGCCACAGAGAGATGCTGCCTTTGGCCGGACGTTTCAATATTCGACACACGGAGCAAGAATGAGTCCATATATAGAAATGCACAATTAGTGTGGTCTAATGGGGCTATGAACGGGGGTCTTCAGGAGGCTGGGGGATTGTAGACAGGCAGGATGTAAATGGCCATCATTATTAGCCAGCCAATAAAAGATGCATTTGCCCAGGGGCTTAGATTTGGGTATGAACGATAGGGACATGTCCCTACTTCTATTGTGGGAGTAGTATGTGTTTTGAGGGGGCGAGCAAGGGTTTGGGGCTAATTCCGTCTCCAACAATGCTGAACCCAAACCAATGGCCTTCAATTTGCTGGATGTTTAATGTGGCCGGTAGTGTTGCTGGGTGATGCGGCAGTTGAGGGTTGGGGGAAGTGGGTGAAGAGGCAGCGCTCTGTCGTGATGATCTCAGATTCCCAAGAAATGAAGTACTGTGATGATATGGTGATTGATTTTATAGGAGATGCAGGGGATGATGGGAAATGGGGGGGGGGGGGGCATGTGCATCGTGGCGTAAAGTCGAATGCCCTCGCTGGGGTGCACTGAAAGGGACAATCTGTCAAGCGCCAAAGGAAGACGGGTCGACTTCCCCTCATGACTCATTCGGGATTTATAAGCACTTTCAGCACAGGCCCGTAATTTGCCCTAAAAAAAGCCACAGCAGTGAGCGTTTCCCTTTCTCTGTGGTCAGCAGCTGTCAGTGTCCCTAGGATGCTGCTGTCGGTTGGTTCTTTATTTTTAGCCCTTTGACTGGATGCCAGATTCAGAGTTACAACCAAAAAAAAGCCCATCGCTCCCCCGCACTCCGCTTCTGACGCGGGATGGTCCAAACGGTTAAACGAGGGGTGCCAAGCCATCGCTAAATGGCTTACGGCCCATGTCAGGTCCGGGATGGCCCCATCCCACCCGTCGCCGGAATCGATCCTGAGTCCACTTGTTATATATTTAGACCGCGGCCCCTGTTCTGCCTCTCAACTGCCTGTCACCATGGAAACTGAGAGCCCAGGTCCCAGATGTGATAGATAGGCCAAGTCCAACTCATCCAGAGAGAACGGGCTCCGGAGAGGGAGGCAGGCATTGGGACTTCAGAAAGCGCTTGTCTAATGGTCCTTATCTGCAATAACGCTGAAAGCTGAATTCCTCACTCTGAATAAACGGTATGTCACGTCAAAGCCTGAGATAGCTGAGGATGGCTCACGTTACAGAGTCCTTCACCTTCTCTCTCTCACTAGGTGATAGAGTCGCGCACTCCCTAAATCATTAAAGCATATTTCACTTGCCGAATTCACTCGCACCTGTAACTACATATCTCAAGCATCTAAGCCTAATTTGAAAATATTAATGCCATCCAGGGTGTCCCCTGACACGTGCCATGCACTTCCCTTCCCAGGATAGGTTCCAAGCTCACTCTAACTCTGTAGTGTATTTCCTTGCTTTTTAAATGCTGTAAACCTGAGCTGTAAATATAAAGAAATGAATCATAATTGTTACTGCAATGCAGAGATTTTTTTTTCTCTCAGATATCACAGTTATAGGTTGAATACTGTTATTGCTATGCAATACTTATGAAAACAATGACTAACACCATCGTCCGCAGTCAAGGGATGAAGTGAAATGTGATGAATCTGTGATTCAGAGGTTTGAGCATCAGAAGACCCCCTCCCCCCCCCATTAAGAAACTTTAAAAAAGTCTTTAGAAGGCCTTTGAAAAGATCCAAAGTTCAGAAATGTGTGAAAGAAGAGGAGAGCCAAAATTCCAAAACACCACTGTGACATCACTTTAACGCATCCTTGTTGAGGGCGGCATGGCAATGCTCACTTGGTGGCAGTGGCTCGTCGACCATGGGGTAGTGGTGAGAATCTGGTCGCAGCGTGGGAAGCTGACTGACAGCAGGGTGGCTGCAAGGGAGGGGACAATTGCCTGCAGGAACAAGAGAAACACGGCGGCAAGTGGTCAGGCGATTCAGGATAGAAAAATACAACATGGCTCACATGACAAGATACAACAGAATATACTCATTTACTACCATGCATTTAGCTATTTGGCTAATGCTTTTATCGAAAGCGTAATTAAGAAAAAAAGCTGACAGCCCCTGTAGCAAATGGGGTTAAGGCTCTTGTTCAAGAGCCCAATGGTAACATCACTCTGCCAACAACAGGATTTGAACCAGCAACCTTCTGGTCACAAGCACAGGATCTCTAACCCATAGGATCACACATGGTGCCGTTTCAGTCCCAACCAGATTAGGTGCAAATAAACAAAGACCAGAAGAAAAATCACCTGTCCAGGATGAATGAATGAATGCTGCATCCTTCCAAAAATTAGTTTAAGGGGACCTTATGCTCATTTACCTCTTAGGCATGAATAAACAAATACCTGAGCAGGACTCACTGTTCCAGAGTGAATGCTGCCAGAATCCGAATACGGTGGTGTGATACATTATGGTTTTAAATCCCCCAAGATAAATCCCCCTCTGGAACCCTGTCAGGATTAACAGTCAGATGAACATTGGGATCGAAACCAGGATCAGACTCTATATCACTATTTGGATCAGAAATTGGAGTGACACTTGGATCAATACTGGGGTCAGCACTCAGGTCAATGTCTGGATCAGGGCCTAGATCTGCACTTGGAGCAAAACTTATTGCAGCTAGATTAGCTCTTGGACTATTGCTTTGATCAGCAGAGGGGATTGCAGGGCTGAGAGGTCCAGTGGGGAGAATACAGCAGTGAGGGAGCTAAAACTACATCCAGCTGGTTAAGATGTAAAAAGGGTTCTTTCATAGCACAGGTGCCAGTGGGCTTCAAGCCCAGCACTTTTTGTCTGACCACCAAACATTTCCATTTACTGGTTCGTGGTTTCAAATACATTATCATGCAACCTGTTTCCAGCGACAACCAGAAGGTTTGGCTTCCTTGCAATGTCCTATAAGTCTCTCAAAAATGCCTTGGATGTGTTAATTAGGAAAGTGTACATGGGAAACGATCTCATCAGCGGAGGAAGCGCTGTTTGCAGGCCCGTGTGCCGGCTGTCATGAAGGAGCTTCTTCAAGCCATTCGTTAGAGACGTAGCCATATTTCGGAATGGGGTGGGCATGGCTGTCTCGAGGGGTGGGCACCCTCCAGACTCTGGCTGCTGCTCGCTTTGCTCCCTAACTCCTGCCGCTGCTCGCTTTGCTCCCTGACTCCTGCCGCTGCTCGCTTTGCTCCCTGACTCCTGCCGCTGCTCGCTTTGCTCCCTGACTCCTGCCGCTGCTCGCTTTGCTCCCTGACTCCTGCCGCTGCTCGCTTTGCTCCCTGACTCCTGCCGCTGTTCGTTTTGCTCCCTGACTCCTGCCGCTGCTCGCTTTGCTCCCTGACTCCCACTGCTGTTCATTTTGTTCCCTGACTCCTGTCGCTGCTCGCTTTGCTCCCTAACTCCTGCCGCTGCTCGCTTTGCTCCCTGACTCCTGCCGCTGCTCGCTTTGCTCCCTGACTCCTGCCGCTGGTCGTTTTGCTCCCTGACTCCTGCCGCTGCTCGCTTTGCTCCCTGACTCCTGCCGCTGCTCGCTTTGCTCCTTGACTCCTGCCGCTGCTCGCTTTGCTCCCTGACTCCTGCCGCTGTTCGTTTTGCTCCCTGACTCCTGCCGCTGCTCGCTTTGCTCCCTGACTCCCACTGCTGTTCATTTTGTTCCCTGACTCCTGTCGCTGCTCGCTTTGCTCCCTGACTCCTGCCACTGCTCATTTTGCTCCTTGACTCCTGCCGCTGCTCGCTTTGCTCCCTGACTCCCAAAGCTGTTCGTTTTGCTCCCTGACTCCTGCCACTGCTCATTTTGTTCCCTGACTCCTTTCACTGCTCACTGTGCTCCCTGACTCCTTTCACTGCTTGCTTTACTCCTTGACTCCTGCTGCTGTTCACTTTGTTCCCTGACTCCTGCCATTTTACGCCCTGACAAGCTCAGATTTTCCCCTGCTTCTTCCATGTTGCGTGGCTCTCGGTACTATCAAGCCCCTGAAAACCCCAAACATGAGGGAAACTGCCTTTCCAGCAGACCTGCTCTGTGGAGAGATACACTGGTGTTACTCCTGACATCATGCTGCACATATTTAAGCTCACCTGACTGAATCATTTTCAGTCACTATTTCAGTCACCATTCTCTGTGAAGTTTTCACTGGTTTTCATAAAAAAAAACATCTTCAACTTACTTTTGCAAAAGCAGCACTTATTTTCATGGTGTAAGTTGGCCAATAAGTACTAATGAGGATGTTTGCTGGAGAAGCAGGCTGCATACAATGTGACTTGCAGGAACAGAAGCTGAAACCCCCCCCAGGTCTGTCATCATGACATCCTAACAGGCAGCTCTCCACCATCCATCCATATTTCCTTACTTCCTTACCCCACTTACCACTTACCAGTATCAGTGGTCACCAACTGGCGGACTCTGGCCCTAACCTGGAACAACAGCTCCTTGACATGTGAGAATGATGTGCCAGAAAATTCTCCGTCCCCATCCACAGGGAATTAAAGGCGATGTAAAGCTGTTCCGCTATTCAGGGGCAGTAAAATATCTTGGCAAGAAGAAAAATGCTACTGCCACAACCCCCCCGCCTAAACCCACCCCACTTGGTCAGCAAATGTAAGGACGGGTCCTCCCCACTGCCTAACCATAAATTTCAAAGCCACCCCCACCCCCGTTGGCAAATATTACCATTACCGCCAGCACTAGACCTAACGTGAATTTTACCCGCATCCCTCTGGCATCAGAGGTGGAAAGTTCAGGTACAGAAAGTGTAGATACAGACCAAGGTTTTATTTCAACCAACCAACAGTCAGAGTACTCAACTGGTTGGCTGAAACAAAACCTTGGTCTGGAGTTGTCGTTTCTGGACCTGAACTACCCATCTCTGCCTGGTGTAAAAACACCCATGAGCCAAAACATTCTGACTACCCAATATGACGAGAATGTTGACTATCTTGGACCACTCTGAGTAGGTACTCACCACGGCTGACCACGAGCATCCCACAATCTTTTCCATTTCAGAGAGGCGCTAACCCAGTAGTCTGGCCGTAACAATTTTGCCCTTATCAAAGCTCTTCTGCATCAAACATGCCAGCTGCAAGTGCTGAATGTTAGCTTACCGTCTAATATATCACAGACCTTAATATGCACAATTTTTATGAGACAATCAATGTTATTTGCGTCTCATGGGTGAAGTCATAATGTTTTGACTGGTCTCTGTATATATTCCTTCATATAATTTATCAGGACAAATGGAACAAAGACGTACTGTCCTCTGACCAGATTAAAGTTCATTTAAAACATGAAACCACCCTTTTGAAGTCCATTAGCTTTATATTTCCAATGAAAATTTCCAAAGTGGTCACGAAGATAGCTGGAACGCGACCCTGTTTTTTTTCTTTGATGTACTGGGAAAAAAACACTCAAAACGAACAAACCAACTAAGGAAGTAGCGAGATAAGTGTGGCAATCTGTAGATGCTGCCATGGAGACAGAGCCGAGAGCGGCTGCTGGGGGGTAATAAACTCAGCAATGATCGATTCACCCCCCCCCCCCCAAGTCTTTTACCTGTCTGAACTTAACTTTTTATTTCTGTTCTTTCTTCTATTCATAAGTTTCTATTTTGGTTCAGTTTTACAGTGTATGACTGTGTGCCCTGCTATGGACTGGCATCTGCGTTGTGTCCAGTGCATCCCTGCCACCCTGGGCTGGGTATACTGGCGTCCTGGTAACGCCACTGAGTTGCGAACATCATAAAGAAAAGTGTCACTTAAACTTAAAGAACATTTTCAGGGTGGGAGTCCATCCTTGCAGCTGTACACCAAAGACCTCACTTTAATGCTCGTCTTACCTATTATTTTAACCTATTTTGTTCATTTTAGATTTCATTAACAATAATACATGTAATACACGGTGCAGATATTGGTCGTTTCGTTGAAATGGGTCAGGGAGTTTGAGGATTCAATCAGCGCAAGGTGACAGAAGTCAGTCGCACGTCTGCCGGGAGGAGACCGCCTGCCCGCGAGCTTCTTTACTAATTGCTTCTCTCCAGCGCCACGACAAGAGATGAGGTCCCTGCCCTTCGTGACCCACTTGCAGTGAACAAACAGGGCTTCACAATGTTCTGTCTCCATTTATAAAGCATTTTTTTTGCTTATAAAAACAGACGGGAGAAAAATCATCAGGGCTCTTAATAGAAAATCAGAGGACAGGACAGCAAGATGTGTTTAAATTCTTTGTGCCAGTGATTGTAGTTACCAGAGTGATTTCACCACTGGGCCCTTGAGCAAGACCCCTAACCCACAATTGCTCCAGGAACTGACTGAGCCTGCTCTCCCAATTGTAGGTCACTCTGGGTGAAATCATCTGCTAAATTAACACAAGTATGGATAGTGAGCATGTTCTCTTCCCATTTGTGCTGTGCCTCAGGGTATATTGTTACTAGATTGCCTATAGTGTGTGTGTGTGTGTGGCTTGCAATAGTGGAATTTCTTTGGCTGTGTACCTGTACTCAGCATAATGAAAATAAAGTTTAAACTAAGGTGATCTAACCTAACAGACCAGCACCCAAGACTGGATGTGTTGTTTCTCAGGTCCAATTCAAAAACCCACCTTGGGACACCCCCGTCCCACCAGTGTAGGGACTGTTTGTGGCCAACTGGGGACATGCAAATGAGTGGTACCAGACACGGCTGCAGTCAGCGTCCTATGCAGTGTGTCCCCTGCCTTGTGCCCTGTGCTTCATCATGATTGTTTGCTGGATAAATGGCTAGATCATAGAAGGATGGATATAATATTAACTCAGTGACAAAAAACGTTAAGCACCCAGACGGAGTGGTGTAAATGAATTGAATGTGCATGTGGTGAAAGGTCATGTGACTGTATCGCAATGATCATAATATCAGATGAAATGACCAACAGAGTTGGCAGTATAGGCACACTGTTGGTCCCATGTCAGTAGGGGGCGACACGCAACCAGGCCTGGATACATGCAGCGGTACGGTGTGGAATGGAGTCATACAGCTGTTATATCCTCTCCTGTGGCAAGTCGGACCACAGGTGTTGAAACAGGCCCTCGAGATCCTCCAGATTGACACTGGGTCTGAGTTGACGTCTGAACTGATCCCACACATGTTCAACTGGGGAAAAATCGGGGGACCTGGCTGGTCACGGGATGACCTCAACATGACGCAGGCAGTCCATGGACACGCGTGCTGTGTGTGGAAGGGTGCTGTTTCAGGAGGGGCAAGACATGCGGACGCAGGATGTCACTGACGTACCACTGTGCCGTCTGGGTCCCCTTCATCACTAACAGAGATGACCTGAAGTCATACCCTATGGCTGCCCACACCATGATGTCATACCCTATGGCTGCCCACACCATGATGTCAGGAGTAACACCAGTGTATCTCTCCACAACATTGACAGGATTGGTCCTCTCCCCTCGGCGGCGCGATATGCACACACAACGGCTATCCGTGGTAATGCAGAACCGAGATTCATCCCTGAACATGGTACGATGCCACTGGTCATCAGTCCATGCCTCCCAGTTACGGAACCACTCCAAAAGCAGCCGTCTCTGCGTTATAAATGGGATGGACAACTCGTAGTCTGCTTGATGCCAGGGGTGTTGCAGAGAGTCCCAGGCACATGTCATAGGGATCTGTAATTCTTGGTGCACAATACGACAATCCTCCCTTGGTATGATCTGTCTTGGGCTACCAGAACTTTCACAGTGTGAATGGATGCCCTCACGTGCCCATTGATTGGGTGACTGTGACATCTGCATACCCCACATGCCGGGCAATTGCATGATATGATCACCTGGCCTCCCGCAAACCCGCAGTGCGAACCCCTATCTCCATCAAGTGCTGTCTAATGCGTCTACAAGGCATCCTCTGTGTCTAGATGCACCAGCTCCTTGCAAATCGAATCATTTACATAGCCATCGCTGCTCTGCATGTGTACCAAATTACACCGAAATCGGACCATTACTTCTGGGTTTTGTTCGCTTTTGTTACATGCACACACACAGGCTCACCTTCGGTCTGACTGCTGGGCCCGGCCACTGGGGACTCCCCACTTTCCGTGCTGCTCCTGGGATAGCCATCAGTTGAGCCTAGCTCCCTCCGCCAGCAGGGGGCGCTGTCTCCTAGCCCCCCCGGGCTCTGTGAGTCAGCCACCGACTCGAAAGCGCTGCTCTCATCCTCCTCGTCCTGCGAGGAGAATACGTTGCTCTCAGAGAGGCGGGCGCTGTCCGCCGAGGAGAAGCGCGGATGTCCGCAGGGGTGGCCGCGAACCTCATGGCATGATGGACTGTAGCAGGAGGTGCTGTAGCAGGAGGTGCTGTAGCAGGAGGTGCTGTAGGAGGTGTCACAGAACTCACACTCGCTTTCCCGCAGCAGCCTGGGGGAGGCGCCCTCACCCTCGCTCTCCAGCAGCTCTGACAGCTCCTTGACGGACCGACTCCGGGGGAGTCCCTTTCCGCAGGGTGCCTCCGCAGCATCCGTGGCCTCTGAGCCTCCGTCCTCCTCGTCCCCGTCTGGCCTGAGCGTGGGCTCCTCAGGGCCCAGCTCGCTGCCATCCTCGGGGGCCTCCATGTCGCACTGGGCGGAGGGCAGGCTGTAGAGCAGCCGGTGGATGCGAATGTAGTGGGTGCGTGGCGTCTCTGGTTCCCCACAGGATGAGGCAATCACCGTCTCCAGCTCCGACACTGGGAGTGAGCACGGCCGGCTCTTACGCTTAGGGGTGTCCCGCATGAGGGGGGAGCTCTGCTCCCCGTCCTCGTCCCCCTCGGCCGTGGTCGACTCATCGGCCTCCTGCACCTCGGCTCTCGTGCCCGTGTCCTCAGCCAGGGGGTCTGGGATGACCACTGACCCCTGCTCCGTCGCCCCCACCTCTCCTGACTCCTCTGACTGTCTGGCCGGTTCCTGATCGTCCTCCTCATTCTGTGGAGTGGGTAACACTGGGGCCTCAGCCTCCACATCGCTTCCTCCTTCCTTCTGTGCCTCCTCCGGGGGGGTGTCCTCTGGCTGGTCCTCGTCGGCTGCTGCTGGGGCCACATCCTCCTCAGCGGGCCCCACAGGGCCGACCTCCTCCGGCAGGGTATCCGGAGGTGGAATGGAGGTACCCGCGTCTAAAGTGTTTTCGTAGGTGGGGGGCTCAGGCATCTCGGGGTCCAAGCTCAGTGCGTCACTGGCTGGAGGCTCATCGGCCTCTGCCGGGACCTCCACCTGCTCCTCCGCCCCCTCCTCCACCTGCTCGCCTGAGGGAACCGCACAGTCGGGCTCAGAGCAGACGGACACCTCCTCGTCATCTGCCAGAGAGGAGTACAGTTTACCTAAAGGCACTCAGACACTCAAAGATGATGAACATTTATTAATGTCTGCCACATGCCCATGCAATCCAACATACACTCAGTGACTCATTATCCTAACAAGCCTCTTCATTTTATCATATTCCTATTACCCATTAATTTATTCATGCGTGGTCAACATTCTTCTTTAAGACTATTAAACATGAATATGACTTGAGGACACTGGTTTAATTAATAGCAAAACAGGCATAATTTTTCCAAAACAAAGAACACTGTGTTGCAAGAAACTAAATTTATTGTGAATCCTGTGCTAAAAATGCGAACAGTGTGACATACGATCACTAAAAAAAGCTCTTTCTGCGCTGTTGTTTATCGCTCCAAAACAGCCCTCACTGAAGGTCACTAGGTATGAATATCTTTTACATCTTCCGTAATGTCAGTGTCAGATGCAGCCGCTACTCCAGCTGCACTGCAGAGAACCTTGGGAGAGACTTGGCCCGGATAGTTATGATTGCGCAGAGGATCGTGGGTACCAAGCTCCCTGATCTGAACAATGTTTATGCCAGCCGACTATGTAGGAAGGCTAGCAACATCATCAAGGACCCCACCCACCCGGGTTACAAACTGTTTGCCCCCCTCCCATCGGGCAAAAGATTCAGGACCATCAAGTCACGAACAAAGAGACGGAGAGCAGTAGCCTTCGTCACACTCCTTCCCACTACAGAACACTGACCATTAATCACTTCCACACGTCTGTATTGCTGCTGATATGCACTTGGTCACTTTAATCACATTGACTGTAAATACCTATAATCTGTAAATAATTTAGGAGACTGTAGACTGTGTGCACTGTAGACTGCACTAGCGAATATATTTTTGATATTTTATTTTACTAATAGCTATCTTAGGTTTATTTATATTTATATCACGTCTATGAGACTGTATTTTATGTTAATGTGGTACATTAATGTACGTCTTTGCTGCTGAGCCGTGAGCTACCAAAATTTTTTTGTTGTATTTCTGATATAATGACAATAAAGTCTCTTATCTTATCTTACTGGGTCATGGTTGCTGGTTCTGGGGTCCTACTTAAAAAGGCACTTTGGGGCCTGCTAGTGTAGTGACTGTTTATGGCCAACAGGGGGCCGGCACGAAAATGCCTCTGATCTACAGAGATGCTCAGTAAATCTTCAATTTTTTTTCCCTGTCTAAACCACAATAAGGCTGCACCCCCGACTCCCCGCTATCATCATAAGAACGTGATTGGCTGGAATAAAAATGTTGGAGACCTGGGTGGATGGGGGAGGTCAGCTCGAAGCGGAACTGCAGCTGCCCGCTGACGTGGTCCGTTGGCAGTCTCCGGCTGAGGGTGTAGTTCACCACGCGGTCCCTGGGGGGGGGTGATGGATACAGACAGTCAGCCGTACACACATCTCTCTGACCTTCCCACACTCTCCCTACAGGGCATCCAAACGGTTTAAAAAACAGGGTAAGTGATTAACTGTGATTCTCAGCAGAGATAATTAACATTAACAGGCAAAATGCCACCTTGCAGAGCCTCAGACTGATTAATTACACCTTCTAATTGAAGCTGTGCATGGAGCTCAAACACAGGCCGATATTACAGCATCTAAGCTGATTAGAGCATGAATCCTGAGCCCCGGATCCCCCCCAATGCCTTGAGAGCCCTGTCCCCTGACCCTGCCCAATCGGATCGTCCCCTCCCCCTCTGGGTCAGGCTCTGCCCACTCCATATAACACATGAGCAACCCTAGCCCGCCCACCCCTACACAATGCACCCAGAGCTCCCTCCCGGCTCCAGGCTCCACCCACTCCCACCTAATGCACCCAGTGCACCCCCCCCCCCCCCCACCCCTGGCTCCGCCCACTCCCTCCCGATACACCCAGTCCTCCCCCTACCCCCCCGGCTCTGGCTCCGCCCACTCCCTCCCGATGCACCCAGTGCTCCCCCTACCCCCCCGGCTCTGGCTCCGCCCACTCCCACCCGATGGCGTGCTTCTCCAGCAGCCGCTGCACCGGCACTGACAGCTTGCCCAGGAAGCGCTTGATGATGGGCCGGCTCTTGGCGAACTTGTCCTTCACCTCGATCTCCAGAACGTCCGTAGGCAGGGACACGAAGCTGAAGCGCTGCCGGAGAGGGAGGAGCCAAATGGTCAGCTGACAATGTGGGGACTTTCTGATTCATTTGGTAAATCCCGGTAAGGGGGTAACAGTGTGAGGAAGTGGCCAGCGTGAGAGGCACGGCAGATAAGCTCTCTGCTGGCTGCTACATCCAGCCTACTCCAGCTGCTGTCCACGGTACTGAGACGGCAGACCTGTGGTTACTGCTGTCCAAGGTGCTTAAAGGTCCCCTGTCTGATCTAATGCCTGACCATGGCAGGATGGGCTTTTGGGAAAACAGGGCCGTGGGAATGATGTCACCATGAGACACATGTAAGGTTGAAGGTCTTCAACGCCTAAATAACATCTGTGAAATCTTTAAAGTGAGTAAACACAACTGACAAAACACCTCCAAATCCCCCATCCAGCAATATGGTATGGCCCAGAATAGCACAGCACGTCCCTCTGTCTACTCGTGGGAGGATCCACTAACTTGGGGGGGGGGGGGGGGGGTGTAGAGAGACAGGTATACCCGCTTGGAATATCCTCCTCCTGTCCTTGTTCTTCCTTTGCCCAATGAAATGCATGAGTGCACAAATAAGACCTGAGTTATTTGTGCTAAAGGACACATGGTAACAATGATGAGAGGTTTATTCGATCAATCATCACTCACTGTCACTTCATGCATAATCCATTTCATCTCCTCCATTGATACATTATTCCCTATAACTAGAAAAGCTGTTGAAAAATGTATAACATTTTCACTGACAGATCCTATAACTACATCTCAAAGGTAACACAACATTATTAATATATATATACCTTTCATATTTAAAATATTACAGGACAAATTTGGAGAAATGGCCAGGGATTCCAGTTTTAGTTTGTGCTGAATATGTAACACAGGACTGAAGAGATGGATGATAAAACAGATCATTGCAAATCAAATCAGACATCAGGCAGCAGCGCAGGGTCACTGTGAGAAATGCAGCCTCTGCTCCGAAAGGTCTCAAAATCCCCAGTCCGGCCCCTCACAGCTGCTGTGACCCTGTCCCTGGCAACGCCGGCCGCATAAATCCAACATTCGCTTGTAGAAACATCGGAGACACGGCGACTTGATAAGCATCATGACAAGGGCCTTCTCAGAGAATGATAAGGCACGGTGCAATCCTCCACGAGACGCACAGTGGGATTAAACACCCAGCATCCCCGTACAGACATGGGAAGAATTAAAATAAATACTCACTGTAAACTGATGTGATGAGATTTCTTTGCTTAAAACAAACTTTTACAGTCCTGTGATTGCATGTTGGCTGAAAACTGGTACTTGAAATAAAAGCATATTAAAATAAAATTAAATACATGCACTATATGGACAAAAGTACTGGGGCACCTGCAGTGTGTGAAATTCCCGTCAATATTCGGGGGGGGGGGTCCCTATCTCGCTATTGTTGCGCAATACAGATCTTGAGACCCCCTTAAAATTTTTCTTTTGAGGCTTTCAGGGGGTCTCATGGGTTAATCGGGGGTGTCGGACCCCGCCGGACCCCCCCCTCGTATTTCACACACTGGACACCTGCCCTACAGGAACCTTTTATGACATTCACTGCAAGCTCAGTCCAGCTGCAGCTATACCTGCCTGACTCCTCGACAGCCTTATGTTCGTAACGTGCTACATGCCTGGCTTGTAGGTCGCTTTGGACAAAAACCTCGGTTAAATTTGAAAAAATGTACACTGCCTTGGGTACTTTAATTATAAACACTTCTGTGGCTCCCCAGCGATTCTAATCTCTGGATCTTTTATGCTAAAAGTACAACAATGACGGGGTGGAGGCACATACATAGAAGACTATAGCCCATGTGCACCATGGAAACGGGCATTGGCATCCGAAACTGGCCAGGAGATTCACTTTATCCACACGCACTCAAACGCTGTTCACGGACAAACGTGATAAAATAGGCCCTTCAACAGACACTTCACATTCCACCTGCTTCTCCCCGGTGCCCGGAGGGAGAGACTTGTGTTAATCTCGACAAACAGAGACCCAGAAAAAGCTTCTCAATATTCCAGTCTCCCTGGACCATGAATATACACTGATGGAGTATGATGCTGGCGTGACCGTAATGAAATGGCTCCCTGGCTCTCCTGGCATTTTACAGTATATCCCTCTCAGTCTTCAGGAAGGAGTCAAAACCCTAACCCAAACTGTGCCACCCCTCATATTCTGAAGCAGGTCCTGAAGCATTCTCAAGCATCACCTCTACATAGTGCGACACAATGCAATATGCGTCTGTATCATATGCACATGCACCCATATCCTGCGCTTGTGTGTGTTGCTCATGTTTGCTTCATGCGCAGCACAAAACATGATGGTGCCTGTGATGGTACGTTGTACTGGTAGCAAATTGATAGTTCCACTTTGCCGGAGGCGCCCCCTGCCCCCATCCACCCCGTGTTTCAGCCCCTGAGATGGAGCCCAAGCTGAGTGTCCTCTCACCCAAGAATTCCTATGTACCTGGATTCCAGTACTTCAGTACTTGTCTTACCAACATGGCTGTGGAGCCAACGACTTGACATAAAGTACAGTAACAGTCTGTTCCCAGCACAGCAGTAAATGTACTGCACCCTCACGTGGACTGAGACTGATGAGATGGTCCTCCTGCCAGGCCAGGCGGGGGGTTGCAGTGACACCCAAACAAGTGACGGCTGAAGGATGCTCTAGGGAGCAGCTGAAAGACCCCCCCCCCCCCCAAAGCACGCCCGTCCAGCATACACGCCAAGGCAGACAGAACCTTTAACTGGACTATAAATCCCACACCACTGCAATGTGTGACAATTCCAGGAAATGCTCCTTACTGAATGAGGAAAAGGAATTATGGGAAATGTAGAAGCTAACGTGCCGGCGGGCAGGACAGACTGCCTTACATCATGCCTGGAGGGTTTCAGAGGGACAGCAGTCGCTGGCCGGCCCGGGCCGGAACCCAGGAGGACCGCAGACAAACCTCACCCTCTGCCCTTCTAAGCCCTAAAAACGCCCATTTTTAACCACCATTCATACATTTATTTTCCATTAAAAGATATTTTTCTTCTCTTCACTGCTATATTTTATCTATTTAAATGTCTGCTTCAGCTTTCTCCATAACCCGCAGCTATTTTGAGTTCAGCACCATTACATGGATTAAAATTAAAATATTCATGTTGATCTCTCGTTAAAAGTGCTCTTACTCTAATGGCTGCTGTCCATCACTTACCTGCGTTATTCCCAATAACAGCGACCATGAAGCAGATCCATTATCCAGCCTGAGTTGCACTTCCTATCTCCACTCCGTTTCCTCATGCATATGTTTTATTTACTTAGTAGACACTTTCATCCATGAATTGGCCAAGAAAATAACACACAACATGACAAGAAATTCAGTGGCAGGCCAACTGGGAAATGAAAAATGGCCACAAAGGTGGGCACAGCTGTGGGGGTGGGGGGGGGGGGTAGAGTTTAGCGGGACCTCCCCCCAGAAGGAACCCCGCCCCAAGAGAAGTCAGCTGAGGGATCAAACCAGCCTTCTGCAGGTGAGAGAGAGTAGAGAATGTGTTCCTACACCAGAGGCACTCTGGCGCCCTCTACTGATGAATATTTCATAGGTGTCCTGGCAGCAGGAAGGTCAATGTGAAACGGCACGCGCTCCATTAAGTATGTTTCTGTTTCCCGTATGAAATGTATGGATGTGAAAAGCTGAACGGTGTGGGGTGTGGGGCGGGGGAAGCTGCAAATGTTATGCAGAAACTCAAGCGGAACAGAACCCCGGAAAAACTCAACATTTCTAACACGTTTGATGGAACATCCATCAGTTGTGCTGTGAGACAGGAAGGCAGTTTTAAGCAGCAGGATGTGATGTCATAGTACTGCCTAGAGCAGGGGTCACCAACATGGTGCCCGCGGGCACCAGGACGCCCCCAAGGACCACATGAGTCGCCCGCGTTCTAATAATAGCACAACTCACGAGTGACCAGCATCTAAAATTTAATTTTATCCAGTTGCTATTCTTCTTTAATCATGTTTGCATTTATATACATTTGAAAATGACAATATCAATATAAAAAAAAGCATTTTAAACATGTTTATTATACAGAGCAAATTTGTTATTTAAGAAGAGTGTATCAAACTGGTAACCCTTCGTATGGCTCAGCAGCCGTGAAGTAGCTCTCAGTTTCAGAAAGGTTGGTGACCCCTGGCCTCGGCATAACCGGCACAAACAAACTGTTGCTGATCTCTCGTAGCTGCCAGATGTCTAGGTGCCCCAAGTGTGAGAGAGAGAAACATCCAGAACATGAGGGGGAGGGCGTTTTGCAACTGGAAAACTGAGAAAAGAGCTGCTTTCACTCGTGTGAAATACTGACTTTTAGTTTGGATTTCATCTGCTTTCAAGTCCTGGTACTATTGGGGGTTACTTGGCCAAAGTAAATATTGGGGCGTATACGTCCCTCCCAGAATTCCACCCGCAGGAAACGGGAGGGACGAATACCCCCCAATATTTAATTTGGCTTCATTTGTTTCCTCCAAAGATATACCTCTGCATTTGAATTTATTAAGTTGTGTCCCGACCCCCAATATAATCACTCTCCTTGCCCTGGCATCCATATGTACTCCTAAACACTTATCCTGGTCAATGGAATTCCACTAAAATTAATGCTCAATAGCTGTAGAAAACCTCATCATCATCACAACCATTAAAGCCTGGACCATTCAAATATTTCCTATGAATTATAATTACTACTAATATTATGATTCTTGAGAATAAGCCTACTGTTGTTTATATTGATATATGTTATTCATTCAGTTTTATGGCTTACAAACTAAGGCCATAGATCCGATGACGTTTGCTCTTTGCTTGAGGCCAGGTGCTGGGGCCGACTCCAATGATCCTGGGCTGACAATCAAAGGGCGTGTCCACTCTGAGCACCGCCCTGGGGGGCCTCATAGCTCTCTGCACAACCCCGATGGAGGGACCCTGGAGGCGGTGCCAGGATGGTACTCCCTACGACTCTGCGTCACTGTGCCATTACCTGGAGGCGGTTGCCGTGGAGACAGAACTCCCTTCACAACTCCTGCAGCCTGTCTTACTAACTCTGCCTGAGGTCAAAACATTACACTGTAAATGTTTTAAATAGGATTTATTCCAAGAAGCTTGAAATTGCTCACTATTTTACCAGGGCTCATATTATAAAGCCAGAACAGATTAAGACAGGTTAAGACACAACACATCTATCTGTGGGATTCAAACCCACAACCCACTGTCACCCTGTGAGGATACCACCAGGGATAGAAATAAATACTTGCAATTCCTTTCCTTCCTTGGGACATCAACACCATGTCATGAGGAGGTTTACATGACAGAACCCAGGACAGGCTGATTGTGGGGGAGGCAGACAGGCATCGCTTCAGAGTCATCCGTTACATTGTGCACTCCAATGTGTCTCATCCGGTACATGTGTCTCATCCGGTACATTGTGCACTCCAAAGTGTCTCATCCGGTACATTGTGCACTCCAATGTGTCTCATCCGGTACATTGTGCACTCCAATGTGTCTCATCCGGTACATTGTGCACTCCAATGTGTCTCGTTGAAATGCTTCTAGGGTGAATGGACAGTATGAAGAGCCAAAGTGACCTGAGATGGAAGGCAGTAAATGCAGGGCCGGGGGGGGGGCGGGGGTTATCTTATTGAAGTCCTGAGTAATGGAAGCTAGCCAGTTCCCCAGCAAAGGAGGGGGGAGGGGGGATGACAGGAAATAAACCCTCTCTCCATCCACCTCTTCAGGAATAAATTTTGTGATGGGTCTGGCAATCCTGCCGACAGTTCCCCTTGGTAGATTTTGCCCATCAGGGGTGGGGGTGGGGGGGGGTCTTCCTCCATAGATTTCACCGACCAGAGGACTGAAGCAAATTTCGAGGGGGGGTTCAAACATGTCATTTTACTACCTCACTAAGCCCCTGATAGGTAATTTAAAAAAATCTCAGGGAGGGTGTAGGAGTTCAAACCCATTATTTTACTATGTGGCTACGCGACTGTACCCCTTGCCTTCCAGGTGCCCGGAATATTCTTTTGGAAAAACCGGAAGACAAGGAGGAACCATGCAAATACACCAGGATCTGCTTTCTCATATGATGACAAAAACGGGCATGTCCCCAGAAAGTCCCCAGAAAGTCCCCAGAAAGGCTGCCTTAATGGCTGTTATTTATATTACTCATGTCTCTGATCCTTTCTCACTGCCAGTGTAGCCACTGCAAATAATATTTTTACACCAATGAAACTACCTATTTCACCAATGAAAAAACCTGCAGATTACTATTAACTAACAACTAATTCTTCAATCCATGCACCCACCAACTACTTATTCAGTAAAAGGCATAAGGTCATTTCTTTAGCTGGGTATTAATTACAGTATTTATACTGTAGCTTGCTCAATGGTACTTTGGCACAATTCCATATCCTTAACCGGCACAAAGTCTGTATCACATTCTGACGCTGCTTACAGAAAGCTCTATTTTTTGGCGATTAGTCCTCCATCTTTGTTTTCAGAAGTAGAGGAAGGACACTGTCATTCAGATGACAGTCATGTCCTTCTAACAGTCAGTCTGTCCTCTGTCTGAAGCCGATAGGGCTTACGGCCGGTATTGCTTTCCTTCAGGACGGCTGGAATGTGACTAACACTATCCACACAGCCGGGCCCAGGTGTGCAGCCTGGCATCCATACTGGCATCACAGGCCTTGGCATTGCATCAATGAGCCACCCCCCCCCTCCCCCCCACCCCCGTTCCCCAAAGAAGGAGCGATGAGGCATGGAGGAAAGGGCAGACGCTCCAGAGTCAGTCGCCTCTGTCTCGCTGTCATCTCCTCGTTAAACTGCGGGTACCGTCGGGGCACCGGAGATAAATCCAAATGACCGCCTGCTTTGAGGGATTATTACGAGGTGCGATCCTGAGGATAACAGCCAGTAACGACAAAGAGGAGACAGAGGAATCCATCAATTCAGGCACTGAACACGGGACACTTTGTTTCTGCACGCCAATAGACTATTCTCTCACCAACCGGAACAAAGTTAAAAATGAATTCCGATCATATAAGAATCCATTGAAAAACTAATAAAAGCTGGTCCCTATATAGCTGTGTCCTGTTACAAAATAAAGCTACTTAGAATTGCAAGGTAATGCTACACTTCAATTCTAGCCTAACAGAATGCACCTATTTAACATAAACCATAAACATATATAAAAAAATATGTATAGGCATGCATAGGACAGAGTGTAACAATGCTGGAGTAATAGAGGGTGACCTTTGACCTCAGTCCCCCTGAGCTATTTATGAACCTGTGTGCTATAAATGAGGCTGAATTTATTTTACCTTTATGGAACGCTGACTACCTTGTGGGTTTTCTGTCCTGATCCCTCACTCCAGAGGCCCTAATTCTTATGCTGCACCAAATTCCTTATAAAGCTTTAGGCTTTCTCCTTTTATGTGAGACGCCTCGCCGTCAAATACAGATGTACGCGCCAGGCCACTCTCACCATCCAAACACCGGCTGTTCACTATTTTGCAGCGTTTTTGGAAAGTTAATTATTTACGTTCCACACATCCTGGCTTTAGGTCCAGCTGTAAACAACATGAATGTATTATCATCTGTTGCTATGTGATAATGAAGCGGAAGCCACAGCAGCATAATTCTGAGATGTCCCTGTGTGTGGCATTTTGGTGGTGGTGGTGGGGGGGGGGGTCTGTTTTTCTGGTCGTAAACAACGCACGTGTCATTCTGCGTGTGGTGAAACCATTCGCCCCGAGATTAGGCGGCCCCCTTCTCAATGACAGGTGGCGACGCATCTACTTTTAGTCTTCACAGGAAAAACAACTCTGCCTCCCACGGCAAGCTCAAACTTCTCGGATTCTTCGCTCGCTCTCTGCCCTCGGAGACACCCCCGGGCAATCAGCTCGATGCGAGAACTTCAGCTACCCAACGTGGCATCTTAAGTACCTCGTGTTTGCCGTATGTTTTAAAGTCACCTCTGCGAGATGGTGTCTGGATATGAAAGCTCTACCAAGGGCTTGCACACAATCCAAATCCCAAACTGCATTCCTCGAATGGCAGGTACGATATTTGCACCCCCCAGGCCGCATCATAAATGCAAAACCTCCCATGTGAACAAGCTGGACTTGATTCACCACATTCACCTTCATAAAGACCTTCCTCCTACCACCTTTCCAATGGCCTGCCATCCGTGACTCTGCCGGGAGACCGATGACGCCATCATCCCAGCCTTTTGTCTGCAGACCCCTCCATGCAGCGAGAAGAAAACATCCTGGCTTGCTATGCAAAACCCAGGCACGCTAAAAACTCACGCAACTGTAACGGATATCCATTACTGTGAGTATCACTAGAATGGAGGTCAAGGTAGCATCATATGTCTTAAGTCTACATACAAAGAAACAGAAAGCAATCTTAGGGCTGTAGCAGAAGCAAGAGCAGAACTTGTTGTCTTAACCTTGGTAGCCGAGCTAGTAGTTTTTATGCTGATAGAAACACACCCACTATTACACACTATTTACAACCTCAACTCTGAACTTCTGAGGCTACTCTGCTAGCCACTGAGCCACCATAACAAAGATGATAACAACAATAATTTTACATGCAGGCTTTACAATATGGTACCAATATATAAATTATTAATGTGATATCTAATAACTGATATGTTTAGCATTCAGCTCGGGATTAATACTATAATCCTTTTCAAAACCGACTAAGATGTAAGCTCCCGCATTAATGGACCTGATGTGGGAAATCTGCTGCATACTCCGACTATCTTCGGTTAGCACTCTGCTTACTGAAATCTCAAAGCACTTAGTTCCTAAAGTGTGCATCAAATAGGCCGACACCGACTGAGGGAGGTGGGTGGGGCCACCTGGAGAAGACCCGCCCCTGTATTGATGAGCCAATCACAGACTAGCCACCCGTGACCCAGGCTTCATTCACTGTTTGATTTCCATTTTGTTATCGGCATAAACCTGCTGGGGGTCGAAGAATGGTCGACAGAGTGCGATTTTTCTTTTCTCGTGGATGCCGCACGGCGGCGGGCTCAGTGCCGACCCCATCCGTCACGCATGGAGGCAGCACGCCAGTCTGGAAAACTCCCTGGGATGCGGATTTCATTCAGTGCTCTCTGCTCCCCTGGAAAGGTGTGGGCGTCTCGGCTGATTAAATTTCACTGCAGTGCAGCACAGAAACACTTTGATACAAACGCGGGAGGAACCGGCGAGACCTACAGATGGTTTTACGCGCACGGACAACAGAGACGAGATGATTAAGCAGCAGCTGTGTAATTATTATGCACCGGAACTGTGTATGTGATGCAGGCGACATTCCGATGCAGTGCCAGAGATTAAGCAAAGCACGAATAGCCACAGACAAGTGAACACCCACCTCCCGTTGCCACACGGGGTTGATGGTGTTGCAGGCCACGCCCGACCTCTTCTCCTGGCCGTGATGGGGCAGGGAGGGGAAGATGCTGTGCTTGCCCGGCTGCACAGAGATCTTCAGGTATGGGTCGGGGTTGAAGAACATGCCCTTCTTCAGCCCGACTGCCTGGAGATCTGGACGGGGGACAGAGAGCAGAAGGTCTCAGCATGACCTGATGGTGCATTAGGAGGCAGGGCAGGGCGGGGGAACGCAGACACTGAAAAGACGAGCCATTACATCGTTCTCTAAACTGTTACACTCCACAAATACGAGAGCCATTCCCCCAGCTGAGTACGTTGCCACCCTCCCCAGAAGGAAAAACCAGAAACTGAACTGACAGGGATGTTTTTTTTTACCAAAACAGTGATACTCAACCATAAATACGCAAAAATTGTAAATAAAAAACAGAAACCTGGAAGTAGTACTGTAAGTTAACCGAGGACACATCCATCGTAGTAAATCACAATACAAGTAATATACGAGAACAAGGCTTGGGTGGTATCAAATTTTTCACTCAATCACACCGCCCAAAAATTACACCACGGAAAATGAAACTCTGACGGTATATTCAAAAGCGATGCTATCGTGATATTTAGAAATCTTGCCGATAAAATTTTCTGAAAAGAAAATACCACGATATGCCGTATTACTGTGGTACCTCACAAGCCTCACCCTAACATCTGGAGATGATCTGTAAAAAGGAAATAAAAAATGGGGCTTACATCAAGACCAGAGAAACACTGCTAAGCAGTGGGACAGAAGGGAAAGACAAGTAAGGGTAACTAAGCCATCCTAGGACATAATAAAAAGCAGTCAGATGTCATGCCGCAGTGCAGTGGTGTACAATACAGGCTTCCTGCACCAAAGGACATGACATGTAGCATGAACAGAGAGCTCCGCCACATGTGGCGTTTTGACATGTACTACGACCTCTCTTATAAAAGGCTGCCCCCCCCCCCCACCCCCCCAGGCATGTAAGAGGCTCACACTCCTCTGCTCTCGTGCCACATGGGCTGAGGGGAGGGTGGATGCTGGAATAGGGGGAAGCAGATCCAATTTCCATGATTATTTACAAAGTATAGGGTCACATTGGGCCTGGAGCCTATCCCAGGAAGCAAAGGACACAAGATCGGGTATCTCACACATAAACTCCTGGCAATTTACACAATTTTTTTACACATTTTATTTATTTAGCAAACGCTTTTATCCAAACGTCATACGTTTTGAGAATGCAGGGTCAGATAATCCCTGGAGTAATTTGGGGTTAGGGTCTTGCTCAGGGTCAACGGTGACATCACTCTGGGATTTGAACTAATAACCACCCCCCATAGTGAAGGGTGAGAAACAGCGGCTGTTCACAGCCCCACAGCAGTGAAAGTGCTACCCAATGAGCCACCGAGGAGCCTTTCCCAAATAAGCAGACCTAGGAAGCCACGAAGAAAGGAGCCCAGCATCTCTGGCATGTCTATTGAAGCTCGGAATTCTAGCAGCTATGGGCCATGGTCTCTGTCTGATGGCACCGAAGCCCGCTCAGAAACGCCCCGGCACGCAGGATCCTGAGCACGCCGGGCAGTCCATCAAACAGCCGAGCAGAGACAGAGTCACTTTCAGCACCGTTTAAAGATTCATGTGAAGGAATACCTTACACTACATTTTGTTTGCAGATAAATGTAAAATTCAGAGAGGCTGCCTTTCATCATAATTCATAATAAGACTTTTTTTCTTGTTTTTGAATTATAAATGAACTGGGAGAGTATTTAACATTAATCACCTGCAGATAAACTTCAGTCTAGATAACATTGGGTTTTTCATCTACTTCCAGGCCTAAGTGCTGTAATAAACTTGTTTTTTTGGCAAATGCTGCACTTCAAAGCACAGAAATCGTGTTCTGGGTTATGATTCCTTCTGTGATATGACACCTTCACATCGTCCAGACCGTGTAACTGATGGTGGGACAGGGAACAGATCAAAAGTTTTCAGGGGGACATATAAATCACTAAGCTGACCACAAATTTTTTTTTATGAAGATGAAGTTGTGAGCAGATTGGGAGAATGGAGCATGGACTTGATTGGTTGATGGTGGTGGTCATGGAGATGATTGGTTGAGGGTGGTTGGTTATGGAGCTGATTGGTGAAGAGGAACCAAAGAAGCTGATTGGTAAATTGTTGCTTACAGGCTGGCATAACAATTGATGATAGGAAAGATGCATCCTCTTAGATTCCCAGGAACTCATCAACTAAAAGAGATGGCAAGGGATTGGTAGGTGAACGCTAGATGGTGAAATCAGGAAAGAAGACACAGGAGTGCTTGTTCGAGAACCTTTGTATGCAGGCTAGGAAGGCCAGACACCCTAAGGCTTGTAAATTCACCACACTGAGACAAGCAACCTTGACTAATCACGAGAAATGGCAGACACATCGCCTGCGGTACAGCCACTCTCCCCTTGTCGCCTTTCCAGTTTCCCTCATTAAATTGCAAACAGAGGTAGCTGAGAGGAAAAAATGATTCAGTTATGCTGCATTTTCAAGGTGGCAACACCATATTGGAATGAGTGTCCCTTCTCTCTGTAAACGCTGGTTGGCAGCCATAAGTGACTATGAACAGGGGTGAACAGGTTTTATGGTGTGGGGCATAAGAGGGGCCAGAATTCATACAGAGGAGCCAACATTATCAATAGCCAATGATATGTTTTGAATCACTGAATGACAGGGGAGGCAGCCAATCAGGTTCCAACTGGGATCAATGCCCTTGTGGCCACACCTCTGTTTATACCCCTGACTATGAATTTGAGAGGCTTTTCCCTTTGCTATAATGATAGTCAAGTGAGAAATGCACAGTATGAGGTTTTAGCAAATGTTTATAACTGAGAAGAGCATCTGAGTGTCCATCAATCCCGTGAGCGTGCGACGAAAATAAGTTGCTCTTTTGACGCAGTATGTGGAAACACCAAGCTTCCATCTGTGGCTGGGGGCGTGAAGTTTGCCAGAGTGCCCCCCCCCCCCCAGGGAGAATACCATGGTAACGATACGACACTGCCTTAGAAACAGAGCACAACAAAAAGCACAACTTAAACCCAAGAAGCAGAGAAAAGCCTGCAGCCGCATTCAATGTTGATGTGACACCGATTAAATCTCCACATCACCTATTGCCATCCTAATGCTTTTCAGATGCCTTTCTGAAGCCATTAGCGTCCATTTCATACGCCTCCAGCAACAGATAACGCTGTATGGGTTTAACCATTCCCTTAAATTAATAGCTGTAAACTTAGTAGGAAACATTTTCATGGCATAATCTTAAAGTCAAAAATTATTTTTATATAGGTCTCTCATCACTGATTCACCGATGCAAACTGGGAGCTACAAAAAAACAAAATAGATAGTTCCAGAACGATGGATGATGAAATAAACTGCATAACAAATAAAAATGGGCAGATCTTGCTTTTTTTGCCTTGAAAAGACCAAAGTAAATCATCACTGCTCATTCCTTTTCATCTCCTTGACCTACATCGTCTCAGAAACGTAGCATACGCACAGAAACTATACAAACAGCAGTAAGCACAGGGCAACCATAGACACAGAACAGCCTGTAAGGCAACGGTCTCAAAATATCAGCCTTGGGCTTGGTCCGGCCCATGACCTGTTTTGTAATCATTAAAAAAATCCTGCCTGGCAATCAATCGTTTTCCTGAGAAAAAAAATAAAAATCATTCGGCTATTTTATAGTAATTTGCAATTTGCAAATACGATGAGACTCCCAGGTGACTAATTGTACAATCCCCCAGGGCTGGACTGGCCATCTGGCATACCGGGCAATTTCCTGGTGGGCTGATGTGAGGGCGGTCAAAATTCCAACCCCCCCCCACCCCCTATCAGTTGGCGAAATATATCGCTCGGCAAAAGTAATCATGCAAGAACCCTAACTGCTTAGCCAGATTTACCATGGGGCTGCAGAGGACCCCAAAGTCCAGCCCTGGCACCCCCCCTTTACCGACCTCAGCACTGCCCCCCTGGTTTCAATGGCTAGAAAATCCCCTAACGCAGGAGAGGACAATTTATTGGGATAACCTTTAACTCAGCTGTTCAAACCCAGGTGTGAGGACTCTTCAGCCAATCAGTCCTCTAATTAGAAATCCAATAAGGGAGTTACAGAAAAAACCTGAATAAGACTGCCCACCCCTGCCCTAGGGCTTGCCCCCCCCCCAGTTACTTAAGTTCCACACCTCTGCTCTGAGGAATAGCTTTGTAGCGGCACAACCTGGAACCTCACGGAGGCCCTTGATGGACACCCCGACGGAAGTGTGAAGAATCAGGCGGGATGGGTGCTCACCTGACAGGGAGAAGCTGATGAGTCTGCGGCTGCCGCGGTTGGACGGGACGTCCCCACTGGTGACAGGCTTCAGCACCTGCGTGGGCCGTAAAGGGCATGATGAGGCAGGAGGGGAGAGAGAGACTAAAGGAGACACTGACGGACCAATCAGCCGCATCCACTCTGCTCCGCCCCCCACATCCTGTGACAGGCTACTTATGAAACCCATTATCTTCGTCAAACGCTGCACCTTGGGGCCTTGGCTAACGGCCCGATCCATGGGGCTCATTATCGATAGGTTGTCCAGGAATGGGCTAAGAGGGCGAGGTCTTCCCAGAGGATGGATACCGTTTCTGATCCATCGTGAGCAGGCTGACCTGGAAAACGTTCAGTTTGTACGCCACCCAGTTCTGTAGTCTGACCCCAAAGGAAGGGCAGCACAACTAAACTATGTTGCAGCTCCACCTTTGCCTTCTCTTCTGAATGTTCAACACAGATATTCCTGCAGGGGATTCTGCATCCAAGAGGGAGTGGGTGACTGAGCCAGGCCTGGCCCAAGGCATAAGCGAACTATGAGGCTGCTAAGGGCCCAGCAGCCACTAGGGGGCACCCCATCTGGTCACCCTGTCAGAATGGGAAGGAAGATGACAAATGATAAGTAGGTTATTCAAATTTTGATTAGGGCCCCAAAAAGGGCGGGGTTGGCCCTGGACAGAACACTCTCAATTCAGCACTCTCACTGCATCCCTGTACCTTTAAGACCTGGTGGGTGGGCAAACTGAACTATCTCCACTTTTGAAACAACTTCCTGATTAAATGCAGGGGCCAAAACACAGTGTATCCAAAGGACCCAGCACACGTGCATACTGTGCGTAATGTTCCTGCAAACCGCAGAGATACAAATGCTTCTGTGATTTCCTTTGACAACATTAATTTATGCGTTTTAAGAAAGAAATAAATAAATGAAAATAAATACATTTTAAAGTGATGTGCGTTCAGGGAAGAGCTGTTATTTACCAGATAATAATATGGTATTATTATCAGCTAATTTTCACATAACTAGAGACCACTTCAAATTTAATTCTGCAAGGGTGGTCCACGCAGAACACAGGTTTCTTAACCCAGGAGTGACAAGAACACAGACAATGAAGCATTACACTCCTTAAGGTGGTCCTTAAGGTGGTCCTTAAGGTGGCGCCTGGCATGATTTATCAAGGAGGATGACCTTTCAGTAACAGCCTGGTCCTCTTCAACAACGGCGGCATTTATGCAACATAGTGGCACAATTTTCTCCTTGCATAATCCAATTTACAGATGGACTCATTTACACATTGCTTTTCCATCTCTCCATTTAATTTACATTTTTAATTTGACGGATTATGGCTATTTAGGAAAAAAAAAGGCATTTCTCACAAAAATGTCCCTCCCCCATACACAACACCCCCTAAATAACACAGAAGTAAAATCAAACAGGTATAATTAAGTGATCAGACTGATCTGAATAACACTGGAGGTGTCATGGCCCTAGTTCATTACTTATGATCCACTCAACAGAGGAGGAACCTATTGGATAAAGTGGAAAAACGGAGCCCTTGTGGAGTGTACCATTCCTGTTTGGGGGGGGGGGGGAACACAAGACAATGTCCATACACCAAGCTCTGAAGCAGAACAGTGCAGATTCCACACTGATCTAAAAGTCATGTGGCGAGACTGGAGACGGCCAGACAGGGGCCTTGAACACACACACATTAAAAGACACACATAGAATCGCAATCTGTGCTTATATATAATACTGTTACTCACTTTCCTGATGCATTTCATTATGGTAATTCATTACAATTTATTCATTTATTATACTATATTTATTTTGTCGGGTGTGAAATATTTAATTTCTCCCTGGGATCAATAAAGTTTCTTTTATCTTTATCTGATTAGTAATATTTCACAATATTTCTCAACGAAATTCAATAAAAAGAAGCGATAAATAAAAACAAAGCAGCTCTTTCCCATCGGGAGCATCTCAGGCCGTCGTTCAGTAGAGGAAGCCCTAGGAAGACAGGGAAGCTGGAGGATGTGGGAGTTTCCCTCCTAACCTGGCTAGACAGAATCAGTCAAAGACGCTCCTGTGCACTCAGGGCCAAGATACCCCTGTTGACAAGCAATATGCGTGTTAACGATTCAACACAGATAGGCAATTAATGGGAGTTCTTAGCGCTTGTGTGTCTTTGATAGCTATGTGACATTCCGATAAAACATTAGAATAATTATTTGAGTGACAAAAAAAACAGATCGATTCAAAAATCTGGTCAAAGTGCCTCTGATGTGATTACATCAGTTCAAAACAATTCAAATTTAGAAGGAAAATGGCCAAAAACTGACAGAGCTGTCATGAATTTATGCAGTGTTGGTACTATTACTGCATATTTTAGGGAATATCTTTTCATGTTAAGATGTTCTGACTGACTTCAGTTACCTACAGTCTCAGATGGTTCCTTCTAAAATAGGGTAGTTCAGAACATGTTAAATCTATAATTTATACAATCAGATCTGAACTGAATGATATTTTCATCAGATCGTATAGAATGACTGTTGAATCGATGCATGTCTGTTCCTTATGTTTAGCTGTATTTTTTATGCCGTATCGTAATCCAAGTATCTGGATGCATATCTTATTGTCTGGGAGGAAGAGAAACACCCGAAAAGGTGAAACTGTATAAAACCATTGCTCTATGATAACACAATATAAAACCAACAAAGGTATTTGAAATTCTACCTTAAGATTTAACAAATTGGCTTCGAGCTCAGGCAGTGCAAGCACAAATATACTATAAATACAGAAAAACACCCGGAGCTAAGGATTTACCCTAAGGCTTGTCTATTACACAGGGGACATGGAACCTAATATCAGAATCCAAATACCCCCCCCCCCCTCACCCCCACCACCACCCCCCTGGCCCGATTCTCATGGTACGTTCCATTTGTTCTAATTCACACTCATTCCCCTGATGTTAGCATGTTAGGCCACACTTACGTTCATTTATTTGGTTGTTTGTTGTGGGCTCTCAGGAATATCATAGTAGTGATCACCTCAGACTAGAAGCACTAAGCATCTATAGAGGGGAGCACGACGTTAAGTTCTTGAATCGCAAAAGTTCTTGTCGTGTAGTTCTTACTGATTAACATCTCGTTTATACCAGCTTTACCTACTTGTAGTTATAGAGTTGACAAAACAGGCTCACATGTACACTGCCAGATATGACTCCTATAAATGTCCAACCATGCGTGTTATCTGAAATACAGCCACTTCAGAGTAAAAGAATGTCTTAACTTGGTCAGAGTCAATGGGGTGGAGCCTGTTCTAGGCAGTCTGGGGCGCAGTCCAGTTCATAATGGGGTGCGTGCACACACACACACACACACACACACACAGTGGGCTGTTCAGCAGTGGGAGGAAGTGAGAGAACCCACATTATACAAGGAGAACATGTAAATTCCCCAAACTCAGAGCAGAGTAAGGATTCAAACCCACAACCCCAGAGGTGTGAGGCAACAAAGCTACCCATTAAGCCACCATGCCACCAAATCATGGTAAAATTTAAGAGCAAAATTAAATACTTAGACAAACAAAATGTCTAAACCTCTGTGCTGAAATTACAAATTGAATGTTTGTGTCACGTTCACCGTTGAAAAGCAACAGCAACTCAAACCGCTGACACATCTCCTATATTGGCTGACTGAGACACAGCAGGGGTAGCCAATCAGAGCTGACCCCTGGAAACACATGTTAGTCAGCTACTAGAGGTAAACAGCCAGTCTTGAGCAGTTAGAGACAAGAGCCTTAGGTATCCGCTTAAGAGTGACATTAATAGGCCAAAAGAAGGTGGTCTCTGTTTGTTGAACTTGAATCCCAATTGGGACTGAGCCAGGTGGACGGGGCAAAAAGCACATCACTGTCAATATGGCCCTGACATTCCTCCCAGGGGCAATCTGATACTACAAAACTACACACCAGTCATTTCCAGACTTTATTCTCCACAGTAGGCCTCCACTCTTATGTTCTGAACTGAAAGAAGAAGAGGCAATTCACAGCTCATTTACTTTAAGCCTAGAATAAGCTGATTAGGAGCAATGAGATCATACAGCAAGGTAACCCTGACCCAGAGGAACTCTCCCACTAGGATCCACATTTTCGACCAGGGGGAAACTGGCTGAAACCTAAAAAACCTACAAAAAATACACCTCCCAAAACCAAGTACCTAAAAACAAGGAGCAATTCACTTAGACAGAAAAAGTAAATCTTTCACCAGCAAAGTTTAAACTCCAAAATTCTGGGAATCATGCTGGCTAGCTGCAGATAGCTGGGATCACCAATCAATAGCCTTCGTCTGCAAGTCACCTCAGAAAAGGCCCATAAAAGGTTCAGGACCATATATGAGGAACTTCCTCCCACTGACTAATGTCATAATCAATGCACTTAGCAAACACTTTAGTTAAATGGAATTTTACACTTAAATATAATAGTACAGTGTTACAAAGTTGGGGCTTGAACAAAAAATGAAAGGAATTCTCTCATTACAAGCCAAGGTCCTTGCGTATTACCCAACCAAAATGTGTTTTAAGTAAAGCACTCGGCTACCAACAAAAAATTTTCCCCTTTCATCTCAACATTAGACAGTTTTAACAGGTGTATTCCACTGAATGCACAGTTCATTCTCAATAATATGAAACAGTGATGACAGTTCTGCCTTTGGCTTCCAGAAAGTTATGTCCGGGGGGGGGGGGGGGGGGGGGGGGCGGTGATACTCACCGGCGTGGCTACGTTCTTCACCGTCACACTGGGTGTGGTCGCTCTCAGTGCTCCGCTAACCCCGTGGTAGTACTTAAAGCAGATCTTCGTTTCCGCTGGCAGGAGAAACGTGCATGAGAAAGAAGAATCAGATTTAGCCAGAGGTGTCTGATTCTCTTCCAAGATGTGACACAACATTCTCAATGACAAAGGCGCAACAGCACAGAAAAGGACTGGAGTGCAATTTCCCAGGAGAGGCCAGTTGTCTTGGGTGCTCTATAGTCCTTGCTTTGGGAGAACTACTATTAACTAGTAAGTTCAAGTCCTACAGGTTATGAAAGGAAGAACATTCCAAAATTTCCCCCTGGGATCAATAATGTCCATCTTAATCTTAAACTTAAAACAGAGAACCAATGCAAAGGGGTGGAAAAAGTCATAAACGGTCTCCCAGCATCCTCTATAGTGCTTTAAATGGACAAAGTCTGTGCTTGGAGAGCATTGTCCCTATAGGCTGGAAGAGGGAGTTTTAACAGTAGGACACATTATACCCAGGGGTGCTAGACAGAATTATAGTCAATGGGAGGAGGACACACAAAGATGTGCACTAATATGTAACACATATACTGTACCTGAATAAAGTGTGGTGACTGACTTTTACTGGGCCATTGGGCAGTGGACAATTACAGAGGGCAGTGTTGTAAGCTAACATCTCTAGGGCTGCAGGGCTCAATGCTTTCTCCTACCCTCTCTTGGGTTCTCCTTTTAGTGACCAAAGACCGGTGATTTAGGGATGAAGGCAGCTCTCTGTGGTTCTGTATGTGTGCCCTCCTTTCTGGGGTGTCCCCTGTCCTGTCCCCTGCATTTCCTCATCCATGCTCAAAGCTTGCCTCGAGCTTGTATTGAAAAAGTCATTACAGAAAATGGAGGGATAAATTTTTCTTTAAAGAAACCACTGACCAATAAAAAATACTCATTACTTTGTATTGCTCCAGCTGGCGAATGCTAACCTCTGCAGTGGATGTGAAAAATAAAGCCAGCTTCCGGATCACAGAAATGAATATCCGTATCCTGAATAGATCCTGTTGATAGGGATGTGGGTGTTTTTGGTACAGAATTCTAGTGTGAACTCCATATGCTAAATAAAACCCATGAAATTGCAAAAATAGACATGTAACCGTTCTGGGGAGGCTGAAGGAAGCTGCGATCCTGACTGCTCCAGTTTCTCCGTCTCTCAGAATAACCCAAAGCCGGCACACTGTCACATTACAAACGGGGACCCGTCTGAGAGAAATGCCATTGTCCTCCCCAGACAGCTCACTTACGCACGAAACTCCCGGAGACATGTTCCATGCAAACAGCTTCGACCAAGTTTAATGATTTATTCAGAGTGTACCGTAAACTCTGCTATTGCATTCGACACACGGGCATCTCTGAATCACCTGTAATGTGGCTGTGTGTGCCCTGTGACAGACTGGCATTCTCTCTAAGATATATCCCTGTCTTGTGCCCTACGGTGCCTGGAATAGGCTTCAAACCTCCAGGGAATAACCACATAAGAGATGGGTGGATGAACAGTATTATTTATTTCAATATTAGCTGAAGACACTCTAGATTCCCAGCAATTTACAAAGTTTAGGTAAACTAGAGATCCTGAGGGTCAGGTTAATTTAATTTGTTAATCAGATTTGCCACGATACTTACACAAATATATATTTAAGCTCTCGTTGGAAAATGTGACCAAAAAAACAGGGACAATTCAGATCCTTCTAGTACATTTTCAAGGCTGAGGCTCTGTTAGAATTTTACCCTACCCAGCATGCTTTGGGGTTTCCATGGATCGAAAGCAAGGAGACTTTTGGGGGAATCTGTTGTTAGGTCTGAGCTTATTCATTTCGCATCACATCTAGAGAAACAAGGAATGATTTTAAACAGGATATAACTAAAATATTAAAGTCTGAGAAGCTTTTACAGCTTCTGACAGTCACCTATACCAGCAGCCTGGTGAGCTGGGATCACAGGTAGTATTTCTGAGCACCGCACACTGAAATTTGGGCAATGTTTCTCATTCTATCGCCATGCTGATTCACATGGTGAGGCTGAACTAATTTCAGGCTATTTCAGACACACAGGACACATACCAGCACACATTGAAGTGTAAATGAAAACTTACTCGTGTCACATATATTTGAAATGACTTTGTGAAACAAAATATCCATCCATCCATCTTCTATACCTGCTTCTCATACATAGGGTTACAGGGGTCTTCACCCAATTCAATAAGCCACAGGCACAAAGCAGTTAATAATCGAGCATGGGGCACCAACCCATTGCTAGGGAGATACACCGTTCATACATATAAAATAGTAATTAAAAAACATATCAAATAAATACATTTAAATAACTGAACATTAACAAACCAAAGATCACATTCCAGGAAACATAAATTTAAAGTCACAGATAATATTTGATCCATCAACCCAATTTCCACTGCAGCAGAACCGCTCGTGGTGAGTCTGGAGCCTGTACCAGGCGGCACAGGGCACACCCAGGATGGGATGTCAGTCCAGTGCAGGGCACACCCAGGATGGGATGCCAGGCAGCTTAGGGCATGCCCAGGATGGGATGTCAGGCGGCACAGGGCACACCCGGGATGGGATGCCAGGCAGCTTAGGGCACGCCCAGGATGGGATGCCAGGCAGCTTAGGGCACACCCAGGATGGGATGCCAGGCAGCTTAGGGCACACCCAGGATGGGATGCCAGGCAGCTTAGGGCACACCCAGGATGGGATGCCAGGCAGCTTAGGGCACACCCAGGATGGGATGCCAGTCCAGTGCAGGGCACACCCAGGATGGGATGCCAGTCCAGTGCAGGGCACACCCAGGATGGGATGCCAGTCCAGTGCAGGGCACACCTGGGATGGGATGCCAGTCCAGTGCAGGGCACACCTGGGATGAGGTGCTAGGCAGCATACGGCACACTCGGGATGGGATGTCAGTCCAGTGCAGGGCACACCTGGGATGGGATGCCAGGCAGTATAGGGTACGGCCAGGATGGGATGCCAGGCAGCATAGGGCACACCCTGATAGGATGCCAGGCCAATGCAAGGCACGCCGTCACACATCACGATCAGCTTAGAGATCAATTCACTTAACCTCATGTTTTTGGAAGGTGGATGGAGGTCAGAGGATCCATAGGGAACCCGCAGAACCTCAAGTCACGTTTGCTGGTCAGGGTCATGGGGACTCCAGTAGCTAATGGCAGGCAGCACATTACACAGAGCACAGACACAGGGTATAGCCTGCATGGGGTGCCAGTCCATCACAGGGCACTCACTCAGCACAATCACACACTACATCCGTCTTTGGACTGCACAGGAAATCTGCATGAAGATTGAGAACTTCAAACATCATCAACCCTGGAAATGTAAGGTCACCAGGCTGCCCAGAAAGCCACTGCACCCTCTCATGGAAATATTCTAGAATATAAACACACAGCACACCCTTGTGCAAAATAATTGAAACAAGTTGTCACACACACATGCATGCAATGGCCGGGGATCTGCTAGTCTGCACAGCCAACGGGCAGAGACTGTGCCGGATCGGCTCCCCATCCTGGCTTATTCCCATACATTTTTTATCAATCCACCAGGTCCTAAATCCAGACCCAAGGTGATAAATATGAATTAATACTCTTAGCTTCTTAACTGCGTTCAGTCTGTCTGCAACTTGTTTTAATTAATTTGCACAAGGGCGTACTTCATATTTAAATATGGCTGAAAGGTGGCTAGGTATCATCGATGCTAGAACCAGACAGATCTGTGTTTAGGTGAAAACACAGAACAAAGGAGTGGAGGACACTAGACTGACTGTCAGTTTCATTAGATTCAGCCTGAAGGCTGTTTTTATAGCGCTCTCCTTTGAGTATTTCACCCTCACTTTGCGCTGTAAAGCACAGAAAGCAGCCAAGAGATGGCATGTTAACAATCCAGAACCATGCAGCACCGGGGATTTCACACAAGCTGTGACGTGACCACTTACGCTCTGCGAAGTAGGAGCAGGAATCGATCCTCCACACGATCTGGCCCCTGTGGGAGCCGTTCACCCCGCGGTTCTTGTAGTCCAGAAAGTTCTCTGACAGAACCTCATCTGGAAAGCGGGACACACACACACACACACTGACTCAAAGCCCCCATCTGTCTGCCTTGTGCTTTTAATTGTCTATTTTTGTTTCTCCATTTGAGGAGACACTCAATACATTAAAGCCTGGCGATAAAAAGGGAATACAGTCCGTGGCTAATATGAAAAATAAACTCAGAGGCACTAATGCTGCAGACGCCTCCGAAATACACCCAGGTCTTCTGCAGAACGGCTGTCATGCTGAGGCCCAGATAAGTAACGACTCGAAGATGCCGAACATCAAGGAAGCTCCTTCTCACCCCGGACTATTACCACTGCTGCTGGAGTGCGGCGTTACCACCGGGAAGGATGCTCATTAGCTACAAACGGTTCACACAGAAACAGCGGGGATGGACTCAAAGCTGAATCTGCGGTGGGGAAAGGGCTCCAACGAATCATACGATATGAGCCAGACAGAGGTACACTAATGAGGAAAACTGCACTGACCTTAATCTGTTTGAGAACAGCCAAATAGATTAAAGATGGGGAGGTTTACTATAATGTATGCACTGTAGTTTTTTTCATGCCTTTTCTGTGGCATCTTCAGGGGCGGATTAACTTATCTGAGGTTCCTAGGTTCCTCAGCACAGGTGTTGGCGATTTCAAGATTCAAGAATTTATTGTCATATGCTCGTGGGAGTTGTACTTACACAGAAATGTTTACAGGGCAGAAGGAAAAATGATTGGTTGAGAGAGATAGAGGTAGGTCCAAGCGACTAGAGGAAGCAGGACCAACCAATCCAATGTCTTGGCCCTGCCTCCTCTAGTTGCTTAAATCTGCCTCCTCTACAATCTGACTGGTTATCTCTCTGAACCAATCATTTTTCTTTTTTCCCTCAGTACAGTTTTGTGTAAGGAAAACTCCCACGTATGTCGTGTACAGAGTAAACAGGCAGTTCTAGTATGCAAAGAAAATCTTGCTCTTCTTGTCCTTCTGGCTACCGGTAAATACAAATTAACCAAAAAAACAGAGATCTCAAGTACAAATTAAGGTATTTTTAGTAAGCTAACAAATGCACTTACGATAATGACAATAAGTATATAGCCAGTATTTAAATAACCGATCCATTTTTCATACTGGTTTTGCCACGGCCCTAGAGTACAGCCTAAGCCTGCGCATTAATCCACCCCCAGGGGTCTTACTTTTCAAGTGAATCTGCTGCAAAGCCGGCCATGATCTGCTGGCTTACCGATGAGGTACATGCCAATCCAGTCGCCTGCATCCACCTCCTCCTTGATGTCCCAGCAGAGCACGATGTCCTGCGATTGGCCGATGGTGCAGACGGAGCTGCTGACCGTGAGGGTGGAGCGGCTGTCGCAGGTCACCAGGTCGGCGTCGCTGGTGGAGCGCGGCAGGGCGGCCCCGCCGCCGTGGGCCTCGCCGTTGTGGTACTGCTCGGCGTTGTAGCTGTACCGCGCCGGCTCCTTGCAGCGCCGCCGGTTCTGGGAGCCCCGCGTGGGCGACGCCATAGCCGCCAGACCCAGGAACCTGTTCTGGTACAAGTTCTGGGAGAGACCACGGGGAAGGCATCGCAGGTCAGGCAAAATGGAATCAGGGGTGCCGTAAAGCGCTGGGGGGGTTAGGATGATTCCACGGTGATTCTTGAGTGACAGGGCCCTAAAAAATTTGGAACATGATTGGACTGGTCTGAGTTGGGGGCCCAAAATGATAAGCTGTCATGGGACCAGTGTTCACATGTCATGCTACTCATGGTCTAACTATGAAATAATGAATGATGCAGCCCAGGAGACACACATAACTGTCCTGTTTAATGAATACATTCTGTATAATGGGTAACCAGACATCTAACACTAGGCATAATGTTATAATATAATGTAACATAAAACAGTCAGAGACAATAAGACAGGAAAGATATGATATGTTAGCTGAGCATGTGTCACTCGGCGCCCGGGCAGCTCTAGGAGTTTACATTCGGTTACATTCTAAGGGCTCCGAAAGGGTTACAAACCATCCTAGCTGTCCATCATGTGGGTTCTCATTCAGCATAGCCTGACAAAGACTAAGCCAGGCACCCAGCAGCTTGGAAGAGCGCCAGATTGCGGCAGATGCTGATGGGGTGGGGGGGGGGGGGGCGGGGGTGTTCCTGTACGGCACATGCTCTTATAAACTTCAGACAGCCATATAAATTCATGACACATGGCCGAGAGGGTGACGGGTTTTGCTACGAGGCCTCCAGCACTGGCGGAATCCACAAAATGAGAATGCAAATGAAGGGAACGACACGGCTACGACACGGCGGCAAAGAGATACGGGGGAGATATTTCCTCATTTCTCGCTTTGTTATTCTCTCATCCTGCACACAGAGAGGCAGGAGAAAGTATCACATGATCCTCAGGACGAATTTAGTCTTCCCCCAGAAACTTTGATTAGCACAGTGCAATAAACCCAGATAAATATCTATCCCGCCTGTGTTTGGATTTGTTTACTGGCGCTTGTTAAGCTCCATGACCCCCACTGTGCCTATCCCACCTGCTTCCACTCAACAAGGGCAACCAGCTGCCATAATTGAAGCCGACAGGAACAACACATTATAAAATAAATCAATATTCTCTGTAAATGTAAGATATCATAATAATACAACGTCAAGCATAGAGGCAAGAGAGGAAAGGTATGAAATGCTTAGCTAAGCATGTGTCAGTAGATGCAGGGGCAGTTCTATGTGTGGGGGGGAATAAGAGAGACCATAATTCATAGAGAGGGGCCAACCTTGTCATAGCCAATGATATAGTTTGAATTGGTGAGTGACAGGGAGGGGGCACTCTAGGGACCAATCGGCTTTCAGCTGGGGGCTGAGCATCTGAGGCCCTGCCCCTGTAAAAATGAGTGCCATTAGTTTCATCTGAAGTGCTTCATAAGATCTGTATTTCAGTAAACTAAACATTTTTATAAATGAAATGTGTAAAAATGCTACTTTTCAGGAAACATTAAACTTGCGTAGTATCTGTCTTCAAGCTACTTATTTGCGTCAGGGACACAGGGGAGCCTGGGACCTATTTCGGGCAGCATAGGACAGAAGGCTGGGGTACAAGCCAGTCCCTCACAAGTCTCACCCCAGCATACACTATGGGAAATTCAGAGACATGCCTTGGGACACCTGCACGACATGGGGAGAACATGCAAATGGCAGACATGTGGAGGGGCGGGGCAACAGTGCAACTCGTGCATTATAAGTCATCCAGATGAGTGATGAGTTGGCCCAGAACAAACTCTTCGAGTCTTCCGGAAAGGTTTTGTGAGTTTTGGTGCTCTCAGGTATCAGGGCCGCATACCCAGTTCCTGGATCTATAAGCATCTGCTCCAAGGTCATCGCAAAGAACACAGTAACTGGCTGAGCCTCCAGTTGCTAGCATTACACTATGAAAGGGGGGACGACAACATTTTGGAGATTTAGTGCATACTTCCTCTTGCAGCTGGGACCCATCTCCTTGTAAATGTGTCCGGTTTAAGCCTGCAGGCCCCTCTACCCATCTATCCTGAGCAGAATTCATCCAAACTCCATTAAAAAATCCACCCAGAATCAGCGATTCACATGTGATGTGTGGGCAAAGGTTTATGGATAAATATTAAAACATTCAAGAAGCATATTCTGCCCAAGAACACATGAATTGTTCAAGGTCAAAGCAAATGCTTTCAGTGTTACTTGAAGGATTTTTGGGTTCCCAATAGAAGGGAAAACACAATCTTCTCTCCTTTGAGGTCTGAGAACTCTTCCAGCAAGCAAATCACTGTATCTGATTTTGAGCTGTGCTTACATAGTCCTGTATTGCTTATATTGTTCACAGCATAAACATAGTAATCCATCTATTTTGCCATTTCCTATGAGAAATGTTCCAGTAAGCAAGTCCCATAGTGTTACTGTCTGAACCAGCAACCTGGCATACTGTCCTAATGTCAGCTAAACCAACTGGACAAAGAAACAACGGAGGGGACAAGCTCCTAATGAGTTACTTTACATTACTTTCCATACCATGGTTGGTTTCAGAAAGTAATGTGGACATTGTGCCAATTTGTGGATGGAGGAGCATTTATAGGAAGCTTTCATTTGTGGGTAAATCTATACGTCATATAAATGAAAGGAAAAAGCAGCACCTAAAAGGCTTTCAAGGACACCCCATCCAGGGTGCCCTATTCCATTGTTCTCTGTGTTTCCCGGGATTGGCTGCAGGCACAACGCGACACGGCACTCATGGAAGATGGATGGATGGATGGATGGTTTCAAATGCATCATAATTGACATCGCCATGCACCAACAGAGACCACATCTATATATAATATTATAGATATTATAGGTTTCAAACCTGAGTGTTTGTGTAGTAACAGACCTACCTGGGCGAACCTGGAAAGCTCCTTGAAGTCCTGACAGCTTAATATCAGCCTCTCCATAGATGCACTATTTGTTTTATTAGTAGAAGAGCCTACTGGAGTTTAGCGAAGTGATTGACATCTTGTGATGTCATACTGTGTTTTTTTCATAAAGTCACTCAGAATAAACTTCTTCCTTTTCAAGGCAAACAGTCAGGGAGGTGTCCTGTCAACCTCTCATCATTTTTTTACTGCTGAAAAGCTTGGGCCATATTTATAAATATATTTGAAAAATTCATGAAGGACCAAAAAAAAAACATAAACCATCTGTCCATCCATCAATCCATCTCTTTTTCTCCAATGTGCTTTTCTCATTGAATTTCACAGTAAATACAAACCATCCATCCATCTTCCACAACCGCTTATCTGCTACAGTAGGGGCAGCCAACCCCCAGTCTACAGACTAGTACCAGTCTGCAGACCAGAATCAATTGGGGTAGAGTTGCCTCCTGTCCTGTATATTATGGGATTGTATGGTACTGAAAAATAAAATGCCCTGTCCCATGTGTAGCCACGGAAATAGGAGATCTTTCCCACATTCCCATGTATATTGCGTTGCCCCCCCTTGGTAAATTTTACCAGCTCTCGTTTTACCAGCTCATGAAATTTTTTGTATGACATAAACCGCAGACATCAAAAGGTTGGGAATCCTTACATCACACGACGACTGTCTTTATATAAACTAGCATATTTTAATTTTATGAGCTATTATAAGCTAGATATTGGTTAATACTCGTTACATTAAGACTGAGCAGCACAACAATAAGCACTTATTAAGAAATATTAGTGGTGCGGCACTGTCTGTGCCTGTCTGTGCCTTTTAGCATTTCTTGCATTAGTGAAAAAAACAAGCGAATCAGCAGGCTTCTTACTGATCTGAGACTGGGGGGGGGGGGGGGGGGGGTCTTGTACATCACCCCAGTGAATTATTTTCGCGAGACGGGAGTTTTAGAATCAGCAGACTAAGTGATTTCAATCTCCAAATCCAGTTTTACTCTGGGTTACTTCCTGCCTGGGGACTGAAGCTCAATCCTCCATAATACACTTTGATTTGCTTAGCCAAGAAAGCCACTGTTGTAGTTGAGAAAATGCAGTGGAGACAACAGTTCATCAGGCCATATGGTAACACTGCTGAAACATTCTGTAATAACTACTTTAAAATGTGAGGCACTGGTAGGAGGAATTTTACGCTACACCTGTAAATATCTGCAGTGCTAAACACTCTACATGTTTTAATGCAAACATTTTGACTAACAAGTCAAACTGAAATTGACCCCCTCTCTCCAAGCAAATGGTTATGTCCTTTTTTTCCCAGACTTATCCTCATTTTTGTGACCTAAAAATGACAGAAATGTCCAGAATTTCACTCTGTTTCATGTAGGCGCTGGCTTTCTGTGTGCATTTTTGTGTTGTTTTGTGACGCATCTCTTTGCATCCTGCCCCCAGCATCATTTTTTGGAAGGCAAAATATGGTCATCTTAAGGCTAAGCCGGAACACTACTGCACTCTATTAGAACACAACCATCTACTTCCCACAATATCAGGCATCTCAAGGCTTCTCACTGCTCATTAAGTTCCATGCATTTAAATATGATTTTCTTCTTCTAAGGTGTATACGCATATGTTACATACACCAATGAGCCAAAACACTAAGACCACTCCCAGGTAAAGCCAATAATGTTATCTATCTAGTAGGGTAGTAGTGTGTGTCAAAGTCTGGCATATATTAGATGGTAAACTAACATCAGGTACACGTAGCTGACATGCTGAATGCAGAAGAAATGGGCAGGGGTAAATATCTGATAAGAAATCATTACGGTCAGACGACTAGGTCAGAGCATCTCAGATAGGCCTGTGGGGAGCAGACAGTGAGCTGTGGTGAGTACTTAGTGAGAGTGGTACGAGGAGGAAAAAACCATGAACTGCTGATGCAAGATGTGAGTGAAGGCTATCCTGAGTGATAAAAACCAACACAAAGGTTACCGTAGTGAATTACATACACTTTATGAACAAAAGTATTGGGACATGTGGCCATCGCACCTACAGGAACTTTTATGACATCCAATTCTAAATCCATAGGCATCAGTAAGGAGTTGGTCCACCCTTTGCAGCTGCAGGTCAACCGCTAGTGAAGTGATTGTGAAGTTGGAACATCTATGAGGAAGTGTGGTTGCAAAACAATAGGCCACACAAACTCAGAAAGAGACCTGATATCCCAACATCAATACCCAGTCTGAATGGCAGCAAATCCCACCCGCCTCTAAGGGGAAGCTTTCCCAAAAGAGCAGAGGCTATTATAGCTACAAGGAGCCGACCAACTTCATATTAATACCCTTGAATTCAATATGACATGTTAGATAAGCTGGTGTCCACGTACTTTTAGCCATATATGGTATGAGTTCCATTGTCAGCTGTCGGCCATCCATATATTTTCCCTGGTCATGTACCTCATGTAATGTTCTACTTGAAAAGTCTGGTCTGTCCATGGTGGGATCCTAATTCAGGTTTTGTGAAATATCCATGACTTAAAAATTTGTTGAAATGTTTTTAATGTAGCACCAATGAAAAAAAAAATTAGAATTTTCAGTTCTGTATCGATGAATTATGAACTTTGATGTTGAATAACAACCTGGTGGATATAGGATGTCATACAAGCTTGGAAGTCAGGGAGATCTTCATGGCTGGACCCGGAGGGCCTTTTTAAACAGCCCTCAGAGTACCGAGAGACACAGCTGTGTTTGGGCGACTAGGATGCTAAAGCGCTGAAGCTTGTAGGTAGCCCTACTGGAACGGAGAGACGTGGCAAGAAGGAGGGGAACCATAAACAGGAAAAGCAACGGCTGTGGCTGAGATCGGGGCAAGATCACGGTGCAAACAGTCACAAACATTTATATGAATGGCATTGATGGAATCTGATGTTGAGGCAAGCAACTGTTATTATTCAGGAGAAGGACACTGACCTTAACACTACACAGGTGCAGTAGCATAATGACTCGTCAACTGAAAGCACTTCAATTCCTGAGGAAAAGCGAACAGCATTATTCCAATGTGGTTAAGACTGGGGTGACACTTTTCATTGAAACAATGCTCTTTCTGCAATTCATGGGCTAATTGGAGTTTAAACTTCAACAGGAGGTCAAGACAGTTCTGGCACTAAAGCTCACGAATAAGAGGAATTAACGTAACAATCATTTTTAACATAGCAGAAATTTGTCATGCTTTACAGTTAAATGGGCGACAGATGTTACCACTCTGTCATTTCCTTCGAATACATTTAAGACGTCATGACTGTTTTTGATGTTTCGGATGGATGGCTAAACGTTTTTTTTTTTCATTGGTATCTTCATCATAGACGGCAAAGCATGAAGATATCAAAAGAAAAGGGACATACATGGAGACAGGCTGGTGGCATGTGCATCGTCTGATGATCTCATGTTGGCCAAAGTAAAAATCCTGCAAAAGAAGTGAAGACAGCATAAAAAACACAGACATGCACGCACACACACACGCACACACACAGACACACACACAGACCGGGCAAAGCAGAGCGTGGCAGACAGAAAACAGTTTCATAACATGCAGAATAAGCCTTACTGTGGCATGTAAACCGATGCCCGGGTCAGTGTCACCTCGTACTTCAAAAAGCAGAAGAAACCCTGCTGGACTCTTTTAATTATTCTCTCGTTTGCCTGCATTTGCATGATTATCATGGTAGATCTCATTAACAAATTAAATTAACCTGACCTGCATGATCTCTAGTTCGCTGATACTTTGCGAAGTACTTAAAGTCTAGACTGTCTGAAGCTGATATGTAAATAGATCATCCATCCATCCATCCATCCATCCATTTCCAGAGCAGTTATCTGATGCTGGTTAAGGTCCTGCGGAGCCTAGAGCCTATCCCAAGCAGCACAGGATGGGCTGCCAGTCAATCACAGGGCACAAACACACAGATTTACACTACAGGCACTTCAGAGATACCAGTAGCCAATATGCATGTTTCTGGACTGTGGAAGAAAACCAGAGTATCTGGCAGAAAATCTACATGAGGTGGGGAGAACATGCAAACTCCACACACACAGAAGGCAGGATTTATCCCCAAACATCACTTACACACAGTGTTGCCTCTACAAGAAAAGACCAAATAATTGTAATTGGAATAACTGAGATACATATTCATTTACTTAGATGGCATTTATCTTGTGAATATGCTCGCTTAAGGTAAGATCTATGCACGTCTGCATCATTTCGATCCCGATTCGTTCTTAGCCTGAACTCTACATGAGTTAATCAGCCCATCAGCCATCATAGGATGCCCACGGCTCATTGGGTTTTCAATGCAAAAACATGTTTTTTGGCCTCTTATGTAAACTGGGGGCCTGAGTCTTTGACAGCCACCCCCAAAGAACTGAGCCTAATGGAGCCAAACAACGGAGAAGCCCTGCCTGTCCCCTCGTTCTCAGCCTTATTACAAAAGATTACGAACAACCATAATGAGGGCATCCCCAAAGCAGCCTTAAGTATAGCCTGAAAAGAGCAGAAGACTAAAGAACTTGACGGCAACTCGACATTCAAGCAGAAGTCAAGCAGACTGACTGATGACATAACTACTGTAGGATTAAAAGGTGCGACCCAGCGCAACGAGTCAGCGTATGCGCTGGCGAAGAGCTCCGTGTCACAGCAGGGTCTCTCCCGACCCGCTCTTACCGACATCAGATGGATCAGCTACCATGCCAGTCATATAGGTTCAGATCACAGCCAGAAGAGGCAGGGCGACCCGACACGTCCAATAATCCTTACACTGCATGCCTGTCTCTGCTATTCACCTTGCATTTGCAGCAAAACCGTTCCGTTTCCGCTGTCATCGCTACTGCAAGGCTGCGCCGTGTGCATTTCTGTATAATCGACAGCTCGGGACCTTTCTGAGTAGCTAATTCGCAGCACACTAGCTAAACAATAACTGGAGAACAAGACTGCAGGAACAAGCCACCTGACACTATTTACTTCAGAACGGAATTAATGTGATGTTGTGCTTTATGCTGTAAAGGCCGGAGGCCAACATACTACGAGAGACGATGACATGCTGAGAGTGGCTGCGCACTGAGACACGGCTGCGCACTGAGGAGATCCAGCCTGGCTGCGCACTGAGAGACGGCTGCGCACTGAGGAGATCCAACCTGGCTGCGCACTGAGACACGGCTGCGCACTGAGGAGATCCAGCCTGGCTGCGCACTGAGAGACGGCTGCGCACTGAGGAGATCCAACCTGGCTGCGCACTGAACTCCCAAACAACAATTCAATTTGATATTTCACTTCGAATTTAAAAATTAAATTAAATTCATCTGTTACATTGGATAACTCACCTCCCTCAACTCTGGAAAGCCTCTTTACATTCATCGACAGCTATTTCTACAACCTGGACATCATGACTACAAACGATAGGAAGAAAGCAAAACGGGATTGGTCCAACATACTACCGTCTGATAGACCTCAGCAGAGAACATCACGATATTCTTTCCAGAAGGATCTCCATGTCAAATCTATTACCCTTGTCATCTGTGGTGCTTATATATGTCTCCCTGTCTAGATCTCTAGACTCTGCTTTATACGCAAATACGTAAATACTCATTTGTGGCTTTCTGAGTTGACGCCACTGATACCTCATAACCGAAAGACTTTATTGCTAAATCCAGTAACAAGGTCTGAAAAAGTCTGAATGAACAAACAAATGGCCCGATCAATAAGTTAATTGAAGACTTCCTAGGAATCGATTTAATGCCCTCATTAAATATCTAATCCCACCGTGGAGACTTCCATACCTGGGGAATTCACAAGTATATATACATCCCGCATTGTGTTAAGCGTGACCTAATTCTTTAAGAATTGCATAAAAGAATGTGTGCATACAGACATAGCATTCGTTTCTTAATACCGTTCGACGTGAAATATGGAGAAGTTATGAGATATGACAGGCAGAATCAAGCAAGGCCTTCTGAAGACTTGAGGGACATCAGCAGAGGCTTCACAGGCTTCTGGGGGGATCTCAGGGCAGCTCAAGTTACCGTTTTCCAGCTGTACTCCCCTGGATCTGGGCTTCCCGAAATATCCACTGGGTTCCAGAATCCAGTCCAAAGAACTCAGGTGAAAGCATCCCCCTTCTGAGAAGACCTGTAACACTTGAAGTAGGTTCATTAATCACCCTTGTCTAAACCTGGCAATCTGTTGGATTTTTTAAGGTAATTTCAGCAGCGGGCAGATGCCTTCTCTAAGCCATAAGATCTCCAGGTGATATTCCGGTGCGTCTACCTCATGTGTTCGCTGACTCCTCGACACCTGACCTGACACGGCTGCAGAATGTTCTTCACGGTATTCGTGTTAACTGACCTTTGAAGCTTTTGGGGTCTTGTTTATCCCCCATCCATCATATTCTTCTGCACAGACTGAGTGTTGTATATCAGCTGCACTGTAGCGCTGGCCTGTCAGTGACTGTAGCACTATGTGAGAACTACACCTTACAGCTTATCATACCAGGCCCACCGCTCATTGGGTTTTCATTGCAAAAACATGTTTTTTGGCCTCGTATGTAATCCTATACCCGTCTTAGGCTGAATCCTAAACTGCTACAAGTCTATAAGGTAATCATTACTATAAACTATCTTATATAATATTTCAGGGGGATTATTCCGTAAAGTTCCATGAAGTTTCTTGTTGCTAGCCATCTTATTTACCGCTAAGAAACAACCTTTTTAGTTCCTATTTATGGATATTCATATAAGCTTTGGCACAACCTGCTATCGGCTATGCCGATAAAGTCAAGAGGTCATATTATAAAATATTTCACTCTGGGGAGGGTTATAATAATCTAGATTAACAGAAAATATCAGTATCATCAATCTGCCCAAGATGCCAATACTCTTAATCCCAGCCAGGGCGTGAGCCTGTACACAGATTAATGATGCTTGTCAACACAGCCCTGGTCTCTCAGATCACAGACGCCATGTCCAGATCCTGCAGATTGCCTACACTCCAATGCCGTCCCGCCACCAGCAGCTGCAGACCATGATTATCTTCTGGCTCGACATGCTCACACGGAGCTGTCAGGGGAACATCTCACCAGGTTCATCAGAGCCCACACACCGTGAGTTTACCGTGATCGACGTTATCAGGACGGCAGACTGTCTGCTGTTAAAATCACAGGTCTGTCAATTTCAAAACCCCCAAACTTCCAAGTAAACTTTAGTATGTCTGACAACATTAAAACAAAGTAATAATTCTATATAATTCCACATAAACTACTGACTCTTTCACTTTCACTGCCTGTTTTACGATTGGCACCTATCATGCTTTAACAGACTGTCTTTACATAAAAACACTGACATTTATGAATAAAGCTAAAGCTGATGGGAGTTTTAATTACATAAAAATGTTTTGAGGGCGGAATAAAAAGTGACTGATTCAGAAAGATAACCAATCAGATTGTAGAGGAGCCCTGATCATCCGCTCTTTCCGTGTGCCACGCCCCCTCGTTAACCCCGTGTGGAATCCCTGTGTGGAATCCCGGTGTGTTCAGCTGTTTCTGGTTGCTGTCATTAGTCCTCTGTATTTAGTCGGCGTTTCAGATTGTTTCCCCAGTCCGGTCATTGTATTGTCCGTCTGCGTTTTGCCTGCCTTACCTGTAATTAAACACCGTTTAATTTCATTTCCCCGCGCGTACAACTTATCTTAGGTCAGCGTTCACGGTTTGACTTTTGAGATTCATATCAAGTTCTAGGTCATTTTTTTTCGAACTGGTTGGTTCGACTTTTAAGAAATTCGACTTCTAATGAGTTCGAGAACTGAGGTACCACTGTACTTTTGTTAATCTTTTGCTTTAAAAGATATGGAACACCAGCAGAAAACAAAATGGAAGTGAGTCACATGGAGTAGACTGGATTACACAGTAATGGATAGATTTGGTTTCACTCAGATTTACAGGCACTGAATAATTAAGGCTGCATTAAGAACTTGTCAGACATTTCCGTTACAATAAAGGGAAAAGTTACGCACTGAATAAGAAGAACAGAAGGGTAGCTAATTATATTGCATATATCACGTTTTACACAGTAGCCAGTATAATATCTTTGGAAGGTAACTGAATTGGCATCCCACCCTGGGTGTCCCCTGCCTAGCGCCCCCTGCTGCCCTAAATAGGCTCCAGCATTACTGTGAGCCTGTACTGAACAAGCCATGGGAAGATGAATTGATGGATGGAATGGTATTTGTTGGAATATGTCTTGGAAAGTCTAAACATAGCAGGATGATTTGCATAAAATCTGTTTCAGACAGCAAAGCATTACTCATTTTAACATCGAAAACTAAACCATTAGGGGAATCTCACACTAGGACATGCATTTCCTCTCAGCATTTCCCCCAAATGCCTCTTTTATGGGTATAATCACATTACAAAGACATGTTCCCAAATGAATCTAATATAAAAAAGAAACAGTTTTCCTGTTTGAACTTCTTAATCTGAATGTCCGTATAACTACACGAAATCCCTGTTACCATTTCCTTCTTAGACGCTATCCTGCAGATGCTCAATGCAAGTTATTAGGTGACTGTCCTGACAAATTTCTTATCATTTTCCTTAAGATTGTAATTGCTGCTATTGTTAGAGCCAAGCAAAGGCTGCATTTGAACAAGACTGCATGGCAATATATGTATGTGTATGTACTATATATTTCATGCAGTGCTGAATATATTTGGACAATTCTCTATTATATTGTAAAATGAGTACTTAATTATATAACGAGCACAGGAATGCATATTGTGCTTCCGTACAAAATGCCTAAAACTTATTTACAGTAACCACTAAAGCATGTGGTTAGAATTAGGCAGAATAAAAAAACTGAAAATTATTGAAAATAAAGACAAAAAAATGGGACAACCAAAAAGGATGACATACCATCGCACAAAGAGATTCTGCATGTGCTATCAAGACGGCGGCCATGTTTGGAGGGTGCAATTAAAGGGGCAGGATTTTAATTACGTTAGAGCTCGCACGAGCACGGCGGACGGCGGCCATGTTTGGAGGGTGCAATTAAAGGGGCAGGACTCTAATTACGTTAGAGCTCGCACGAGCACGGCGGGAATCAAGGCTCCAAAGACTGTGACACGGAATTCACAAGTATATATCCCTCCCCCCAACCCCCACCCTCCGAGCCAGCTCTACACGCACCATGAACATGCACACATACACACCATTGTAAAGGGATCTACCTACAACCACAGGCGAAAACATCAATCCCGCTGCAGTCGAATACTTCCAGATGTGCACACTGCAGGGGAAATAAACCCTAAGCCAAATCCTAAAACTCCGACTTTTTTTGTAGAAAATCTGATTTAAATATAACTATCTGTCTGCTAACACTGGAGAAAGCCATCAGACGCTCATTCTACTGTTATACACCTCATTGGCATGACAGAAGCTCAGACACTGTCAGCCTGACGCCCTGAATATTTCATTAATTCCCTCTGATTTGTTATTTTATATATCCTTTATATCTCGCTTCAGAGGTGAATTGCCCACAAAAGACCGGGCTCCTTTTATTGCACCAGCTAAGTGTATATTTACCCAGAAGATCGCAGGAATTTGGCAGAAGATTCCAGTTCAGGAAGTGCTCAAACAGCCACTGTCAACAAACCGACTCCCTATCTTCCGGCCAGCACCTACACGTCCTCCTCACTTACTGAGGAATTAGTCACAAAGAAACAAGACCTTCAATGAGGTAAGAAGACAGAGAGCTTCACATAAAGCTGGGAGGAGATGTGTTTGCTCTGTCCCACCAGAGTAAACACAAAGTGAATTCTTAAAAAAAAAAAAAATTCACAAGAGAAAACAGACAATCATCTAGCTGGTTGCCTCCAGTATTTTCAGTTCAATAATGCCTTTCTGTCTTTTATCACTGAAATGTTAAGACATTGCTTTACAAAAGATTGCTTACATTAAGACTACTTGAAAACAAGAAGTTATTAACATAAGTCCTAAAATCCTTGAAAAAAAGCTGGAAATCTTCCTCTTAGCTTTGTGATTGAGCAGGACCTGACTAACTAACTTGTATGTAGCTTTGGACAAAAGGGTCTGCTACACTAACAAATGAAAGTAAATGTTTACAGTCCATTTAAATAAAGAGAGAAAAATCACACAGCCCTGTATAAGTGTACAAAACAGGAATGTGATTGGACACGATATAGAATTCCTCTCTGCCATCAGCCAATAAAATTGATGTATTTCTTATAAGGGCAGATGAGAAGCGTTCAGGCTGTGAACAGGAAGTCCCATAAAACACAGTAATGCAGTGGAACATAATTTAAACTGCTGATTAGGTTTTAGTGGAACCAAGGCCATCTGTAGACAACTGGATGCCTTTACATTTTAACCATGTCTGGACACAGGAACTGCTTTTTAAAGTGATGACACAGCCAAGAGGAGAAGATCTTTTAGCATCCTAATGTTTCACAATGTTTCCATCCATTTCAGTCCCACTCTAACCCTCAGGGACACAGAGATGTTCCCCATCTGGCTACGCACTAATAATATATCATGTTGCATTCCATTAGGAAAGCCTCGCTGACTCATTTAACTGACGTTACAAGTCAAATTCAAGCATTATTCGAAGGCTGGAACAGAGGGGAGAGTACGAGCCAGACCTGGAGAGCCTTTTAAAGGGGAGGTAATATGACAGAAATGAATTCCGGCTCGCTGAAAGCAGCCTTACTGGTATGGTCACAAATAACCCTGTATGAAAAAAATAACTGTTAACACTTCAAGCTAGCCTCAATAAACAACTAACACTATTCTTGTGTAACATCACCCCCAAAACAGATACATACCTATGAAAGATTCCTGTGCAAAAAAAAATTATGCAAAAACAGAAAAAAAAAAATAAATATATATATATATATATATATATAAACACACACAGAGGTTTGTAATTATATCTTTGTGGGGACTCCATTCAAAAACTCTAATCCCAACATGACGACCTTAACCCCTACCCGGCCCTACCCTTAACCATAAATAACCAAACAAAAAGCGAGACTTCACAGATCTTTGTGGGGACCATTTCCCAACATGACGACCTTAACCCCTACCCAGCCCTACCCTTAACCATAAATAACCAAATAAAAAAGCGAGACTTCACAGATCATTTTTAGGTCTTTGTGGGGACCTACAAAATGGTCAAAATAACAGATTTTTATCACACTGTGGGGGCCATTTGGTCTCCACAATATAATATTAACATAATCCACACACACAAATATATATAGCCACCCATTTTCCAAAACCCTTATCTTTCTGGGTCACATGGGGTCCAGAGCCAATCCCAGAAGCTACAGGCACAAGGTGGGGAACAACCCAGGACGGGGGGGCCAGCCCATCAAAGGGGGCCAGCCCATCACAGGGCACACTCACACACCATTCACCCACACATGCACGCCTATGGGCAATTTAGCACCCAAAGGAAACCCCACAACAACATGGGGAGAACGTGCAAAATCCACATATATGTAACCCAGGCGAAGACTCAAACCCAAGTCCCAGAGGTGTAAGGGCAACAGTGCTAACCACTGTACCACCACGCCGCCCTAAAATGACAAAGATTCATAGTAAGAGGCGCTTTGTAGGAAAATGTAAGAGTTTCCTTCCTTTTCAGCATGTACGCCTTCTGGATATTTGGGGCAGCTGTTCCCGCGTGGAGACCCTGGGTGGTAACCCTTGTGTTTCTGACTGACTGCATGATCTGGATGCCGGCACATGCAGTCAAACGTACACAGAGGCATTAAGGCCGTGCTCCACACCGCTGTAATCGCTGTAATCGCTACACTGTTTGGTGCTCACCTCGCCATCACTGTACACAACTTAAACAAAACAAAGCTTATATTATACAATAAACAGAAACTGTTTCTGTTTATTGCTGTTGTATTTTCCTTTCAAGTGTTTCTCTCTTAATGTTCCAAAAATAGATATGACAGTCTTGTTGTATTTCACTGAAGGTACGATACTCACTTACTATAATAACACGCTGTCCTGCGATTCTGGCAATAAACGTAATGTGTTTTTCTTAAACCACCTGGAAACAAACTGGCTCAATTTCAAGAGAGGTGTCTCTGTGGGCAGAGGTATTATATATTTTTTTTCCACACTGTTGTACTCCACAAATCTACAAGCATCAAAAAAGTCTGCTATTGTTGGAAGATGCTCTCTTTTTCAGCAAGACACCCTTAGAGTGTCTATTTCTATATTCCTCCATGCTTCCTTATAAATAACCACAGATTATTACATCATTATTCATGTAGAAGTATTACGCATCCAATGTGCTCTCTGGAATTCAGCTCATACAAACACACAAGCAGACAAACTAACAACAAAAGAAACTAAACAAAACAATGAAAATTTCTATTGACTCTTTTCAGGAACTTTTAAGTATATAATACTGCCTCCAATTGCAAAATAGTTTTGATTAATCTACTGGAAAAAAATATGGTCTTCCATCCTAGATTTCCATTAACTACCCAGAATCAGGGAGAGGAACATAGCTGAGAAAGACACATGTTTTTACAAAAAGGGTCCCACAAAGAGAGAACCTCCCCCTCTCTGTCACTGCGTGACAAACCCACTTCGCCGTGGGACATCGGCTCTGTTCTTCTTGACAGCCTTTGTTTGACTTTTTGACTTCTGACCTCTCTGTCGTCCCATTGCTCAGTCCATCTGCCAGGATGATCTCTGAGCCGTAAAGCCGGACGCAGTAATGGTTCCTTTAGTCCATCCCGTCTATAATCCCACCGACGCTCACGCTCCTTTGTCTCGTCCTCCGTCCCACCTATTTCCCAAAGCCTGTCATTGCTAACACCATTACTGTCCACTGTTGACTAATTAGGCCACCCACTCATAACCAGGGCCATTGTTCTGCAAATCATGTGTACTGGGCCTATCCACCCAAAGCAAGGACTCTCTGCCACGTAATACATATCAAAATATAGCGACAACAACACACTTACTAGCTAAACTTATTGTACACTACAAGTTTCCGAAGTTTGTCTTATTCTATCTCTGTTGTCACTGCAGTATATGAGAGGATGTTCTCCCTGTTAACTCCCAAACGTTTTCTCTTCCCTGTGTGAAGAACTCAAGCCTTAAGCAATTTTCAGAAACATACAGAAACTTGCCTTTGATATCAGTGAGGTTACGGGCAAAATGTTCAAACGAAAGCAAACAAGCTAAAACCCCATATAATGATGTAACAAATGCTTCGTCTAAACAAATTACCTAAAGCAGAGAATCAAAAATAAGAAAATTACTTCTTCAATCAGTATAATTTGTTGGCCTATTCCTTATAGAGTTTTCGTTAAACAGCATCAATAATTGGTTATTTTTAATTTATGCATTCAAGGTACTACAATTTCTAGTCTTTTTCGAAACCTAATTTTCTGAAAGCTGCATTATACAGATTTATATTCCAAATCCATAACTGTGCTGCTTAAACAAATTACTAACATCATACATCAATTGTTAGTACGTTTAATTAGCAAAGCTTAACATGGGCATAGTACTGTATTTTTAATTCTACATAGGGTGTGTTATTACTACCTGTTAATTTGACCATTAAGGCCAGACTAATAGTCAGCATTCAAAGGCACGCAGAAACCTGAATGATCAGACTTTGCACTCTAATCATCCATTCATACCTGCTATATATGTGACAGATCGCTCTCCTATTATAGAACCCAGCTGTCCCTGACTCCCCCTCACAGGTTAAACCTGATTGTCAAGAGGCCCCCTAGCACCAAAGCAAAAAGTGACTTCCTGGGATTGTTCAAGCTGGTGGTTCAAGCAGCCTGTCAGCTGGGTCCTTCAGTCCAGAATCATCAGTGTGCCCCCCCCCCATACAATGTAAGTGTAACACCCTGGAAGCTGAGGAATTTGCACATATCCCCTCTTCCTGTGCCCCCCAAGTCAGAAGGCATTATCGTTAAAATATTATGAAAGCGCAACAGACATTTATTACTGACAATACTGATTCTGTGCACCAAAACTTTTCCTTTCAAGGACTTTATGTTAAAGATATCCAGAAACAAAGCAATAAATATTTCATGATGTTTTGATGTAAGTTCTGAATATATGTCCAGCCTTATATGCACACATTGAAGCATTCTGGTACGTAATGAGGTACCCAATCTGAGGTCGACAGGGATGGGTCTTTACTGAAATTTCCCCAAGTGCCGAGCTAGTACAGAATCGTACTTCAGCTCATTCCGAAATCCTTGAAGATCTCAGGGAACAGTGATCTACTACTTGCATGAATTTCAACCACAAGCATTAAAATGTGTCTCGAAGCTGTGTTTTCTGGAGTGTTGATGTGGGAACATGTCCACACGTCACACCTGTGTGAGCTGCCTTCGGCACTGTCTGAGCACCAGAGTCAGATGTATCATTAACAAAGCCCTATGAGTAATACACAGGTAACGTCTCAGAGCCCTGGACCACCACTGTACGAGAATTTCCATCCTCAAGGTCCCCGAGGCTAAATCCAGTGTCATAGGAACAACGTGGACGGAAATTCCTGCACTAAATATGCATGACAATGTAGCCATTAAGAATCATCTCCAAAGCGTCATGGCGTGGCAGAGAAATATGACAGTGCAAACAGCTAATTACTCTGGGTCAGGTAATGATACACCTATTATAGAGGGAAAATCGCTTTCATTATAAATATCACCTAAGGTTAATAAGGCCAAACTGAATCAGACACCATCCTAATTTAATTTTAGTTGACACCTGCATTAGTTACAGAGAATTCTCAATCTGCAATATCGTAAGAAAACAGCACATTCGGCATTTTACACGGAGCTTGGGCAAGAACTGTGAAATATATTAAAGCCTAATGTATTTTCATTAGAAAGGGAAAACAAAAAACTAATTTTCCACGGCAAAACGCTGCTGGCCGATATTATCTTAACTATTTGACAGAAGCGATCTTAATGTTGCTGTGTTTTAGGTGATCACAATGATAGCCTCAGACTGACTATCTGGAACAAATTGAATGATAATGCTGGCCTGTATATCTTCCAACCACTTATCCTGGTCACGGTTGGGGGGGGGGGGGGGGGGGAGGAGGCTATATTTTGCAGCACAGGACACCATGGGTACATCCTGAGTGGGATGCCAGTCCATCATATAGAAAAAAACATATGCAAACTCAAAATCATACAGTAGCAGCAATGCTGAGACGCCATTTAGCCCGACTGCGTGTCTTTGGACTGTGTGTCACGAGAAGACCATGCAAACTCCACACACACAATCCACACATGTACAGGTAACAGCACTGGGTTTTACTTCCCTGTTTGTACTTGTCGATGTCAGCAGTCCTGCTCTTTCTTGCACTGTCCTGCAGCGTTTCCACAGATTGCACACTGTGCGCTTTACGTTGTTACTGTAGGTTGTGTGTTAGTCTTGTGTTAATTTATGTAGCGGTTTGGTCAGAGACAAACGCTATTTTGTTTTTAACTGTGTACTGTACTAACTGTGTCTGGTTACAAATGACATTAAAGACCTGCTTGACTTGTGCAAGCACAGGAAAAGCAGTCAAAAATAAATGTTAACACCATGACACAGGAGTATTATTGGACAGGAATTACTTTCAGGACAGACGAATACACTTGTCAGGCAAATTCAGATGTCTTTTCTACACTATAAAATTTACAGGATTGACACTGTTCAGATTTATAATACAAGTATTTGACTGGGGTAAACTGAAGTAAATGACATTCAGACTCATTTTGTAAGTCTAGCTTGAGGAGTGGTAAATAGGGCACATCATTACTCTGTGCTTTGAAAACACTTAATAATTAGCAGGACTTACTGAATAACAGGTCAGTAGAATAATACATCACAGGTGTATAAATTTAATTTTAACGTTACTTCTGTTCACACGTTACAAGTCTGTGTTACGCTGCATACACTGACTGCTTGCGTAAAAGTAATCCTTGCAGGATAATTACTGTACCATACCATGTCTTAACTGGAATAACCTCTTTAATTAACCCATCATTAATGAGGTCACAACATAAAATATAAGCTTTGAAAATTTAGGAATCGCGTTTAACTTTATACAAAATGCAACTCGCAGTTCTCTTATGTCTTATCTCTGCTTATTTGCTCAGCGCTGTACTAACGCTGTTACCCAGGACGGATTTTGTAAATTTTGTTCAAAATTTAAGTGTCACGCAAGGTATGTAGTCAGCGTTACTATACCGTCGGCACCCTGGCTTGTTCATCATTACAACCAGAATTCACGTCTCTGCCTTCCACAGATCCCCATTACATATCGGAGTTCAATGTGCCTTTTTTCAGTCATTTAAATCCAGTGTAATTTAAATTATGCATCGATGCAATTAAATGTTGCAATGACAGGTGGTGACAGAAGAGCCAATGGTCAATACCACCCCCTGCTTCTGGGTGTCCTGACTGTCCGCAATTTACAGACTGAGTAGTCTAATCTGATAATTTAGTGTACAGTTTAAGCCTCGCCTGACAAAATTTCCTCTGCGTCATACTACGACATGTTCAGCACAATGACTCACTGTTTTTAAATCAACGACTGATGAGTTTACAAGCCTAAAATAGGATATTACCTTATGCAAATGCTTTAGGAAATAAGCCAGTTAAATAAAACACTTAAGAAGACCATTTCCGGGATACTGATAGCATTACTAACAAACGTGCCAAAAATGTACGATTTAATCACTACACACAATGTCTCAAAGTAGCATATAATATAATCTATACCTATACATCAAAGTTTTTAAATCGCCATGCATAAAGTAAAGGATGTTTGCATCTCGCAAAAGAACAACTGCACAACTTATTTACAAAACACTAGCGGTTAGTATGTTTCATGCTAGGAAACTTTGAGCGATCTAGTTAAAGTTGTTGCTAGCCTATATAGTCTCCGAGGAGTGCTGCAGATCAGAAAAAGTACAGATGTAACAGACATACACACAGGAAAACAAACGCACAGACAGACACGCAAATATACACGCAAATACGGGCTGACTGATCGCAATGGTGATAATGAGTGCATGCTGCTTTCTATTTTGAAAACAATGCACCATGTGAATTATTATTCCTACTATTCACTACCGATGCTACATGCAAGCATGATAACTCATCGGACGCATTCCTTCGTCATTTGCTCTCAAACTGGAAATCACCTCGGTTTCATAATAATCGCTACACTCAGCCCCTTTCGATCTGGGTTTTTCGGCGTCGCCCGTAATAGGTCCTCTCGCTGAGACAGAAAGGGCCGATCGGGATTAGCTAGAGCCGAGGGAAGCCCCTGACACAAAGAGCCTCCATCGCCAGCCTCCGTCGGCCGTGCGCGGTGCGGCGGCGCCACATGCATGCCTCAAACGCGGCCACGGACGCGTCGTTTTCCGCATCGCGGAGCGTTAAGCCATGCGCAGGACCCCATTGCGTCTGCCGCAACACGGCGTCGCCTTGCTCCGCTCCATCACCGAACGAAGAAGATCCCCTCCGCCGCTCGGAAACACCTCCCACGTCCACCGTCCACAAAGAAACGCAATAACACAACCTACCTGGGATAATATCGCTTGTCGGTGAATCATACTCCACTCTGCCAACTTTTTTTTTAATGTCAAGCTGCTGGGGGTGGCGGGTTTTACATAAAGCCCGTACTAATGAGATCACATCCTCGCAGTGCCGTATCACGCTAGCCTAGGAGCTCCTCCACTCCTTGTTACATCCCCCTGGTCTCCGCTCCATCCATCCTCCTCTCTGGGTACCAGACAGCTGCAGCCAATAGACGGCTTTGTCTTTGCATATCTACCGCTCCAGTCCGGTCCACTGCCGCCCCCACCCCCGACCAAGCTTCCTCCACGATCAGGCCGAACAAATGCACGTTTGTTTCCAACAATGTTAGGCTACGCAGAAAGAAAGTGGCAACTTCATCGTGGTACCACTAATGAACCCACCCCCCACTATTCTTCAGTACATGGTTTTTGTTTAATGACTTTTAAAAATAGCTGTACTATTCGATTCGCATGAATGAATAATTAAGAATGCTGTTTTTATTTAGAGCTCATATTAACACTTTCCACATATATTTTTACTATATACATATATATATATATATATATATATATATATATATATATATATATATATATATATATGTTTGTGTGCGTGTGTGTGTGTGTGTGTAATGGGTTATATTATGTTCAAATTAAAATAGGTCATATTTTTGTCAACTTTAGGTACGTTGTTTGATTCTTTTTTCATTTTCTAATTTGTCACTTTTTTAATTATTTCTCATATGGCTCAGAATTATTTCTCGTATGGCTCAGCTATGCATATTTTAATAACAGTAAAGTAAATAATTATCTATCCAGACCACTTATCCAGGACAGGACCACAGTGAGCTTGGAGCCTATCCCAGGGTGCACTGGGAGCATGCTGGATGAGATACCAGTCCGTTTAAATTAGAAATACCTATTTGACCAACTGCACATTTTTGGATTTGGGCAAAGAGAGAACATGGAAATCTCACATAGGGGCAGGAATCAAATCCACAGCCCTGGAATTATGAAGATACAGTTCTGCCCATTGACCTTCTACATCACCTTGAAATAGGTAATCGGGTATGTTCAAATGATTGAGCAGTTTCATTAAACTGATCAATACATACATCCACCTCTCTGTTGTTGCATTGGAGAAGTTAAGTTCCTTAAGGTCCTGGAGAATTTTGGTCCTGCTAGGGTCACTTGTGACAAACAGGTAACACTTTACTTGAAGGGGCATGAATAATGTAGTTGTACAAGCTTACTTAACATATCAATTAACCAGTGAAGAAGTGTTAGTTATGTACTGATCCTGTGTTTGTCATTAATCAACCATGACGGTTCACGTATTTCATGCAGGAACTATGTTAATTCATGATTTGTTGTTGAGTAGTCACTGAGTAACTAAGTTATTTGTATTCCCTCAAGTAAAGTGTTACTAACAGGTCTTAGAAGAGGATCCCAGATAAATCCTAGCACCTATATTGGTCTGTAGTGGTATAGGACTGTGCTGGTAGTGGATGATCACAGGGGTGATCCTGGCAATCACTGAATTCCAAACCATTTCTGTATCACACTATGAACATGTTATGGATAGTGTTGGAAGATGGACTCAGGTTGGGGACGACTCAGGCTGCTATTGAAGGTAAGCTAAGGATTCCTCTGAGTAAGGCTGACATTTATTATGTGCTTGGATCAAAGCCTTTTGGATGTCCGAGTCTTGTTAGGACCGCTGAAGGTACAACGGGAAGGGAAGCACGGGGGTCCAAGTATAAGGGGTAAACCCGGGGTTTATTAGAGGGAGAACACAATCGGGGGCACAGAGAAACGTCAGCAACTACAAGATTTTAATGACAAGACTGGGGAAAGGCTAACTGGGAAGCACTTAAATACACAGACTCGATTGGACAAGACTAGGAACAGCCGGTAATCAATTCCACACGAGGTTAACGAGGGGGCGTGGCACACAGGAGGAGCGGCACGATTGGGACGTGACAAGTCTCTAATGTTGCCATTACAGAAAAGAAAATCTGAAAAGAAGGAAAGCTGGATATGCTAAAAATGGAAATGCATTATTTATATATAAGTTGGCATCTCAGGTATTACCCACCCATTGATTTTCTGTAATTGCTTGTCCTATTCCAGGTCACAGGGGGTCTGGAGCCTATGGGCACAAGGCAGGGAACATTCCAGGATGGGGAACCAACCCCTTGCAGGGCACGCTCACACACCTATAGCCAGTTTGATAACTCCAGTACACCTCAGCATGTTTTTGGATTGGGGGAACAAACTGGAGTACCTGGAAGAAACACCATGATGACAGAAAGAGAAGATGCAAACTCCACACTCCACACACATGGAACCTTGGCGGAGATTCAAACCACAGGTCCCAGAGGTGTGAGGCAGCGCTAACCACTGCACCACCATGCCACTCCATCATAGGTATTTCTGAGCTTAAATTGACTGGAGTGGAACGCTTTGGTCATGAGAAAAAAAGATTTATTAATTAGGAACTGGACAATAACAAGAAATGATGTGATTTACATAGTCAGGGAGAACAATTGAAAAATTGACTGAACACAATCCTGTGAATGACCAATCAGTGAAGTGGATTCTTGATGAAATCATGCCTGAACTTTCCCATAAAGCCCAAACATCCAGACTGAAGTCGTCTCATGTGAGGGACCCAGTGCTTTGGAAAAGCTGAAGGTAAAAATGACCAGGATCTTGAATGACCTAAATCCTCGTTATAATGAACATACTTTTGGGAAGACCTAGAGAGAAGATGGAAAGTTCTGGAGATGTGTTGCCTATTTGGCCACCAGGAATTGACTTCAGCTTGGACTCAATATTAAAGCTTACACATCACATTAGATTTTGTGGCTAATGATTTACGCTCTCTATCTCAGAAGATGTCTCACCTGAAACATTCAGAGATGGTGGTGACTTTGTGGTAGTCAGCTTATGTCTAAGACCACGACTTTGGGATAAGAACAGCCTTGCCTATTGCCATAATGTTAATTACTTTAGCATTACACCCATTATGTATTGTGCTATAATTCCTGTAATTCCAAGCCAAAACATCCCTGTGAGATTAGTCTGAACTTTCCATTATTAAATGCTAATTCTTCAGGAAACAAAGCAGTTCAAGTCAATCGTACAACGTATCAAACCTAAAGTGGCCTCTACCTGCTCACTGAAATCTGGTTTAGAGACACTGATAACACACCTTGAATTCCCACTCAATCCAGTTCCTACTGATCCAGTGCTGCAGTGCCGCCCTTTGACGCTATTGGGGAATGTCTTTCAAAACACAAGTGTAAGTCTTGTATTGTCCTGTCTGCACCTGGTTGGTATTAATTGGGAAAATCATTTTCAGTGTATTCAGATATCTCACTGCTACACAACAACGCTATTGTCAATGGCAGCGCAGTAATCGGCTTAGGGAGCCGACCTGTTCTCCATTCACATGATGTGAATTAAGGAGATCATACAGAGGATTAAAAACAACAGAGGCATTCTGTTAATTTCCAGTCTGTATTGAAGACACATAAATCTCCCCATCATTTGGGCACCCTGGTCGCCGTGGCAAATGGTTTTTAATGAGTGTGGATGGGTACAGACAAAAAAATAGTCAACTCTTAACTTTGAGGGTTTTGGTTGTTTTTAGACAAATGGAAAGCATTATAACTTATGGCCTATGCTTGTGTACCATGTGTGTAATTGAATTCCCCACTTATAGGATACAGTTCTTCTTGTGATTCCTGGAATTAACAAAACAACTAGCATTCGGCTACAAGGCACCTATTTATAATGAATCTAACTGAATGGAATGGAATTATGTGTTTCAGCAGCTGACTTTATTCTGAACGGCGTCTTACTAAGCTTAAGATACTGTTGGTGCTTCCGATGTTGACAGCGAACCGGATTAGCAAGGCACAGGGACTAATTCAGTATTATTATTAGAGGAGTCAGTGCTGCAGCCCTGGTTTTCTACTACACTGAGGCTACAGGAAAAAAAAGGTCTGGGATAGAGGGCAAAAACCCGAACCTAGTTTGGCATCATCAATGAAAGGGCAGAAAGCTGAAAAGGCTAGGAGGCCCTCCCAAAAAGGCCAACCGAGCTATTTACTGGGGGACTCATATCACTGCCACATTGTCCTCGAGGTGGGGCCCCTGATTTTCCCAGGGTCCTAGGTTATGTGTTAATCTGCTCTCTGGTCCTCACCTTGCCTTGGCGTACCCCCCTACCCCCCCCCCCCCCCACACACACACACACACACACTCACACACAGTCCCCTACTCGGTTACAGTCTACTTTCATCACCAGTCACAGTAGACAGCATGACATCGCGAGAGGAGCATGGCAGTGTGACTGAGTCCCCACGCCGCGTGACTCAGGTGTTACGCTGGCACATCTGGGGGCCATACAGCCGGCACCTCCCCCGTGCCGGTCCCTCATCCCCACACATTGATCGTGGGCTGTCACTGATTAGAGGAGGATGTCTCCATACAGTAATTATCAAATACTCCTTAGTGACAGTGACTATAGCCAAGCCAACCAAGGTCCTCGAGTGTCTCGCCGACACAAGATAGTCCAAAGCACTAATTTTCCAGTAAACGCTGTCTATCAGCTGCATAAGGCAACACGACAACATGACCAGGCTCATTATGGTAAAACTAGCTGACAGATAGAAAGGATGTTAGCACTGCAATAATGCATCAGCATTACCTAAAAATAGAGTATTTAGTCACATTAAATCAACTGGGCTTTACTGTCATACCATCCATATAAAGGGATATAGTGACATGTAGTAATGTTCTTGAAGAACCATGGTGTGATACAGAGGCGATTCTTGGGACTTCGGGGTGCCTAGGTAAAAAACTCTGTGGCGCGCTCCAACCCCCACTCCCCCAGCACACACACACACACACACACACACGCATATACAACAGATAAATAACAATAAGTCAAAGTGACCAATTGTAGCTGGGGGGGGGGGGGGGGGGTATTCTCATCCTACCCCCATTTACTGCACATCACTTATTTCTTTGATCGTTGGATCTCCTGTTTGATAGAAGGGATGTGATGTGAAGAACAAAATGGTTTCCTAATGGGATTTTTCTAGTCACTTGCCACCATAATTAGCCAGTGCATTACTCTCTAGCTGCAGTTGGCTCTAATTCCACTGATAGTCTGGTCAGTTATTCTGCACTTTTGTGACTGGTTTTTAGCACCTGACTGAGCCAGACCAGTAGCTGGAATAATTACTGGCTCCTTAGACAAGGTTGTGAAAGAGATAGAAGGTACAGTACAGTCAGCCTGCTGATGTTTAATTCATGTTCCTCTGCTGGTATGCTGGGGATATTACAAGGCGGGAGTGTCTATGCAGTTTGATTTACATGTTTAAAAATAGCACAATCCACAGAGGTAAGCAGTAAAACCTCCGTGTTTCCAGGCAAAACTTGATCATCAGCCCTTACCTATGATTTTTAAGTTCAGTGCAGCCCAGAGGGCAAGGATAGGGGACACTCTGGATGGGATGTCAGTCCAGTGGCGGACACACACGCTCACTCATAAACTATCGGCAATTTGGAGACATCAAGTCAGAATTGCAAGCTGCTGTCTGGTGGCAGAGAACCTGAATTTAAAGACAACAGTGAATATTGACACACTGCAAAAAAGTCTATGCAAGTATGATTTTCTTATATTTAGACAAAATTGTAATTTCATTAATAAACTGACTAAGAACACATCCTATGAATGATTTATCTGCTTGCATTTAGGCAAATTGTTTTATTACAGGAAATCTTACCAAGTACAATTTTCTTACTGCACTGGCAGATAATTCTGCTAGTTTTAGGCCATCTTGTCTCAAAACAGAACCAGTTTATCTTAAATTTGACAGGCCATTTTTTTCACAGTGCAACATGTCTTTGGATAACTGGTGGATAGTCACAGCATGTGGTGGAGACCCACAGAGGCACGAAACAATCTCTTACGCACCCAGGATGCCGTGAAGCCGCAGAATGATCCCATTTATGCATTCATTTACAATGATAACGATAAGGATAATTTGATATCCAAACCATCACCATGTTATCTATGTATAATTTATAGATCATTCTCAAGGATTCAACAGCAGGATTGTTTTCCAGATCCCTAACCTTGCACTTCTTGGAACCTGTAACTTTGTATATTCTTGGTCTGCGCTGTATATTGTTTTGTTTGGTATTAATCTTTCTCCGCGTTACATACTGTTCCTCTTCTTTTCACTGCTAGTGAGTGCGATTCTTTGATGTGTCGTTAAATGTTTGCCCAAGGCATGTGAGTAAGCATCTCGTTATATAATGTACATCTGACAGCAAACCTGGAAATATAACGCCAGTCTTTTGGCAAAGATACAGTATCTATATTGCCTCACACAACAAAGTGTTTTTTTTAACAGTAACAGTAACCTCCAGGGTTGGGCTTTCCTCTCACAGTTCATCATATGAGATCATATGAGTTTGGTTGTTAACACATGTCCCGTACCGGCCTGGCATCCCCTAAGACCGTGTTTCCCAATCCGGTCTTCAGGGACCTGCAGATAGTCCGCATTTTTGCTCCCTCCCAATTCCCTACTGACAGGAAGTTGGGAGGGAGCATAAAAGTGGATCGTCTGAGGGTCCCCAAGAACCGGGTTGGGAAACACTGCCCTAAACATTTGAGGACCATGGATGTATGGGATAAATGGAGAACAATGACAGCTCAGTACTGTTGAATAACTGAGAGGATCTCTTCTATCATAGCTTTTGTCCCTTCAGCCAATGGTTAATGTTAAGCGCTCTGACTGCAGCCTCTGTGTTTTTGAGAAAATCTCCTGTGATACAGTAATACTTGGTACAGTAGGGCAGTGTGATGGTTATCGGTCTATATATCTGTCTGTCTGTATTTCTGAGGATTTTGTGCCTTGGAAAGTCAATTCAGCTGCCTAAGCAAGATGGTCTAGGACTCTAGGTGAAGGTAAAAAGCATATGGTGTATCTTCCTTGTCCAATGGTGGCAGAGAACCAGCAACTTTCACCTTTGTAAGAATACGACATGATCGGGACTCTGAGCACAGTGTAGTATTGTGCTGAACTCATGTCAGACACCATTTCTATATCTCAATGTCAAACTCGTTTCAGTCAAATGGCCACATTGGGCCCAGTCCAATTTCAGGGGTGGGGGGCACTCATTGAGTAGTAGACTAATAACATTAACAAGACCTTTAGCATTTAGTAATGCCCCATGCTGGGGGGTGGTGGTGGCAGTTAATAGCCTCCTTCACAATCAATTACAGAAGATTCATAGTGCTAATAAAAATGATCACTGGTATAATGCATGATTAACCAAATCTGGTAACACACTGACACAGTAAACCTGAACTTCAACTGTCTGCAATCTCAGTTACAGTACATCCAGAACCGCCATTCATTGTAGTTTATGCAGGTAATAACCATACATCTATTAACCATGAATAAAGACACCACATGGAAATAGGCAAGATCCAAAATCCTCAAGCTGTATTTCTCGTCAGACTTATGTTGGCAAAAGCACACAATTTCTGCAGTATGGATTATAGTAGCTACCTGTCACAGCTACGTCACTGATCTCCCCAGTACGATTACAAATGTGCTGCTGTGTCTTAACGTCGTAACTCTTACCAATAATTAATTTGTTTAGTCCGTTCTCAGTTGTTTTCTTCAGCATGGCACACATCCATGATCCACATCACATGTCGGTTGACTACGAGTCTGAAACCTTCCCCCAGAGATAAAGGGTGGGGTAAGCCTTGGGGGGGGCTGCCAGTCCTTCACGCCGACCGATCCACATACTTTTAGAGTGTGTGAGGGAATGGACGCAAGCACAAACACAGACAGATCATTCCACATTCAAAGAGATGAGGCGCAAACTTACAGTACCAGCTGACGATGAAAACCAAGACGCTTAAATCTGATGATAATTGTGCTGATAATAGTGATTTAGCGCCAGTATTTGTGCCAGATTATCTTCTAAAAAGTGTTTACTTTCTCATAATTTAGTTTGAAAGAACAAGCCATTTAATTACAATTAAACGTCGTCTAATAACCTATTTTATTTACAAAGCGGAGTTATCTTGGCTTTGGAAATCCCTTAATGACATACTGACAGTTAACATCACCGTGTGAGGAAAATTGGTGCAATCAAGCTATTCTTGAAATGATTTCTTCATTTAAGAAGCATAGTTTCAGAAATATAATGCACGACACAGAAAAAGGACCCCTAATTTACTGTGCCAGAAATTTATTCAGTTGAAATACCCACAACCTGCAGCACATCATATACATTTATGCTTATATAAGCATATACGCTTAGATGGTGGCTTCATCTAAAGCAACGTACAGTCTTTACCCATCCTTTATGAATATATTCACAGAAGTAATTTGGGTTAAATACCTGCTCAAGGATGTCATGGCGAGGCCCCTGCTGAGAGTCAGACTGAAATCCGTTGTCTTACCTGCATCCCTACACATTCAGGACAGATGGTAAATAAATTATGTGCTGCAATTTAGCAATGAATTATTGAGGACAGCAAAAATTGAACATAATGCCTTTTATCTCTTATGCTTCCTCACAAAAATGGACCTTTTTCTTTGGCCTGTCACCATCTCCTTACAGCAAAGTTCCCTTCATATACTTTATGACCAGAGACCACTAAAGGTGCTGGGATTAATGTGTATAGAATGTGCGCTAAAACAGCACATCATACAAGAAAGTTTTAAAAAGGGCTTTGCAGTACTTTACAGTATTATTCTTTCAAAGAGAAATGAAGACAAAAAAATGCCAAACATACTGTAGGGGAAAATGTGACTTCTAGAGAATAGTGCCAAAAGAAATAAGTAATGTATAACAGGACTATAAAACTGTATAAATAAAATGTGAATGCAACTGGTAACTATTTGCAAATTACTAGTGATGTGAGCTAGACTGTGAGACAACAAAAAGCAGCTCTTAGGCTACATCTGCGTTATCTCGTAAAGAGGATTCTAATAAGGATGTAATTCCGCAAATTTATACAACAGCGCCATCGTGTGTTGCATGGATGTCCAACGTTGTATGCACTTTCTGGCTGAATTATTCACGGTCTATTTATCCTATAGACACGCAACTTCTAGAACCTTCTGAAAGCTTTAATTGCAAGGAAGGGGATACAGGAATATTTAGCCAACAGTTTCCCACTGTAAAATTGAGAGGTGGATCAATTTAGCCTTTTGAGTTCTTTTGCACATATGTACCTTGAGTACATAGCAATAGTTAAAATCAACGATGCCTGACTGGAAGATGATGGTCCAGCTGACCATTTGTGGTAGAAGAAATGATTTCACAGATGAAAATGTACACACACAAACACACAAGGGGAATCCCTGGGCTAGATGGATCGAACATAAATGGCTGAAGTTACAGTATTTATATGAAAGTTCTGCTCCCGAACCGTACCTAGTCATTTTGGGTTTACACACAGATTCAATTCCTCCATTTAATTCAATTATATCAGTTATTATACATAGTTCCTAAACAATAATTCTTTAAGTTGACATCATACTAATACAGTAGATTCTAAAATACTATATTCACAAAATCCAGCTGGCTGTGTGTGTGTTATGATTGAATATAGTTCAGATTACTATCGAGCTGGCTAAGGGTTTATCCAAGACAAACAGTTATTAGCTTTCAAAGGAATTTTCTCTTTGGGACAGTCAAAAATGAATTATATGTGCTAGGTGCTTGTTAGAGCTAATCTATGTGCAAACACAGCCACTTGCTTCAAAAGAGCAACTTGTTGATATACTATGTAACTATACTATATGCTAGATGTTTATATACTAGGGGGTAGAGACGTAGCCAAATTAAACCCAATGATTTTACTGGGGTGGCAAAGGGGTAAATTTTGCCGACCATTAACGGAGCCTATGCATGTATCCATGGATCTATGTTCCTTAACTGGCTCTCCAGTAAAGGGTAGTGCCCAGTCTGGAGGCCATCCCAAGCAGCACAGAGCACAAAGCAGGGGACACCCTGGACAAGGCAGTACTCCATCACGGGACTCACAACCAGACACTATGGACAATGTAACAACACATAAGAGAACAAACTCCACACAGACACACAACAATCAAACACTACGGACATTACAAAGACGCAAATTAATTGGACTGGAACTTGAGTAACATGGAAGCTGCATGAAAACTCCATACAAACAGGGCATGCTGTATGTACAAGGGCATAATTTTGGGTTCAGCATTAGGGGGGTTGAAGTCTCCACCCATTTAAGGGGGTCCAGGGGGTTGTATTGGCTGGTTTTGATTATTGGGGGTTGGGGTTGCACAGTGTTACCCACTAACCATCCAGTTTTGTAGATATTGCCAAACTATGCTGAAATTAATGAAACATGGATTACAACTGTTTTTCATATAGTACTGTATGTACATTATAAAACATCACAAAGGTATTTGTTTGCTCCTCCCTTTTCACATTTGTTGCTTCTCTATCTGATTTGGGTGACAATATTTGGCACCAAAAAAAAAACCCATTTACCACTATTTAATTTATCTCCCAGCTGAATGACTAATCAAAGTGATAATTAAGACAGTCGGGGACTCACAGAGGTGACAGAAAGATGATGAAAATTATAACGAATACATTTACAAAGGCTAGTTCCATGGAACCTGTACGTCACATCTCTATTGTGATTGATGCCCTTTGGATACCTCCTTCTTTCCCCCTTAATCCACAAAGGGGCTTCCAGCGCACTGCTCTCTAAAACCTCCCCTGAGTAGTTACATAAAGTGCTCACTAGGGGGCAGTGTAAGAATTATTTATACTGCACAGTCGTTGTCATAAACCTTAGCTCTGCTTTTTCTAAATATAGAACAAAAGCTGCATGCGAACAAAGTGTAATGATAAAATACTTTCCCCCCGTTTTCGTCTATTATTGCTGTACAGTACTGCTGTGATGCATTTATTATTGTTTATTTGGCAGATAAAACCTCTTTTTGAGACACACTAAATTTAGTAAAGAAGCGAATGCAGATTGAATACTTTACAAGCACCTGAGCCGGAAAGATTGAACTGCAGATTAACAGCCGGTATTGAGCACCGATTTCTACACACCTCCCAAGCGAAACACGCAGTGTTATTTTTGCCTTTGCGGGATAATTCTTTTAGCTGCTCCCATGTGACTATCTTGAATTTCACAACTCAATCCCGTTTATTTCCACCCCCACAGAGACATGTTATTCCACAAACTAGACAGTTACATTTTAATTACCGCTCAAGTCCTCTGGAGACGGGAGTTATTTATTTATATTGGAGCTCGCGATTTAATTACGAAAAAAAGTCAAGTGCTTTTTTTCATCAGATATTGTGAGTGAGCCAGGTTTTGGGATAATAAGCGTAATAAGGTTGAGATAATTAGCGCAAAGAAAACATTACTGACGACCAGTGATGCACTGTACAAGGAAACCGTGATCTCTATTGTATGAGGCTTGATCATCAGCAGACCTGTCATGCTTGTGTGAATGAATATCACCATCGCGCAAAGTATAGAAGCAATGTTTACAAATCAAGACTTCTTTATGATACACTGTCTCTTCAAACACATTTTTTCTTCCGTTTGTTCTTCAAAAGTAGGTCTTGGAGGATGGTCTTTGGATACCGTAGCTTTTTATATTCATGGTAACACTACTCGACGGGGCACACATTTAATACTTATAGTTGTAACTCAGTTACTACTGAAGTACAAATCATGAACAAATATAGTACTTAATTGAGATGTAAGATGCGTACTGATTCATAAACATGAGATTTCACTTGTATTATTCATTGCTTGTTCCTTCAGTAGTTTGTTCAGTAGTTCAGATAAATTTACAGAATTATCGCATATGTAACTAATTATCAGGATTAGTTACATATGGGATAGATGTGTCACGATTAGGTAATGTTGAACGAACAGGAGATCAGTATGTAACTAAGACTTAGTTTCTGGTTAATTAATACATATATAAGTAATAGCAATATTACATTATTTGTGCCCACTCTAGTAAAGTGTTACCTATTTCATTTATAACTCAAACAACTCATTTATTAACAATAAGTCGACTGTCCCAGGTCACCCGACACACTCACAATCAAACAGCAAGGGCAATTTAGAGATGTCACTTCACCTAACCACGTGTGATTGAACTTTTAGGAGAAGGTACAATACCCAGAGGAAATGCATGCAAACACAGGGAGAGCATGTAAACTCAAACCCACAAACTTACAGGTGTAAGCAGGGGCGGATTAAGGTGCACAGAGGCCCCTAGGCTACAGTAGTCTGTGGGCCCCCCAACCCCGCCCCCCTCCGCGCCAATGGGGGCCCCCTTGCAGGCTGGCACACGTGGGGCCCCCCAACCCCGCCCCCCTCCGCGCCAATGGGGGCCCCCTTGCAGGCTGGCACACGTGGGGCCCCCCAACCCCGCCCCCCTCCGCGCCAATGGGGGCCCCCTTGCAGGCTGGCACACGTGGGGCCCCCCAACCCCGCCCCCCTCCGCGCCAATGGGGGCCCCCTTGCAGGCTGGCACACGTGGGGCCCCCCAACCCCGCCCCCCTCCGCGCCAATGGGGGCCCCCTTGCAGGCTGGCACACGTGGGGCCCCCCAACCCCGCCCCCCTCCGCGCCAATGGGGGCCCCCTTGCAGGCTGGCACACGTGGGGCCCCCCAACCCCGCCCCCCTCCGCGCCAATGGGGGCCCCCTTGCAGGCTGGCACACGTGGGGCCCCCAACCCCGCCCCCCTCCGCGCCAATGGGGGCCCCCTTGCAGGCAGGCACACGTGGGGCCCCTAGGCTTAAGCCATATCTAGCCTGTGCGTTAATCCGCCCCTGGGTGTAAGGTGGTGTCAGTCACAAATCACTGTTAAAGGGTGCAACAGGGGCGGGGCCAGAGGGCCACTGGCTTCAGCTGAATGCTGATTGGCCACTGGAATGCCCCCTCTCCAGTCACTCACTAAATCCAAACATATCATTGGTTGGTGCCACTTTACAATAAGGATACCCATATAAAGAGTTTATAAATAGTTTATAATCTGGTTATTATTTAGGTTGTAACACTTTGTAAATTATTAATAGACAATTTTAAACAAGTTATAACAGTTTTCTTTTTATTAATGAGTTACTACTGTTTACAAGTGGCAAAAGGGAGCCTTATTGTAAAGTGGTACCCATTGGTTAATGATAAGATTGGTCACTTGAATATGCAGTATTAAAAAAACAAGAGCGGTTTACAAGCTTTTCATGTGACAGACAGCCCTCATCTCTTATGGTGAGCAACACACCAAACAAAGATGTAGAAGTACAGTCATGTGGCTACGTGCTGTGTGGACCCTTGTCCATCGGCTGCTGAAGAGGGGCCGCCCAGACCACGGGGTCCACAAGCTTCATCAGTGCCGACTTTAGGGACCCTTCACATAAACACAAACTCCACAGGCCAGAGGTCATTTCTGGCCCGGAGTGAGCAGTGTATTAAAAACAAACATGGCCACCAGCAGGAATTGCTTCACTGTCCTTCACAGATCTCATTTGCACAGTGTCAGAGTCACTCGGCCGTCATCCGGACACGTGAGATTGTCCGAAAGCTTGACGGGAGAGCAGACGGCGTGCACCTGGAGGCCATCTATTGAGGTCTTCAAACCCATCCATCCAACCAACCATCCATCCATCCATCCATTCACCCACCCATCCATCCATCCATCCATCCATCAGCTTATGAATTAAATGATGCTTTATATGCCATTTGCAGAAGTAGAGGAAGATTGCAATATCCTGTCTTTCTCTCCTTTGAGACATACACACACATATATAAAGGTGTGAGCAAACCTTGGGGTCCGAGAACAGGATCAGGCCATTGATCTAGGGCTCCACAAGCATTTCGGTGGGTTAAGGGTCTTGCTCGAGTGCAGGAAGGAGATGGGACTATTCTGCTGAGGGATTCAAACCGGCAAACTTTGGCTCACAGACACAAAGCCCTAACCCACTGATCCAAACATCGCCCTCCAGTGGATCATGGGGATCCAGTACAGACTGGGGATGTGCTGGAAGGTATACCAGTTCTGCAAATCCAGTCCCGGAAATTTGAAACCAGAAGAGTTGACTGTCTGTCTTTCAATGATGTACAATGTGATATGTACAATCCAAGATTATCTTGAGTCATCTTGTGGGAGATTTTTATAAATATCTAACTATAAGCAGAAAATATTTGTACGTGATAAATATCATCTTCTACTGTAACAAGCCCCATAGTTTTTTTTGTGGGTTCAGTCAAACATACCCTTTAATGCTGTTTGCCTCCGCGAATGTCAATATTTCGTCGAACAGCTGTGCGATTTCTCGTCCGCATACAACATCGTAGGCGGCAGCTGTATAAATAATCCACATTGGCTTTGTCTGCACTGCTCTGTTGTTTGCGTGAGGGCCGTTCAGAGAAGCCATCTTACATCCCCGTTCCCAATCATACAGTCCTGCACAGCAGCCCTCAGCCACTGACAACACACTGGCTGCAATTTTAAACACAGCCCAAAGAATCATCCATTGGGAGATTACTGGATCTAGAACGTTAGTCATTATGATAGCCAACAGGATCTCGCTTATTGCTGCATTTACCAGGCATACGTGATAGAATGAATAATAATATAAATAAGTATTTTTGAAGCAACTGGGGGACAGCTTTAACTTATTTTTTAATTCAATTTAGCAGTCAGGCTAACTGGATTAGCCTGCTTGTATATGTGCCTTGCAATAGACTGGCTCCCTCTGCAGGTTGTACCCCAACATTGCGCCCTGCACTGCCTGGAATAGGCTTCAGGTGACGCCTATTTTGAACAGCCGATAGTGAGTGTCAGGTGGCTCGGTGGATAGCACTACAGCTTTATACCTGCTGTGCTGCGAGAGGTGTGTGTGTGCAGTCTGTACGTTCTACCTGGTGTTTGCACCAGTTTTGTCCCGCAGTTGAAGATGCAACGAATCGCCATGGCTAAATTGCCTGTAGCATGACTGTGTGTGTGTTCGACAATGGACTGGCATCTCATCCGCGGTGCCCCAGCTTGTGCCCTAGACTTACTGGGACAGACTGAAGGCGCCAACCTGAGCCCCAGAAATGGATAAACAGTTGGAAGATGGATGGGTTGAATGAAAATAGCTGCTGTTTCTACCTGCAATCTAGCCCACCCTGTCAAAAAACTCTCTAATAACCAGAAGTGGATAGTTCAGTTCCAGAAAGTAAAAATTCAGACCAAGATTTTGTTTCAATGAACCAGTTGAGTAAATAAATTATAATAATAATAATAATTTTTTTTATAGGAGCCTTTTGGGTCACTCAAGGACACCTTACAACATTCAGGAATAGTCACATAACACACAGTATAAACAGATAAAATCCAGTTAATAATTATAGATAATGCGACACATTGTTGTTATTAGTTGAGATGGATAGTTTAGGTCCAGAAAGTAGAAATCCTGACAAATATTTTGTTTCAACCAACCAGTTGAGTATAAAAAGTCAGTCACAGAGTACTATGTATACTTAGTAACTAAAACCTATAAAACACCCAGCTGAAAAGAGTTGGCCTGTAACTGGAGTTGACAGAAGAGCATGTGGACAAGCAATAATCTAAATGGAGCCTATTATCATATCAAGAGCACTCACAAAGAAAAATAATCATTCATAGACAAAAATATCTAAAATCACAGCTCCACGCACTTCGCTGTCAGCTCCAGAAGACGACTATAGGAGGTGATAGAAAGACATTTCCCAGCAACAGAGGGAGCAGATGTTTGGATTCCTGTATTGTGAATTCTGTATTTTTCATGCAGGTTTTAATTCCTCTGGCTACCGTTTCCAGCTTTCCATCATTACCCCTGGCACAACAGCAATCTGAATATTAAATGGCCAGTCTGTTATTAGAAAAAAATAAACAAAAAAACAATGCTCGGTGAAAACAGATATTTTGCACAAACATCAGCAGGTCAACCTGAAAGGTCGGTTCAATATTCACAATCCAATCTCAGAGAGCATGATTGCTCCAACCAGGCAGTCTATTGATATCTCTCCTTCTCTCTTTGATGAGAAACGATGGCTCTTTCCCCAAAGCAGCAGTCCATCCTCTTTGAGAAGGTCTCTGTCCGATTGTCTCGGCTGGGATTTGCCTGATTCTGGGCCCCGGAGTGAGGGCAAAACTTATTTTTTTAATGAAATCTTTACACCACACCTTTATCTGTTCTGCAAATCTTTTTTTGAGCTTTTTTTGACAAGCTCAGCTCTTTAGTCACCAAGACATCTGCTACTCCCTGCAGTTCCATCAGGTAAAAACACAACATCAAGTTTGAGATACTATGAAAATGACTCTTATATGTTGGCTCATCACAAGAAATGTTGCTTCATCACAAAAGCAGAATGACTTCCTAAATTCCTTCATAATAATTCCCCTAAAAGGACCGAAAATAAACAATTCCTTGCTATTTGCTCTTTTATGACCCAAATAGCCGGATACGCAATAACATTAATCACGTAATTTGCTATCCAAGAGTGTATTGATTGATCAGTGTTTTCCTGCAGCAAAAGGCACGGGGATTGCATACTTAACACATTTAGGGCCTCACAAGTTTATATGAGAAATTTTAGGCCATGATTTTCCACAGGGGTTGCTGATGTTCGCTGATCGAGATGGAGAAGCAAGAAAGCATGAACAAAGTCCAACAGAAAAGTAATCTCAGTCTCTATTTGTGATTCATTAAGGCTGTAGCTTAATGCTGAAGTTTCTTTGCTCAATGTAAATACCGTTAAATTACATTGCTACCAAAATCAAGTACACCAACCGACATTCCTTCCAGTCGATAACTGCTTATCCAGGATGAGGCTATGATGGGCTTGGAACTCATCCCAGGAATCAGCAGGCACTCAGCAGGACACTCTCGGCGGTATACCACCCGATGTTTACTAAGCAAAACACCTTTTAAACAAGCTTAATCTTAGGATTAGAATCTACTGCTTTTTGGTTACTGTAGCTGGTGTAACTATGAATCACACTCTGTAGCCAGCTTCTCTACTGGAACACTAGGCACTGCTAGACATACCTGCAGCTCTTCAGTGCAAAATCGAGGTAGCTCCGCCACAGTGTTTATGCAAATGTACTGTCACAAATGCCAGAAGAAACCAAATACTGACCAAACCTGTGTCACCTGAAAAATGATGCCAGTGAGATACATCAAGACTTATTTCCAGTATTATATGCTGAAAGACTTATTTCCCTGGCTAGAAGGACTGATTGAGTCCTGATATGCCACATTCCGGTGTGGGAGGGGTGATGTTATCATGTATGCTGCATGCTGATCAATCTCAGCTTCGCTCTGAAGCAAGTCGACGAAACTGCCGACTTTGGTGTCCGCATCACAGCGTGAAAATGGTAACGAGATAAAGCCATTTTCCACTTTCCGAGAAAACGTAAAATAAATGTCGGTACAGTCAAACATGTCAGCCGGTGGCTAACTGTACTTATGCACTTATGCAGCTGATGCATACAACTTATCTTCTGCTGGCTGCTAATGACCATTGATTGCAATTTATGGCACGCTTGTCTACACATCGTTATCTGCACTTACCGTGGTGCAGCCTCTTGGTGGTGGATAAGGCCGTATCACCCATCCATCCATTTTCCATACCCACTAGTCCTGTTAGGGTCACAGGGATCCAGAGCCTATCCCAGAAGCTATAGATACAAGCCAGGGAATAACCCAGGTCGGGGCGCCAACCCATCGCAGCAATGCAATGCGATATAGTATTTAACACATTGCAAGACCAAGCAAAAGGGATGGAAACATTAATACAGTATCTGTTTCTTTAGATTCTGCTTTTGCTGAATTCACTTCCATTTGTTGTTGACTCGCTCCTGAACCCCCCAAAGGAATTAATGACGTTCATCCCCTTTCACGTTGCTCTCCAACTGTCCTGCAAATCCTTCCTTTCCCATGTGACCTGCTGCTATGTTGGACCCAGAACATCACGACCATCCGTCAACCACATGGTCGATCTGTATTCAGTGTTCAATATAAGCCAGCTAATGATTAATAGTTGATTACACGTTGCATTGATATGGTCACTATTGGGTATAATCTCCATTATTGTGAGGCACACTGACAGTTAATTTCTTAATTACTTAATTTCTAATTTCTTAACAGACACCATGATGAATGAATGAACTTGTAACACTTGGGCTACCGGCCCGATTCCTTGTGTATCAGTTCAGTTTATTGGCTTTAGCTATGCTGTAGATTACACCTTCTGCAGTGACATGTAATTTATTAAAGTGCCAGTTCATCAGTATCAGGTTACGCTGACAGGGACTGCTGATCGAGGAGCCTGACTCACATCGTAACTTTAACACGTAATTAATGACCACTTTATGTTACTATTGTATTTATTGGGAGGGACTGGTTGGCATTACAGTGATTAAGTTGCTGCTTAAAAGCAATAATTGTGATAGATCTACTTTTGCATTTTGCTCCCAACAACTATTCTTTCATCGAGCCGCCAAGCCGTGGGGGCGGTCATTACTAAGATTCGGTACTCATACAAGGATTCAAAGTAAATAAATAAATTCAAGATGAAGGCTGCATTTATCGAGCAGGGATTGTTGTGAAACTGTCATAGTATTGTTCTGATTTTTTTATTTCGAACTGACTTGAATATTTAACGTCCAGCCTGTTATTAGAAAAAAAAACAATACTTGTTTTAAATGTAAAATTCTATGTAAAATGCAATTCATACTAGTACCGCTTCATCCATCCGTCTTCCAGCCAGGGGGGGGGGGTGTGAGGCATACAAATATGTTACTTTAATTAATACTTTAAATATAATGACGACCATCAAGTAATCATACACATATAAGTGATCATCAAAACCATCTGAAGACAAAATTCTAGATTGTTGGATTTATTAATGTCTTTTTTGGCCCCTATATGTCCAAACAGAAAGCTCACATCAACAGTGTCTTCTGCTACATTGTAATTAATAATACACCTTCTAATTAACTGTGGCTGCTGCTTGTGGCTGCTGCTTTCTCTCATTTTACTTACATACAAGTAATCAGAATCTAAGGATACACCGGCAGATTAAAACAAAACAAAAAAAAAAAGAAAACAACGGAGGAAACCACTTGCCTCTACCAACATGTCAGTAACGTGATGCATTTACCGTTGCTCTGTGAGGAGCCCACAAACATTGACAAAAATATGCTGTGCAAACTCATCAAACAAATCGTTCCCACCAATTAGACGCCATATGTGATCAGAGGTACAGCTAAAAATTCTGGGCCCTTGTCATTCAATTTCAATCTCAAGGCCCCCTGAATCTGCCAGGGTATCCATGCCCCTCCTGGACCCATGTATGCAATCTTAGACCAGTGAGATGGGAGCCACCTCAGACTCATGGTAGTTCTATGCTTTTGGGAGTTTTACTTACACAAAAATGTTCTGAGGGCAGAAGGAAAAATGATTGGTTATCTCCCTGAACCTATCAGATAGGAGAGGAGGTGGATCCCAGCAACTAGAGGAGGCAGGACCAAGACATATGATTGGTTGGTCCCGCCTCCTCTAGTTGCTTGGACCCACCTCCTCTACAATCTGATTGGTTATCTCTCTGAACAGATCATTGTTCCTTCTGCCCTCAGAACATTTTTGTGTAAGTAAAACTCCCATGAGCTTGTTCTACCACATAAAAACAAGACAGCTGACTAAAAGCCAGGTCAACATAAGTAAAGAGCCTAGACTGTGTTGATCTGAGGCATTCCATGAAGGAACAGTGACAAATCATAATGTGATATGTCATAAATGTTATGATCAGTATCGCATGACAATTGATGCATAAGGCAATTTTACTGCTTATTTCCATGTTTTTTGCAACAATGAAAAAATCAGAAACCCAGCAGCACATACATTTTGCTACAAGTCAATTACGTATGTGTATACCCTATATTCAGACACAGCGGTCAGTATTATAAGAAATATGTGTGAACAATATGATATATAAAACTGGACCTTTTGGGGTTGGCGGAATATTGATTGTGCTGCATGATTTAATGTTCCTCAGAGGCCGTGTGGACGTTTTAATGAATAATTGGAGCATGGCCCTAAACAGGCAGAAGGGCGCAGCAACCTGACAGAACGGTTTAAGATTAATTATCGCCGCAAATGGAGTAGAACATATTTGGAAATCATGGGGAACCTTGCCTTGCCAGCCGGTGATTAAGTGGGAGGCTGAAGTAAGCAGTGTCTCAAACAGTCACCTTGCTGCACTGGAAAACGCGCAGGAAAGCAGCCGAAGGCCCAGAATCACCAAGATGTAGGGGCAATTCTTAAGGTGAGGGGCATAAGGGGTGCTATAATTCATGCAGAGAAGCCAACCTCATCCATAGCCAATGATATGTTTTGATTCGGTGAGTGACAGGTTATGGAGCACTCTTGGGGCCAATCAGCTTACAGCTGGGGCCAGTACCCCTTTGGCCCCACCCCTGCCAAGATGAAAGCCCGCTGCTATTTTCACAGGTCAACAAGTGGTTCTTTCATGCATGGTCACCAGCAAAAGCAGTAGCTTAAATTGCAGCCTGCTGTATATTGGACATTGAAATCCCACAATTTAAGATTTGAGTGTGAGATTTAAATAGCACAGGCATATAATGTCATTCAGAAACATGCCCCATCGTTTGTTTCATTTACCCAAAGCATTTTGTTCCAAGTGGCTGTCAGCAGATGTTGCTAAAAAAAATCTCACAGTATTTGATATATTGTTCCTGCTCAAATTGCGTGAGGTTTCTCCTGTTTTAAATTTTCGCTACTTTCACAAAGAGTTCGGCCTCAGGCCTAAATGTAGTCGAGATGTCAAGAAAACAGAGAATGCAGTAAGTTTTTTGCAAACTTGTTCCCAGGTACATCTGCTGGCCCACTTTGGCAGTTAGTGAATCTGTGATTAATCTGTCACAGAAGCTGCAGTAGTGTGCCTTGTGGTAACACGTGAAGGCAGTTCACACATGCTTCACTTTTTATCATCATGCAATTGATCAAATAGCATCAATAGTTTGAGTTAAGGGCAGAATCCTGGGGAGGATTTACTGGTCGCTTGGAGCAGATGGGAGGTGTTGCGGCATTGTGTCAGCTGAAAAGTGTACAACTCATTTTTTCTAGAAAAGAAGAACATTTATAAGTAAATCAGATATCCCTTAAAGCCATTACAAATCATATTTGTACAATAATTCATTCTACTTTCTGGAGGATAAACTTATGTTTTCAGGCCTGTTAAAATATTTTAATGATTATTGATTTAATAACAAGTATTTTCTTCAGAATCTTTGTATAAAAACATCCCCCCCACTCCACAGGGCATAGGTTTGGTTTCAGCATTATTAGGGACCAGATCAGCCATCCTAAACACATCATACTCCCACAATATAGGTGGGGATATGTCTATACCCAAACCTATATCCATGCCCCCCCCCCCAGATTATTTTTCAGGCTCGCACAGGAATGCTCACGATGTGGGGGAGGTTAACTCTCTTCAGACCATGGCCTCTCTCATATTTAATTAATGCAAGCAGCATAATGGATGTTTACTAAACAGTGTTGCGTTAGCACGGCGGCGGCTTGCATTAAAAACATTAGCGGCCCTCCCCCCGCAGACCCCGGCAGCCCTTCAGCGGTGCCTGTGCTGACACGAGTAACGCTGCTTACGGTGTCTGCTCCGGTGATTCACAGTTGGGGTTGCTTATGAGTCCTGTAATTTACCTTTCCACCCCGACATACGGATACGCCAGTTGCCCTCGGGTGTCAGAGTAGCCTCTCTTTACAACACTTTTTATTCTTTTTATCTCTTCCGTTATCAGGGACTAACGGTGCTGAACCACATGGCTCTGTTCTGTTTTATGGTTAAATACAGGGTCGACTGAGGTGATGCAAAAGAGCTGTCTGGGTGAGAGTGTTGCACAGCGCCCTCTACTGGGTGACCTTGGGAGGACCGCTGACCCAGAAAGGTGACGAGGCATCGGTCATGTCTGCATCGGCCCGCAATTAATGTTTAGATACAGCGCAGCACTAACTGACACTTCCCATAAAACCTGAATGGCACGACTACATGCGAGTGACATGGGCCACGCCTGCTCAGGGAACTGCTTTACGATCCGTGTTGATAAGGAGGAGGAGAGATGGGTGGGGTTGGTCTCTCAGAACACGCTGCGGGGCATCGTGTCCCTGCGAGTTTGCCGGATGCTACCATGCGCCACAAAGCTCCCATGCGCCATTGCGTTCAACTTAATGTGCTGAATTATCGTGAGCATTGCAGGTGCATGCAGATGGCGCATTTGCAACAGCATCTGGTACAATTTAAAAAAGAAGGGCTTTGTAATGCATAATGGGTGGTGATATATGTAATACTCCATATTAAGGCGCTGGCCATGAATCTCCATTTTGGGGCCGTTGAGTGCAGTTCTGAAATACATCCTTTACTAGCTAATCAGTTATTACTAACTTGTCCCGTTTCTTGATCTAGCAACAATAGCAGTAATGCACAGAACTGCAGGGTATAAATCTCGAAAATAGTTCCTTTTAGATTAAAATTATACACCGCAACCAGGTAATAAGAATTCTTGTTTTTTGAGACCGTCGTTCAGAACAACCCCCTGGTGAATTTCAGCTATTTTTCTGCCCACCACAGTCTCTTCAGTGGGAATAGCTAACAGAATCACACAACAAAAGGACTATACAGGGACTCGCAGTTAATCAGGGAGGGTTTTTCCTTTTCAGGACTTGTGGATGGGGGCAGGCAGTGCCAGTAGAAGCCCAGGTGGGTACCCTACGTGAGCTTCACCGCCCCCGTCCCTTCGCCGGCAAACTTTTCTAAAGTTTGTTAGCATCTCCCCCTCTGAAGATGCCGGCCTGGGCAATTTCCCACCCCCCCATGAGTGCAGGCATGGTTACACCCCCCCTTCTCAAACATGCAGATGCTGTATGTAAGGGGGCCCAATTGAAAAAGTCACTTTGGGGCCCCATTCCCCACTGTAGTGACTATTTGTGCCCAAGAAGGGGGGCCCAAACCCTGGGGGGGTCCTTATATTGTGTCTTATTTGGAGTCATTTTGGGCGTTATGACACACGGCCCTTTTATGGATTTATTGAGTCTGCAATGCAACGATTTTCATTTAATCATGCTGCACACATACAAAGATATTCTTGCATTTTCCAAATATCTTGGAGTTTATGTGTGTTACACCCAGTTGTTCCTCGTTACTCTCGCCAGCCCAAATTTCCAGCCAGCACTGCACCTCTGCTGTAGATGAAAGTGATCCCTTTGCTGCCATGTTTTTAAATGTTTGTCGCTACCCGATCTGTACAGCCTACCCGATCTGTACAGCCTACCCGATCTGTACAGCCTACCCGATCTGTTCAGGTCTGGTTTCATCATAGTGTACACGTGTGCATGCGTGTGCCAGTCACATCACTGATGTCAGGTTTATTTTCAGTGCTTGGGCACACTTAGTGATCACACTAGATCCGTACCATGCCCAAGACCAACTGAGCCACTTGAAAAGGTGGGCCTGGGCCCAACACAGAGCGATCACATAGTCAAACAAACAAAACTTTTGGGGTCAAACATGTTCGGGCACAGTACAGAGTGCCTAGTGTGAGTACACCCTTTCAGGACTGATTGTGATGCCATTACGCTGCAAGCCACTGAAAGGCGAAAAAACACGAGATGGATAAAAGATCAAGAACAGATAGAATAAAGGGCCATTATCCAACAGGCAAAGTGCTGGGATCATCTGCATGATTAAACACCAATCGTATTTCCATTTTTCATGTCGAAATGATTCTGAGGATTTTCAAATATTTTAATATGGACCAATATGTCTGATGTCAATTTATTCAAGAATAAAGCATTCATTTAATATCTCTGTACTAGCATTTTATCTTCACCCTGATTCAATACTGCTGTTCATAGCCTAAGTGAAGTAAGTTCTGTTTGGTCTATTTGGTTATCACCACATACCGGCAAAGCCCTCTGCTTTTGACCTGAAGCAGTAGACAGAAAATGTAATTTCTCATAGTTTTGTTTGCTTCATAGCCTGTATGTTGTTCATTTAAGATTCAGTCATATCTGGTTGTCAAAGGTTCTCTAAAGAGAGCACTGGATGTCAAAGATGTGGTCGGAAAGTGATTAAAATTTTACTCAGAGAGATCCATGCTCGTTAACCATTTACAACTCCTACACCTAAAGTGGTTAAATAACTATCAGACTATAAGCTAACATGTATGTCTGTCCCCGAGAGGAATATCATAAAAGATGAGGGAGACACACAAAACTTCATGTTGTGTAAATAGTCTAAGAAAGAAAAAAATCTCTTTAGTATTCCCACAGATGAAAACATTTTCAACATATGACTGATTTAAACCACTTTATCATTTAAACCAAACTATAACCATATTTAACCATTTTTAAAACAGTATTTGCCCCTCAAGGTTGCCAACTCTCATGTATCAGACACTCACGCTATCTGACTCTCAGGCTCACACGAGAAATCTTTATACTATTCCATTATAAACCTAAAATTAGCTGCATCAAAAGCGTCGGGGTAGTTTGCAAACCCCACAGACTATTTACAAGTTAATAAAACATTTACATTCATGTAAATGAGTGTACAGAAGTGTCTCGAACTGAAAATCTCACTCCAGCCGGCTGACCAAAGTCGGGGATCTAAGTGCCCCTTATGTGTGCAGCCGACAATTATCATTCCAAATTCTGTGCCTCTCGAGAGGAAGATGCAGTATTTCAAACTTACCTATTTTGCCTCACAGGGACGTACATAATAAAGTACCTCTAATCTAAATCGCGTGTGAGTGCAGATTTGAATTTCACAGAGCATCACATTCTGCAGCTTCACTATCAACTGCTGTGTAATTCATGCTATAAAATTATTCGGTCTCTTACAAATTGTTCTGGGTCAGGATGGAAGAAATAAATATTTTTTTATATATTACTTTACATTATTAGCAGCTAATGTATTATTTATCACCCAGATATTGTTCTGCTTGTATTTTAATAAGACTGTTAATGTTTTCCTGCTTTTCATAAAACGGCCAACAGCTGAAGTTACAGTACACAAATGAAGTGAATCAGCGAAACAAATATTAATATCTTTATCCGCGGAAGCGAGCGATTTAAATGACGCGGCACATTTCGCCGGTCGAGTTTGCGGAACTGGGGGATCTCGGGGATGAGGCCGTTTTCACAGCTCACGTCAGTCCCGGGGATTTTGACATGCTGGAAACCCGTGACAAGTTACTTTCAGACTTTCAGTCGCGGACGGATTAGCTGGAGCACTGCGGCAATGCTTGACGGAAGAGCGAAACAGCCGATGATTTTTAAAGCAAGAACGAATTTGAGAATCTAATTTTTTGCAGGGTAGCTTCATGAATTAAGCAAATGATAAAAAAAAAAAATATCCGGGGAAATAAGAAGTATTATGTGACATACATATGCATCACAGCAATGTATAATAATAATATACCCATTTATAGAGCTGAACACTTAAATGCCGAAAATCAAGTTGGGCGCCTATATGAATCACACTCAGCTAGGGCTACAGCAGAACCGCATTTCCCGGACCCGGGTGCCACACTAAGGTGCCTTTAACCCGCTGTCTTGACTCCTACCCGTCGCTGACTACTCAGCATCTCGGAGTGATACACAGACTGAACGATTGGCTTTGTGCGAAAGAATCGGTCGCTTCATCGGATATAAAAATTAGAGAAACGAACAGTATCATCTCATTTCTGCAAAAAAATTAAATAAATAAAAGTCACGAGGACTTAAAAACATGAAGGCGGTGAGCTTACACCAGGCACATAGTCACAAAGTAAACTAATGATGGAGACCACTTCACTGATAATAAAGGCATAAATGAACGAGCATTGACAGTGTCAAACAAAGCATGCAGACTATGCCAGGACAACACAAATTAATATGACAGGTGCCCAAAGAAACAATTAATGCACAATAAATGTCCAAATGGGACTGGTTCAGAATGAGTACCACCCCCAAAAAATTCTCAGCAAATCTGCTGTTGTATGCTGAATATTATACATTTCTACCTTATTTATTGAATATTTTACCACATTATCTATTTCCACAACTGTTCCGGTTTCTTAATAGCTTGAAATCAAGGAGACATTATTAACTCAATACACTTAAGACTATTACACTCTGATTCAATTGATCATTGTAATTATACATCCATCAGACTAATTCTTCAACGTCATTAACCTTGCCAATCTCCTTCTGCAGGAATTACCATCTGTTCATTCTACAAAGATACACCATGATAGTTAATTGTGATTTATTATTATTTTGACTGAAAGTCCCCTGCAGTGAAATGTTTTTTGACACTGGTGTGTAAGTACCTTGTGATGGGCAGGCATCCCGACCTGGGTGTCCCCCAGTGCATGCTGGGATGGGTTCCAGGCTCTCTTTCAGCCCACATCGGATAACCCGTTATGAAAAAGAGACAGCATGTGAATTCCATTCATCAATCAAAAACTGCTTTTACACTCTTTTAATTGCTCTAAAACCACACTTTATCTAAATCATAATTTCACCTCTCCAGTACCTCAGAACTCATATATGCAGGGATATTTATAAATAAAACTTTGATTGACAGTTGATGTTTCTCTGCAATGAACTTGTTAGCAACTGACAACTGTCTAGCGTCAGCAGAGGACAGCTGAGAGGGCTCTGTCAGATAAATAAAGCGCAATGCGGAAATAAAACTGGATAAAAACAATAACTTGGCATTCCAGTTTCAAGTGTAATGGATACTGTTTGCTGGTTTTTTGCAACCAGTTGCTGATGGAACTTATTAGCCTAGCCAAGCAAGCTAACTAGTAATCAATTACGTGATTAGCCAAATAAAACGTGGGTATGCAAATGCATGCATCACCTCACAGTTATGTTTTGCTTGATAAACTGCTGGGACAGTATCAGACATTATGAGGGTCTTTTATTGCTCAATTCTGTTTGGCAGACAGGTTTGCTATTAATGTCCTTAAAATACAGCCTCTTTGGCTCAGCCGCATGTGTAAGTATAGGGAAAATCTTCCGGATCTCCACTAACATCAGCTGGCATGACATTTTGTGGAGTTACAGGGAAGCCATTTTCAATTAACATTTATTATCAATTTGCAATTGCACCCTGATTGTAACAACTGTTCAAATCGGAAACCTGAGCTGAACACATCTGTGACACCATGATTAAATTATCAAGCATGTTGGGGCATCTTCTGAACAAATTTGAAGTTTGGTAGCTCCTCCTCAAAAACACAGAATTCTAGGAGTTTGCAAGCTATTGATCCTGTCCTGTTCCCCTCAGTCTTGTCCTGCACCTGTTGTCCAGCAGGGGTCTCCCCTGCTTGCCACCCCATATCCCCAGTCAGTCACACCTGCCCCTCAAGTAGCCCTCATTGGACGTAATTACGACCCTCATGTGTGTCGTTTATAGCTTGTCTTTGTGATGCCCTACACCTGTTTGTCGTCAGAGTAAATTCGGTACGTGTCCATCCTCTGCTCCCTAGTTTCTCGTCCAATCTCCTCGTAAGACCTAGTAGGCACCTACCACAAGCTGTAATCCTGGGGTCTCCAACTCCAGTCCCGGAGAGCTACTGTCCAAGCTGGGTAGGACTAATGGACAGTAGCTCTCTAGGACCGGAATTGGAGACCTCTGCTGGACTCTCTCCAATAAAGTTACCTTTGGGGTTTAACCATCAACCAGGCCAACTTGGAGTTTCTTTGCACCTTCTGGTGTTGTTGGGACGTGACACTATCATTACAAACATGAAAGTAATATTCAGATTTCAGTCAATACCATCTATCCATTTTCCAGCTTCACTTCCATTTCCAGGCTGGAAACTGTCCCAGGCAGCAGAAGGAACAAGGCAGGGCAGCAGATGATCACACATTATGGGCAATAACCCTGGAGGTGAGAGACAATAAGCTACCCACTGGGCTACCACAGGGCCCCCTTTAAATCTCCGCTAAAAGAATTACCTCCGCCACCATTAGGTGCTGTGTACAAGCATATGCCCCAATAGTAACCAGGATCACCAGGGGCAGAAAATCTTTGTGATTAATATGCCCAAAGCCCCCCCCCCATTTTGTGTCATTTGGCACTGTGTTCACATCCTGTTGTTGGCCGTTTTGTCGCTAAGCTCTTGCTGCTTCACACTGAACGAAAAGCCGTCGACAAGGCAACAATGAATCTGTGGGAAGGCCTGGGTGATCCAGGGAGTGTGTGGTGAGCCCAAGCCTTGGTGCAGAGCTGCCCTTTTTGGGGACAGATGGGGGGGGGGGGGGGTGATAGCATGAGAGGAAGAGCTTTGGGTTTAACCACAAAAGGAAAATGCTGTTTTGGAAAGGAAGAGGAGAACAACCTGTGGTTCTGAGTGACTTGTGCCACCATTACGCTACCATGTACAGCTCCTATCACATTTAAGTACCCAAAACAGAGGCACACAAAGCCACTTCCCCCAACTAAATCAGGCTAGGCCTTGAGGTTATTCAGGGATGAGGGTTTAAGACAAAATTTACATTTAGATACATCAGAATGCATCAGTCTGCCTTTTTTGCATACGTTATATACAGTGTGAAATGCTGCAGCCATTATTTAGCAAGCCGTAAGCAGTTTTTTTAGCTAACATCACACAACATAAAAATTCTCTTTTCTGCTTTAACTTACCCTGTAACCACTGGTTTTAAATCCGAGGAAGAAATAAAGCCAGGAGGAGATGAAGTTGGCTTCAGCCATGCGCTCATCCTTCTAGGCCACACCTACTGTAGAAGGGTCTCACCAAGGTGAGTCTCTCTCCCTGTGATCGTCTGACATCTCTCCATTCTCCGTGGCAGGCAGGAAATGAAAAAAACATGGCCAGTCACGTGAACCCAGGCCCCTGCTCTTGTGAGGACTTCTCTTGGTTCCGGTCCATTTTCACAGCGGCGTCTCGCTGGAAGAGCTCCTGGTTCTGACCCGCCAGGAGCAGACAGGATTCATGATTCTATCCCTGTCCCACCTGATTGTGTTCTCCAAAATAAATAAATAAAAACAATATTGTGTTTCAAAGTGCAGCCTCTAAGTCAGAGTTGACAATGACCCAGAAAGAAGGCCAAATCCAGATCGAATTCCAAAAGTTATAGTCCAAATTTCATTGAGCAACAGTGAGAAAAATTCCCAGATACGAAACAAGTTGCAGAGCTATGACACCAGTCTATATGGGGCCTGAATTGCAAAGCAAGGTTCACCGGTTTGCTAGATAACTTGTTGGATTTAAGGTACCCCAGATTAAATGGACTTTATCTCTGTTGACTTACATTTAGCTCAGACTACCTTAAATCTGACAAGTTACCTTGCTATCCCGAAAATCTAGCTTTGTGATACAGATCCCAGGTACACAGAAGCAGGCTAGTCACGAAACAAACACTCAGGAAGGTGCAAGCGCTCAATACATGATAAGGAGTTAACTGATAATCCAGATGTAGTTAATCTGATCCAGTTAACCAGATTGATGACCTACAGGTGTGCCTAGTATTCAGGTAAGGCACTGACGGAGTGTGGAGGGATGCAAAGGCATAGACTTGATCTCATCATTGGTTGGGCCCAAATCAGCCCCTGTATCCCATATAAACACTTTACTCTAATTGAATTGTTAGGGAAATGTCTCCACCTTTCATGCCCAAATCTACACCCCTCAGCTGGATAGATGCTCTGCTTGATGCAAGTGTGCCGAAGTCAAAAATAAAACCATGACATATATCACTGACCCAGAAAACGTTGTTAGTTTTACTGTATATATGCATCTGTAAACTTAAGGATTATATAATAAATAGGTGTAGTTTTGAAATGCTGTATGGATGAAAGTCCACCATACCCACAACAGGGATACCCCACAAGGTATCATCAAAGAGAAATTAAACATGAATTGTGGCCTACTTCATCATATCCTCAACATACGAAAATAGACTTCTTCATTAAATGAACATGAAAACGTTCATTGTGATCTCTAGGGTAAAGCAAACTTTTATTGTAAAATCCCACACAAACATTATGCTGGCTCTGCCTCTAGCTTGAAAAAAAATAGATAAAATTTCTTTTAAAATAAGGCTGTTGTCAGATGGGACTGAAGGAGTTGAAAAGCGGGGGGGCAAATTAACACTTGCAGTTTGAAATCTGGTAGCTTCAGCTGAAACATATACAGTTAACGTGGCCAGAAGCTGTCACTAAATGCACAAGTTTGTTTCTTGGTACTGCTGATCCATTTTACTGTCTTGAAGTCTGTCCCAGGAGGCACAGAAGAGATGCGCGGCATCTCCTGGATGGCATGTGGGTTCATTAGAGCGTGCAAGTATTGACACACTTTTGTCCAAAGCGACGTACAAGTGAGGATCGAAACGCAGCGTCAGACAGTGTCCCGGGGCATGTTGAGGTTAAGGGCCTAGCTCAAGGGCTTAATGGTGACATGGTTTGCTTTATATATAGCTTACTCGTTTGTGTACTTTTTACATCTTTTATATATTATTTATTTCATATCTGTATTGCATCAGCTTAGGAAGTCGCCAACGTTATGTGTGTAACACAGTGACAATAAAACCTTTGAGTCGTGAATCCTTGCTTCACACTGCCAGCCATACATACAGACACGTCAGATATACAGTCATCAAGGTAACTGGGGAGAATCCCATTGACTGTGGAACCCCATGCAAGCCAAAAACATGGGGGGTATTGAAACCTCACAAAACATAATACAGTACCCAGCTACCATGCTTCCCCACATAAGCAATTATGCAATAAATCCTGACACTTAGTCCATCGGCATTTCAAAGGATGACATTTGAAAACAACAGGACTCTCGAAAGGTCCCTCTCTGTGAAAGCGGTGGTGAATAACAGCTATTCTTATGTGTCCTTTTTCACCGAAGGTTACTACTGCAGGCCGGTGAAAGTGTCGGAGATCCCGTACGCAGACAGACGGATGACAGACGGCTTCTGTGGAAGCTGCCGGGCAGCTGACGTGGAGCCGCAAGGCTGCGCTTCATACCGCGCCGAAACGCTGCTGCTGTTTGGCAGGGGGCCTCACGTGGAAGACATGGGGCTGTAAAATCAGCAGTGGGAGGCAGCTAGTGTACGACAGTCATGCGGGTCACTGGGAGCTGAGCTCTCAGCATGTTTAAGAAACTGGAAGCCACAGTTAGGGTCCCCAGAAAGTACGTTCAACAGCCTGTTATTAATCTGAATGGCTCGAGATCACGGAGGCGGCCGAAAACCCATTCCGCTGTCCCGTTCTCGTCGGGACACATGGAGGGATCAATAAATAAATTTAAAGTGAGCCAAAGGACCAGAATAGATGAGGGAATAGCAGCACGGCGAAGCTCTCAGCGGGTACGACCAGCCCCTTCTTGTTCTTGTTGGCGTATCTGTAACAGGAAGAGGGAAAAGAGGAATGGCTCGTGGTTACATAAGCAGCCGTTGGGGGAAAATGTCCGAAAGCATCTCAAAGTCCCATGAGCAAGCAGCCAGGGACACGTAGACGGAGCGTGACCCACAAGGGAGGGTGGAAGGATCACTGCACGTCTCCCAGAGCAATATCTGACAGGATGACGGTACCCCATGGGCAGATGCAGCTAATGATCAGGCAGGGAGCAAAATGATGTAATTATTTCTCCGTCATTCCACCACTTCAGGGTAGTGGAGGGTGGATTGTGTGCAGGGTGCAGAATGAAAACTTCATCTGCATGTTTCAGGGCTGCTTTTTGTCAGCTAACAAGAACGGGGAACTTCAGGCTAAAACTTGGGGATAATTTCAGGACACGCTATTACTGTTACTTTATATCTCGTACCCTTAGTTTATACCTCATACTGTCAGCGTACAACTCATACCTTCAGCTCATTCTTCATATCTTTAGATTAAACCTCATACCTTTAGCCTATACCTCATACCATTAGCTTACTGTATACCTCATACTGTCAGCGTACAGCTCATACCTTCAGCTCATTCTTCATATCTTTAGATTAAACCTCATACCTTTAGCCTATACCTCATACCATTAGCTTACTGTATACCTCATACTGTCAGCGTACAGCTCATACCTTCAGCTCATTCTTCATATCTTTAGATTAAACCTCATACCTTTAGCCTATACTGTACCTCATACCTTTAGCTTATACCTCATACTGTCAGCGTACAGCTCATACCTTTAGCTCATTCTTCATATCTTTAGATTAAACCTCATACCTTTAGCCTATACCTCATACCATTAGCTTATACCTCATACTGTCAGCGTACAGCTCATACCTTTAGCTCATTCTTCATATCTTTAGATTAAACCTCATACCTTTAGCCTATACCTCATACTATTAGCTTATACCTCATACTGTCAGCGTACAGCTCATACCTTTAGCTCATTCTTCATATCTTTAGATTAAACCTCATACCTTTAGCCTATACCTCATACCATTAGCTTATACCTCATACTGTCAGCGTACAACTCATACCTTCAGCTCATTCTTCATATCTTTAGATTAAACCTCATACCTTTAGCCTATACCTCATACCATTAGCTTATACCTCATACTGTCAGCGTACAACTCATACCTTTAGCTCATTCTTCATATCTTTAGATTAAACCTCATACCTTTAGCCTATACCTCATACTGTCAGCGTACAGCTCATACCTTTAGAGTTAACCTCATAACTGTAGCATACACCACATAGTTAGCTTGCATCTCATACCTTCAGCTTACACCTCATTCTGTTAGCTTATACTTTATACCATAAGCTTATACCTCATACCGTTTGCTGAAAGCTTGTATATCTAGTGGATTTGGTTTCACAATTGTTTTTTTTTGTAAAAATTAAGTGTACATAATGCATGTATGCAGTCCAATTTAAATACAACTCACACTGTGTAAAACATGAATATTGCAGTAAAATTGTATTTGAATGTTTGAAATACATGTTCAATTTTATAATATTCCCCCTGCGGGATTGTTCTCCCTGCTTCTCAGTTTGGCAGCATTGGGCGAGACAGTATTCTGAAAAAATATCTGAATTGCTTCAGGGACTCAGCAAAACCAAGAGTAACTGGTTTTATTTTATTTTTTGCTAAAACATGCACTGCATGCTACGTCAGCTAACAATACTGGCGATGTTTTGAGCAGGCCTCCTCAGGATCTGTCCGGATGACTCTTAACGATTGTTTTTTGTAGGCAAGGATGATTCCATTTACAAGTGACCTGGACATAATTAACGCAGAACAATACCACGGGAATCTGCAGAACCCGGGAGTTGGTATAGCAGAGTGCTGTCAATGAGAAGAGCTTCCAGAGGGAAAATTTGTATATTGTTTCAAGACTGATAACCAACCAAAGGTATGCTTTTTCTTGGCAAGGTCACACAGTTATGATAGAACAGATTACACATGTCATTCAGTATGTTTGGTTTTTAGGCCAACGGGGCTGGTAGAGATTACAGTTTTTTCCCAATTGCTAAAACACATTTCTCTGAAGGTGCCCTCAAATTCTCAAAAGTGTAAACGCAACATCATAACATCCCACTCAACTGTGCAAATCCCAGATTTATAGCCCAAAAGCAAATAGTCAACTCAAAATCATTCACTATGTCACTTAAAGCACATATTTCACTCAGATGACACATGAATATTGCAGGGAGTTGCAAAATGATCACACACACAATGATCGCGAAACACAGCAAGGATCAATTCAGAAAACTTCATACAACCTGGAACCATATATTCCAAATTTATCAAAGTTTCCATTCATGGTACAATACACAACACACAATATTGAAAGTGTACAAAAACACCACATGCAAGATCCATCCATTGACCAACCTGCTTATCCTACTGGGTTGTGGGGGGTCTGGAGCCCATCCTGGAAGCAATGGGCACAAGGCAGGGAACAGCCCTGGATGGGGGGCCAGCCCATTGCAGGGCACACACACCATTCACTCACACATGCACACCTAAGGGCAATTTAGCAATGCCAATTAGCCTCAGCATGGGGGAAACTGGAGTACCCAGAGGAAACCCCATGACGACATGGGGAGAACATGCAAACTCCACACTCATGTGACCCAGGCGGAGACTCGAACCCAGGTCACAGACGTGTGAGGCAACAGTGCTAACCACTGCACCATCATGCCACCCCACAAGCAAGATCATGTTTCAAATATTTTATTTTTCTCAAATGCATTGCTCCAAAATCAACAGCGTATAAACTCATGAACTAGGAAAAAAAAGTTCTATCCAGGCAGCAAAGAACATAAAAGAAAAGAAAATGTGCATGAAGCTAGTAAATGAATGTTACTGTAAATACTGTACGTTACAGACATTATTCATCAGCTTCATGTCTCTGGGCTGGGTCAGGTCACAAAGCCTCATCCACATCACACAATATGTCTACTCTTCTAAGGCAGTGAGGGAAGTATGCTCAGCTGTGTCTTATCCAGGCTGAGATCCCCACAGGCTTCTTCCATTGCCCACAGAAGATTCCCTCCTTCATAGGGATTCTTCTATGGGGTTGAGAAATGGGAAGTTTGCTGTCAGGAGTACATTAGAAAACCTGGGATGATCAGTGAACCAGTTACGTACAGCTGCGGCTCTGTGGAAACTGACATTGTCCCAAATCACAATGTATTGTGACAACTCTGCCCCCATTTTGTTGTTGTTGCTCACCATTTGATCAAGGAAATTTAACAGATGTGTTGTGTTGTAAGGGCCACGAATGGCATGGTGGTGGAGATCCCCGCGTTCACTTGTGGCTGCACACATGGTCACATTTCCTCCCCGCTACCCAGGAACTTCCACAATAGCCCACTGTTCTATAATGTTGCAGCCTCTTCTTCTTCTTTTGGTGTAGTTACTGTATATCCAACCTCATCAGCAAAGATATATTCATGTGGCTGGTCACTGGCATCAAGTTAAAAAATTCTGTAGGAAGAAAGGACAAAGGTAAGCACACTGTACAGGAAAAAGTTGGAATTTAGTGCATGTTCACTAAATCAGTACCGTATTATTTACTGCATCAGTGTGAGGTTGCAGTGATCTTACTTGTACATATTGCAGCAACTGGGTCTTGATTCATTCCGAATTCCTTTCAAAAGGGACCTTATACACCTGCTTCATTTTATGCTGTTACAACGTAGTATGTAGTTATTAGTACAAACGCTGATGTGATTTATACCCTGGAATGTTTGCTGATCCTCTTTGACTCTGCTCTGAATTTCCCTTAAGCGAATAATGTTGTTGGCCACAACCATATTAATTATATCTTATTCTTGTTCATCTGACAGGAGTCGTTGTCTGCCTTCACCAATGAATATTGTATCCAGTGTACAAAAAACATGGTGTGATGTCTAAGTATAGAATCATTTATGTGTAGGATCTCTCCAGTTGTTGCAATATGAACATTTTGTAACAGCTCCAAGAAAACTGTTCCTGTAATTATGCAATGTAAGTCTGCTAATTGTCATAAAGTTAAAGTGCTTTACCTACTCTCATTGTCAAACCATGGACAAGCACATGGTCAACCACAGTTGCACGAATATCATCTGATATTACAGTTCTTCGCCTTCCTCTCCCTCTTCCAGCTCTGTCTGTCTCCATCATAGATTTATTGAAAAACAACCATTGTAAACACACACACACACACACACACACACACACACTGTCATTTACAAGCAGTTAGTAGGTGAGCATTATGTGTGAAGCAATTTGACCCACGGTGTTTTCACATGGAGTGTTAAGTGCTAGTTGATTTTAAGTTTTGAGCCGTTGTGTTTCATTAGAGAGATTAGTGTATTCTGATTGGTTGTTTGGTGATAATTGTGCTTTGCCAATGGGGTTTGTGTTTCATGATCTGCTGAAATGGTGCAACCAATCTTTGATATGACACTAACGACAGGAGCAGTGTTTAATTCTGGGAATAGTGTGGTCATTTTGAGGACTGAATTAAAGCATATGGTCATCCAGCTTAATGTTCATGACATAGTGGTTTTAGCAATTGGGAAAAACTGTAAGATGACAAATTTGTAACTGCTAAGGTTAAACACTCAAATTCTGGGAAATGCAGTGCCATCAATCCCTTGAGCAAAGATCATCTCTGGTCAACATCTGGCAGAATTACAGTTTTTCTTGATAGCTTTGGAGCATTTCTCCAATGACAATTAACATTTGCAAAACAACGAGTGTAATCCCCACAGCATAATGTCAGTCCTGCACAGCAGAATGTCATTTCTCATTGCTTCACATAAATTTCCAAATGTTTTAGTACATATATGCAATTGGTTCTGGTTATCAACTGTGATCATTCAGCACAATTTTCAGCTGCTTTGGTCAAAATAGGTTATGTATACATTATGTATACATATTGGTTTTACACCCAAAATGTATGTGATCATCATGTTAGCAAAACCATGGTGTTGTACTATATATTCATGAACTGTTTTGAGAAATGCTCCTATAGTCTTGAGAATGAGAAGTTCATTTAATTTGTCAAAGCAGTTGAGAAAAACTGTAACACATCAGGCATCAGAATCTACTTGGTTCTCGATGACAGCAGCTACTTTAACGGAGTTAAACCAGTTGAGTATGAATATGGGCAAGTGGAGTACGAGTATGGGTAAGACGGAGTATGAGTATAGGTCTTCCTTGTGTCACAAAGGATAAACCCTTCAAGGGACTCTTCAGATGACGAGGTCATCACAAATCATGTGTGTAGACCAGAGGTTTAGGGCTTCTATCTGCAATGTCATGGGTTCAAAAACAATCACATCCCTGTTGGGCCCTTGAGCAACACCCATAAACCCAATAGCTCTAACCTCAAACTTGTAAGGACACAGCTGACAGTTACAGCGGTCACCGTGTAACCGGCAATGCATTAGTGCTTCAAGCTACAACCTGTGTTGTGACGGGGCTAATTGAACCTGTCAGTCTGTCACGGAAAAGGGGACCACATCCAGATCTGTGGGTGAGTGTGTCAACCTATCTGTGGGGAAAAAGTCGCTTTCTTAAGCAAAAAGACAGGTAGGGGCGGTAAAGCCCCTAAGGCTCGCGAGAGTCCTTAAGAGGGAGTCCTTAAGAGGGAGTCCTTAAGAACTTTCAGTCCAATTGTTTTCTTGGGGAGGTGTAACATCAATGCTCTCTTCAGTAGCACTTGCTGCAATACCATTATTATATTGACCACCGGTGTTTTCCTTGCCACATGTTGGGATCGTGCCTGAGCAGGAAGCAGCTTACAAACTGTGACATTGTAGGTACAACTTTCAAATCTGCCGACTCACACAAGCCGGCACAGGGAACAGACTCAATGATGGACTTTGGCTTTGGCCATGACCAGCTTATACTTTGCTTTTAGCATGCAGGCCCATTCTTTCTATGGGGGGGGGGGGGGGGGGGGGGCAGGTTTTTCTCCCTATTGAGGAGTTTTTGGTTCCTCTCATCATTCTTTCTCTCTCTCTTCCCTTTTCCCTGTTTCATATGCTATTCTGTATAAATGATGAAATAACATGCTACATACCCATGTCGAGCACCTTAGGGCGAATTTGGTTGAAAGACACTATATAAAAATAAACTGAATTATATAATATAGTGTAAGGAATCCACAGTGGGAAAAAAAAACTACCAAATGCCGAACTACTGCTGTATTGTTACCTGACATGAGGAGCAGCAGAAGGAGGAGCAGAAGATCTGGTAGCAGCTGATGATCCAACATAATGTTCCACTTACTCTGTACTCCTTCGACTGCTAACATAGCCCTGGTGCTTCACAGTTTTCCTGTGCCGTAATTCCCCTTGTACCTACTTTTAATGTCTCTTGACATATCTAGCATCTTAAACTCAAAGAAATTGCTTGTTGATCTCAATCAGCCTCAGTATTTCTCATCCTCCAAACATATTTCGAATTTGCATTCTAACATTTCTTCTGGGCTGCTTTTCACCTCGTCAGGATTAAAGTTACAGGACCATACATAAAAATGCAAGGAACATGTGAAATGCAAATCGGCAAAAAATGAATAAATCATGCAAATTTGATTCTGGTTGTATTCAGTAGGTATGTCTGCTCAACTGGTCGCTAGGCAGCATCTTGGAATTTGATACCCAATAGTAAGGAAAAAACGGTATTTTCAGGCATTTTATGACCTTTTTGAAATTTCAAAGATCTAATTTATGACTTTAGGGATGTGGGAGAATCCTGTGTAAGGAACCTGCATCGTTCCTCATTGGATCCCCTCCAGGTATGTAAATGGAGACAGACACTTTGGGCAGACAGGGCAGTAAAAGCCTTCTGCACGCTCTTGCTCTGCTTTTGTTTCTGTTACGGTTTTGCAGAACAAGCCTTAGTGGGGGGACCAGCTACGGCAGCTGGACCGTCCTTGTAACTTATCATTACAACGGCTCTCATCTTGCCATGACGTTGATGCCTGGTTTTCAGTTTTAGCAGCAAGCTACAGAAATAGCTTAAAATAATCACAGTTTGTGCCAGAACAGTGAGAATTTGTGAACACCCTACAAAGGGACGGTGAACCCTACAGGAAACAATCACAGAATATTCATACGAACACCACTCACCAGTAGTATTGCTGGATAACTTAAATCTTGGTTATATCCCATGTGCTTTTAGAACACATATTTGTAACAAATTGCAAATTAATGTTAGGTACATTTGGTGTAATGCATGTGTTTTTTTATATGAGCTAGGAAGCTGGAAGAAGCTAAGATCATCTCACACCATCTAAAAGTAACATGAAAGCAACTGATTTTATTTAATAAAATTAATCTTACACCTGCTGCATGCTATATCAATCTATTGATGGTCTGAGATTTCCACTGAGGTAATGCAAAGCTAAGGTGAATGAATATTGATGTTCGGTCTAGGATTTAGCAGGAACTTGCTTTAAAAAGCCTTTAGAACAGTATAGGAACAAATTACCCACCAGAGTTAGAGGTTTTGATCAAAGACCAAATGAAAAAGACACTTTATATATTCAGCAAAGTGTATTTTGCACCCTGTACTGTATGTTCACTGACACCCAGTGTTACTATGTTTTTCAACACAATATGTTATATAAGCAAAAGTTTTTTGAAGTTTTATTTGTAGCTACTATTCATTATTTGTAATCTTATTCATTAAATGTATACTATTTTGCACGTATAAATTTAAATTTGGTATTGATTAAGTAAAGCACAGGTGAGTAAAGAGTAGCTGCAGTGAAACATTTTCACAGGGTCTGGAAGGATAATACAAAATATTTGAACGGTATGAATTCCTAATACCACTTTTTATTGCTAAGGACTGTTCTCCCAAAACAGCATGTCCAAGCATACAAAACAGTATAAAACCTAAAGCTACAAAAACCCAATATCGCCTTGGTTCTCACCCCAAATGTCCTTGGCATAATCTTTGTCCTTTAAAGCTCAGTACTCTGTCTCCCTCCTAATCACGTAGTCCCTTGCACAGTCACAGGATTCATTGTCTTTGTATTTTCCACTTTCCACTTCGCAGTCTGTTTTTATACTTCCATATAACAAAACTATGAAATGCAACTTGATTTTATTCTCACACATCGTAATTTGTATGTCTGCCTGGAATGACACAAATTCTCTTTAGCCGAGCAAGGAAAGGAACTAAAGAATAGCTACACAAATGTCAGGATTGTGGCAGATTGCCTTTACAGAGAGATGCTGCCTCACCTATCTCCTAATCAAGCATTCTGGCATTTCTCCCATCAGAGATTACCGTTTGCTATTTCTTCTGCCCTGAAAACATTTTGCGAAAAAAAACACTTCTTAGCGACCGTGATGGCATAGTATGTCATCCAGATGACATTTTAGAGAAACACACACACATGCACAAACATACATATGTACACATGCGCACACGCATACATACACGTATTCATATGTCTGTGGGGACCATCCATTTATTTCTATAGGAAACTCTAATCCCAACAATGACAACCTTAACCCTACCCGGCTCTAACCTTAAACATAAGTAACTAAACAAAATACAAGACTTTTGGCATGTTCTGATTGCAGTCACAGATCTTTGTGGGGACCTGAAAAATGGTCCCCATGATGTCAAGATAACAGGTTTTTATTACATTGTAGGGGGCATTTGGTCCCCACAATGTAATATAAACCTAATCCACAGACACAAACACACACACGCACACACACACACACACACACACACACACGACATGATGAAACACTCCACAAACTTCTGGAGAAATGGCAGGACTGTCGCATAACATACGGCGGTTCCTGGTGGAGCGGAACAAATCTGCAGGTTGTCTCATCAGTGCCCAAGGCCTTGAGACTGACCCATGAAGATTAAAGTCATAAGACATATCCAAGAGCAAAAGGGGGGTGGGGTGGCAGGAAGAACCCTCTGCAGTTAACAAAATCAAGCATTATTTTTTCTACTGAAATATTTATTTGCCTCGTTCAAAAAGATAAACAAGTCAAATAAAACGCTCGCTATTCAGGAGGGTCACCCGCATGTGGTGTGACAAGCGAAATAGTGTTCAGGAAGACCGAGCAGGAGCCCAGCTCACCAAGTGTCATCGTGTCAGAGTCGTGGGAGGGAGGGACAGAGGCCCTAACACAGCTATCTCCTTGGATTGGTGCCTTTTTCACGTCTCCGGCCTCTCAGGAGATAGAGGCTCGGCGACGTATGTCTTACTTGCAGTTTCACAGCTACGGAGTAGAGCTTTACAAACAGAAATCCTGAAAGAAAAGCAGATAGCGGTTTTAACGTTGGGTCGCTGTCAATTTCTATAAATCTCCTGTGAAGGCAGGTCTATTTTTTCATGAGGAAGGATTTACCTTAGCCTACGCCCAATTTGCAGTGTGATCTGCCCACCAGAGATGTAGCGCGCTACACCAACAAAATGTACACACCCACAAAATAGTTCACATCTTCTGGGAAATGCCACACGGCCAACAGCAATGAAAACAGGATTGTGGGAAACGAAGAGGAATGTTCATGTCTAATGAACCCCAGTATACCAACCACAAGAAAACTCCAAAACTTGGTACAGTAAAATCCAGTTATAATGGACTTCAAGGGATCTGGCAAAACAGTCCGTATATCCAAAGTCCGTTATATCCAGAGTTGCTGTATGCCCAGAACACAACTACAGGACACCATTTACTCATGCCACACCTCAGCAGACACACTTGTGGTATAGATTATTATATTGTACATGTAGTAATCCAACTTTACCTGACCAGATGCATGACTATTAATAATCCCGACTACGCCTCTGCGCTGGAGATCACCGGCACGCCACGCGCCTTGTAGGCGGAGCCTGCATGTCTGTTATAGCCGAACAAAACTACAGCTCAAAGTGGCCCTGAGACCAAATTGTTTGTCCCTTATAAGCGATCAAAAAGTGATCAAAAAGTTCATCAAAAGTAAAGAGGGCCCTAGGCTGACATCAGCACTCAAGTGTTGCCTATGTAACCAATTAATCTTTCGCAAGGCAGTGAAATCTGCCGAGTGTGTTGGATTCTGACCATCCAGGACTGGAATTGGGGATGCTAGGGTGGTCTATGCATTAATCTGCTCCTGGTGCAGTTAAGGTGTTAATTAAATTATCCACAGTAGTTTTATCCCAAGACACTAAAACAAAATGATATACTAGAAACTGTAGACTTTAGAGTTAAGATTTATTGAGAAGCTACTAAAGCAAAACATGCGAGAAAATATAGACTTATAGGGAAAATATAGAGTTAAATCTTTCTAGACTTGCTGAAGTTTTGATTGGGTCTATATAAAGAAAAAGTAATTCATTAGAATGAATTTGCACTTATTGAAAACCTATAATGATATTTGTTTTTCAGTTTATTTACCTTGAAACATACATTTTTCACGTGTGCAGAAGCACATTCTTGACCAAGTGAAAACATCCTTTCCCACATTGACAGGAGATTTCATTAACTGGTCACCATGGCACCATCGCTGTCAGTGCTTCTACAGCTTCTGTTATCCTAATTAGTGAGCCTTGTTAGCAATTATCTACCCTTGACAGTCAGGGACTGGTCCAGTCATGACACTCGTATGTTTGAGGTTTTCCCAAGAGGGCTGTCAAATGCTTAAAGACTGTGCCCTTACAGCACGTCGAGATTAATAACTCAAACTACTTCTCACTAAAGAGATAATGCACTGTGGCTCAGTGAGTAGCATTGTTTTCTCACACCTCTGGGGTTGGGGGTTTGAGTCCTGCCCCAGCTCTGTGTATGGAGATTGCCTGATTGGTCAATAGATCACATTTGGTGACCAAAATCCCTCCAAAATGTGGTAAAACCAGAAACTTCCTTACTTTTGGGGGCATTTTTCAGGTGCCCATTTGGATAACCTCAATCTTATAAAAATATGTGAATGCAATTCAAAAAAGTAAAAATGCTAAAAGTATTGTATTTTGTTTGGTTACTTATGGTTCAGGTTAGGGCTGGGTAGGGGTTAAGGCTGTCGTGACTGGGATTAGGGTTTTTCCCATACGAATGAATGGAAGGTTCCTATTTAGATAGGTGCACCAGTGTATGTGCGTGTGTGTTTGTGTGTGTGCGTGTGATGAGCTGGCATCCTGTCCAGGGGGTATCCCTGCCCTGTGCCTAATCCTTGACTGGGATAGCCTCCTGGGTCCCCACAATGCTGAACTGGATATACGTGCAACCACATCAGTCAAATCTAGTAATAGTTGTATTTTGATCCCATATACATTTGTATTTTGTAAATATGGCAACCCACATTTAATTTTCTTTTATTTTCAGATAGAAATAATATACTCTGCAAGCTGTCTAGTTATAGATGGAACTCTTCTCATGTTTATTTTTTGTATGTTTTAAAGTAGTTTGTTTGACTCATCCACGGCTTGGAATTTGCGATCTCAGATGGAAGAAGTAGGCACATTCCGCTGTTTTTGAAAGTAAGTTCTGTTCCCAATTCTAAATTACCTAAAGGAAGCATCTTGCGCTCATTCATTCCCCGGTAAAACAAAGGAGAGCGGATTTTACTCACAGTGACACTGACAGGCGGGATTCCTGAGGGAAGTTTTTAAGCGCGACTCCAAATCGATGCTCATAAATTATACATGTGCCTCACAGTGATAGCGATATGCTGCACCCCCCCGTCTCCACTAAACCTGCACCTTCCTCCGATTTTCATGTAAAACATCATCCTGCCTGTAACTTGGGTCATCCCTCCAGGGACCCTGAGCTTGGGACAGTACTGCTACATAGACGCATTCAAATGTATGACGATAAAGAAATACTATTGAAATGCATGTCACAATTTAGCATCTCGAAAACGCTAAATGTTTACGCTAAACTGTAGCACGTACTGTACCCCCATCTGATTCCTTAATGTTCTGTAACATATGGTACTCTGCAAAATTCGTGGGCAAAGAAAATGTTTCAGGCTATTTATCCACGGAGTCAGTGCATATTTTCTCAGAAACAAACACAGTTTAACATTGGAATTTATGTAAATACCGAGTAACAAAAAAATCCCTCTTCTCCAGAACCTTACCGAAATCTTGCTGGATGGCTGAAAGAGTATAGGTTTGCGTCCTCAATCTCCCCTCATGGGCACCCCAGCCATTCCATGTATCCTATTTGTTACATTGTTTTCCATCAGCTTACTTACTTAATTAAATGAATTTGTTAAATAATTTTCTGATGTACTGATTAGCCAAACATGGTACGCTAGTGGTCAAATTAACAAATAGGCCTACATGGGGATAGTAGTATTAATATTGGTATAGGCAAATGCCTATACTAACACACTTTGACACCAACATGAAGATCATTTAAACATAATTTTCTTTGACTGCCTATACTACCTCTGCACAGTACTGTATTTCAGAAAATTCATAAAGAAAGGTACTGAGATATTCGGCTGCTTCGGAGCTCAGTGTTGTCAAAATGAGTGCCTGTAAAATTAAATTACGGAGATCTACTAACATACGTCTGGGAGACGTTTAAGGTTACTGGGAGCAGTTGCTCCATCAAGGGAGTGTGGGTGGAGATGTGGGGGAGTGGGGAGGCCGGATTGAAATGCCTCCTGTCGGCGGGCGAGCTCACCGCACCTGGACGGCTTCATCCATCTTTTTTCCGAAGCCTGACTTTTATTAGGAAGATCAATCACCACTAATTGTTTTCCCTGCATGAGCGGAAAAAGCCGAAGAAGCAGCGAGTGTCTTTGGGAAGGCATGCGGATGGATCACCGCTCCCTTGTCCTCGGATAAAGGAGGCAGCGGTATCGCTGCATAGAACCAAAATCCATCCGGGTCCGTGTACTAACGGTGCCATGGATAATTGTTGCATGCTTCTTACCTAGATTTTCACAGCGTCCTTTACATTAAAATATAGAAAATTTGAAAATGTATCCTAGTTTATTTAGGACACAAAACTGTGCTGAATGCAAATGAGACCAGGTTGTCTGCACACACAGCGTTTTAAAAATAATAAACAGTAACACGTTCTCTTGTCTTAATGGGAATGTCACAATTCACAGACTTTAATACAAGGCTATAATTGAAGTCCACGCTTGTAATGATAGCCAGAATATAACAAGTCAGAGCCACAGAACAAATTAAGAAAAGAGAATGGATATACTTTAGCGTTTAGCATACACTTGTCCTGTTTCTACCTGACCCAGAATACTTACTGTACATGAGGCTGTTAATCATTTTGAAACGATATCGCGGACATCGAGCTTGAATATCAATTTATTTTAATTTTCAAGACAGAACGGTTCCCATTCTTTTCCATTTCCTTGAGGTTTTTTGACTCTAGATAAGAAGCTCAACTAAAAACATGGATTTTATCTCATATTATGACGGGAGCCTCCAGCAAACCACGAGGCGGCAGGTGGGGTTATGGACTGGGCAGCAAAATATAATGCTCAAGGCCACAACAGATAATATCGACCCGTTGAAGTCCAACGACAACAGAGTCATTTGGTCTGACATGTAGCATTTCTCAAAGCACTAGAAGGTGGGTCGACAGTGCAGCCAAATTTGGTCAGCTGGCTAGAGTGAGATTTGAGAGAAATCTGCACACACATGCACACGCATTTACATGTATGTAAGAGTTTATTACCTCGTAAATAGTCTGTAGGTCTTGCAAACAACCCCAATGCTTTTGATGTAGCTCATTTTAGGTTTATAATGGAATGGTATACTTTTGCTAGAAGATTTCTTGTGTGAGCGAGAGTCTGAAAGCGTGAGTGTCACGCCAGATGCGTGAGAGTTTGCATCCCCGGATCTGTACTCATACAAATAGTGTCTTGTATTGTTATTGCAAGTCTCTCAATTATGTAGAAAATACTGCAATGCTGCAGGACCAGTTAATAAGGACCAAAGCGGTAGAAGAAACAAGGGTGTTTCTCAATGTGCGTACTTGACCGTACTTGACTGTTACGTCATCTTCCACTGCCAAAGGATAGTTCCAATGCTCAAGAACAGGGGGATTGATTCAATGCACCCCAAGTTTGTCCTTGGAAAGCAAATTAGCAAGACCAGTCTTGCCAAGACCACAAGTACGATCTTTGCATGCTTTGTATCGAGATTCACCCTACTTGTCTTCTTAGTACTGGAACAGGTTTTCAGCAGTGGAAGATGAGGCTGACGTAAAATGGGTACACAAGAAAAAAGTGTAATGTGTAATGTTTTATTGTAGAATGCGTGTGTTTCCATTAGCATCTACTGTGAGTGTGAGTGTTACGTTGATTATTGACGTCCCTGTCTGTACTGCTGCTGTTCGTCACTGGCAGTTAAAAAGTCAAGAGCTTTCGGTTTAAATTGAGCTGTCCTATATCTTTATTAAAATGATCCAGTCACTTATTGTAATATTTCTGAAAGTGTTAAAAATTAGTTACCTATAATTTGTTCTTTAACTCCTATAATGTGACATTTTGGATATATCCTTCATTATTTGGGTAGTATCTCGTGACTGAGAACTGCACGCAAAATCCATCCAGAGATTATCTCTACAGCAAGGGATGCATAGATATTTATTTTGCTTCCTTAAAATAAAAAGAATATATTCAGTCTACATAAGAATATATAGTGGTGATACCACTGGGTAACTAGCACATACAAGGAAAGTCTGCAGAGACTTTGAAGATATTCACATTTGAAAGGGCTGCACAGACTTGAGGCACTCCCGGCTGTCTCCTTTACAGATGTTTTCTTGTGAATCAGTCGTTGCGGCATCGTATGCCTCAGCCCTCCACGGTAACTCGGGCCATTATGAGAGCATAGCTAGCTAAAGCCTGCCTCTGACGTTAGTATAACGTTTTCCTCTGTCCTACATGTTATTTATCCCTTTTCAGTGCTCGGGCGACTTGGTGTAAATGAAGTGTGTGTTGCCTTCTCATAAGATGCTCTTTCCTTGATTGCCAGCAAATGGAAGATTTTTTGTTACTATTTTTCCTGCAGGCAACAAAATCGGCATTTTCCCGGGACCGCCATATGGTACAGATGGTTTTTTTTGAATAAAAAGTGTGCGTGAGTGTGTGTGTTGGGGTGGGGTGGGGTTGGGGGGCAAGGGTCCCGTCCCTTGTGAGGTCAGATTGTTCAGGGGTTTTCAAGATCCCGCCATGGGAAGCTGGTGCAGAGAGTGCTCAAAGGACTGCAGAAGGTTTTACCTGAGCTCATTAAAGAAAAAATGTTAAAAAATTGGAATACACATGACTGACAAAAGAAACCACTAGCAGAGTTGTAACAATTTACCTTTTCATATTATCATGAAACGTATTGTTCATGCCATACATTTTAATTTACATAAACACACAGTTAATGTTCCTGGTTTTATTTATAGTTTTGAGAAACATATCATATGTTTCACAGTAAAAGATGCAAAATGCAAGACCTACAGTATTAGTATCATAAGACATATTTATCATTCCTACACTCCACTCTTTCCATGTTGTTTATACCTTTTTCTCATGTGGGATCAAATAAATTGGGAAGTTTGATGTACATCTATATGCTGCAAAAACGGATCTCGTCTGGTGAGTGACAGATGATGACACCCAAAGTACTGGACTGTTTACTCTCTGCCCTGTTCTTCATAATATAGTTATTAATTTCTGGCTTGATGCCAGTAGGTTTATATACTAAAAACCAGAGCCCCCGCAAAATATGAATGACAATTCAGTGGCTTCACCCTGCAAGAAAACATTGTGATATAATATTTTAGGCACCCCGAAGAGACATTCTCCACTGAAATAGCACACTACTTAAAAGTCAAGGAAGATGAGATTTTTATTGGGAAGCAAAACACTGAGGCATGGCATCTTATCGGTTATGGGAGAAAAAAAGCAAACTCTTTGTTGAATAGGAGACCTAGAAGAGAGAGATTTCATTTCGAGCCCAAAGCACACAACAAACATGGAAGGAAAATATTGTTGACGCAATATTAATACTTTCCTCAAGGCCCTCTTGGAATCAATTGTTGCTAATATCTGGTCTGAATGATTTTTTATCCCCTATGGACCTACATGATTTATCTGAGTGGACTACAGAAAACCAATTCAACAGTAATCAGAGCTAAACGCAGAGCAAAGGATTAGGGAGCAGATTTGCGTGAAAGGATTGACTGATGAGAGAAACATAAATCATGGCTTCTGAGCCCTCATTCCTGCAGGCTCTATGCAGATTTTTGTTCCAACAAATGTCTTTGTTGATACTTGCATTGCGAAAATAAGTTTCACTTAGAAACATAAACAAGACTGTTCTGTGTGGAAGAGCCAACTGTGGTAAGAGAAATTTGTTAAGAGAGAACCTCGATTTCTTTGTATTTTTCCTTATCAGGGTGAAGCGGGTTTTTCTGAGGTGAACTACACTACTGACATAAGAAAAACAATCCTCGAAAAAGGGGGTGTTGTGGTGGTTGGGCGTGGGGGCATCAACAAATAACCAGGGAAAGAAGCAGGGACCAGGTGGGAGAAAATTGGTGTGAACCTGAGCGGTCACCTGACCTGCCCTTCTGGGATGGGCCTGCCTGTAGCCTTGCTCTGATAAACACAAAATATTTATTCAGAAGGAACTGGTCATCCGCAGTTAAAAAGGCTATTGATTCCTTGATGAGAGGATGTGAAAAAGTCAGCTTATACTGCAGGATGCTTTATACGAGGAAACACATGGAGTGTAACTGGAAATGTATACGGTAAAGCCTATTCATTTTAATACAAGGTTGGATTTATTGGATTTAAACTTTTTATCCCTGGATAATTTTTTCATTTATTCATGTTTAGCATTGGTAGATTGTAGGTATGTTATTTGTGATTTTTCCACTCATGGGAAATTTCTTAAAGCTATTTAAAATTCATTTATTTATATGTGTGCCAGGAAAAATTCAAACTTAGTAAAAATTCTCATATGTACTCATTTAAGAAATTAGCACATGACCCTGTTACCACCCGCATGATGAAGTGGGAGGGGGGTCACGAACATTGCCGTTGGGGTTGCTGGTGCGAGCGGCCATGCCCTGATGGATTAAGCCACGGCAAGGGACACTGGCTTTGGAAAAGTGGAAAGTTACCTCTCTAGTAGGGAAGGGTCCTGAGCTTGTGCGGGAGATAGATAGGTATCGGTTTGCCTAATGTTTCTCAAGTCAGTCCTTGGGGAACCCAAGACACCTGCATTTTTATAGTCCCAGGCTGAAGGCCGGAGTTTTTTTTCTGGTGGACAAGAAGGTTGCTTTTATGTGACTTCTGGGTTATCAATAACAAAGACCATGTTCGAATAGAGTGATTTTCATAAGTGTACACGGTACCAGAACACCCTAAGCCAAAGGCCAATGATTGACTCTAGTTGTCTAGTTGTGTGTAGCTGTGTCATGTGACCTGAAAATAAGTGTAGATGTATGTATCAATCACCACTTAGTGGTGTATTGGAATTGGATGATGGGGAAGCAGCCAGATGGACAGAGGATGGTATAAGAGAATGCGAGACTGACAGTTGGGTCAGACCAGTGATTGGTGTTTTGTGGCTCTTGAGGAGGTCCGTGGTGGAAATGAGAGTAAGATGCAGCTTATGGTTTACCAGTCAGTCTACATTCCTGTCCTCACCAGTAGGCGTGGGCTGTGGTTATTGTTAAAAAAGTGACAAGCTTGTGAGTACAAGGGGGTCTGGACCCACTTTTCACATGACAGGGTAACAAGTTTAGGGATCCAGAGGCACCTGTTTTTTCACTCATGGAAGTTTTACTAACCGAAAAATATTCTGAGGGCAGAAGGAAAAAAATGATTGGTTCAGAGAGATAGCCAATCAAATAGTAGAGGAGCTGGGTCTAAGCAACTAGAGGAAACGGGAGCAACCAATCACATGTCTTGGTTCCGCCTCCTCTAGTTGCTTGGATTGAGAGAAGCCAACTAAGGTAGTTTGGGTGCCACCTGAATTGCTCTAAGTGTGTCTGTGCTCAGTACGTCCTGGGCAGAGACCCTGAAAAAGACATGGAACAAGCTGGAGGAATTATATCCTCCAGCTGGTTTTACGAAATCTAGGGATAACACATAACGAGCTGGAATCTGTGGCCATAGAAAAAAAGGTCTGGTCTGACCTTCTGGCAAGGTGGATAGTTTAGTTAAGTATAAAGACTCACAGTCGTAGAGTACTCAAATGGTTGGTTGAAACAAAATCTTGGTCTGTATTTTTACTTTATGGACCTGAACTATCCACATCTGTCTGCTCGGCATGCTGCCATTACAGCTCTTACCAGGAGAAACAGCAGTGATATCTGATGAGCATGTTACCTATTTTATATAAATGCTTATCTCATGCAGGGTTGGGAGAAGCCTCAGCCTATCCCAGGATGCACTGGGCTCAGACACACTAAGAGCAATTCAGAGATGCCAATTTACAAAGCTGCATGTCCCAAAGAAACTGATTTATCTGTATAAACCCGTATTACGACTAGATGAACATGTAAGCTCTACACCTCCAAATATGGGGTGGCGACCAAACACTGGTGGACAAAGATAATAGTAATACCCACAAGCCACTGTGCCCACACCTTAGTTTTAATAACTTGGTGGTAAGCTAAAATAGGAAGTAACAACATACAGCCTAGATCCAACCAGAAAAAAAAAACAGAAATAGCTATATAGTATCATCAAACAACATCATAAGTCAAGTTCAGTTGTATCACTGAAGCTGAGTACTTTCAAAGGCTGCTAGCTGATGCTTTAGCGTGATGTAGTTGAACTGACCTTGTGGTGTTTTTATGATGCTTTGCTATTGTGAATATTTGGAACCCTGGAGCTGATGTCACATGATAAAGATTTTCAACAAAGATACCAAAGACCAATACTGAGGTATGCTACGATTTAATACCCACTGGGAAGTTGGATTAAAATAATTTAAAAACATAATTCTTCTCCCCTTCATCTTTTCTGTCACCTTCCCTGAACTGATGTCATTTCTGTACTGACATCTTGAAATGTTTCTTCCTTTGAACAAATTTTCGAATTGCTTCATTTCATGTTCACCTCTGAACTCTTACCTACGTGCCCTTTATGGTTGTTAATGCTGAATCTCGCCTTTTCTGGCTGTCTTCGTCTGATGTCGGGTCTTATACAGAAGCTCAGATTACCGGAACAACAATTCCATCCAGGGTGCGTTAATCAAAGGCAAGCCAATCCTGAGTCCTGCTCCTCTCCTGCAAACTCACAGTCATCTGTATTTATTTCATGTTTCAGTAGACGGTAATGACCACTGCTAATTCACATCATATTGCATCCCCTGTGCATAATTAACTGTCTTTGGAATTTCTCAGAAGATAAAGACAGTTTTCAGTAAGAGCATTATCTGTGGGTCTAATTAAAGGGTAATACATATTTTCACAGAAATAGCTTCTTTTTGTAATTTTTTCCTTTTTGCTCTAGGTATCACTACAAGGTAAGATAATCTGCAAATCTGTACTAATATTGGTTTGCAAGCTCGTTAATTGTTGTTTCATGACAGGTTTAAGAAAACCATTGTTTCTCACTGGGAAGTTGAATAATCTGGCCCCAGAAGCTGATATTTTTTATGTATTATTGGAGCTTAAAGCTCTAAGCTTTACAATTATATTGCATGATATAATGTGAGCCTATGATCTAAGTAAAGACATTACTATTAATGACAATACTACCCCTTTACAAGTACAAAAGAATTTCTACTTCTCGTAACCAAACACAGATATTACTTGGGTAAATTGGGTTTTAAAAAATCGAAAGAAGCGAGTGCTCCGTGTAGCATACAAAATATCAGGAACTTTTAGGGTAATAATGCAGCTCACATACACATGAGTTACTGGCAGGAAAGAAGAATGTAACAAGCACGATGCAAGCCAATCAGAAGTGGAAGGAAACCTCAACTGAGAAAACCCAGCCATTTCCATTAATACCTCCATGTCCCTCTCGACAGCACTATAATGAAGCAGTCAAAAAAGCAAAAATAAATATCTGTGTCCAAAGAAGGCCATACAATACAGACTAGTAAGATCTCACCTTGAATGATGTCAATGGCTTTGAGCGTCTTGGTTCAAAACGGATGCAGCTGAATTACAGCCACGTCGACAAAAAAAGAAGGCGAATGATTTGTAATCTGAAAGGGTTGTTGTTCAAGGATAGGTTAGAAGCACTAAATCACTCCATTCTCAAACAAAGGCAAACTGCACAGAGTTATATGATTCAAGTATATTGCATCCTGAGGGGATAGATAAAATCCCCCTCAAGGACTGCTGCAACGTCTCCACGGATACATGAGCACCAGACCGCAAATGAAGGCGTTGAAGACCAACTAAAGAAATTCCTGGCACAAATGATGGCAGGGTCTTCAAATATGTTTCTACATACTCTGTTTGAGTAACATTGTGAAGCATTCGATTTATTGCTAAAAAAACTACATTCTGTTGCTAAATATCCAGGTAACAAAATAGCTGATGGGGCCTTGGGTTTGCAGCATAGCGTCTTCATACAGTCATTACTGGAACAAGATGGATCTTCACTGGATAAGCTTCTGGCCATAATAGTCACCCTTGATAAATCTAGGATCCCCGAGGCTTATTCTCACGCACGAAACTTCAATACTGTCATGCGATCATTCTTTTTGTTTTGCTGTACATCTTTGCTTCCATTGTTTCATGAACTGTCTTGTAATCTTCTTTGAATAAAACAGAGCAATGGAATTGAAGTCTTCCCAATTAGTGGGCCTTGGTGTCTTTGGCATTTGTGGAAACTTCAAGGCATGACATCACACAAGTGAACCTCTAGCAATGTTAGCTTGCTGCCTCTCATATGCCAATGAAAAACAAAGACAAACTGAGGTACGCTTTTATTTCCAACATGCATTGTCCTTTAGAAAACAAATAGAATCATTGAAATTCAGATGATTAGAAACATGATGCCTTCTGGTTGGGATTTTTAACACATGACTGTTGATGAAAATATTTGCTTTTCAGAATCAGAATCAGGTTAATTGGCCAAGTGTGTGTGTGGCACACACAAGGAATTTGTTTCCAGCAGTTGGTGTCTCTCCGGTACAATACAATAAAAGAATTTTTCCTTTCTTGAAGTAATTTAATAACACTTTAGTGAGAGCATCTGGTCTAGATTGTTGTGTAAGGTTACTCAGAGTTCCTCAGAATATTTTGGTTTAGGTGCTGTCTATTCTGTGAAATCTCCATATCTGTGTTCACACTCTGCAAAATCTGCTTTGGTTGAGAAGCTGAACAGATCCATGTGACACATGGATAGGAGAAATGATCAGGGACTAAAGTGAGGGACCAATGGACTCAAAGAAAAACTGTTTCAGCTTCTACAATCTGCGGCGCATCAGATCAGCATCAGGTCAATGGTGTTGGGTCTACCAGCCTCAATGTCAGGTCTCAGGTCTCAATGTCTGGCCACTTCTATGGGGGGATGGAAATACAGAAGGCCATTTTACATCATTAGTTTTTGTTCTCATGTGAACAAAGAGCTCAACACCTGACTTGCGCAGCTATAGAAGTTAGAAATATATGGAGGCAAGTTCTGGGTTGAATCTCGGCCAAGTCTATTTTTTGGGGATAATCTGTGGATAAGCACTCTGTGCCTGTGCTATACAAATTGCTGATTTAAATCCCGTGGCTGGCTGAGTAATGTCACCGCTGGGCCTTTGAGATAACCCCTTAACTCCAGGTGCTCCAGGTACTGGCTGACCCTGTTATCTCAATTGTAGGTTGCTTTGGATAAGAGCATCTGCAAAATAGATAGATAGATCGATATATGCATACATACATACATACATACATACATATATACTCCAGACCACCTGACAAATGGGCAATAAAATGAGAACAGTCATTGTGCAGTATGGATGATACCCAAGTCCTGCAGTATTTTTTATTATTTTTTTGTGTGTGTTGACGCACGTCTGTCACACTTGTGGGGGGGAGAGGGGTCAAAGAAATGTCACTTCTCCCACACTTGTCTCCATTTCATTGGCAGGTGATATTTTACTTCTGTCATTTCAGGAAACGCGAGATGCCACTTAACAGTGTTTCACTGGGTAGGGGCTGGCATGCCATTCCTTCTGATGGCTTCTTAATATGTATTTTTTTTGGCTTACCTCCCCTCATTGAAATGTGGAGGAGTTTGTTATTGTGCTTCGCCATCTATTTTCAAGTGAGGCGTGGTTATATCGCTAGCTGTCCATAAAAAAGTAGTTTACTTGACAGCTGGTGGGCTGTGCAATAGCCTACCACCCCCCCCCCCCCCCCAACCAAACTGTATATCTCACTATAAAGACTGCTGCAGTGACACAACAGTACAACAACAGTACGTTCACTACGACACAGATTTCATAATCGATCACATCTAGGATCATTATTAATCTGCCAAGGTTCATTTAGTGGTGTTAGCTGTACTGATGAATGGATATAAAACAAGCCATTAAGCCGGAATGACACAAAGATTACAAAATGTCTTAAACTATATGAATGAAATGCAATTTGAACATATTTTTTTTTGCATATGTTAACAACCATGCTTGCAATCCTTCCCATGGTTCGTCTATTACTGTATAACGTAAACATGACATCTAATTTTTCAGAGAATAATCCATGTTTTAAGTTGCTTTAATTCTAATTGTTGAAAGCTGCTAATACAAATTAAATTGTCATATGTGGGTTTCCTATTTGGAAAATAGGGCAGAATGGTGGTTTATCGAGTAGCACTGTAGCATCACACTTCCAAGGCTGAGCTTGTTCTGTTCCTGCTCTGTGTTTCTGGAGTCTGCATGCTCTCCTGTATTCGCATGGGTTTCCTTGAGGTATAGTAGCATTCTCGTGCAGTCCAAAGACATGTAAGCTGGTATTTCTAGATTGCTGACAGTGTGCTTGTTTCTGTTCAACTTTGTGTGCCTAGCTATGGATTAGAATCCCATTCAGAGGTTTCCCCTGTGGCTTGTACTTCCTGCGATAAACACCAGACTCTTTATGGTCCTGTTTTCAACAACTGTTATGGAAGATACATGGGTGGATATATGGAAACCGGAGCTTAATTAAAAAACGTGCATAAGTGCCATATGGAAAATGCCAGGCATAAGCAATAGAGTACAGAATAAAGTCATTGCATGTTAATTGAAATTGATCATCCTCATTAGCATAGGATATTGTCTAGAATTATTCAAATTTGACCTTAATTAGTGCAATGTACAAGTTTTTTCTTGGCTAGTTTCAGAGCCTCATACTAAGGGTATTTAGTGTTTTACACTCAAGGGCGCTTTGCATTAAACTTGTTGTACAACACTTGCATATTGAGTATTGAAAGTGAGCAGGGTGAGAAATTCTAATGCGAGAGAAAGACTGATCACAGTTGGAGAAAGAAGCAGAAGTGGGAGCGGGCAGGGTGGGGCCACTAATAGGACCTTTTTTTGCAGGGGTGGGGCCACAGAGGCACCGGCTCCAGCTGAATTCTGATTGGCCCCCAAAGTCTTCCCTTTCCCGTCACTCACTGATTCTAACATATTATTCACTAGTGGTAAGGTTGGCCCTTCTCTGTGAATTGAGGCTCCTTCTGTGCCCCTCACCTTAAAAATCCTGCAATCACCCCTGAAACAGGGGCTTGTAGTTGGTATAAATACAACATAAACACAGCCCAAACAGTGAAAAAGAAATGAGTCAAGAAAACTCCTTTGGGGGGGCAGTGTATGACTCCGTGGGCTAAACCTCTGTGCTTGTGATCAGAAGGTTGCCAGTTCGAGCCTGGCTGTGGCACATCTGCGGGTCCTTGTGCGAGGCCCCTAACCCCCAGCTCCCTGGGGCTGGCTGCCCTTCACAGACAGCTTGCTCTCACCTACAGAGAGCCAGTTGGGGGGGGGGAGGCATAACAAAATTTCCCCATGGGGATCAATAAAGTGTTTATTATTAAACAGTGAAAATCAAGGATAAAATAGGTGAACAAAGTGATTGAAGATGAGGGAAACTAAACCAGGAATGCTACAGGATTCAGGACTTCTGACTGCATAGCTTGTCATCTGAGACCAAAAAACACACTATGTTACAAATAATATGGGTAACAAGGAATTGAAGCAGAAACGGGTTTCTGGGGCCCCACTGAAAAAACCCCCTGACTCCCCTAGTGTAATGACTGTTTGTGGACAAACATGAGGCCCCAAACCTTGGGGTCCCTCTGCAAATGCATGGTTTGAATGGTGGCAATCACCGTCACTGAACTGGAGGAGCTAATCAGTAGGCAGCACCATGGTCCCCCGCGCCTCTGTCCTCAGGTGGCCCCTGGATGCGTCCCCCTTCACAGTCTGACGCAGGATTTCAGAGTCACTGTGCTGTTCTATACCTCGTATTTGTACCTCAGTGAGTCTGACAGAGTGATTTTCATGGGTCTGTCCCAGCAAATTACTCAATGTGCTTTTATTGTCATAACTGAGGGCATGCTCCCTGCTGACAAATACACTTTTGCTTAACTTGTTTAGACAGAGGAGACCCACTGAATTGCATTATGGATATTCCGGATAAATCACCTGCACCATGCTATATATTCTTAAAATCATTTTTTTTTTTGCAAAATACTGCACATTTTCGAAAAAAGGCATCATTTTTTCATTATCATAGGGCCCATATAGTAATTATCAATGTATTGTTTTCACCGCTGAGGTGTTGCATCACTGCATCCCCATTTTCAGAGACGCATCACCATGGCAACCCAGGCCATGGAGATTTGCATTGTTGGGGCCAGAAGCAGCATTAAAATGACAGTCGCTAAATGCGCTGAGAAGCGGTTCCCCGGAAGGTTAATGTCTTCAAAATAAAAATCCTTTTGGTTCTCAAAGGCACTTAGATAAGCCGTCCTACCTCTTCATTTTTTTGAAGAAGAATGTGGAGCACCATTTTGCATTTTTAAGAAATCTGCTACCATTATCATACTGCAGCGAATGCATGTTTGTAGGCAAAAATTAACCCTCCAGATATAATTTGCTTGTTCTTGTAGCTGTAAATTTAGTTTTCTACTGTGAAATGCTTTTCGACATGTCAAAAATGATACAGGTTACATAAAACCAACATGACCAATTGATATTAATGTTATTCATGTGCTGTAATTTGAACATGGCGTCTCTTGTTGGCTGCAACTATTGGAGAGGCAGCTTTGCCTTCAGACAGTATGATCACATGAAAAAGAAACCCCCTTATGCTGTCATACACCCCACAGCAGAATGAACGTGGACTGAAGGGTGCAAATGATGCCTCTCTAGTCCATTCATAAATCACATTTTGATCTTCACTGAAGTGGATGTCAGCCAGAAGCACAATGTAATTAATTTTGTTGACCTTTGCTTTATAATAGGACCTTACTGTGTAATTCATTCCATTATTCAAACAACTGTGTCCTTATTTATTTAAAGCAGTGTTTCCCAATCTGGTCCTTGGGGACTCAACACTGGTCAAAGTTTTTGCTCTCTTCATGTTCCCTGTCGGACAGTCACTACTGGGAGCTGGGAGGGAGCGAAAACATGGACTATCTACGGGTCCCTAAGGACCGGATTGGGAAACACTGATTTAAACAAGTCTTATGAAAATTCCTATTAGTAGTAAAGGGGAATGTCCAGTAGAGATAAGACATTGCTTCTTTTCATTTCCATCAATATTCTAGCATAACTTAAGATAAAGTATGCCAGATTATGATAAAGTACAATGTGTTGATTATGAATTATAATTTATTCTAAAGTTGGTTTCCTTTTCTTTACCAGTGGGAAATAACGTAGTAAGAAATAGCTAGTGATAAATGACTGATTTTAGAGAATAATTGATCTGTAGTCTATGGTTCATTTTCACACAAACTAAATTGCAATTTAAAGAATATTGTTTTAATATTTGCCAGCCTTCTATGATTCTCTCTGCCTCATTGTTCAACAAATAAATGCTGTAAAAGTACAGTTTTTAGATACTGATCAAAACATTTTTTAATTGGCAAAATGGAAATGTTTTCTACTCTGAAGTATGATGAGTTATTGATTTTTGTAAGATGCAGCTCCTCCACGCTGAAGTACTGTAGATCTGTGCCAATATTTGATGATTAAACGGCAGAACATTATTTGTCAGGTTTTCAGGCATAGTAATATAATTTCACGTAATGTTTTTCCGATTTTTTTACAATCTGTGGTTCTGAGTGGAAGATTGAAGATGATTTAATTTAACTAATGCATCTGAATATCATTAATATTCTTACTTGATGGATGAGAGGAAATAATGTTTCATAATTTAGCTATTTTGTTCATTTTCCATTTCCAAAGTAAAATAAAACAGACAAATTTGCTGAGGATGTAAGTGAAGGGCAATGGTATAAAAGTTTGAGACTGACAAATGAATCTTAATGTGCTCACCTTGCTCTCAATCATTCTTCTAGCAGGTCTTTAAGTGCGCTGTGATTAACTGCTCAATGTGAGGGTGACATGCCAGGATATGGCTTAATTTACCTCCCAGGAGGGTAATACGGGGTGTGGATGAATCACTCATGTAAAAAACAAATAAACAGGACCAAGTATAATCACAATGTTGTGATTGCTTTACATTTTTATTTATTTAGCAGTCAATTTCATCCAAAACAACAGGCATATTTGAGATAGCAGGGTCAGACAGTCTCTGGAGCAATTGCGGGTTAAGGGCCACAGTAAGGAGCCCAATGGGGAGATCGCTCTGCCGACCGTGGGATTTGACCCAGTGATCTTCCAATCACAGGCACAGTTTCACAACCTGCTGAGCTGCACACAGCAAGCAAAAATGTTTGCATATATACACAGCGTAAAAAAAACATTTCAATAGTTAGGCGAATAGGTGCCTTCAAATTAACAGTGTGCAATTATTAGCATTAATCAGAGGCACTACTTATTTGTATTTGTTTGACACACAAAATTCTTTGTATTTGTATATAAACCAGAAATGGGTGTGGCCTAATCGAGAAATGGGTGTGGCCTAATCAAGAAATAGGTGTGGTGTGGGAAGTTACTGATTGCAAGCCATAAACATTGTAGAGGCAGTCCATCATAATTAAACTGACCTACCTGAGCTAAAAAGGCCAAATTACAAGTTTGAAATAACAAAACAGGATATATTTGCAATATTACTGTTATGCTCAAATTTACACATGTTGAGTTTTATAAAGACAGGCTCCTGCACATGTGATGCAAGCAATATAAAGTGATGGAGAGATGCAACATCCGCTGCTGTGCTGGACAGACGCTGATTTGAAACACTTGTTGGGACACAGGTCGAACATTTTAGATAAACATAAGCTAGTTTGGGGGGTTCTTACAGTATCTTTGCTAAGATCTACAGTGAACGATTCTGAGCCGGATTCCATTAGATAATTCTGCAAGATAGCAGAGGTCAGTGTCAGCTGACTAGCTTTAGGACCTGCCCAACTAGGCTGCATGGCACCTCAAGATATATTTTGATTCAACCTGCATTGCCTCCTCTGGTGGTGGATTACAGGTTGCAGCTGCAGGTTTTATGCTTCTCTGATGAAATAACTCTGAAACCACTTCTGCCTTCAGCCTTTCAAAGGCAGAAGGACTGAGAATCGACTGTGGCAATCTCTTAACTCTGGGGTCCAAGAGGGTAGCTTTGAAGTAGTGACCACATGGGTCATCAAAGGCTGACTGAAAGCATTCAGTGAAGAATTATGTGTTGTGAAGCTTTATGAGCCTCTGGTAGAACCCTTACACCCTCTTCTTCCTGTTCATTGGCCATTGCAGCCTCAAAAGCCTGCGCACAAGGATTCACTAGTAAAGGGATGCCACATCCTCAAACAGACTATGAGATGCCTACCCCAAATAGGTGCAAGATCTTGACAGAGGTCTCCACGAAATGCCACTAATGGTGTGAGAGTGTGTCCCATCTCTAGTGACGGCCAAATGAAGCTTCATGAACCATTTGCCATATTTTTTTTTCATATAGCAAGTGGTTCAGGAAGTTTAATTTGCCCATTTTTATCCATCGTTGTGCCCGTATCAATCACTGCTTGTTTTTTTCTTTAAGTTGTACTGAAGCATACAGAACATGGAACTGTACCTCGTAGACACGTAAAACTCCAAAGCAAAAAGCATATTTCCAAGCTCCTCTGGGATCTCCTGGGAGTCTAGCTTTGTTTCAGGAATGAACAAAATTTTGTAAGCCATTGTAATGGTTTTAGATATTCTCTAGCACTCTGTGTACCAGTGACTGTCAGATGCTAGTCTTCTAGGAATCAGCCATAAACCTAAGTACATGTTTGCCATCAAGTCCTGCCTTGACCATGTTAAAAACATCATCTGTCATAAAGAACTCAACAGAAAACTTCCTTTCAGCTTTCAACTTCCTGAAATGGTTCTGAAGATGATGCATGATCAGCATTTAACATACCAGAGTTAAGAACAGCTGTCATAAGCTTATGACTCGCGCCACTCAATGTGATTCGCTTGTGAGGGAGTTGTATGCCTTTGTGGAAAACCTACTTGTCCAAATATGTGATGTGCAACACACAAAATTCCTGTCTGTGTTTGAAAAGTTCTTGATCTTTGCTGGTGAACCTGAGGAAGAACAGTGCGGTGAAAGTCCAAGCATTAGGGTACCCGGCAATGTGGTACAACAGCACTACCGGCTGACAGAAGCCTTTGTTCCACTGCAAAAAAACTCATCAAATCGTAGCAAATCATCTGTACAGTGGCACTGGTGATTTCCGTTGCTGTGGACCGATTTGATGGACATGGTGCATTGCATTTAAAGCAGAAGAGGTAGATGAGGGAAAAACACATGGTTGTGTAGCGGCTCATGCACCTTGATCTTGTTTTGGATGATTAGCCATTGTAGCCATTGTAGCATTGACTAGTTAAGGCATCGCAAGGGAAAACCCTGCAGCCCTAAGGTGGGATTTGTTATTACCAATTGCCAGCCCATTTCACATCTATAATAATTCATCAAAAGCCAAGGGCTACCACTGGCATCAGGGAGCTGGCTAATGTAATTACGCCTGTTGGGATAACATGGCCTGGTCCAGCCATGTTAGAGCTCCCTCTCTTCATCTACACCAAGCTGTCCCGGGAGCTTGCTAAATACATTCAGTCGCCACTGCTCAGCTCCCTCTGCCTTCACGCCATCACCGTCGGCCTGATCAGACCCCTCCACCATCAATCAGGCACTGGCTCAGAGGCGAAAACCAAAAACCACAAAAAAAAAAAAAAAAAAACACAAGTCAGGATAAATGACTGCAGATCCCAGCAGCCTTGGGCCTTGAAGGAACACCATACATTAGCTCCTGTGAAGATATGCACATACTTTCAAAAACACAGAAGCTCAAATGAGATCTAAAAAAAAAGATACAGCATGACAAAGGTAAAAGAGTAAAACAAAAACAAAACTTTATTTTCATTAACAGTGACAGGACACACAACCAATAGCTTAAGAATGCCACATGGATGATCCTGCAGAGTAATTTCTCTCAAAATACCCCCACAAAGCATTTGTCTCTTTTACCACTTTAGACTGCATATGTTCTGTCATCTCTGGGTATTCTGGCCTATACTGTGAGTTATTTATCACGTATCTTTGCAAAAAAAAAGTTCAGAGTTTGTTTTTCATATACGTGTTAAGCGATTGTATTGTATTATATGCATCCATAGAAACAAACACATGTTATACATTGCATGCAGTTAATTTATGATTTGTGCTTTTGGTACGCTGCTAGGTGCTGTTTCAAATATTTTTTTGTTTTGTTTTGTTTTGTTGCCTCTGGAAGATCATAAGTCACTGTGGAATACTCTACGACAAACTTGCTTGTAAAATTGCTAGATTAAATTTCATTACACAGTAGTAAATACTTATGACAGCTTCAAATGTGAAAAAAGAATATCCACAAACTTTTCTTAAGGAACTACATTTACGTTATTTTATCCACCTGCCCTCCCACCCATCATCTGAATACGTATTCCGGTCAGGAATGTGTGATGTTGTTATAATTATCATGCTTACAAACACATGAAGAGGGCTGCAGATGACGAAGCTAAAGATTCCATTTGCTGAAGCTTGCAAATCCACAGAAAATAATGTTTCTTTGTTACTTCCCTGTTATTTGTAGAAAATAAAACTGTTATAAAACAGGTACTTTTTGATCTACTATTTACATACAGTACACTGTCAATAAGGGGATAGGTTTGGTTACAGCATCGGTGGGGGAAAAAATCAGCTCTGAAATCCTACCCCCACAAACACACATGGTACTGCCTCAATATTAATTGGGAGACATCCTTACCATCCACACCCAAATCTACGCCCATGTTCTATCTCTCTCTCTCACTCTCGCTCTCTCTCTTTCTCTCTCTCTCTCTCTCTCTCTATATATATATATATATATATATATATATATATATATATATATATATATATAAACAGCACTGTTATTAATGACTGATCCTTTGAATCTTTGATTTATAATTAGAATTTCAGGAATGAATGTTTCCACTTCATATAACGTTAAGCTTATCGATTCCAAGTATAAAAGGGGAGATGTAAGAAATATGACCATAATGTTTTGTGTAATGAAACAATGCACTACTTTTATACATTATGAATTGCTCCATTTCATGCTCCATGAAAGCAGTGAAAGGCATCTCTTCTGCTGCATGCATGAATTAGACAAAGGAGTAATGAATACCACAGAAATGAAGACCATGTTGCATGATTACAGATTACAGTTCTGAAAAGATGCAACAATTACTTAAATTCCATCTATTCACTCTCTCCACTCAACATCCATTTGGTTCATTTGTCAAACATACATGTCATAAAAACCTGAAAAATTAAAGGCTGGTTATGAGAAAGACCTATTATTTTCTTGGAATTTGTACTTCACTTGTTAGTTGCTATTAGGAGCTATGAAAAATTCCTTCGTAATAAGGATGCAGATTTTTGCTTTATATACTGTACAAAATTAACAATGACAATATAATTAGCTTAATTCTTTATAGGATGCATGTATATTCAGCACAAGCCTGCAAATGCACAGATGGCTGTCTAAAGGTGGACTTTTGAATGGTCTGGTCTTGAGGGTCCTCTACCACACAAAATCACAGACATAATTATTCAAAACAGCTGGAAGTAAAATTAAAAGTTAACTGTCTATGTTCTCATATGTTTTTGTAGATGTAGGATTTGGATGTGAGGTTATTTAGTTCATACAGCATTTTTTTATATAGCAGCTTTTAGCTAAGTTTGCTATTTGTTTTTGATAGAATACTTGTCAGATCAGGAATCATAAATCTCAGGTATTAACCTGCATGAATCTGTCTGTACTATTTTTTCAATAAGATATTATTGTAAAATTGCATATTTTCATTATTGTACAAGAACCCACCAAACAAATTATCATAAAAATTGACAATATCAAAAAAGTAAATTGGTAACATGCAGTAATTCCTGGTTTCTGTTTAAACTGATTTGCTTTGTGATGTGTAAGAGTGACAGTAGTTCTCATTCAAAAGCACCTGGAGAACAAATATATTTGCAGAATGTAGTGTGCTGCCTTTCTTCAACATCTTTTAATTCATCAATTCTTAACATCTACAAATCCATTGCGGTAAAAGCCATGAAACTGCTTGCTTACCGAGGAAGCCGAATCTGAAGAGTAAATGAGCTATGCTTCAAGCTTTTCTAAAGCCCTTGTTCAAAAGTGGTGAAAGTATTCAGACAAAGGGCATAATCGTGGTTGTGCCATGTCAAGTTTGACATTTAAATACTATATTTCCAGGTATTCTTTGCCTTTTCATCCACCCATTAGAAACCAAAGACTTTTTGTATATTCTACAAGGCAAGATGAGGACCAGGTATGCTGCTATGAGATTTTGGGCCCTAGGAAAGGATACACATTGGGACCTAAACCCAGATTGTTGCAATTATGTTCCCCTGTCACTCAGGGGCTTTTGTAATAACCCTAACCTCCCCCCTCCATACAGCGCCCCCTGGTGGTGACTTAATGGCTGGGAGTTTGGATTTCGCCTCTGACTCTGTACAGTATGTGTGGAATTTGCCTATGGGTGGAATGTTCTCCCTGTTTTGCATAGGTTTCCTCTGGGAAGTTATACAAATTGTCTCAAAATTGCCCATGGTGCATGCCATGTGAAGGCCTGCATCCTCTCCAGGGTGAGCCCTGTGCTTCCTGGGATGGGCTGTATTAGGTACATAGCTCTCAAAAATGGGTGGACGATCAGCAAGACTACCGAAAACCCTTTGAATAAACCAGCCTGTCATTGGCTAGCTTAGCTCAACTAATCCTAGGCATTATTTTTCAGCTTATGACCCACTTAGGAATGTTTCCATTGTTACACTGGCAAACTCTTAATATATTGGGTTTAATATAATGAACTTGTGCTAATGAATTTTTTATTTACTGTTATACGAATATTTTACATTAAAGCATTTCCAATTAAATAATGATTAGCCTGTCATAAATTAACTTACATATTGAGCATAATACAGACCATATATACATGTCTTAAGAGCCAATAAAAAAACAAACAAAAAGTATTAAAAAGTTACATTTGCAACCAATTACATGTCCAGAACAAAGAACTCTTTGAGAACGAAGATTAAGTAAATACGGTGAGTCCACATCAGCATTGTGTATTTAGAGACTGAACAGATAAGAAGCCCAGAGGCTCTTCCTGTCAGGCTGGTCCGAAGGCAACTCCATCCCCTAGTCACACACCTTGAATCTGATAGCCTGGATGAAAATATCTGTGAGAAAGAACAGACCTCCTGGTTTGATCTCAGCTCAGTCCATGAGCTGCAAGTTTTGTTTTGTTTTTATTGATCGCCTTTCCTTGAGCTTCTGCTTGTTCTCAAGACATAAGAACACAAACCAAGGTCGCTTGTTCCATGTGATAATTTATTTACACCGTACCTTCTTTGTACCGCTATCATTTCTGCAATACTTTTACCGTCTGTTGCATTCAGTAGTATTTTTTTGTCCTGGCCGATATTATTGTCTATTGATTATCCTATATTAGCAATAACATTAGCCTCTTTCATTCATAGCAATGACGAGGTACGCTTGTGCGTTTCGAGGTGCGGATTTGGAAGGCGGAGTCACATCATGGATCAGCTCTTCTCCATAGACAGCTCACATTCTCATTAAATTGGTCATTATTCATTTCATTTGAGGCATGTGATAATAAAGTTCATGAGATGGCCAGGATGGCCATTTCAACCTCAGTGGTGTGTGATCAGACCTCGTGGATCCTGCAGACACGTCAACAATATTATAGCTCACTCGTAATTCAAATCAAGTGTATTAATGCCATTTGGAACAGTGATTTTTTCTTTTTTTCTAGAATGTAACCATGCTGACTCCCATTTCATTTCCACCTCAGGGATGCAGAAAATAATTTTTGCACCGGAACGCAGGCCCATTGATTAAATGTCCACTATAAATGAAACGCCAGTAGTAAATTTCTATGCCCAGTAAATAAACCCAGTATTTTTTAAGTATGAATAATTGCATTCAGTTCTTCATTTTATGCATCACCTAATTTGTCGTTAATAGCTTGCATGCTGCGAGAACTATTTTCTGAGCTCATTTCATATTTACACTTCCAATACACATGCTTCACGTTCACAAGAGATTTAGCTGGAGTGCAATAAACACCTTGTTTATCCCACAGGAAAATCCCAGCCTACTACACTGCAGTGTGTTTGATTTCTCAAAGTTAATCATTATAGAACGTAGTTCAGGATTTTGATTTGCATCATTCATTAGTTGATTATTAATGTATGATAGTGAACAAAACTGACACTGATTTGCATACCTTCCTATCACCTTTATCAGTGTAAATATGGACTATGCCTTCAATGGCCATATCATGTAAATAAGAGAACCCAGAAAGAAGTTGAACCGTGTGTGTGGATATCTGCTTATTTATTTATTTTCAACTTACTCTTTTCAATCAAAATATGGCTCCTTTCGTTGTCACCTTCTATAAAACATGTGTATGAAACCAATTCATGTATACCAATGAGGCACTAAACTCATTCAACAGGAAAATCACATTTCCAGACAAGCAATTATCATTGATTGTGGGCCATTTTTTCGCTAAAGCCTTTTTAGTTCAATGTTTCTGAATGCCAGCGCTAAAGACTAAAACTGCCTCAGACTTTTTGAGAGGATTACTTTTCAAGGCCTCAAAAAAAACCAAATACTGTATTTCAATGTCAAATTTCATACAACATATTTTATGGTAATGCTAACCGGAAGGGTATATTTTGAATGAAACTGAATGCTTTCAAAGACAGAATATTAATAATCTAATTCCTGATTAACTGACTTATAAATCAAAATCGATATACAGGTAAGTAAAGTTACATATGTACAGCTATACAAAGTACAATGTAAACCCATTGTTTAATCATTACAAAGTTTTGATCAAAAATACTAATTATATGTCTTTTACTGAAGGAATTTAATGCTGCACCGTATCGGGCAGAGGCAGGCAAGGTTTTTGTTTATCAAATTATAAAATTTGTTTCTAAAATTAATGAAATACCTTTTGAAAGAAATGTAAACCAGGGATAGATAAAAAATAAAACACAGACAGAACATTTTATTTAAAGCTTGTTTTGACAAGGGGGTCAGTATTAACTAGCATTGCAGTGGCTAGCTATGTCAGTAAAAAACACTTTCAAATGCATAATATGCGTGGTGATGCAAGTGAGATGATATAAACTTAGGCCTGTGTGTGAGATTGTTTCCCCAAGCTGCAAGGCCTCAGTCCCATTAATCAAACCCATATCTAACGGAGCAGGCCTGCATCACTTGTGATATTTACAGCTGCCTCACTGCTTCGATATGCTTTGTTTTCTGTCATTACTGCATTTTAATACACCCAGCTGATGGATGCCTCTTATTGTTTGTTTTGTAGTTGATATGATTGATTTTTTTCTTTATCACTGGCTTCATCTCCAATCATTATTTTTATGTTCTTCTGTCTTTATGCACGACACCCCACTGAAAAATAATTCTATATCTGTTTACTGTAAACAACCCCTTATCTTTCTTTTAAATAATTAATTATGCAAAGCTCTATTCAGTTTCTTTTCTTCGATGAATATGAGCTCAATATATCAAATTTTGAAAATCAAATAATAATCACAAAACATTTACATATATATATATATATATATATATATATATATATATATATATATATACAGTATATATATATAGCTAGAACATCAATGTTTATGAAATATACAAAATTTACATTGTGCTAGTGCATGGTTTGGGGAGTTAACTGAGGGCCCTATCTAATATTACAATGATCCAGAGCCATGATCTTTTGAGCTTATGGTTTAACTTTGAAATGTTCAAATTTACCATAGACATGAATTTATTATTAAACACCCAAACTGTTTAATATTACATGCTCATTGTTTTATTATTATAATACTTTATTTTATTTTAAAAGAAAAGGTTTTTTGCAGGAGAATTTATGTCTCATATCACAGTTCTTGCACTATGTGAAGAGTAAGATTCAAATAATTTGTGACTCAGTTCAGAGAGCCAAAGGCTCTTTTTTCATATACTCTTTGAAGGATGCATGTCCCTTTATTAGCCTGATATTACGCTTTGCTTCCGGTGTCCTCAATACAGACTAAAATCTCGAAAGGGACCAGAAAGCGCTACGGTATCTCCAGTGTTTCTTGCATGACAAACATGTTCCTTTTGATTTCCAGCTGAAAGCCCCTAAATTTCTTTAGAATTTGTATTATACGTTTATATAAATCTAGCTAATTTAATATCCCTGAAATAGAGAAACAATATCACTGCCATTAACACATCCAATTAAAAGTTAAATAAAAATTCAAGTCAAGCAAAATAAACAAAATAAATAAACGTGATTGATTTCATCTGCAAAAATGTCAGCATTTAGATTTTCAAACTGCTGTACATATTTTAAATAAGTAGTATATTATTATCAGCTTAAACTGCTGGTGTACAGTAGCTGGCTCCAGCTCTAGCCTTGTGCCTGGTCTTGTACCTGGTGCTGCCTGGGATAGGCTCTAGCCCCCCCCCCCCCCCAACAACTCTGTCAAAGATGAGCGGTTTGAAGACCGGCAGCTAGCTAGCATTCCGTACTGTAGCAATACAAGTAAAGAAGACTTCATTAAGTAAAGTTTTGAGACAATTGTTTTTAAGAGGCCTTAGCAAGCATATACTATACATCCCTTATACATGCTATAACGCTCCTGTTAATAAATTCAGGCGAAGCAGCACAGTGGGTGTTAGGATTTAATTCAATTGGATTATGATTTTAATCACCAACCTAAATAAACATATAAAGTGACATTTTTAGGACACAAATAAGGATTCTCATCCGACAGCCATAAAGTACTCACTCCTCCCAGAAAACCTAATTTAAAGGTGGAAATAATTTACGACAAAGAGATTTATGCTACTTTCCACCCCCCGGTAATGTCACATTGTCTATGGACTGTTCAGTATATAATCTGTTGCTATACATTTATGAGATTGTTGGTTGGCGTATCTCTGTCATGCCCTGTATGTAACTGTGCCTTACAGGGAGGTTCAAGTTTTCTTAACCCATTATTGACTGGAAATTCATTAGGCCAATATGACTAAATAATAAATAAAATTTTACAGCATACACTGTACATTGGGTACAGTGTTTGGGTACAAACATAGTTTCAGTAATGTGCATCAAATTTCAAGCAAGGGCATAGATTTAGTTCCAACATTGGTAGGGGCCAAATTAGCCCCAACCCCCCTTCCCCCCCCCCCCCCACACCAACACACAGTACTTCCACAATATTGGTAGAGATGTCCCTGCTGTCCACACCCAAATCTACACTCGTGCTTTCAAATAACTTCTATATGGAATCAACCAAACCTACCGTTTCCTCACCTGTTTTTAACCACTGAACTTTAGTATAGGTCTACTGTATATGTAGTACACTACTTCTAAATTTACAGGTTATATGGGGATTTTGGTATAGTTTAGTATATTTACTGGTTAGATATTCTAGCTCTCTCAGACTTGACAGTTCCGTGTCCCTCTCATTTGGAGCTTTATGCGTCTCAAGGAATTTTCCAAATGCTTTGAATAATAACGTACCGACAGCGCGTTTCTCAGGGTGCTGTGAAATGTCGCTAATCTATTGATCAAGATGTCAAATAACAAATGTGTGGGATGACATAATACAGCAGTGGACCTTTAAGTCAGACGCACTCTGAGAGGTCAGACGCTAGCGTACACTAAATTTAGGCTACATTAAATAAAAAACACATAATCGAAATGTCTGCCTAAATGTCACACTTTGCAGTTGATTATGCAGCTATGACTCAGAGATCATTTGGATTCTGTCTTATAGCTGCTTTCAAAAGCTATCAATGTTGACCGTACGCAGCGGGGTGAACAAAATAATGGAAAGGGACTCTCCATTTTGTCACATCGCAATTTTATTGAAAAATATTCTCTAAAACATTGAAGCATAATCTTCACATAGGCCTAATCCCAAATTCGACAGCCACATTTTTATTAAAACTTTAAAAAAAAAGCTCAACGCATAAATAAGTAAAAATTTACATGGAAAGCCAGTGATCTCTGGCAATCAATCCTGAAATAATTTCTGACTGCTCTCAAATGTCCAGCTCTGGGAAAAAATTAAGAGACCACTCCATATTATTTTTTAAAAATCTGCATTTTTAAATCTTGGTTTAACCCAGGTTCTGCTGGCAGAAGGCTACACTGAGAGGTAGGCTCAAAGCTGGAGAGACTCGGAACGACCAAAAAACAGCCAGGTAGAGAGCAGAAGCAACTTTGTAATGATAGAGGTGACGGTCAACTTATCCAGTATTGCCTCATAAATTGGAGGATGACCTCATGTGACCTTCAAAAGGAATGGGAAACATTAAGTGCAGGTGTGAAGTGCACAGCTAGGAAAATTCGTATGAGGCTCCTAGAAGCAAGGAAGAAAACATTCATTAATGAGAAGCAGAGAAGAATCAAGATGAAGTTTGCAATAGGCCTTATATATATATATATATATATATATATATATATATATATATATATGCCTACATACACACACACAGACACATAGTGATAAATTGAGAAAATACTCTAACTAAAAATATTACTGTGGTCTCTTAATGGCTCTCGGGCCGGATACAGCTCTGGAAAAAGGGGATTTGTTCAGCACCACGGACAGTGCACCGGCCCATCCCTACCTGCCCCGCAGTTTCCTTACATCCCGCGTCCCGTTGACACTTAAAACCGCAGTGATTAGCCTGCGATATCCAACCCATCATTTAGCATTTTGACTGAACCTTCAAGTGTTTAGTAGTTCCCTGACTTTATGTCACATTTTTTTGGTAAATTATCGAGTTTCACATGATAAATGTTCCCTTAATCTGTGCACGTGCATTTCCTCATTGAAATAAGAATCAAACCATAGGTTGTAGCTATTTTGCTTCGAGTTAATAAACATGTCCACTGTCCTTTCTGCAAGCTGCATGCATTTAACAGGAGCGAATGGAGAAAAGAAGTTTGAAAATCCGTGGTGGATGGGATTACCGTGAGTTGCCAGTCACTGGCTGGTTTAACCCGACGAAAAGCGGGTTAAATTAACTTGTGATTGACAAAGTATAGTAATCTCACCTGCCGAAAGTCGCGAAGCCGCGCTTTACCCATCACTACTTAATATCGCGAAATGTGGTTTCCTGATCAAACTATAAAAATGCGAAAAAGTTTTGATAATAAAAAAGTGCATTGATCTCTTCGTTTAGTTTAATCCCGCAATCTCCATTTCGACTTGTGTTTATAGGTTGTTAAAACCTGCGCACGTGACGGTCTGAAATCAAACTCATAATCATCTTAATCCATTAAGTTCTTTACCACACACGTGGGATTTCTCTCGGTGCATTTGCCGCTGATAAAATTTAGATTATTTTATTTATTTTTTTGCTAAAGATGAACAATTACACATTTTCCTATATTGTATAAAACATTATGCGGGGTCTTATAACTCAGTAAACGATTATTTATGTTAGGAATGGTCGAAACAAGTAACAAGTTGGAACTCGGGTAGTATTCATGAAGGTGAAACGTATTTTAAAAGGTCATCTTCAGCGTTTTATAACCTTTGCAATTATCGCTGTGCTATATGATGCGCCACTGAACAACGGCATAAATATGTCTACACATTTGTCAGAGGTGTTGGTATCAAGGTAGCATAAGTTAGAGCATAATTACAGACCCCCCCCCCTGCCCTACCCTCTTGATCATGGTGATTTTTGCTTTCAAATGGAATATGAAATGTTTTCACCGGTAACACTTTATAATACTGTTCCGCAGTTAACAGGTAAATATGCAGGAAGTAAGCAGCAACAAAGGAGTAGTGCTTCATTAACACCTAAATTAGTACTATTCACTACTAAGGAGTTATGCTTAATTACTCAATAGGTAATAGTGAACTAATTATTATAGTAGTTCTCTATTACTACATTAGGAGCTATTGAGTATTGCTGGTCTCATTGGGAATTATGTACTAACTATGGATTATTTCTAATTACTAGTTCATTACTCATCAAATGAACAGTGCTTTTTTTTTGAACTAACAGAAACTTACAGGCTACTGTTCTCAATGGTTTTTGCCATTTTTTTTCCCTTTTGGAATAACAGGCTTGTTTCTTCCTACTTGTTTGTATGACATACAACTTGTGTGACCCATCTTACCAAAGACAAAACTCGCTCTTGCGTTGTATACAACCAAAATGGTGATTTGACCCACAATACACTGTGGCTATAGCGAGTGTGATGTCAGCGGACAAAGACCGATTGAGTGGACCTGCTGGCTGGGCCAAAAACACAAGGATGGACCACTTGGATGTTTGTTACATGACATCAGAAAGGAATACCCTGTGTAAATAGTTTTAATGGGATGGATGTGTAATCAATGTAAAGTAATTTGATTTAAAAAATTAAGTTGTGATGTTAATATAGCGTGCTTCAAATTACATGTTTAAAATGAACTTATGCTGTTGTGTCATGAAGTGTTACATGAATGTTTAAGTGAAACATATAAGCTATGTTAACATTTATTGTTCTTATTACCCCTTAAAAAGAACTCAGTAAATGTTTGTGAAATAGAAGCTTACTCAGTAACACCACATTCATTACTAATGAGATACAGTGTGTTTCACTTTATAATACTGTTCTTGTTCTTTAGTAACTCCTATGGAAGAAATCAGTAACGCCACTTTCATTACTAATGAGTTACAATTAGTTTTATTTAGGTCATCATTAAGACTTCATTCCTTATTTAAAATGCATACATGAATTTCTAAATGTTTAGAAAAGATCAACAATATGTGGTAGAGCACATCATGTGGCAAAACACGAGGCTCCGATTGACCATCCCTTCAGTTGGACTTCAAAGCACAGTTTGACGAACACTGGCACACGGACTGAAGTGAGGTAAACAATTAAAATGTAGGTGCTGTATACATATTTTACGCAGCAACATTTTGTAGAATAAGTTGTATGTCATACAAACAAGTAGGAAGAAACAAGCCTGTTTTTCCAAAAGGGAAAGAATGACAAAAACCATTGAGAATAGTAACCTATACTGTACATCCCAGTTAGTCCAAAAAAAGCACTGTTCATTTGACGAGTAATGAACTAGTAGTTATTAGAAATAATCCATAGTTAGTAGATAATTACCAATGAAACCTGCAATACTCAGTAGTTCCTAATGAAGTACTAGCAAACTACTATAATAATCAATTCACTATTACCTATTGAGTAATTTAGCATAACTCCTTAGTAGTGAATAGTACTAATTTAGGTGTTAATGAAGCACTACTCCTTTGTTGCTGCTTACTTCCTGCATATTTGCCTGTTAACTGCGGAACAGTATTATAAAGTGTTATCTTTTCACCTTTGTGTGATCATAATCCATCTGACCAAAACCTTTGTCTTTTGTAATACTTTTTATAAGCAAGTGCACAGTTTACAGTGGTCAGTACATATCTCAGGGAATATTATTTGAATTTACATTCTGTGATGGTACAAGTGTCGATAATAATTGATAGATGTACAAAATACAGCAGGACTCCTTACAGAGTCAAAAACTACCTTTCATTCATCATAATAAATGCCTTATTTAAGTAATTATTCTTGTATTACTTCAAAGGTAAAATTCTCACATGCTTAAATAAAAAGCTTCTATAACAAGGATCTACAAAGAGTTTTCTTTTGCATTGGATAGCAATCATGGTTCTCTGATTAATGATACTAAATTGTGGTGTATGATTTTTTTATTTATTTTTTTTTGCAAAGAGATAATCACCTTAAACTACACCAGATTCCAAAGCACAAGGGCTCTCAATTCATTACCAGGTTTTGGTTTAATTAAGCCATTTTCATTTTTTAATCTGCATAAAATGTAAAAATGGCACCCTTGTTGCATTACAGCATTGCAATTGGTCTAATGAATGGAAAAGTTCGAATTTGGAAGGAAATCTTATACCAGAGCTCTAGAGAAACATACAGCCATACATTGACACCTCCACCGCCCCCCCCCCCCCCAAAAAAGTAACAGGGCATGCTTATAGGCAAGGTTACCATTGGTACCACTGTTACCATTGTCCAGGGGGCCTGGCTTAGTGCTCCTTACACCAGGTTATCTGTCTTTGTGTTTTGTGAAATCCCTGATGCCACAGAGATGCTGATTCAGTTCTGTGGTAATTTATACTTTTGTGGTGTTTAGCAATCATCCTGTTAAGTGCCTAAATATCCCTGTCAGTGAGTTTGGTATGTCAGATGTTTGCTTATATGGTGTCACAAATCCACTAAACACATTAAAACAATTCTCAGTTTTTGTCACTGATACGATAAATGTTTGGCTTCTTTATAACTCTGCTGCTTGCTTCGTATTATTTTGAAAACTCACCTATTAATGTGCTGATTATCTGACCTTTCTTATAGGTCATACTGGTAATTTATTCTAACATGACTCAGCTCTGTAGGTGTGTTCGTAATAGTCATTTAGCTACTTCAGTGCGAAAACCCTTTATCATGGAATGATTATGCGATTTTATTCGTCTCCTTTATGCATTACAGTGAAACAAAACTATACATTTCAATTAATTGAATTTATGTAAGTTTTGTTTTACAAAAACTTAGCAAACAGAAACTATCAAAATTCCTACTATTAGACACCATTCCTACATATTTAATCTTAGAACTAGGATAAATGATGAAAACACTTATTAATATGCATAAAAACATGTACATAACCCCAAAATGCCTGAAATATTAATAATGATTTACGGCTTGCGTAAATTGAGAGCAGAATATTATTAGCGAGCCTTTGAAAGTTGAGATTCTATTTGAAGGTCAAAATGGACATAATCAGTTCATTATTTATCTTTCCTGCAAGGATTAATTATTAGGACCTAGGTGATGGAGCATAGCAGTTTGCTTTTCCATCCTAACACTGACTATATGTTATTTTTGATGTTTATTTAAAAGTAGGTCCCAATTGAAAAGGAATAAAAATACTGTTTTAGCCACAAACTCCAGACTAGTGACTGATACACTAAATGTTTGGCCTCTGGAACTGAGAAGTGATTTTTTAAAAGTTGTAGAGATTTGCTCTCAAAATTCTCCTATGACAGAAATTGGACTTTTGCTTGTTGCTGTATTTACATTTTGCGTGTCTTTCCCACTCGTGCTTGACACTTTGCTCATGCATTATACCTCACTTCCACCATTTTCTTTGTGAGTGGGGGGGCAGAAGATGCCCCCACCTATCTATTTTGAGCAAAAACCACAGGTCTGGGTCCTGGTAACCCTAATCCAGGCAGGGTAATCTTAATTTAAATTCCTACCGTTCATGATCATAGTTTGTCTGGAAAGATCCTACACTGAGCTCAGGCCCCAGATGACCTAGCTCAGTAGTTTCACCATGCAAACCCCCCCACCATGTTAAGGCCCGGGTCCTCAGAGGGGGTGCAAGCACCATGACTATGCATTATATAGAATGTATTAAGAGTTGGATTTGCATACTTCGCACAAAATCAAAGCAATCTTGAGTGGGTCTTGGGTCAAAGTCAGTGACGGTTCTAGACCATTTGAACTGGGGAAGCCAGACTGGGGCCAGTTGTTCTGTTAGGGGGGTCAGATGCATTTGCCCTTAGTGTCCTCCAAGTATTACTTACTGTACACAACATTGCCAGCATAAAGAAGCAAAGACAATTTTGAAAAACAATAAGCCATTTATGCAATGCTTTGTAGTCACATTTTACAGTGTTTACAAATATGTAACTCTGATTTCTTATTTAGGCTGTTTTTCTTCCAGAAGATAATTTTTTTCTGTCGTTAACTTTACTTTTCACCAAAAGAACAGTCATGGATAGAAGGGCATTGTCAGAGCGAGTGTAGGTGAGCAGGCAATCAGAGCCGTAACGGGTGGAGACAACGGGGAGCCTGAGGGAACCCCAGCGGGCGGAAGGTGGCAGCCACAGGGGCAGCAGGCGACCGTGAGGCCGGAGCAGGAGGGGACCTCGGAGGGAGCGAGGAGGAAGCCGGAGGGACAGATGGAGGAGGCGAGGAGGAAGTCGGAGGGGACCCTGGCGAAGACAAAGAGGGAGAGGAAGCTGCAGCAGGTGATGGCGCAGCCACAGCAGGCGAAGGTGCTGTCCACCATCGAGCTGTAGTGCGGGGACCCACAGGCGACTGACGAGTTGATTGTGGCCATTGGGGCCATTAGGGAGGTCCCTAAGGGGTCCCATTCAAGCTCCTCCTCCCTCGACACTGACACACACACTGACACTTTTTTTTTTATTAATCCCCGTGGGGAAACTCTTTTTACGCCTCCCTCAACTTGCTCTTTGTAGAGCAAGCTGTCCGCGAAGGGCAGCCACCTGTAGCGGTGCCCAGGGAGCTGGGGGTTGAGGGTCTTGCTCAAGGACCCGCAGACGTGCTGAGGCTGGGCTTGAACCGGTGACCTTGTGATTACAAGCACACGGCTTAGCCCACTGAGCCACACGCTGCCCCAAACAATGAAATTAAAGACAGTGTGGCGGGAGCCCAGTAAAACACCACTACTCCATTCCGCACGCTCCTTCTCAGGGGAGAAGGAGCGGTACTTGGGCCGTTTGGGACCACTTCGGGGACAGGGACTGGAGTCCTGGGAGCTGGTGGTGCTGGAGTTAGGTCAGGAACTGGGGGGACTGGAGCAGGAGGTACAGTGGGCTGATCAAGGATGGGCGGAGCAAAAACTGGTGGAGGTGGAACATTGGAGGACGGAGCATCGGGCGGAGGCGCAGGAACCTCTGGTGGCGCAGCCAGAATGAAAGGCGCAGGAACCTCCGGGGGCGCAGCCAGGACCTCTGGTGCAGGCGGAGCTGGGACTTCGGGTGCAGCAGCAGGCAGAGCTAGAGCTGGGACCTCGGGCGGAGCAGCAGGTGGAGGCGGTGCTGGGACCTCAGGCGGAGCAGCAGGAGGAGGGGGCGCACCGGCCGCTGGGACTAGCGAGCCCGGCAGCACAGGAATGGGCAGGTCAGGCACGGGCAGAACAGGCGGGTCAGGCACAAGCAGAACAAGTGAGTCAGGCAGAACTGGAGCCAGGGTTTGTGTCTCCGCTGCAGGCCTTGTTCCTAAAAGGGAGTCGGAAACCCTCAGGATAGCGTTCCAAATGGACCTTTAAAGGCCAGGCGGAATACCCTATAGGGATAGGCTGCTAGCGGCAGCGGTGCCTCGACTACAACGTGACCCTGGGGTACTTGCGTATAAGTTGCAGGGGCGGCAGAGTTGGGGTAGAGCAGCGCCGGGCTCCGGATCAAGAGGGGCTCCTCCTGATCTTCGGCGAAAAAAGGTACAGCAAGAAAGATGGCCCCGAGGAAGATAGTCGGCTCTTCCCTCGATTTCGGCTCTCGTCGCCTCCTCTTCTTCCTCCAGGTTGTGGCTGGCAACGGAGGTTCGGTCACTGTGGGAAGCGCTGGCGGCTTAGAGCTGCGAAGTGACTTTGGTGGGAGCCTTATCTCCGTCACTCTCTCCATAAGTTTCCGGAGATTTTCGCGCACCCCATTTAAAAGTTGCACGTTTCCAGGCGGAGGCATCTTTCCTAGGAGGGTCTCGCTCCAGCTTGCTAGTCCCAGCTTCACGGGGTCTTCTTGAACCTCGGGCTGGTGGAGCCAGCTTTCGGTTTCCGGAGGTGCGTCTTTGTAGAGGTCTGTCATTCTGTCAGAGTGAGTGTAGGTGAGCAGGCAAGCAGGCAATCAGAGCTGTAACTGTGGGTAAAACAGGGTTTATTGGCTGGACTAAGACTTCACTCACAGATAACGTTAATGACAGACCTAGGGAAACGTACTCGAACGCGGACTGAAATACACAGGATAAGCCGGAAATAACATCAAACAGCTGGGAACAATCAGGCTTTAAAGGGGTGTGGCACACAGGAGGATCATTGAGCAGGTCATGACAGGCGTCTGTTTTTGAGTGGCTAAAGATGTCATCCTTGCCGCTTGATGTTGTGTTTCTACCCTCCTCCATCCGAGAACTTTAGCGCAAATGTCTCTGGTTCAGTGTCAGAGTGAAGAGGTGGGAATGAAAATCAGCACCGCCACGGACTTCTCTCAGGAAAGACTGGAAAAGAACCAGCTGAGGTGGTTCCAGCATCTCATAAGAATACTGCTTGGCTGGCTCCCAAGGGAGCAGTTCCAGGTACATCCCACAAGACAGAGCCCCTGGGGAAGACCCAGGACATGCTGGAGGGATTATATCTCCTAGCTTGGGCATGTCTAGGGATCCCCAGGATAAGCCTGAATCTGGGGCCTTTGTGGGAGGTCTGCTCTGACCTCCTCAGCATCATGCCATCCTCAGCAGGAGAAGATGCGATGACATTATGCTTATGTAGGGGAGAAAAGGAATAATTCATGATTTTTTTTTTCATTTTCATAACACAATGGGAAAAAAACATTTATTCTTTCACAGTTAAGTTGTACTAGTCTGGTAAACATCAGTAGTTTTTGGGTAAATCTAAGTTATGCAGGATTGCTATATCCCTTTCAACAACTGATCCTGTTCAGCAGTTGTGGCTTGTAGCAGAACAAAAAATGATTCAGAGAGATAACCAATCAGTTTGTAGAGGAGGCGGGACCAACCAATTAGATGTCTTGGTCCCGCCTCCTCCCATTGCTTGGACCCACCTCCTCTACAAACTGATTGGTTATCTCTCTGAATCATTTTTCGTTTTGCCCATAGAATATTTTTAAGTAAGTAAAACTCCCATGACCACAATTGTCCCTGGTCTCCCCCTATGTCAGATATTTCCTAATTTTTATTGTTTCCTAAGATTTGTGACTGAAGTGGCCAAATATGAAATAGTTTCAGGTTTTGACAGCTGAGTACAGTCATGTGACACAAAGAATATGATCTTTGCTTGGAGAAAAGAGTGTTATTTCCAGGAGAAGCAGAATTGGGCAGGAGGAAGACGAAGTACACAGTGTGAACGCAAAAATAAAACCTTTTTGGCAGGGACTGGAAAGAAAATCAAATGGATGGGGGGGGGGGCATAAAAAGCTAATGTTTGTTGTGGTGTGTAAGGTTGCACAGTTTGTGGTTTTTTCAGGTTGCTAGAATGCCAATTAATGACAATCACTGGGAGCAAGGGACAGCAGACAGGTGGAAGCCATTAGAATACAACCCTGGCTCACACTCCCTAGAGAGACAGCCACGCCCCCTCACTCAAACATAATGTTTCACAAAATAACAAGCATACCTGTTAATACCTCCTAAAATGACACATGAATGCTATTTGCAATTTGCAAACTGAAAGTTAGTTCAACACCAAATATCTGGCCTCAGAGAATTGTGGAAACACTTACAATTTTTAAAGATTGAAGAACTTTATTCAACTGTTGCTCCAGTTTCTTATTTAATCATCCAATGTGTAATATTTGTAACATTCTTTGATTGTTTATTAACATTACCGCCAATATTTGTATAGTAATTGTTCAAACTTATTCCCAAAAATGCTAGGTGCTTCCACAATTTTGGCCACTAGTGTAGTTTATTAAGTATACAAATGCTGGGATAGTGGTTGGGGGGTTAGCTTTGAGGTCTTGCACCTCTAGAGTTGCGGGTTTGATTGCTGCCATCCAGATCTGTGTGTGAAGATTGCAAGTTATCTTGGGTTTTCTCCCACAGTCCAAAAACACATTTTCTTTAAAAATATAATAACAATAAAATGTTACATTGCACACTGTGAATGTACGTGCCTTGTGATGAGACCCAGCACTGGAGTCCTATGCAGAAAGCGTCCTTGCTCCTGCCCTTGTGATTCCTGGGATAAGCTCCAGCCTCAGCAGAACCCAGACCCGGATAAGCAGATATGAAAGATGGATGGATAAATGGAAAACTGCCAAATAAGTAACTGAGTGTAAAAGTTACAGTAAGAAAGAAAAGCAATAGACAGCTTGAAAGCCTCTAATTTACAAGCATCTCCCAAGTGAGTGTGGTGAGGCAAGAGTGTCTTAAAGTGTAACTCAGAGCTCAGACATGGGGGCTGCATTGCACAGCTTGATAAGAACACTCTTAAATGCATCTTACGTGACAGTGAGCGGAATATCTGCTACTCACAATCCTTTAAAGCACACAGAAAGCATATAAAACTCCATGGCGCTAAAAAGCACTTACTGTCCTCCCCCCCCCATCCCGTGGGAATAATCGTGCTGTCTCTTAGCAAATGAACACGGAGCCGTTTCATCATTTAATGATGGGCACCCTTACGTACACCCATAAATGCTCTGAAATTTGAAGAAAAGAAAAAAACATAAAATACATGCGATTGCATTTGACTTGAGTCACAATTTTAGCTACACTTGAGAAATGAAGAGTATTAATTGGCACCTGGGGAAGTGACCTGTAATCGACAAGGGTTCCATCACGTTCAGAATCGGAACCCGAATCACTTTGACTTGCCAAGCACAGCAGACAGTAAATTATTTTTTTGATAAATTAGTTACTTTTCTTGTTCATTTTAAAATAGATGCCAGGGACGCTTGATGCAATTATGTTCAATGCAGTTTGTGTACTATAAAGGGGAACATAATCCTTTTTCACATTGTTCTGTATTGTAGTGGGTATGGGGTTGGAAGATAGATAGATAAATAGATAGATAGATAGATAGATGGATGGATGGATGGATGGTTGGTCAAAAGTGCAGGTGGTTGGTGTGTTACTGTGGGTTAGGAGCCCGTGTCTATAATTGGAAGGTTGCTGGTTCAAATGCCCTTTGGCTGGCAAAGTAATGTGTCTAGGGACACTGTATGACCCTGCTCTCAGATCCTCAGGTATAAGCTGCTTTGAATGAAAGCATCTGTGGAATAAGTAAATGTACATATTGAGCAGCGAGAGGGATATTACATAAAAGTAGAGCCAGATTCTGATTTCTGCTATTTCGGAGCTGACACAGGCATTCTGCTAGAAGCCAGTGGCCTTGATGAGATACAGGACCTGGCGAGGTCATTGACGTAAGGGACTGTTCCCTTGGCAACCTTGTTTTCCAGTACCAGCTTGATTCGGGCTCCAACTGGTAGCCAGTGGGTTTGGTGAATGTGAGCATTTAGAGGTGCAGTTATTCTGTAAATGAATAAATCACATAGATGTAATTTAAAGATTAACTCAAAGCAGCAGATTAATAAACAATCGGAATTTAAGGTAGTTCCTTTACTTGGTTTCTTTCTTAAATGAACATTATTCATTTGCAGAAATTGGCCACACGATATTCCTACCATACCCTTACTGCCACAGATCGTCTGCTTTAAACGGCGTGTGTTCCAGTAAACTTCCAAAGGCGCAGATGTAATATTTTGGCATTCTCCAATTTACTACTGAGAAGGGCAAATAGATCAAACATTTATCTTTCCATATTAGTCTTTGCTATGAGATTACCTTCCCTGTTTGTTGTTTTTGAGGTAATTCCAAAGACAATTAAACATTATGAAAGTTTTCAGCTGAAGGGGCCACCTTACAAACACAGGATGAAACATTACAAAGAAAAACTGAAGATAAATGTTTGCAGTCTCTGCCGATGGTGGTTTTGTTAAATGCAATTGGATTGCTGTGGGTTGTAAGCTGAGGAGCGTGGTTAAAGCATAAATCAGAAATATGCCTCTGATTCGCATGCGCTGGAAATTCACAAGTGTGTTCAGTGTGACCTTTCAAAACTTTTCATTGTGACATCCTCACCCCTCAGTACCTAAATAAACAATTTTTAGTTATGTTTGCTTTGTCAATTTGAGTTATGTCTACTTTCAATATGCGCCATACTTCATCCTGTGCTTCACAAACTCACAGACAGGCCTGCATTGTCTGCCCACTCTAGGAAAGCACGTCAACCGGCTTTCGTTTCCTGGCATTTATCGCCCCTAAATATCTGAGACGCTCTAGGAAAATTGGCCAGGCATTATGTTACATAACTGCAGGCTTTTGCATATCATCTATAAAACAAAAGCACTCCTTCTTCAGCTTTTGCAGAAGATCTCGATTTATCCATAGTGCATGGATGCCCGCCTTAACCCAAAATCCAGTTGGCTTCCTCACTTGCTTAACCTGAAATCTTAATGGTTTCCTCACATGCTTAACCTGAAATCCAAGTGACTTCCTCATTTGCTTAACCTGAAATCCTTGCAGTTTCCTCACTTGTGTAACCTGAAATCTAGGTGGTTTCATTACTTGCTTCACCTGAAATCTAAGTGGTTTCCTCATTCACTTAACCTGAAATCTGGGTGGTTTCCTTCCTTGCTTAACCTGAAAGTTTAGTGGTTTCCTCACTGCCTCCATGAACACCAAGGGCTTAGTAAGTTTATCTCATCTCAGCTCAAAGCTCCCCTCCCTTATTTAGCTGACCTTCCCACATCCCTTCAGGGGGGAAGTGATGTCATTGGCTGGACTATATGGCTCTTCCCAGACCCACTTCTTTCTCGTTGGTTTTGGATCTTCCTCCTGTTCTAGAAGGAAACCCCAGCAGATCATTACTCTCTTAGGGATAGTTTTTTTTTTTTTTTTTAATTTTTGGTTAGCATCGTTTCACCACAAAAAGCTTTTTTTATGAACAATCTCATAATCCAGTAAGTCTAACATCATAAGTGTCTGGAGGAAAAAATATTCTTGTGAGATGGACTGACTATGTGTGTGTGCCCTGCCACGGGTTGGTGCCACATCCGGTGTTGTTCCCTGTCTTGCACCTGTAGCCTCGATGATAGGCTCTGGACCCGCTGACTCTGAACGGTACAAGCGGTTATAGAAAATGGATGGATGGATGGATTGGCATTATGTCCAGAGTGTCCCCTCCCTTGTACCATGTTCTTTCTGGGATAAACTTTCACCATGACTTCATATTGGACTGGAGCATTTGGAAGATTAATGAACAGTTATACAGCATTCAAGTATTAATCGATACAATATATTTTTGAGTAAGATTTCAAAATATATTATGTAATGTTACAATGTAATGTTTGATAATTTGAAACTACAGTAAGAGTATATCTACATATGAATCTAAAATCAGTAAATTTGCTGTTTTTAAGTACATGTCTGTCCTGAGAAGGAAAAGACGTCACGTGGAAGGAGCATTTACCAGAATGAATCTTGTTAGTAATCAAACACAAATGGCTTATTAAGTGGAAAAATCAACAACACGCTGGTACACTGATTACACATTTTACACACACTGTTGCCTAGCTGTCCCTGTAACCTGGGTACAAAACCGTAAACGATTGTTTGGCTCCCCTCTGACCTGCATGCATTTCTGTTCCTATATGGCAGTGTTTCCCAATCCGGTCCTCGGGGGCCCACAGACAGTCCATGTTTTTGCAAAAATATGAACTGTCTGGCAGGGAGCTGGGAGGGAGCAAAAACATGGACTGTCTGGCAGGGAGCTGGGAGGGAGCAAAAACATGTACTGTCTGGCAGGGAGCTGGGAGGGAGCAAAAACATGGACCGGCAGTGGGACCTCGGGGAGTGGATTGGGAAACAGTGCTATATGGGAATTAATGTTTTACAATGCATACGTATCTCTTTTTCAAAGTTTTATGTACTTTTCCACCAAATTCTTTTTAAAATTCTGAAACTGAGGTTGCATCTTATTTTATGTTTATTGTCAAAATGTAATATTCATGATGAAACAAAATGATCCTGTAATAATAATATGTTATAATGTGCCAAACAAACAAAACAAAAAAGGCCTCCATTGTTTCATAAAAGACGACACACATAATTATCCCTCTCCCTGCTTACTTAGGTTGCTTTTCTTTTCTATATTTAAATACTTAAATACTAAACTTTTAAAATAGGTTTGCTAATGCTTGCATGCAAAGTCACTTTATCCTATAAATATAGTCTGTGTGCATCACTGATAAAACACAAGTTTAAAGAGCTTGAGCATAGAGGCAGGGTGTTTACTGTGAGACTGGAAGCTCCAGGTTATAAGGCCTAATCTCCTGATTAACATCTTGTACTTCCCTTGTATTCTCAAAGTCATATTTATCTGAATAAATAATAATAATAAAAATAGTAATAATAATAATAATCTCCAGTATAATCATTATCTCCAAAACCCTAACAAGAATAAACATAAACAAAAGTTGAAATAAAAAAAGGTTTAAACAAAAAAATTTAGCCCAACACTTTGTTGGTTTGTGTGTGAGTCTGTCTCTTGTGATTGATTGCAGTCCCATCCTGAGGATCCCCTTGTGTCCTGGCTTCCTAGAAAAACATTTATCTGAGATGGTTGTATAGATGAATATATGTATTAATGGATGTTTGTGTCATACTAGTCAGAAAAGCATCTGCATTTTAATCTCTGAAAAGCAAATTAAGGTTCCTTAAACCTCTTTGTTAATAGTCATCATGGGAGTGCAGCAAAAATGTATATGTTGTTTGTGTTTGTTAATTTATGACTCTAAGTCACTGAACTTGCTGTAGGAATGCAGTGAAATCTGTTACATATGTTTGCTGTGTTCTGTTTATGTAGTTATTGAAAAATTGAACAGTCTGGTTCTTCATCTTCATCTTGGGCCCACCCAGCCTCTCTACATTCTCCAGCTAAGATCTGTAGATGGTGGATGGGAACAAAATTATCGATTTGCGGTGTGGATGGAGTTTCACAACCACTATTGTGGCACAATTACTATTTCTATAGCTTTCCCAAACACACCACAATGCCGAAATGCAATTTGTAGAAGTACAGTTAATTAAAAATTTCCATTTAATTCACACTTTGAACTCACACTTTAGGTGATACCTTCGAATGGAACTGCTGAATGAGGGAGATGCTTGACTTATATTTGTTGACATTTATGGGATGGTACCTGTTATGAATGCAGGTATGTCACGCTTACAGGGAGGCGAGGAAGTGATTCTACAGAAATGAAACTTCCAAGTTTGCCTGATGCATCGCTGGCTTTCCTGTTATTGAAGGTAAGTCGATCGATTTAATTTGCTTTAATTATGTGTTTAAAAACATAGCAGCTGTTTCGCACAAAAGGGTCAGCCATGGGTATCTGTACAGCATGGGCTTCAGCAGGATCCACATAGAGGGGAACACGAGTAACTCATTCATTTAACAAAGTGATGCTGGATTTTTACTGAAGCTTTTTGAAACATTACAGTCATCTTATTTATGAGTAAGACTTCAGTTTAAGTTCTGCGCTTTAACTAATAATAAACTGTGACTAATCAATTTGTAATAGATAGAAATATTCATCACAAATTCAGAAATGTATTAGAATCATATCTTACAAAACAGCTTGTAAAATGCTTGCAACAATCCAATGGGTTAGTCAGCATACTAAATTCAGCATTTAGTAAATAAACATATTAAATACTTTATGAGACGAGTAACATATTTTTGTAATACATTTCACAATTTGATCTAAGTGAATCCTTTTATTTACTAAAATATAATGATGATATTATTTTGAGTGTATTAATAGTTATGGAGTAGGCCTTTACACTGAAGTGTTAGCAGTATGTCTGTCACAGGTATAGAGCTAATATACCAGCTGATCTCTTCTGTCGCAAACCGCAGTACTGCACCTTATTATTTAAAGCAGTGTTTCACTGCCCGATCCTCTGGGTCCCAATGATGGTCCATGTTTTTGCTCTCTTCCAGCTCCCTGCCAGACAATCCATATTTTTGCTCCCTGGGAGGAAGCAAAAACATGGACTGTCTGTGGGTCCCCGAGGACCGGACTAGGAAACACTGATTTAAAGTTTGTAAGTTCTACCCAGGTGCCTAGACTAACCTTATTTAATAAAATTTTAACCCCCCCTCCCCCACAACTACTGGTAGTTAGGCCTCTGACAATACAGTACACATACACAAACACCTTAATCAACCACTAGATTGATTACATTTAAATGTAACATATTTAGCAGACCCTTTCGTACGAAGTGACATACAAGGCAACAATAGGCTCTGGACGCTCTGACCCTGAATGGTTGCAGAAAAGTCAAGGCAAATAGCATGTTGCAACCGCTTATGCTGTCATGGAGTCAGCTAGGCTGAGCTTACAATGAATGTACAGGTACTGTACAAGAGTACGCAGATCTGCAGCAGGTGCCATGAAACAGCTATACATATACGCAAAAATTTAGAACATAACAAGACTATTCAAGGTGCCATAAGTGCAACATAAGAGCATTTAAGGAACAATCAGGTTAGTACAGGAATTCGTAGAACAGATGGGTTTTGAGGCGTTTCTTGATGGGAGAGAGAGAGTCAGGTGACCAGACGTGGTTCTGCAGCTCTTTCCACCACCGTGGAACCACACAAAGAACCATCTGGAGTGACATTTCTCATCTGCTGCAGGAAGCTCCAAGCGCTGTTCCTTTGCTGAAGGGGGACATTATTAGAAACACAGATCTTGAGGAGACTTTTGGTGGAGATCCAATGATGTCATTCGATGATGGGCCTGTAGGCCAGCACCAATAGGGTGACGTGAGCGCCAGTAGCGAGCCAGTGAAGGGAGACAAGAAGAGAATGTTTTTTTAAGCTTCTGCATTGCTTTGATGGCACAATCTGGTGTCCTGCCAGTAGAAGATTCCAATAGTCAAGTCATGGGGTAACAAGTGCCTGGAGTAGAAGCTGAGCTGCAAACTGAAAGGTCTGATCTTCCTGAAGTTATACAGGGTAAGTCTATAGATCAGGAGCTATCTATATCCTAAGTGGAATCACTAATAGAATATGGTTAGCTATGGCTAGCTACAATATTTTGAGCCCAGGAATATTTAAAAGTGTGTGTTTCTTTTCTTCAGTTTTTATCTGACTTGGGTGGCTAAGCTATCAGAAAGACTAAAAGACATTAGAGGTGAGATGCAGTGCCACTGTGCCTGGCTTCTGTTCTGTGTTTTCATTTTTAATGTGGCTTCCACTCCACGCGTCGTCTCATCAGGACGGGTGATTAGAATGACACCTGAAAGGACTTTAACCTTTGCTGTCACAAAGGGTTCATGAAGGAGAATTTACCGAGTGATGTTTACTTTCATGTGATTTTCAAGTTTTTCAACAAATCCCCTGGAAGTATTTTCAAAAGGTAGTATTGTCTTCTTTTTTTTTCAGAAAACCAGGATATGTTCAAAATATTCTGTTTAAAAATTTTATGTCATCATTTTGACAGATTTCACCATCTTTTTGTTGATGTTGATTCACATTAATGGCAAACTGCACATTATGAAGCAATGACTGAAATTTTCACTCCCATTTATACCTCATGCTCCTAATTGAACCATCGCCTTCAGACATAAATATATAAATATAAATACTCATATGTAGACTTTTATGCTTCAATATCTGTTTAATGTCGGTAAAACAGCCCACATGATACATTTTAGAACTCTTTATAAAGCAGAGATTGTAGCTCTATCTTGTGCTGAATGGCGCATCAGATATGGGATTAGAAGGTCATCGGATCGATTTCCTATTGACCATTTTGTCTAGTACCGCCAAGTAAGGAACTTAATAGCTGCTTTTATCCTTCCTGCAAAATATTCTATAAAGCCATAGTTGAAAAATACCAAGATGTGTGAATCTTTCCTGAAGAGGGCATCTGATAACTAAATGGTAATGCAAAGTGCAACATTTCCATCAAATATGCTATCAGTGGCTCTCACGGTACAGCTTCACACGATACGGCCACACAGGGAGTCCGTTTACACAGTTATTATATTATTTTTGAATTTATGTCATATGTGCAGTCAAGCTATGCTATTTCTAGAAATTTCCAATAAAATTCCAATAAGAAATCTTAGCTGTTAGTGTGTCCACTCTAGTACCTATACCAGATATTTACCTGCCCTTGACAACAACCATTTATGCTTTTTAAGAGCTATTTTGATTACAGTACGCAGTAATGTTGACAAAGATAAAATTGCATAATAAAAATACAATTTACGGGTTTGTGTCGGTCGTAGAATGAGTAATTTATTTTCACGGCTCAGCAGTCTTCTCTTTTTTCTTGTGGCTGACGGTGAATCTGCAATTCTGTGGGTAATAAGACTGAACTGTAATGGACGGTTTACCATGCATAATACGACTGTAGTGGGGGGGGGGGTCCTAACCTGCTTGTGCTTTAGTGTGCAAGGTTGATGGTCCCCATAAAATAAACCCTTCAAAGACATTTTCTTCAGGTGGAGACGCTTCAGGAGTTATACCATGATCTATGGTTTAACTGCACAGACCATCGTTTCTGTATATGTTGAAGGAACCAAGGCCTTAAAAACGAAGGTTCTGAGTGTTGTGAAAGGAAGACTAAACTGATTCTTCACATTTTGGGTGGGGCTACGTATTTTTTTTCGAGCAGGTTCAGATTTTAAATTCTGTCCATTTGAAGTCTAAAGTTTCCCTAATGAGATCTGTCCATCCATCCATCCATCATGTAAAAGCTTATCTTGGTCAGAGTAAAGGGTAGTTCTACAGCCTATCTCAGACTGCATGGAGCACAAGCCTAAAGTACATCCTGGAAGGGACTCCAGTACAGTATATGTGACTGTAGTTACCATTATTTAGTCATTCCATTAGCTTATCCCTATATCCCTATATCATCATTCATTAGCATCTGAGAGAAACTTTAAAGTGGATGAGGAGATTATCACAACTAGTAAGTCCGTCCTGGGGCTTTATGGCTGTAGCTCAATTTTATGTGAATACTGAAATACATTTACCCATGGGCTATGGTGGTGGAGTAATAGGTGCAGTACTAGGTGGAGTACTAGGTGGAGTACTACGTGCAGTACTAGGTGCAGTACTAGCAGAATGCTACTTTATAGGTAGGGTTGCCAACCGTCCCGAATTGTCTGGGACATCCTGAAATATGGGTGATTTTGATTTGTCCCATCAGGGGCAGCTCCAGTCCCGTATTCCAATCACAGCCTCGTCGGCCAATAATAGACTACTGTAAGAGTTTCAAAGTGGACAATCAATGCTTGCAATGCAAAATATGTTTTCGGAAAGGGATTATTCTCCCAGGCTCCAATGACAAATCGATCTGTTATATGAATATATATCGATCTGTATTGTCACTGGTACTATCAGTAAATCTATCACCAAGCCACCAATTCTGGTTAAGTGTCTGAGATTAGTTGAGTGGTTGACTTGACGGGTAGCACTAATAACTCATACATCCAAGGTTAGAAGTTCTCCCTGAGCTTTGTCTTCCAGTCCAAACACATGCAGTTATGCTAATTGGTGCCTCTAAACTACCCTTATAGTCCATATGCTCTGCATAGGACTGGCATCCAGCACTTACCCCAGCCTTGGACCCTCTGTTCTCTAGGATAGGCTCCAGCTCACCTGCAACTCTTGAAAAGAATTTTTTTTTTGCCATTTGTACAAGTATGAGTACAGGCACGCTGGACGGCTTCTTTCACAGCCTACTGCCCTTTTTAGGGTCGAATGCAGGGTCAGCTGTTGTGCACAACCCCTGGAGCAATTGCCGGTTAAGGGTCGAATGGCAACATCAGTCTGTCAGCTTTGGGATTCAAACTGGTGACCTTCTGATCATGGGATTAGAGTCCTAACCTGCCAAACCACACACCACTACTTAGAGTAAGTATTTATATGATAGGTAGATGGAGCAGTTGAGCATATTTAAGTTAAATCAGGGAAAGGTCCATAAATCTTCTACAATTATATGAGAGCTGGGAAAGAATACTGGTCTTCAACCAGATTCTGTTTAAGCATAAACTGTCTAACAAAGACTTATCTGAACATGCATTTTTATTAGTACTAGACACAGATTAATGTGTCTGAGATGTAGTTGTACTTTGTGAGGATGAATCGCAAATTCTGCTGTGAATTCTCTGGCTAATGGAAACTCTTTGTGCTCTTGGTAACATCCACTGTGATCGACTGAATGCCAAAGGCTGGCATTAAGCAGAAGAGAAACACTCGCGATGTTCAACTTTTAACGGAAATGAATGTACAGAATAGTGATCCTTTTTAAAAGCAGTGCCTTTTTAGATAAACCCTATGAAATGTTGAACCACTGCTTCACCTAATGAAGTGCCAAACAGGAACTAATCTGCCTTCACTCAGACTTTATATGCACTACACACCCAGCACCTATATTCCAGGAATTCACATGCATTAAAATCCCTGAAAACCTGTCTAAATGGTTCATCATTCCTCATACCCAAGAAAACACAAGATGAAACTGTGCAATATTTTATATAAGAACATAGACCTACATCAATGCTAGACATGTTAAATCTATATAAAACAGACAAGATCATGTCTTCACAGTGCACAACCCAAAAGTTTCGCAGTAAATGCTAATTTTCTCACTCAGGACTATATTGTAGTCATGTCAGATGTGTTCAGGACTGTGTTTCAGTCAAGTTTCTAAATTCAGCATTTAGTCTGTGGACCGCATTAACAGTGCCATTGACATTCGCCACACTACATTCCCCCCGCGACAATTAACTGATCATGAAGAATTACGAGGTTTATTATTCCTTAGGAATTTATGGCGCTTCTTTGCATTTACCTCAGGCGATAATCTGCTAATCATCCTCTCTTCGCAGTTGTATTCATCACTAGGGTGTTCCTCATTGCACAGAAGATGAGATTGGAAATTCGGAAAGAAACGCCCTGGCCTCATTGTTGGGCAGATGGTTATAACGTCGCAGCAGATGGTGTGTTGTGTTGATTTTTTCGCAGGGCTGCTTGTTGATGAACGTGGTACAGAGAATGGTTCAAAATTTACTACCACACTTTATATTAGTGTAAATAATTGATTCTCCGGCGGCATATCTGGAGATCATTATGTTTTGATGTGTCGCAACATTGCTTCTCACCTACTGTTATAATTGTAGCTGCAATTATACAACAAAGCAGAGCTTGTTTTTTCCATTTAATGTGCTGTTGTTTCACAAGCATTTAAGCATTTTTCCTACTCCCTATAAAGATATGGTTTCATATAAAGATATTCATCTTTGGAAAATCTTCTAGACAAGTATGTATGGTTAATTAATGGGGCAGTTTGCTTTTACCATCTATAAGAGCATTCTTGCTATTCTTATTTATAGTAATATTGATATTATTATTTAGACATTTTATTTATGAAAATCAATGTTTGAAATGTTAATATCTGAGTCATAAACATTCATCAAAACATGATAAAATGTTATTTACAGAATATTAAGTAGTGTATTAATACAGGATATAAACAAACCTACACATTAATTTATAAAATATTAGTAAAAAAATCTTTCTGATTGAAAGATTAAAAGGACTAAACTTAACTAATGCAGCATTTAAGACAAGATAAGGGCAAGAAGGATTATATTTACACTGAACAGCCATAACATTAAAAAAACTGACAGGTGAAGTGAATAACTCATTACAATGGAACTTGTCAAGGGTGCCGTTATATATAGCATTGCATTGTATTATGTATACAAACAAGTCCAATCTATGAAGGCCCCTTTGAAACTTACAGGACTTAAAGGATCTGCTTCTGGATACCACAGAGGAGCTTCAGAGGTCTTGTGGAGTCCATGCTTTGATGGGTCAGAGCTGTTTTGGTGGCACGAGGGAGACACACACAATATTATGAAGGTGGTTTTAATATTATGCCTGATCGGTGTACATGTGTGTACATGTGTTAATTCTGCATTTACAGATAATATTAAACTTATAAGTTAACTGCAAAACTAAATAGGTTTTATTAGAACTCAAATCAAACAGAAGGAACTGAGCCTGGAAACAAACAGGACCAAAAACGGTCAAAACGGGAGGACTGAAACAGAGAAGGACACAGGCAAACAGGAACACATTAATGCCTGGACTGGGGAGCACAGGACTGGGAAGCACTTAAACACATGACTTATGAGGAAGCAAACAAGAAGCAGCTCGGAGTGAATAATGTGAGGATTACGAACAGGAGGTAAGACTAATGATTAATAGCCATGGCTCGTTAAGGCCATGCTAGGGAGGATATGGAGGGAGGAGCAGAAGGGCAGTGTGTCACATTATAACCTGATAATATAGTGAAGGTTAGTTTTCTATTTTAAATTAATTCAAAGATCATCATCATCAACATATTAATCAGTACTAACATGATGACAAACTTGTTCACCTTACCTATTTTGTACATTTGGATCAAAACCTATTTTAATCAAACAGATTTTAGCAGAAACCACTCACACTAGGAACCACTACTTTGTTTCTTCCACTGAAGTTAGTCTACTGCAGTAATATCTATCTGTGTTCCAGCCTTTTATCCTGTACTGGATTGCCTGGAGTCTGTCCCAGGCAGCAGAACACATTGGATAGTGCCAGTCCATCTCAGACAAACACTGACAGCCATTTCACAAACACACAGAAACTCGCCTAACCAGATGTCTTTAGACAGCAGGAGAAAACCTGCAGATTTGACAGAGAATATGCAGATTCCACAAACAGAAAGGGGTGGGATTCAACCTCATAACCTTATAGGTGCAAGGCCACACTGCTGCCTACTGAGTCACCATGCCACCCTCCACATTAATATCATTACTAAAATATGCACAGAAATTATGTATTTATTTACAATGTGAGAATATTTTGGCCAACTGCACAAAATACTGTGCACCACCACTGACTAAACAATAAATAATTAAGTAGGATTTATTTGAATTCTATGTGAAAAATGATAATGGAACAGATAATGTTCTGCACTTGTGGTCATATAATAAAGTTGCAAGTAGTATAGCAGCATATAGCTAGTTTTCCTTTTCTATAATAATAGGATGAAAAAGGTCAAAGCGCTACAGAAACAGATGGAAAATGGGTTGAACTTCCCATTGTCGGAGAGTCACACGGCGGGATAGTGATCTTTCTCAGAACGCCGCCACCGAGGGTCTGCTTGATATTCATGAGGGTGCAGGTTCAGAGGGGCCTGCTCAGCTAATCCATTCCAAATATACTGCATTATTACTTCTTTATGTTGGCTAAATAATATGCACATTCATGTCTATTATTTTCCCATGCAGATACAGTGCTACAAAAATCAGAAACCACAAAGGCTGATTAGAGGATCCATTTTCATTGTGATGTTAATGGATAGTTCAGATTTATTGCCTGTGCGTATGTAGGAGCAGAAGAGAGAAACCAAGATGAAAAGTAAAGGAAACTAAGGGATTATACTTCAGGAAGTCATCTTCATTCAGCTGGCTCAGCAGGTTAGGATGCTGTGCCTGTGATTAGAAGGTCGCCAGTTCAGATCCCAGGGTTGGCAGAATGATTTCACTGTTGGGTCCCTGAGCGAGACCCTTAATCCCCAGTTGCTCTAGGGACTGTCCAACCCTGCCTTCTCAATTTCACGTTGTTCTGGGTAAAAGCATCCACTAAATGAATAAAGTGTAAAGACTGGAAATTTGGAGCAAATTAACCAGATCACAAAAATTAAACTGGGAATTGGCCTTAAACAAGAGAAATAAAGGCCTTGGATTAACCAGATCAAACTGAATGTTATTGGGAATCTATGGACTATATATGTAAATGGAACAAGGAGTGAAGAATGTATACAAAGTGCAAGGAGGCATTTGAAGGCTAAAATCTATGCATTTGAACATTGGATTCTCTCTCCCATAACCCAAATGCCTTTTAAAGTTAGATAAAGCAGCAACAAAACATTTTGGCACACACTAAACTTTCCCTTTGCAAAAAAATCACTTCCACTTTAGTCCAGTCATGGCTATAAAGAAAATGGGGGAAAATATTATTAAGGAATGTCAACACAATACATTATTGCATGGATCCTGTCAAATAAATCATGGCAAAGCTGGAAATTGAGTGCTAACATTCCAAGAATAGGCTCCCAAGTTAATTCAGTAATTTCCATAAGAAAGCTTGTTGTACACTATGAAGGATTAAGCAGAACAGACTGGCAAATCATCCAGGCCTTTGAGATGTCTAGCCTCTTAAGGGATCTTCCTGGAATTACTTAAAAGGCAGTAATCCATATAGAGGTAATCAAAAAAGGATCTTTCTGCCTGATAATAAGGCATAAAACTGTCTGAACGATATAACTGGCGAAGATTATCCCAACATACAGTATGAAGAGCCTGTGGATTACATTCATATAAAATATTTGCACAGGTGGGGCATGGCTTAAATTAATGGTGGGGATGCATCACCCCTAATAGAGAATATGTCTTGTTGGAGACTGTTAATTATTATTATTATTATTGTATTATTTGCATACTATATGCTACATTACAGCAAATTAGTAAATAACACTATCTTCATTAATCCATCCATCCATCCACCAAACAGTTAGGAGCCTCATACTTTAATGTACTTCCCAATTGTGCCATTTCTATTGTTAGCTTCCTCCCTTCAATCCTGAGATTTATACAGAAATTCAACGTTCATAAAGGAAACGTGACAGTGTGTTTACTCAGAAAATCCCTCGTCATCACAGCTGTGCTGCGGAGGCGACTGATTAGATGACTAAAATGAACAAATGATATTATGTGGTAATGATTTAATTTAAATTTGCCGCTGGATACCGCTGGGTACATCAGCATAAGACCATTAAATACCAAGTGAATAAATCACAGCCAGACCTTGTCTGTGATATTAGATTTAAGAAGAATGTGCCTCTCTACAGTTTCTTTGTCCTCTGTATATCAGAAGGGGATGTATTGTGTAGGCAAATCTTTTAAAATTTAACAGTAGAGGTTTTCTGCTAGATTTTCAGATGCCATTCAGCTGGAACACGCGGCCTTTCACTGAAGCGGACCCGAGATTGTATTAGCCAGCCTGTTACGTGGATAAAAGCCTTCCTCTATCTTTGAGGCACTCGTGTCTGTCTTTGGCCAAGTGATTTTCTCAAAAACTGGAGCTCCACTTTCCAGAATGATTCATTGACACAAATGACATTTTATACGCGTCGGGAACCTGATAATTTCAATGCTGCGCCCAGTAGTAAAAAAGGGTCACCAGTCAGACTGCAGTCCGGGCGTTTCAAAGACACGCCATTGATGTTATGCATCATTTTCCACTTCAGAACAAATGCTTAACGAGAAAATCCCATTATTCACTTCCTGCATTCCTTGAGACAGAACTGTTGTAGCTGAATCTGAATTAAAGGCCTGTATCCTAAAGGATTGCCATTCGGATAATAAATAAGTATAAAATAAATTAAAGCATTACAGTGTCAAATCCAGCAGCGTTGCCCTATTAAAGGAATGTTTGATTACTGAGAATACTTTTAGAGAACAGGGGATAATTATTGAAATTGCTTAAATTAACATTTCAACATTCACCATGAATGACTTTATAGCTCTTTATAATGCACATTTCTATTGCACGTCACTAACATGAATATTCCAAAACCCTTAACATATTACATAGCAACAGATGCATTATACTAAGAATATTACAAGGACCTGATCATGAGGTTCCTTATTAAACAGCTCCTCAGGAATGGCTGTCAGTGTCAGTGTGTAGCCCCGCTCTGCTCACATCGCCAGGGCTTCATCAAACAGGCTCGCACTCGTTCTGCTATTTGCATCATCTGATCCCACTTAATGTGTCCTGATATAGACGCGTGTGTCACTTTTATGATTTTTAGCTCCAAAATAGCATCGCAAGTGTAAAAATGGTGGGCCGATTTTCAGTTTCACCTGGAGAAGTGTGCTGGATCGAATGAGCCTTTGATATTACATCTATATAAGGCTTATGTCACAGTGACCCTCCACGGGAGAAGTGCTATGGAAGATGAATAGATCAGACCTACGGCTTCTGAAATTTACAATGTACACAGGAGGCACCAAGAGTAAGTCCTGATAGTTTCCAGAGGAAATGGAATGACAGAAAAAAGTTGTATAACTGGTATTTATTGATTAATTTCTTTTAAAAAATAATGTAATTTGAGTTTTCTTCTTCTGGCATAAAATGAGACACCTAGCAATTTGTATACCTGTTATGCCATATGGAAGCATCATGAACGCCTGGGAGGGGGGGGGGATCACCAAATGTGGGGGAAAGCCTGGAGACCAGTGGCAACTTGGCAAAAACTTACTAAATTAACTTGACCAGGGAAAACTCAACTTAACAAAAATCTGTGACTGCAATGGAAAAACTAAAAATGCAAGAACTCCTGTATTTTGCTTGGTTACTCATGGTCATGGTTAGGGCTGGGTAGGGGTTAAGGTTGTCATAGTTACCGTTAGCATTTTCCCCATAGAAATGAATGAGCGGTCCCCATAAAGATATGTTTACCCGACGTGTGCGTGTGTGTGTATATACATATATACTGTATATATACACACATATAGTGCCAATAATAATTAAAAATCAATTCTATAAAACTTCTTTGTATGTTATTTGTCCTGATCTGTTATTTAATGTTACTTGTTATATGTGGTTTAAGTCTGAAGGGAGGCATGCAGGAAGTATTTTATAGTACATGCACAAATGGAAATAAAGCTTTCTGAATCCTTTACAAATTCAACAATTGCTGTCGTTAAAGTGACTGGTCAATGATAATCAGTGATTCCCTTGATTCTTTGAATGTCAGTGCCCATTAGAGATTAGTGTTGATGTCGGGAATTGCCCGTCATCTTCTGGCTTGCCAGCAGAGCCAGGTGTCAGAGCCAGCAACAGATTCTAAAATAAATCATGCAGGTTAAGCAGCTGTTCTGTAGACAAACATCCCTCTTTCCTGATAACATGTAAAACACTGATCAGCAGTAAGTCTTGGCGGTCTTATCATAATCCTGCAACACAGTCAAACTTGATTCTGAACATCCCTGACTCTCTCATGCTCTGCACATGTGTATGTAGCTTTAACGTTATTTTCACACAACGGCGTATTTAGCTTGGCAGTGTGACTATCATGTGTCACGGGGTGTTACGGTTGTCATGATGCTGAATGGCCTCAGCCAGGGAGGTCAGGACAACCGGTGTGATTCACCCTGGGCAGAATCTGAGACCTTCCCAGACTGCCTACACATGCTTTTGCTGACCACAGCTATCACTTCAGCTCAACAGCACATCTCTGGAGCGTAAGATTAAACAAGGTTACCTAGGAAAATTTCACAGAAGCACCAGAGCAAAAAATTGACATCGCATTCAAACCTTCCGGAGCAGAACAGTGAGGTGACATAGCTTTAAGCTGTTAAACCACAGAGCCACCATAATAATCATAATTATTATTATTTTTTGTTATTTCTTTTCATTGTTTATTAAATTATATATAATTGCATATACAGTGGGGAATTTAGAAAAAAAAAATTCTTAAAGAGATGACTAAGCTGAGTAAGAAAATAATACATTATTAACCATCTGAAATGGTTTTAAAAAATAGAACCATACATAAAATATGTATAACAGTGATACTCTGAGATGGTTCATTACCATAAAACATACGGTTCTCACCGAAGCTAATTTTTAATGATTGTTTGCACAGGATAAAAGGAAACCTAATTAATTTTGACTTGAATGTCATATTGATTATATGGCTGCATGACTAAACCTGTTCAATAAAATTTTGGGGTTTTTCAAAATTAATTATCCTCTCTGGGACTCAGAATATCTATGCATTATTCTGTTTGTTTCTAATACATTGTCAAAGGCATTTACTGCCAAGTGAAACATGCACTCATAACTGGACTGTGGTGCCTGCAGATTACTGCAGACCACCAAAGGTACTGAACGCTTTGGGACGATTCTGGGATTTCTCTAAGATGACCTCCCTTGTAATGAAGTGTTTTGAAAGGCTGGTTAACGACATCTGCTCCATCATCTCTACGACCATCGATCCACGTCAGTTGGCCTATCACCCAAATGGATCCACTGACGATGCCAGTATTCTCACCCACTTGGACAGTGGCAGTGGGAATTATGTGAGACTACCGTTCCTTATTTGTTACATATTTGTTATAATGTAACTTTGTCTTACTGCTTTCAGTATTCTAATGGATGAGTTGACCACCTCGTATTTCACTGCAGGTTGTAGTTGGACTGTATGCCTTTGCATGTGACAAATAAAATCCTTAAGAGGGGCCATAATTTACACCTTGGTGCCAACCTTATCATTAACCAATGATATGTTTTGAAATGGTGAATAACAGGGGAGGGGGCACCGCTGACCTTGACCCTATATACAGCCCTGCAAGTACGGTAACAAAAGACACTGTGGAAAAGTTTAATTTATTGTAGCCAAACACAACTAGTTAGTCATTTCAGTCACTGTTCAGTTACAGAGGTATGTAAACTTAAATGATCTTATGATGAATGTTTCATTTTGATCCACAAATTGCCAGTCCAGCTGGATTCTGCTCATCATTTTCCTTACTGTATCAATAACCTTTGGCAGAACCAGACTGTTGAACTAGAAATATTTTTATCCGGACAACCTCACCTTCACAGCGTGATCATGCAGTCAGGGCTAATGTGTACTTGAAATGATGCATGTTGACGCAGAGGCAGGGAAAGTGGCCGAGTTTCAAATGACAGCAGGACATCTTCATCGAATGTCATTACGACTAGTGCGGCATTCCATCAATCGGCAGAAACTGTGGTGATGGAATGGCCCCGCTTTTTTTTTTTTTTTTTGGTGGGGGGGGGGGGGGGTTACAACACAGCATTCTCATGTGTCCCATCAAGCGACCTGCAATGTTTTCAAAAACGTGTCGACATCCGGACGTCTGCCACCACCTTGTCTATTAAAACAAATTACAACCTTGTATCCTATGCAGAAGATCAAATGGCGTGCTTCTGTCATGTCCTTCCAAAATAAACACATCTCCCTTAAGTACTCCTGGGGCCTGTGAGCGACATCATGATACTCTAGCAGAACCATTTTTATGCAACATTTTGTGCCCTGTGTCAAGCTATTTGTCGTCCTTATTCATGCTCCATGAGAGGGTTTTGGCAGCTGCTGGGGAGTTTGAATGAGAGTTTAATTTGTTCCCTGCGCTTGTTTTAAATCCCACAACAGGTTGCTGCTATACAACGTATGCACAGGATAAAACGTGCACTTCAAACAATGATTCTAATGGGATGTAAACTAAATGGACAGCGACGTGTAATTCATCCATTTGTGGATAATTACTGGCCAGCATCCTTGTCTGACCTTAGTTACATCATTGCTAAAAGAGATTTGGCTCTAAAGGACTAGATGCCTAAGAAATAATAAGCCACAGCCCAAAAGTCATTTACAGGAAATTTAAAGAGGCAAAATCACAGATGCTTCACAATGGTTTGATTACTCAAACGAGGAAGTCTTTCCCCATATGAGTAATTTTCTCATTTGCTTGCGTGCATAAATTTGGATACCCTTCTAGTATCTATTACCTTGTGGTCACTGTTTTGTAGATAAATCATTAAACCGTATCTGGAAACAGATAATCAGCTGACCAGTCACTTCACCGGGATCTGCCAATGGATTATAAAAGTGGCTTCTGTAGTGACGCCTTCATTGAAGCATGATGGCTCCCTAAGGAAAAGCCATTGAGAGATACCTCCTACGCATCATGCAGAACATTCTAATATGCTGAATACACTGTATTGTATGAAATCGAAAGATCATGGTAATTTGATAATATTAGAAGGCAAGTATCAGTTAATCCAAAAATGCAAAAATGTTTGCATCTTTATTCAAGTTTCTAACCATAGGAAGAGGTGACTTTCCTTGTGGTTGTGGTGGCAAATTCATTTACAGTAATAATCATGTTTTTTAGTATGATTCTTGGCTTGTGGTGAAATGATACATTAGCTAGACTATGGGGAATCTTTGACAGGTGAACTTTGAGGTGATAGACTGATACTTTTAGGAACACAGCGTGTCCACTAAGTTTCTGGAGTCTCAGAGCAGAAGTTGTGCACTGTGTCTGCAGAACAGCAGTGACTCGAGAAGCCTTGAGGGATGATGGAGACCAGGGGAGCCGTCAATAGGGCAAAGAGTGAGGGACCCCGCACCAATCCCTGCTGAACACAGCTAGAGAGGATATGACTTAGAGAGCTAGAGTGCATGTTCTCAGGATTTGGGCGGAAAGGGGATAAGACATATATCACTAGTTCCAGACTATACCAGGATCAAGAGTTGACTTCTTCCTCTTCAAAAATTGATGTCAGTGGGAAAATAAGCAGTAGAAAAGTGAGAATTTAACAACAGATGAGATAAAAGGAAGGGGTGGAAAAATAAATCTGGGGAACAGGCTGGTGATAGAAGCCAGTGTCTCTTTTAAGTGAGGCAGAATCTTCTGTGGTGAGAGAAGTGGAAAATGGAGGCGGAGGGAGGGAGAGGCGAAAAGAGAGAATTAACAGCATGACTCGGCTGAAAGAATTCTGAAAGAGGGTCACCTTAGCAGGGGTGACTGTAGAGTGGCATAATGCCAGGATATTCCTGTAGATCACCAAGTTAGTTCGATCCTTGGATTCGTGCCATTTCTATTCAGCTGCACACAGCCCAGTCCTGCTGGCATGAAGCACGTCTGGAAGTTGAGACCTTGTGGAGGAAGCGGACAGAAAGATTGAGAGTGAGAATAAGAGGAGGTTATTGGCCACTTGGATGTGATGGCTGGGGACACATCAGGTCAGTGGGACAGTGTAAAATTTGTTACCCTGTGATAAAAGGGACATTGTCTGGGCTGGTTGGAGGTGTGAAGTGGAACATAACTTATTAGGGAGGGGGTTAGAAGCTCATTTGGGACACCTGGTCAGTCGGAAATGGCAGTCAGGCTTCCTTGTCTTTATTCTGGGTATTACTACCACAAATCTGTCTTTATAGTGGTGGTTCTGCATACAAAGGGTGTATATAAGCTGTGATTAAAGCTTTGCAGTTTAATGAAAACCGTAGTGTTTGCCTCAGATGAAATGATGCTGGCATGATTTTTGTAGATGTCTTTGGACTACAGGAGGAAACAGGATTTACCAGAAGAAATGCACAAAGCATGGGAAGAATATGCAACTCCACAAATGAGCAGAGTGAGGATTCAAAGCCCCAGCCCTGGAGGTGATGGGACTATCTACTGAGCCACTATTACTGAACACAATTCAGGAAAAGTTATTGTTTGTGTTTATACCTTCCACAGACAATGTAAAAAGACCCCAATGCCATTTGTGTTTTTGTATAATTCCTTAGCCAGCTGTTGGTTTATATTTTACTTGCCAAATTGTGGAAGAATAAAATTGTAAAAAGGCTTTTAAGTTGCGGCTGGAGTTGACAGTCAAACTAATGCGGTAATAATGAGTATTTCTGCTCTATATGTCTCACTGCCATTCATGATTCTTGCAAGTGCTACAACAGTAGAGCTACAAGGAAAAATGGTTAGGTACTTTTGTAAAGCTGCAAATATTTTTGCATTTTCAGCATTTTTGAATAAATTATTTCAATTTCCATTGTTATAAAATTTGCAAAGTTATAGGAAAGCTTTACACTTGTTTATACACAGTGATGTTGCAGCAATATATTTTGTTTATTTTGAATTATATAATTGTATGTAATCGAAGAGTCATTGTGCAAAGAAAAGGTCATTTTATATTTAGGATTAGTTACAATGAAAAGTTATCATTTTGCTTTTTTCAGTTGATCTCTAAGTTTAGTGACTGTAGGCATTGAATTTTTAACTGAGGTATCACTTTTAATTGATTGCTGGTCGATGATTGATTTCATAATTGTATCATCTGATCTGCGGCCTTCCGTCTTGGACACTCGGGTAAAGAGAGGGGCAGAGCTGATCAGGTGGTGATCAGTTGGCTCAGGTGGCGGGGGAGGAAGCCGGTCAGACCTGGTAGGCCCAAGCGCATAGTGAGGGTCTGCTGGGAACGTCTGGCAGAGGCTCCTATTCGCCGGAGCTTTAACTCGCACCTCTGGCAGAATTCCGACTGCATGCCGGGGGAGGTTGGGGACATTGAGTCTGAATGGACACTGTTCCGGACCTCCATTGTGGAAGCGGCCGTACGGAGCTGTGGCTGCTGGGTGGTTGGTGCCAGTCGTGGCAGTAACCCCCGTACCCGATGGTGGGCACCAGAGGTGAGGGGGGCCGTCAAGCTGAAGAAGGAGGCTTACCGGGAATTATTAGCCCGGGGGTCTCCAGAGGCAGCTGACGGGTACCGGCAGGCCAGGCGGAACGCGGCTCGGTCGGTCGCAGAAGCAAAAACCCGGGCGTGGGAGGAGTGCAGTGAGGCCATGGAAAGTGACTTTCGGTCGGCCTCAAAAGGGTTCTGGCAAACCATCCGGAATATCAGGAGGGGGAAGCAGCTCCTGGTTCCTACTATTTATAGTGGGGAGGGGGTGCTGTTGACCTCACCTGGGGACATCACCCAGAGGTGGAAGGAAAACCACTCACCCAACAGGACAACACCCTAAAGAAAGTTTCTTCTAAGTCCATCCATCCATCCATCCATTTTCTCCCGCTTATCCGAGGTCGGGTCGCGGGGGCAGCAGTCTCAGCAGGGAAACCCAGACTTCCCTCTCCCCGGCCACTTCCTCCAGCTCCTCTGGGGGAATCCCGAGGCGTTCCCAGGCCAGCCGAGAGACATAGTCCCTCCAGCGTGTCCTGGGTCTTCCCCGGGGCCTCCTCCCAGTGGGACATGCCCGGAACACCTCACCAGGGAGGCGCCCAGGAGGCATCCTAATCAGATGCCCGAGCCACCTCATCTGACTCCTCTCAATGCGGAGGAGCAGCGGCTCTACTCTGAGTCCCTCCCGAATGACCGAGCTCCTCACCCTATCTCTAAGGGAGAGCCCAGCCACCCTGCGGAGGAAACTCATTTCGGCCGCTTGCACTCGCGATCTCGTTCTTTCGGTCACTACCCACAGCTCGTGACCATAGGTGAGGGTAGGAACGTAGATCGACTGGTAAATCGAGAGCCTCGCCTTTTGGCTCAGCTCCTTCTTCACCATGACAGACCGATGCAGCGCCCGCATCACTGCGGACGCCGCACCGATCCGCCTGTCGACCTCCCGCTCCATCATCCCCCCACTCGTGAACAAGACCCCGAGATACTTAAACTCCTCCACTTGGGGAAGGATCCCATCCCCGACCCGGAGAGAGCATTCTACCCTTTTCCGGCTGAGGACCATGGTCTCGGATTTGGAGGTGCTGATTCTCATCCCAGCCGCTTCACACTCGGCTGCGAACTGTCCCAGCGAGAGCCGAAGGTCACGGTCTGATGAGGCCAACAGGACCACATCATCTGCAAAAAGCAGAGACCTAATCCTGAGGTCACCAAACCGGACACCCTCAACGCCCTGGAAATTCTGTCCATAAAAGTTATGAACAGAATCGATGACAAAGGACAGCCCTGACGGAGTCCAACCCTCACCGGAAACAAGTCCGACTTATTGCCGCTCATGCGGACCAGACTCTGGCACCGGTCATACAGGGACTGAACAGCCCTTAAAAGGAAGCCCGGCACCCCATACTCCCGGAGCACCCCCCACAGGACTGCCCGAGGGACACGGTCGAATGCCTTCTCCAAGTCCACAAAACACATGTAGACTGGTTGGGCAAACTCCCATGAACCCTCCAGAACCCTGCGGAGAGTATAGAGCTGGTCCACTGTTCCACGGCCGGGGCGAAAACCACACTGCTCCTCCTGAATCCGAGGTTCGACAATCCGGCGGACCCTCCTCTCCAGAACCCCCGAATAGACCTTACCAGGGAGGCTGAGGAGTGTGATCCCCCTATAGTTGGAGCACACCCTCTGGTCCCCTTTCTTGAAGAGGGGGACCACCACCCCGGTCTGCCAGTCCAGAGGCACTGCCCCCGATGTCCACGCGATGCTGCAGATGCGTGTCAACCAAGACTGCCCTACAGCATCCAGAGCCTTCAGGAACTCTGGGCGGATCTCATCCACCCCCGGGGCTCGGCCACCGAGGAGCTTTTTAACCACCTCAGCGACCTCCGCCCCCGAGATAGGGGAGTCCACACCCAAGTCCCCATACTCTGCTTCCACATCGGAAGGCGTGTCGGTGGGATTGAGGAGGTCTTCGAAGTATTCCTTCCACCGACCCAAAACGTCCCGGGTTGAGGTCAGCAGCACCCCATCCCCACCATAAACAGTGTTGATGTTGCACCGCTTTCCCACCCGGAGCCGCCGGATGGTGGACCAGAATCGCCTCGAAGCCGTCCGGAAGTCGTTTTCCATGGCCTCACCAAACTCCTCCCAAACCCGAGTTTTTGCCTCAGCGACCGCCGAAGCCGCATCCCACTTGGCCTGCCGGTACCCGTCAGCTGCCTCTGGAGTCCCACAGGCTAAATAGGCCCGATAGGACTCCTTCTTCAGCTTGACGGCATCCCTCACCACTGGTGTCCACCAGCGGGTTCGCGGATTGCCGCCGCGACAGGCACCGACTACCTTACGGCCACAGCTCCGGTCAGCCGCCTCCACAATGGAGGCACGGAACATGGCCCATTCGGACTCAATGTCCCCCGCCTCCCCCGGGACATGGGAAAAGTTCTGCCGGAGGTAGGAGTTGAAACTCCTCCTGACAGGGGATTCAGCCAGACGTTCCCAGCAGACCCTCACTATACGCTTGGGCCTGCCAGGCCTGGCCGGCTTCCTCCCCCACCAGCGGAGCCAACCCACCACCAGGTAGTGATCAGTTGACAGCTCCGCCCCTCTCTTCACCCGAGTGTCCAAGACATGCGGCCGCAAGTCCGACGACACGACTACAAAGTCGATCATCGAACTGCGGCCTAGGGTGTCCTGGTGCCAAGTGCACATATGAACACCCTTATGCCTGAACATGGTGTTCATTATGGACAATCCGTGGCGAGCACAGAAGTCCAACAACAGAACACCACTCGGGTTCAGATCGGGGGGGCCGTTCCTCCCAATCACGCCACTCCAGGTCTCACTGTCTTTGCCCACGTGAGCATTGAAGTCCCCTAGCAGAACAAGAGAGTCCCCAGAAGGAATGCTCTCCAACACCCCTTCCAGAGACTCTAAAAAGGGTGGGTACTCTGAACTGCCGTTCGGCGCATAAGCGCAAACAACAGTCAGAACCCGTCCCCCCACCCGAAGGCGAAGGGAGGCTACCCTCTTGTCCACCGCGGTAAACCCCAATGTACAGGCGCCCAGCCAGGGGGCAATAAGTATGCCCACCCCCGCTCGGCGCCTCTCCCCGCAGGCAACTCCAGAGTGGAAAAGGGTCCAACCCCCTTCAAGGAGACTGGTTCCAGAGCCCAAGCCGTGCGTCGAGGTGAGCCCGACTATATCTAGCCGGAATTTCACAACCTCTTCTAAGTCGGCTTTTGTATACCCTGTATATTTCTTTGCTTATGACTGCTAGTGTCAATATACAGGTTACGTTTGTGTGTCCTTAGATAATCTTAGTGTTTTGTGTGCCACCCTTATAGCCACGTTCACGGAGTATCACCTATTTTACCCCTTTACACTTGGACACTTATATAAATTTGAATAAATAAATAGGTATAGCTACCACTGCATATATGTTCTCATGGTTATACCAGAGGAATCTTGAAGATTGAATAGTCTAACCAGGTATCTTAGGGCGTTTTTCCACCACACTGTACTTTCGGTACTTCCATAAAGTGCCGAAAGTATGGTACTTCTTTCGTGTCGGTTTTCCACTGGCATAAAAAATGGTACGGCGCCAAATGACATCATCAGTAACCGCCCCTGACTGACATCGTCACAACGCGCAGCTTAAACCATAATTTAATAAAAAAAAAAACCAGCTCAAAATGAAAACTAACAGTTTAGGTTTTATTGTTATGTCAGCTTCTATCACGGTTTAAGATTCAGTAATATCCAGATTGCATGAATTCTGCCATCATTTACGTTTACGTAGGTACACTTAGCATAAAGAATTAGCTTACTGCTAATTCAGTCTTTTGAAAGCAAACAAATTATTTAATTATGTTTTTTTATTTTCAAGCGGCATTGTTCGGTGTTTCGCGTGTGCCCCAAATGGCTTGGTATTATGGTGTTCCGGGCAATTCAGTTTCCCTATGTTAATAATCAGCATTAAATAATAATTAGTTAAAATTTTATTAATTTCAAAACATATTGGTGGAGATATTAAAATTTACCTGAGCTAATAATTCCTACACTGCCCAGCTCCTTCTTACGGCATGGATTCTCATGTACAGCTGTGCCTGATTAGTTCTCCTCCAAGACCTTCTCAAGACCGCAGATAGGACAAATGTTATTGCAAGACAAGACAGTGTGAGACAAAAGTGCAATATAGGAGATGGTACAATAAGTATTAACAGGTTTGTGCCAGGAAAATGTCTTAATTTTTTTTTGCTATTTATGTGGAAATACAGGTGCACATGGAATTTACAATCTCTTTAAAAAGGTCAGGAATCTCTAGTGTAAAAGAAAGAATTAAAAATCCACAAAAACTAGTCACATGTGAAAACAGAACTCAATTCTGCCATGACTTGGCTAGAAAATCTGAGCCTGCGTGGCGTGGCTCCCAATGAGCTGTGGATGCTGAGCGTGATGGAATGATCTTCCAGCAGACCATGGCGTGCAGTCCATGTTCAAACAAGTGAGGCTCCTCTCACCTCTAGCCATGTTCTTAATTTAATTCTGCCCCAGAGTCCACATCCGCAAGTGGCTTTAAGGAAAAAGCAGCCTCATCTTCTCTATAAAATTTTCTCTCTGGAGCTCGCTGGTCTCTGCTGTTCGGAAAGGTTCAGCCACAGCTCATCCCGTCTGTGCGTGACCTTTTCAAAGTTATACATACAAAATGAGATTTTGCTCCTCCAGGAATAAAACATTTGGCACTGATTCCATGACTTTGTAAATACCTTTCGAGGTAGGAGGGACCTTCTGAAAGCTATTCTTAACCATTTTCATTTGCTTTTTACGCATGTCACACCACAATTTTGAAATATTTTAGGATTCTACTATGAAAACTCTTTCTTGGACAAAAGCTTTCACTCACTGAAGTGGACATTGCTTTTCAGTCAAATTCTATTTCATAAAGTCCTAAACCCTATTCTGGGAGATTTATATGCAATTTTAAACCCACTTCCACTAGTTTTGGTTTGACTGTACTCACACAAATCAATCTGAGGAAGACACAACAATATTCTAGCCAGATTCAAAGCCAAGTATTAGTCACACAGCATTGTGTGCACAGCACCAAACATGCTCCAACATAACTCCCTTCCGAACTCTTGTGCATAACGGTATGACTTACAAGACTCTTTGAGTCCAGCCAGAATTCTTTGAGGTAAATCAACCACAAATGTTATTGAAAATAACTGAAGTGATAAGGAGTATTTTTTAAACACAGGGAAGCTCAAACAGAATGTATAACTAAGCTTCTGAGGGATGGAATAGCATCATTGATGCTATGCTATTTGTTGCTGTTTGTTTTCCCTTTTTTGATTGTATATTGACATTATGCTGAAATGCAGCCATCTGCTTATTCATTTCCATCTCAATGGGCATTCAATTTCTGTTTATAATGTCTGCTTTAGTTAGCATCGGGGTCCATTTGTGACAACAAAAGGCAGCGAGGCCCCTCTTTTCACATTCTGCTTTTTAAAAATGTGGAAACATTTCTGGATTTCTCTGTCCTAGTCTAGACAGCTGAGGGTTGGATGGGGTCATGTGACCCATTGTTTACCCGGGGACCTGTGCTTTAGAGAGCGATACGCATAGCCAGTGAACTTGATGATTAAACCAGCTACCATCTCGTCATGCCATTCTGACCTGATATAATTCGATGTAGGATGACTCATTTGCGAATAGACTGAGTTGGATTACTAAAGTATTTTTGAATGGCAATCATAATGTCATCCATTTAAAATTAATTAAAGCATTAATTAAAGGTCACATAAATGTAGCTTGGGTGAGTCTTTTTTTAAACTAAGCGCATAAATGGGAATAAGATTTACATTTATTAGAATGTACACTCAATGGCAAATTTATCGTGTGCAGTTGTACGTTAATGCAGACAGTCAGCTCCTCCAAAGAGGGACTCTCATGACTGCACCTACATACAAGATGCAGACGGGATCAAGAGCTTCAGTTACTGTGGGGCTAAGCACAAGAACGACTTAGACACCGGATCTGAGGGAATTTGAATGTGTTGTGATTGAAGGCAAGAACTCATACTTACGAACGGACTTCCATAAAGCCTATTATATTAAAAATTCATGTTAAACACAATAGTTTGTAATAAAGAATGCACACACTACTTCGTGAATACATTGTGTGGCTTCCACGGTTCGTCAACTCGAGGTACAGTACCGTTACTTTTAATATTACTGTTTATTAATTATTATTATGTGCTGTGTTGTTTTTCTCACTTACCTACAAATCTGATGTGAAGACAGACATAGGGAATGGATCTATGTCGTAACCTGTACTGGTGTCAGATGATTCCATGGCGATTCCATCATTTCAGAAACAGCCACCCTCCTGGGATTTTCATGCACTCGAATGTTTACAAAAATGAGTGTGAGAAGCAAAAAATATCCAGTCACTGGAATTGCTCGGGCTGAAAACATCTTGTTAATGACAGACGTCAGATAGGAATCGAAAGACTAACAGCTAACAATAAGGCCCCGAGTGCAAAATCACAGCTCAGGACAACAGTGGTGTGCAGAGAGGCTTCTCAGAATGGTACTAGCTAGGCTACCTTATAGTGTCCACTGAGTATACACTATCCTGAAATACTGCAGGAAATTATTTGATGCACAGGAATTTTCCAAATTATAAACTAAAGTTTTTATAGTGATGCACGGAAGAACTGAAAGACTGTCATAATAGACAATCTAAGTTGCAAACCACAAAAATTTGTTTCTCTTGGCACTTATTGCCATTTAAAAACACAAACAAAATGGTAAAATCAAAAGTACATACAGGTTGTTTTATGTACGCAGAAGCTTCATACAAATTTGACAAGTGTGAACATAGAGATCATTCAGAGACTAGTCTTCGAGCAAGAAGATTAAATTACATATGTCTGAAAACTCGGAAATACTGAAGCCAGTGGCATCAAAGAACCATTGCCGTCTGCTGGAAGATGTGCAAAGAAAAGCACTATCCTCTCATCCTAAGAAAACATCTCATTTTGGATTTCAGTAACAAATCCTGCCCATCCAAGATCAGACTTGTGTCATGGAAATGGCAGCCCATAATCAGAAGGAATTCACGTAGGCTCAATGAGTACTACTACAATCACCTTGTCCACAGGATTTAAAATGACTGAGGTATAAAAGGTTCCTGACACTTAAGCTCCTAAGGGGCCAGCGAAGGATGTCTGTGTGTTTGTGTGTGTGTGTTTACAAAGATCACATTTGAGGACCAAATTGTCCTCAGTGTAGTAAAACCAGAAATTTCCTTACTTTTGGGGACATCTTTTGAGGGCCCCATTTGGATAACCTCAGTTTTATAAAAATCTGTGGATGCAATCCAAAAAGTAAAAATGCCAAAAGTCTTGTATTTGGGTTGTTTACTTATGGTTAAGGTTAGGGATGGGTAGAGGTTAAGGGTGTCGTGATTGGGATTAGGGTTTTTCCTGAATGGACGGTCCCCATTTAGATAGGAAGACCAACTTGTGTGTGTGTGTGTGTGTGTGTGTGTGTGTGTGTGTGTGTGGACGTGAAAGAGTGATGGTGTCCATAGTTGCTCCAAGGTGAGTCCTTCTCTGTGGCTGATGACATCAAATCTTCCCAGAATCCTTTTCCTTTGGGCAGTTGGACTCATGTCAGCGTTACTCATTAGTCCGTCCACCCGAGTGTGTCTAATGTGCCACTGATGTGAGTCACATCAGAAGTGGTCTGTTCACTGCAGCCGCTATGTGGCCAGTGGCAGAAAATTCTGGGAGGGGTTGGTTTAAATACCTATCCTCCACCAGTGTGAGAGTGTTTGGACACTGCCCCAACCCACCACTAATTTGGGAGCTGACAGAACTTTGGAAAACACACCTGGAAACATGTTAGCTAGAAAGCGTCGTTTTTCCAGCATTTTAAAGGTTATCATCAGTGGCTGATCATCTATTGCCTGCCCAAAGGACTGTTTTCTTAAGGACATAATGTCAGGATTTTAAGTTGCTTTCAATGGAGGGTAGATAAATAATATTTACTAGTTATCTAGAAATCTAGATGTGCTTGTAAAAGTGCAGCTCTTGGCAAGGCTAGGACTGTGTTCAAATACTTTTCCTCTACAGCTGACTGCATTCATAAATTTCCATATCCCAGAAATGTTCTAGGCAAAAAAAAAAAAACCTCAAAAGGATGGTCATTACTTCAAAAGCTAAGAACTCTTTAATGCATCTTTTCTCAACAAAAGTCCTTAAAAACCTAGGAGTCCAATCAGCATTCTCCCTTTTAACTCCAAAAAAGAATCTAAAAACTAATTATTTCAGTCATGAACATCCCCTTATGTTCATAGCTATACAGCCTGTCCCCAGGTTACGTTGGGGTTACATTCCGATAAACCTCTTAAAGCGAAAATGCATTGTAATACAGTACACCTAACCTAGCCAAGCCCACCTTAAACATGCTTATAACACTTACATTAGCCTACAGTTGGGCAAAATTATTAACACAGAGCCTATTTTATAATAAAGTGTTGAATATCTCATATAATTTATTGAATTATGCACTGAAAGTAAAAAATATTTGCCCGTTGTAAAGTCGAAATATCGCAACACGGCCATCGTAAGCCGGGGAGCGCCTATACAGCTTAAACCCATCTTCTGAATGAAAGATAAAGTCATTAATTTAGCAATAAAAATGAATTTAACTTATTTCTCTTAATTTTCCCTCACAAAGGGAAAGGTGCACAGGGATGTTCCCACGCGTCTCCCTTCTCAAGAGAGCAGAGGCTCAAAGCCGATACTGCTGCCCTCTGAGGTCCCTTTGTTCTTTGTTAGAACTTCTCCTAAAAAAATATTCTCCATATTTGGGGGAGAAGGAAACTGATCAGAACATCTGACCCTGGCGTGCAGAAACATAATAACAAACCCTTCATGAAGTGAGTATGAAGTTAGTATGAAGCCAGTGTTCCTGGAAACCACAATTCGTTACATACATCCACGGATGTAGGAGGGGCTCGGCACCTTGGCTGATTCAGGGGGCCCAGCACCTTAAAGGGGCCCTTGAACACGTAAAATGATACACAGCATTAGTTATGTTATATTGTCTCCTAATATAATGTCTGCATCACTTGCTCTTAAAACAGGAAGAAAGTTTCCCAGACATATGAGACAGCCAAGCACAGGTTTTATAATAGCACTGAAAATCAATACTAAATATATGTTTTGGAGAATAACCGGTTATTTTCTGCGTGTTTTTTTCTATTGCACCCTTAACAAAAAGGAAAGCTGTTTGTAGCACAGCAGACACATGGCTGCTTTGCTAAGCTAGATGATTTATTCGTGAAAAAATGTGACCTCTTAGTGGATGAATGTACATGGATTTAGCTTGCAGCATAAATAATAGCTTCTGGTGCGACAAAAGCTCTCCAGTGTGCTGACATTTGCTGTAATTTAACAAGGCACCTCTGTCACCTGCAAGCCGTTGGTCCTCGTGACGGTAGCTTAGCACAGATCTGCTGGGCATTGCACCTTAAGCTTCGGGAATATAACACATATTAGTGGTGTTTCTTGGGCACCTTAAATGCTAATGCACGTTATGAAAGTCACGACCCGTCTCTGCTCCCGTAGTAGCAGGACTCCTGCTCTTTTTGTATGGAGCATGCAGAGAAGGGACTTAATGCCCTATTAAAAACAGGCGTCGCCATCTGTCCTAAAAATGTCTCGAGAGAAGGATATAGATACTGCTAGGGTGCTCGCCAAGTTTTTTTTTTTTTTTACCCTCATTCACACCCTTTACAGCACAAGGAATGTGGAAGATGCACCAAGAGTATTGGGCAAACGTTAAAAACAAGCTCAAAGACAGAGGGTGATGAGTGTAAAATCTGAACAACAGTTGTCAGGAGGGTTTGAGACAGTTTGTCATTTCACTTCTTTAATGCAAATTAAACTACTTGCCCATAGCATGGAAACAGGGTGCCTATGCATTGCAATAAAATATTTTGCTTGCTGCATAATGAAAGCCCCCTTATTGGCATTTGTAAGATGCATTTGTTGCAGTTGCTGGGAAAAGTCGCACATACCTTTGTATTCTGATAGCTTTGTTGGGTGTTTTGGCTGCAGGTCTTGGCCTCATTAGTCTCTAAACCAGATAAGACGATTGGACTGATCGCTGATTGGATGAGCACACATGTCATGAGATTTATGCAGCCATCTGATTGGTATGACTTGACTTGCACCCCCCCCCCCCATCTTTCTTCCTGGTGTTGACTTTTGTTGACCTTGGTAGGCAGGTAATCATTCCAAAAACATTTGTTTGGAAAATTATGTTAGTCCAGGAGCGGGGTAAATGGTTAGATGATGCATGGATAGAATAATCTTAGCATTGTTTGTCTCTTTGATTATTTCCTTTTAACAGGATTTTATTTATAATGGGTATTATTTAATACACTAATCACGCACTTGTATTCTTATTCAAATTATTCAAATTGTAATTAAACAAAAGAACCAGTCCACTTGACCTTGTTAACCCTTTTTGATGTTATTCTCCTTATTGAACAAACTAATACCCTCTACAAATGGAAGAAGACAAGCCATGTCTAATTTTACTTTACAATGACAACATTTAGGGATCACAAGAGCTCATATTTTCAGATGCTTCTGTGCATCAACTGACAATAAGGAAAAAAGGTAAAAGAAATGCTTCCATATATAGACATTTTTACAGTTTTAGTTTTTATAGTTACAGTATTCTTTATTCATTATCCAGTTTCTAAAAATATCCAGGGTACATGTGTTGGTCCTTGTATCTTCCCTGCAAATACGTCCACTTGCCAGTTCGGCAGATCACAGCAACTGCTGTTTTCTCAATTTCCCAAATATCTGTTAGAATGTGTCGCAAAGGCACACAGAGTCTGGAGGACTTGGCAGCGTTTTTGCCTTTTGGGCCGGAATGGAGCAGTTTGTGATTGAGCTGACAGTACACAAGAGGAAATTCCAACATGAGAAGCTGGAAATTATGAAATGGAAGATCTTGGGACTGGTGTCAATAGCCATCTGGGTTATTGGGGGTGACAACATTGACACATCGATTTAGACATAGAGCGCAGACTCAAATAGTGGTGGAAATTGTCAGGGGAAGATCACCGCCCCCCCCCCCCCCCCCCAGACCACGTGTCCCTTGTCTGTCACAATAATTCTATGGAATTGTAATCACAGTATTTTATCAACCTTCATTTTTTAAACTTTATAATTCAGTTAATCAGCCAGAATTTGTGGAAAAAAGTATATGTCAGCTCTTAGTCCGAAATTTAGGTGGTATTTAATAGGGTGACTTCATTTTTCTTTTCTTTTTTTTGCTGGTGCCTTGTTTTTGAAGACTTCATATAAGTGCTATATCTGGAGCAGGATTCTTCTGAGGTAAAACAAATCACCCTCGTAAAGTCGAAATACAAACGGCATCCTGGAGTGAGATCTGTCGACCGCTCATTTTCCGAATACATATTTTAATACGGTAACGTTTTTGATACACAATATGATAACATATATTTCCATCATTCTGTGGCGGGGCATACTGTAGATAAAGAGCAAGCGGGAAATGTTGTATGTACTAAAATGAGCATTGCAGGGGCTGCATTTATTGAGTGAAGGCGGGACTGAACTTGGTGCAGACTTCGGCGGCCTCGCTCCCACCCAGAAACAACAGTCGGATAAGCAAAAAGAAAAAAAAACGCTTAGAAAAAAGCTAGAACAAAAATCGATAAAGTGATTACAAAATTACTGCTCAGACAGCGCGGTCGCCATTGCAGCTCTGCCGACTTTTGTCAGCTGGCTGCATACGCATTTACACGTATGTAACAGTTTTATTACCTTGTAAATAGACTGTGGGGTTTGCAAACTACCCTGATGCTTTTGATGTAGCTAATGTTAGATTTATAATGGAATAATATAGATTTCCCGTAAGATTTCTTGCCTGAGTGTCAAAGTCTGAACGCATGAGTGTCACGCCAGATGCGTGAGGGTTGGCATCCCTGCCATTACTTCCTGGCACAGTCAGGGTATTTTAAAATCTTCATCCGTCTCTGGAGGTGTGTCCTTTTGGGCGTAGGTGTCCAAAACCCTGGTCCTAAAACCTGATATGGTACTGCACCGTGGCACGCGTGGGTAGGTCCCAGAATCACCATAATATCAATATGTAAGATACCTGTATACCTGAATATGGTTATACTTCTCAGACATGTTAAATTGTGTTTTTATCACTGATACAGTCCATTACCCATATTATCCCAACAACTACTACAACTATCATTACTACTAATTAATGAGCTTTCGCACTGTAAGACACTTCTACAAATACTGCTCTCCTGGACGTAAGATGCTTGGTTCACCTTAATCTAGGCTACATTTCCATCACCATGATGTTGCTTCCTTTCAATTTATTTGTAGTATTATGCATTACAGCAAGAGTTAATGTGGTGAATTTTGTATCCCACGTGATTGTCACTGCAGAGATAATGTGACAGTATGCCTTAATTAACTTGCTAATGCAGCAAACATTTACCGCAGCTTGCGATCGTGCTTTCTGGATGTGCAAGTTACAGAGTAGGCGTAGCAGGGTAGACAATTTTTACATCCCAGCGACAAGCCAAGACAAGGCAATATATTAAAAATCACAGCCACCCCAAAGGAATATAGGACGACGGTAATAAAAAAGATCAGCTGGATAATCCGTTCTCCTAAAGTGTAATTATTTGGACAAGCCTGTCACATGTGAGATGTAAGTTTTCACGTCCAACAGTCTCCCATGCCCAGGTTGGGCATGAGCTGTCAGCAGTGGGATGTCAGTCTGCATGATAGCTCCAGGGGCATAAATTCATTATAAATTCACAACTCAAGTTCCGAATCCAGATTTGCCTACTCGGCTCAATAAATTTTCCATTTAAAATGAAAAAAAAAAACTATGACCGCACGTATTGTTCAAAAGCCCTCTAGGCTGTTATATAATTATTTATGCTGTCACCACCGACCTGGTGGGTGATGCTCAGACTGACCCTTCAACACCCCCTCAGCGATATTTGTGGATGTAGGAGCTGGGGGGGGGGGGGGGGGGTGACACCACCCCAGTACGTGAAACACACTCAATTTCCCGCATACAATAATAACTGAAAACGCATCACTGCGTTCATGTTAAGTGTCTCCACAGCTTGCCATGACTGACAGTGATTAAGTGCACGACTAACCGGAAAAATCTTTCTTTCTGACTGGATGAGTGCAGCACCCCCCACCCCACCATCACCACGGTGTATTTGTGCATGAGAGTACATTTATAAAGAACATCATAAATTAGATAATTAAAGCAAGAAATGTATGTTACGTGTGACTACTCACCACATTTTGTACAGAACAGAAATATATTTAAATGTTTTGATTATTTGTGTCCTATAGTCCAGGAGTTTTGTTGATTGACCACTGGTTAATGCCTAATGTGCGTTAAGAAAAAGTACTCTGTTTGCAGTTTTTGGCAGTAATTTTAAGCTGAAATTGTTACTTTGTTTGTCTTCAGATAGGGCACTGTGTGCCGTGTGCACTGTCATAAGCTTGGGACCACAGCCTCACCACTACTGTCTCTCACTCCTGCTAAACTTTCCCTGCCATGTAAGTTGACTAAGTAGCCTGCTGTCCCAGCACACGGTCTGATGCTAATCCATCCGTTATGCACCCGGGTCTCCTGGTACACATCCAAGGGCTCCGTACCATACCAGCGGGTCACTAATCGCCTAAGACTTCAAATGATTGCGTCTTGCCCCCCTGCCTGAGGGATTTCCCCACTTCTTGTTTAGTGCCGGGTGGCTTTTTGATTCCTTCAGTCCCCCGCTGGGACCCTCCAGGAATGACGCCAAAGTGCGACAGTCGCAGCTCCCGTCTCACCATCCCAGGCCCTGGTGCAGCATCCCCACAAGCGACGTCTTCCTCCTCTGAAATCGGAATGTTCCGTTCTTTGCGGTTTGGCTGTGTCTCGCTATGATAACACGCTAATATGCGACACTGGTTGGGTCCCTGTTTTACGTCAACTGCTCTTGAGCCTGGCTAGTGTTTAATATAGTCTTCCTTTGCAGTTGAGGTCTTACACTGACCAAATATAGGTGATTCGCTGAGGGGCCTGACAGGTATAAATAAATGCCCTCGATATGTCCAGAACCTTCTCCTTTAAAAAAGTCTGCATACTTGTCTTAGTTTTGCACGCACATGTATTTTAGTACAGTTTTGTAACTTGTCAAAGCTATACATATATTAAAAGTGTTGTGGATAAAATGTAAATATTACATTCTAACATTTGTTTTCACAAGTACTTGGAATGGCTATTTAAACGTATAAGCTATGGGTACAAAGGAGTCATTTAAATATATATGAATGAATAAATTACTGCTATACACGATTGGTAAGGTGTCCTTGTTAGCATTTTCAAGTACCCCAATGTGAATTGGTATCCATGGGGACAGTGTGGCAAGAAGAAGTGGAAAAGAAGGAGATGATATATTTTGTCTTGTTTAGATTAGCCAGTAATGATTATAATATTGAGTGTAAATTGAGAAACAGAGCATGAGAGAGAGACAGAGAGGAAAGGAGAGAATCCTGTGTTAGTAAGTGTTGAAGGAACTTGCTTTTTCACCACGGGGAGCTATATTTTGTGTAAAGTGCAGCATATTTAGGTGAGCTCAGTTGCTCACAAGACGACGCACCCATAACATCCCATGCCGAGCCATACATATATTAAAATCTTCAAAAATTTCCTTGAAGCTACAGTACAGCTTGAGTCGGATTAATTTTCATAAACACACAGACACCCAAGGCTATGGATTTTCAATGCTGCAAGACATGCTGATGGTGACGTCTTTGGGATTTTTTTCTGAGCATATGGCATAAATAATAAACATCGTTCATACTCCTAAGTTGACTACGAACCAGCAAAGAAACCCCAAATGTACTTAAACTCACAACATTAAAGGCTTTGCTTGCATTTAATTTTTATTATGACAAATATACCCTAACATTTTAGTACCTTGATATGATTAAACAGTTCTCATTGCAGCAGTTGTTCAAATATTCCAAATATATTTCTATTTTAGAAGCAATTACATGAAATATTGGATACCGCACCAATTAAGTGCATGACTGAGTCTCAGAAAGAATAACAAAGCAAGCCAGCAATGTTCCCTCACATTTGTGATGCTATCCAGAGGTTTACGTAAGTGTTGTTTACTGCACTTTAAAATTGTATTTAGACATTTCTTTAAAGCAGAGGCTTTTGCCTTGATGCATGGTTTTATAACAGTGATCAGACATGCTGTGATTATTTTGTGCCGCATGTCAGCTCTCACTAGCAATCTGCAGCAAACGGGAAACCAAATTGCTAACTCTTTTTGCATAGTCAATTCATTTACCGCCAGTAAGTAGGAGAATGTGCTTTGTGTAAGTATTACTGTTCGTGTATTTTTTGGGTATTGTACACTCAAGTAATCCTGGAACTTTGAAGGTCTATTTAAAAGACTACATCTTGGTAAACGAGCTTTCAGTTTTGTTTGTTGATATATATTTTTATTTTCTGATATATATTTATATATTTTTTTCCATGTCCCACACCATTGAATTGGTGTCTCTAAAAGTCCAACTGTGTGATTGTGTTTGAATAATCCAAGCCCTATTAAAATTCTCAGAGGATACCTCACAAGTAACTTTTTTCCAGGCAACAAACCTTTGCAAAGAAAGACTCTGAATGATTTATTTGCAGTCATTAAATGCAATCAGTTTTAGATGGCACTGAGGTAAACCTGTTTAATGAGAATTGCAGAGATCAGGCACAATAGTTCATGCTGTTCTCCTCTCTGAAAAGTGATAGTAATCTTTGTTGTTTGGAAGATAAGAAGAAATGAAATGATAGTCACTGGTTTTAATGCTAACCACATTTTGAGAGTTGCCATTTCCATTCACCTCGGAAAAAAATAAGTAGGGCATTGGTTTACTTTTTGGTCCTGTCCTTGTAAAATGTATGCAAAGCAGCGGTCAAAGTGCATCAAAGTGCATCAATGTTGCATCGATGGACCGTCATCGATGGTTTGACGGTCGGTAACTGCTGATGTGTGTGAGTTGATGCACACAAGAGGAAAAGGACTGTGTAGTATCATTATTATTGTTTATCCAAAGGTTTTACCACACATTTGATATTGTAGCAGGGGCAGATTAAGCAGGAGCAATGTGCAGGCTATACAGGCAGCATTTAATTCATGGGGCAATGTTGATAAGCCATTAACTCATCTATATGAGCTAGCACAATACTTAAAAGCAATATATATCAGCATGGCTCTTTAGATAAAATGATATTAGATAGAAATATAAACTAAAAAAGTATTTAAAGTTCAAAAAGTAAAACCAATGAAATATTTAATTTCTTCCATAATAAGGCTTCAAAACGACTCTAGCCTTAATGTAACTTCTGGCTGTCGACCTTATAAAATGGCTTCAAATGAGCTTTTTTGACAGGTGAGTGATGCTGAAAGCATTCTGAAGTAAACCTGCACTGGAATTTCCACTACGGATACTGACATTGTTATCCAATGAATTAATATAAGACTGTGTGAAGTGGCCGTCCTTTGCTGCCATCAAAGCATACTTAGGCCCAGGCAGCCCGGCAGATCAGGAAGTGGACTGAAAACTTCAAACATGCTCGTTCAGCTCATTGAGAAAGGCCCTTAATGGAGATGGCTGGTTAAAGTAACTATCTGTAAATTTACGTTTGGAATAAAATCTTCATTCATCATCTAACTACTACAGGGGAAGCGGGGAGTGGAGCTATCCCAAGCAGGACAGGGCACAAGGCTGTGGAACACCCTGGATGGGATGACGGTGCATTATGGGAAACACATAGAAACCAGGGGCAATTCAAAGACATCAGTTAAGCCTCACTGAATGTCTTTGGAAGGTGGGAGAAAGCTAGGGTATTTTTCAATAAGCGTACTTGTGTTCTTGCGTACACATTTGATGTCATTGCCGAAGTACAGTTTCAGTACTCAAGAACAGAATTATGGAGGACAGTAAAAATCCCCAGATGTTGTTCTTGCCCAGTGCCAAATATCAAGGATGCATTGGTTGCATCCACGCCAGTCTGAACAATCTTACATTTTATTGCGGCCCAATTTCATTCTTGGGAGGCAAGTTAGTAACGACGTTCTTGGTAAGAATACAAGTATGTTCTTTGCGTTCTTGGTATTGATAAACACCCATAGACTTCCACGGTAGATATTGTCAGGCTGAAGCATATTCTGATTGTGCTTCAGATCCATCCTGCAACCGAAATCTTTTTTGTCACATCAATGAGAATCTAGCTGACAAAATTATGACATAGGAGCAGAGGGACACAGGCCTGGTAATCTGACCATGGCACAAACAAATACTGTATACAACCCGTTTAAAAAAAACGTTGTGTACAGTAAAATGTAAATAAAAACAGCATGCAATGATTTACAAATCATAAAAATCTATGTTTAACTGAAAATAGAAGAAAGACAAAATAACAAATGTTGAAAGTGAGAAGTTTTATTGTTTTATGACAAATATATGCTAAATTTGAATTTCATGCCAGCAACATATTTCAAAAAAGTTGGGACAGGGGCATGTTTACCGCTGTGTTGCATCACTTCTTCTTTTAACAACACTTTGCATATGTCCAGGAACTGAGGAGCCCAGTTGCTGGAGTCTTGTAAGTGAAATGTTGTCCCACTGTTGCCTGATATGGGATTTCAACTGCTCAACTTTGTTGTATTTTTTGTTTCACGATGCCCCAAAAGTTTTCGGTGGGTGACAGGTCTGGCAGGCCAGTCTAGCACCCGGACTTTTCTACTAAGGAGTCATGTTGTTCTAATACAGTACGTGCAAAATGCGGTGTGGCATTGTTGTGCTGATATATTCAAGACCTTCTCTGAAAAAGATTGTCTGAATGGCAACATATGTTGCTCCAAAACCTGTATTTATCACTCAGCATTAATGGCGCCTTTCCAGATGTGCAAGCTACCCAAGGCATGGGACACTAATGCACCCCCGTGCCATAATGGATGCTGGCTTTTGAACTGTCTGCTGGTGACAAGCTGGATGGTCCCTCTCTTCTTTAGCCCAGAGGACGCGCTGTACATGATTTCCAGAAAGAAAAAAATGGATTCATCAGACCACAGGACAGTTTTCCATTTTGCCTCAGTCCATCTTAAATGAGCTCAGGCCCAGAGATGTCAGCAGCGTTTCTGGATCATGTTTAGATATGGTTTCTTCTTTGCATGGCACAGCTTCATCCTGCATTTGTGGAAGCAGCAATGATGTGTGTTCACAGATAATGGTTTTTGGAAGTGTTGAGCCCATGCAGTGATTTCCACTATAGAATCGTGTCTTTTTAATGCAGTGCCGCCTGAGGACCCAAATATCGCAGCTATCCAATACTGGTTTTCAGCCTTGTCCTTGTGTACATAGATATCTCCGGATTCTCTGAATCTTGATGATATTATGTACTGTATATGATGAAATTCTCAAATTCTTTGCAATATTATGTTGAGGAAACTTTTGCAGTTTGCCCACGCAGTGTTTCCCAGATTGGTGAACCTCTCCCCATCGTCACTGCACAGGGGCTCTGCCTCTCTGGGAGACCATTTTTATACCCAATCATCATACTGACCTGTTGCCAATTAACAAAATTAGTTGAGAGATATTCAACCAGTTGTTTTGTTTTAGCATCACACTTTACTAGTCTTTTGGTGCCCTTGTCCCAACTTTTTTTGAAACATGCTGCTGGCATCTAATTCAAATCATATTTTCATCATAAAACAATACAGTTTCGCAGCTGCCACATTTGAAATGTTGTTCTTGTTCTATTTTCAATTAAAAATGGGTTGATATGATTTGCAAATCATTGCATTTCATTTTTCTTTACATTTTTCACAGTGTCCCAACGTTTTTGGAAGTGGGGCTGTATTGTTTGTAGGCCCAGCACAAAAAATCTGAACAGCTACTACACACTGTATGATGTCATATACAGGTATAAGTGCCTTATGATGTCATATACAGGTATAAGTGCCTTATGATGTCATATACAGGTATAAGGATGCCTTATGATGTCATATACAGGTATAAGGATGCCTTTCTGGGTTCCAGGTCTTTAAATCAGCTTTCTTGTATGTAGTGTTCCACAGATTAAAAACAATATAAATTAATTATAATTATATACAAATAACAAAGCTATTTTAAATATATTAATAGTATACACATTTCAGCTGGTTTTAAACTGTATATGCTGGATTTTAATCCTGTAATTTTTATTTTTAAATTACATGATGCTCTTAATGGCATTTATAAATGAATCTGTGCTTCCCCCTTTTTGACCTCACAAGTCAATCAATCAATGGAGCAACCACTCAATTATTCAATCAATAAAACATTTATTTTTATGTGATAATCCATCAATGAATTTGCTTCATTCTACATTATACAAATAATACATTATACGTATTGCAATTATTGCAATTCTGTCAGTATAAATATAACATTGCAACGAGAAAAAAAAAAGGAGAAAAGTAATCATGCTGCACAATACTGTTCGTACATGTACAAATCTCAGATGACAGATATATATCTGACAGCTTTTCCATTGTTGGCTGATAGTAAGTGGGGACTTGTTTCTGAAGCTGGGTGATCTGGACTTTTGCAAATTGAGGAGGCTTGATGCAGATTAGCAGTTTGAATCACGCATTAATCTTTTACTGTACCTGGATATTCTGAAATACTAATGGTGTGGCTACCATCAGTGATCTTTTAGTGTGAGATCAGAAATCATCAAGAGGGGACTTTATACATACATACTTTGGTGTGGCACACATTCAGATACAGAATAGCTCTGGCAGACTGCTTTTCCTAACAAAAAGCCATAGATGATGAACAGTGACACCTAATCATCATCAAACACAGCTAATGGGCTCAGTACCTTTATCTGTAAGTTAGGCTATATAGATCCTTTACACTGCAAATCCAGGTGATGTGCAATTAAACAATATGTCTAAAATAGCAGCTGTATCAGAAAGGCTTTATCGGAGAGTTTTATGCAAATGGTGTATGGAAATTACTATGCTGCAGACATATTGTCTTTTATTAGGTTAATAAGCATTTCAGTTCAAGAAGTGTTCACTTGTAGCCACAAATTTAATCATTTAAAATGGCTTCCAGATGCTTCACCTCCCAGAGGAGTTAGGAAGGGTTTTCATCTATATGTGATATCCACCACGCATATTGTGCCTCTCAATACATAAATAGATAGCTGCTGGTAACAGAATTACAGAGATGAAACTTTTATATTTTATATTGTCTAGAGGATCTAATCTGATCTCATTTTTCTGCTGCTTCTCCCAGAGAGGGTCATGGTTTGTATACACAATGCCATAATCTTAAAAATATATATGTAAATAAAGTATTTTAATTTAAATGGCTCAGACTGTGAGAATAAAGTGATGAAACTCTTGTCTTCCCTGAGGAGATTTTAGATTGATTCCATTGTATAGCATTCCATGTTGGTTGATTTCCCATGCTTGTTGAGTACAATAAACACAAAGGCAAGTATCCACAAAACAGTTACTATAATGGTTACCATTTAATGTTCACTAAGTTCTGAATCAATATACATTTGCATGAGAGCCACTGCGGTTTGGGCATAATGCTTGTTTTTTTATTAATTAAGAATATATACGAGCAGAAACTGCAAGGCTTGCAGCTAATAACCACACTTTGAAAAAATGGATGTAATATAGAACTGATTTAAGTTTTAAGATTAATTCAATACTGGAGTTTTACAGAGATGATTTGTAGGAAACCTTAGTCTGTGGCTTTGTGACATTAACACTATTATGGTCTTATACAATTTACAAAAAAATAAATGAATGTGAACCCCCAATGTTATTTATCTCATTTGCAAACGTAAATGTCAAGCATTACTCGTAATTTAATTTTTTGGTAACAGCATAGTGAGCCTTCCCTTGAAAATAGCAGAGGGGCTAGATTTCAGTTTATAACTGAATGATATTATTCCAAATTAATCTTAATCTTAAAATCTCTGCAAATTTCATTAAGGTTTTCTACAATAAGGAAAAAAAAATAACAGGCTCACGATTCAAGAAAGTATTTCATATTACATCCATCTTAATATAATTAGATCTAGAAAGCACAAGTGCCATTACCACCACCAACAAACAAATGACTAATTCCAAGTATTTAACACTAGAAGTTTCCAATCTCAAAGGGGGAGAGTGCTTTTAAATGACATGTACATACTAGCTGATTACTGAAAAAGACAAAATGCTGTGAGTGTTTGCTGAGACGTCATGCCAGCTTCATAATATTTCCTCATTTGAGTTGCTGATGAATTTAAGGTTTGAGCACCATAAAAACGAAAGTGTTTGTTTCAGATCATTCAGTTATTTGTCATTCTTAACCTGATTTTAGTTATTACCATCATTTTTGTACTGGTCAATAAAGTTATACTATAGAAGGCTATATGTTAATCTGCATTAAACCATTAAGAAATCATTGATTAGAATCATTAACTGATGGCCACAATGATAAAAAAAAAAAAACCTGTACCATGCGTTAGTGGTGTGATGCCTTTCTAAAACAGCCCAGTCAAGGCTCATTACTGATAGCAAATGCTAAAGGCTAAAGATGGGCAGCCCTGGTGGTAGGAGGGTGCAATTGCACAACATCATGCCTCTGTTGTAACCGGAGCTGCCACTCTATAGAGAGGACAATATGACTGCTTCACTACTGTGAAGAGTATAACAATCAGCACAGTGTGTAGTGTGACTGCTGCTGTTTTCTGCAGAGATGCTGATGTAACACTGAACACCACAGCCCGTCAATGCTAGGTTCTCAGAGGTCACCAACTTAGCAAGCTGTGCCCTCCCTCCCAGGGTGTGCACTGTCCAAGACAAAGTGAAACTGGGGCGATCATCGGCGGTCAAGCTTGCCCAGAGTGTCACAAGCGCTTTGACCAGATCTGCCAAATACTGTATGATGTAATGCAAACCCAGTGATTGTTCAGTAACCAAAACTATGAACTTCTATCCACCCATATATCCATCCATTGGGCTGATATATGATGTTTTTACTGGAACAATAGCATAAGGGAAATTTTTGTTCTTTAAAAATTTAAATAAACTAATAAAAAAAAAAATGCACATTTGTGCTATCAAACAATTCAAAATTAACACATGCAATATTTCATTCAGGACTATGAAAAATATGACTAGGTCCAAAATTCAAAAATATAAATGAAGATGAAAACCACAAATTGGAAGAGCTTATCAACTGCAGAAAAAAACAGGGAGAATATTAATGGAGACAGTCAGATACTTGTCCAAATGAGATACATTATGGTTCAGCCAACACACGTGCACTAAGAATTAATATGCTGCTCATACCCATCGAAATTTAGGACAATGAACAAAAGCTGAAGAAAGCTAATCAAAGACAAGGGCCAGAGCTGTGGGTAATTCTGTGACTCTAATTGAATTAATGTGAGTTTTAATTCTTTTAAGAACTCAAAATGATGAATTACAAATGAATTATGTTTGCTGTTACTACCGTGTAACTGAGGCAGTATTTTATGCATTATCACAGAGTATCTTTTCACCATCCTGACTTGACTGTCTAGGAATTGTAAATAATGGATTGTTACAGTTCCCACTTACTACAAATAAAAAATGTGACATTTGGCCTTTAATTTGATTGTGATGTTGAATTTGGGTTTTTGCATAATTGTTTCTGCTTTTTCATTGTACTGTATCTCAATAGTAGTACCAATACATTAACTTCGGTGGTAGAATGTGACTGCCATTTGGTACAATAGAACATTCATGTTTATTGAGTATCACTCCTTGTGATGGTTTAGAGTCCAGGAGGCTTGATATACTGCAATTTTGAATGGATAAAATGTGCCAGACAATTTCATAAAATGGTTTTTCTTCTCTTCCTGTCATTTTGTTGAACTGAATTGAGAAAATTGTTCCATGGAACAGTAGTACTGTATACACTGCACATTCCACGCTATACACATTCACAAGTCTGAACTGTCCTGGGAAAATTAGCTTTTGAAAATGTTCTTCTTACTTTTTGTCATTTCAGCCCCAAAATGATGTTATTTTCACTCTGTACTGAAAAAAAAATTATTATATATATAGTGGGACCCCTGTAATTGTGGTTTAAGTAACTGCAGTTTCAGTTATCTGCGGTTTACCACAGTGCAAAAAATAATAATAAATAATTGGAAAACAAACAGTTCATAAGTTTCAAACTGAGTACAGGCTGTAGTGCTGAAATCCAGCAGGTCATTGGCAGGCAGTGTGTGACTCTTCTCCCTGTACAGTGTACTTTATTATTATAAGTATTTGATGTAGGTAATGTGTTTCTATGTATAATTTATCAATTTACCTTTACCTATGTACGTATGTACACAAAAATCATGTTACCGTCACACCCTGCCTCTGCCCTTTCCGTTTCCTCTCCAGTGTGGCCTTAATGAGCCTAAAACCCTAAAACCACAGCTGCCCAACTCAGTGCAAAATTAAATGTGCACTTCGATTCACCTGGTTCCGCCAAAACTGTTTATCGGAAGCTCCACAGGGTCAATATTCATGGTCGGGCTGCTATAGCCAAACGTTGGTTTCAATGGTGCTAGCAGCACAAATCTTGGGCTGTGGACGATGTGAAACATGTATTGTTCTCTGATGAGTCCAGCTTCCCTGTCTGTCCCACATCTGGTAGGCTTACCACCTGGATTGTTGTGCAGCACGGGGTTGGATGAGTGAGAGTTTGGGCTGCAATATCATGGCATTCCCTAGGCCCACTACTTGTGCTGGATGGGTACATCACTGCCAAGGACTACCAAACCGTTCTGGAGAACAATATTCAGCTAATGGTTCAAACAATGTCAGGAAACGTTTTCCTCCACCAGCATCACATAGTGACCTGGCTACTGTGCAAGAGGAATGGCTCAAAATCCCCATGGCCACTGTATAGGACTTGCATCTTGAATTGATGCTGTATTGGCCACAAAAGGTGTTTCAGTTTCATCGCCCAACCTCTGTATATAGCTGGGATCGTTTTAGTGACCTTCGTGAACACTTGATTAGACTGAGTACAGCAGGGATGTTAGACGCATATACAGTATCTGTAAAAAATGATAACCTTTCAATTCGTTCTTCCCTTTCATAATGCAAACGATGTGTCTGGGCCATTTCCTGTGATTTGTTTGGTTTTCCGCGTCGCCTTTGTCGGCCAGAGCTAAAGGCCAAGAGCAACACTTTGGGACCTTTTCTCAGAAATGACAAACTACTGCAGTCCCACCATGTAAAACACTGAGGCAGCTGCAGCACCACAGCTCTATTAATGTGTTTATACTAGTACTGAGATAAAACAGAACAAAAAGCTTTCAGAAAAAAGCAGCTTCTGTGGGCTTATAACTGGCTTCCTATGTCTGCAAAACACAAAACCACCCACAATTTAAAAAGACATCATTTAAACACGAGGCAATGCCTCTTTTAAATCAGGTTTCATATAAAATACATGCTTTGCACATTGTTACAAGTTTACAGTAGTATTTACAGAAGTTTGTACAGAACAATGAATGTATAGGTGTTATTCTTTTCAAGTTTACATGAAGATCGTTTGTTGGTTGGCATTAGGGCCAGAATTTTTGAAACCTTTCCTTAAGTTTGTGCTGTGAGAATATCCAGACACACATGTATGAAAGACCCGACCGATTTTGGTCTTCACTGAAACACAGGGGCGTCTTGCTCTTTACAAAAGTTTTGATACAGACTGAAATTTTCTCTGAACCGTAATGCAGAATTTGCTGGGTAATCACCAGGCACTGAAATGCAATAAATAGCACTTGTGCTGTGGGATGTGATTAATAGGTTTTAACAAAATAGTTTATTGTGTTTCATATTACACCATGATCAATGATGCACTTTCCCTCTGTGTATCAGAGGTCAACACCACGGTGAAATGTGATGGACGTTGTGATCAAAATTAAATATATACCATAGACACAGTATTTCAAAATGAATGAAGTAGCCTGCAGTTTTTTTACCATGTACACAGACAACGTTTGTCCATGTACAGTATGAACAAGCTGATGATCCTTCCTACAGTCATATTCTAGCATATCTTGGTGTCTAATTAAAAATGCATGTTATTTCAGCTGATTGGTATGAGAAAATGCAGTGATACATCTCCCAGTGCTGCTGCTTGTGGTCAGGCAAACCCCGTTTCCACTGCTCACTGACTCAAGAGCAGTGTTTCCAAAACCGGTCCTTGGGGACCCACAGCCGGTCCATGTTTTTGCTCCCTCCCAGCTCCTGGCACAAAGATGTGGACTGTCTGGCAGGGAGCTGGGAGGGAGCAAAAACGCGAACCGGCTGTGGGTCCCTGTGGACCCGGTTGGGAAACACTGCTCTAGTTCTTTGTAGGGTGTTGACTATCGACTGCCATATTTTCTCTTTTACGAGAAGAGGAGATTTTAAATAGGTCGTGCAATAAGCTGAATGAGAACCTCTCGCCCCCATCAGGAAATCGAGCTGATATGGCAAAGACTGCAGGGGAAATTCATTTTGCAGGTTCTCCAAAGGCTATTATCAGAGGGACCAGCATGACAGTCATGACCTGATGATGACAGTCAATTAATCTAAATAATTATTATACACTTTTGATGGAAAATAAATTATGGACTCAGTAGCCTAAACACTATAAAGATTTTCTACTGAGATTTAATTTTTAACATAACCATTTCGCAGACAAAAAATATACAGACATCAAAAGGCTTTAAAATCAAAGACAATAACCAATTTTATGAGACATCTTAAGCAGCACATAATGGAGTCCAACACTGCAATGCATACATCATTCTCTATATATTTTCCTCTAGTTTAATTCTTTCTTATTACCAAAATATACATCGTGATCAAATGCTTAGTTCAAATCAAAACCAAATTTTTTTTTAATGCTTTTAACAAAAGAGGGAGAAAATGTTACTATGTACTATTTAATATAAGTCAGTCATTCAGTCCAAATTAATCTTTGGAAAAATAAACTCATTTTCATAACATATAATTATATATATACTAAAAATATTGGACTGTACGTTTTCCTTTTTTTTATTACTTCACCTTGTTCTAACTAGCTACATATTTTGTGAGCTTCATAAATTATTGCTGCATGAATTTATTTTATGCAAGTATTTCAACATTTTTGTCTTATATTTTATTCTGGCATGCCTGATAACTTCTGGTCAAAGACTGATTTTTTAATATAAAGCTATCTACCTTTAAAATTCAAATGTGTTATTTATGATATATGTGTTGTATACACTGCTTATATGAATCATATGTTTATGTTTATTCAAAGGTACTTATGTCCTCCGTGTACATATGTATGTGTAATATGTAAACATATAAAATATGTACGTGTTATTAATAATAACAGCAGATAGAAAGATAAAGTGCAAAATGAAGGGAAAATGAATATTTGGGTGACTAGATAAGAAACAGGAAGCCATACTTGACTGTACAGTAATGGTCTGACTACCAGGGTGGGGGCTGCAACCAATGGCAGTTATCCAGGCTGACTTACTTGATACCATTTTCATTATATAAATAAATTGAATTAAATGTATGTACACAATTTGACCTGGTAAAATGCATACCAACACATTCTCAGAGATATTTCAATTTCTTTTCAATATTCCCACCATGGAATTTGTTTCCTGAAAACATATTTTAAAAAAGTCGGTCTATCATGTGAGGAAATGTATTTCTAATTTTAGAATGAAAAACTCGACATGAAATATATTCCTTTGAACGGGGTTACATGATTGTCAGAGCGTCATGGAAATTAGGTGCAGGGAGCATATTCTTCTGGATATTTAGGTTGGGTTCACAAAGCAGAGGTAAAACATGAAGATCATGATTCAGAATGAATTTACCAAATAAATTAAATGACATTTGCATGAAATTTAGGGGGACAGGAAATTTTCCCCAGTCAGAGCAGAAATCAAAGCCTTTTCCACGTTACCCATTTATTCCAAACACTTCAGAATACTAGCAAATGGTACTTCTATACTTTTCATTTTAATGATATATTAACACGTTAAAAAATTATCCCAAAAATTGTTATAACAGAAAAGTGACATTTATTATATCAGGAAATGTGCCCCTACAAACAATTAAAACCAAACTCATGTGGAAAAGATGAAAATGAATTACAGAATTTGTCATTTATAACAGAAAAAAAATCCATATTTTAACAAAAAAAAGTTTACACAGCTAAACCGTCTGAATCACAGTAGACATGACTTATTTACTTCTTCAACATTAAGAGAAACTGGGCAAAATGCGAGCTTAACAATAACCACAATATAGAGATAAACAAGTTTTAAATATATTCTGGATACTGTCACAATTAATGTACCTGTACTTCTGAAATAATTTATTTTTAAAAAAGTCCTGGTAAAGATTTATTACTTCTCGTGTCTGAAATCTGAATGTGGGGTGGGGGGAGGGGGGGGGGGTGCAGAGCGATGGCTGGAATTCTGGGCCAACTGTGCTGTCCGTTCCATGGAAAGAACCGGCGATTTTCTCTAGCTTTACGAAGAGAAAGTGATATCGGAAAGAGTCAACTCTGGGGACTACAACAAAGCTCCCCTCACAAAGCCACACGCGAGAAGCACCAGAGCAAGTCCGTGGCTTGCAGCTATCCTCGTACCTGTGGAAGAAATCAGAAGACATTGGCTCATCTCGGGGCTCTCAGGTGCACTTCCTTTAAGGCCTTTACAAAAAGGTCGCAGGTTGTACAAGAGGATGTGCACACCTTCATGAATTTCACATGTGGCAGTGAGTTGCAATATAGACCGTTCACTTGTATGGTTACAGCGTGTTCCTGTAGGGATCTGGGTCTCATATCGGAGGTAAGATCTTTGGCATGCATTATTAAAGGGAAAGCACTCAAATATCTTTCATTCCTATGCATGCAGCTTGTATGCATGTTTGTCTTTATAAATAAAAAGTCTTCTTAAATTAATATTGTATGCAGTAAAAGCTGAACGAACAGTGTAGCGATGGACACTTCACACAGCAAATTTATGATACGGTCTTGCGTCAAAGAAAACAACCTTTTAAAGGTATTTTTGGTTGTTATAAATTGGCTTTACATGCATATCAGCCAATAATGGAATAACTACCATTAATGTAATAACTGCCGATGATGTAACACATTGCAATAGAAATCAATAATGGAATAACTGGCCAATTTAGAAATTTTATTAAATTACTGGTAAGTTATTACATTATCGACTTTTAATACATTAAGAATGGAACAATTAATATGTTATTGGCAGTTATTAAATTAACACTAGCTATTATATTATTAGCTGCAACAACTATGGACAACAGCTGCTGTCCTATTTTGTTGATACCAACATTTCTGAGAGCGATTATGAAGAATGTGGAAGATTTGAAACATAGGCGATCTTTGTATGTACTTTGTTTTAGCATTAAGGGTCAGTCTGGAAACCAGGTTTATGTAGCATCTACCATGAACACAATGATATGGATCCTATTAAAATTTAAGCATAGTTCTATGTAAAACATAAAATTCCAATACATTACAGACACTGAAATTGATATATATACAGCCCTTCGTATTTTCAAAAATGAAAGGCTCTCTAGATAGAGTTCAAAAACATGTACACATAAAAATACTAAATACTGAGAAATATTTACTCAAATGTGAAAACATTTAGTGGATTTTACATTTGAATGCCCATGCAGATTTTCTCCAAGGGGAACTGTCATAGAGCACTTCCGTCTGGCTGAGCTTAATATCTTTAAAACAGCTATATGTAACCTGCTGTTCCTCTCCGCCAAGTTTAATTTGGCCTTGGGTGATCAAGTGGGTAGGGACATCGCAGAGGAGCTCCAGTAAAGGGGGTGTGGGGGGGAGCCATCAACATCATGGCCGATAATTATTTTTGAGGGTCACTTCAATACCAGAGCCTATAATGCCTGCTCCCATTGTCTTCCACACTGCTCTCAGGTATTAGAAGTCTATTATGCATCACTTTTAGCACTAATATGTGAACAAAAAAAGGATGCATACCTCACACCTTTAATTAGACTATTTGCCAAAATAGCACCTAATCATTTACGTTAAAACGAATTAATTGGATAATGTCATCAAAAATATTAATGAAGAGTCTACTGAAAATGTATTTGCATTCACTTCGGAACACCCTCTGTCACAGTGAGCACATAATTGCTGTAATTAATCTGACCCCTATTAAAGGAAAAGTTAAAGGATAAGTGATTACATCAAATGAAATCTGCAGCTCTGTGTTAATAATTGAAGGGAAATTACTGCATGAGTGTGGAAAAAAAAATCCTGTCTAGAAAGGGATCACGACACCTTTTAGTGGGGGTGGAACTGAAGGTTGGATTCCTAAAGACTTTTGCTTACAGAACATTAAACTGTGCAGTGCTTTAACATCTATAGCACCCGCACTGCACCAGCTGAAAAATGCAATTGAAAGAATGTTGCGTAAGATATGGGGGGGGGGGGGGGGAATCACATGATCAAATAAGATCCGCTAAGAGTCCAAACTGCCTGAAGTGAAAAGCATTTGCATTATAACGGAACGCACATTGTTTATGAATATCATTGCAATTGGAATTTAGAACATCTTGGATAGAGAAATATGTGTACCTACCAAAATAAAAACAACAAGGGTTGCATATTTTCCACCCTCCAATATCTCAAAAGATTTCAGTGCCACAATAATGGAATTTAGCCTGGGGTATTGGTGTAAGTCGATCCATGTCTTAGCTGCTTTCCCAAGCATGTGTTTCTGTCTCTGTTATATATTCTGTTGGTAAACTGCCACCATCTTTCTTGGGCTTCTGTGCTGGCAAATACTAGCCAGCTCGACTGGGCCATGGCGGGTGGTGGAAGGAATTCTATCATAGGACATTATAAGAATGTTGACGTCAGATTCTAAAGTGCATTTGTGGGTACTGAATTGCAGCCATTTGTGCAAACTCTTTTCCTTAATTTTGATTTCCTCACATTGGCTTAAGTGGTTGGGACCATTTTTTGCATTTTTTTATTTGTTGATTTATTTGACTTGGAGACAGAGATGACAGCAATCAGATCTTTACTGAATGAGTTCCATTCATCCGTTCAGCTATGAAAATGCTGCATTATAAGGAGTCAGTTGCATTTTTATTGAATGTATTTTACCTATAGATAGGGCAGTTAAATTTGTGAATACATACTTATTCAAAGGAAGGGCATTTTTAAAATCCTCTCTATTAAGCAGCTGTACGCAGAGCAAAGAATTTGCAGTTACACTTGAATGTGAATTATTCATTAAGTATTTATGTATCTCAAAAAGCAGTGGACTTGAAGTGCTATAAAAATGATACGGATGCTTCTTTCATGTACAGTTTACGTGCTAGAGCTGTAGTTTATGTGCTATAAACAGTAGTGGGTTTACACAGCAGGAATAAAATATACCCGGTAAAATGATAAAAAAATTATTAAAAGAACAGGCACTTTTTACAGAAGACATCTGTATAGCTAAACAGTGCCTACATCTATGTGTGGACCTTCAGAAAAGAAATGTATGGACAGTCATATGCTCTACATACGTAATATAATACTCGTATAATTTGGTTCAGTAGCCGTTAAATACATACAGTACCATAAGAATTCTAATCTTTAAAATATTGCATAGACACCGATAAGCAAAACATTTTGAGCAAGTGAAATGAATACGGGTGACTATATTTTAAAAATTGTATAAATAAATATCTGGGATATATTACACATGAGCCACTAATTGGTACTTGTGGTTAACATGTTGGAAGCCAAAGGAAAGGGCAGCAGTAAAGATCTGAGTGACTTTGATGAGGGCCAAATCGTCACAGCCAGTTGACTGGGTCAGAGAATCTCTGAAACGGCAAGCCTTCAGTCAGGCTGCTTTCAGTCAGCCATGGTGAGTACCTACTGAGAGTGGTCTGAGGAGGGAAAAAAACCACGAACCGCTAACAGGGTGTTGGATGGCCAAGACACATGACTGCAAGATGCGAATGAAGGCTATCCCATCTGATACAAAGCAACAGAAGGATTGCTGTGGCATAAAGGCCGTCAGTGTCATAAATAAGCAGTCATGACTGAAACACTGTATGTTTGTGTGTGTATAAAGCAAATCCCTGATTTAGCCACTATCCACCAACAGCTACTAGTAGCCACTGTTCAATGTGGTGGTGTAGCTCTTTTTTACTTCCAATTATTTCCACTCCATGAGTTTTTAGCATTGTTACAATCACTATGTACAGTAACTGTGCACTATGTAGTGAATCCCCTCCAGACTCAGCCAATAGTAGTCACACCTGTGTCAATGTGTGAAAATGATTACTGGATTCGCGTCTCTCCAGTGTGCTGCAATATATGCTTAAGCAGTGAGCGCTAAATTTTCCTCAAATAGCGGGAGGTAGCATAGCGATTAAAAATGTGTTAGTTAAAGGCTCCCGGTTCAGAGTCCCAGGAGGACCAGTGCTGTAATCCCCTTAAGCAAGGTGCTTATTTCATTTTGCTTTTGCTGAAAACATTTGCCATTTCAAAAATGATGTGACTAAATGTGGACGTGCTTCTTTACCAAATATTTAGCTGGATGAATGCCAGCAAATTAAGCAGTGAATAATTATCCTAAACTAGCAATGAATAATTCTTTGTATGCATTTTCCTGGTCGGCTTCTATAAGAGCCACCATATTTATTCAATTCGTTTAGTCCCGATTTGACTGAACATGTTTCTGCACCACTTAAAACCAATGATAATGTGTTTGTGTGATGTCTCTCTGCATCAGGCTTTATAACAGATATAAAACTTCAAAAAAAAAAAAATATATATATATATATACTTGTGAGCAAAAAACATGGGCCAAACTGAAAATTGCAAAATGTTAAGCTTTTAATGGGCTTAACAACAAAACACTGGTCATAATAATTAGCAAGACCTAAAAAATGCTCTCCAGAGCCCAGTGCCACCATTTGCTCATTTCTGCTGGTTGCTGCAGTGAACTGGTGAGGGAAAAGGCCGGAAACAGGGAAATTCATTTATACAGTCTTGTTAAAAGATAAAGTCATAAAAGGATTTAAATGATTGATATGAAATTCAAAATAACACATATCTGGGTATTCAGAATTTTCCAAAATATCCTCTGATTATTTGCAGTTAAAAGCTTAATGTTTTGCAATTTGGGTTTGGCGCATAATTTATTTATTTATTTATTTTTTGCCCAGGAGTACCCGATTATTTATTCACTTTATTCACGGTTTTTTCTGGAAAAACTCTAGACATGAAGCACAAGACCAACGTGTGTAAGATCATTTTATAACTAACCTCCAAAAAGACAAGAAAAACGTAAAGTTGGTAAACTTTAAAAAAGAAACAGATAGATAGACAGACAGATAGATTAAAAAAAAAATGAAATAAATAGAAAAATAAAACTACTGATCGGATCTGTCCATCATTTCGTTATGGAAGAAATGTTAATTTCCCGAATATGCTTTGGCAGATGCACTTACCTGATCCGTGACTGTGTTTCCCTGTTTTGGCTGATTTAGTCTGAGAGCTAGAGGTAGAGCGCACTCGCTGCTCGGACCCTGCGCCGTCGTGAGGCCCGGCGTGGTTGGCTTTGCGGGGCTTTTTGTCCGTCAGGTGCAGCGGCGCTGTTTTCTTCACCGCCTTGTTTCGCAGCTGAGCCGTGCCGTTCACGTGCAGGTGGGCCTGCACCTTGTATTCTCGCAGCTCCCCGTAGTTGGCGTCCGTGACTCGGCACTCGTACAAACCCTCGTCACTTTTTTCCACTCTGGATACTTGCAGCTTGTGAGAGATGTCGGTTCCTTGCACCCTTACGGTCTGCGGCAACAGAAAATTGCAAGGATCAACACAATAGGATTCATGGGACCACTGTGTATCTGATTGCATAGTTTGTATCTTCATACAATGTCATGTAATTACACAAATATTTTCTATATATTGTGACTGTACTTTTAATTTTATCACTTGCACTGTACAGCATCCACAGCCTGCAAAGTGAATGATAATTATCGATAATCATAGTATTTTAAAAAATGCACAATAAAAAAACTTGCATTGCGAATTCAGACCTGCCTAGACTGACACACTTCATGGAAGTCTCACGTATCTGGAACGATTTTTCCACACAATCGCCCTTCTTTTCTCACACATTCAAGTTTTTCCATTTTAGCACATTAATATTATTTTACTATTTTTATTCTCTTAACACATGTAGAATCATCTACCAGTTAAACTTTAAAACATTTATCCTGCCTAATTCTTTCTGACCCATCGTGGCTGTTTACTGTTAAATATAAAACCAGGCTTGGTTGATAAATTGATAACCTTCCTTTTAGTGTTTGTAGTAAGTTCAATGGTAATTATTATTTTCTTCTTCAAAGGACCAAATCTTGCCTTGCGTGCCATGGAAACCAAATGCAGAAAGTCACTGTTTCAATCAAAAGGAAGTTTACAAAGAGCAATAGCAAACCAGTTATGACCTGCAATGTTTTGCTGACATGTAATTATAATAATAAACCTGTTCATGCTTAAAAATTGTGGTTCTTTGCATTTAATTGGCTGAAGAAAAATGGACTTAAATCAACCAATTCGAAAGAAAAGTCTTCAGAAATAGGAAATATTTGGAAATTTCAGAAGCTCCTGCATAGTAACCTCCAAAAAATTCAAAATTCATAGCAAAATTCATCCAGTCCTCCTGCAAATTGGCACAACACCCTTGGCAGGTTTGTGAGTTATAAGTCACAATGAAACAAAAAGGTTTTTTATTGTTTAAAAATATGTAATTCATTTGTAAAATAAACAAATTTCAAGGCTTACGCTAATTTTTGTCCCCTCGTCATCCAGGTCGGGTGGCGTAATTTCCATCTAAAAAAATACAGGACGATTGTTAAACCACACAAGTTAAATTACACAATTACATTTTGACATGCAGTAGATACATACAGTAATGTAAGATTTTTTTTCTATGTACACCAAATGGCAAATGAAACAACTGACGCAGTTAAGCTTACAGGGCAGAATGAGCATTGCACAAAAAAAGACATAAATCATAGTCTCAATGACTGGAAAAGCGATGGCCTCAGACATACACTTTGAGGGATAACGCAGTTTCATCAATGTCAATAAATGTTTTATGACTGTCATTGACCTGTTTTGGGGAGGGGAAAAGCTGTACCGACAAGGAAGACGGCTGCTTAGACAAGCAAAGAAACAAAACTGTAATGCTAGATATACCATGTACACTGTGATTCTATAAATATATACATGCACTGGTTTTAAAAATTATCTTAAAGAAAACTGTAGGGATGTAGAGTTCATAGATTTAATGAAAATCAATTTCATTTATTTGAGACATTAATTGCATCTCTAGGTACACTGCACAAGGGCTAAAACTAATTTTAAGGGTGGTAAACAAACCACCTCTGGTAAAAGATATCGACTAATGTATGGTATATAATGCATTTACAGGGCTATTTTATTATATACAGATACATAATATATTTTTGATGCTGATTTTTGTTTTAGAAGACAAAACTGCTTGTTTCAAAATGGTGAAATCATTAGGAAACGCACGACATTTCACTTTAAAACAAATTATAATATAGCAATTTCTTCATTTCAGTGCAAGCCTTATTTAATTTTTGTCCCTGAATACAAAATCTATAGCCTGAAACCCTTTCTAGCTCGTACCTCTTCCGCTAGATTGATTAAGAGGGCTTTAAGGGGCAATGCTTAACTACAAATGCCTAGGCTGTCCACCCCAGCGGCACACAAGACACCTTCAGCAGATTTCATTACTGCCACGAAATCAATTCAAATTAGTGACTATAAATTATGACTGATAGCACAGCCAGAGAGAAAGGCTTGAGTTCAGCAGCGAAGGCACAGTGGGGGCAGTGGCATGCAAGAGTTAGGTTGTATAAATAATTGCTAAAGACATGCATTTTTTTTGTACAGTACATCCTGTTCGTCCCTTTGCTTTATGTGCAAAGGCTAAGTAATATTAGCCTTTCTCATTAATTGCTCAACATTTATATTTACTCCCACATACCAAATGAGGATTCTGTTAGAGGTGACCTACAGTCAGGGGCCTGTCTCGAGTATACCAAGGTTTGGGGCTTAGCCCGCATGTTGTCTATATGCCCACCCTCCATACCCTCTTCTGTCTTCCCTCCATACCCTCTTCTGTCTTCTCTCCATACTCTCTTCCCTTCTCTTTGCAACCTCACTGAGAAGAAAAAGGCAGTCTTGTAGCTCCTAAATATTCGACATTAGAACAGGAATTAATCTGCAAAGCTACAAAGACTATTATCACCTCGAACTGACAATGACCGTGGCTCTCCTCGTTATATACAGGGCTGCCGACCCTCGCGCATCTGGTGTGACACTCATGCTTTCAGACTCTCACACTCGTGCAAGAAATCTTACAGCAGATGTATATTATTCTATTTATAAATCTAAAATGATTATTTGCAAGGTAATAAAACTGTTACATACATGGATATGCATGTGCGTGCAGAATTGTCTCGAATTGAAAATCTCACTCCAGCCAGCTGTTGAAAGTTGGCAATCCTATATATAGCAGTCTTGATTTATTTTTAGCACAAGTTTTATCAAAGACAATATATTCAAGTCAGTCTCATTTGATTAAACATGCTGTCCCTGTAGCTACTACTAACTGTTTCCTACTTAACGGCACCCTCCTGCTCCAGAGGTCCAACAAGCAACAAAAAAAACCTTCTGATGTCCATCGACATCTAGCTAGCCTAAAGTAGCCAGCATTTAAGTGAATACAGTGACTTTCCGATCAGATTCCAATGTTCAAATGGTCGAACGTATCTGACCATTGCCAACCTATGCTATGACCCCACCATTTAAAGGGGAATGTAACCTTCCGTTGGCAGGACAGGTTCGGAGCTATAAAAAAAATAAAAATTCCAGGGCCTAAACACGGCCCTACCCACACTCTCTACTATCACGGCACTATTTAAGGCATCCATCATTTTACATCTTTCTGACTTATGTAAATACATATATTTATATATTGCTTTCATATTTTGTTTAATTTGACATTTTCATGCTTTATCTTTTTCATTATTCAGTCTTTCTAATTTTTAAGTGTAGTCTCAGGAGCAGGTGGTAAGGCATTTTACATGTATGTTGTATGTTTGGGTTCACCACAAATAAATTTTAAATTGATTTGGAAACAACACATTTAAATGAAAACCAGTTTTTCAATAACATGTTATAGGGAAAGCTAGTGTGCTGTTTGCCTGAAAAAAACAATGTGTTCCAGAATCATTTGCCTCAGAAAACAATGTGTTTCGGAATCATTTGCCTGTAAAAATAACGTGTTGCAGAATCATGTGCTTGAGTGAATCAGTTGAATATTGAGCTTTAGTAGAAATATTGTTTAACAGTGTTTATTGATATTCTTATTGAATATGGAATTGGCACACTAAAGTGATGATGGCATAAAACATTTAATATTGACCCTGTTTAACTTCTGTTTACGTTTGAGAAAAAGCAGATATGCCGAGGTACAAGATCATTTATCTGTCATCAAGCCACTTATCCAGTATAAAATCAGGATGAATCTCATGACACAAAACGGTGGGGGGGGGGGGGGGGGGGGGGGGGATGGGTGCACAAAGAAATACAGTACACTACTTTTTTATATTATACATTTTATATATGTCATATTTGCATAGCGGTGTGCAACGTATTTGAAAGAAATATTGATCATTCAAGCATTCAAAACAGCTGACTCCCCCCACCCCCTGGCCCTCCCCAACCCCGAAGACGTGAGGCGGCAGTGCTAGTCGCAGTACCATTCTGCCATTTTAAAATCATTTTTTATTCTTTGAAAATATTATTCGCTCAATATTTGTCTATTCCCATACTTAACAACCAGTTTACAAACAATTTAGATTCAATCTGTGTGCTTTCATGCGGGAAGACAGAGTGCCGTTTATATGTTTTAATTAACCATCTGAAGATACGGAAGTGCACCCTGACAACAGGTTCGACTTCAATGCACCTGTTAGAAATGGCTGCACCTGACCGTTTGCCCTGCAGAAGCTGATGCACAGCGAAACGTAACACCCATACAGACAGAAGTCGAAATGAAGACATGTCATTTCTGTGAGGAGAGGAAAATACAGCCTGACTTAAATCCATGATGATATGAAGCAGGAGAGTTGTTAAAAACACAAGCTGGCTCCTTGACTACTGCAGGTTATTTGCCTCTAAAGCGTTTTACTTTTTGCTGACACTAGGGGCAGTGTGTAGGCTCCAAGCAACAGCCCAAGTCTGGGGACATGAGTCATTTATTCTGAAAAATGATGCCAAGTGGACTTAAGCCCAGAAAACTATTTTGCTGAGTAAAGACTTTCTCCCTTCAGTCTGCCCTTTATTAAAAAAAAAACCTCAAGATTAAGTAGGTAATGCTGATAAGTGGTTATTAAGAAAGAGTCCGCATTTAATTATTTGATGCCTATTTAAAAAAATGCATTTTGTTACAATTATTTTATTTTTTATACTTTCTCTGAAAAAAAGTCAGATAACGAGATTGGAAACTGGATCCTTGGCCAGCATCAACCATTACAGCAATCAGTGAAATGACAATAATCACAGAAGCAAAGCTGCTCTCTAATCCTCAGTAGATATTTTCCCTTTGTCTTCAATTAAACGAACCTGGAAGACAATTGTAAAAATGAGCAGCAATGAGAGTTCAGGAATTCTGTAGTATTTGTGCAAAGTAATCAGTCATAAGCCCTCCCTGCAGGTGTGGAAAATCCAATTTCTTCAGTCCCCAGGAGGCATCAAGAAAGAAACTTAAACCAGGAAAGAATTAAACCAACTTCCAAATGCCCCCCCCCCCCCCCAATTAAAACAATACAATTAACAGAGATACACTTATAAAATGTCCAATATTTTACACTATGTGCAGTGTCCACATTGATAGAAATACAGTGTGAAATATACAGTAGCAATAACAACCAACTCATTATTCGTGTACATATGAACAGACAGATAGTAGCTGGAGTGTGTTCATGACTCATATTTCTGCATAGCTTACAAGAACATAAAAATATCTTGTTTTCATTTAAGACCATTTTTATTTAAATAGATACAACACCCATTATGAAATTTCAAACACATCTGCAGAAAAATTACTCAAAACAAAATATTATTAAATTCTAAATATTTCTGGAGAAAATATTTTATCTATACCGTTTTGCTCTCCATGGGACACACAGACACATATAAAGATGAGAGTAATCTTGGGTGTCACAGTGCAGGGACTGCCAGCATCCCTAGACCACATGTGGGGGTCTAGCTCAAGGGCACAATGGCAGTATCAGTCTGTCAAACTAGCAAGCTACTGTTGACATGCACAGAGTTCCAAATCACTTAGCCACACCTCATATTCAAAGAGAAGTAAAATATTAATGTGCAGAATTACTACACTTGCAACAAAGTAGGCCAGGACTCTAGTTCAATAGAAAGAGATTACAGTTTAGTTACACATGGTGTAGGTTCCTGGTTTGTAGGATGACAACAAGACAGGCAGCACTGCCAACATGCCCATGTTAGGATGAAGGCTTAGGGCGGGCACATGCGTGTGCAGCCCAAATGCCAACCATGCTAATGCTAACTGCACCTATGACAAACATTCTTCTTTTCTCATTTCTACATTGTTCCGACCGATTCACAGAGCACATGAAAAACTCTTATGGTTCTTACTGTCATTGACTAATGCTTTTGAGCTACAGTACAGTATCTGATTTACATTTGCAATATAAATACTGGCATAGCAAAGGGTAACTGCTAGTCATTACTATATGAAACCGCTCTTTAATTAATCATTTAGTTTACACATTCAGATTAATGCAGTTTCTAAATGAGCATCGTGCTTTTTCATGTAAGGGACCAAACCTGCAGAAAATTGATGTCCAAATAAAAAATGCATCAAAACAAAGCTGGTGGATAAAAGTAGCTTTGAATCCGAACAGCACATCTCTTTGCTAAGGTTGTAAAATAAGATAATTCCCTTAATCTAGGTCCCTTTTGCACTGTGCTGAATTTCAGTTTTATGGGATACTTCATCTCAATGAGATGTGTTTCACTTACAGGTGCTTAGCAAACTATCAAAAGAACCATACATTTAACCGAGAAAATGCATTAGCCTACTACTGAAGCTAATTATACCATAATGAATTTAGCATTTCAATTATACATTCAGGCATAAATTCCAGCATTCGTCATTTCTGGTAATCAACATTATAAACTGGCTTCTTGCTTTATGGGCTGTCAAAAATTTTGCTGGTGAAATTTTATTACATTGTAATCGTGGATGTCTTTTTAGTCAGGGAGGTAGCTTGAAACAATGCAATGCGTTCCTGTTTCTGTCTGCCTGCACAATTTTTTTTTTCCTCATTTCTGAACTAATAGGAACATTTTTAAATACTCAGGGAAAGAATGACATAGCATCCTAGCTCTTAATAAATTGCAAAAAAATGTTGAAAATATTTGGAAACGCTTTACATTGATTGCACCATCATAGTTCATTCATAATGCATTCACAGAATACTCGTAAGCAGCATGCAAATATTCTTTAACATCCTAACATATATGAACAGCTTTTATATACATTAATGATACAAACATTGTATGATGATAAGAAATATTATAATCATATTATCTTGTAATGTTTGTTATTAATGTATATTAAAGCAGTTAAGATGTGTTAGGGTATTAAGGTATACTTTCATGCTGAATATGCATGTTCTAGGAATGCTTTTTGAAGGTGCACTGAGTATCCCACAAATGCATCATTAAAGCTTTATGAAGGTGCACTTAATGTAAAGAATTACCAAATATTTCAAGTGTAAGCACGTTTAAAAGAGGTTACTATCTTTATAGTGAAAGCCCACTCTTCTTTTTTACTTTGGGCAATCTGAGTCATGATCTGCAAGCTAACGTTACTAAGAAGTTTACTGTGACAGACTGTCAAACAGTGACGGTGTCAAATACTGTAGCTGCACCTCTGATTCAGAGATCGCCTTCAATGAGCCCAGGATACTACCCTCTAACATTCTCATCTGACTGGCATGATCCATCTCTAGGAATCAAATGGAGCATTGCGTCATTATCTGTCTCCATCATAAACAGAGGAGGGGTCATGGAGTTAGGGTGGTCAGCTCTGCTTCTTGTTGAATAGAGCATAGCTGCATTACCATCTCATGATGTTGGCAGGCCTCCAGAACAGTGACTCCTCAGACACCAAACATGAATTATATTTTTAGGAGTTACTAACAGTATTCTGTCACATGCTCTATAGCCATGTCCATTACAAGGTTGCAGGGAGCCTGGGTCTACCCCCAGGAAGCACAGGGCACAAGGAGAGGGACACCCTGGATGGGATGCCAGTGCATCACAGGGCACAAGGAGAGGGACACCCTGGAGGGGATGCCAGTGCATCACAGGGCACAAGGAGAGGGACACCCTGGATGGGATGCCAGTCCATCACAGGGCACAAGGAGAGGGACACCCTGGATGGGATGCCAGTGCATCACAGGGCACAAGGAGAGGGACACCCTGGATGGGATGCCAGTGCATCACAGGGCACAAGGAGAGGGACACCCTGGAGGGGATGCCAGTGCATCACAGGGCACAAGGAGAGGGACACCCTGGATGGGATGCCAGTCCATCACAGGGCACAAGGAGAGGGACACCCTGGATGGGATGCCAGTGCATCACAGGGCACAAGGAGAGGGACACCCTGGATGGGATGCCAGTGCATCACAGGGCACAAGGAGAGGGACACCCTGGATGGGATGCCAGTGCATCACAGGGCACAAGGAGAGGGACACCCTGGATGGGATGCCAGTGCATCACAGGGCACAAGGAGAGGGACACCCTGGATGGGATGCCAGTGCATCACAGGGCACAAGGAGAGGGACACCCTGGAGGGGATGCCAGTGCATCACAGGGCACAAGGAGAGGGACACCCTGGAGGGGATGCCAGTGCATCACAGGGCACAAGGAGAGGGACACCCTGGATGGGATGCCAGTGCATCACAGGGCACAAGGAGAGGGACACCCTGGATGGGATGCCAGTGCATCACAGGGCACAAGGAGAGGGACACCCTGGATGGGATGCCAGTGCATCACAGGGCACAAGGAGAGGGACACCCTGGAGGGGATGCCAGTGCATCACAGGGCACAAGGAGAGGGACACCCTGGATGGGATGCCAGTCCATCACAGGGCACAAGGAGAGGGACACCCTGGATGGGATGCCAGTGCATCACAGGGCACAAGGAGAGGGACACCCTGGATGGGATGCCAGTGCATCACAGGGCACAAGGAGAGGGGCACCCTGGATGGGATGCCAGTGCATTGCAGGGCACAAGGAGAGGGACACCCTGGATGGGATGCCAGTCCATCACAGGGCACAAGGAGAGGGACACCCTGGATGGGATGCCAGTGCATCACAGGGCACAAGGAGAGGGACACCCTGGAGGGGATGCCAGTGCATCACAGGGCACAAGGAGAGGGACACCCTGGATGGGATGCCAGTGCATCACAGGGCACAAGGAGAGGGACACCCTGGAGGGGATGCCAGTGCATCACAGGGCACAAGGAGAGGGACACCCTGGATGGGATGCCAGTGCATCACAGGGCACAAGGAGAGGGACACCCTGGAGGGGATGCCAGTGCATCACAGGGCACAAGGAGAGGGACACCCTGGATGGGATGCCAGTGCATCACAGGGCACAAGGAGAGGGACACCCTGGATGGGATGCCAGTGCATCACAGGGCACAAGGAGAGGGACACCCTGGAGGGGATGCCAGTGCATCACAGGGCACAAGGAGAGGGACACCCTGGATGGGATGCCAGTCCATCACAGGGCACAAGGAGAGGGACACCCTGGATGGGATGCCAGTGCATCACAGGGCACAAGGAGAGGGACACCCTGGATGGGATGCCAGTGCATCACAGGGCACAAGGAGAGGGGCACCCTGGATGGGATGCCAGTGCATTGCAGGGCACAAGGAGAGGGACACCCTGGATGGGATGCCAGTCCATCACAGGGCACAAGGAGAGGGACACCCTGGATGGGATGCCAGTGCATCACAGGGCACAAGGAGAGGGACACCCTGGAGGGGATGCCAGTGCATCACAGGGCACAAGGAGAGGGACACCCTGGATGGGATGCCAGTGCATCACAGGGCACAAGGAGAGGGACACCCTGGATGGGATGCCAGTGCATCACAGGGCACAAGGAGAGGGACACCCTGGAGGGGATGCCAGTGCATCACAGGGCACAAGGAGAGGGACACCCTGGATGGGATGCCAGTGCATCACAGGGCACAAGGAGAGGGACACCCTGGATGGGATGCCAGTGCATCACAGGGCACAAGGAGAGGGACACCCTGGAGGGGATGCCAGTGCATCACAGGGCACAAGGAGAGGGACACCCTGGATGGGATGCCAGTGCATCACAGGGCACAAGGAGAGGGACACCCTGGATGGGATGCCAGTGCATCACAGGGCACAAGGAGAGGGACACCCTGGAGGGGATGCCAGTGCATCACAGGGCACAAGGAGAGGGACACCCTGGATGGGATGCCAGTGCATCACAGGGCACAAGGAGAGGGACACCCTGGATGGGATGCCAGTGCATCACAGGGCACAAGGAGAGGGACACCCTGGATGGGATGCCAGTGCATCACAGGGCACAAGGAGAGGGACACCCTGGATGGGATGCCAGTGCATCACAGGGCACAAGGAGAGGGACACCCTGGATGGGATGCCAGTGCATCACAGGGCACAAGGAGAGGGACACCCTGGATGGGATGCCAGTGCATCACAGGGCACAAGGAGAGGGACACCCTGGATGGGATGCCAGTGCATCACAGGGCACAAGGAGAGGGACACCCTGGATGGGTGCCAGTGCATCACAGGGCACAAGGAGAGGGACACCCTGGACGGGATGCCAGTGCATCACAGGGCACAAGGAGAGGGACACCCTGGACGGGATGCCAGTGCATCACAGGGCACAAGGAGAGGGACACCCTGGACGGGATGCCAGTGCATCACAGGGCACAAGGAGAGGGACACCCTGGACGGGATGCCAGTGCATCACAGGGCACAAGGAGAGGGACACCCTGGATGGGATGCCAGTCCATTGCAGGGTATTGACACTCTTACACATCATGAGAAATTTAGAGACACCCACCACATTTTTGTGGAATGAGTCGAGAATAACTCCTCCCCCTCCTCTAGTTGTTGTTGTTATTATTATTATTATTATTATTATTAATAGTAGTAGTAGTACGTGATCAGTTTCTCCCTCTGATGACCTAGACCAGGATATGTGGTTTGAAAATGGATGGACAATAAAAAGCCTTGATTATTATTAATGATAAGGGAAGTGATGCTACGATATAATTCCTTGGTAAGTCCCCACCTAGAATACTGTGTGCAGGTTTGGTCACCATACCTTAAGTAGGACATTGCTGCCTTGGAAAAGGTGCAACGGATGGCTACGAGAATGATTCCTGGTCTTAGAGGAATGTCTTATGAGGAGAGGTTAGCTGAGCTGAATCTGTTTAGCCTCGAGCAAAGGAGATTAAGGGGGGACATGATCCAGGTATATAAGATTCTAATGGTTCTGGATGCTGTTCAGCCAAATGGCTATTTCAATATTAGTTTAAATACTAGAACTTGTGGCCATAAGTGGAAATTAGCGGGAGAACATTTTAAAACGAATTTGAGAAAGCACTTTACACAGCGTGCAGTTAGAGTATGGAATAGTCTTCCTGCTAGTGCAGTGCAAGCTAAAACCCTGGGTTCCTTTAAATCAGAGCTAGATAAGATTTTAACAACTCTGAGCTATTAGTTAAGTTCTCCCCAAATGAGTTTAATGGGCCGAATGGCCTCCTCTCGTTTGTAAATCTCTTATGTTCTTATGGTTTTATAGCAATTCATATCAGGTAAGATGTGCAATATGTGTGTGTGTGTGTGAGTGAGTGGGTATACCTGACCTTATGCGGACACAATATCCCCACAATGTGATGATTACCCCTTTCTTTGCCCTTATGGGGACCAGCTTCTGTTTGTGTCTGTGTGTGTGTGTGTGGGGGGGGGGGGGGGGGGGCGGAGGTGAGCACGAGAACAAACATAAACAGTCCAGCTTATAGCAAAGACTCAGCAGGATGTCCCAGGTTGATTGATGCCTCAGACCTCCATTAAATATTTGGACACAACCTTTGGCTTCCATCCATGACTGGCAGCTTCAAATGACTCCCACCCAGGAGATGTGGCCTCGGTCAGCAATCACAGATATCAGCGCTGGAGGCAGTTCCAATATAACCCCCCCCCCATTGTTTTAGGCCATAAAGTTTGGTGTCTAGCAAGTCACATTTCCATCTGCTCGATAAATATAAGGATAGGAACCACCTGAGATGGCTACAGTATCGGCTTGCCATTCACAGCCTGCTCTCTGGCTGAGCATGCACAACAGGAGCAGATATATCTCATGAACGTACCGGTACCTCTTCTGTTCTGTTGCAGCAAAGCCCAATGCTAACGTAGCAATATTATCAATTTAAAATAATAATCTGGATATTTTGCTGAATAAAAATGTATATTTCAAGAAGCAAGGGGTGGGTGAATTCAATCAGGAAGAGCACGAATAAAAGGAGAGAGAGAGAGAAATATTCTTTAGTATCTTGGAGACATTTGGAATCTTTAAATCGTTTAAAGTCATGGATTTTCAGTTTTTCCCAAAAGACAACAATTTTTGCAAGATTTACATTTTTTTCCTAATTTTTTTCCCACCAGCAAACTACTCATAAAATAACAGGCCTTTGAGACACATTATTATCAATGTTCCACTTATTCTAGTTCCAGACAATAAACTTTCATTCAAAAGTACTCGGCCAATTCTGGCAATAGAACAAAGGCTACCATTGCCATTTCCTACTGAGAATTTTCCAGGCATGATGCATCATCACTACTGGGAACCACATATGGCTTAGTAGTCAGGAACAATGCGAGTTTAGCCTACATGTTTGTACATGATGATTCTTTATATCACATTCAGTCTTGATCTCAGTGACTGCCAATCTCAATTATTTAAACAGCAGCAACAACAAAAAGCTTATTAAACCTTCCCACATTCCTAACCTTGCTGCTAATTTGCTTTAGACCAATGTAACAAAAAAAAACAATGATGCAAACAAGGGTACAATGATAATGATGTAACTGATCAGCGTTAGGTAATTCAGGTCCAGAGAGTAAAAGTCCTGACCGGGATTTTATTTCAACCAACTAGTTGAGCATAGAGCTTAGATCGGGCCCAAAAAATTAAACCCGATCCTACCCGAGCCCGTGCACCTTGTGTCCGAGCCCGACCCGGTCCGACACATTAACTGTAATTATGAGCCCGAGCCCGATTTAAACCCGACTATTTTTTAATACGTGAGCCGTTGTAACAGACGTTCTCAACTACAATTCTAAGTTGTTTGAACTACAGAAATTAGTTTAGATTTATCTTAATGAAAAATGCAACAAGGACGAAGCATGTAAACTGCATTGTTTGTTTATTCAGAATGGATCGCAAATAGATCCGAATGAAACAAAAACGTGAACAATGATAAACACAGAAAATGAACAAGTAATTAACTTTGGATGGCATATTTAATAAATATGATAAGTTTTAGAATATTTTTAAACAAAATAGGTAATAGCGGAACTGTTGTTCTGATGTCCGCTATTATTGAGACACGTTTAGAAGAAAAGCACGTTTTCACTTATCCAGTTCGCTTGCTGCTGGAACCAGTTTGTGTGCTCGGCATCGAACTTTAAGTAAAGGGTTAAGAAAAAGGTTAAATCCTTCCGTAAGCAGCCAACGAGGTATGTGTTAATTAAGTTTTAGTTAAGTTTGTTGTATTTAGCCATGTAAATGCTAACTGAGGCTCGTGTTAACTGTATATGAATTCTCTAAGCTGTCTTTATTGTTATTTATGTTTATATTTCATTTTAATTTCAATGTTTGTTAGCTAATATTGTAAGTAAATGTGCTTGATTTTGTGTTTCCGTATCTGTATTTAGTTCTCACGTCTGCCATGATGGTGATAATAACGAAGCCACTGTCTTTCGAATAAACCGTCGGCTCAGTTAAATGCAAAGGACTCTTGTGCTCGTGTCTTACGGGAGGGAGCTACATTTATAATTATGGCATAGCTCTCCACCCAATTAGGCTAATTAAGTAATGATTTAAAAAAAAAAACGAAGATAGTGGCAGGAAATATCGGCCCGACCCGGCCCACGGGTCGGGTCGGGTCAAGTCTGGGCTCGGCCTCGGGCAGAGAATCTAAACTCTAGTTGAGCACAAAGAGTCACAGTCACAGAGTATTCAACTTGTTGGTTGAAACAAAATCCTGGTCTGGATTTTTACTCTCTGGACACCAAAAGTATCATGGCAGCAATCATTGGGAATTTAATCTGAAAGCATTTACAGAAGCACAGAACAGATGCTGACAGCAGGATAACAGCACAGAGATGGTGGCACCTACCCATCTAACTGCCACCTTCATGAAATTCAGCCAGTGATACAAAAAGATCAAAGACCCTTTCAAAGCTTCTCAGCGAGTCCAAATGAAAGGGTTACTCTGTTACCTAGGAACAAGGAGTCCACTCTCCTGCCAAAACTGCTGCCAGTTATTAAAATGCCAATTGTTATATAAACTTAAGATTTTTTTTACCACCTTTGAAGGAGATAAAATCCAAATACCCTTTTAATATATATAAAACAGATTTTATCCAGGGCAGCTGCATCTAATCTGATTGCCAGTACCAAGCTAAAATGACAGCAATAAATTATATATAAATACATTTTACCTAATATATTTACTTTGCACTGAAAGTGATTACTGAGTCATAACATGGCATGTGCACATGCATCATGCTGTTTAATTGCTATAATATCTTTTCACCAATGCAAAGCAACACTTCTTTTCCCATGTTGCATTAAAACTGAGATATAAACAAATAAAATAAATAAATATTACAGGCAGAATCAATTTCCTGAATCAAACCTGCTTAAAAATTCTATTCCAAAAAATTCAAAAACTCTCACAGCTGTTAAAATAATTTTTGAGTGGTTTACATTTAACTTCTCAGTCAATGCTTCTAACTGTCGTAACTTACAATTTAAAAATATTTATGAAGTTGGACTTTAGCCTGAAAGGAGCAATTAATGATAAATAAGACTAATCCATCTAAAAACTGAACCACAAATTGTCTGATTACGAGTCCCTTTCTTGTTGTTACTTGACTCCCGCTGTGGCTTCAAAACTAATTCAGTGTTTCACTGTTTGCTGCTGCTGTTTTCCCAGGTTAACTCCTGTGATTCTTACTATCAGTGGGGTTGACTGGTTTTTAATACAGACTGACAGAGACTGACAGTGTACTCTTGGGCTACAGTATCACACATTAATGTAAACATACACAGAGCCTACAGGGATCGTCAGCCCTAGATCATTCGTAACCTTTTGGTGGTTCTAAGGGAGACTGCAATGTGTGGTCTCTCAGTATTCTAAGCAACATTCCACGATAACAAAGCCGTCGTTTGACATATCACAAGTTCTATATGAATAACATCTATGTTGCCTGTTATGTAAAGGTTACAAGTGATCTATACAATGACTTAAGAAAATCACTAAATGGGAATAGACACACAATTCCACACTAAGGTTTGACCTTTTATGCAACCCTTCAAAACATTTTCCATCAATTTGCAACATGCTGGAATGTCTAAAAGTAGTGTTGATGGATGAAAATGAAATCCAGCCATCACAGCTAATATAAATATTATATAGTAATCTCATCACAGCATTTGCACATATAGCAGCCCTACCTGGCACGTAGCTACATACTGTAGTACTACTTATCGGGTACCAGAGTTGGGTAATTCAGGTCCAGAAAGTAAAAATCCAGACCAGGATTTTGTTTCAACCAGCCAGTTGAATACTGTGATTCTTTATGCTCAACTGATTGGTAGAAAACAAAATCCCAGTCTGGACTTCTACTCTCTGGACCTGAATTACCCAACTCTGTTGGATACATATCCGTTTAGTAAAATAACTAGTTTGAACCACCCCACCTCTCTCAGAGAAATTTACCCATAAAATCTCTGGTCCCAAGAGGACCACCTCCCCTGCCGAAATTCCAGGTTACTGTAGCTTCCTGCCTGCTAGCCTCGTTGCATCAGCAGCACGACCACTCCAGCAGACATATGCTAGGAACATCAGGACATATTCAAGGATCTTCAGCAAACTGCAATCATTGATCAAGACACATTGACTCTCAGTGCCGAGGTGAAGGTGACCTACAGTATATGCTTAGAGGATTCAAAGCAGACAGCTTCTCAGAAGATCTGGTTCATTGGGTTGAACATGAGGCCAGTGGAGTCTGCATTATTGTGCACATGGTCAGGGGCCACTTTATTAGATAACGATACATAATACCAGGTAGGACCCATTTCATCTCCAGAACCACTTCAAGGGTACACAGTCAATTCAGGGAAGCCTTTCTGTACGCCACAGTTGTACTGAGTAGTTATTTTTGCACTTGTGGACTTCCTGTTAGCTTTAACTAACCTCTTTCATTAAAAAGGTGTTTTCTGGCACAGAACTGCCCTAACTCAAAGTTTTTTTCTATTTAATGCACAATTCTCTGTAAACTCTAGACACTGTAGTGCAGGGAAATCCCAGGAGGATGGCTGTTTCTGATGCTGGAAACTCGATTTAAAATCATTTGTCTTAGCTGTGATAATATATAGCAACTGATCACTGGACCCTGTCTGCATGTTGTATGTATTCAATTGTAGCCTGCTGATTGCAGACTCTTTGCATTAACAAACAGGTGTACCCAACAAACTGGTTATTGAGTGATCATTCTGTGTGATTCTGTCGTTCAGCCTCTTCACCTCACAGAAGGCCGGGTACCTGACATCAGATAGTGATCATTTACCTCACTCCCTTAAAACAAACACTTTACTTGATGGAGCACAAATAATATAGTATTACACTATTATTTATGTATTAATTAACCACAAACTAAGTCTTACTTACATAGTGATCTCATATTAATTTATCATTAATGAATCATGATGCATAATTCATCTCATGCAATTACTAGATATCTTAATATATCTGTTAATTCTGTAATCCTTTCTGAACTACTGAAGGAACCACTGAAGGAACAAGTCATGAATAACTCAAGTTAAATACTGATCTCATGTTTGTTCATCATTAATGAATCCTGACAAGTATCAAGTATAGTCACAAGTAGTGACTATATTTGTTCATGATCTGTTTTTCAGTAGTAACTAAGTTATTACAGTACTAAGTACTTCTACCCCATCAGATAAAGTATTACCAAATGAAATTATCTAGCAAGTTCTAGCCATCCATCCATCCATCCATCGTCTATAACTACATTTACAGTGCAATGCAGTCCACAGAACATACAAGATAATCTGTTTTATGTAAAAAAAATATCTAACTAGATTTGTCTAAAAAAAGAAACACAAAACAAAACATGTACTAAACAGAAAATTAAAGAACATACCACATTGTGTCCCATTAATAAAACATTTGTTAGAACACTATACCAGGTTCATACATGGAAAATTCAATTCAATTGAATAAGCAGGAAAAAAGCAATCAGACAATTCATGAACTTCCGCAGTTCTCATTTAGCACGGCATAGAACCAGTGTTTACGCAGTGATGAAGAGCTAAGTAAGGTAATGCATGTGACTGCACCCTCACCCTACCAAGTGCCAAATCTCTGCAGCCTCTCTCAGTAAACACATCTATCAAGAGCGTCCCCTCTTCCAGAATCTAATTAGTGCTCCACCAGCTCTCAGAGAGAGGTATTTGCATGCCACGCCATACACCGCTACTTCATAGCCGCTGCGTGAGAGGCCTCGAGTGTTACCAAGCACCCTCCGAGTGCAGCACTCACAAGCCGCGACGGCCAGCACTCGGTCCCGGCTCTGAAGGCCTGACCGAGCGTGCCAAAGTGCCTCCTGGACATCTCCTGCCATCTCCTACCCAGATTATCCCTCTGGAGCTGTCGCTGAATAAACAACCTCACGAAGCCCAGGAGATTGTGCCGCCTGCTTTTCAAACGTGTCAGCACGCCAGGGCATGGCGTTGGCAAGCTTTACAGAAGATATAGCAATGCCTTCACAGACAGAGGAGGTCTTTCTATGATAAGTTACTTGGATCTTTCTACAAAATAACCCAATTCACAATGAACATAGCCAAGTGGGTTAGAGACATCCGTTTTAAGAGCTGTCCCATTCCTCAGTGTTTAAAAGTAGGCTTTGCCTCATTGAGTAGGATCTGTGTAGCAAATATTAACAATTACTCATTGACTCTCCACAGCCACTTATCCAAAATGTTGTTACAGTGAGTCGGGAGCGTATACCAGGACACATTGAGTATAGATGGTATTCGGTCTGTTGCTTGGATGTACATGCACAAAACAATCCCGCTAAATGCGTTTTTCACTTAGACACGGGAAGAAAATGCAAGGGAATGGAATCGAAACCACTGAGCCAACATGCTACCCACTCAAATACTATATTTGTTAAGGTTTCACAACATATAGTGCTCTTGGGACGCCTGCCTAATCCAGCAAAAATATTGCAAATGTATTGGTTTTATAACAAAAACATTACTTCAATGATTTGTCTGCAAGTAACAGACATCACATTAGTAGTTTTAAGTAAAACTTCAAGTAGTGATAAATTGAAACTCGAATTATAGTTGTGAAAGAGCTGTTCTGAGTTAACTGCATTGACAAGCAGTCTCACTGGGTGTTTTTTAATTAGTAGCACCTTTACAATAACATTAAACACCAGACATTAATGTTTAGTATCCCTTTGGGAGCTAATGACTAGAAATGCAATTAATAGGAAAATGGCAAAAAGAGAACTGAGTCAGTCAAACAGTTATGAGACTTAATAAAAAGAAATTGTCTGTGCAAAAGATATGTGCAGATATGCTAATCATTGCTTGTCAATAGACTTTTGTTATGATGAACATTTTTGCAGAATTAAGCAGGCGTCCCAAGGACTTTCTGTGAGCACTGTACACATTGTATCAAAATATAAGTAAATATTTTATGAAATGAGAAATTAAAGTGTAGAACTAGCTTCAAAACTGCAATAAGAACAAGCTGCATAAATCCTTTCACATCTTTGTCAGTTTTGTGAAATGCACCCGTATGTCTTGTGGTGGTTAACAGGTTATATTGTCAACAATCGCCGTTGACTAAATCGAATCTTAATGTACCATGCATTTACCTTTAAGATGATTGTAACGCTATGATGCTTTTTGTGATTGGACCTCTGACTGATTGTTTCGGTTGCTTTTGGCTGGCTAACAGTGGCGGACAGTGCTTACACGGTGATGTATTGCATGTAGAGGAAGCAGCGTGGATCACTTTGATGATGGGAGCAGGAGGTAGATTCATTTATCAGCCAGTACTCTGGACACGATGGGATTTGATGAGTGAAGGCTGTGAAGGTATATCCTAGTGGTTAATTGCTTAATGCTGGTGGTGCTTTATGATAAATGCATGAAATTAGGAGTAGTTCAGCTGGAAATAAGGCATTAGATATATCATGATTTTTAGGTGTAGGATAGCTTGCTGAGGCTGTTTCCAGACATTGCAATGATATTACAAGATTACTAGTGAGTCTTTTACTGCTTGTGATGTCATGAAATGCACTCTTAATGACTAATGCATACATTATGGAACTGAAATAAGTACTTTATGCTGTTATAGGAAAAGCACATTTATGTGTCGTCCTGATGACCCTTAATTGTTAAATTACACCCACTTACATTTAGAATGAAGGACATTATTTCCAGGATGCCAGAAGATGGTCGGCTTTCCAACAGGAAACAGCAGATAGGTGGTAGACAAAATCTCATTCCTTAAGATGCTGACCTTTTCCCGCCATAGTATAGCTGATCGTTCTTAATCACGTGTGCCATAGATGCATAAACACTTTCGCAAAGGATATTCAGTGATAATTTTACATGCTCCACAGATTCCACGTCTACTTGATAATAACAACCAAAGAATGGTAAATTTCACAATTTGCATTGTAATGATTGACTGTGTCATGTTCAGATAATGTGCTGCTACATAACAGCACATCACTATAACACATTATTTATTTGTAAATATATTAATTGGCATGTTTAAGCCCATACTGTACAAGTGCTTAATTACAAAATGACACCTGGTACCAATTCTAATGATGTACATTAAAGTCATGGATATGATTGCATTGCTTCTGAAGCTATCTTATTTTCTTTTATTTTATTGATTTATTAATTTATAGTGTTTTATTACAATATTAATTCTTATTGTTATTATTAAGTATTATTATTGTTGTTCTTGTATATACTTTATATATAATTTTATCTAGTTATCTGTATAGCTCTGGTTTCCAGTGTAATTTATCTTATGATAACAGCTGAATTAGTTTTAACTCGGGTGTTTTTCTGGTTTGTCTTTATAATTTTTCCTTGCGGAACGAAGTCAACATTTACGCTTTGAATAACAAAGAGATCATTAACTGAAAGACTCCGAGGAAGCACAAACTCATAAAATGAACACAGACACCTACACTGGATTTGTGATCCCTGGGAAATTGCATTGGCTACAAATGTGTCTTCTTTTATTGAGGCAGAGATCAATAGTCGTTATCAAGGATGTGCCCTCATTAACTCTACCCATTATTGGGAAGCCCTATGTGTAAGGTCCTGAAGTGAGGATTCAGATGAGTGGAGCCGGTCAGTGACAAGTGCCTGACTGTCAGAAGTACACGGCACCGCATGTTTTATGCATGACCAGGATTACTGCCCAAAGTATGAACGGCTATTTGTATTCTGATTTGACAGAATTGTAGTATGACATTTTTATGAGCTGTGTGGTTGTGCTGTCCTGGTATTACTAAGCTGAAACAAGGAAAAAAAAACATCCTTACCATGTAAAACTGTATAACAATGCTTGGACACTAATAATATACTTGTGCATTATTTAAAAAACAAAGTTAGTGGGAAAAAGAACACGCTGGGTTTAATGATCAAGTTGTTCAAAAAATGTTCTTCTAGGAAGTGAAATCATGTTATCTGACAAGAATTGCTCATTTAGTCACATGTAGTTTAAGACTATAAGATTCATGGGTTTTGGTATAGCTGAGGTCTACATAAAAATGGCATGAGATGAACTATTGGACGAATCACAGACTTCTGCAGCTTGCCATGGTGCATGTTCATTGGTCATGTGCATTTAATTTTCTTGTATGTTGACCATTGTATTTAATGCACAGTGGACTGAAAATGAATGGGTCAGCTAGGATCAGGCATACTTTTTAAACACATCTGATGTTACATTATTACTAATGGGACGAAACAAACAAATCAAGGTCAAATATAGGGAAGAACTCAGCAAAATGTATCAGAAAGTAGGAACCACGGTGTGTTGAAGGGACGTTCAATGGGATTGCTCCTAATTAAGCAATTAATCTTCATCCATCAAAAATTATTGTATGCAAAGTGAACTTTATACTTGTTCATCTTCTACAAACCTTTACAACTTCTAAAATGCCATCTGCTATCTGGTTTTGCTTAAGTGGCAAAGATAGTAGTTCGAAACATGTTTCAATTGCGAACGGCCGTCCCCGGCATGAGAGTGCTGGGTAATTGCCAGCGTTTGACATGAAATGCCAAATTCCCTGCAGATCAGCCTCACTCGGTGTAATTTTAAAAACCACCATATTCAATTTCAGTTCTACTGCTATCTGTTCTTATCAGTGATCATTGCATTGTGGTCAGCATAAAACACAGTCCGTCTGTCCATCCATCCCTCCAACCATCCATCCATCCCCACACAATCACACACTATGGCCAAGTCATACTAAGCACAATTCACCTAAAACACATGCTATTGCACTGAGAGGAGCAGTACTCGGAGGAATCTTGCACAGAAAGGAGAGAGCATGCAAACTCCAGACAAGCAGAGCAGGAATCAAACGCAGAACCTTTGAGGTGCGTGCCACTGCGCCACCCAACAAAGGATTATTATATCCACAAAAGGCTTTTAAAAGCCTATTTAATTGGCAGAATATTTTAGATAGGAATTTCCAGCTTCCTGATTTCGATATTGCCGTCCATTAGTTTCAAGTCCCATTTACACATACTGTAAACAAACAGTCTCCATAGTGTGATTAGCAAAAGCCTGAGGCACTTAATGATTTCCTTTCGATCTCGATATGTCAAAGAAATGCCTACTGGACTAAAACATGAAACCCTGTCTCCCTCATTCATTTAAGACAGGACAGAATTTTTTTACGAACAAATGTACTTCACTGATTTTTTTTTAATTTTTAAAAAAAAAACTTTTTTATTTATTTCAGATCCATGCCCGAAAATCTACCCCTTTTAAGTTCTGGTTTATCGAATGACAATCTGCTGCATTTGACAGACAGAGACATCCATTCTTATGTTGTTTTAATCATAATTCTTACTGACCTGTAAAAATCTGTAGGGACAGCCAATTTAGATTTCCTTAAATTTTGAATTCAGATGTAATGAACTTGACAAGCGTTCAGCCAAGGTGCTCCCCAACCTTAAGCTCCATACATCTTAGAATAGGCTCCAGGAACTCCAGCATTGAATACCTCGTTATGGATGTGTGAGGGTTGATGGATATCTTACACTTAATGGTCAGATCACTTTAATGGACCAATTCTTACTAGAAAATAGCAGTTCTTTTCCTGTGCCCATTTCACGTCTTTGCTAAGAATCAAGAAATATCCTCAAAAACACCTCCAAAATTTCTGTAAAAGGTGGATTTAAACGGTATGATAGATAGCACATTATCTGCAGCAGTGCTTATTATCCACAATGAAATTTCACAGTCAGACTGTTTATCTCAAACTATTGATTTATCGAGGATATTTAATGTAACTAATGATGCTCAACTGTTACAGGTTTTACTGAATGCTGGTGCTGTTGGATGCTATGTAGATGCAGGTGGTCAAAATACACAATCACAGCTTGCAATGTTCCATCTTAAGCCCATATTTTATTTACAATATTGCCCAGGAGAGACACAAATGACATGTTTTATTGGATACTGATAATGAAATTGTCCGTACTTATGCTCCCTTTATGAATCAAGCTATACTAGATTTACGAAGTCTGATTTAAATTGCCCTCTTTAACATCAACACTGTTACCATGTGTAAAGAAAATATATTAAAAAACCATTGTTTCTGCAAGTGATCTGATAATCTGATTCATGTATATCTCATTTGCATTTTTCACTTGTCATTTCATTTTCCACCTATGAGATTTAGCGCTACAGCTTAATAAGACACTGAGCACATTTAATCACACAAGTGCTTGGATGTAGGATCGCTAAATAAACACATTTTCATAACTAATGAAAAGTCGATGTAAAAAAAATCAAAGGCCGACTGTTTGATTATGGTGACATTATGTTTATGAATGTTTCATATGTCAGACTGTGGAACTTGTACTAATGGCATTGTGTTTACATCCCTTTTCCTCTGTGTTTCTTTATGCACAGCCACATGCCTAATTATACAACTAGCTAATTACATCTGTGCAAAACAATCAGTCTGTTGCTGATCTTGATGAACATATGGTGCCAAAGCTGTATACCCTCCTAATGTTGAATTTATTTCTATTGAGGACAAACTAAAACAATGTGTCCATGTACACACTGTACAAGACAATGTGTTTCATTTTTTTTTGCTAAAAATAATTCTAAAACTTTCATTCAGAATACATGGTGGACATCGCGGGTGAGTTTAATGTTTATAATGGTGTCCACGGCTGCTTGCTCCTGAACGAACTTTTAACAGAGGATTTAGGAGGTAAAATATTCGAAAAACATTTTTTTTCTTGAGGGTGACAGGTTAATCTCCACCATAAAGAATGTTTTGTTCCGGCACTGAACTTTTTCCCTATGATTTTCACATGACCCTGATTTTATTCATGTGTCTCAATGGTAACATCTTTTTACCCCTATATACTGTATTTCTAAAGAGTACAGAATTGTCTGTTTTTAAATCGATACCCCCACAGAGCACGACACACAATACATGTCATTTCTGTGCTCCCTTGTGCCCAATTACCACCGATGAAGTAGCAGTTAGATAATTAAACTTAGATGGCTGTCACAATGGAAGACTTTAAGTAAAATCTATAATCAAGTGCATGCTGGGAAAGAGGCCACCTAAGCAATCAAAGTCTAAAATTCACATGGGGAAGCCAGTGGGGAAATGCTAAATCCCTCATTCACCAGAGACTCATGTTGCTGGACAGATTTAACTCTTTGTCACTGTCAGAGTCACTGATACTAGAAATGCAGCGAAATGTTTCTAAGGTATTTAACATGATGACTGGTTAGCATTCCACTCAAACCCTGTGTTACAGTAAGTGCTACAACATTGCCATTAGCCCTCAAAATGTTAAAGTATTTAATATCAGGCTAGAACACTTTAGCTTACACTTATTCAAAATCTTCTCACCGTACCATCAGCCAAAGACATCACACTAAATGACGGTTCATTCTGCAGTGGCTCTGTTCGGGTCCTGCTTCTTACAAACCAAAACCCAACCCAAGAGACAAGTGGCTGACCAAGGCCTGTGGCCTCATGCTATAGGACACTTGAAAGTGTATTGAAGTGGAAGCTTTTTTGAAAAACTGGCTTTTCTTTACTGCTCGGCTGTGAGATTGTATGGCCGTGGCATTTCCTGTACTTAGACTAAACTCCCACGCATATTCATTGCAGAGCTGTAGGTCCAGTCAGATAATGGAAACAGGTTCAAGCAGAGAGAAGATGCTAGGCAGAGTTAAGAAATGAGGTTATGAACCTCTCTCTGTTGGCCATTCCTCTTACCCGGGGCCAACGGCCCATTGACACATCACTCTGTCATGACAAATGTCCCTGCGTACCAGGTGCAGACCCACTGCTGAGAGATCAACATTCTCTGGGAGGAGGATGCCCTTAGTCTATGTTCTAAGCTACCTGGATGACAGTTTCTGCAGTCTGGTCCAGAAAATAGCACTTAGCTACCTCATGCTAGAGAAAAATGCATCCTTCATGGGACTTGGGTTGGGTTTGCTGGTGTGGCTAACTCTCCAGAATAGCCTCAGTATCATGCAAATGGCTACGCTAGTGGCCAAAATTGTGGAAACACATTTTTGACATTACACTTTAAACAGTACTACATAAATATTCAATCAAAGAATGTTTATAAATATCATACATTGGACGATTAAATAAGTAACTGGAATAAAGTTCTGCAATCTCATAAATTGGAAGTGTTTCCACAGTTTTGGCCAATAATGTACCTTCTTCAATAATATCTATCAAGAGCACCTGGCCCCAAGCCAGAAATCGCCATGTGACCAGGTTTACCTCCATTGATTAGTCCCACCTGCACTCTCATTCTCAACAAAGCGCAATATTTCCTGGTATGTTCTTATGGATCTCTTCCCACTAAATCAGACTTCATCACCTACAGCCATTTCCTCCCATGAAAATGAACATCCATTCATCCTAAATCCTCACTTCCATGTCTGTATGTGTATGTGTATTTATTTCTTTGATCCCAGCTTTCTGGATTTGGCATTTACATCTGTGTCATGCTGGCCCAAAACGCAACTGGAAATTTCTCAGGGTCTACTGTGAGACTTCGACTCCCATTTGATTTTTTTCCAGGTTTGTATGGAGCGGGTGTTATTACTATGTCCTGGCAACATGCTGTAACATTACAAGCAACATCTGACGATTCCTTCTCCCCTATTTGTACAGCACAATGTCAGGCTGTAGCAGTTCAATCTAAGTCAAGTGCAACGCCCAAAGGGATTTGAACCAGAAACCATCATGCAATGGGGCCAAGCCCATAACCCTTAGGCCGCTTTGCCAGATTCCATCACACCCCAGCTGACATATTACGCCTGATGGTCCATTAACGATTTAAGAATCCAGATATATTGCTATCCCACAATTTCATGTTGGTTCCTTGTATTCTGGAGGATCCCCGCTCTAGTGCCTTTCAAGAACAATGGCTCCTGTTTCATAACTTTCACATGTGGGGAGAGTTTATAATATGCTAAGAAAAATATTAGAAAGTATAATTTCTCCAGAGTATCATAGCAGCATCTCAGCATTAACAGACAGAAGAATGCTTATACTGAACGCTCACTTGCATTTATACAGTATCTTACTCGTTTATCTGCATTAGGATGACATTTAATATTCATGGAAAAAAGTACATGTAAATGACGACTTATGATATCTCTTATATATTTTGCAATGATTTCAAACCAGTCATCATTTTCTCATATACCACTGCACACAGGACGTAATTATCGATTAATTCACCTGCAGTAGATTTAAATGAAGATTTTCCAGTTCGCTTTATCACGTTGTACCTGTCCATACTAACTTGATTGCACGGCAGTCCTTCTCCAGGCAGAAATGAATCATCTCTTTAGCTTAAGAGTGAGAGGAGTGATCATTACACTGCACAGCCAAACATAACAGAACAGTGCCCTCTATGTTGAGACCCTAATCTTGGCATTTATAAGCATTGCGACAATAGTTCTTCATGCATCTCAAACGGGCTGGGATTCCCCATTGGGGGTGTTCTGCATACACATGACAGGTGGATTGTTTATTTAAGCTCAGATGAGGGCGAGATCATTTTACTACGTTAAGAGCAGCTCACACTTTTTGAAACTGCCTGAATTTGCAACATTTAATAGGTCCATTGGTATATTCTAAGTTCTGTTGAACAATTATCATAAACACATTTTTGTCATATGTGACAGATAAAGACTGGAATAAGCACTTATGATGGTTTATGAAAAGTGGTTTTCTCTTCTGTTTACAGAGGTGCTTTCATGGGGGTTCTTATTAAGTGGCAGATCGTGACAGTGCCGTAGACGAGTTAGAAGCAGAGTCATCAACACTATATACTTATCCATAATTTGTACATAGGTCAGAAGGTCAACTCTGAACAATTCAGGCATTCCTCAGTATATGTATTCTCTAAAGAGTTCACTGAAATTTATTTTGTCAAACTTCAGTATAATTTAGTGTTAAAATTATTGCAGAATTTAAGGAACCGAGAAGAAACTATTTGCCTAAGTGTGTGAAGACAAATGTGTTACATATTTCATTGGTTACATCTGAGAAATTGCATACCGTCAAAGAGAAACATGATAATGACATTCTGTACCATCACAAACAAAATGCCACGACATACTGGTTTAACCTGGCCACCACTGCCTTCAGCTCCCCTTAACACCTGGTTTTCACTGCGGTCTCAGTTGGTTACAGGCAGCATGTACAGGAAGAGGCATATTCATAAGGAAATATCCTGGTTCTTTGTTGGAAAGGAGGACAGCCCGTCAAATACCTGTCTCTAAATATACCGAATGATGGAATACTGCACAGCCAAACGGCATAGAACATCAGGTACAGATAAACGCATCAAATATGCAAATACAAAACTGAAAACTGGCAAAAATATTGGAAGGATAAACTCTGGGTGTGCATCAGGAAACAAACTTACTAATGTACCATTAGTGTAAGAAAAATAAATATAGAGTATTTTGGTATCAAGTTCAAGGAAATGTTATATCAAAACAATGTGGAAAACCTGTGTTGTTCTTATAAACTGTGACAAATTATAATAAATATAGAATAATAACACAGATAAATATTCCCTTTTCCCACAAATTGTATTATGTAAAATTTCTGAACTATTGCCACATACTTTATAAGATCAACATAAAAGTTACTTGAATACAATGTATTCGTATGTTTTTATATATTTTTTCCTACTCCACGAAATACATATAAAAGCTTCAAATCTCAATGATAAAGCATGGGTACAAATTTGACTTAAACGTGGAAACTACTTGTCTCCAGAAGGTCAAATGGTGATACTGCAGCATTTCCAAAAACTACTGTTACGCAGCAAAGGATGTATGCAAGCAGCTGCAATACATGGCAAAACATGCAGTCATCCAGCGGATTCCCATCCTGTATCCTAATCCCAGGCGTCAGGCACCGCCATGCTGACCTGCGTGTCACTGTCCCCCTCGCTGGCGTTCCGCTCCTCCGGCGGTTTAATGAACCACCACTGAATCTCCAAGTAAACAGAGGACGTCCCGCTTTGAAAGGCGCACGCCATTTCGATGTTTTGACCTTCCTTGGCAGTAACATTTGACGGCATTTCAGTAAACTTTCCTGCAAATCAGAAAGCACAGTTAGTAAGCAAATTCACCGCTCCACACGCACGTATTATCCGCAACGAAGGGCCAGTATCAGCAATACGCTCCTTATCGGCGGAGCCCTGGGGCTTATCTCTTAAATACTTAATTAATTCCTTTCAACAAGGAGATGGGCTTCTCCCCTAAACCTTACGAAACCATGCACCTAAAAGCCCGGCTGACCGAATTTAAACACAAAACCTCACGAATCAAGAAGCGATATGAATTTAACTTAATTTCCCCTATATCAAGATATTTTAATACGACTTTGAAGAAGTTTCCATTCAGTCAGCTCTACGGCTTGGCTTTTTAAACAGATAGGCTACCTATATATAAATATTAATAGGCCTATGCTAAAACATATCGGTTTGTTAAAAATATATATTAAATTGATTCTAAAGCAACAGGCAGTTTTAAAGGTGCCTGGAATTATTTTATACGTAATACTCCATAGAGAGAGATAAACAGCTACGAAGGGTATGCCATTTAACCTTACGCGGCACCCATGCATCGACTTATTTCAAGACGTCTCGTTTCGTGTTTGCACATCTGCAAACAGAATCATCATTGTAGAAGCTGCAAAACGTAATATGTATAATTTTAAACAATTTCCGGAAATATTAGTTCTAGCTGAAGTTTATAAACAGATGGATTTTTAAATCAGAATTCTGAAATAAAGGGAGCTGTCCAGTCCTACAACAACTGCATTCCATTAACACGGTGAAATCTAATTTCAGCCCATGGGCTACTTTGAATGCGAGCCGCGCTTCATGTTAAATCTAAGTTCCTCTTTTGTCAGGGATAAATTAAAGAAAAAAAGAAGAGGGAAAGCGCAGATGCTGCGGAGCCCGCGGATACCAGCAACATTACGGCAGATCGTCACATAGCACCTAATTTTCATGCTCAACAGTTGCATTTGATCCGCCGATGCTGGAACACTTTCCCCTGCACCATTTCCCCCACAGTCCTCTTTTTTAAAAAAGAAAAAAGAAAAAAAAAAAAAAACAAGCACTGCAATGTATTATGTTTTATTATTTTTAATTGTAAGGTATTGCTGTCATGTCAAATGATTATATATATATTATATATATATATGACCAGAGAAAAACGCAAGCATTACGGAGTACGGAGATTATCTGCTTACCGTTAAAGGAAACACCGACCTGGATACAGAAACTGGAAAAGAAAACAATTCCAATACAGTCATGAAACGTCCACATCATTCCAATGGGGCAAAAATCACATTAGCGGAATTTTTTTAAAAAAATAACGCAGTTCCAAAACAGTTGTGCAAATTAAATAGACGCGTCGCAAATCTGTTTCGGCGCTGTGCACCAGATGTTTAACATACTGAAACTGGAGCCTTGCTGTCAAAGTTACGTGCACGGCTTTTTGCGTTAGTGTGCCGTCCGCACAAGGCGCTGTGAACTAAGTAATAAGGGGGCTCGGTTCCCCTTCGTTCACTACGTGACTGCTGGCCAGACGTCAGGATGCAGCCCCTCTACTGCGCTGCCACATTCCCACTAGGGAGTAACGCTAGAGGATGGCTCACATCTGTCGGAACACTATAAACCTGTAGTCTTCAGTTTTATCCGGACATTTATAAAGAAAACGACTGTAGCGCTTTCTTGTCTTTAATATTGCTTATTCCCCATCTGGAAGCGCTGGGAGCCATCCGATTAGAATCGAACTGCTTCTCAAAAGCTTGGTGTTTAACATTATAATGTCTTTTCATTTTTGACCATTCTGTGCAGTACATTATGGATCGGAGGTAATCCATCAAAGGCTCTCCTAGGACATGAAACAGAAGCCTTTGGGAAACAAATCCAGTTGCTTAAACACTCCAGCGATCAGCTGTCCACCTCTAACTCTTTTTTTTGTCAGTGTTTTAATGATGTAGCTGCATTCGATGTACAGGCGGGCACTTGTTAACCTGTCCTTTCATGCGCAGACCTAGAGGTTGAACTAAGGCAGAAAAAGATGCAGTGGAATCGGCATCATTAATGACATTACGTGAAACAAGGCGCTCCTTAAAGAGCACATCCATTCCACATATGATCAGTCCACATAGGATCAACTCAAAAGGGCTGCCTTCATCACAATATTTAATAATGCCCAGTTATGCAACAAAGCAGTTAAACTTAGTTAAGTTAGATATGGTGATGAAGTCATGTATCTGAGGCTATTTGGTGTTGATTTGATTATACATCTCCGTGGAAAATGATTGAAAATTAAAGAATGGCTTAGAATCTGTACAGACTAGTGGTGATATAAGAAAAACACTAGAATAAAATGGGATGAGTGCAAACAGAATTTTGGCCAAAAAAGTGACAAGGACCATGTCTCTGACAAGAATCATGCCATTGAAATTAGCGAACACCTACAAAGCACGATATGATATTACTTTTGCAACCCTAAAAGTATCACTGCAGTCTTACCGCATAACCTCGTTCCACATCTGTACAAAAGGCCTGTCTAGTCCATGAGAAAATCTCACTCTGAGTCACCCCAGAACAAGTATCACAAGAACAGACCATGAGCTGAAAACATGAAAATCTCACCTGTTTCATAACAGGTCTTTATAAAAGTGATTACTTGAACTTTAATTCAGAGTAATATGATGTCCTTCTCCCATTTAACCCAAACCGCATTCATTTGAGCAGTGAGCAGTGACAGCACAAGTATTATGTGACATTGTTCACATTTTATTAGTCAGTTTTGGGGCCTGTATCATGAAGCCTAATTTTGCACTGAATCATTTGTCTGATTTAAGGTACCTCCTTTTTAAACGGATTTCAGTTCGTTCACTTACTTTTAGCCCAGACTACCTTAATTCCGCCAGTTACTCGGCTAAGCAAGAAGTCCACCTTCATGATACAGCCTACAGGTTCTCCTGACAGAACTGGCCAATTCAGCTTTTGATCAGTGACAAATAACAATAAACGAGCTAAACAGGACAACTATGTATATGAATAATAGACCACAGGATGCTTCATGATCGTAAGCAATAGAGTTGCATGCATAAGCAAGATACATCAAAGACTCAGAACACTGGTTCAAAAAAAGTCTGATTTGGTGGGATTGGTAAAGTCAATTGTGCCTATGAGTGAAGGTAATATTCAGGGCATCCTGCTGGCCTGATTTAGACATTCGGGGGAAAAGAGAGAAGCAGGAACATTTTCTCTGATGACATAAATTCTTCCCCAGTTAAACAAAGACCACTGTCAAAATATTAACATTGGCAGCAGAGCACAAGTGGACAGTTATTTCATTCTTGTAGAATCAATGAAAATGTCCAAATAAATTACATATATATATAATATGTACTGTGCAATAGTTTGGCACTAAGTGTATATTTGCACAGAATTTAAAAAAATTGATTTTTTGCAAATAACCAGAAAAACAACAACAACAACAAATCTTCTGTTCTCCAAAAAGTTGCCAATATTTCTCTATCTAGGTAGTACTGTCAACTCAAACCCTCAAAGCACCACGTTTTGGGTATGATTTGCCCCCATTTGTAGAGTGTTTCCTTCTTGTATTCTCTGGGTGCTCTGGGTTCCTCTTGCAGTCCAAAAAAACACGTACTAATTGAGCTGGCTTGGCCAAAGCGCATGACTGTCACGCCCGGCTTGTCCGATCCTCCTGTGTGCCACGCCCCCTCATTAACCTTGTGTGGAATCCCTATGTTTACCAGCTGTTCTACGTTTCCTGCCATTAGTCCTGTGTATTTCAGTCCGCGTTCAAGTATGTTTCCCCAGTCTAGTCATTGACGTCACGTGTTTCTATGCTCTGTATTAGGATTGACTCCTAATACATTCCAGCAAAGGCTGCACCTGCTAGAGCGTTCGTCCGAGAAAGGGCAAAGCCAGCCGTAGTCCCCACAACATCAGACATTGGTTAACTCGGAGGGGCACAAGACTGGAAGTTGATGGCTGATTTGAATCAAAGGCTTTGCTTCCCATCTGAGATCGCCACAATGAACCTCAGACCAGATCTTGTACTCTGGTCCTCGACACTCCACTATGTGTACATCACAGAGCTCACTGTTCTCTGGGAGGATGCTGTGGGGGAGGCCTACGAACGCAAGAGCCTAAAGTACATGGAGCTAGCGGCAGACACCGAACAGCGTGGTTGGAAAGCCAAGATTTGCCCAGTGGAAGTTAGCTGCAGAGGCTTCATGGGCAAGTCAACCATCAGGCTACTTAAGGATCTTGGTATTCGAGGCCAAGTCCAACAACAGACCATCAAAGCCCTCTTAGGAGCAGCAGAGAAAGCAAGCCGATGGCTGTGGATGAAAAGACGAGCCAACTCCTGGGCCCCAAAGTAAAAACAGTGGGTCAGGAGGGTTGAAAGCAAAGGGGGGCACACCTGGGATGCCAGGTATTGCTGATGAGCCCTCTGGAGGTGTAGTGGGCCCATCATCGAAACACTAGTGAAGGAGGGTGCCCACCTGATGACCCCAAGGAAGCTTACACGCCCCCTCCCCATACTCTGACATCACTATAAATGATACCTCATGCCGCAAATCTCAGGCACTTAATCAAGGGATTGTTTCATCTAGTCCTAATACAGAACTCATCTCTGATCCCTCGTCTCCCTGTTCCTGCTTCCATGATCTCAGTCATGACAGAATGACTGAACTCCAATCGACGAGGTAACATACTGGCTCGCTCAGACCGAACTCAGAGAAGATCCTGAAACTTGGGTTTTGTCCAGCCGAAACCGGGAAATTCTGGAGGGGATGTCCCTGGCTGAAGATGCACACCTCATGCTGCTGCGGAGGATGGCTGAATTAAAAACCCGGCAGGTAGTCCATACTACCGAGCTACCTGCCGCTTCACTCTCCGAGCCCCCAGAAGCACCCCGGACTCCACTGCAAGCAGCTAATTGAAAAAACAAGCGGAGAAAGCAGCGACCAGAAGAAGGACCAGTAATATTCTCAGTCTCAATCTCTGCTTCTTCCCCTGCCAGATATTGGGAGGAGCTCCTACCGATTTTGAGTCCGATGGTGTTCGCAACGAACGACATTGTCGCTTTGCCCAAGTGGGCGCACGACGCCCACACCGCCGCTTGCCCCTTGCTGAGGACACCCCAGATATTTAAAGGGGCCAGGTCAGTATGGGATACCATCATGCAGTGCCTGCTATCGAGGTGCAAACCCCGGCTCCTGCCCCCATGGTTCCTGTACCGGCGGTTCCTGCAGCGCCCCCCACAGTTCCTGTTCCGACAGTTCCTGCAGCACCCCCCACTGTTCCTGTGATGGCGGATTATGCTCCGCCCCCTGCTTTTCCTGTGCCAGCGGATGATGCTCCGCCCCCCGCTCTTCCTGTTCCGGAGGATGATGATCTGCCCCCTGCTGTTCCAGTGACTCCTGCTCTGCCTCCCGAGGTTCCAGTTTCCCCGGTTCCTGCTCTGCCTCCTGCAGATCCAGTTTCCCCAGTTCCTGCTCTGCCCTCCAAGGTTCCAGTTTCCCCAATTCATGCTTTGCCCCCAAGGTTCCAATTTTCCCAGTTCCTGCTCTGCCCTCCGAGGTTCCAGTTTCCCCAGTTCCTGCTCTGCCTCCCGAGGTTCCAGTTTCCCCGGTTCCTGCTCTGCCCCCCAAGGTTCCAGTTCCCCCGGATCCCGTCACCGAGGAGGACCCTGCCCCAGTTCCTGATTCCCTGGACTCTGCTCCCATGCCCCTGGCCCCAGCCCCGAGGAGATCCCCAACTGTCGGACTATCACTCCTTCTCCCTTAGTGGAGATGGAGGAGGAGCTCAATTTTGACTCCTTGGGGATTACCCTGACATCCCCAGTGACTCCTACTCCTCCACCACCCCAGAATGTCAGATCCCGGCCGGGTCCCCACCTTTCGGTCTCCTGGAAAGGGAGAGGACACCTGCACCGGGGTCGTGTCCCGCCCACCCTTCCCCCCTGGTTCACCTTCGGTCTCTTGGGCTGTGGCTCGTGGGTCCTCCAGCTCCGGCTCGGCGGTCACCTGCGGGCCCCCCTCTGAGGCCTCGTCAGTTGCCTTCGGTCCTGTCTCCACCACCTCGTCAGTCGCCAGCGGGTTCCCCTGCTTCGACTCGTTAGTCACTTGCGGGTCCCCCTGCCCCGACTAGTCAGTTGATTGCGCCTTTGCAAGCTGTGGCTGCATCATCGCCTGCTGCGGCTTCACCTTCCTCCTCCGATGTCCCCTTCATCTTTCTCCTCGCCTCCCCAGGTGCCCCCTTCGACTTCCTCCTTGCCTCCTCCGCCTGTCCCTCCGTCTGCCTCCTCGCCCCCTATGAGGTCCCCTCCTGCTCCTGCCTCGCATTCGCCGAGGGTCCCTCTGGCTCCCTGTTTCCCCCCGTCCTATGCCTTCATGCCTCCTGGTTTTGTGCCCCCTGTGTCTGCTTCTAGTCTCTCTGTTTCTCCTGTGTTCACTCCTGGTCCCTTTGTTCCTCTGGTTGGTGTTTCCCCTGTGTCTCCATTCTTGGTGCCCCTGTGTCTGCGTTCCCTGTCATTTGTCAGTTGTTGTCCTGGTTGCTTCCTTTGTGCCTGTTCTGTGTGTCCGTCCTGTTCCCGGTGCCCCATTGATGTTTTTGCTCTTGTTTTCTAGGTCCTGTGTCCCCGGTCTCGTCCCTTCACTCCCCTTACACGCGCCCGGAGTGCGCACCTTTGGGGGGGGGGGGGTGGTTCCGTCATGCGCAGCTTGTCCGATCGTCCTGTGTGCCATGCCCCCTCGTTAACCTCATGTGGAATCCCTACATTTACCACCTGTTCTACGTTTCCTGCCATTAGTCCTGTGTATTTCAGTCTGCGTTCAAGTATATTTCCCCAGTCTAGTCATTGACGTTACATGTTTCTATGTTTTGTATTAGGATTGACTTCTAATAAATCCCTCGTCTCTGATCCCTCATTCCTGCTTCCACGATCTTAGTCGTGACAATGACTGTGTATCTTTGTGCTTCGTGATAGACTGGCATCTTAACCCTCTGGGGTCAAGTGCATCATCAGCGATGCAGCATTTTTTCGCATCCATTTCCCTTTATATCTCGCTGAAATCTGTATGTAGAAACATGAAAAAAGTGCTGGCTAAATCCATAATCTGTCTTCTTTTCAAAACGTCCATTGTCGCAAGTATTAAAGTTTTTAATATGAGGTTAAATCGGCAAAAAAATAAACCGTGTCACCTTTCTTTGTTTTACCTGCACCGGGGGCGTGTAGTACTGCTCTCACCCGAAGATCGCTATTCACTTTCTAAATAGCTGCATTAGCATGTATTCAAATCGCATCCGCATGGTAATTTTATGAATAACGCAACGGTGAAACATGATCCAGATACATCCCCATCAGTGCCATTAAAAGGGGGGGGGGGGGGGGGGACGTGGCCAGGTGACAATGGCTCATTCATACACATGAAAGTTGCTACATATTCAATGAAAGGAGCCAGAAATAGTGACATGTATGGGGCGCCGTTTGTAAAGTTACAAAACATTTTTGTACTTGCCACTTTTTCAACATTTAGTGCAATTTTCTGACATTTAGCTAGAAGTCAATGGTGTTGTGGATCATCATATTTTTTGCTGTGTAGATTATTTGCACAATTGTTCATCATATGTAAATATAAATGGTATGTCTATATATAAATATTAAATGTAAATGTCAAATATAAATGTTAAATGTAAACGTAAATATAAAAGTTAAATGTAAATATTAAAGTTAAATGTAAATATAAATGTTAAATATAAATGTTAAATGTTAACTTATATCTAAATGTTAAATGTAAAAGTTAAATGTAAATATAAATCTAAATGTTAAATGTAAAAGTTAAATGTAAATATAAATATAAATGTTAAATGTAAATGTTAAATATAAATATAAATGTTAAATATAAATGTTAACTTATATCTAAATGTTAAATGTAAATGTAAATGTAAATGTTAAATGTAAATGTTAAATGTTAAATATAAATGTTAAATGTAGACTCTAAATGTTGAGAACATATGCAAATTAGCCACGCCCATCTGCATAGAAATGGGCGGTAACAACGAAATTAGCCCGCTAAGTGGTTGCAGGTTAGGGGCGATTGAGGACAATATGGCGATTTCGGCTCACTTAGATGCTATAGAACGCTGCATTACATGGCGTTGCTTCACAGCCGGGAGCAACATCATCTGCACTTTCTACTGTAACATCGATAAATTATGAATGTTTAATGGGCCGAGAAGGGGATCAGTAGTATCGTATAAATTGGCCTTAAATATTTCCCGCCATGCTTTAGCTGATGGCGACAGTTCGTTAGATGCTGCTGCTGAACATTTTGTTCGGAAATGACAAGAAATCGCTTGCAAAACGGCAGGTCCAATCGCGAGGACCGTAATCCATTGAGATTATCGTCACTGCTACGCGTCGCTCGTTCGCATGTCGGTAAATACTTTCGCGCGAACGTGCGATAGGTTTCATGTGATGTGTTTAGTGATGTTTATCTGGCAAACGGAAAACGGAAGTAAGCAGCAAGGAAATATACTGTTTTTTGTTCTACCCGTTCAGTTAATAACCCAACAAGCTATAACGGGGCTGGTTTGGCACATTCTGCTGAGCTGCTCAGTGATTTTTAGCTCTTGCTAGCTGAGTTCTGGTTATATGCTGAAGACCTTGCAAGTGTTGCCTGTGATGATACACTGTGGGTTCATACAGACCATAAGAAATGTGTGAAAGACGTGTTACCCTATCTGGCCTGCTGTATGTGTAACCATGACCCCCTTCCTCTCTGAGCTGGACAAGAATTCAAATTCATTTGTGAGGGTCAGATTTCTTTTAAGTATGATCCCTCATTTAGGGTGTCCAGCTGCATACCTGTCTGGACACCATATGTAATGAAGAAGCACCCCCCACCCTGGAAAAGTCATTCGAGGGGGACACACACCTTACAGTTTCACTTTCCTTAAAACTGAAAACACATCACATGAAACATATCGCGCGTCAGTATTTACCGACATGCAAACGAGCGACGCGTAGCAGTGACGATATTCTCAATGGATTACGGTCCTCGCGATTGGACCTGCCGTTTTGCAAGCGAACCATTTAGCGGGCTAATTTCGTCGTTACCGCCCATTTCTATGTAGATGGACGTGGCTAATTTGCATACGTTCTCAACATTTAGAGTCTACATTTAACATTTATATTTAACATTTAGATTTGCATTTACATTTAACTTTTACATTTAACATTTAGATATAAGTTAACATTTAACATTTATATTTAAGATTTATATTTACATTTAACTTTAATATTTACATTTAACTTTTATATTTACGTTTACATTTAACATTTATATTTGACATTTACATTTAATATTTATATATAGACATACCATTTATATTTACATATGATGAACAATTGTGCAAATAATCTACACAGCAAAAAATATGATGATCCACAACACCATTGACTTCTAGCTAAATGTCAGAATATTGCACTAAATGTTGAAAAAGTGGCAAGTACAAAAATGTTTCGTAACTTTACAAACGGCGCCCCATAGACATGAGTTAGCTTTTTCTTATTTATATATGTAACTGAATGTTGCAACTACACCATTTAGTCATCTTCATGTAGCCAAGACTTTGGTGATCAGATATCTGGGATCAAAACAAACTGCCACCATTGCTTACTATGTACTTTTATAATGTTTCTGCAAGTGTTCCAAACTGCATTTTGCAATGTCTGTACTTTGATGTCAAATTACAGTATAAATCTGACATATTTACAATATACATTAAAATAAAGATGAGTGTAATGACAAAACAAATATATAAGAAATAATTTGTTTGCCATGAATTAAGTTCATGATTGAAGAAATGTGTGATCATGTCCCAGTCATGTCAAGTGTGTTTATATGTCCATTCTGGCCAGATTCTTCTCAAAGGGCTGCTTGGAGAATCAAAGAGGAGAAATCACACTTGTACATTTTAAGAGTACGAATCGGAAACCCCACAACAACACAGGAAAAACACGCAAACTCCACACATATGGAGCTATGGTGGAGGTGTGAGGCAATAGTGCTAACCACTGTGCCACCATGCTGCTCCTAATCCAATCAGATCAGATCAGATCAGATCAGATCAGATCAGATCAGATCAGATCAAATCAAATCAAATCAAATCAAATCAAATCAAATCAAATCAAATTTTTTCTTTTAAATATATTGGAACAAAGTAAACTTAACTATACATAAACATTGAATCAAGAAATATGTGCAGAAAGTTACTTTTTAACATTTAAAAATATGAATAATTGTACACACAAATGCATATACAGTACATAGCAATATAATCTGTGACACTCTTTCAGTCTTTCAGATGGTAAAAAAAGAAACATTCTGCCCATTTGTTGACAAATTATTAAATAATTAATGTTTAATGATTGTGCCGGTACACCATTCTGAGTGTTTTATAATCATGCTTCCAACTAAGGAGTATTGCGCACTTTCATAGTGTTTATAAAATTAAGCATCTACCTCTCCTGAGTGACACACACCTCCATATAACGAATCATTTTGTCATGTGGCCTTCACATTGTGCAAAGTTTTAGGTGTTTGCTGAAATAATCACAAATTGTAGCTGCCTGATCTTGAAGCTGGATTTCTTGCTTGGCTGGATAACCTGACCAGTTTCAAGTAGCTCAGTTTAAATTTATTTGTGTTTAGCCCAGACTACCTTAAATCCAACGAGTTATTTGGCCAAGCAAGAAATCTGGCTTGTGATGCAGGGTCCCAAAAACTCACATGTGGATATATGATCACAAACAATAGCTATAACTACTATGACAATAATAAATTATAATCCCAGTAATTGTATAGGTTATCTGGTCATGTTCCATGCATGGGTGTATTCTGATATTTTTTTTAGATCTGGACTGTACCATAAAAATGTTTCTTTCATTTTAAGTAAAAGAATATCAGTAACACTTTTTATGAATGCCTTGTCTGTAAGAATCTATGAACACATTCATAAAACATTGTAATGCATTCATAAAGCATTATAAATGTCATGACGACAAGGGACACCACCCCCGGGAAATGACGCCACGCCTACCCGACTATTTAAACCCCGCACGGAGATCGCTCTGTGCGAGGTATTGTTAGTTATGACATTTCCGAGCGAACCTAATCCCTGTCTCTGTTTCAGCTCCGTTCCGCCCGACTCTCCCTACTCCCTTTGCCCGCACCTCCTTCTCCTCCCCACCTCCCTCCCGACCAGCCCTGATCGTCCCACGTGGTTCCTCCTTGTGTGTCTTGTCCACGTCATCGGACGGATTTCCTGGCTTCCCAACTCCCCAACGCCCGGCTTCAAGACATCCCCTCTGGACGCTCCTTCGGCTTTGGTGAACTGTATCGGACTGACATCTGGTTTCGACCCCGCTTGTCTTCTGGATCCGATCCTGCCTCGTCCCAATAAAAGACTTCTGATCTCACCCGGGTGTTCTGTCGTAACAATAAACATGGCTATACATATTTATAAAAAAGGCATAACACATTATAGCCATGTTTATTATGCTTTATGAATGCTTTATGAAGCGCTTATCTATAATGCATTATAGATACCTTCATAATGCAGCACAAAACATCCTTATTTCTCATACCGGCTCTTATAATGCATTATGACGGTATCTATAGTGCATTATAAATGAGAGCTTCGAGTACATGTGCTCTTAGTCCTGGGGCCCCTAGCTTGTCGACATGCTTGATTGACAGATTACACTAGGTGAAGCATGTGCAGATCGTGATTGGACTGACCCCATTGCTCAACTATCAAACAGAGAAACATCCTGGACGGACGGAAGGTTACAGTGTTATGGCATTGACGGAATTTCTAACCACAGCAACCATCAAATTATTGTAATGATCTTGTCTAAATTTTGATGACAAATTTACAAATAAAAAATAAACAATAACCTTTCATAACATCAGAAGTGGAATGTGGAAATAGGTGTTGGATAGACGGCATGGTGAATTTTACAATATACTTCTTTTCTGAAAGGGAATAAATTGTTAATATGTTCGGATCCAGCATTGAAATTAATGCTCCCAATTTGAAATGTCTATTCACTTCACATACTGTAGTAATTTTATTTCACTTGCTACCAAGAATGACAGATGACATCTGGCAAATATAATTGTATAGAAATTCTGCGGCGTGAAAAAGATAGATAATCTTTAAAAGGTCAGTATTTGGGGAACAAGGTGTCCCACGGTTGTTTTCGTTACTGCATAATTGCATCATTATTGAATTCAGCCTGGATGTGATTTAGCAGTTTTAATAAAATTGAATGGCATTAGTCAGTTGTCCTTACATTGCCCTTGGGAGACACCTCGCAGGCATTTAAAATTACTTAAGAGCCAATGTATTCCTTCAGATTATTTTCAACACTATTACTGTATCTTTCAAAGGTAGAAGGGTCAACAGAAGAGTATAGTTCTGTATTTAGTATTTAATGTTAATACTTGCTTGGTCCACTTAGGGTATATCAGTAGAAGTCTAGGTTTCAGATACCAGGCACTATAAGTTTTTCGTAACTAGTTTTTGTAGAATGATCTAAAACGTTTCAGCTGATTATTTTTGATGGTGTGGGCTTTGCACCAATCCTTTTCTGCTCCACCCACTTTGTTTAAAACTTGGTTGTGCCCACCAGTGTCACAGAAGCACCCCCCCATCTTCATCACAGATATGATTAGTATATACTCCCTTAAAAGCTTTCCAGTAAAAGAGGCTATATGGGTTGTTTTGAGGATAAGGTGGAAGATTTGACATTTACTTCTCCTCCAGCATAAGTAGGCCTTAAATTTCCCATTACCAGTAGTTGGAATGATGGCGCAGAACACGGTCTGCCCAAGGCTAAAATGCTTCCCTTCTTGCTTACGCCAATTTTATGGATGTGGAATTGACTTCTCCCAGCTTCCATACAGTTTACTTATATGCAGGTATATCTCTGCCAACACCACATACAGAAACGTGTTTATCCCTAAAGTGTTTCGACAAAGTGATTTCTGATATGAAGGAAAATATACTATAATATATACTATATCCTAGGCTTATGGTATCCCTTGGTAAGGCCTTTCACAATTGTGACGAGACGTCTGGAGTTCAGGTCACAAATGGCAAATGACAAATGCTCTATATATTAAGCTTCCAAGGTTTGTTTCTAATTTTCGTAACTACTTAATCAGTACAGGGTTGTGTTGAGCCAGGAGCCAATTGCAGCAAGCACAAAGCTGGGATACACCCCGAATTATTATTACTATTATTGTTGTTGTTATTATTTTTATTATATTTTCATACTATTCTAATACAACTGGAACAATATTATACAAAATTTGCCAAGTATTAACAATTTCAATTCTTAAACTGTAACAACTGTTGATTAAACATGAAATAAAGTAAACATGATGTCCACCAAGGTCACAGATGTACCAGAAATTCATAGAAGTCATAAAATAATTTTGGCATTGTGTAGTGCAACCCTTGCTCTTTGAAGATCTAATGGAAAAGTATTCAGGTAAAACCAGATGAGTCTCACAATTTCATGAGAGACTGTCTCTGACTGTTCTGTAATGCAGTGTTTCCCAACACGGTCTTTGGAGACCCGCAGACGGTCCGTGTTTTCACTGCCTCCCAGCTCCCTGCCAGACAGTCCGTATTTTTGCTCCCTCCCAGCTTCCTGTAGCAAAAATGTGGGCTGTCTTCAGGTCCCTGAGGACTAGATTGGGAAACACTGTATAAATGTACAGTATGTACTGTAAGTATAATTTATTAAAAGGTCCTTTATAGATCTGGAATTTAGCATCTCTACTATATAGAAAATACACATTAAAATAAATATAGTCTATACCCCTTTATAATCCCCTAAACCAATGTTTCCCAGTCTGGGAGGGAGCAAACATGTAGACTGCCTGGCAGCGAGCTGGGAAGGAGCAAAAATGTGGACCATCTGTGGGTTCCCGAAGATCGGGTTGGGAAACACTGGCCTAAATACTGACCAAAAATTCCTTCTGTAACTAAGGAATAATGGAGATGTAACATTCCAAATCTAAATCCACAAAAGGCTTTAAAGTTCAGGTCGGATCGTATTTAAAGTATCATACGAGATGCAGGTGTGCTTTGGCAGCTGTGGGTAGACTACATGCATTACCAACTTGGCATCAGAGACTGCTGTAGGTGGTGAAAGCTAGCTGACCTGGATGAGTCTCTTGTCGGGGTATAAACAGGGTCAACTAGGTGGATTTTGCGAGAGCTTTGTCTGGATTTGTGCAGGAGTCAGAGCTATGTTTCTTGGTGAACAGCTGTTGCATTTGTATCCAAGTTTGAAGCCCATTTCCATCTTCTGTGTTAGTTGAGTTTACGGATTTTTAAATGAGTTTTGAGTTTACTTTCTATAAGTATTTCACATGGTAATTACTAAGGGCATTTTCACTGAACCAATATTATGAAAGTAGCACACATTTAATAAGAGGATATTGAGGGTAATAAATCACAACAGCAGAATCACTGTAGTATTGCTTTAAAAACACAACAATGAAGAATATCACTAACACTGACTCTTCTATCTGCCTAATAGAAGTACAGAGTGACACATGCTAGTGCTGTGTGAGGAAGCATATTCATACTAGGTCAGTTTCCGTCACTCACCTAAGACACCCAGAGGCAGCTGGGCTACGTTTACACAGGGCTTGGAAGCAGACAGCCCAAGTGAGGTAGGAACCAAGTCAAAACATCACACTCACTGAGGTTGCTGGTTAAGCTTTAATTCCTTACATGTGAGAGAATATGCATTCTTGCATTTTTGATAGGTACTTATTCAGTCTGGGTTTATGGTAATTCTTTTCATCTAAGTATCTAAGTATGAACATGTTTCTTTGCTTTGTGTGTGTATATATATACATATATATATATATATATATATATATATATATATATATATATATATATATATATATATATATATATATATATACACACACACACACATATATATATACTGTATATATACACGCACACACACATATTCTGACCCATAATTAACACACCCATTCTTCATTTGCCATTTGTTTCATTCCTGAAACAAGTGAGTAAAGTGACAGTTGTCATTTAGTCATTTTGTCACCCCAGTCCCCCTCCCCCCAAGTACAGAAAAAGCTGCTTCTTTGTTGCTTTTATTCTGTAGGTTTCCCTGTGGTTTCCTCATTTTTGTTAGCTCGCTTTGATCACCATCCCTTGGGAAGGCTGCAATAAATAAAAGAGGCTGGTTTGCTGCGAAGGCTCCACGTCTCTGTTTGCCGGCCGCACAGCAGAATCTTTCACGGTGTGTAAAAGGGAACAAAAAAAATGGTTCAAGTCAATTTCACATTAACATTAACATTCCGATTTCCTTTATGCTGGAAGCTATAATAACATTTCAAAATTGGTTCCAGCTTTAACAAATAATGTTAAAAAATTAGATGTCATGACCCAATTAGATGGAGTAACACAAAATCTGCTGTATCAACAGAAACCAAAGACAGCCTTTAAAGCTCTCAGATTAAGCAAAATAACTCTGTACACTGACGACAAATACGCAAGTTAATTTCAATAATTAGTACAGATTTTTAGTGGTTCATTAGATATGCTTAATATTACAGACAGACAAGTAGACACTCTCTCTAAGCTCCATGTAACATTCAGCAATATTGTCCCTTTTTAACATTCTCTTCATCCCACTGCGGCCTGGAAGGAGTTTTGGTGTAAGAAGTACCATGATGCTACAGTATTACTTTTACCTCCCAATATTTTTTTTAATAAATCAAAGAATGTAATTTTATGTTGTTTTATTATCTACCTTCCTTTAAGAATTATATTTACTTCGAGGACTTTCCCAGACAGACTTAAAAAAAAGAGAGAAAAAACCCTTCAGCTTACTTCTGGGTAGACATTTCTACAGTAAGTTAGCTAGACTCATCTCACTTCCCAGCAAATTTGATCATTTTTTGCCACCTGCTAACATTCAGTCGTGTATTCGGCCTCCGACTCTCCCTCGTTCGCCCATGGTCAGCGCTATCAGCTCTCTCTCCCATGCCGGCTTCTTTGATCTCCTCTCTTCTCCATCTTCAAGTACAGCTAGATGATGTTTCTCTGCCCTCTGACTAACACACGCTTTGCACTTTGAGAACAGCCTCTTCCCAACCTTGGTCATCCTGCCAGCCATCTCATCAACATTACCGTCAGTTCAAAGTAACGAAAATTAGCTTTTTTCTTCTCGTCTTAATTTGACCTACTTTTCCCTTTTTTCGGTCTAAACCTACAGTTGGGGAGCTGGGATTTTAGGCTACATTCCGACCATACAATCGTCTACCTCAATTACTCCAGTTCTTTTCTTTGCGCTGGATCCTCAAAGATCAACTCACCCATTACCACCGTTTAACTACCATAATCAGATCTTTCCATCCCACCAACCAAATTTCCAGGTTCTCATAACCATCAAAACCCACCTCCTGGTTTACACCTTAGTTTTCTATTCTGCTGGGGCCTGTATCACAAAGTGATATTTGCTGGCCAGCAAGATACGTTGCAGGATTTAAGGTACCCCAGTTTAAAGGTACTTTATCTTTGTTCACTTACGTTCAGTCCAGACAACTTTAAATTTGGCAAGATATTTTGCTAACCCAAAAATTCAGGCTCGTGATACAGGCCCCTGCTCTTTTAACTGAGCTCCCAGAATTCTCATCTACATTAGTTTATTCCAAACACAATGGGTCACAGAGTAGTTGCTGTTTACAAGCTATTAACTGCTAGACTCCTCCTAAACAGCATCAATGGATTTAACAGTTCTGAGCAAAAAAGAACCTTAAAGAAAGACTGAAGTTTTTCAAGTTTGAATTAAAAATACAGCATATTTGAAAACCAAACATAAGGAAGTAGATTTTTCTATAAGCTGTTCTCATTCTTTTATGCCTTTATTTGTCAGACTTCACGTCGGATTTGAAATCATTTTATTCACCAGTGCGTGTGCAAAGGCCGGTGGTAACGTGGGTAGCGGTAACATGGGTAGGGGTTCTCATTAGTCCAATTCATTTCAGCTGTGAACATTAAGCTTCCAGAGCACCATTGACCTGTACAACGAAGCGGGGTTACTGGCTTATCAGGGTAACTTGTCGGATTTAAGGTAGTCTGGGCAAAATGTAAGTGAACGAATATGAAGTCCATTTAAATGGTGCTACCTTAAATCCGACAAGTTACCCCGATAAGCCAGTAACCCCACTTCGTAGTACAGGCCACTGGTCTGAATAGTTGTTGAAGGAGCAATGTTTTGGTTTTTCTTTCCAATGTCTGCAAAAAGACAATTCAATTTGACTTTAAATATTTTTCTATTGGATCATGTTACTTATACATGAAAATAGTAACTGGATGAAATTTTCATTTGCAATCAAGCTGCATTTGAAAAAGTTTGCAAGGCGTGAATTCTGCTTGTCAGAAGGGCCAGCTGCCATTTTGAGTATCTCGTGAACAAAAACCCTAAACAAACAAGTAACCGGTGAAATGATGCTGAATTTAGCCACATACTGTACAAATGCAGAACATACCGATCCTTTTAAACCAATAACACTTCAGTGCTCCTTTTCTACAAAAGTGAATAGCAGAGTTCAATGAACAGTTCCAACAATGAAAATCTCTAATGGGAGTTTTTGGGAAACTTACCCCACATTTCACCCCATATAATCAAAATTCCATGGCAAAATGCACCACATATCAAATCTGATGGAAACATTAATGATGAATCAGCACAGGAATAGCACTAATTATTTTTTTAGTCATGGGGAACAGAGACGAAAACAAAAATATTGTTTCTGTTATTATGCAATTAATCATGCATGCCTAATCAAATGAGCTTGAAATTCTGAAAAGAACAGGTTTCAAATATGACCTCAAAATATGACAGGCAGACAGAGCTGCTAAAATTCAGTAAAATATCCTTTCAAAATAATCAGGGCCTCCATGTTGCCCTATTTCACACTTTATTATGGTTTTGATTTAAGACACATTTTTAATATTTTAGTGCAAACATGAGCAGAAGAGTAATTCTGACTAGAGGTTATTTTGTCCTTTCTGATGAAACAAGCATTTTTAACTAAAAAGAGAGAAATGTCTGACTAAATGTATGATTTTGAATCAACTTTATCTGCTATTTAGACACTAATAAATTGACACAGGTAAACTAATCATTTTAATGGTAACACTTTATTTGACGGGACACAAATAATATAATGTTATGCTACTACTTTTGTATTAATTAACTACAAACCAAGTCTTACAATAGTTACATACTGATCTCATGTTAATTTATCATTAATAAATCATGATGCATGTTTTATCTTAAGCAGTTACTATATTTGTTACTATATCTGTTACTTTATCTGTTAATTCTGTAAACTTTTGTGAACTACTGAAGGAACAACTAAATGAACTACTGAAGGAACAAATCATGAAAACACATTAAATAATGATCTCGTTTGTGCATCATTAATGAATCATGATGCATATTTTATCTCAAATAGCGACTATATTTGTTCATGATTTATACTTCAGTAGTAACTGAGTTATTAACTGAGTATTTGTGCCTTGTCAAGTAGTGTTACCTTTTGAATTATGTGTAAGTTTCAGATTAATCAATATACCCCAAATTATTTCAAGCATGTTCTGTTTCTCATAATTTGACCATTGTGTCATGTATCATTTTAATCAAATTCTGTGTTATAAAATTATATAATATTTTAAAAAATTAATTTATAATGTCTGGAAACACTTTTTAGTGCTATCAACTGAAGATAAAGAGTTTTTCTTTTAAATAGCAAAACCAATAACAAGTGAATATCAGGGTATCAAAATCAGTCTTGCCTTAGGCTTAGCCACGAGCACTGATTGGTTCTGGGGAAAAGGCATGACCTTGACTGCAATGGAAGAGGCTGCATCACAAAACCTACCAACCCATCCCAGAGGTGTCCTTGACCAATGCCACAGGCAAACACTGAAAGAGTACTAAACGTCTGTAAGGTTCAGCTTGTTATTCATGTGAAATAAAATCATAGATGGCTTTGAATTTCATATACTTCTTTCCACTGCAGAGTCAAAGTTCAGATACACAATACTCGTGCAGAAACAGGGACAGGTGGGAAATGAAAGAAATGTCGATGGTCAAATAAAAAATGAATTAGGAGGACGCTGAAGATATGAACAAACTCAATGATACTGCCTAATAAGGCTAACTTGTTAAACACCAGCAACCTGTCGGCTGTTATGGACATGGGGCATGGTGCAGGCGGGGAAAGGAAGGTGACAATCCACTTGTGGTTCTGAGACAAACAGGGGATTATTAAAGAAACTGGTAGTGTTGTAGTTCTCGAGACCGGTCTTGGTCTCGAGACCGGTCTCGAGACCAATTTTTTGTGGTCTCGGTCTTGTCTTGGTCTCGACTGTATTTGGTCTCGATCTTGTCTTGGTCTCGACTCTATTTGGTCTCGGTCTTGTCTTGGTCTCGGACATAGCGGTCTCGATGGGATGGGGAAAAAAAGAGAAAACTGCACATCCTCACAGAACAGTATCATTATTTATTACGCGCCTCAATTCAAATGCAACCAGTCAGATGCATCCATTTGAAAAACGTTACATTTTATAAATTTTCTCCACGGACACTGCCAGTGCTTCACAGTCCACAAACATCATTCACATCGTATCATACATCGGCAAAAAAATGTCCGAAAATGTCCGCGAAGTCTATAGCATAGTTATAATTAAAATAAATTAGGTATTTTACATTGATTAGAAAGCACGGTCATGGAGGTGCAAGTCAATCTGGAGGCTCATTCTCTTCAATTCAAAGCAAAGGATCATTACATAGCTGTATTCATAGCTTACCCGAGACCTCTGTCCCTGGTATAAGAGACTTAATATGAACATCTTTCTGGTACATCCCATCTCTTTCCCTTGACGAGGTCTGATAAAATGGTTATAGGAGAGGATTGCTGAGAATATTATTTTTCATCAGGTCTCGTAACTATGACAAATCTGGGAGATTTTAAATGAGAGACATATGGACATACGGACAATATAATTGAAAAGATAACATGAATTTGATTTAACGAGTAATGACACTTTACAGCAATGCCTTTTTTCTCTACAGTTGATCTGGGTAATGTGATGTCGATTCTAGCCCTAGTCTGTTTTCGGTCTTGGTCTTGGTCTCGACCAGTCTTGATCTTGGTCTCGCCTTAGTGTGTCTTGGTCTTGGTCTTGGACTTGGTCTTGGTCTTGGTACCCTCAAGTCTCGGCAGTGTCTTGGTCTTGATACCCTCCGGTCTCGGCAATGTCTTGGTCTCGGTTTAGGCGGTCTTGACTACAACACTAGAAACTGGACACACAGGGTAAAACTACAAAATAAAAGGACCACAAAGGGTCAGGGAATATGAAATAAAGCCAGCCAGAGAACAGAAAAACAAACACACTGTAACATTCACAAAGGCTGGCACTTAAATAGAAACAGCTAACAAGCTAACGAGGGGGCAGGTGTGGAACATGACAATTAACCAATCAGCCGAGACATAGAACAACAAGCAACAGGTGGGGTGAGTTATAATAATGGGGACAGAACCAGGGAACTCTAATAATCATAAAACTAAGAACATTAATCAATCCTAATAAACAGGAGGCTAACACTAGGGAGGCGGCAGGAACCAACATACATGTATACGCAGAACACTATGAAACAAGGAGGAAGTGAGGCAAACCAAATGCAAGAACAAAAGCAAAGACAGAAACACCAAACCAGGAATTAAGTGAAATAAAATTTAAAACAGGTAAGACTTGTCTCAAGCCAGCCTTGAACCCATGACACGAAGGAAAAGAATCTGAGCCACACACTCAACCCACTGATCTATGGAGCAGCCTAAGGATCAGCAAGAACACACTAGGCACTGGGGCTGAAGGGCAAGAAACAGGGAAGCGGACAGGATGGCCAGCGACACCTGCTGGCCAAACGGGAAGGGGACACCACGTGGAGGGCAGGGTCAGACGGGCGCTGACTATGACAATCAGCAATATATTTTCAATTCACTTTTCTGGGGAGGGCAGTACCCACAATTATGCTTGGTGCCTCTAAAGTTTTCAGAAAATCAAACTATTACTGGTGTATGTAAATCTATATTCTTTGTATACCCATTCCTCAATGATTGCCTTCCATAGTTGTGGTGGTACATTCACTACAAAATAATTTTGTGTCTTGAATTTCTTTAGATGGAAATAACTGACAGTACAAACCTCCTGTCACGGGTCGGCAGGCAGGCGAGCGGGGAAGCAGGCGAGTGGAGCCGTGAAGACGGACAAATGGGGTTTATTAAGAGATCCGGGCAGACATCGAACATGACCATACATCACAATGACAGATCTCGGGAATACTGACTGAGACATGGACTAAATACTCAAGACAAGCCAAGAGGAACAGGAAACAGGTGATGACAATTGGGAATTAACACGAGGTAACGAGGTGGGCATGGCAGACACGAGGATCGGACGAGCTGGGTGTGACAGAACTACGGTGGCCGAGAGAGCTCAACGCGCTGTAACTTCAGAAAACACATGCAAACAGAAAAAAGGTCCAGGTGTCATGCCAGGCTGTGCCCAGAGGTAATATGAACAAATAATCAGCTCCCAGATGGGTTCGTCACTTTTTGAGGTCCCACTGAAACATTTCCTTTGTGGTCCCTGCTATTTGCAGCGCGTTTTTTGTGTTTGCAGCGCGTTCGTGTGTTTGCTGCGCGTTCGTGTGTTTGCAGCACGTTTCCGTATTTGCAGCGCCTGTGTTGTCAAACTGATGGAGACGTTTTCTTAATCTGTTGTGGTTTTTTTTATGTTTGCATGTGTTTTCTGAAGTTGCAGCATGGTTTTTTTTCTGTTTGCATGTGTTTTCTGAAGTCGCAGCACGTTGAGCTCTCTTGGCCACCCTACAGAACCCCCCACCAAAGGCGAGCACACCGGGTGCGCCCCAAGGGAGACGACGGACGAGACAAGGGAACAGGACCTGGAAGACAAAATCAAAACATCAACGGGAAACTGGAAACAGAACGGAAACATAAAACAAGCACAAAGGCAAAAGCCACGACAGGACCCGACAAAGGATGGGGAACGCGGACAGGCACACCAGAAAGGGCGACACAGGGGGAGCACCGACAGGTGGAACAAAAGGGTCAGGAGTGAACACGGGAGACACCGAGGGACGAGAAGCAAAGACAGGAGGGAGAAAGGGACCAGAAGAAAATGGAGGAGACACAGAGGGAGGAGGAGCAGAGACAGGAGGGAGTAAGGCAAAGGGAGGAGGAACCAGGGGAGCCCAGGCGGGCGGTGGCCGGAGGGGCCGCAGGCGACAGGGAGGCAAGAGCAGGAGGGGACCATGCAGGGGGCAAGGAGATGGACGGAGGGACCGACAGAGGAGACAAGGAGGGAGCAGGAGGGTACACTGGCGCAGGCAGGCAGGAGGGGGAAGCCGCGGCAGGCAACAGCGCAGCCGGAGCCGGGGAAGGCGCCGTCCGACGCCAAGCCACCTGGAGGCGGCTGACGAGGTGCCGTCGGAGGGACTGCAGGCGGGCGACGACACACCGGAGGGGGACCCGGAGGCGACAGCCGAGCCGGAGTCGCAGGACCCGCAGGCAGCCACCGAGCCACAGCCAGGGGACGCACGGGCAAGCCAGGGGGCAGGGCGGGTGGGACCCTGGCCCCGCACCTGTGTCCTCTCCCCTTTCAGGACACTGACAGGCGGGGCTCTTTCCGAGATCAACCTCGCCGGGGTGAGGGCAGAGGAGTCATGGCGGAGATCCCCGAGGGGTCACACTCGAGCTCCTCCTCGTTCAAGGTGGAAGGAGCGGTGGTCAGACTGTCTGGGACCTCCTCGGGGACTGGGACCTGGGCTGGGGGGACTGGAGCAGGGACCAAGACAGGCAGAGACTGCGCCGGGGCATCAGGCGCAGGCAAAGCCAGAGCAGGAGTCTCGGGAGCCGCAGCCGGTGGAGGCTCGGGCAAAGCAGGGGGCGTGGTGGCAGGTGGTGCAGCCGGAGCGGCGGGTGTGGCAGCAGGCGGTGCAGCCAGAGAGACAGGTAGGATGGGCGAGCTGGCAGGCGGTGCAGCTGGAGCCGCGGGTGTGGCGGCGGACGGGCGAGCCGGGCTGGACGGGCGAGACGGGCTGGACAGGCAGGACGGGCGAGCGGGGCTGGACTGGCGGGTCAGGCAGGGCCGCGGGCAGAGCGGGCATTGCGTGCGCTTCGGTGCGTGGGGTTACCTCCTGTAGGAGGGTCCAGCTCTACTCTGCCAAGGCGAATAAGCCGGGGTCCTCTCGGACCTCTGGCTGCTCTCGCCAGTACGCTACCTCGTGCAGCAGGATGAACCATAGGTCTTCCTCCTGCTGCGGTGCGTCGTTTGAGAGTTCTGTCATTATGTCACGGGTCAGCAGGCAGGCGAGCGGAGCCGTGAAGACGGGCAAATGGGGTTTATTAAGAGATCCGGGCAGACATCGAACTTCAAACATGACCATACATCACAATGACAGATCTCGGGAATACTGACTGAGACACGGACTAAATACTCAAGACAAGCCAAGAGGAACAGGAAACAGGTGATGACAATTGGGAATTAACAAGAGGTAATGAGGTGGGCGTGGCGCACACGAGGATTGGACGAGCTGGGCGTGACACCTCCCTCTTACTGAATGTTTTTTTTTTTATACGTATGAGTTCCCATGGTCTCCCAGTGCTTGCAAAGATTTCTTCTGGGAAATCCAGTTTCTTCCCACTGTCCAAAAACATGGCCAGGCAATGTGGTCTCTCTAAATTGCCCATATTTTGCACATCTGTGCCCTGTGATGGACTGGCATCCTCATCTTGGGTGCACCTGCCCCTTGACCTGCACTTCTATTAACATCAGTCAACACTATTGAAAATAGAAATTCTAGTAAAATTACTTAAAATATTTCTTCAAAGAAATGCCAATAATATCCTTTCCCCCAGTTACAAAGCTTAATTTAAAACCAGGTTCAATAGGTTTTGATATATAACATTCCAGCAAACCCATTGTTACTACGTAAAAGTATAATTATATTTTCCTAGACACACAGAGAAAAATATTTACACTTAAATGTTAATTATTATTCACTGTGTAGTGTTTCAAATCACATTCAACTGCAGAAAGAAACCCCTATAAAAAAAGCAAATTTCATAATTTAATGGAAGGTTTATGAAGTGTGAAGGCAAACGTATAACAGTAATTCATAAGTAAAGCTGATAGACATGCCACGGTAGAGTCAAAGTCAAAAAAGTTGAACTGAAGGAAGTTTGGTTGTTTTTCAATCCACAATTACTGATAATTAGCAAAGGGCATTATCTCTCTGACTCATCTCATTTCGAGGCATTTGTGTAATCCCTCTCAGTATTCTGTTCTATATTTCAAAATTTTAAAGTGAACTTGCAAATAAATCAATTTACCCACCTTTTGTTGTTGCTGCAGTATATACATAATATTGTGCACACAATTAATGGATTTTACTTTTGACAGGATAATTAGTCCAGATTAATTATTTGGACTAATTATGCATATTACCACAATGCATGTGAAACAGAGCACCTTCAGAGCTGGATTCATTGTTCAGAATTGTTTTGCTGCATCCTATGTTTATTAATATTCAAAGCCATTACATATATTTTAGTAAGCAATTTAAGATCTGCTACTTGTATTTCAGCACTGCACTACTTTAGATTATGTCAGACTGATGTGACTTCTTCTTCTTTAACTATATATATATAATTTTTAACTCCCATGAAAGGATTTCCTTCAATAATTTTGGTAACTGTTCTTTTCAGCTCGTGGAAGTTTTACTTACACAAGGGCAGAATGGAAAAATGAGTGGTTCAGAGAGGCAACCAATCAGATTTTAGGGGAAGTGGGTCTAAGGAGCTAGAGGAGGCAGGACCAAGACTTGATTGATTGACTAGTTCTGTCTACTCCAGTCGCTTGGACCCACTTCTTCTACAATCTGATAGGTTATTACTCTGAACCACTCATTTTTTGATCTGCCCTCAGCACATTTTTGTGTAAGTAAAACTCCCACAAGCTTCTTTGCTGTCCTTCAGAGGGTTCCTGTTGGACAACACAGTCTTCTTAACTTTCCCAAGATGGAGGTTGCTGGTTCACTTTTTCCTTCAAACCTTGAATGATCTCTGTCACTTAACCAGCAGCTGATTAGCGGTTGCCGGTTAATCTGGTCATGCTTTGCTTTCCCTTCATACTACATCAATTAGTTTTTCATTTTCAAGTAACAGAACACGATTTGCAGACAGAGTTTGAAGACTCAAGGGCCTTTTCTGGAAGAGCGACCTGCAATGACTCTTCCTGTTCATGCTCGAGCATTTTGGTTTACATGGTGCCCCGATTTTTTTTTAAAGATGGATATAGTGGGTGCTGTAAGAGTATACCATCTTTTAGGAAATGTATACTAGGTAGTAGTTTAAATCTATATGTTTCACCTAAAGGTCACTACCATATGTGATACTATCCCACATAGTATCAAGAGAGCTCACACTACAATCAATCAAGAGGGTTCCAACAATGAAGAATGACCCAAAAAAGGGGTATACAATATCTGGTAAACTGGTTGAGGGGGAAAGTATTAACTTTTCAGGGAGAGAGTATTAACTTTTGTGGATGATCTTATCGTTAGGCTCCTTCCTGAGAGAGTAAGAAGCACAGGCTCTCATATATACTCTCTTGCTGCTTTTTCCATGATTATTTATGAGTGGCTCTTCCTTTTATCCTCTCCATCCTCCAAGAAGCCTGAACTAGGGTTAGGTTTTCACAGCCTGATTATATACAGCCTTTTTCTTCTGTTTTATGGTCCCTACTGAGATGGTGGCCTTTTACTTAATCTTGAAATAGAGAAACCCCAAGAATAAATTCCAGGTTGTCCTTCCCAAATTCCCTTTGTCACTCAGCTCTGTCCTCCATTCACACCTGTTTTCCCACACAATTTTTAGTCTTTGATACTAACAGGTACATCCTTGGAATCAGAACATATGCCCAGTCAATTTCAAACTGATTGTGACCCATTTTTTAATATCTTGATCTCACGCATTTACTTTGTTCTCCCTGAATCTCCTGGATTTGTCAGCAGGTTAAACGGGGAATGGCCATATGGTGTGTTAGTCTTACAGGATGTGGCGACCAATTCCTCAACAGAGTGTTACGGGCTAAGAACGATGCCTTAGTATGAGACCAGAGAAGTGGGATTTGTAGAGTTGATGTTTTGATTATAATTTGATTTGAATATTATTTTCTAAAGTATTTGAGGTTTAAGTGGATTTTGGCTGTGTTGGTGTACAGCTTCCAAAATATGAAAAAGTTATTGACCTAAGAATTGTTTTGTTCTGTAGTCATGCTGCTTTTCTTGTTTGAACATTGCCTTCACGATTTAAGATGCGCTGACTTATGGAATAATTTTGAATCTGCAGTCTTAATCGAAATGGTCACAGACTTGGTAAATGTGCTTCAAGTGGAGCTCTGCTCCTGTAAAAGTACACATCACCATTTCTATTGTAAAAATGCCCCCAAGTCCTGCTCCCATCCCAGCATCCCCAGAGTCGTAACTCAGCACTCTCTCTGCTCTTGTAAAAGTACACATCACCATTGTACTGTAAAAATGCCCCAAGTCCCGCTCCCATCCCAGCATCCCCACAGTCGTAACTCAGCACTCTCTCTGCTCTTGTAAAAGTACACATCACCATTTGTACTGTAAAAATGCCCCAAGTCCCGCTCCCATCCCAGCATCCCCACAGTCGTAACTCAGCACTCTCTCTGCTCTTGTAAAAGTACACATCACCATTGTACTGTAAAAATGCCCCAAGTCCCGCTCCCATCCCAGCATCCCCACAGTCGTAACTCAGCACTCTCTCTGCTCTTGTAAACGTACACATCACCATTTGTACTGTAAAAATGCCCCCAAGTCCCGCTCCCATCCCAGCATCCCCACAGTCGTAACTCAGCACTCTCTCTGCTCTTGTAAACGTACACATCACCATTTGTACTGTAAAAATGCCCCAAGTCCCGCTCCCATCCCAGCATCCCCACAGTCGTAACTCAGCACTCTCTCCACTCCTCTCTTGTAAAATTTCATCCTTGTGATGGACTCTTACTGTTGCCTGTGTTGAAATGATGGAACCTTGTATAATATATAGGAAAAAAAGTATCTATATATGTATATGTATGCATATATATAATATATATCTCAGTCATTCATCATTCTCTTCATCATAACTGCTCCCATAACTTCCTGAATAGGCTTCAGACCCCCCGTAACCCTGAATAGGACAAGCGGTTTCAGAAAATGGATGGATGGATGATTTCCTAAATATAAAGCGACGGGCACAAGGCATGGAGCAACCTGGGATGGGGCGCCAATCCATTGCACAGCAAAATGCTTAATCCTAAATATATAAATATCTTATCCAGTACTGATTAGCTTGAAACATATTGCAGAAGGCAAAGGGCACAAGTCAAGAGAAGATTGTGACAGAAAGCCAGTCAGAACAAGGCTCTTCTTTCACTTACAATTTTAGATAATTTCATTAGTGTAATTGCACCAGATTGCATTCATTTAAAACACATTACTGTCTATTACATTATTTTTTACTTCTAAAAAATATCACATGTTAAAGTGTTCAAGAGAAGCGTATGCTTTCTCCAAACCAAAATCATGTTAAGTAAATTGTTTGCTTTTAAAAGTAAACAATGCATATTGATCTCTCTCATAGTCATACAACATTTTTCATGTATTGACCTGGTGATATTAAGGGAGAAACATTCCATACAGACTCAGAAAAAAAAGCTTTAACTGACAAACAGAATTATCTTTATGCCAAGAAAATATGTCCATTAGGACACCTAAAACAAATGAGAAATTCCTAAATGTCTTTGTGAAAGCCGGCCAGTTAAAATATCATGTGGCCATAATTTTACATCAGAGGAATTCATATTGCATTACATAAAACCCCTAAATGGGCTCTCAGGGTAAAAGCCAGAAACAAGTTTGGCAACTAAATAGATTATCTAGTAGTTTGCAATGACATGGGTAGGGCATCATCTGATAAAAATCCATCATTCATATTCTGTGCTGTTCAGCAGGTCTCTGGAAAATCAAATGACAGGATGGTATTAGACTCACCAGCGGAATAAGAAAGTGTCGCCTCAGAAGTGAGACCATGTAGATGTTGGCAATAAGTTGTTACATTGAGCAAAGCATAGATTGGCTGAATAATTTGAAAACCTGAAGGGGAATATTATTTAATGGTACATTGTGTGTTGTGTATCGATAATGGTTCCATTTATATATAAAAATTACCATAGCAAAGGTATCTCAGATTTGCATACTTTTAAGGCATGCTCATGGTACCTAGGAGAATAAGGTGCCCAGGAGAACAAGTTCAGTTTTCATATATGATGATGGTGATGATTACGTTGACAATAAGGATAATTTTTATTGTAGCTTTTTATGGCCACTTACAGCTTTAGAGTCACCGTTATTTGTAGCCCGATACTTACCGAAACAATTATGGTTTTTTCACAACATGGATGCTTATAGTACTATAACCAGGATCCTAGTGATTACAAGACCATATTCTTCGCCAGTCCATCGCTTTTGGCTTTTTCTACTGACATAATGTGAAACCTGTCTGATCTCGATTCTGCGAATACAGGGCAGCTATAAACTAACACAGCAGCTTGTTTGGTCAAACTAGCAGCTTGTTGGGTCAGTTCAGGACAGGGACTCCAGTTTAACTGACTGCCAGGCTGCAGAGACATACTGTAAGCTTGTTTGACTCAAATCAGCTCAGGGACTGACACTGTTTCAGTATATCAGCTCAGAGGCTCAGCTTGTTTGATCAATCCAGTTCCAGGACTGGCAGTTTGTCTGATTCACTCAAGTCAGAGGCTACATGGAAGTTTATTATGCAGCCTCTCACCTCCAGTTTAACCGACCCAAGCGATTAGTGAGAAAGCTAGATCTAGAGTCATTAGTTTGTGATACACAGTGTTCTTACAATAATACTCCAGTGTGTACTGATCCTGGCCAGGAATTGTGGTAATGCTACTACCTGGGGATTTACTGGAGTCTACGATTTCAGACATCAAAGAAGTAATCAGAACATTACTTATGTGCTAGGTGGGAGTAATACACATCAATTGCAATTCAATCAAAACATAGAGATAAACCTAAGTGGCTACTCAGCTACATAAAACAACTACATTCCACATGTACACTCCTGTGCAAAAATGGGCCGAAGCAGAATGTTGTGTAATTTGGGTTTGGCCCATTTTTTGCCCAGGAGTGTGCCATACAACATCAAGAGCCAAAACAATACAAATGATACAGAGCAGAAGATGCATAAAATGCGAGAGAGATCTGGCTACCGATGCTAATCATGCAGTACTAAGTGGGAGCTCTGACTACAAAGTGATTCTCCCATAAGAACAATACACAGTCTGTGTGCTAATCATACCCTGTGTGGGTGCCCTGGCTTCAGAGCGTCCATCCAATAAGGCTACACATCTGCTAACCACACCACAATATGTGGGAGCTCTGATTGTATGATATTCCCCAGGTTACCTTGTCGACTCTTCTGTAATTCCCAAACCAGCGTATAGTTATGCCCTTTAAGTATACCAATAAATAGACCAATTATTGACCAGCTGTTACAACTGTGATTTTCCTGATGACATGACAATGGATCAACAGACAGCCAGATCACAAGGCTAACGTTAGGTCAGCTAAAATTTTAACGAGGGTGACAGAACCTTCTTCTACGAAGGCAAGATATCCCTAAATTTCCATATCTTTAAAATTATATGATATATTGTTTAAAAACAGGGACCACTGTACCAGTTGCATTGAGACCATTGAAAGGAGACTAAATGCACACAAATTGCATTTACATTAAACAATACAAGGGTTCTGTATGGACTTTGTGTGAGGTGGGATAGGGAGGAAATGAGCACGAGGGACAGAGCAAAGGATGGGTTTATGAACAGCAACTACAGAGAAACCTGCCTGTGGACAGCTTCTAGCTCAGTGGGGGTTGAGGTGGATGCACTAGGTATGACAGTGTGTCTGTGCGTCCGGCCTTGTTGGAGCTGACTGGACAGTAACCCGTTGAGATGAAACAAAGGAGTCCAGTGGGTCCAGCAGCCCACAATAGAACACAATACAAAAACTCCTGACTTAACATCCGAGTTACATTCAAGCGACTAGGTCATTAAGCGAAATGGTCGATAAACGAGGAGCCACCCCTTACCAATATTTCAAGCTCCAACTTGATAACTTAATTGCACAACTTTTGCATATTACAGAACATAAAAATACAACCAGCAAAAATTATAAAAACGATGTACCAAAAAAATTACAGTTATAAAAAAGAAATTAAGAGTAACATTTAAATTATCTTGTTTATGATCTTCATTTTCATTTCAAGATCGATAACCTTCCTTCGCCTTTTAGCACTTCCTCCAGGTGAAATGATGCTCTTCCTTCTCTCCGATATGTTAAGGTGTAAATGAGGTGCCCATAAAGGCTAACTCACACCTCTAGGGTCGTGGGCTGGAATACTGCCCCCCCCCCCCCCCCCCACCGACTACTTTGTTTTCCTCCTGTAGTAAAATAATATTTTTTAGAAAAATAGAGCCTTTTTCAAGGTTCTCCCAAATATAATATAAATCAGTGGAGCTGCTTTTTGGAGTCTGTTAGACCTGCATTACGTATCACTATTAAAATGTCACAGTGAATTAAGCCATGTATCCTGAAAATGTAATTAGGATCTCAGACTGCCCAGTGCCTTGTGGGAGATGAAACGTGGCACCACTGTGGTCAAAAAGCGCAATACTGGACGGAAATTGTGCCAGAGATCCGGTCAGTAATGTAAGAAAATCAAAAGGGCTGGGGTTGGGGGCATTTTTCATCACCATTATCATTTCTGCTTATAAGGAATGCAGCTTTGCTCTTCTTTGACCTTAATACATTAAGTTGCCCTGATGTTGTCATACTCATCCCAACACTTTACTATACTTACAATGGTATTAATATTACAAAAAAACTATATTACAATTATGTTACATTACTGGAACACTACATTTGACTGTTTACAGTGACAGAGGGAAATTCCTGAATTACATGGAAGTCAAACAATCCTTTGTTATGACTTAAATGGAGAAAGCCATTAAATTCCATTAATAGTTGACCCATACAGTATATCTCTATAAGTGGGATGTGAGAATGGCAGCCATCATGATGTAAACCATACACCAAATTCCATCTCGTTAAAGCCTACACCATATGTTCATGTTATAATAAAAATAATGGCTGATCCACTGGAATGAATTTTTGATGAATGCTTTGATTGTTGCGAGGCACTCATCTATTTTATTTCAGAGACTAAGCTTTTTTGTCTTCCCTGTCAACTCTACCAATCACAATGACATCACTGTACAGCTCCTTATAGGCACTCCCATGACGTTCTTGGTGCTACCTTTCAGATCAGTTAATGAAACTGCACCTACTTCCACTGAGTCGCCCATCAAGACCCCAGAATCGTTTCTTATGCATGGTTCCAAGACAGTCGAACTAGCTACCCATCTACACTACATCCGGTCAGCAGAGTCCAAAAGACCTCTCAAGAGCTTTTCTGGGAACATCTCATCTGAACAATGGCTTGCTTTGTCTTCACTTGCTATCCCAATGCTAACTTGCCCTTGTTACTGATCTCATTGGAAGCTCAGCCATGCATCATTTGCATTATCAGTCTTACCTGTATATTATTCTGGACAATGAAATACACCCTGTCCCACCACAATAACTTGGTCACTGACCTTCTGTATCATTAGCAAGTGCTAAAAATGTTAATGTCAGCTTTTGAGTAAATGCTCATATTCAGCAGCATTACAGTGGTTCTAGGGTATGTCTACTGTAAAGTCCTTAAATGACTAACAGAGCATTTTTCAAAGGAAAGTGTAGTTTGAGATTAGATTTGATAGAAGTCAGTCAACACTTATCACTAATGCAGCTACTGTGACCTGAAGTAATCTTACCAAACAATTTATCTCAACTATACTGCTCCTACAGTTGCAAAAGCAATCTTATCTAACAATTTATCTCAACTCACCTGCTACTGCCATTGTATAATAAGACCACAGTCAATTTGCAGAAATGCACACAAAAAAAAAAACTCTGCACCTTTTTTTTCTTTTAGTTCACACAAGCATTCGACGTTCTATGAAATCAGGAGGAATGGACACAGATGTTCTTTAGGAAGATTGCTTACAGCTATAACTGTGCATATATGCAGTATATATAATGTTCTGTAGTTTGTATTCGGAGCAGGAAATCCATACTATGACTGGTTTCCGTGATTGAAAAAAAAAAAACTTACTGAAATGATGCTTTTCACAGTTGCCACCCGTAACCAATCTCATTCTGATAGTGGAAATGAATCCAGTGAAGAATGTTAATAGCTGAAAACTATTTCATGAAAAAAATCTATTATTGCCTAATCCACTAAATAGAACTCCAGTTTTTTTCACCATATTGCACAAAAAATTCTGTTGGAAGGAAGGGGAAAGCAGGTGTGAGAAATGCTTTTAATATTTAGATATGGGGCTCAAATGCGACCATGAGTTTTGCTAAATGCATTTTGAAATAGATTCCACTGGGAGATAAGGTTTTTTGAGCTGAGGCCAACATCTTTACTATTTGTACTGATGGACAATTTCAGTCAGTGACATTTATTGAACAAATACCTAAAAGATGCAGAGCTCTTTTTTTTCATTTTTGGAAGGAGAGAGCATGTATCATTAACACAAAGAGCATGCCGGCCTCTGTGGATAGATACAGAACCCGTAATTCTGAAATGACCCACGGTACTGCATTTTCTGTAAAGCTAGGAAACAACAGCAAAGGCATAGATGACATTTTCAGTGGGGCTAGCTATTACTCATTTAATCAGCCATTTGTGCAGTCAGAGGAATAGCGTCCGCAAGCAGGAATCAACAAACAAAATGTCACAGCCACTAAATACACTCAATACAGAGGTTTGGAGATGCATTTTACACTTGTGCTTCCAACACAGGGTATTATTTTTTTCCTTCCCTGTAGGTCTGTGTGTGTGTGTGTGTGTGTGTGTGTGAGAGAGAGAGAGACAGTTTTTCCGGTCCCCACAAAAATCAAACAAGTAAAAATTCCAAAAACTCTCGTATTAATTAGTTAAGGTTAAGGCTGGGTAGGGGTAAAAGTTGTTATGTTGTGATTAGAGTTTTACCCATAGAAATGAATGGAGAGTCCCCATAAAGATAAAAATACAAACCTGTGTGTGTGTGTGTGTGTGTGTGTGTGTGTACTTCTGTCTTAGAAACTTTGAGCCTGGAAGCAGCCTGCCTCGCAGTGTAGCCTTCTGCCAGCAGAACCAGGATTAAACCAGGATATAAAAATGCAGATTTTTTTTTTTAAATATAGAGTGGTCTTTTAATTTTTTTCCAGAGCTGTAGATATAGCCATCAGCAAAAGTTCCTATGCCAGTGATTTACTGCTGTCAGGACAGAAACACTCGTGGAGACAGGAGAGTCACCTTTCCCTGGACACGGGGTATTGATTCAAGCCCAGGCAAACAAGGGCAGCAAACGGGCAAACTTAGGTTGGGCTGTGGGTGAAGCAGCTCCAGCTACAAACAGCGCCTGGCAGAGGAGGGCAGCGGAAGCAAGGAGCCTGAGAAGGCTGGTGAGCTGGGACAGGAACTGGACGGAAGGACGCAGAGGTCCCTGGGCAGAGCAAACTGGCACAGCAGGCTGGAACAGGCGGAGGCTCAACTGGGCTGGGCTAAGGCTGCGGGGGGGAGAAGAGAGGGTGAGACGCTCCATATGCTGACAGCACAACACCACATGACATAACAATACCTCATGACATGCAGAGGAAGAGCGCCCTCTCTTAACGGCTCGGACAGAAGTGTGGCTTATCAGCCCCTTACCTGTTGGCTGGCTTGTGGTGTGGCCGTGACAGGACCTCTCCCCAATGGCCGCCTCCCGGAGGCCGCGGTGAGCATCGGGGGCAATCCAGGTGATCGCGGTGGATGTGGCTCACCAAATCAGGGTTCAGGACAACTGCGGCGGGCACCCAGGCACGTTCCTCTGGCCCGTACCCCTCCCAGTCAGTGAAGTACTGCAGTTCCCCGCCCCGCCGGCGGGAATCAAGCAGGGCACGGACATAGTAGGCGTCCTCGTCATCCATGGGGTGTTACGAGCCCCAATCTAGGGCTGGGACATAGTAGAATGAAAGGGAAAGGGGAAGTGGAGTGAAGGAAAGACAGGGGGTGATAGACAAGGGAACACAAGTGGACAAAGGGATATTTTTTTTATTGACACACCACAGACACAGAACAAGTAAACTCGGTGCAAAAGGACTCAGGAGTCAAGGCCAAAACAATAAACAAAACCCAGCCTCCAAACGCAACCCACAGCTAAACTTACCTAACTGCAAAGAGAACAAAACCAAACAACAAATTCTATACCTAACTCCCTATCCAAACAACAGCATACAACACATGTTCACAAAACAAAAAATGGCAGTCACTCCCTACGCACCTGAAACACAGAACAGCACATACACGCATCAAAGCGAAAAGTCCAAGGGGCGCGCAAAGACGCAAACCAGAAACCGAGCGAGAGTTCGAAACCAAATAGCAAAATCAGCCAAAGCAAACGTACAGAAAAGGGCAAAGTGAAAATCAATAAACATTAATACCAAGCCGAGAAAAGCAAACCAACAACAATAAGCAATGAGCAGGTTTCTTGCTGGTGGCTTTTCAACTCTTGGAAACTGAAGTGACGAGTGGCGCATACGATGAATCGTGGGTGGGTTCTGGACATGGAGATGGAACGAACGACAAATGGAGGAATTAAAAAGAGAAGATGGGGAGCTGTAGGTGGAGCTGAAACCAAAACATGAAAACTATCAGCAGCACTTAACAGGGTGGAGTAGGCATGGTGAGGTCACAGGCATGGTGAGGTCACAGGCTGGGTGAGCCACACTATAGCGGACTGACTTGAGGAAGGGTGGGGAAGGTGGGGGAGATGAGTCGGGGCAGCTGCAGATGATATGTGACCGGGCTCACCTGGTAGAGGATGCGGAAGGGTCCATTATAGTGGGGTGCAAGTTTGCGGCAACCCGGGAGATTTAGATTCCTCGTGGACAGCCACACCTACTGGCCTGCTTGCAGAGGAGCGGGGCAGTGCCTGTGGTCTGCCTATGCCTTCTGACCTTGAGAGCAGGACTCCAGCTGGCGCCAAACCTTCCTCCACACCCAGTGGGTTTGCCTGAACCAGTGGTGGAGGGAGTGGTGCTGGGATGTTTCCCTTCAGTCCCTTCAATATTTAAATCTTAATTAAAGAATTCTCTTACCTCTTTAAATGAGGTGCAAGGTGCAATTGTACATTTTGTTTATGGCTTTGTCGGTTGCATATCAGCATCTGAATTGATCCAGTTTTTTATCCTGTCCTCCACATGGCTGGACGCCATGTTTGTGAGGTCAACACCATCTCATCCCATGGATGTAGCAGAGAACAGGTCTGCTTAGCTGAGGACTGAAGGCTAGTCTGCAAATGACTGACGCAAGAGATGACCTATAGACAGTGTGACAACCTGCAAACTGAAGGCAGAACTACATGAAGCTCACAATACATGGTTATTCTTTGCATCCGTGGGGGTTTGGGTAGCTAATTGAGCTAAGATTTACTTCTCTTGTATCAAACTGTGGATTTTTGTTTCCTCTCCTCCATTGTCTTCTGGCTTTTATTTAATATTAATTTACCCTGTTGTTACCTCATACTATGGTGAAATCACCATTTAGTTTTTTTGTTAAGAGCTCTGATGCAAGCTTGCTGTGAAAGCCGCTATCAAAAGTGAAGAGAAGTGGAATTTAATTGAATATGTAAGGACACTTTGTATTCTGCTTATGAAATTGGACAAAATTATACCCCTTGGTGTACTTGGCTTGTGATATTTACAAAAATAATGTTTTCCAGAGAAAAGGGGGAGTTTGTAGACATGTGCCTGTTATTACCTTTGAGTATTTCTTTGGGAAACAGTTAACTATACATATTTTTGCACCAGTTATTCATACTTTATAGGTTGACTGAAATGTTTGCCTTGTGGTGAGCATTATCCTAAGCATGGAATGTGTCCTTACAATTAAGTGTGAGGGGTTACAGTAAATTAAAATTCTAAATTTTGCTGCAATTTCACTGGCTAAATCTACTGCAACCCTAAAGTGTGAAATGTAACACATGAAGAAAATGCATTTGTTTTTTTGCAATCAATGTGTTGGCTTAATGTTATGCATGACTTGTACATCAACAAAAGCATTTGATGAATAAGTTATTTTTTTTGCTTCTTCAAAATGTACTATGTTTTGCACTTTGAAGGCAGCTGCTTTTCCCAAAAGGGGACTGCTCCAGATCATTGAAGGGAAATATACATTGTATGGACAAAAGTACCAGGACACACCTCTTAATCATTGAATTCTGGCATTTCATTCAGACCCATTGCCACAGGTGTATAAAACCAAGCACCTAGCTATGCAGTCAGGTTTACAAACATTTGTGACAGAATGGGTCATTCTGAATAACTCCGTGAGTTCAAGCATCGTGCTGTCATAGGATGCCACAGTCAGCTTGTGAAATTTACTCCCTGCTAGATATTCTGTAGTCAACAGTAAGTGGTATTACTACTAAGTGGAAGCGTTTAAGAACATCAGAAACAGACCAGGTAAAGTAACAGAGCGGGATCACCGAGTGCTGAGGTGCATGGTGCGTAAAAGTCACCAACTCTCTGTTGACTCAATAACTGCAGAGTACCAAAATTCCTCTGGCATTAACCCCAGCATAAAGACCATGCACCGGGAGCTTCATGGAAAGAGCTTGCATGGCTGAGCAGCTGCATGAAAGCCTCACATCACCGAGCATAATGGCAAGTGTCAGACGGAGTGGTATAAAGCAGGCCGTCACTGGACTTTGGAGCAGTGGAAACGTGTTCTGTGGAGTGACAAATCTCGCTTCTCTGGCTGGAAATCTGATGGATGAGTCTGGGTTTGGTGGATGCCAGGAGAACTTCATCTGTCTGACAGCATTGTGGAAACTATAAAGTTTGGTGCAGGATGGATAATGTTATGGGATTGTTTTTCAGGAGTTGGGCTAACTGCCTTAATTCCAGTGAAGGCAACCCTTACGAAGCAAGATCCATAAAGGCATGGTTGGGTGAGTTTGGTGTGGAAGAACCTGACTGGCCTCCACAGAGCCCTAACCTCAACCCTATCAAAAACCTTTGGGATGAACTAAATCTGAGATTACAAGCTCGGCCTTCACATCCAACATCAGTACCTGACCTCACATATGCTCTTCTTGATGAGTGGGCAAAAATGACCACAGACACACTCCAAAATCTTAGGGAAACCTTTACAGAAGAGTGGCAGCTGTTATAGCTGCAAAGGGCGGACCAACTCCATAATGATGCCTATGGATTTAGAATGGGACGTCATAATAATTCCTGTAGGTGTAATGGCCAGGTGTCCCAGTACTTTTGTGCATATAGGGTATATCAGACTAATTAAGGTTTAGTAGTTTTTCAGCTAGCAATTTATTAATTTGTTGCTGCCACAAATCATAGAAATATTAATACATCAATAAGTCAAAAACTTTATGGTCACATGGTGTCAAGCCCATTTGTAGACCACTTTGTGGTTCAGTTTTATTTTGACAGACCCCTGATTAAAATCTCAGAGCTAACCAACACAAAACCTTCCCCCTTGCACATGTAACGTTACACTTGTTTAAAAACTCAACGTGTAGTCCAGCAACCTACAGTATATAAATTTAGAAGTTCAATTTGTTCCATTAACACTAACACAATATAATGTTGACCTAGCTGTCCTACATGATGAAAAATGATAAGCTTGGGAAAATGACCTGATATATATTATTCTCCATGGCCTGGAGCAAAGTCCGATAACCGCGAACATTCAAAACAATAGGAAAGTACCAAACACTGTTTTTACCTTTTCTTTTGCAAAAGTTTGTATTACATAAAACACAGCAGGAATCAATATAGAAAATTTTACTTCGTATAAGTTTTAGCTATAGAAAAGGACATATGCCTTCAGGAGAGAAAACAAGAAATTAATGATGATCCAAGACTTAAACTGTAATGTATAATAAGCATTGCTATTACAGAGAACTTGCTTGCTATCAGCATAAATATGTATAAATTTTATTTTATTGCTCCTAAAACCCATTCGAACATTAGAAAACTTGAAAGCAAGACCTAAGTGAACACATTATTTTCAATTTATGAATATTCCAAGATTTAAAAGTCCATAAATTAATCATGTTTTAAGTTTTTCATTTCATATCCAATTAAAATTGAACATAAACACTGAGCACTCATTTTCTTGATCTTTTAAATACATAACTTCTATGTCTAAACTTGCATGAAATCCTATCAGAATTAATTGTACTAAAAGGGCTGAATTAGCATAATATAAAGCTGTTTATATTAATGAAAAATGTTTTTGTCAATTCAGATAAGTTCCATAATGAAATCTGGAAGCAAGACATTCGATGAAAATGATTTTATCGAGGGATACTCTAAATATTCTGTGGAGAACCTGCCTTTTAAAAGTAGGTAATAGACTTTTCAATTGTTTATGATCCTGATTTGAAGCCTGCAAGCTATTGCAGACTAGTGTCGTGCAATATTGTACTTTGAGCTTATTGTATCATATTGATTATACATGTATAAAATTGATACATTGTGATAAAGTGATAAATTGACTCTTTGTGCCATTATGTCTAATCATGACATCATAATTTATGTGACCTCTTCCCAATCTGATTTTCAATTCAGTTTTTCAGTTGTTTGAATCCCAGTTCTCTTAAATCCCCAATTCAGCATTTCAGCTGAGAAGGTGTCTGAGGAAAGGAAATCTTTTTAAAGTTCAAAATTGATGCAGCAGTAGTATTTTTATTCCTGGCTCTGACAGTGAAGGGCTGATTATCCCACTGGGCTCTGGACGGTACCACTATTACTGGGAGCAATTTGGTGACAAGCTGTGACAAGGAAGAAAATGTTTGGTTGTGGGAGGTCCTTAATGTATAATTCCACTGAGGACATATATGAATATTTTATAAAGAGCATTGCAAACATTATAATACAGAATACTGATTTTAGGATCAAGATTGAAGTTGTCAGGCTAGGAAATTGCAAATACCACTATTAAATTGATGCATTTAAGGTGTTTTAAGGCCCCCTCCTTCTTAGTTTCAATATGTGTTTTTTTTTTGCAAGAAATCCTGGCCTTTTCACATTTGCTAGTGCTGAGAGGAATTGAAAAATATGAATGAGACACCACTTGGCGCAACAAAGTAGCAGATCAGAGCCTAGAGTGTGATGTCAAAGGCAGCAATGCATTCATTGCGATATGCAGCAGCAGATGATAATTAGCACCATTCAGCTGTGGGGGCAGGAGATTACACCTAGCAGCACGACTCTGACACGGGATCTTCCACAGGCCCGTCGGCTGGCTGCTGCTTTCTGGAAGCCAGCAGTGAGAGTTTTGCTACATCTGCGATCTGCACCACCTCTTCTGCTGGGTGCTGTGCAACCTGTGGAGCATAATTTATCATGACATAGAGTATATTGATAGCCTCTTTGACAAAAGCCTTGTAAGTATTATCCCTTGTGCAGCTACAGAGACATGCCACATCCACTACAGTCTTTTTTCATTATTAAAATTGGGAGGCATGGAACAATGCATTGTGTAATAACCCATTTAATAACTCAACAAAGTGTCAATGAAGACATCCATCTTGGTTGTTTATTACATAATGGACAGTATCACATTTTCACATTAAAAAGTGCAACTCCCGCATTGAGTAATAACCTATGTATATAATTCATTACAAAATGCGGAGAAATTTATTGCATATTGTATTCAAGCTGTTTATTACAAAATATTATTACATATATATATTCATTATATAATGAAGTGAGAATTTGTTACATTTTGTCGAGTTACAATTACATAATACTGTTCTTACGTAATGCGTTGTTACATGGCAATTAAACAGCAATAAAATAATACATTTTGAATTAAAAATATTGATTTGTTTTTATTTTTAAATTTTTTGATTCACTTTTAAAATTTTTTACTTAAGTACCATCTCCCTCTCTGCCACCTAACTTTAAACTATAACATCACGTTACTGTTGCATGCCTAAGGCTGGATTTGTGTGTTTTTTCCTTTGTACAAATTTTTAACCATAATGGATCTTTAAAATTACCGTATTTTCATTCATTTTTAACCTTATTTCTCCTTGATCTCAGCATGCAAAGCAGTTGCGTGGAGAGTGTGAATTTTCAGGAAAAGGAATGAAAGCAGTTTCATGTATATTGCAGTACTCAAAGTACAAAGAGACTTTCGTCATGAAGGTCTCATAGCGGGAATCTGTGAAAGAAGTGAATAAGATCATGAGAGTCTAATGATGCTGTCATCTCCTATGGTAACTACAGTATATAACATGCTTTAAAAAGGCACTGCCTCACAAATAGAAATTAAGAGAACCTTGTGCCACTGACTTACTTTTATTCAATGAGTATGGGGGAAGCAAGACACTACTCTGCTAATATTGACTTTATAATTGACAGTGTCATAGTTAAATATTAATTAATAAAATAGTGGTGGCCTAATGGCTAGAGAAACGCACTTGTAATCGAAACACTGCTGGTTTGAATCCCCAACCAACAAGGTACCACTGAGGTACCCTGAGCGTGGTGCTGTCAGGCACTGCTCCCCGGGCGCTGAATTAGCTGCCCCCTGCTATGTCACGATGTGACATATGGGTCAAATGCAGAGGACACATTTCATTGTTGTGTGCTGTGGTGTGTCAATAATGATCTCTAAAATTCCCCTTAGTGTCTATTTTATTGCAAAAAGGGAAGGTATCCAAATAGATGAAAACATTAAAACAGTTTATTTCCAAAATTTAAAACACAAATGTAGTACATCAGACTCATTAGCTTAGCAAAAGTCATTCCGGCACAAACAGGGCACAGAAGATTTGAATCCAAGTGCTTTAATATGGTCCATTGACCACCATGTATTGCAGTGGTGTAAAAAAATTGTAATATACAATTGTAGGGCACAGTTAAGTTGTTTCATAATGATGGCTACCAGGGCTGGAACATAAGTCTTTTAAGGAGGACACTCAGCAGGAGAGCCGTAGCAGAATTAAGGGCCTTTTGGATCTGATCCATAATGTCCCACATGAGGGCAACAATGCATGTGGGAGCTTTAATTGTCTTCAGCGCTTCTTGAGGTCTTGAGAGGTCAGGGAGTCAGGACAGGGAACATTCTGGAATCGCAGCCTGTAAGACAAGATGAACCAGAACTGACTGCAGAATAAAGACCATTTTCCCTGATGAGGATTCACTTTTTTGCCAGCATGGGTATACTTAGATTGATGACCAGGAGGCCTGGAAAGGATGCTGAGCTCCCTGGAGCTAATGAGGCTACTCCTCAAAGACTAATTTAATGGATAGCAGTTCCCTGTCTCAATGTCATAATTACTCCCCGGAAGAGAAAGGTTTCTTGGAAAAAATGAAGATTGGTGCAACTTGAGTAGCTCACTTTTCCATTGGGACAGAACTGACCCCACACTAGATTCTAAGGAATCTGCTTTGAGGAAGAGGTTGAATGGTCAGTATGTTTCAAAATAGGTCTGCTTAAAAACTTGTTTTGTAACTATTTCTAACTATTTAAAGACCTGATCTGCCATTTCAAGGTGGTTTACTATGGAAATTAATATAAAAAAGTCAGGAGCAAAAGGGCTCTCTTCCACAAATGGAAAATAACTAATGATTTCAAAATAAAGCAGGAGAATCTACGTCTGCAGGTTGAGTTAAAAAATAACATTAGACTCGCTAAGAGGAATGTACAGTAGAAAGGAAGATTGCATTGGTGTCAGGGTCAGCTCCTGTTGTCCCACTCTGTGTCCCTTCCCCGTTTGGCCAGCAGGTGTTGCTGGTCACCCCGTCCCTCGTGTTGTCAGTCTGTGATCCCTTCTGTCCTGTGTTAGAAACCCACCTCCTCTGTTTCTGTATTTGTTCTTAGTGTTTTCATTTGCATGAGTTTTTCTAGTTCCTATGTCTGGTGACTTTTGTATTCTGTTTTGGTTTCTTCTTTTGATCCTTAGTTATGTTTTATTGGGTTTTATTGCTCCCAGTGTTAGATCCTGTGTTTCCTGTTTTCTTGGTTAGTTCTTACTTTCCCTGTTTTAGTTCCTTTGAGTTAATTAGTTTCACCTGTCACCTGTTTTCCCAGTCTTTATTAATTAGCCTCACCTGTCCTGTGTTAGTCTTGTTACCCAGTTTTAGTTTCAGTATTTAAGTCCCTGCTTCTGTTCTGTTCCCCAGTGGATCATTGATTTTGGACGTTCTGTCGATTGTGATGGTTAATGTTTGTGATTATCCTGCGAAGTTAGATGTTTGTGCTGCTTACCTGCCCTGTTTTTGTAACAAGTCTTTGTTTTTCCCCTTTGCTTTTGAGCCCTCAAGGTCCTTTTGGTTTTTGTAGTGTTCTTAGTATTTTATGTTTTGTTTAATAAATCTCACTTTGTCCATTGGGTCGTCAGCATCTTCTGTTCCCTGCCTGCACGATGCCACGCCCTTGTACCCGAACTACCTGAGTCCATGACAATTGGAGGCTAAGGATGACATTAAAAGTTTCTTCCAATATTTTAACTCCTAAAGAGTACTAAAAGCTGAAATCACTAATGTGCAGGATAGTAAGGGCCTTATAACTGAAAATGTTCACAGTAGAAGACACACGTAACTTACCATTATTTAGTACAAATATAGCATCATCTATGACCAATATATGTATAACTGAGGCTGATGTGGTACGAAGCCTAGCTAAGCCAGGGCCCTGATGGCATCTTACTTATAGTTATAAAAGAGATGGGGGATATTATTAGTCAACCTTTAACTTTACCATTTCAGAAATCCTTATCTTCTGGTGTGGTACCTTCTGACTGGAAGCATGCTAATATAATGCCCATATTCAAAAAAGGGGATAAAAGTAATCCTGCAAACTATAGGCCAATCAGTTTAACTTGCATAACTGGAAAAGTAATGGAAGCTATAAAAAGTGAAAATGGTAGATTACCTGGATTCAAATAACATTCTGTGGGATAGCCAACATAAATTTAGGAGAGGTAGATCATGTTTAACTAATCTACTTTAGTTCTTTGAGGAAGCTACTTGAGAAATTGATCACAAAAAGGCATATGATGTGATCTACCTAGATTTCCTTTGATGTTGTTCCCCAGAAATGGCTCATGCTTAACCTCAAAGCTGCAGGGATTTTAGGAACTGGAAATGCTTGGATCGAAAACTGGTTAACAGACAGGAAGCGAGTAGTTATTAGAGACACAATGTCACAGTGGGCCTGCGTTCATAGTGGGGTACCGCAAGGTTAAATTTTAGGACCACTATTGTTCCTAATTTACATTAATGATATTGACACCAATACATTCAGTAAACTGGTTAAATTTGCAGACAACACCAAGGTGGCAGTGTAACAGATACTGTAATAGCAGAACAGAGGCTACAACGAGATCTTGATTTAATCAGCGACTGGGCTGATACCTGGCAGATGAAATTTAACATAGACAAATGTAATCCACGCAGGGAGCATAAATATGAAGTACAGATATTTTATGGGTTCCACTGAAGTAAAGGTAGCTGATTATGAGAAAGACCTCAGTATGTATGTTGATGCTTCCATGTCCCACTCTCGTCAGTGTGGGGGAGCAATAAAAAAAGGCCAATAGGATGTTGGGTTACATCTCTATGTGTGGAATTTAAGTCAAGGGAGGTGATGCTACGATTATACAATTCCTTGGTAAGACCCCACCTAGAATATTGTGTGCAGGTTTGGTCACCATACCTTAAAAAGGACATTGCTGCCTTGGAAAGGGTTCAACATAGGGCTACAAGAATGATTCCTGGTCTTAGAGGAATGTCTTATGAGGAGAGGTTAGCTGAGCTGAATCTGTTCAGCCTCGCACAAAGGAGATTAAGGGGGACATGATCCAGGTATATAAGATTCTAACAGGTGTGGATGCTGTTCAGCCAAATGGCTACTTTAATATTAGTCTAAATACTAGAACATGTGGCCTTAGGTGGAAATCAGCGGGAGAACATTTTGAAATGGATTTGAGAAAGCACTTCTTTACACAGCGTGTAGTTAGAGTATGGAATAGTCTCCCTGCTAGTGTAGCGGAAGCTAAAACCCTGGGTTCCTTTAAATCAGAGCTAGATAAGATTTTAACTCTGAGCTATTAGTTAAGTTCTCCCCAAATGAGCTAGATGAGCCGAATGGCCTCTTCTCGTTTGTAAATGTCTTATGGTCTTATTTCTTTCTAACTAATCCTGTGGGAACTCTGTTAAACTGTTGTGTGAGTGGTGCCACAATAGGAATCAATGGGGGCAGTGGTGGCTTGATGGTTAGGGAAGCGCACTTGTAATCGAAAGATTGCAGGTTTGAATCCCTGACCAACAAGGCACCACTGAGGTACCCTGAGCAAGGTCCCATCCCCAAGCACTGCTCCCCGGGCGCTGAATTAGCTGCCCCCTGCTATGTCACGAAAGTCACATATGGGTCAAATGCAGAGGACACATTTCGTTGTTGCGCACTGTGTGTTGACAATGACCACTGATCACCTAATTCTAATCAAGTTCCATAAAAATCTGGTAAAAGCTGAGAATCTCTGTATCTTCTTAACATTTTGATGTATTGGTCATTCCCTTCCATCTCCCACCTGTGACTGAACCATTTTTATCCCTTGGGCATAAAACCAAGGAGCTGGGTTTCAGTCTTGTGAAATTGAAGGAACTGTTAGGGAGGAGCTTTTACAATACAAGGAGAACATGAGTCATGTAGTTTTGATAACCAATTCAATATATCACGGTATCCTCAATATAAACAATGGAAGGTACTCCAACAGAACCTTATCAATGAAGTCCTGAAACACCAAAGGTGCAATGATAAGACCCAAGGGCAGTGGTTCCCAAACTTTCTCTGCAGGGCCCCCTTTTCTAGATAGGAACATTATTGAGCCCCCTCCCCCTCCCCATTCAAACTACATAGGTTCAGATTCAAACTTTATTTGAAATACAACTCCCTTTTCTAATTGAGTGAAACAAATGCAATTACAAAATACAAATGGTGCAATTTCATCACTGTGGGAGAAAAAAGAGCAATCAATTAAAAATAAAAGTCCTGCATAAGTTTGAAATTATGCAAATGCAGATTTAACATTCCTGTTAATATTCATTAGATTACACAAATTAAAGTTTGTCGATTACCGCATTTTGTTTTTAATGATAACCTCAGGTTTAAGCCTATACTATAGCACAAAACAACACTAAATCATACCCATTAATTGATAGTCTCCCTGCACTTCATGTAGAAAATTTTAAACCTCGTTGTTCATGATATGGTTAGATTTTTTTGACCGGCGCTGCAAAACGTCGTCACGCGTCACCATGTCACATGGTACAAAAACCTTGCAAGAGCAAGACGACTTAAGACAGATGGTACAGCACCTCTCAGCCGGCTGAACAAACTGGAACAGCCTCCGTGACGACACAACTTTGCCCTTATTGGCTGAAGAACGTGACGTTTGTATCCCAGGAAGTTCCGATGCGTTATTTGCTATTTCTCCCAAATATCACGTAAAGCAGTGAGAACTGGTTTTCAATTAATTTACTTGGTAAAATAAAGTTTAAATGAATTACATTAATGCTCTAATAGTACACGTAAGGTAGTGGTTTATATATTGTTAGTTACTGTAATGTTGCGTTGCTTTATTTGTTTAATCGTCCAGTCTGTGAAGAGATTATTTTGCCCCTGAGGCTGTTCCATTGGTGCGGCCCCTGCGCAATACCTCTGCGCCCCCCTAGGGGGGCGTGCCCCCCAGTTTGGGAACCACTGCCCTAGGGCATCACCATTTACTAATAGTGGCTGTTGTTGCTATGGTCTTCCACTCATCTGCTTCCCAAATCTGTACCCTGCATCAATATTCTGGTGTGGGGGAGTGTTGGTGATGGTGTGTGGGCAGAAATGAAGCATGTAAGGGAGAATTTTAACAGTTCATCTATTTAAGCTTTTCCTGCATTGATTATTCAGATTAGTGTGGCTCAGTTCTGTTGAGTAATATTTTTAGTCACCTTCCTGACTTTTGTTGGCCAAAAGTGATTTGAGATAATATCGATTGCCAATGCAGATATCTGGCGTTATGTATCTATCCTGGTACTGACTCCATTCAGGAGTCCTGTTTGTCAAACATCACTGAAATGTCACACCATCTGAAATCCATGCTCTCGTCCTCAGTTGTGTGATTACAAACCATTGCTAGCAGATATGCGACAGCGGGAATCCAAAGCTGTAAAAGGGTGGACAAGTAGTTAGCAGAATCAAGCGGTAAGGAAAGGGGCTTTCGGGACTGAAATGTTATTTGCTGAGCAGCATGCTGTCAAACTATTCCGGGAAAATTTAACTGCACATCCATTTCACTCTTGGAGTCTTGGCCTAGAGTGCTTGACTCCCTTAAACACAATGCCGCAGCACTATAGTTGTCCACCTAGTTAATGTGAAATGCTTTGTTTGTGGGCCAAAAATACTTGCAGTCCTTTTATGATCCTACTCATTGTTATTCAAAAAGGAAATAAAAATTTCTTTAAATTTATATATTCTATTAATGCTGCTAATAATAATAACACAGGGCATCATTGTGGCTCGTGGGAGTTTTACGTACACAAAAATGTACGCAGAATGAAAAATGATTGGTTCAGAGAGATAATCAATCAGATTGTAGAGAAGCTGGGTCCAAGTAACTATAGAAGAGGTGGGACCAAGACGTCTGATTGGTAGGTTCTTCTAGTTGCTTGGACCCACCTCATCTACAATCTGATTGGTTATCTCTCTGAACCAGTTATTTTTTGTTCTGCCCTCAGAACATTTTTGTGTATTAGATTAGATTAGATTAGATTAGATTCAACTTTATTGTCATTACACATGTACAAGTACAAGGCAACGAAATGCAGTTTAGGTCTAACCAGGAGTGCAATAAGCTGTAAGTGCAGGATAAGGTATAAGTAGCTTGTAAAGCTTACAAAGCTTTCCAGTCCTTCAGGGGGTTCCTGCCGGACAGCACAGTCTTCTTAACTTTCCCAGGATGGAAGCTGCTGGTCCACTTTTTCTCTAATGGCATCTCTAAATCGCCTGTGTGATTGTGTGCAGGGGCGCCAGCAGAATTCTCGTTCATGGTACGCAAAGCATTGATGCGCACTGAAGGGCCTGTGGTTATGAGTCTAACAAAAATATTTCTATGCTATTCAGGGCGTGGAGAGCGACTCAGCGGGCTAAGTCTCTGTGCCGGTGATTAGAAGATTGCCAGTTTGAGCCCTGGCCTTTGCAGAGCAGGAACATGCCAGGGGCCCTTGAGCAGGGGCCCTAACCCCCAGGTCAGTGGCCTTCACATTAGCTGACCCTGCACTGTGACACCCAAGCTATGGAGAGCAAGATGGGGTCCGCAAGGAGAAGTGTTCCAATGTATTTATACTTGTGGAAATGTCAAATAAAGCCTGTTTGTTGTGTTTTGTTAGTGATTTGCAGGCAGCATAGTTAAAATTTAAGCATATAAAGCAGGTCTGGCATCCTTTTCTTTTTTAATAGTAGTGAAGGAGTCAGGTTCAATTATAAACATGTTTTCTTAATTTTTTTAGATCTACAATGGAATTTTAGAGCATTGATAAAAATGATTTAACAGGTTAATGGGTTTCAGGAATAAAGTTGTAATATTATGGATATAGCCTAATGTAGAAATATTTTGAGATTTAAGCATGAAATAATTCAAGAATAAATGGTTTTGGTTATGATTAAAGCAGGGCGTAGGAGGCTCACGGGTCGAGTTTGCCGTTGTGCTGCAGCAACAGTGATTTTACAGAACAACAAGCCCAGAGTTTTTTTATATTAATCAGACTTAATTGGCAGCCGTGCCCATGTTGTGCTCCCATTAGGACAGGCAGTGTGCGGATTTGACGCACAGGTATCCTGTCCAGTGTGTTCCTAGCCTTGTGCCTGGATAGACTCCAGGTTTCCTGTGACGCTGATCAGGATAAGTAGTTGGGAAGTGGATGGATGCCGATCAGCGCTGTTTTTTGCCTGAGCTTCAATCACTGCGGGAAAAAATGCACGATAAAGACGTGGAAATAAACAGCACAAATCCGGTACCATAACCTTCACTGTAACTTTACAGCAAGACATGCCAAATTACCAGTACATGACTTGTGGCATCATTGTCATGATTATTGGTGTTTTGGGAAATGTTTTTTGTTGTCTTATAGATTGACCGTGCACATCGTTGTGGAGCAGGAGCATTGACTGAAGGACTGGAAAGTAAAAGGAGGCTTTTCAATACTTCAGGCATCTACATTATTTCAGATGGCCGTTCATGTGTCTAAGATACATCTTCAGAAAGGCAAATATACAAACAGTTTTTGCCATTTGCATTGTTTCCCCAGCTTTTTGTTATCTGTGACATTTATGGCAATTTCCCTGCAATCAAAGAGATTTCAATCCAGATCCTTCCTAAAACAGAAAGGTCAACCTGTCTTTGAGGAATCATATCAAAAATTCTGGTGATATCTTGATTCTTTTTTATTTTTTCCCCCTCCTTGAACAACCTGCTTTGTATAAGAAATGAGTTTGTGAACATTTCAGTTGTTTACGTCATCCGACATGATGACAGTCTGAAAGATGTAAACCTGGATTTGTTACTCACACTGCATTTTACGATATTTCTTTAAAGAAGTCTATCCCAACTTTATTCAGATTTACTCTCCTTCCAGCGTATTATTTCCACTGGTACGAAATGATATTCTGTATCTCACTCTAAATGAGAAATATTAAGGAACTTCATATACTTGCAAGCCACTGCATCCAAAATAAAGACTGAGCCTAAATATTTTAAATAAAGAAAATTGAACAGGAAAACACTATGGATCGATACACCTTCCTTCTGAACGTGCATTTAGGTTTTCATGTTATTAAATATTTTTAAGCTCTAATTTTCTAAACTTTCATCTTATATATTTTAACATACAGCTGTGGGGAAAAAAAATGAATGACCACATCACAAGTTTTTGTTTCACTTATTTCTCAATTTATGGGTGTGCATCTGTGAATAATACATTTTCTTTTTTGCACACTGCAGCCTGATACTTCACTGTTTCTCATTAACGAAGGGCTTTGTCCTTGCTTTCTAGGAGCCTTATACAAACTATCCTAGCAGTGCACTTCACACCTGCACCTAATGTTTCCCATTCCTTTTGATGGTCACTTGATGTCTTCCTATGATTCATGAGAAACTGCAGGATAACTCAGCAGTCATCTCTGGCATCAGAAAGTTTGTTCTGCCCTTTACCTGGCTGGTTTCTGGTCGTTCCCAGTGCCTCCTGCTTCACCTTATTCTTGCGTACTGCTGTCTTAGAAACCTTGAGCCTGGAAGCAAACTGCTGCTCAGTGTAACCTTCTGCCAGCAGAACCACGATTAAACCAGGATTAAACCAAGATGCAGATGTGTCTTTCTTTTTTTCATGGCTGTATAATTCTTAACTAAAGATTAGGATACCACATGTAGTGCTTAAAGCCAAAATACTGAGACCATTGGCTGTTAGATGGAGACATCCATTAAGTCTAATCGATTAATAAACAGCTAGATGGACTGTGAGGTGAGAATATGGATACATGCATTTTCCCCCGTAGCATAGTCAGCATATGGAGTAGGGCTGAGAAGCAGGTCATCTGTGCTCATGTAAGTGCGCCGCTGAGCTGTCAGAAGACCAGTCATCAGAAAGGATGCAGTGGTCAGAGTGAGTTACCGACATGCTAACTCCAAGCCTCTGGGACGGACGCTGGAATATCAGCAAGTTCGAGGGTGCAGACACGACAGGCGAAATGGCTTTGTAAGCAAGTGCACGGATGTATCTGCTGCTCTTAAGAGACAGCCAGCGTGATCAGGAACTAAAAAGTTACGGAAAGCTCAATTCCTGCCGCGCCAATAATGCTTGATGTGATTTCCACCTCCCTTCTGATGCACAGATCCTCCTTGGATCCATGAAATCCACAACAGGAATGATAAATGGTAATTAGCAAGTAGCAGAAACCCGTTCTGTAAGTGCTGATTCTTCACACATCCTTTAGAATATGATTTCAGCTTCTTTAACCACACTTCTCCTCACAATTTGTATGACTGTGCCACTGACAATGTTTTTAGAAACAACGAACTTATAATAGCTTATTAATTTGCAACTGTCATACCTACGCTTCTTTCATTCAAATCAAAAGCCGATTTTCAACATACATCTAGAGAGAGCACACTTTCTGTTAGATGAAAGCGATATATATGAAGGTTATCAAAGCAAAAAAAGCGGAACAGCTTTCAAAACAGAGATAAAAGGGATATTTTCATGTCAAAGTGGATGAGAAACAAAGGGTGTGTTGTATTGTTGGGGTGTTACATCGGTTATTGTAGTGTCGTAAAAAGAACTTTTCAAAATTCAGTTTGATGGTAGGCCCATTAGGAGCATAGCCATTGGATCTTGGTCCCTCGATGAGTTTGTGGTTCAGCCGTTCCAAGGTCAGCAGAGTAGCATCACCCAAGGAAGCCGTGTCTGATCTGATCATTGCGCCACTCCCCTGTCCTGGTGTGACATTACATTTGGGTCCTATGCTCAGAACGAATAAGCCACTACAACTCATGCTGACACTAGTTCAGAAACTGAATTACTCAGACATAAAACCTTGTTCCTCCAACAACTTTGTGGGTACGACTCATCAATGACAGTGTCATAGGATATATGCAGTGCAGATTCAGGCTCCATCTCCCACTTACCCAAGGTACAATTGAGTGCCAATGAAGTTTCCTGTGAACTCCAGTAAGTCCTTAACAAGGGTGGCCTTTTCTGATTTGAGCACTTCAGAGAATTGATTTCCACGTTGTCATCAGCCTTTCTGATAGTATTACAACTTCGATACATCTTTTCAGCCTGTTCTTAATGTCATCAGCAAGCATTTCAGTACAAAAAAAATGGTTATCAGGCCAAACCCTTAGCAGCTGCAATATGAATTAAAGACATTTGTGTTTATTCAAGGAATAACACTGTCAATTTACTGCAATAGTCATTTTCTTGTTGATATTTTCTCCATCTTCAAATGTGTGTATTGTCTGTCTTCTGTGTACATATAATATATTACCTTATATATGTAGAAAAGCTACAGGGCTTCCTAACATTTCACAATTATCCTTTTATTATTTTTCATTCAAGGATGGGGAAGCAAATGCAGCTATTGTGACGATAAAATATACCATGTTACCTGTATATCTACACTCCAGGGTGAGAACAAACAAAACGGTCAATTTTTTTTGTATGTGTATTTCAGGGATTATCTTGCTGGAAGGTCAATTTGAACAAGCTGTTTGGCCTTAATGTCTCTATACTTGCTGTAGCTCTCAGTTCCATCTATCTTAATAATGGCCTGTGGACTCATAGATGCAAAATAACCCAGAGTGGCTGCTTATTTCACTGTAGGTGTGAGGTTCCGTGTGAAGTAAGTGCCGTGCTTCTGACGACAAGCAAAACACCGGTGATCACGTACAGAAGGTCTATATGAATTCTGCTGGTTTTCAAAGTTTACGTAAGTACTAATAGCAACAAGTAATTGTTTGTTTGTTGGTGTATCTGAGAGGGACCATTCATATTGATAGCATTGCTGTAAACATGCCAGAGTTTTCATCTATAATCCATAGGCTCTTCTCTTTGTTAAGAGACAAGCACATTCAAAAATAATAACTTTCTCAATACAATAAAATTCAAAACCGTACAATTCAATAAATGCAAAAAAAACAAAAATTGAATCTTCTTCGTATTCAGTACAACTGAAAAACAAATTGATGTGAGACCTCTTAAATGATTTAACATGCCTGTGTTTTTTTCCAAATATATGTAAAAGAAAAATTCACAGGGGCATTTGATCCATCTGAACCAGTGCTGAAATAACTGTATACTGTATGCACAATATAAAACTATTTACACAAACTAACCTACATTAAATAAATTTCCAAAATTTCTCTATATTATTCTCCTAATTGAAGTTCTTACATTCTGTCTGATCAGACAGTATCACATGCTGGCAATTATAAAAAATTATTCTGCCAATTGTAGTCACCATGTTTTTTGCCATCTGAAAATGCTCCTTTCATGCATGACTTTATTTCATAAAGGCCATTTTTACAGAGTGTGTGGGGTAGGGATGGTTTGGAAACACTCTGACACCATAATGCTAGTTTATTTTCTTGATATCCAGCTACAGCCTTTACATTTCCTCCTAGCTGCTTTAGCTGTCTATCTCAATGGATGTGGGAGCTGTTGAGTAAGAGGGGAAACGGCCGGGCAGGTACTCACATTGGCCCATAGCAGGTACTCACAGAGGTACATAGCAGGTACTCACAGAGGCCCATAGCAGGTACTCACAGAGGTACATAGCAGGTACTCACAGAGGCCCATAGCAGGTACTCACAGAGGCCCATAGCACGTACTCACAGAGGCCCATAGCAGGTACTCACAGAGACCCATAGCAGGTACTCACAGAGGCCCATAGCAGGTACTCACAGAGGCCCATAGCAGGTACTCACAGAGGCCCATAGCAGGTACTCACAGAGACCCATAGCAGGTACTCACAGAGGCCCATAGCAGGTACTCACAGAGGCCCATAGCAGGTACTCACCGACACCCATAGCAGGTACTCGGATACACATTTTCCACTCCACTGGTGCCAGTGCTGGCATTGGGGCTGGTGCTCGGCCGGTGCTGAAGTTGGGAACCAGCAAGTGCAGGCCTGCATTTCCACAGACTTGAGAGCCCAGTGGGAACTGGATGACAACACTCCGCCCACCTCTCATGATGACACGGGTGCTTCATCCAGACGAGCAAAGGTTTGGTGCCGGTTAGGAGCCGATTTTGTGGAAAAACGTGGCACTGGTTCCAAATTGGGGATCGGCACTGGCACGGCACCGGCACCTTTGCAGTGGAAAAGGGGAAACAGAGGCCCACAGCAGGTACTCACAGTGGCCTATAACAGGTACTCACAGAGGTCCACAGCAGGTACTCACAGAGGCCCACAGCAGGTACTCACAGAGGCCCATAGCAGGTACTCACAGAGGCCCACAGCAGGTACTCACAGAGGCCCATAACAGGTACTCATACAGGTCCACAGCAGGTACTCATAGAGGTCCACAGCAGGTACTCACAGAGGCCCATAGCAGGTACTCACAGAGGCCCACAGCAGGTACTCACAGAGGCCCATAGCAGGTACTCACAGAGGCCCACAGCAGGTACTCACAGAGGCCCATAGCAGGTACTCACAGAGGCCCACAGCAGGTACTCACAGAGGCCCATAACAGGTACTCATAGAGGTCCACAGCAGGTACTCATAGAGGTCCACAGCAGGTACTCACAGAGACCCATAGCAGGTACTCACAGAGGCCCATAGTGCCAGTGAACACCACGCGCCTTGTGGCCCGTGTCATTCATGGGAAACAATGAGCTGTCCAAGAACACTAAAAGCTTTCATTTTCCCTTTTCTCCATCAGTACTTTCCAATGCTGTGTTGCTGGGTGGTCACTATGCTGGTGGCTTTGACTTTTATAGTAATGGAACAACACTGGAACATTGTACAATTTTTTCCCCCAGAATGTGCATATTTTATGGCATTTATAAATGTGCGGTTCAGAAAGGTACTGCAGATTTCTCCAGATCTAGAGAGGCCAGTAACATTTATCTTCTGGCAATTTTCAGCTTTCATAATGCATTCTGAATATGTGTAGGAAACTTTGGAATCTACTACATAGCTCTTAGCCTTTGCATTAAACTCCAAGCCGCTGATTGATTGATTTATTTAAATTGGACTAAATTGACTTACCAATTCCAGGGTTTTAAATTCCTTTAGGATTTCCTAATTTACATTTTTGATAATTAATGCAAATTCAGTTTATTAAAACATATGTTCTAGTGCCTACCATTGTGTCCATAGGCTGTTAACTCATATGTCTCTGCAGAGTAATTCTTGTCTTTTTTTTGTGAAATATGGTAAGTTTCATTCTTCCATTCTTCTTTGCTTCTCATAACAGCAAATGACAGACCTACCCATAAAAGAAAGCAAAAACAAATAAAATACAACTACACTGAACCTTTATTAAATTGTTTTATTTTCTTTTTTCTTTAATAATTTGGCTCCTCACCTGTGAGAGCAGCAAATGAAACTTGCCTTTTATCAGTCAAATTTTGCTCCTGCCAGGCCATCGCCTTAAGAATAAGCAGCAGCGTTTTATCCGCTTGGTTGTAAAAAGCCATGTTCCCCTCCGGAATACTGATTGCTCAAACAGAATTGCTACATGCCAACACCAGCATGAATCCAGCCTGATTGGAACTGCTACAGTGAAAAGGCAGAATTCAAATGGTGCTCTGATGAGCCCTTTATATTTTCACAAAAAAAAGCCACACATTGTGAAGGTTGCAGAAATATCAACATTTCATCTGCTCAACACATTGATGAATGATTCATTTATCGTAAAAAAAAAAAACAGTAATATTATTAACACAATTATTTTATTTAGTGAACCCTGTAGCAGACCCAAGACATGATGGAGTGATTAAATCACCCAGCTGCTTTGGGAACACCTGGAGATCCCTCAGAATGAATCTGAAGCTTTGGAAGGAGATGGCTGGTCTGACATACTCAACATCATGGCACCACAACCAAGATGAGTGACCTGAATAAGGATGGATTGTGACAATGAAAGAAACTCTTTGACTCTTTGGAAGAAAGGATTACTCAAACAGTCCTGCTGGATTTTTGTGGTTGGTGACAAATGCCTTACGGTAATGAATCATCACATGTTTCCAGGCAGAACTAAATGATTATTTAAATTGTTTTATCCATTATCGGTTTATTCTCATGTCTGATGAGGGACATTTTGTTTATGTGCCCAGGTTATGCATTGAGAGGCATGACAAAGAACCGTGACAATGGAGACAGGGATCTGTGTTTAAATGTAAAAGTACCAAGAAATTGCTTAAATATCCACATCAGCTGTGAAGGTGGTGAAATACTTCTTAATAGCTGTAAATACTTATTGGACTTGCTTAGCACAGAGGGGGGGCATCTTGTTATTTCATATCACCACAGATATAGTATTAAATGCAGATTCTTCTATGTGGTTGCTGAGCTCCCAGGTTCTTCTCATGCTAATGTCAATTTCAGTCAAGAACTTAAGGTACTGTAGCTCATATGAGCAGATGACTTGAACTTACCCTTTGTGTGTCAGTCTCTTAAAAGAAACATGTAGAGTTTTAAATACTGTACTGTGCAAAATGCTTATGCAGTCAAAGAAAGCGATGTTTAAATGATCTTCATGTTGGTGTAAATCTGACATTGTGTCTGTAAAAATGTGTCAGTTTAGCCATTTCAAAACCTCTCAAAGTTGCCCCAGTATTTTCAGTCACCATAGAATACGCCCATATATCTATTGCCTCGGTCACTAGCACACCTAACTAATGTGACTAATCAATATCTCACTGACTTTTGATTAATTAATCAAGTGAGCTGGTGGCGACATTTAACAAATACATGGAATGGCTGAGGTGCCTCTGAGGAGAGGTTTGGGAACTGAAGCGGTGTTCATTTAGCCATCTGACAAGATACCAGTAACTTTTTGGAGAACAGAAGAAATTCCTGTTTGTTTTTTATTGTGTTACTCTTAATTTGCATATGTTCTAATGTTAAATTGTGTTTTTTGTTCTGAGCGAATATACCCTACCTACCCAGATAAATCGCTTTAAACATTTTCTTTGTCTGCCTAATACTTTTGCACAGTACTGTATATGAAGAATACTGTATAAACCCTCCACTATGCTCCCAATGACTTTGATGCACCAGTACATTCATAAATTCTCAAACCTGTAACTAATAAAAACCACAATATGGCCAGTTCAACTTGTAAAGAAGTATGGTATAGATTTTCTGATCTTTATAGGAAGAAAATCAAAGGACAAATGATGAGTTTGGAAATTAATGTGGATAAAAGCAAAGGTGGGTTCTCTAGGTCCAGAAAATGAAAATATGGCCCACGATTTTATTTGAACCAACCGGCTGAGTACTCTGTGATTGTGACTCTTTATACTCAAATGGTTAGTTGAAACTAAATCTTGATCCAGGTTTTTACTTTCTGGACCTGAACTGGATAAAAGTAAAATTCTTTTGGAATAAGATGGTGCGCTTGGCAGAGATGTGAATTGTAGCAGCAGATGCCGTAGTACCACTATCCATCCCACCATTTGAGGGCTTAATATAGGGGTGTCAAACTCCATTACTGGGGGGCCGGAGCCCTGTATAGCTTAGCTCTTTCCCTGTTCCACCACAAATGATTCAGCTTAAGAGCTGTGTGAATCAGGCATGTTAAACGAGGGGAAACCCAAAAATGTGCGGGGCTCTGGCCCTCCAGGACTGGAGTCTGACACCCCTGGCTTAGTAACTTTAAATACGGGCCAGCAAATACTCCATGAAGCTGCAGCATGTGTTACATTAGTCTAATCCAGGACCGATATCCAGCCCAGAGCTTCCACCCTGCCTCGCAAAGCTCTCCTGCACTCTGCCTCACCTAATAATTTAAATAACCTGTTTTCAGTTAATCATCATGCATAAATACACCCACTCCCACACTCCAAACTCCGTACATTGTGTATAATTGTTGTCATTATTTAGCCTTTTGTTTTTCTGCTGCTATTTTTAGAATTCTGTTTTGAACTCTGATTTAAGGTATAATTCTTTCCCAGCAGTATAACTATATATATATAGTTAAAATATATATATATCTTTAAAATATAAAGCATACATCTGTGGTGCCCTGGATTTAAACAAAATTCAGCTAAGCATGGATGTAAATTATTTTCAGTGTTTATTTATTTATTTTGATAGCTAAAGGTGCATGTGAGGAAGCAACAAGCCATTATTATGTGCGACGTGTCCCCATTGCAGCATATTCAAATTAGCAGAGATATTTGCTGCAAGAAACTGCTTTCACATACAATTATATGAGACTCACTTTGAAGCCCTGTGCTTTCTGAATGGCAGCTGAGCATTTTAATAAAAGCCTCACAAATGCTACTAGACATTTGTCGTTTTACCCTGTGTGAAATCAGAATGATTAATCGGCATGCACGGGTTCCGGATACTTCTTATGAGGCCACAGCCAGACAGTGGAAATCTGGATAATCCATAAATCATTGTGGATTGGGTTAAAATGCATAATGTGATGTTTAGATAACAACATTTAACAGACACTGGCTATTATCAGCAGTGTCAATAATATCGGTAATATTTGTAATCCAAAGGCCAACTTTGTTTTTGCAAGATATTCCTTTAGTTCCTTGGTAGGAAGCAGGGATTTTTATTATACTATAGCATGAAATACTGAGATGCATTTTTATTATTGATATGAAGAGCAAATATGATGTCAAAGGCATCACCTGAGTGACAGATTCTGTGATAGTCCCACATTATAAGTTACTCTTGGGTCTCTTTTTCAGATGTTCCATATTACTAGTGATTTTCCCCAATGTAGAAGCTGTCTTCTTAGATGAAAAGGTGGGAGGGGGCTCTACTACAAAGGAGGTGCATTCAGTCTCTTCTCATTAGCCCAGGTATCCCCCAAGTACGCGTAGGTGTTCCAATTTATGAAGCCCATACTGTTGCCTCAATGCACACTAATCAGCCAACAAGCAATTCACTGACAAGCTACTGAATACCCCATTACCCCTCAATTCAGGAAATATAGTAAACCCCTGTCCGACTCAATTGTTCACCAATCCCACACATAAGATGAAGGCATCCCCCCAAGAAACTATGCATAATGTCCAGTGGCTGAGAGTTCCAGGCAAATCATTAGAAAACATGACAGTTTGGTGGATCTAGCAGGAAGGGTTGGTCTATTCACATGGGAAGACCTGTCAGGAGATATCACATCAAGCTTGAGGTCGGCTTATGAGAAGCTCATTTAACAACCGTGGTGTGAAGACAAGGCAGTGATACAACACTGCGTCAGCTGGATGGGGTGTCACAGCAGAGTGACAGGAAGTACCAGATATGATCCCGCCTGATAAGTCTTGCCAGTTGCAGAGGAGAAGTGAAAAATAATCTCTCTTGTAATGAAAGGCATGGCACTCCGAAATTAAGAAAGCTTTGAGTCATGAAGTGCATCTATGCATTTTTATTTTATTTGCCAGTTGAAATAACCTTGAGGAGGCTTTTGGATACTGCGCAGTTTAGAAAACCATAAAAACAAGAATTAGGTTTTGCAGCTGTTGAAAAGTTGGGATGTAAAGTCTACGTTTTTTATTAAATGATTAATAAAAAGCTGATCGTGGTGGCTTGGGGGAAGGGGAGCATTCTTATACCTACAGAGATTCTCATTTCCGCTCTGCATTGCTGGAGCTGGCATGGTTTACCCGTCTCGTACTGTAAGTGTTTCCTCCTGGTATCCAAAGACAAGAAAGTTGGCCTAACTTGGTTCTTTAAATTGTGCGTAGTGTATATATGCACCCCGTGATGGTCCAGTAGTCCATCCAGGGAACACACCAACCATGTGTCACATGTGATGGATTATAAGTCTTGCCAGAATAATATACATTATTGTTCACTATAATGTATCCCAATGATAATGGTGATTTTGGCATGGTTTTTGATCCCACTGTCACTGAAGACCTCCTAGAATCTTATAGACTTTTATAGGGAATGTTTTTTGAAAATCTATGATAATCAAATGTATCTAAAAAGTATCCACACACTTCTGAGGGAATCTGATATTACCTTTATTCCAAATATTCCAGATCTTCTATAAATAGGACTACTAGATTATTAGTGTAACCAGTTCTTCATCTGAGCTATTTGAATCACATAGCTTAATCTAAAATCCCAGGTATTTTTCGTCCGACTCTAAAATTTAGCGAACTTATACAAGCCCTCTATATTCCCCAATAGCAATTCTGGGTGGGAAATACAATCTTTATGGTGTTAATTCAGACATTCTTCGCTTTGAGTTAAAATGTGATGTACAGTATTTCTCTGGAGACATAATCAGTACGGCTTTGAGCAGTAACACTTCCTATAGATACCCAGAGGATTGATAAAAATATTGTGAGGTCTCTGTTTTTTTCTGTTCTATTTTTTGAGATAAAAACAAGATCACTGCAACATGAAGATGAGAGCCGCTACTTTGACGTCCACGCCAGCATTCTTAGATTTCACTTGTAAGAGATCATCTTCGAAAATCTCAAAGAAGGTACTGCATGATCTAAAAAAAAAAATAAAAAATCAATCGTTCCGGGGTCTTGGTGAAAACTCTTCCCACTGCAAGTGCCTTAAGAATATGATGAATGAACTCAGCTGCTTCCTCTCTGAGTATCCAGTGATTATATCATCTCCCAAGTACTTTAATTCCCTGTAAAAACAGTTAATGAGAATTGAAACTGCACATCATTAATTAATAAAGAGTGTCCAATTGGGCAGTACATTTTACTTAATCACTGCTTTTTAAATTAAAATATGAAAAATAAGATTGAAAATAATATCACACATTTAGATGTACAGGCTTTCCCCGTTCAGCCAGACAGGTCCTACATTGAAAAGGACGTATGTCGGAATAGGATAATCGCACTGACTTTTAGGTGTCAGAATGTGATTGTGAGCTGGGTTTTGTGGCTGGGATGGTCAAACTGCCATACAGTGCTGTACTGTCCCAGGGCAACTATCGTACGATGAACTACTGTACAGTAGGTAGTGTAGTGCTTGACAGGCATACTGCCGCCCAAAATGTATTTTTACGTGAGTTTATTTATTATTATTTTATTCCAGGTTTGCCCCCGCTATCTGAAAGTAGAGTGAACCTATGAAACCTTTCAAAAACCGAAATGCTGTAAATCAAAGAAGCAATTACCATTAATTTATGTGGGATTTTTTTGAGTGTTTCCAGACCCAGTCAAATCATACAACAGAATACATAAAACTTAGAATAACATTAACATATAGTAAAATCAGGAATTATACGATAAATAATGAACTATATTACTCTGCACGTCACTTGCATTTTTTGCCATTTAAAAAGAACTGCGAGACATGGAGCTGTTCCAGAAAGGGTCCTGCTTTCAAATAAAACCGTCTGAAAGTCAACCAAGCGACGCCCTCCTGTGCTTCTGTGAAACGGCAGGCGAGCTGAGACTCAATTAAGCACTTCGACTTGTTTATATCTGGGGCTGCATGAGCACAGCACAGAAGTCCTGAGCCATATTAATATATCAGGCCTGAGGTAAATTAGTGATGATGTCAGTGATGCTCCTCGTTAAACTTGCACACATTGCCGAATGTGTAACTAAAAGAGTCTAAATAAATAAAATGTCACATTTGCTCAAATTCCATAGATGCTGTTTTCAAGTTTGGATGTGAGGATTTCATATCTGCATATGAAAATGCATCTTCGATTTAAAAAAAAATGACATCGAATTCCCAGGCTGAATGCTGTCCGTACAGAAACCGAGTTCAGCCGGGTTGTGAACTTCATGCTCCACCCTGCACTTCCATCTTGCTTCTGGCTTCCACTGGTCTGCTCCCTTCAGCTGGCCTACCTTCAGCTGGCCTACCTCCAGCTACCGGCCTCTATTTCAAGAGCGCAACATACCTTCTAACCTTGGCACAGCCAGGCATGGCTCATTTATCTGAACAAGCAACTAGTGTGTATTTTTTAGCCTGTTACAATTATCTAGCAAGGGTCAAGCCATCCTAAACACAATGCATTAATTACAAGTAGCCATTACCGCTTTAGGAAAATAAAGGTTAGATTATCAATAACTCCACTGTTTTCTTCACAGACCTGTATGCAACCTGAATAGATACCTAAAATGGAAGGTTAAGACATTTTATTTCTGTTCTTAAGATGAGTAAGGTGAATTAAGAAGGTGGGAAAGAAACTTCAATGTAATGTGTTATCATTTTGCATGCAATGGAGAGTCTCTTATCCACATGTATGCATATGATAGAGATTGCTAATCTCTACATGTGTTTGCAGATTGTACAAACTTGGACATTATCTGTCTAATTTATTTTCTCCATTAGCTCAGGTCCATTTAGATCAGCCTGTAGAAGCACAGTGTCCCACAAGTTTCCCTAGGAGACACCTGGCTAATGAAATGCCTGACTCCCTGGTTCCTACTTCAAATGGATGCGGCAGCAACACAGCATGCATGGCCATTGTGATGTCATTTTTCGTCATAGGGGTCGGCCTTGGGAGACCGCATAGAGGGGCTGCATACAAGGTTGCGTACCATTCGAAAATTGAAGCAACTCAGAGGCTCCGCGGTGTGATGCAATGTTGCAATCTATCTGTCTCAGGCCTGTCATGTTCCAGTTTGTCAAGCAGTTGCTGACCATCCCAATTCCTCCCCCTCTTCTTCTTAACTACCCTCACCTGTTCCTTGCTATATGTGATTCCAAGTGTTCAGTGAAGTGTCAACAACATGCACCTTAGGTCAACCCTCATCCTCTACTTCTGTATATGTGCCAGCCTTTGCCCTGTTCTTTAATTGGTTTTTGCCCTATGTTGGTTCCCATTTGTGGTATTATATCAGTATAATTTGTCACAGTGTTACCCAAACCTTCCCTGTGTTCAGGTCAGCCATTGTTCCTCCTGGATTCTCCTCCCTGCCTCCTGCTTTGACCCTTAACAGTCCTTTGATTTGTGTTTCTGTTTATGTGTTTGTTCCAGTAATAGAGTCCCCTTTAGTTTACATAGAACCACAGATGGACTCCTTCTCTACATTCAGTCATGATAACAAGTGAACCTTGATTGTTGATTGTTCAGTTGGCCTTTTTGGACCACTTTTGGCAGGTACAGTACTACACACTTCATACTGCAAATCTGGACCTCGATTCCAAATCCAGGCCTTATTTTCAGTTTTTTTCAGGTAGTGTAGTTAGTTTAGGAATTACTGATTCTGATTGGCCAGAGGCTTCACACCTGGCTCACAACAAATCAGCAGTACTTGGACATTGAGGACCGTGATTTGGATAGCCCTGGGCTATAGGTAAATTAGTGATGATGTCAACAATGCTCCTCATTAAATTTCCACACATTGCGAAATTTGTAAGTAAAGTAGCATGAATAAATAAAATGTCACAATTGCTCAAATTCCATAGATATTGTTTTCAAGTTTGGATATGAGGATTTCATATCTGCATATGAAATGCATTTTCAATGCAAAAATGACAATTCCCTATTGAATTCCAAGGCTGAATGCTGCCTATACAATATTAAGTTGTGTCTGCCCAATGATAAACTCTCTCCTATGCTGTTGCACAGATATAGCATTAATGCTTTTATGCGTTTTTCATACAGCTTCATGCAACACTGTGGCAATGCGGCGGAATGTCAGTAGTGTCTATTGTGAGGGAACGCCAAATTTTTTGAGGAAGGGAATGCAAAAACAACTGTGTTGGAATGTAAAAACAATCGTGAGGGAACACAAAAGTTTTGTGAGGGAACACAAAACTATTCATAGATATATTTTGCAACCCTGTCCCTTTAAGGGCTATGTACTTTAGGGGTTTCATACTGTCCACTGAGGTGCTACATGTTCAGTTTGTTTTCCTTATAGGGCATTTGTTTGTCTCTGTTTAATTGCTTTTCTTTCTCCTACAAAGACCCAGTTTTGATTCAGTCTTGAAATAATAATTGCAATTTAATGGTTAATTTCAGTAGTTAACAGTTAATCTTTTAATCAAAGATGTTATTTAATCTTGAAAAAGCATTTGGTCATGTGTTGCTTGTTCTTTTAATCACAATGACCTCTATTGATTTTTTAAAAGCCACTGAATGTGGATTTGCAGTATTTTTTGCCTTTTGTTTGTTATTTTAAAAATATCAAACGAGTGCCAACACTGGTTTGCCTGTCTGTGCAGTGGATTATGTCATGTTCTTTTGAGTGATATGGATGTAATATTGTTTTATGCTCGTCTTTTTCTTGGCTTTTTATGATTAGCCTCGGATGCTGATGGAACCTGACTTATTGAAATGAGAAAAAAATTGCCACAAATAAGATCAAGGTGATGTCATTGTAGTCGGAAAGTTTCATTTTGGATTTTAAGTGGCTGACTTTTTAAGCCCGTGATGTGTGGTTGGCAGCTGGCCATATGGAAACCATCTTGAAAACATAAATGGAATGAATACTTGCACATCATCACCTCTGTCTACTCAGTAAAATACCATTTGCTTGTACTGAGCTCAGTTTTTATGCTATAAAACCTATAGGCTAGTATCTGTCTGATTACAGTAACAACTAACATATTACAAATTAACCAAAAACATCTGAAATAATTACAACTGCATCCAGAATGTCAAAATGAAAGGTGTTTTCTGGAAATAACTGCTGCACAGGTAATACATTTTAATACATTTTTATGTATGTTTTATGTCCGCTGTGACATCATTGGTAGTGTAATCTTTTGGCTCTTTTTCATATCATTAAAAACTTTGTTTCACATTCATCCTTCATTATAGGTATGGAAATCAGGGGGATAAATCAGGTGACCTTCATTGTGCACATTAATCCGTTCCACCTGTTCCTCATTTCTACTGTCCGTATAAGTTAGTGTCTTCTGCTTTTGTTTTGACTGCATTCATGGATGCGAACGCTTGTCCCGCAAAGTATTCGTCTGGCATCATTAGCTTTCTCCCCATTTTCTCACCAGAACAACATAAAATGTATTTACTCATTCCTCCCTGCTCTTTTTCTGCCCCTGAAAGGTGAATCCATAAATAAAGACCTGGTCTGTTCCAAAAGCCTTTGTGACTCATTTTTATATTCGCCAGGCCCCTCAGACTTCCCATGCTTTCTTAATTCTTTTTGTACTAGACATAAAGTCACAAAGCATCCACTAAATTGGACACATCAGGATTACGTCTGTGGCAGGACGGTCCTGCTCATTATTAAGCCAACTGAAGTCTCAATGTTTATATGCATGGTTACTTCAAATTGCGCTAAAAAAACCTCCTCTCTAGCTTTCCAGCACCATTATTGTTGTTCTAGGATTTGCGGCACTTTAAATACGTACAAAAGTCACATAGTAGCTTTTAAACACTGACAAAATGTCCTGCACAGCGACGCACGGAGCGCAGTAAAGGTGCTGGAAGCCAGGCGTTTGAGCAAACACGGTGTTTAATGAACGTAGCAACACAAGGAGCAAGCAACACTAGGGCTGACATAACAATGACCGGACTGGGGAAACAAACGGAAACGCGGACTAAATACAATGGACTAATGACAACGATCAGGAACAGCTGGTAAACATGGGGAATCCACATGGGGTTAATGAGGGGGCGTAGCACATGAGAGGAGCAGACGATCGGGGCATGACACAAAAAGCAATTTTAGAACATAAAATTCTACACCGGTATATTTAAAAATAATATTTCAGGAATTTCATGGTAATGGATGCAAGGGCAGAAATTTCAGCTTCATGAAACTACAGAAATATTTCTGAAATGAAAATGCCAAAATGTTGACTTGGCAGCTCAGTGATTACCACTGTAGGCTTACACCTCCATGACTAAGGGGTTTAGTGAGTTTCCGCTGGGTACTCTGGTTTCCCGCCACAGTCAAAAATGCATGACACAGGGTTTTTTTTTTGGGTTTTTTTTTGGACTATGGGAGCATGTGTGACACAGTAGCTCATTAGTATTAGCACATTTGCAAGTAACTTGTAAATAAAGGGTAGGCAAGAGATAGGAAGAATAATTGGAGAATGAGTGGTGATCAATAACTTTTACACTCAGTTTTCCTAGTCTTACAAGGCAGTGGTCTTATCTGGATGACGCAGTGACAGATGACGTTTCGGTACATTAAAGCAGTCGTTACTAATCTAGCTTGACTTTGCCCTCTTTTTCTTCTCCAAGAAGATGCCTCAGACATGGCTTCAGGGGCAGCACTGACCCAGGATCAGGAGGTAAGAAATGGCTGTTGCTGTATCTAAGTCAGAACCTCAAATACTCATAAAGCTGCAATAAAAAATGAGTGTGTCAGTCGGCAGGGCTGCTCTGACTTTTCGCTCATTACCTCTTGGGACACTGGTCAACATGCCCGTCTCCAGCCTGGCGCAGGGGGTCGGATGTTTATCTTGCCACAGTACAGTAGGAGAGGATGGTTATGAATTGATGAATACCAGCAGTGCTAAAACCAGACCTTCATTTGAGGGATTTTATTTCTTTTCTTGAATATTAAACTCAAAATGAATTTTCTTGCAAGAAATTATTGTCTGTACCTGGGATTTTTTTTTTCTTTGTTATTTAGTAATTTGATCACCATAGTCAGAACTGAATGTCTCATTCACATCCAGCATCGCCGAGTTTAGATTCCCCTGCTTTTCTACATGCAAAGCTAAACATATACATGGTTATCATATCCCACTGGGATAAATTCATGTTTACTGAAGGCAGTAACCTTAATATACTGTAAAAGGAAAATGCAAATAATAATATAAATATACAATTCTTGCACTGGTTACCATGGAAATGCTTAGTATTGATGGTAAGAAAACACAACCAAAGGTCCTTTGTTAAAATGACAGATGTAGATTTGTTCTAATAAGGATTTGCTTTGTACAGAAAAAGTGCATCCATTCATCCATCTTCCTGTCTTCTAACCTCTTATCCTCCTCAGGGTTAGGGATGGGTATTATAAAAATTTTAACGGTACTACTACACTTACCAGTACTAGTTATCAATCTCGTACTGGTACTTTTATCAGTACTTTTTATTTAAGAGAGAAAATGAAAAATAGCCAAATGAACATTGCTTTATTTTCTTATAGGTACTGCACATAAATTAACATTCTTGAGCTGCAAACTACAACAACATTGCTTTGAGGTCACAGGTCGCTACTATAGATTGAAATGTGATTATTAGAAATGCAAAAAATTTTACAGCAAAAGAAACAGCAACATTTTGAACCGTTCACCATTATAGACTGATTTTATGATGATGGAATTGTAAAACAAATGTAACAGATAACCTGAATGCTGGACTTTTTCTTGTTTTGACTGTGTGGTAACCTTAGATTGTTCATAACACTAAATCCGTGATCTGGAACTGAAAGTGTGAATTTCAGAACAACATATGATGCTCTGACCATTTCAGCTTGAATTTATAAATACACTCATAACCTTCAGCTGGCTAATGGTTACTTTGACTCGTTAATCCATATTCGTATGATTTGGTTAACCCCGTGTGTGGGATCCAGGCCACTAAGCATGCATAGCATACGTAGGGCAATGGTAAGCACGAGCTAGGCAGTCAAAAACTCCGTATGTATGTGATGGACTTTCGCTAGACAGATTGCTTGTGTGTCCAACCTTACATGCAAAAGATATGTTGCACCCTAGCGAAATGTTCCCACACTTTTGAATGTTTAGTTCTCTCTGCCACCGTCACAGAAAGCTTGTTGTGTGTGTTTGCGTGCGTGTGTGTGTGTGTGTGTGTGTGTGTGTGTGCTGCACGTTGCTGCACATGAGAGAGAGTGCGAGAAAGAGAGGGAGAGCGAGCGAGCTACCCCATGCCCCGCCCCTCACACGCAGGCTGCGAGAGAGATCTCACTCCTCAGGATTAAGAACAGCGAATATGCAATCAGAAATGGAGCTGGTGAGATGAAATGTGCAAGAAGAACTTTTATGTAGCCATAATAAATAGGAAACTAAGTACCGAAAACAGAACCAATAACATCGGAGCTTAGTGATATCACAGTCTTTAATAATTTAGGCCCGGGACCTGTTTAATACCCGGTTTTGGGGCCCATCCACACTCAGGGTTGGGAGATTCTTTGCCAGTTTGCTAGACTTACATCAAAAAAGATAGAAAGTAAAATTAAATTTCTGCAGTAATTGTTCTGGCAGCAGTCTGGCCCATGTGACTACCTCAAAACTAGGAAGTGAATATGTGACAGAAGACAGCAGGACCATGGCTTGCAGAGCCTGAGAGCAGCCCAGCTTCCGGAAGTGTATCTTAAAACTGCATTTGGTAGGTGGCCATATGGCATGATAATTACCATTGTATTGGCTTATGGGAAAGCAGGCATATCATTACAATAATACCCAGGTGTCAGTACATGTGAATGGGACTTGCTGTGATTAAAAATGCTAATTGTGCTGGAAGGGGTGGGTTTACTAGTCATAGGTGAGACACAAGGCTAAATTAAGTATTAATTTAAAGTTGAGCTATCAAGGTTGTATTATTTAGCTTGGGTAGAATTTCAGGGTAATAAATATACTCTCCCCGAATAGTACTGTTCTGATGGCGTCTGTCTGCACAACTAGGAATTATGCCACTACAGTAGTTCACATCTGCATAGATGCATGGAGACCCAGTCAAACATCTTAATAGCCCATCCCAGCTCACCCCACACCACTCACTCAAAATACCATGGCATCCTGGGTCAGCATCATCATCAGCTCCTGTCTGGTTTCTGAAAAGTGTTATAGAGGCACCAGAGGGAACAGAACCTCCTTCCATTTGAGTTCTGACTCTCATTTAGTGCAATGACACCCTTGGAGCTCATGTTGGCTGAGCTACCACTAGCCCAACTAGGGGGAGGCCTAAGCGAGAATTATTAAAATGGCTGCTGCTGTCATCATTCCGCTCTTTGACAGCCTCTGCGTTTCGCCTGCGGAGCCAGCCATGAAGAAACATGGCACCCTTTCGATTTCGCCTGGACCGCTGCCAGCCCCGCACAGCCGCACGCGGCGAATGTCGTGGAGGATACCAATACGCCGCCCTGGAGCCTACGGTCTGGCTTCAAATATTTCAGGTCGTTAGACCTGCTCTGCGGGTTCTGGCAGGCAGCCACGGTACCCACAGTACAGCACAAGGCCACATTTATTGTAGGTCAGGAGCTATTAAAATTCACTGTTACACCTTTCAGCCTTGAATGTTCCTGTTACCAACAAGCTCCTTGTGGAAAAAGGTTAAGTCTGACTCCAGTCTCCTTGTGTGCTGCACTATGACATCCTTAAACATGCTGTGGATCTCGGCAGTGCTCTTGATGACCCGCGGCAGGTGTTTGAAATGAATTCCGCTGTTAAATTTGTGACTGGAAGAAAAAATGCTCACCGCTACGGCAACAGACAAACTCCCCAGGTCATGTGTTGAGTGCAGACGGAATGTCAGCTGGGAAAGGTTTTGAGGCATCTACAGTAGGAACGACCCGATTCGTCATCAGTGCGGGATACTGCTAGCTGTCTGGGGTAGGTCTCACAGGAGATTTTACTGACACCCTAACCCCCGCAGAAGGTTGATGTCAGGCCCTGGTAGGTGTTCCTCTGCTGTATGTCCTAAATAGACCCTTAATTCAGGACACTGACACTATCAAAGGGGCACGGAGTCCTGTCCCATCAACGCCTGCTAGCGACTGTGAGGACGCCGTCGCATTTTTCACACGAATACTACGTCAGAAAGCACTAGCTGCAAAAAAAAATAGAATATTTTAAATAAAACATTTATTTCAAACCGTATGGTCAGTATTTCTAGCTACACATTGAAGTTTCTATGAAGTCCCAGGTGGGTAAACGTCACAATAATGTAGATGCCCTGCCCTGGTCCCACTGATCTCTGCCACTGGCAGAATTTAGTTGGCAAGAAGGAGCGACAGTGTAATCAGTGGTGGCAGCTGTCCAGGCCATTGTGACAGCAAGGCCACTGGTAGGGCATGTTACTAAGTGTTACTAAGACCCTAAAGTGTCTGTAGCAACGATAATGTTGTGGTCTCTGCCACAGAAAGCCGTGATCTGAGCTCTGCAAGAAGGGGACGAGGTTGGCTTAACGGAGCGAGTGGTCATCAACGTTTTAATGGCTGTGGACTATTTCACGGGAGAATGCCGAAGGTCACCCACCCAACCACGAGGATATTTGTACACCCCAGGATCCTTCTCTAAACCACACAGCTAACGGCCTGAATTCCAAAAGACAAGGCAAGTGTATGGCATTGTGAAACTGGCTGCCCTTTTAAACGAACCTGCAAGACTGAGACAACCATCTGTCACTGCTTCTGCTGTGATGCTGGATTCATATGTGAGAGTTAAACTGCCTCACCCTTTCTGATGATTCATGTCCCATTGGTTGACCTTGTCCTCAGCATGCACCCTAACCCCTGAGCTCCAACAAACTCATTTCCTGCAGTACATAAATTAGAAGATCATATCCTATTGGCTCACTCGGGAACAATTGCAGCATAAGCGGATCTATGCCCCCCAAATTTCTGATTGCTAGTTCCGGGCATGGGAGTCAGTCTGCATTCAGCGCCTGATGCTGGAGAGCAGCTGGAAGGGCTTTCCATGATCGGAAGGCTGCGAGAACCCACTGAGCCACCATATGTTCTCCTGGATTGGTTCAGCAAGGTGGTCTTCTGGTTGCAGATGGTCAACCGAGCAATGGACAGTTGTGCTGCACACTGGGACTGTCTGGGATCGTACGTAATTAGCCAAGTCTGGGAGGGGGGGGGGGGGGGGGCATATTTTGTGTCACACTTCTCCTGCTGCTTTACTGTGGTGAGATATTTTGCTGGGTGGTTCAACCTGCATGGTTGCATGCATAGATAGAAGGAGACTTCAGCTGCAGTCTTGCACCCACATTGTTCATTTTCCTGCTGGAGTAATTGATCAGAACTGGGCTTTTAATACACTTTCATCCAGGGCCAGCTCTGGGATTTTTTTTTTAAGGTGGGGGCATAGGAGTGGCAATAATTCATACAGAGGGGTCAATGATATGTTTTGAAGGGGGCACTCTGGGGGCCAATCAGCCCCTGTGGCCCCACCATTGCCCCATCCATTTCTCCCATAACCTCTTTCAGTCCATCAGACGGCAAACACTCACACAGTAAAGACAATTTAGAGACTACAGTTTCCCTAACAGTGTGTTGGTTTGGAAATGGGTGAAAACAAGCAGAAACATGCAAACTTTGCATACAAAGGACCACGCCAGGAGGTGACCCTCAGCCCTGAAGGCGTGAGGCCACACCACCATTCACTGAACCACCACATCCACTCACGCATGTTGCATAGAACACATATACCTCCTCCTGTCTTCATTTTTACTAAGTTTTTCAGGAGAAACATAAAAATAGAAACCTTCAAATAAAACATACTGTAATTATACATGTTCACTGCGTGAAAAGGAAGAGCTGTAAATGAAAGGATATGTCACATTAGGATATTAATTCAATACACACGCTTCGATAGAGAATTTTTTTTCTTCTTTTGAAGATTAATTTCTTGGGTAAGTAGAAAGTTACAATGCAATTATGCTTTTACATGTTAAATTGTTTTGAAGTCAAATGCAACGAAACACACTGATTTAGGAGCGGTCTGGGTTATTGACCCTAAAGATTAGCAGCATATTTCTAATATGAATTAAAGGTGTTATGACAGGGCATGGGGAAGGAAAAGAAGGACAATCCATGGAGTGCCTCACAACAAACAGATGACTTTAATAAACACAAAGAGAACACAAAGGGGGAACCAGAAAAGAAAGGGACCACGAGGGGCAAAACCAAAATACGAAAAATAAGAACTTACTAAAAGTAACCACAAAGTAACACAACTAGGGACCAGAGCAAAACTGGGAGCTCACCTGGGAAACAACAAAGTAACAACTACAATGACTGACTGAGGAACAGAACAAAGGCAGGCACTTAAACACTGATAATATGACTAGACGGGGAAGACATGAAAATCATAACAAATAACCAATCACAAATGACTTGGGGCAACAAGGAACAGGTGGGGTACATTTCGCAATCAACAGGCACAGAGAGGTCAATTAACAGATACGGAAAAGGACCAAACAGTAACCAAAACTAGGAAAACCGTTTGAACATGGAGCAAAAAACAAGGAACTGTAACTGAAATGCCTCAAATGTTAAATCAGGAGAACACAAATCAACCAACATTAAATAATGATTTTTTGAGACTGGCTTCTGACCAGCCTTGAACCCATAACCCAAAGGGGAAGTAGGAACAGTGGCCAACCACTAAGCCACAGAGCAGCCCAAGAAGCTAATAAACACACAAGAGACTAAGGGCTACAAGAAAGAGGAGGGAACAAGATGGCCAGCGACACCTGCTGGCCAAAAGGGGACAAGACACATTGGGGCAGGGACAGATGGGAACCGAGCCTGACAATGAGGAAAAAGTTTTCCTTAATATAATTTAAGCATCCCACCATTATAATGGCTCATTTCCTCAAAAGTTATTTATTCAAATTTATTGAAATTATCTCATGGTCATTGGGGATAACCCATTATTTTACAGCTTTCAAGGATATACAGTATTTGAAATGGCGCACAGCATGGAACCGCAGTGTCTGAGGTTATTTAATTATACCGGTAAGTATGCTGTTGGTGCCCCTGAAAAAGAGATTAAATTTGATACTGAAACCACTGTTCAGCCACATGATGATTTTAATTTCCATTCTTCCTTGAGCATATTCTGAGGCAAATTGTCAATGTTTATTAAATATTCAATCAATGGATTACCAGAGGGGATTTCTACATGCACGTAATTTAAGTGCCAGATGTATTTGTTATGGTTTTCTTTATTTTCTGGATGTATTCTCTTCAAGTACTGACACATTACTACTCAGTTCACCCACAGCATTGTAGAATTACTTGAATCTCTTTCTAAAACCAGACGTCTGTTGTATTTGCTCATTGGCTACCATTGGACACACTTGATGTATTTTACTCATTTTTCCATAGTGTCAAGAGGTTTGGAGTTGCAATATGTCATTTAAATAGCAATCAGCATAGATCGTACAATAAAAGCTACTGTAATAAATTTACATTTTGCCATTTTCAAGACCATGTGAAGAGATAAGTACAAAAAAAGATGTTATTATTATCATTTCAGAATTATTCAGTTCTTATGATTCAGATTAAAATGTAAAAGCATTTTTTACGATACTGGTTTTTAACTCTCATTGCTGGGGCAGCTTCACAACACTGTAAACTTGCCCACTGTTAGCTAGATTTGTAATGCATCCCATGGTGCAGAGCACCATCCCATGCAATTTAGTATTTTTCATCTATATCTGCCCGGACCCTTGAGATGCTGGCGAGCGCTGAAGATTAGGACATGCCTTTGCCGTCCTGTGAACGAAGGTCATCAGGAAAGTTTTCAGGAAGCAAGGTTCCAACTTTCCGTTTTACGAGGCGACTCTCGCGTCACTCTGATTCAGAATAGCGCTCATCTGTGGCTGACATTTAAGGTGCCTTTTTGACAGAGGCTGACAGTTTCTGCCACATTACCAGCAACTGGTAAACAAAATAACACCAAGTAAAATGGAATGTGCCGCCGTCTGATTTAAATAGCAGATTATAAATGCCCTGAACTGGGAAATGTGCATTATCGTCATTGCACACCCATTCTCATGCTGGTCCTTCAACTTTCAATGTAAAAGCATGGAGGTGAGTGTACTGTAGCTGATCTCAAATCTACTTTTCTGAACATTTTAAGAAAAAAACATTTTAAATGTGCAAAATGGAAGCAGTTACATGGATGTGAGATGGATTAGATTTCCAGTTCTTAGACATACTTATGCACAAAACTGGGAATGTTGGAGCAGTTTTTCCTCTCCAGATGTAACTGTGTGGAAAGAATATTGGACCAGTTGGCTGTCCTTTTCTCTTTTTTTTTCTCCAAACAGAAGCTGGGTTGTACAGTGCAGATCATGGTTCAAACCCGCCCTGTCATCTGCCAATTGTTTATATAACCAGACTCACATACTGCATACGAAATCAGTTCATATTCGGGACAGTAAGATGCATGAAGGGTCCATGTGCTATTAAAAGCACCCAGATACGAGAAATCGGTAATATGACCTGATTGTTTCTCATGTCGTTGTAGTGACTTTGTTTATATTCCTGTTCAAGTTATGTTGCTGTTATGAGAGTGAATTGCAGAGTATTACTGCTTATGCAACACAGTAATGCAAATTGATGTTTTAAATTACCTCCATCAGAGGCAATGGGTGTTCAAGCGTGAAAGACATGTCAAAGGCTAGGAGACGTCTGACACCTCATGATTACTCGTTAACTTCGCTCTCAGATATTTTGACCAGAATGAGCCTATTTGAAAACTAATCATGGATCTTGTTCTTGTGTTTTTTTTAATCATATAAAGATTAAACATTTGTGATCACCAACTTCATCAAGTCAATGAAGAGCATTAACATTTTGACAATCTGAATGTGGAGCCAGATGTAAACATGTAATAGGGCAAGAATTTGTCTTTTAATTAAAAGTCCATTTTCCCGACTGATGTTCTTCATCCCTATTGAAGGATTTTGCTGAAACTAGTATTTTTTCTCCCTTCGATTGCAAGGTCTAGCATATCAGATGAAGTCAAACAGATATAAATTCATGTTACAATGGGAAATATTACCATGACAACATTACTTCCAAATATATGTATATATATACTTTACAATATTTAGCACTGGAAAACGCTTCGGTTTTCTTACACAGACGGAGTTGATTCTGACATTTTAACGACTTAATTAATGAAGCTGAGAAAAATAATTTAGAACAAATCAAATCCAGCTGCACAGAATTTTTCAAAGATTGTAAGAGCAAAGCACAGGACCACTACCAAGTATTTTCATTACCAAGCATTTTCGCACTTGTAAAGGTAGTGCTTATACAATACAATGTGTGTAGTACAATATGTTCTATACAATCACTGCAGAATGTTAGGGTACAATGCTGCAGATGCCTTATTCTGCATGTACTGTTAAGTACAGAAACGAGGGATGATCCACGGAGCAGCTCACAACAAGATTTATTAACAAAACAGAACACAAAAGGGGAAAACCAGAAAATAAGTGGACCACCTTGGGTCATGAACAAAACAGGAAAAATAAGAACTAACTAAAAGTAACCGCAAAGTAACACAAGTAGGGAACAGAGCAAAACTCAGAACAAGATTGAGAAATGACTACACCTACAAACAGACTGTAACAACTACAATGACTGACTGAGGACTAGAAAAACCCCAGGCACTTAAATTCACTGATAACAAGGGGCAGATGTGGGCTATAAAGAACTACAGGCAACGAGGAGCAGGTGAGGTCAATTAACATACAACAGGTAAAAACACCAAGGGAAACTAAAACAAGGGCTACTGAACATGATACAGGGAGCAACACAAGGGGGTGTAACTGGAATGCATGCACATAATAACCCAAGAGTACATAAAACAACACATGTTAAACACAGAAAGAACAACTAGTTGGGCTAGCCTCAAACCCACAACAAAATGGAGTCTGGATGAATGACAACTGCTTAGCCCGTTAAGCCACAGCAGCCTGGAGAGTAGGGAAACACACTAGGGACTGTGGGGCTACAAGGCAGAGGAGGGAACAGGATGACCAGAGACACCTGCTGGCCAAATGGGGACAAGACACATGGAACAGGACCAGATGGGCACCAATCCTGACATGGCTCAAAAGACCCAGAACAGTGAGTGGAAAAGGCATTTATCCCATCTGGATGTTGCTTTCTGTAATACTCCCTAATCAAAGAAATTTGAGATTCCTACAAGTCCACTTGTTTAAACTTTAAATCATTATTCAATTTTTGCACACAATAAATATGTTTTTTTTTTTTTTTAAATGAAGGAATAATAAATGTGCCCAAAAATATAACTAATCAAATGAAAGACACATGCTATTTGTGAGAAAAAAAATATGACAGTACATCAAGCAAATAAATATGGTACATATTTAATATCATATCTCATTTGACAGCGTAGTGATTTCAGAAGTGAATCCCAGAGAGGACAGGCCAATGTTTGAGTTCTAGAGGGGATTTTGTATGTTGTCCAAAATGAAGTTTGAATACAAAATCTAATATCTGGTGAATAATTCATGTGTTCTGAGCTTTGGTCAGCCTTCTTAAGCTCAACCTCGACTACATGGAAATGTCCAAAGGCAAAAGTAAAACACTAATCTCACACATGGTCTACGCATACCCCAATCACCATAATAGTTTATGCAACATTCTTTTGTTCTCATTAGTTACACAAAAACAGCTGTCACACTCACAACTTCACAAGTATACGAAAGCAGAAATCTACCAATATCACCCGACTCAGTAATTAATGGAACTCAATTCTAAGTATATCTTTTCCCCCTTCACTGTCCAGATATCATGCAATTCTCCAACTCCGCAAAATAACTGAATTTATTCATACAAATGAAAATGGGAACGCAGCATTTTTCAGCAGGAGAAAAGGAAACAACTGGGCCTCAACGTATGTTACGCTGAATGGCAATTTATCATACATTCTGTGTATAGCAGGAAACTGCACACAGTATAGAAAAAATGACAAATATTGTCCCTTGATAAAATAGCACATATTTATTGTAACAGTGATATGAAGTAAGTAAATAAATAAAACAGCCGCTGCATGAAAAGTATGTCATATTGAGCCTAGAATGTGTGATATACAGTATAGCAAGAAGTAATAGGACTTATTAATGATATTCAATCAAATAAAAGAGAATGACAATGAACTTTTGATTAGTCAGCATATGTCATTTCTTTTAATGTTATCTTAGTTTTGCAGCTGCAGTACAGTTTTTCATGTCATATTGTCTTGAAACAGGCAGCCAAGAAAACCTTGTGATTTCAAGTGTTGATGAGTGCAGTTAAACTGTTTCCAGTCACAGATGAACTGCAGAATGGCTCTTGACTCGCAAGCTCCTCCTGACAGATTCATATGTAAAAGCACACATACACAGGATGCAGCTCCACTACTTAAATGTCATCTTTGACATTTGTAAAGGTCCCAACAAACATTAAATGTTTAATGAATTACACTGTGAATCCAGTGGAATATCTATATCAAAAAATAATGAGGGGCATAAAAAAGAGCATTTGTGTTGTGCACTTCAGTCGAATTAATCCTGGCCTGCATAGTACAGATATTATATACAAATATTTAATCAATTTCAGCTACATCATATATGATAACTTCGACTTTCAAGTGCTAATCTTCTTTACTGATGCAGTTTGTCTATGTTTGGCATATGCAGCATGATGTTCAGACCCCTTGGCATATTAAATTGTTTCGATGCAGATGCACCTGCAGTTCTGGCATTAACTATGTGGCCTCAGCTGAATTGTGTTAGGTGTCTTATACCTGACAACCTAAATTTAACTCATCTCTGTAGCTGTGTTTGTAATTGTGATTTACTATCAAGTTAATGTTCTGTATCATCAACTTCATACCACTTCTCCAGGTCAGTGTTGTGATGCTGGCATGGCTGGAATAGCAGATTAGTACACTCTTTCCAGATTCTAGTTAATTCTGGGGATATCCCCAGACCAGCTGGTAGATATAATCCCTGCAGTATGTCCTGGGATTTCCCTGGAGTTTCCAGCCAATGACAGGTGCTCCTTTGGGAGCCAATCAGGTGGCATCCTTCTAAGGTGCCCAAACCTCCTGTCGATCTGAAAGAGCAGTGGCTCGAATTCAAAGTTCCTCCAGATCTACAAACTCCTCATCATGTCACAAAGAGTAAACCTGGCCTGCAAAGAAACCTGATTTCTGCAGTATGCCCTCTTGATCCTTGTACTTTCAGTCATTACCCATAGCTGAGGAGAGGGACATAGACTGACTGGCTGTCAGTGAATTTGGTCTGACAGCTCTGAAGCTTCCTCTTCACCATGGGCCACAACACTGTGGCTACCATCTGCCTGTCAATCTTAGCACCACTCAAGAACCAGAGGTACTTAAACTCTTACTCTTTCCTCCTGACATGAAATGAGCAATTTCATGGCCTCGAATTTGCAGTTGTTGATCATCATACCCACAGCTTTACACTCAGCACTGAAACATTCATTCACAAAGTATCGATACTTTATTGATCCCTGTGAGGAAATCATCTTCACGCTTCTCTCAACTCACTCTGCGGAGTAAGCTGTCCACAAAGGGCTGCCACCTGTAGCAGCACCCAGGAAACTGGGGGTTAAGGGCCTTGCTCAAGGACCTGCAGATGTGCTGTGGCTGGGTTAGAACCGGCAACCTTCTGACTATAGGCACACAGACTTTGCCCACTGAGCCACACACAGCCCATTATGGTCTCCCCCTGTAGCTAGAACACAACCTCTGTTCTTCCTATTTGCAGTTTACTCACCTAGCATGCAGCATTAAAAAGGGGCAAGTTTTCAACATCTTCTCCTAGGCTTGTTGGGCTTTTTAGAACACTAGAAGCACACAAGCCCTTCCAGCACGCCAAGGTCATGATCCTGTGAAAAATATGTATATTTATATAGAGCACCCTGCAGCCTAAATCAGGGGTCACCAGTCTTATCTGCAAAGGGCCAGTGTACATGCAGATGTTGGGGGCAACCTTTACGTCGGTGAACCCAGGTGTGAGGACTCTTCAGCCAATCAGTCCACTAATTAGTAATCGATTCATTTTCTGTGTCCATTTGGAGGGCGGGGGGGTGTATCCGAAGCCTATCACAGAGGCTACGGGCACAAGGCAGGGACCAGCCCAGGAAGGGGTACCAGCCTATTGCAGGGCACACTCACACACCATCCAATCACACATGAGGAACTCCAATTAGCCTTACCATGTTTTGGACTGTGGGGGGGAAACCAGAGTATCCAGAAGAAACCCCATGATGACACAGGGAGAACATGCAAACTCCACACACGGAGCCTCGAATCCGGGTCCCAGAGGTGTGAGGCATCACTGCACCACCATGTTGCCCCCTAATTAGTCATCTAATTAGGGAGTTGCAGCAATAACCTGCATGCACAGTGACCCTTTCTGGATATGATTGCCCACCTCTGGCTTAAATACACTGCCAGGTTATAGTCCAGTATTGAAGGAGGCATCCAAAGCCTTAAACAGGCTCTCTATACACACTGGGACACATTTTTGCAATCACACTGCAAACCTATTCCCTGTTCATGTGCTCAATGATTGTGAAATGAGATTAGAAATGAGAGAACAGCCAATACTAAAAAAAGTATTCACTGCTACCACATAATGCAATTCATGTGATGTGTAGTCACCGCAGATTAATTAGACTGGAACTTAATGGCAAGCTATTTATAGTGCCTGGTCACCATATTTCATAATGCCCTTTACATGAGATGGTGGGCTATGGTAATTATTTGCGTTAGTTAATTGTGGAAAAAGTTCTCACTGTGCTGTCGACCGGTCACATGTTCCTGCAGGCGTGCTCATTCTATGTTCACAGAAAGGGGTGGGGGGGGGGGTGGTTCAAGACAGGGAGCAAGGGAGAGAAAACAGAAAGTTAAAATGCCCCTGTGAATATAGAAGTTGTGCTGTGCTGCAGCAGGACAGCCCCATCCATTAGGCTTCAGCTGTTTATGTGCCCTGGGTTGTCCTTCTACTGAATGTCACCCCTGAGATCTCTGCAGTTGGTGCTGGTCATATGCCGTTCATTCTAAAGATAATTAAAAGGATCACATTTTCACACTTCCACACCATCATATGTGGTGCATGGAACTATACAGTATATATATATAAAGAGACTGATTTGGTTATTCATGTAATCCCTTCAGACTTTGCTGGAGTTAGCATATAATTTTTTTATTTGCTCAGCAGCCCTGAAAACTTCTTTTTACACTGAAACATTTTTGAAAACCCTCTGTAGTAATGGACAGTACGGCAATGTGAACCTTACCCAATGTAGCAAGTACTTGTAATTAATTATACATATTGCAATGCTCCTTCCTCTCACAGGTACCATAATTAATGAATTGCCAATTAATTACTTCTGTGAAAATTATGTTTTGATGCATCTGAGGTCTGGATAGGATACCAGTACTAAATGCACAGTAAGGGCAGAGTAAAGATACACAAACACTAAGGGAACTGGGACTCAGAAATATAATTCTGGAGGCATGAGGCCACAGTCCTACTTAGCAAACGAGTATGCTGCCTATTACTCAGAGTACTGAAAAGTACTTCATCCAAATACAGTTTTTGTCACTATCATATTTCTTGGAAGCTGCCGTTTTTGGTTTACTTTGAACTGCTAACTAGTACAAAAGAGAGACTGAATAAATTAAATTAGATGATTGATTAGTTAAAATCAGCCACTTAAGTCTGTAAGAGGTATTAAAAATCCGTTTATAGAGCAGTCCTCCGCAAATAGCATTTGGAATCCTTGTTGTCCAACCGTAAAAATCTTATATTATGGCAACAAATGTAGTGGAAAATGAAATCAACAGTAACCATGTAGCAAGTGATCATTAGGCTACAAAGTGCTACAGTGTGAAAATAATGAGTGAAAGATCGTTGTTTGAGAGTGCTGCTCACACATTCTCGCAAAATTGCACATATGTTGTGTATTAGTGCTTGGATGAAGAAAGGCTTGTTTAAGTTGAATGCAGTATTGCTTAGCTTAATAACTGCAGTCTTAACATGGATTCAGTCCTGTTTATCCAGTACAGAGTTATGGTGAGACCTCACAGGCCACAAGGCAGGGGATCACTCTGGATGGAATGGAAGTTACTTCCTGATATAATATCTAAAAGTATCTTTTGAACTTGTTGGAAATGTAAAGAGTTCAGAGGATCGACTGAATCCTATCTCATAAATTATCCATGAGCATTTCTTGTTTCTGCCACATTTAATTTTTGTTAAAAAAAAAAAACATTTTATGTCATGTCACAAGACATTCAGTATCTCAGTATGGAAAATCCATTCCATTATCTTAATTAATAATCTTTCTGTCATTAATTGAAATGAGTTGGACTCATAAAACCTTGCCTTTAGGCACTGCAAGTTCTCATTAATTTATCTGTACTGCCTTTTTCTGACTGAACGTGTTTCACTTTTTTGTGTTTGGTATTCTGTTTATTATCGGATTATGTTCTGACAAAGGTCACTGTATACCATCACATATTTTTAAATTATTATTATAAGTGGGCGCACAGCTTCAGGGGCAGGGACGGGTTCCGTGTGTGTGGAGTTTGCATCTTCTCTCTCAGTTGTGTCGGTTTCCTCCAAGTTTCTCGCAAGACGTGCCGTTTAGCTATCTGGCATCTCTAAGTGGCCTGTTGTGCATGATTGTGAATGTGTGTGTTCCCTGTGACGGAATGCCATGTGGTTCCACTTCAGCCTCAGAACCCACTTTCTTGCTTGGCCACTAAGTCACGACCCAATTTAAAAAAAATTTGAACCATACACTAATAATCCATAAAATGTGCCGACTGGTAATATTTGCCACACTAGACGTTCCCAAAAGTCCGACATGAAAATAATTTTTTTTTTAATTAGTCCTTAAACCACTCACTCCACGACCCACTGAAAATAGTCCCGGCACCCACTTTTGGGTCACGACACACAGGCTGAGAAACACTGATCTTAGTTGTGTCCTGGCTTCGTGCCCTGAGATAGGATCCAGGCCCCTTCAGGCACCATGATAACCCTTTGGAAGATGGATGGATGGATGGAATTTTATAACCTCAACTAGCATTGCAGAAATTCCCTAAATCAGAGTGCCTAATTGTAGTTCTCATTTCTGATATATTAGTATGTCCTTTGAAATATAAGCCAATTACAAATATGCCCCTCCTCGCCTTGGAATGCGGCAATGTGCTTCTGTTGGGAATTGGCAAAACTCTGGCCCCCTCCCTGTCAATCGATGTGATCTCAGTTTTTTTTTTTTAAATGAATCAGAAGTGTAGAATCAGAGATGGAGCTCGTGTTCCATGTCATTTGATCAGCATTGATTGTTATTATCCTAGGGAGCGTGAATTGATTTGTCTGCATGCCACCAGATGAGTGCTTCTGGATTGAAGGTGCATTCAGCGGGTATAACTCTACACACCGTAGTGGTGACTAGCCCTCAGAAAACGACCCGTATCGACCGCTCCCCACAAAAAGCGGCGACGGAATCATTTGTAAAGGAATGCTTAAGTAGCACAAGTTGCTGCCAAAATGCAGTCGTGTCCAGCACGCAGAGCGACCTTTTTGCTAAATGAACTCATCAGTGGTTCGGTGAGTCAGGCTCTTCATTTTCTGGATCCCTGCAAAGGCTCAGCATCTCTAAGTGTAATACAGAGCTCCAGCAATCAATCTTACACCCTTTTTTTGTCGTAATATTTCCTTTAACCCAGTGTCTCCCAATCCAGTCCTGAGGGACCCACAGCCGGTCCGCGTTTTTCCTCCCTCTGAGCTCCCTGCCAGACAGTCCACATTTTTGGGAGCGAAAACGTGGACTGTCTGTGGTTCCCCGAGGACCTTCTATGCTCTAAACTTCTATGCGGATGTACTGGTCCAGCCTCTGGCTGAAGTTAAAAGCTGTATTTTTTCTGCTTCCGTCCTCAGAGAAGGGACTCACACTGACTTATTAATTATTACAATTATTAAACAAACTATCATTGAACTATTTCAACACAGCCAGCAATGGCAGCATGATTAAGTGGTATTTTATAAGAAATAGTTTATGTCACCTGTCTGTATTTATTACTACATACTCAGCGGCCACTTTATTGGGCAAATAAACACAGAGTAGGGAGCCTTGTAGGCTCACACCTTGGATGGGAGGTCAGTCTGTTGCAGGGCAAACACTATGGATAATTTAGTGGTGTCATTGGACCAGTGTTTCCCAATCCTATCCTTGGGCACCCACAGTCACATGCTGCCAGACAGGAGTTGGGAGGAAGCAAAAATATGGACTGTCTGTGGGTCCCTTAGGACCGGATTGGGAGACACTGCAGCGGACAGTTGGAAGAGACCCGCATGAACAAAGAGAGGATATGCAAACTCCACATGCAGTGAGCTCGAGTGGGAATAAAAGCCACAAATCTGGAGGTGCGAGGATATTGTGCTACCCATGAAGCCGCTACACCCAGGAAAATGATAATTAATAATAATATAGTAATAATAATAAAAATATAGCATTGCAGCTAGCCAGGTTGCTATAGCTAATGTCATGGTAAATTGGTAATCAATGGCTGTTAGTAAATGGTATAAATGATAAATGTATAATATTAAGAGGAAATCTAGACCTGTCATCTTAATTCCAGTGTTTATATTAAAAATGTTAGAAGGTCAATGAAGTTCTTAACCAAAAGCATTATTAGTGTTTATGTATCAGTGCACTGGAGGTTTTAATGTATTTATTTATAAACACTGTAATTAGGTGGAGGGAAAATGGTATACAGATGAATACATCACTGAGTCCACCAGATGTCCCTGTAAAAACAGTGGTATTGATTTTAACAATTGCACTTATTCATCTAGGTTGCAGGGCTGCTGAAATTTTCTGTGTTAGTATGATTGAAATTATATTACATTCATATATAATGATGTTTACGGTAGGATGAAATCGTGTGGTTCTATTACACAAAGTAAGCTTTATCTGGCTGGTGTGAAGGTATACTGTAATGTGCACTTATACGACAGTTTTAATTTCTGGTGAATGTATAACTGCATGAACATTGCTGTCATATACTGTATGCACAGAGATTTATATAGTGATGAGGTCTGTGAGTTATAATTTGTTATTATATTCCGTAGTCAACAATTTTATATAGACACTGAAGGTCAGTTAATTCACAGGTTTCATAAAGCTTGACTTTTTTATGCCTGATTTATGAGCAAACTTTAGAGAAGGGAAACAAAGAATAGCCTGCGTTTGTAGGGATCGTAGCAGAATAGCCCATAAACAAACAAAACGTTATATATGCAGCAGGCTGGGCACTGACAACCGTAGGTAAAAGCATGTGACAGTTGATTAAATGCAAATGCGAATGTAAATGCAATCCGCCTGATGAACAAAAGCAGCAGATAATGGGCTCTTATTGCAAATGCATGTTTATGTGTCACTGCAGCACTTGCGATTGTAGAGGAGACTCGCCGAACGGCGACACGGTGAAGGAGAAGCTAACAGGCTCAGGCAAGTTATAATCGCGTCCCAGCTGCTGTCGCCATCAGCGATATGATGCCGGCATGTGTTTTTGTAAGCGCTGTCCGCACACACCCGTATGGTACCCCATCTCTGTCCGGCCTCTCGATGGCGGGCAACTGCTGGTGTCCTCAGACATTTGGGGACTTGCCATCTGCAAGGATTGCAACAGCGTACGACAGGCTGTGCCAAAATTAAAAAAATTAATAAAATTAATAAAATGATTATGTCTGTGGACTGTGGTACATTGTATTTCCAAACACGGAAGGCGCATAATTAAATTATGTTTAGATTCATATCATTGTGCCACAAGCTATGAACATTTATTCCCATCTATCCACCTACCCACAATCTCTGTTGTGTAGTAGTTACAATGTCGAGCTGTTTTCATTTCCTTTGCATGTGCACAAAGGTAATTGATATCAGTACCATTTCGGCATCTTTCACACTTGAGATGAGAACAATCAGAAAAGGGAAAAAAAATGAATGTTTAAGTGAGGCAGTTTCTATTAAAAAATGATACATATGAGGATGGCAGATGTGTGGAGTCAGGATTTCGGTCCAGTTCACCGTGCTTCAGTGATGCTTACATGAATCCTTGACTGCTCCTGTTCTGGTCACTAATGAGAGCTGGCATTTCCCTAACGTGCATTTATAGAGGTTGTATGGCTAAAACGAGAGTGTCAGGCTTTGCGGGAGTCCAGATTATTCAGAAATACCTTGTAATAATAGTACTGGGTAATACGAGCAAATTTCCTAGAAGCAATTAGGGGTGTTCTGACTTTTCAATGCAAGTACAGACATCCTTCACATTTAACCTCTTGACTGAGCCGCAGGTGTGAAGAGAGAGGGCTTGACATGTAAATTTGCGTGGATTTGCCCCTTTAATTGGCATGGCTGTTGCACAGTTGAATTTTTGGTACAACGGGGCCAAAAGGTCTTGGCAGAAAAAATATTATGGTTGTACATGTTAAAAGGACCCTAATTAGCCGTTCTTTCAGTGCACATCACCAAGTCAACCACATGGGGGCAGCTTGCTGGTCTTCAAGGTCTTTAGCTTGGCGTCAGGCAGACAGTGGTAATGGTGCTTGGATGAATGTGCATGCAGGTGAATTTTTATATCACTGTATTATTATGCTTATAATAATATATACTCTATTATGCTTAATTAAATTTTATAATGATCTAAATCCATTTATATCATACATTATTTTGTAGCATATTATTTAATGTATTTTAAACATTTTTGTATCAATGATAGTTCTCATTGTTATAACGATGATGATAATGATGATAATGGTGATTATGATGATTATTATCACCCTCGATACATCCGTTTTCCATAACTGAGTATTCAGAGTTTATCTGAGGACAGACAGAGCATGAGGCATGGAGCACTGTGGACACACATGCACACACACGTGGTGCGCGCACACAAACACACACACAATGCGCACACAAACACACACACAATGCACACACACACACACACACATGCACTAGCACGCATATGCACACACACACACACACACACAATTAGAGTCACAGATTTTCTTGAAACACATGACTGCAGGAGGGGGGACACACTCCACATAAACACAAAGAGAGGGGGACAAGGTTCAGAACCCCTGAGTGCTGAGACTTCTGACTGAGCCATCATTCAACAACAACAATAATAACATAATGATTATTATTATCATTATTATTATTAGTAGTAGTAGTATTAAGAAGAGAATGACAATCACTAAGTACCATTAATCTGTGTAAAACCCTGAGTATCAGAAGGCTCCCTTGCCATAAGAGGTTCTGCTCCTCATTTGTCTCGTACTTAGACAGCCATGCCTAAAAGCTCTATTTCTGTCAAGCTCTAGTCCTGTGGGGATGACATTTTAATTAAGCCGTGCCTCCTACTGCAACTGACAGCCAGGTGGCCACCTGACAACAGCGGCCACCTTGTGCACGTCTATTACAGCACTCAAGGTAAATCTTTCTAAATTTTCAGATGGCTCACCTTATTAGCAAATGATAAGCTCCCAGACAAAAGGTGTTTATTATGGTGCAGCTACTCAAATATCCTTTGTATCCCCTTTATATCCCTCAGTGAGGTGTGCATTTTCATCTAGCCAAGAACAACCTGACAGCTTACTTGTTTTCCTTACAGTCTGGTTTTTGGCGTTGTCTGCAATCTAAGACAAACCCCTAGGAGTTTGTGTCACAGAGGTGACAGGGCTAATGCAGATGCACTGTAAAATTTGGGAATTGTATAGTTTGCTTTATATATATATATATGTATGTGTGTGTGTGTGTGTGTGTGTGTGTGTGCGTGTGTGTGTGTGTGTGTGTCTGCCCACAGGCTAATACTCCCCTTTCATTCTGCTGATGTTTGCAGCCACACTCATGAGGTAAAACCGTGGGATTGAGAATCAAACTTTGTATATATTGGATAGCAAATTCACATTCCTGTGATAATGCACTCGGCATAGTCCAGGAGTGTTGACAGCTTGGGGTATAGCAATTGATAACATTTCATTATGAGAGAGCTGATTTTAAAAAACAATAGCCTTTTCAAAGTTTACATTTTTAATTTATTTAACAGATGCTTTGATCCAAAGCCATGTACATTATTGGGAGAAAACAGTGTCAGGCATTACTGGAGCAATTGGGGGTTAAGGGTCTTGCCCAGGAGCCCAGTGGTGAAATCACTCCACTGACCAGAGGATTTGAACCAGCAACCTTCTGATCACAGGCACAGCATTCTAACCTGTAAAATCTAAGACGTGTGACAGTTGAGTAAGAGGATCACTCTGATTTCTTGACAGGTGATGGCACCACCTTGCGTATTCCTATTTGTTAGTGTTTTGAAACATTTTTGCCAGTCACATGGGATTCAGTAGCTGTATCCATATCCAGAAGAATAATGCGGAATCAGTAGGTGAAGATTATTTCTCAAGTTTTTAGATAAAAAAAAAAAACAGCTTCCAAGCAGGTCTGGGAGGTTTAAAGCCACAGGAATGGACAAGCGATGAACGGAGATTAGGTAAAGCTCTCTATTCTTGACAGCTATCAATCTACCGGTCTCAAACCTGTCAGGCTGCACCAAAACCTTCTGACATTGTTTTGTCCATTTTGACAACTGATGATCAATAATAATAATTAAAAAAAGAAACATCAGCTATACTTACTGATTTTGTTTCTTGGTTTGCGATCTTTAGAAAGATGGGGTCGTTTTTCTTAAGAGGAATTTATTCCGTTCCCTTGTACTTACTGTAGCACTCCCTATGAATTTGTCTTATTCTCTAAATATCGTCACTTATGTAACTTAGGAATATCAAAAATATATCTATTTATCTTATCTGTCCTCATTTCCCTGTCAGCCTTGCTGCTCTTCTGTCTGGTAGAATTATTTACAGCATCCGTACTGTCAACTCACAAATAGTTTCTCTGAAAAAACATACAGCAAAACCAAGCTAAAGCCAACCTGCTGTGCTTGTAAATACCAACTGAGATCAAATGATCTGATCAGTAAACATCACGCGTAGACCACACGATAATTCTAACGCTCCTACACCTCAGAGACCATCCTGTGAAGGAATGACTATTTTATTCAATAATTTCAAGAGTTGATATAGTGAAGATTGCATTGATTTTCCAGCCACAGTGATACCCAGGAAATTCATTTATGTTTGTAAGTAACAGTATGTGTCAGATATGTAAAAAAAAAAAAAAATGTCAAACACCCTAATTTAAACCAACAGCTCATCATGTTTACCTGGGGGGTATTCCATGAAAGCAGCTAAAGAAAGCCAGACTCAAACTAACGCCATCTCTAAACTTAGCCTCATGTCGTTTCACTAACGCAGTTCAGCTTTAACTAATCAAGACTCATACAAGACAGACTTGCAAAATCTCACTTAGTGCGCACACCCAAGGTATTTAAGAAGCCCAAATTGAATGGATGAACGATAGATCTATCAAATTAGCCGGAAAGCGTGTAAAACGAGAGCAGGGCTTTTTCCCGCTGCAGAACAAACGCTGTTGATGGAGTTCTATGAAGAATACTAAAAAAGGCAATACTGTGGTATAAATAAATCCAGGGAGTTGGCTTGGCAAAGGACTGCAGACAAACAAAATGTGTAAGTTATGTAAAAGTTTGTAAAAGTTACAATTGCCTTGTATAGTGGCTTGGTGGTTTATGCTGTCGCTTTATACCGCGAAAGTGCGTGGTTCGATCCCTATAGTCAACAGGGAACCTTATGGGTTGAGTTCACGTGTCATTCTTACTGTATAATGTTATTCTGTATTATTTGATCTCTGTAAAATACTTTAAGTCGCATCCGTGTAAAATGTTTGGCACAAATACTAGTATTGTTGCTTTTTACTAATAAAGTTTCAAAATAGACTGTGACTAAACAAAATATAAAAATATCTTCATGTTCAAAAATATCTTCCTGTTCATATTATTTTGATGGATTTTTTTTTCAATTTCAGTCATTGCATTTCATGTTTGACCTTTGTAATATGGGTACGCTGTTACTTAATTATTTTGGAATTAATTGTAATTCTGAGATATGATTTTATAAGCTTTATTATATTTATTACATAACATGAGTAGTGAGAGCGCGGAATATCATCTGGCGGAACGATCTTTTGGGAATCTGTTCCCACGCATAGGAAGTTCTTTGGGACAATGCTTAAATAAGTGAGACAGTTAACCTGGTCCGGAGCAGACTTGTTCACTTGCCTAAGTTACCATGGTAGCTCAGCGGGGATTCATTTAAGACACGTTGATGGAACGGAACTCCCACGTAAATGAGTCAGACTTGTCAAAATGTCAGACTTTCCCTTAATCCTGCTTCATGGAATACCCCCCTGGAAGAACTCAGAAACCACCTGAAATGGTCAGTAAAAACAAACACATCCTGTAGAATCCTTAACCATCAGAGATGAATCGTTATCTTGCAGACTTGTATCGCTGTGCCTTTTCATTGAAGACCGTACAGTATTATCCTGCGTCATGAAACTACACAAACAGCCCATTTATCAGTTTCCCCAGTTGTTCACTCCAACACAAACGGTATTTCTGGATCTTTGCCCAAGGATGAAATATATGGCTCTTCTTATACTTAAAATAACCAGTGAGTTCTCCTTAATATTTCTGCAGCTGTCACTGACAGTAATTGCAGCTTAACATAATTGGTAATTACTGTTTTCTATATGCTAGGGTATTATCCTTTGAACCTGTCTGAAGTTCATAATGTCATCTCTGTTAATTAATGCAACATGCTTCACCTCAGGTTTGTGATTGTGAATTAAATCCAGAGTTAACACTTCAACTAATCCTGAGATTATTTGTTCAACAACAAAGACAAAATTTTATTCTTAATTTCCAGGGTGTGTCCAACTCTCCTGTCCTATGCTGAACTATACAGTGCAGGTGGTATGTGTGACTGTGTCACAGTTTCACTTCAGTTTTTTGTTGTTTAAAAAAATCCTATAAGAAAAATTATTTCAAACTTTTTCTTTTATTATTTAATGGCCAATAACTATCTGAACTGTAAAATACTCTAACAGTGTAATGTAGTGACTAGCCAATTAGTGTTAGCCCCCATAAAGCCCATACTATCAAATGAGTATTAGATAAATCCTCACCACTGTGCTGATGATGTGTTTTGACCATTTCATCTAGCTACAATACTATTTCTGTTTTTCTTTATCGTTACTGTGTGAAGACTATAAATGACTCACTGTCACAGGCTGGGGGAGTAGAATTTCCAAGTAATAATATACAGCTATGAAAATTTCTTTGAAAAGTAAAAAGTTACTTACTTAAGAACTAAAGCGCATTATGCAGCACAATTTCACTGTTGTTCTTTAACAGACGTCATGTCCCCTCAGATCTACAGTATATTGCACATAAGAAGGCACACAGAATGCTGAAAGTCACTCTGAGTCAGATTTAGATTTATGGAAAACACTAAATATCAGGCCTGTCATTAACTCATGCAGAGAGAGATTTAAGCGGTTGTGAACATAATCTGGAAAGTGCCAATGTCTTTCTAATGTGCAGAAAACATATTCCAAATCCCAAAACTCACGTGGATGTCAGTATATAATTACCAAAGACAGCAGGAGGAATAGTTTTTAATATTTCTGACAAGCATGTTTGTCCTTCACCCAAGGGGCTTTCATTCTTGGTTTGATATCTTCTTTTAGCTTGCAGGCCCCAGAAATCTGCCACATCAGTTTTCAAGCAATTCAATTTGCATTATATGTAAATGAAGATGAGATTCAAGCCTCGGTTGTCTGATAACTTGCATGTCCCTTCAGCTGGTACCATGCTATGTCAGCACCTGCCTCCTTCTACCTGTCCCAAAACAACAGCAGAAGCAACAAATGGCAACACTTTACTTGAAGCAGTCTACATAAGGGTGACATGTAACCGTCATAAGAATGACATGACATATCATGCACATTAATGACACATTATTGATGTTTATGACTGTTGTTATAATGTGCTATTCAGTTCCAAAAACCAAATGACACATGATGACAACAGTGCAGAATATACCTTTATAACTGAAAGCAGGTCAAAATAAATAAATCACAGGGGCCTGATGGCATCTTACCTTTAGTCTTGAAAGAGATGAGGGATATTATTAGCCAACCTTTGACTTTAATATTCCAGAAATCGTTATCTGCGGGTGTGGTACCATCAGATTGGAAGCATGCTAATATAACACCCATATTCAAAAAAGGGGATAGAAGTAATCCGGCAAACTATAGGCCAATCAGTTTAACTAGCATTACTGGAAAAATAATGGAAGCTATAATTCAAGTGAAAATGGTAGATTACCTAGATGCAAATAACATTATAAAGGATAGCCAACATGGATTTAGGAGAGGTAGATCCTGCTTAACGAATCTGCTTGAGTTCTTTGAGGAAGCTACAAGTGAAATTGATCACAAAAAGGCCTATGATGTGATTTACTTAGATTTCCAGAAAGCCTTTGATGTTGTCCCCCACAAACGGCTCTTGTTAAAGCTTAAAGCTGCAGGAATTTTAGGAACTGTGGCAGCTTGGATCAAAAACTGGCTAACTGATAGGAAGCAGCGAGTAGTTATTAGAGGCACTATGTCACAGTGGGCCTCCGTTTATAGTGGGGTACCGCAGGGTTCAATTTTAGGACCACTATTGTTCCTAATTTACATTAATGATATTGACACGAATACATACAGTAAACTGGTTAAATTTGCAGACGACACTAAGGTGGGCGGGGTAGCAGATACTAATCTAGCAGCAGAGAGGCTCCAACGGGATCTGGATTTAATTAGCGAATGGGCTGATACTTGGCAGATGAAATTTAACACAGATAAATGTAAGGTAATCCATGCAGGGAGCAGAAATATACAGTACAGATATTTTATGGGTTCCACTGAAATAAAGGTAGCTGATTACGAGAAAGATCTCGGTATGTATGTTGATGCTTCCATGTCCTACTCTCGCCAATGTGGGGAAGCAATAAAAAAGGCGAACAGAATGTTGGGTTATATCTCTAGATGTGTGGAGTTTAAGTCAAGGGAGGTGATGTTACACTTATATAATTCCTTGGTAAGACCCCACCTAGAATACTGTGTGCAGGTTTGGTCACCATACCTCAAGAAGGACATTGCTGCCTTAGAAAAGGTGCAACGAAGAGCTACGAGAATGATTCCTGGTCTTAGAGGAATGTCTTACGAGGAGAGGTTAGCGGAACTGAATCTGTTCAGCCTTGAGCAAAGGAGACTAAGGGGGGATATGATTCAGGTCTATAAGATTCTAACGGGTCTGGATGCCGTTCAGCCAAATGACTATTTCAATATTAGTCTAAATACTAGAACTCGTGGCCATAAGTGGAAATTAGCGGGAGAACATTTTAAAACAAATTTGAGGAAGCACTTCTTTACACAGCGTGTAGTCAGAGTATGGAATAGTCTTCCTGCTATTGTAGTGGAAGCTAAAACCATGGGTTCCTTTAAATCAGAGCTAGATAAGATTTTAACAACTCTGAGCTATTAGCTAAGTTCTCCCCAAACGAGCTTGATGGGCCGAATGGCCTCCTCTCGTTTGTAAATTTCTTATGTTCTTATGTTCTTATGTATGCTGAGTAGGATGTTCATTTAGGATCACATGACACCCACCTAATGAGGCCGTGGATTTTTGTCTTGTTATATTTATTTGTATATAAAATCTGTATTAATTGACTCATTGGATTCAGCATCTGTTTCATAATCCCCTATTAATGTATTATTTGTAGTGCTGATTCTGGTAGAGTGGTGACTCCATGATTAGCAGTAATGTCATGAGTCGATATCAAAGATCGGAACTAGGGCCGGTCCAGGCATGTTTAAATTGGTCAGTATCAGTCACCATACCCCGATCCAAAGCCCAATTGATTTAATTTTCCGCATCCGCCTCATTTACGACAGTAAAGAACATAAGAACATAAGAACATAAGAAATTTACAAACGAGAGGAGGCCATTCGGCCCATCAAGCTCGTTTGGGGAGAACTTAGCTAATAGCTCAGAGTTGTTAAAATCTTATCTAGCTCTGATTTAAAGGAACCCATGGTTTTAGCTTCCACTACAATAGCAGGAAGACTATTCCATACTCTGACTACACGCTGTGTAAAGAAGTGCTTCCTCAAATTTGTTTTAAAATGTTCTCCCGCTAATTTCCACTTATGGCCACGAGTTCTAGTATTTAGACTAATATTGAAATAGTCATTTGGCTGAACGGCATCCAGACCCGTTAGAATCTTATAGACCTGAATCATATCCCCCCTTAGCCTCCTTTGCTCAAGGCTGAACAGATTCAGTTCCGCTAACCTCTCCTCGTAAGACATTCCTCTAAGACCAGGAATCATTCTCGTAGCTCTTCGTTGCACCTTTTCTAAGGCAGCAATGTCCTTCTTGAGGTATGGTGACCAAACCTGCACACAGTATTCTAGGTGGGGTCTTACCAAGGAATTATATAAGTGTAACATCACCTCCCTTGACTTAAACTCCACACATCTAGAGATATAACCCAACATTCTGTTCGCCTTTTTTATTGCTTCCCCACATTGGCGAGAGTGGGACATGGAAGCATCAACATACATACCGAGATCTTTCTCGTAATCAGCTACCTTTATTTCAGTGGAACCCATAAAATATCTGTACTGTATATTTCTGCTCCCTGCATGGATTACCTTACATTTATCTGTGTTAAATTTCATCTGCCAAGTATCAGCCCATTCGCTAATTAAATCCAGATCCCGTTGGAGCCTCTCTGCTGCTAGATTAGTATCTGCTACCCCGCCCACCTTAGTGTCGTCTGCAAATTTAACCAGTTTACTGTATGTATTCGTGTCAATATCATTAATGTAAATTAGGAACAATAGTGGTCCTAAAATTGAACCCTGCGGTACCCCACTATAAACGGAGGCCCACTGTGACATAGTGCCTCTAATAACTACTCGCTGCTTCCTATCAGTTAGCCAGTTTTTGATCCAAGCTGCCACAGTTCCTAAAATTCCTGCAGCTTTAAGCTTTAACAAGAGCCGTTTGTGGGGGACAACATCAAAGGCTTTCTGGAAATCTAAGTAAATCACATCATAGGCCTTTTTGTGATCAATTTCACTTGTAGCTTCCTCAAAGAACTCAAGCAGATTCGTTAAGCAGGATCTACCTCTCCTAAATCCATGTTGGCTATCCTTTATAATGTTATTTGCATCTAGGTAATCTACCATTTTCACTTGAATTATAGCTTCCATTATTTTTCCAGTAATGCTAGTTAAACTGATTGGCCTATAGTTTGCCGGATTACTTCTATCCCCTTTTTTGAATATGGGTGTTATATTAGCATGCTTCCAATCTGATGGTACCACACCCGCAGATAACGATTTCTGGAATATTAAAGTCAAAGGTTGGCTAATAATATCCCTCATCTCTTTCAAGACTAAAGGTAAGATGCCATCAGGCCCCTGTGATTTATTTATTTTGAGTTTAGCTAGGCTTAGTATCACATCAACCTCAGTTATACATATATTGGTCATAGACGATGCTGTATTCGTATTAATTGGTGGTAAGTTACTTGTGTTCTCTATTGTGAACACCCTTGAAAAATAATCATTAAACTCATTTACCATATCAATTTCGTTATCAATTATAAGGCCCTTACTATCCTGTAAATTAGTGATTTCAGCTTTTAGTGCTCTCTTGGAGTTAAAATATTGGAAGAAACCTTTACTGTCATGCTTAGCCTCCAATGCAATTTTTCTTTCTACATCCCTCTTTGATAGCCTAATGTCATTTTTTAACTCTGCCTGTAGACTTAGATACTCCTGCTTGATTTTGAAATCATTAGTTATTTTCCAGTTGTGGAACAGAGCCCTTTTCCTCCTGACTTTATTCTTAATTTCCTTAGTAAACCACCTTGGTTGTCGTTTCCTAGATTTAGTTTTGCTGGAAACAGGTATGAAGTCCTCTTGCACTTGCAACAATGTGCTTTTGAAAAATTCCCATGCCTCTTCTACTGTTTTGCTATTTAACTCTGTCCAGTTTACAGTTTCTAATTTCCGTCTCATACCATTAAAGTTAGCCTTCCTAACATTGTATACTTTTAATTTAGACTTTGCTCTTTGGACACTAAAATTAACCTCGAATTTAACCATGTTATGATCACTACCGTACAATGGGTCTAAAACCTCTAATTTTCCAATCCTATCCTGGTTATTACAAAAAACGAGATCAAGAAGGGCTTCTCCCCTGGTAGGAGTATTAACAAACTGAGTAAAAAAACAATCCTGTACTAATTCCACCATCTCAAGTTCATTTACAGAAGAGCCAGAGACTGTGTCCCACTGTATCCCAGGTAAATTAAAATCACCCATAACCACCACATCATTTTTATTACTCATAATCCTGATATCATCATATAATATTCTGCTTTCCTCTACAGCCACATTAGGTGCCCTATAACAAACCCCGACAATTAGGCCATTTGAATCTTTAGCATCAAGTTTGATCCATACAGCTTCTGAATTTTTATTTTTATCAGTGAGATCCCTTGCCTGCAAGTTTTCTTTTACGTATACTGCAACACCACCTCCCTTCTTGCCTATCCGGTCTCTACGGAACAACGTATAACCATCCATATTATATTCATCACCATCATTGTCACTCATCCATGTTTCAGTTATTCCTATAATGTCGTAATTGTCTGAAGAAATTAAAGCCTCTAAGTCGTTAATTTTGTTTCTAATACTCCTAGCATTCAAATACAGACCACTAATGGTAGGCCTTTTACAGTGTCTACTTTTAATTTTTATTTGGGCTTTCCGTCTCTCCCCACATAAATTCTTAACTGACCTCCCTGCCCCCCCAGTCCCTAGTTTAAACATTCCTCAACTATTCTGCACATACGCCTCCCCAATACACTGGTTCCCCTATGGTTCAGATGCAACCCGTCCGGCTTGAACAGGTCCCACCTGTTCCAGAAGGTCTTCCAGTGCCCCATAAACCTGAACCCCTCTTTCCTACACCACCATTTTAGCCACGCATTTAATCCCCTAATCTCAGCTAATTTTGCCTGACTTGCACGTGGCACGGGAAGTATTCCAGAGAATACCACCGTGGATGTTCTGCTTCTGAGCTTATCCGCGACTTCTATAAATTTATCTTGCAGAACAGCCCTTCTGCCCTTTCCTATGTCATTGGTGCCAACATGCACCACGACCACTGGATCCACCCCGGCTGGGGCCAAAAGCCTGTCCACTCGATCTGGAAGGTCCCCTACCTGGGCACCAGGCAGGCAAGACACCGTACGGGACCCTCTATCACGGGTGCACACATAACTATCTACACCTCTTATAATTGAATCCCCAACTACCACAACCTCCCTCCTACTAGGGTTAGGTGGCTCCTTGGTGCCCAAGGGCCCACCTGCCTCCCCAGTCTCTTCCGGCTCTAAAGCTGGAAGCACCTGAAAGCGGTTAGAAACCGTTACTTCAGGTGATGCCGCCTCTGTGAACACAAAGTTCTGTCACATGCTGCAGTCAGCTTGTGGCTTGAAACTACAAAGTATCGAAATGTCAGCCATGTAGACATTCTTTAAACTCAAAGTAGCCAAACAGCTACCTGTATTGTTCACATTGCCATCCTTTTGAGAGGAAGTACCAGCAGAGCGTCATTTCATTCAACAAATCTACAGACAACGACTGCACTGACACCTACCCTGTGTATATTTATTTACATATTTATTAATTTATTAGATCGGAATTGGCAAATATGAATACTGATCATTGTGCTACCAAGAAAGTGAACTGAGAATCCCCTCAGTGCGCAGCACTATAACTTATCTCCAGAATTGTGGGTCTGGTTCCCATTCCAGTTTTCGGCAGTACTTATAAAAATGCATTTTACGTGTTTTATTATATGTGTGTGTGTGTGTGTGCGTGTGTGTGTGTGTGTTAAATTCATTTCACAATAAGTACTGCCAAAAATTAGAAGTATGTACACAGAGGAAACAATTAGTTTAGGAAAAGGTAGTGGCTATCGATCTCAACACAGATGAAATCTTTAGAAAAAAATTCAATCTAGTTTTAGTTAGTGGAATTTTGTAAAAGGGGATTAAAGGGCAGTCCTTGATTACCTAAGACGACACAGTAATCACATGGCCAATGCAGTGTAGAGTTTGCAGAGTAATTGACTTTCTTGGAGGAGTATCGAGAAAGACTTCATCACTGTGCATCGTTGGCAGCCGCCACAAAACACCTGGAGCTCGAGTTCTGCAAGCTTGAAAAGCAGCTTGCTGTCTTCTGCTGAAACACTGACATAGAAAATGTGGTGGAAATCGTTAGTGTGATGGACCAGCTGTGTGTCAAACAAGGAGGGAGATAGCTAAGATGAGGGGACCAGAAAGCCAGACTGTCACCGGCAAGGGTATTGAACGCTCCATCTCTCGAGTTTCTGCGTCAAAGGCTGTTTTCTAAGGATGGCACCAGAGCCACAGTAATTATATTTAATGGAGAATAAAAAATTACAAGGTAAAACTGCTATTTTGACTGTTCAAACTGCATGTATTCATTAGACAAGTGTCAACAATCCGAACCATCGGTCCAGTGAAAATTAGTGATCTAATTTTAGCGATTTTGGCTACTCAGCCACGACGAGTGATTTCTGGGCTTTGCAGAAGCATGTCTGAGCATGGCAAGACTGTATGGGATGCACTGTATCAGATACAGATCTTCACATGTTTACATGGGATATGTGATGTGTTGCCCAGGTCATGATGGCACCAATAATGTAAAGCAATGGTCACCAACTGGCACTTGCAGTCTTCAGATTTTATCAAGGGACCATCCCCCCAGTTTGATTTTTTTAGGGCACAGTTGGGGGCTGGGGGCTGGATGGCAACAGGGTGGTTGAAATTGCAATTAATTGACAAAACCAGCATTGCGCTGTGTTCTATGCTGGCAGTTTGCACCTTTGCAAAAGCGGTTTGTTGGTACCCTATAGGTAAACAAAATTATAGGTTATCCGTGCAACAGATACATACGTTAACACAAAAGGCAAGCAAGATGTGGGGTTTTTTTGCCCCCGCCTCAAATACAAAGCCCTGGTCTATAATATTTACCTGCTACCTTTACCATTTGAGGGTTCCGATGGCATGCCACAACATGTACATCTGGACATCTTGTCAGTTCTGATGCTGCTATATAAACACAGAGATATTGGTGAGATTAAAAGCATGACTAAGAGTTGTATTAAAGAGGAGATTACATCTATGATGCACTGGAAACCTTTCAGATCTCTTCATGTTGGAGAGGTGAGTTCTGACATAAACCCAGTATGGTAAATATACTTCCCCCCAGTACAGGATCACCGGGGCAGCAGGTATGCAAAATGCTCCAGGAATTTTATTTTAAAAAACTGATATGCAACTACTGATATGTATCTACTTAATTTGGATAGAAAGTTAAGAAAACATTTTCTCTAAACGTGGAAATGAGAATAAAGAGATTAAATAAAATCATCAATGCAGGCAAGCTACAGATTATTAGGAATTCCTCTTCTTATGTATTAAAGGATTTAGTGAATCTTAAATCTCAAAGACTTGTACACTAGTACTTTACACAGCTCTTTTAAAGTAGATATGCTTAATCAATGTTGGGGCCATAGCTAGGCACACCTCTAGGACCGGGGTTCGAGTCTCTGCCATGGCTTTATGTGTGTGGAGTTTGCATGTTCTCCTCATGTTGTCATGGGGTTTCTGCTTGGTACCCCTGTGTCCCTACAGTCCAAAAACTGAGGTTAATTGGAGTTGCCAAATTGCCTGTAGGTGTGTGAGTGTACCCTGTGATGGGTCATTGGCACCCAAACCTGGGTTGTTCCCTCCCTTACACCTGTAGCCTCTGCGATTAGACTCTGGACCTCCTGCAACCCTGAGTAGAAAGTGGTTACAGAAGATGGATGGATGGCATCCTAGCCATCTTATTAATTCACATGATGTTAATGCAAAGTCATGCAATTGAACAATTAGCCTTACTTACAGATCCCATTCATCCATCTTCCCTGCCACTTACCCATTTACAGGCAGTGGTGAGTATGTGACTGAGCTGAAGCGAAGTATCAGAGCATATATTAAATATTAGTGTTTAAAGGATCCCTGTGGACTTTCTGACTGATTTAAAGCAATTGCAGTAAAAGGGGCTGCCTCATAAAGATTGGTGAGAAGCTCCTAAATGACCTCAAAAGGGTGTCTGAGGTATGCAGCATATTACAGGGACAGAGTAGGTCAGCCATGATGACTGGCTCCCTGTAAGCCCTTATTCAAGTAATGCTTAGTACATCGGTATTAGCGAGGGACATGCTCAGGTCAGGGAAAAATCCAAAAGTGTGTCCTTATTCAAAGGATGCAGAGGTCATAAAAGCTCTTTAGTAGTGTACTGGAAGGCTCATTCAACTCAACAGCAGACATAGATATTTCATACTGTACTGTGCCACCTCTCATTGGTGATATCTGATGCCTTTATATTCTGCACCTCTTACTGTACCATTTCTGTGCTCACTGTTTGAGGGGAAAAAAGTATCAGTCAGAGATCTCAAAATGCCGAATATTCTCTGACCATTGCATATCACTTGGAGTTATCATTTCTGCTATATGTAAATGTAAGTTTCTTGTGTTAATTTCCACTAGAATCAATATGTGTTATGACAAAAACTGTTGTTTTTTTTCTCCAAAGAAATATTGATCCATCCATCTCTTTTGAGATTAAGTAAGCGTGCTAATGTGTAAACTTGATTGAAAAGCACATGAATTTGATGATATATAAATCCAAATGTCTGCTTTCAGTGAAACAGGAATCAGCATCATTAACAGAACCATAATGGGTGTCTTTACAAATCGCTCTTACTAATTAATTAGTGTCTCGGTTCAGCTCCGTCTGGATCATTCCTCTTTCTTTGTTTTTTTGGGGTTATCGGATGCTGTAGCTCTGGTGTGACACGAGCAACTGACGAGATGCCACTGAAAAAAAAATAATCTACATCTAAAAGGCAACATTTTATGCTTATTACTGTTTAGATGAAAGGAGTCATACAACAGGAAGGAAAGCACTTTGTTGCCATTATTACAGGGCTGTTCACAGCAGCAAGGGAGCTTGTCAGTGACTAATGAATATTTTTTTGCAACTCTGAGGGAGCTAATAGGATATTTTAAATGAATACAATGAGTATGTTCTGTTCTTAAGACCAATTCTAATTTAATTTGAAAGTGGTGAAGTCTTTTGAGGTGAGGCTTATTTTAGGTTATAAATGCTGTTGATAGGCATTCACATCTTGCTGCCCAATGACGACACGTGTCAGTGGTTCCAGATAAAGCTGCATAAAATGAAAGCTCTGAGCCTAAATGGACAGCCATTGATAACCCAGTAATATCAGTGGCACTTGATGTATTAATTATAAGGTTGGTATGAGTTTTTTTGTTTCTTTTTTAATTTTCTGAATTTGTTCGGCTTTTGTTCAGGCTTTTTATTCACATGCCAAACATTCAGGGGGAATGAAAGCCAGGCCACCCTCCCCAGTCACTGCTCCTGGGTTGGCGTCCAAACAGTGACGTCTCCGCTTTGTCTGTCAGAGTGCAGCCCTTCATCCCTGCGGCATGCTCCAGTCAGAAATCAGCTCTCATTCACCCAGATGCCAGGACATCCTAACATGTTTGTTTATCTCCTCAAGCCAGTGTCTTTCTGCATTTCATATCCTCATTATTTACGTGCCGGTTATTAATGGAAATGACAGTCCTGTTCACCACACAAATATTTTATATTGTATTGGGTATTCAGAATTCGAAATGAAGACAACAATGAAGTGTAACCATACACTGAATGTTTATATTAAGCATAAGGCAAGCTGGTGGAATGTGCTTCTTGCATTCCTTCAGTAATCTTTATGCAGTCTAGTGGCTGTTTTACCTCTAAGCATTTGCAGATGTGGCTGTTTGTAAGTCAGCTGGTTTTGTTTCAAAGAACAAAGAAAATGTTATTTGGAATTGCAGGTTCAGCTTCAAAACTCTGTCAGATGGGTCCATCGACAGGACCAAACTTATTTGCAGTTACTGTTGATGTGAAATGAGTTACCACCAGGGTACATCTATTCTTAAATACCGTGCAGGCTGCGGCTCTTGTCAGAATGATACATGCTTTCGCATTTTCACGTCTTAACATATTATGATAATACTTTCGTAAATATAAATTATATATGGGTTAATATTATTATTTTTCATTTATGTATTTCTTTAGCTATATGTGAATGAGGCAGTCCGTTGCGTGCTTCTGTGATGTCTTAACTGCATAATTTACATCTTCCTCAAAGTCATTCCCTACGAGAGTATGTCTCCGGTCAAATGGTATGGTTTCCAGAGTTTTCTTCAGTGTCCGAGATTGAATGTAGACTTATCAAGTTTATTGGGATTCCTAATTCTTTCATATACTTTTCTTAGTAAATCGTCACCACGCCTTCCCAGATCTTCGTAAAAATATTATATTTTCTCCAATTTACTTATTATAGCCAGCAGATTTCAGAGTGGTGGACATTTTGCATGGTTCGGTCAGCAGTTACAAGTAGTGAAGTGGAGAGTGAAAGGCAGACAACTGCAGAGCCAAACGAACTTGGGTGAGTGTGAAGACTATCACTACAGAACTGAACAATATTGTGATATTAGTCACCTTTGCACTGTTACACGTCCAAGTGATTTAGAACTGAGCACCCCCCCCCCCCCCCCCCCCAAATTGTATTTCTTAATTTTTTGTAAGTACTTGAAGTTTTGTTTTCATGTTAAATGCATATATACCGTTATTGCATTAAAAATCATATCTCAAACTGTCTTCTCTATCCATTGGGGCTCTTTGTAAATCTTGAGTTAGACATTTAGGATAAATTGGGTTTTTGCTTTAGAAGGGTTGCCGACCTCTGATCTATACTTAGTTATATGACTAAGTAATATGTAATATTTAGCAGGTCAACGTGCCGATCTGTTGTTGGGCTTTAGTTTTTCTTAATTGATGAAGGGTTTCTGATGACCTTTAGACAATCTTTGTTGTCGTTTATTGTTGGTAATTGATTTGCAAAAATAAATGCATATATTTGCAAAAGGCAATCATGCCTTGCCAACTGTAATATTGATAAGAATATTAACGCCTGAAAAAATTCCTTAATGGTAAATGTTTAATGTTGAATAAAATCATTATTTAATTTGCAATTAATTTGTGATTAACTATGGAAAGTTGTGCGATTAATCACAATTAAATAATGTAATCTATTGACAATAATTGTAATAATTGCAATCTATTGACAGCCCTAATATATATATATATATATATATATATATATACACACACACACACACACACACACATAGTATATGTACAATGACAATTAGATGATAGATAGATAGATAGATAGATAGATAGATAGATAGATAGATAGATAGATAGATAGATAGATAGATAGAAAGATAGATAGATAGATAGATCACCAAATAAAGAAGGTGTGGCCATGCACGTATTATAATGAATTCATTAAACAAGAAAAGGTGTTGACCATCATTGATTCAGGCAAAACATGAAATGTGGATTTTTTTAAATTTACATTGTTAACCGAAATCTGCACAAACCCATTTATTTTGAAAGTGAAAGTACTATTACTAGCATGGACTGAACATTTAGAATATAAAAAATTATAAAATAATAATGCAATCAACTGCATAGTCTTCAGAAGCTTATACGCTATAGTGTAGGCTACGTCCTGGTCAGGTGGTTCTGTTGGGGACCCCTGACCTGGTGTACAAATTGTATGTATATATTATACATGCCAGTACGAAAATATGGCACAAATGGCATCCTGTATTAGATCAGAACAAAGTTTTCACGATCTAACCAGAAACATTTCACGATCTACACCAGAATAGAACTACATCAATGAGGCTAGGGAAGAAGTTTGTGTCAATCCCTCTCTTGCGGGAGCGCTACTTCATGACTGCAGCTTAGGATTTTACTCATTTTAATTGAAAGAATTATTTTTTTAATTGACCAGTCATTCAGCTTAACTGAATCGCTTTCTAGACCTGTTGACAAGGCAGATGTCAGATGAATCCTGCTAACGATAATATACTTAATATATAATATACTACGGTGCTTACAGAAAGTCTTAGGATGCTTGCTTAACTATAAAAATGTTGCAAATTTATTGGTTTCATAGCAAAAGTCCATTGACAAGCAGTGCTTAGCATATCTGCACATCCACACAGACACTTTCTTTTTATTAAGTGTCATAATATTTTTATTCACTCATTCAGTTATGTTCTTATAGTCACTGGCTCCCAAAGCAATACTAAATGCAAATTGGTGTTTTATGTTATTGTACAGGTGTCAATAATTAAAAAGCACCCAATGAGACTGTGTGTCAGTGAACTTTTTAACTCAGCTCAATTTGAAGTATAATTTGTGTTTCAGTTTATTACTACTTGAAATTAATGTTTTACTTAAAACCACTGGTTTGTTTCTAATGTGATATATATTTTGTAAACAAATAAATAAGGAAATAATTTTTCTTATACAACCAATAAATCTTTCAGGTCCCCACAAAAGTCTGTGAATACAATCAAAAAACTAAAAATGCCAAAAGTCTTGTATTTTGTTTGGTTACTTACTGTATGGTTAAGGTTAGGGCTGGGTAGGGGTTAAGGTTATCATGTTGGAATTAGAGTTTTCCCCATAGAAATGAATAGAGAGTCCCCACAAAGATATTATTACAAATGTCTGTGTGTGCGATTTTTTTCCTTGACATTTTGTGAAAATGTGTGAAGCACTCTTCCCGTTTACTCAGACGTTTTATAGACAAAATTTCCCACATACCATACAAAATTAAGGCTTTATAAATTTCTTAAAAATTTGCTTACACACTCCATTCTGAATTTAATTAGGAACTTTCATTTTAAACACATTTTAAATGGCACATCCTTAAGGTTATTCAGGTAACAATCTGTAACTGCAGTGATCTTCACTTTTGCCCCTAATTCCCCTCTTGAAACAAACACAAGCAAGTTTTGATGAGAAAACCCCAGGACTCTGTTTGGCTACAATTACAAGCTGATTATTTGTAGGTCGCCCTAGTAGAGGTAAATGGGATTTGATAAAAGACTATGGCTCCCAGTAATGTAGCTTCCTTCGCTCTATGGCATCATTTAGCTTTAATAAGAGTGCCGTCAGTCAACTTGAGATGAGTCTGGATGGCGGATAACAACCTCACTGCGACGCTGATTGAAACGGTTTTAGCCGCAGCCTGAGAGATTCTGCGGCATCATTGTGAACAAAAGAGTTATCGACTTTCGGGGGCTGTTGAGGAAACAGCACACAGCCTAGCAATCCTACCCCAGCATTTCCTGCAATGAATCCCCTCGTAGCATTGCAACTAATCACCCTGCTAAGTATATAAGAGCTTTGCTAAAGTCTTTGCAGACTCTCTTAGCTTGAGTGATCTGCAATAAAGACATTAGGTAGAAGGCTCATCTGCAAGAAAACCAAAATGTTATTGCTTTCTACTTCCTCTCACTGCCACCGTCTTCATTTGTCTTTATTGCACCCTATTTATTTTTACTAAACTTCCTCCTATTGTTCCCTTCTTTCTTGACTTCCTGTCCCATCTGGGTTTTGGCTTTATCTGATTATCTGATGTTTATCTGGTTATGTGATGTTTTGATTCAAACAACGGTAAAGTTCATTTGCCAAATTTCGGTACTACGGCACATGTAAAAGCACCACCCCAGACTGCATTTTTAGAAATGATGGTGCATCCACAAAACGCCCAAATTAAACCGCAACTGACCGCAGCAGTATATTTAAATTGACAGAGCGTCCCGTTGATTAGTGTCTAATAATGGACTACAGGGCTTAAAACAACAGAGGACTAAGGATATTATTAAACTATCGATTAAAGACAAGGGGCACTTAAAGCTTAAGTGTACGACAGAAATCCAAACAAACAGATCACTCAAGCGTAAACCCTTACCAATACACCATATTACTACAACTACCTGATTTTATTGAATTCTTTTCCCAAAAGTGCCCAGTTGACCCAACTTAAATCCTGACAAGGCCAGCAATCTAATGGGAGCCATCTGGGTTTCATTATCTAAGGCAGATGTTAGCTCAAGAATGGCAGCCAATCACCATGGAGATGCTACAGCTGATCAGTTTAACACCGGATCTTGGTGTTGCTCTGAATCCTAATGGCTTGGAACACTTGAAAGTTTTCTTAAAGGGACTTAACACTGGAAAGTTCTTTTTGAATGATATTTCTGTATTCTCAGCCAAATGGATAACCACAAAGATGTAAAACTGATGGTGAGGACTACTTTAGCAAAGAAAATACTCTGACGAGCTAACGAATAGCAACAGTATATTTTGCTGCTAATGGGGTCATTAATGGTGTCTCCTCAGTATATTTTGCTGGTCACAAAAAAACCAACATTGTCCATTAATCATCTTGCGATCAGCCTGGAAACATGCCACAATCAATGAGTTGGGTACCCCTGGTCCAATAGCCCTAACAAGATGAAAATGGAATAAAACATATTGCTGGCCATTTCGTCACAGTCTTATGCCTGAAGAGGCTAATGTCTTAATGGGAGTTCAGATCCACATTCATAACTGGCATGGAATCCCCAAACGGTAGACCATAACTTAAAAGTCCATTCATTACCAAGGACGGTAATGACTTCATCATCTTTTGATATGTTGAAACATTGCCTGGAAGTGCTACTACTTCTGTAAATTCCCATGATACCTCATTTAAAAACTTTACAACTTACCATTACGGTTTAGGACAGACTAGTGGATTTTGCTGATTACCAAGCCATAAGTGGAAGGAATTTCTTTGCATTTATGTGTATAAAATAATGTAAAATTAAAGTAGACAAATAAAGGAGTTGATAAGATGACAAATTTAATAAGAGTATTCATTCATTCATGTTTCCAAACATTTTCAGAGTCTTTCTCCTGCTCAGCGTCATGGACAATAACTATATTTTGAATTTTTGAAGTGCTCTCAAACTGCATTATACCTGTGTTGTTTTGTTGTTCTCCTCTTTTAAATCCCATGCAAATAAGAACACACTTTTTCTGTTGTATTTACATATAGTTTTGCAAAGATGAGCCTCTGGTTTGACTGTTTCGGAAGGTGTGTTAGTCCAAACATCAAATCATGTTGTACAGCTTACTATTAAATAAGACTCACCAAAAGAAACTGCTCACTTCTAGTTGAGAAACAGACTTTACTAAGATGCGCATGTATGCATTCTACGGCAGTAACCAATTTCTGCACAGCAGAAACACAAATACCAGAAATACATTCCTTTGAAGTTCATCCCCCATTCACAATTCCTTAGTAGCTGAACAAAAATCAATGTTTCAACATGAATAGGTGCATCTTTAATGGCGCAGAATGATACAATGATGCAATACCTCACCTCCATCCCAGCCCCATAAAAGTTTCTGTTTAACGATAAGCAATAATTTCATGGAAAAAATAGCACAAAACTTTTTTTTTATTTTCTTTTTCCAGTAAACAAATCAAAATTAATGGCTAAAATGCTTCTATTCGCATCATAAACGGCATAAAAGACTGTATTTATATAGACTGTTAATGGGAAAATAAAGCAAGATTTAAGGGGGTAAGGACAACATAGGTGGAGGCTTTACTGAGTACAGAGAGCCTTGCCTGAAGAAAGCATCTGTCAGATGTCCTCAGCCAACTGTCTGCATTTGCGTGTTCTGGAGTACCTACACCTGCTTCCCGAGTCTTCTCTACCATACCATTCCAGTGGCTAAATTTGGTAAAATTTATGGGTGTAAATCTTTGGCCCCAAGGCAACTTGATTTGATTATGGATATTTAGGGAACAATTCAATGCATGAGAAATCTGTAACTTCTGCCACAATTTGATTTGATTATTCGAATCAATAAATTTGATAACCTAAATTCAAACCATTTTTAAAATCACTAAAAAGAACTAACAACTATGACCTTGAGAACTTAATTACACACTGGAGTGCTGGGTTCTCAGAGTATTCATTTTTATTGTTACTCAATGGAGAAGCAGCTAGGGCTAACCGTCAAAAAGGCAAACTACTGGACTGTATAGGAAAAAAGTGATATTTTAATGAATTTTTAATACTTAACAGTTTTGTAATTCATCCTGTAATTAATTTTGATTTTTATGTTATCCGAACATTACAAGCATTTAAGTTCAATAGCAGCATAGTTCTGTCCGCAACAGGACGTAAAAAATTCATTGATCCGTAATGAACGTGCTTCTTTGTGCACTAACAACGACTCCAGTAGTTGGTTGGACACTTGCTGTGCTGGTATACTGGTACGTGAGATGCACTAGTAATGTTTTGCAAAAATCAAGGGCTAAATGAGTTCTAACTCATGCATTATACAGTGTTTATGTCTGCTACCAAAAAAATCACGCATCTTAAACAGACAAAGAGATAGATAGAAGGTAGCACTGTTACTATCTTAAATTTCCAAGCCTGATTGCTAGCCATGGTATCATGTGCCAAGATTATGAGGTAGCTAACTAGCTAGCTAAGCAGAATGTAACATTGGCCTGGATTAAAGTGTCCAATCAGATAGCACTCCCATGTGCCTTTTTGTAGAAGTTTGATTTTAAATTGACTGGGAAAAATTATGCTTAACTGTATTTTTTGTATTTTTCTGTACTATATTGTTGCAGAACATTCAAAATATAATTTTTGTCTGTCTTTCTGACTGGGAAAAAATATTTGTGCAGATGAAAGGTATTTTTCGGTTCTTATAACTGAATATAGAACAATAAAATGTTTGGCAATGCTTCCTGAAATAATGTACATTGATGCATTAATAAGCATGTACGTCAGGAATTTAATCCAGGTTACTGGTGTGCCAGAAAAACTGAAGACACCCTTGTATGGAAAAAATGAAAGCAGAAGTAATTAATTAATTAGACCCAACTTAAATCAAGATTTCTATAGCATGACTCCTCGTTTGGCTCCTCTCTTCTTGTATACAGCTTTCCTTTGGAATCCAGGGCACAATATCATATTTGGTCTCATGATATTTGTAACTACAGGTAAGGCAGAAAGGACCTGAAGGAGAATGTAAGTTGGAGATGTTACTCATGCATATAAATCCCAAGAAACCTTTGTGAATCCCACACAATCACAAGGACAGGAATCAAGTTGATGTGTCCCCCCCACATATCAAAGCAATATATCAGAGTAAATCAATAACTTAAGGCAATATGCATGTAAGACATGGTGTGTGAGAACATGCTTGCAGACTGATGCTGTCCCCCACATTGTGAGGTAATTCAGACGTCAGTTCTGGTTAGTAGTCTTCACGGTTTTTGTTCAGCAGGGATGTGATCACATCGCTTTCTGCATCTACATGCATCTAACAGCACAATTAATGTGCAACATGCTGTAATCAGATTTTTGTCATCAAAAGGGATCAAACTCACTGATCTACACAATAATATCTGTATAATAAGCCAGCAAGTTCTAGGATTCAATCCTCATAAAATGATTCAAACAATGTATCCATGTTGATTAACAAATACCTTTAAAGAATTAGCTTGATTTAAGGAGCTTGTGAAGTGATGTGAGAAATTGTTGTATTATAATTTAAAGTATCCTAATAGGAGTAATGTTAGGGCTAACTGCATTCATTAATAAGGGATTTGCCATGAAATAACTTCTCATCCTTTTTGTAATCTTCCATTTTATGTTTCACTTTTACTGAGGTTGCAAAAACATCACGCCTCAAATAATATTTGTGTCTTATTCTACACTCCGATGCTGAACCTTAGCCCTTAATTTTTTTCTGCTCATTTTTGTTCTCGAATGCTCCATGAATGACAAGCATGGCGTGCAGCCTGCAGTCATGACGTCTCAATGAAAACCCTTAAATTACTGTGACAGCGTAGGACACGGAAGGTCACTCCCGCATGCAGATATGGTCCAATTCAAGCTCTCACCGAACCAGTATATGACTGTTTATTCACAGTTTCGTTATTTTCCCAGAAGATTTGGAGTTTTTTTTTGGTTTTTAACAATTAACTGGGAAAAACATGGAGTAACACAAATCACACTGGTGACAGGCAAGATGCTGGGGCGATGGCAGAAGTGAATGATTGGTGAGAACTATAGGGGCGACCGGAGTGTGGGATAAAGGAGCACTCCTCGGAGTGCTGGTCAGCAAACGGTGCAGGCATGTTGGAAAAGTCAGCGGCAGGGTGGCCTCTTGTGATACTGTCAGCTATCGCTTTGCCAGTCTTGGTGGCGAATGGGATGGGGGGGGGGGGGTCCGTTAAATCTGTGTTACCAAGAGAGGGACTATGCTGAAAACTGGGGCTCTTGTCTGGATGAATGCTGTGGTCCCTGAGGAAGAACTGCTGAGTGACTACCCTGGGGAAGGTTCTGGAAAGGAAGCACAGCCGACCCAGAGGAGGATGGAGGGAAAACTGAAAACAACAACAACAAAAAAAAAAACAGGAGGAAAAGTAAAGAGGAAATGCAGGGACCGCAGACGTGGATGAGGAGAGTGGATGGCTAATAGTCAAATGAATGTTATATAAGCCAATATGGCCAAGAAAGCCTGCCAGCTTGGGGTGGGGGTGTGGGTGGGGGTGGGGGTGGTTTAGCCACGTAGGTACAGCTCTGTATCAGAGAAAGACACCCAAAGATAATAGAGATGTAACCTGAAGCTATTTAGAAACTGGAAGCTTGTTGCCAGAGGGTAGAGGTGGCAGATTGAGTAGGTGGCATTGAAGCGGCTCCGATGAGATAACAATGCGGCGGAATGCTAAATGATTGTCGTAGTTAGAGGAGCAGGTTGAAATCAGCACTGGACACTTCCCGGCGTACAGCGAGACATGATAAAGAGCAAATATCTAAAGACGAATGGAGTACGTGAGGAGTGAGCCGACGGGGGGAGAGATAATTGGAGCGGAATAAAGCCAGAGTGGCGGTCAGAATGATGTGTACGCTTCCCTAGCCGTACTGATGGATTTCTGCAGACAGACACCGATATCTTTGCACAGACGACGCCACGGCTTATGAGGACGCTGCCAGAATGCTCACGCAGTTATATTAAACTCCTGTGATTAAATGTGATTTAAAATATTAATGCGGACAATTCAAGGCGATACGAGAGGAGTGCGAAAGCTTCTCATATAAACGGCGTGCGCTACAGATGAAAGAGGGCTACAGATACCTCTGGTGTGAGTGAGTCACGGCGCAGTCGTGTTTCCATGGCAATTGATCACTGGCCCTGGGCCAATGAACACTTAAGGTAATAAAACCCAACTGACCCTCATTAGACAGCTGGGTTGTTCTGCTTTAAATAGGGTCACCTGGGTAGTTTTTTGGGAGTTTTTAGGCTTGATTATGGTTGTGGTACAGAGGCACGGTTTTGAAAGCCGTGTTCTGCAAGAGTGCTGTATTCTATTAGGTTTTTTATAGCACTGTTTTTTACTTGAAACATAAAAGGGTCTCACCCATGATTTTATCCATTTTTTCTCTAATAAAATCCTGTTTGTTTCAATCCCGATATTTCTTACATGTCACATTCCTTTGTGGTAGACCTCTGCTCTTCAAGCTGGCACAAAGTCAAAAAAATAAAAATGTCTTAGAACATCTCCCAAAAACAACCTAAATTTGGATCACATGCATGAGAAGATGATCTGTAGGCAAAATAAACTTGTCCATTTCAATTTGTTGAAAAGGTCCAGCCATGTTTTTGGGATAGATTTTTTTATTTTTACATTTTTCACTCACAAAACATCACTCATTTCTTAGCATTACTTTTTAGCCACCGCAATAGATGTGTCATTTTTGTGTTTTGAGTCTTTGGGGACGAAATTTGTAACATTAATTATGCTAATCATCATTTATAAGAGGTTAAAAAACTGATTAACTACTTTTGTGTTAGTGCTGTTCACTCAATCTGGTTTTACAATCAAAGTTAAAACTAAATTCTGGGTAGCTGGGAAAGCCACAAAATTTATTTAGCATGACCTTGCTTACGGTTGATCCACGAGTGTCGCTGATTTCCATGACTCCCACTACTTAAGACCCATATATGCATGAAACAAACAGACGTGACAACAAAATGACTATGGAAGGTAATAGGAGCTTCTGCTATTGAAAACAGGTCATTACAGTATTTTTTCTGGAGTTTTGAGGGTCATGTTTGGCTCCCATTTTCAGTTATCTGACTTTGAAGTGCATCATCGCTATAGTACATTGTGTTTTATTATGTATTTTGATTTAGAAACCTTCATTTCTTGGAAACCATCCATCCCAACATCCTTCAACAGCAGCAATTTCAATTAATAACATAGAACACTCTGAACCTAAAATACAAGCTCAGAAAAGACCAGTCCTGCTCATAACAGATGGCGCCATCTGAAGCACAATCAATTTGTCATCAGAACAAACACGCCACTCTCTTCACTAAAATGCAACCACATGGATGCTCAAGGTTTTCCTGCTATAGTTGTAAAATTATGCTGTGCACAATAAAAAAAAAAAAAAAAACATTAAGGACAGCATAGTACACAGTAAGCAGAACTTGACTACAAGTCATTCTATGTATGAGTTCCTGTAACTTTCCTTGAATGTCCTCAGAGACTAGAATTAATATGAAGTATAATATAAGCTACAATATTGTGCAGAGAGCATATCAGTTTCATTATGGTAATATACTCGAAACAAGACGGACAGCTCATATAAATGTCTCATATTTAGCTCATAAGCTGTGTTATGGTGAATTAACAGTATAATCTAAAGGCTCAGGCTAAGATTATTCTTCAACAGTAAAAATACAACGCGGGTGACATTTTAACTGCGAATGACGTCACTTTGACTGTCACACTTCATAGCCGACATCTCCAGTTTCTACCCGGGCGATTTCTGTCTCGCTGCAAAGTGCCCTGGTGCTTCCCTCTTGCTTCTTCTTTGGTGAGCAGTGCTATTTTAAAGACCGACCAGATTTTTCCTAGTTTCGTAAAAAGTTAACCGTGTCGCCTTTCAACGCGCAGCCTAGTCTTACGCCGTTCCCGCCTCACCCGCTCTCTCTTAATGCTTTCGCATTTCTCTCGCTGGTACATATGCTCTGTCCTACGAGGCAGCCCACGGAAATCCTTTCCTACAGATCTCTGCTTAATCTAATTCCCCGGAGGCTCCTCACCGCTTCTCTCTCTCTTTTGTCTTCCAGGGAATTTTTTCCTCTCTCTCTTTTCTGTGAGTTTTCCCTGGTGACTGTTATCCTAAGCTCCTCTGCTATGTGGGAGATCTATCAGAATTTATAACTACCTGAGGCTTATTAAAATACAGAGGTGATGTGTTGGAGCACTAATGGTTAAAAGTAGTTTTGTGATTTATGTGCAAGTAGCAGCTCCCAGTTTCATATACAAGTGCTGCATTCAACCATGCATTACTTTGGCTATTAAACGACAATCCAGTTTTTCATAATCATTATCCATATCATTTTAAAGTTGCTCAGTAATTAATTTGTCAGTTTTTGATATGATTTGATGTCATCAATGTATTTTTACATGCTTATGAAAGTTTTAAAACACTAGGATCATTCAGCAAGGATTTACAGTTCCTTTATTGAATTTAAGCTGTGGCATTATTCAGTAGGATGTTTGGCTTTCCTAAAACGACACCTCTTTGTGCATCGTGAACTTTATAATACGTTAATTAATGTAGGCCTAAATAACAATTTCAATGTGGACCTCGATTGATTGAGAGTCATGCTGCTTTTTACTGTGGGTCACTGCTCTTGCGCTGTGTTTTATCTTACGCTGAACTGCAATATCCTGCACATAAGAGCGTCTCGTCAAACGACCAAGAGACACGGTGCAGTGAAGCTCGACTCCGAGGGCGAGGAAAACGGAAAGTGCCATTAAAGTAAATGGAATATGACGCGGGTTGGGTATTAGCTAGCTTTCTCCCCTCTGCTCCATGTGAGGGTTACCTGTGTTCCAGGCTGATACACAGGCATGTTTCCATATTCATCATTAGTTTTTGCTGTGTTCGTGGTCACAGATGTCAGTTTGAAAACGTGCAACTATTAGGTGAACTGCCCAAGGCTGAATATAATCATATTTATTTTACCTGTTTCACTCAACACAATTTATTAAAATACTTTAAAAAATACCAAAATATAAAACATATACAGTTATATAACCAGTTTTTTTACTCGAGATTGTGTGCAATTAATGAATGCTATGGATAGAAGCAAGGGAAATTTGCATGAATCTTTATGAGAAAATTATGTATTTTTTAGTACAAACAAAATGCTTAACACTCATAACAGAACATTACCACTCTTGCATTTACAGTGTTATTTAAAAAAAAAAAATGCAATTTGAGTTAACTTACAGGTAATCCGGGTGAGCCGTTAACAGGAGTGATTAAACCAGCCACTCTTTCAAACACCTACTGAGTGAATTAGCCGTGCTCCTCGGAGGGGGAAAAAGGCGATGGGTTATTTGCGACTAAATGTATCAAACAAAGCACGCAGCGACTGCTTTGTGGTGTAATTAGGATAGTTAAAAACACCTCAGGCGGTAAAAATCTCACTATTGCAAAGTCACCTTGAGACCTACATCTGTTAAACCATATGCTGATTGCAGTTGTTTCCTTGGAGGCAGGCGTGCAAATCCAGTCTGGACCCCCCCCACTCCTAATTCTTTCCTGTTCTTTTTATTATACATCACTGGAGACTCAGCTTTGCCTGGAATAAGTCACCCGAACACATCTTTCCCATTATGAGAAAGCAATTGGACTGAAATATGATTACTATTATCCTCTAAACTACCTGTGAGACCTAAAAAGTCATTAAGAATCTAATGTTACTGTATTACATTAAGTGACCGACTCACAAGCGGGGGGTGGATTCATCATGGGCAAATTAGTTGGACTTTGGCAGGAGCTTGAAACAGACCAACATTTCCAAACTGTTCTGGGGTGCAGGAAAAGCCTGTGGGCATTTGTGGTCCTAAAAGTCTTTTCTTTTTTTTTTACCGCAATCCAACTCATGTGCCATTAGATAACATTATCGCCCTTTCATGTTCTATCTTTATATCGGTGTGTAGGGTTGGCCTGAGGATTCCAATTCCGTACCCAGTAGAGCAGGGGTGTCAAACTCCCGTCCTGGGGGGCCGGAGCCCTGCACAGTTTTCCCTTCATTTAACACACCTGATTCGACTCCTTGTGCTAATTAGCACTTGGCTCTTGAGCTGAATCATTTGTGGTGGAACAGGGCAAGAAATAAGCTACCCAGGGCTCCGGCCCCCCAGAACTGGAGTTTGACAGCCCTGCAGTAGAGTAATAAAATCACTTTAGGGCACTTGAGCAGGGCCCTTAACCTCAGCTGCCCCAGGAATGCTGGCTGGTTCTAATCTCTGTCCCCAAGCTTTCTTTGATTTGTATGTCGCTGGATGAAAGCATCAACTAAATAAATAAATGTAATGAAATACAAATACACCAGAATTGTTCTTACACTACTGTATATAGTTATTAGTATTACCTACAAACACATTCATGGCCATTATAAACAAACAACCCCATTTCCAAAGAAGTTGGGACGCTGTATAAAATGTACATAAAAACAGAATGCAATGAAGTCATACAGTATAAATCTATATTTAACTGAAAATAGAACAAAAACAGCATAATATGTTTAAACTGAGAAAATTTGTTTTATGACAAATATATGCTCAATTTGAATTTGATATCAGCAACACGTTTCAAAAAAGTTGGGAGATGGGCCTGTTTACCACTGTGTTGCATCACCTCTTCTTTTAACGACACTCTGTAAACGTTTGGGAACTGAGGAGACCAGTTGCTGGAGTTTTGAAAGTGAAATGTTGTCCCATTCTTGCCTGATATGGGATTTCAACTACTGAATAGTTCAGGGTCTCCTTTGTCGTATTTTTCATTTCATCGTGCGCCATATGTTTTCAGTGGGTGGCAGGTTTGAACTGCAAGCAGGCTAGTCTAGCACTCAGACTACAGAGCCATTCTGTTGTTCTATGCACAGAATGCAGTATGGCATTGTCTGGCTGAAATATATAAGGCCTTCTCTGAAAAAGATGTTGTCTGGTTGCCAGCATATGTTGCTCCAAAACCCATATATCATTCAGCATTAATGGTGCCTTCTCAGATGTAAAAGCTACCCAAGGCATGGGCACTTATGCACCCTCGTAGCATCACGGATACTGGCTTTTCAACTGTCCAATGATAACAAGTTGGATGGTCCCTAGCTCAGAGGCCATGCCGTCCATGATTTATGAAAAAAAAAATTGGAAATTTTGATTCGTCAGACCACAGGACACTTTTCCATTTTGCTTCAGTCCATCTTAAATGACCTGAGTCATTTCTGAATCATGTTTAGATATGGTTTCTTCTTTGCATGGTAAAGCTTCATCCTGCATTTGTGGATGCAGTGATGAGCTGTGTTCACAGACAGTGGTTTTCAGAAGTGTTCATGAGCCCATGCAGTGATTTCCACTATAAAATAGTGTCTGCTTTTAATGCAGTGCCGCCTGAGGACCCAGTGATCACGGCTAGCCAATATTGGTTTTCAGTCTTGTCCCTTGTGTACATAGATTTCTCCGGATTCTCTGAATCTTTTAACAAAACTATGTAGTGCAGATGATGAAATTCCCAAATTATTTGCAATATTAACTTGAAGAACATCATTCTTAAATTTTTGCAGTTTTTCGCAGTGTTTCACAGATTAGTGAACCTCTCCCCATCATCACTGCACAGGGGCTCTGCCTCTCTGGGAGACCCTTTTTATACCCAATCATCAAACTGACCTGTTGCCAATTAACAAAATTAGTTGTGAGATATTCAGACATGTGTTTTGTTTTAGCACTTTTCCAGTCTTATGTTGTCACTGTCCCAATGTTTTAGAAATGTGTTACTGGCATTAAATTCACACCTATGGACAATCTGGTAATTCCACTTCACCTTAGCATGTTGCGGGCTGTGGGGGGAATAATGATGAAGAGAAAACATATCAACTCCAAACACAATGGGCTAGAGCAGAGACTCGAACCCCTGTCCCAGAAGTGTGAGCCAGCAGTGTTAACCACTGCACCACCATGCAGCCCTATAAACGTACATTATAATATTATTGTCATTATGCTTAACAGCATAATGAAGTTTGAAAATCTTACACAAAGAAGTATCACAGAATATGAAAATAAGTCAATTAATCAATTAATAAATCAATGCAAGTATAATTAGTAATTTATCTTCAGTATCAGTATCATGGATCCCACTGGCAAAAAAGTTTCCCATAAGGTATTATAGTACTTACCTTGAGAACAACCTGCTCCTCATTTGGGTATTAATCTACAAGGCTCTTTTAGGTGGGAACATGAATACTGAAAGCTTGAGTACTAGGATATGGGTATACATGCTAAGAACTAGAATACATACTAACAGGATTTATGTTCATTTCCTGCTCCAGCCTGCATGTATTTACAGGTGAGTTAAGCTGGTGCCACTGACTTGCCCCATTTGCGTTTAAACACACAGACTACAGATGCATCTTGTAAAGGAAACACCATAGTGGACTGCTATTCTGTCTATACATTCTTGCTTAATTATATACATGTAAATTATACTTTTCTAAAGGTATTACCATCCTACTGAACACAGCAATGTGATGCCTAATGACCCAGGCAAAGGACAAAATATTCTGGAAATAGGCCATCTGTATGCTCGCCAAGAGTCGGACAGAGCCTCATAATAATGGGGTTACATTCTCTGTATCACATGTCTATTTTTGTGTAGGTATTTCAACTACATTTGATCGTTAGTGTGTCACTGTGCCAATTTTATAATTTAATTCTTGATTCTTTGATCATTGATCATTCGCGTTAAGATGATGAATCCAGAGGAAGAAGAGCTGACCTCTTCAAACAAGCCAAAAGACGAATGTTATTATCTACCACATGTGCCAAAACAGATCATTTGCTGATGCTTCTATTTTATAATATGTTATACTAGGATACAGTTGAATTCTTGTGTCTGTTTGGTCAGAAGTATATTGATTGATTTTTAACTGCACACGCAATGCCAACAGGGTGACTCTCAGTAGTAAATAAACACACGATTATAATCTTTAATTCTAATTAACGTTATGTAAAATTCCAGGCATAGGACATAGTTCAAAATTAATGGAAACTAAATGGTAAAATTTTATCATTTCAGAATCATTAATCTTATTAGTTCTACTAATAAAATGTGAAAATAATGTCTTTAGGTACAAAACAGGAGTAAGCAGTTCAGGCATAATTACTAGTTGAATTTCATCCGTCATTATTCGAATAATATTCAATTAACCCCACCCCCACAACACACTCTGAGAAACTTGTATGGACTACTGGTCAAAATATGTATGTATTTCCATAGCAAATGTGATAATACACACTGCTACAAAAGGATAATGTAAAACATTATAAAGTAGCCTGAACGTTAAATATCCTGTGCCTTGGGCAATTACAGCAATTGGCAATTTATTTACTCTTAACAACAAAATTCTAACGATACTTCTCTAGCTTATTGACTGCTCCATTAACTTATTTGCGTACAAAATGAGACATCTCTCGTTTTTGCGTAAGGATAGCGTAAAACGTTAAAAGTCGGGCTTGAAAGTAGGGCTGAATGATCCATCCATCCATCCATTTTCTGTAACCACTTGTCCTATTCAGGGTTACCGTAGCCTATCCAAGAGGCTATGGGAGCAAGACAGGGAACAATCCAGCATGGGACACCAACCCATCCCAGGACACACCTCCACACCCTTAACTCACACAGGGACACCTATGGGCAATTTGATAACTCCATTCAGACTCAGCATGTTTTTACGCTGGGGGGTGGAATCTGGAGTCCCTGGACGACAACACAGGGCGAACATGCAAACTAAACACATGGAACCCGGGCGAGGCTGAATGAAATTGGAAAAAAACAAGACATATTTGATATTTTTGTGATAAACTATTATGATATTTATAAAACAAAACAGGGTTTGAAATTTTACCCAAAACAAACTATGACCAAATAAATAACAAATACTTACCTACAAATAGTGTCTGTCTTTACTAGGAAAGGCAAGTTAGTAGTTCACACTCTGGTTAATTCTCTACTGGTACTTAGTCACTCTTAAATCCTTCAACCTGTCCATCTCGTTAATAACATGACGAGGACAAAAAAAAAATCAATACAGGGACCACCTATCTCCTTGTTTGTCTACACAGAATGCCTTTTCATCCACGGTTCCAATCAATGAACTATAATTTGTTTTCCAGTCCTGGCTACATTTCAGACTCAATCAATGAGATGGTCTTGGTTTACCACACTCAGCACAGATTTAGTGAGGCTTGCCAAGGATTCAGCCCTGTGAAAGGCATGTTTAACAAAGTCGGGCTTGACGTTACTCATTACAGCTCAGGTCTAATTAAAAAGAAAGAGGTAATGAAGGATTATTGAAGGTGTTTTGTGGCCTTGGTTTCCGCAGTTTGACCGATGATAAACGAGAGAAAACACGGCCCTGCCAATGAGCCAGGGGGTTGGAGGTGTGAGAGGTGTATTCAGATTTGTACAGAGAATTGAGCCAGTGACACATGCAGTCCAATTGCACAGTACAGCTGAGAAATGAAAAAGCAGGACGAACAGCAACATTCACAACCATCTGAATAGCCGGAGACACCTGCTGGAAGGAATCTATGATAGTCTCAGAAGAGAAACTCCAAAATCTACACCGGCAGGATGAAATGTATGTCCCATTAAAGCGGAGAACCTGAGCATTGTGATGTTTTGATTGAAGGTCACCCGGGAGTCAGTGCCTGCTTTGAGGTTCATGACAAGCTGGGGCTCTACAGGCAGATTACAGATTTTCACACATCATCAGTTTCCTTTGCACAGTTTGGTGTGATAGCATGTCTTAACTTGGGCAGCTTGAGCTCGAGTCGTCCAGGGGGACACATCAGACATACATGCAGATATCCCCCAAAACGCCCCCGCATACCAGTATGAACAAGGAAACAGTCGCCTGCATCACAGTGATGTGAAGACTTTGTAGTGCTTCACCACTTCACCACATCTCACAGGCTTTAATATCACTGTAATGCAGATGACTCTGAAACACGTCTTTTTTTCTCCTGTGAGCAGGTCTCTGGGGATATCTGTATGTCTGATCTTTGACTGCCATCTAGTCCTTAGATCCATGTAGCTTCTCTCATCATTAGGAAGCAGGAACGTGCATATATTAAAGATGGATCTGTCGTGGGGAGTGAGGGGCAAGAGCATGACCTGCTCTCACATACATTGATCTTGCACCAGTTTAATTCATCTTTAAGAAATGATTTTTGCATCATCTTCGTCATCTACCGATTGCAAAAACCTCTGCTTTTTTGTCTCTATAATCTTTAAAAAGGTACATAACATCTCTTTGTGAAATAATCGTTACCATTTGTACAAGTACAGGCAGCTCTCAACTTACATAGACACCTAAAAGGCAACATTCGCCTCTAAGTAAAATTCACACTTTATCTCTTCTTTTATATAATGCACTCCCTGGCCACTTTATTAGGTACAGTACTCCTACTCAGCTGCTCATTGAAGCAAATATCTAATCAGACAATCATATGTCAGTAGCACAATGTATAAAAGGGAAAGCGTGACACAAAGCGGTTTTGCTAGTTTCATACCAGTGCGCACAAATCTTCAAAATAGCAAATGATTTTTAAGTATTTAAGTGATGCTTTTTAGAAACGTATGGGTGCATGACCCTAGTTCCGGACAAAGCTACGCGCTCAAAGTGCACTAATGGTATTTCGTTAATTTATTTTATTTCATTTATATACGCTTCGTTATAGAGTACAACTGGTACTTTCTCCTAATCATACTGTTCAATGAAACACCAAAGAAAAAAATATATATTAAGTAAAGAATAAACTGTATTATTAGAAAAATCATTTGAGTTAATTATCAGAATTATGTATCCATGATTGGCCAATCGACACACATGGGTATTTAAACACACCAGGGTGAACAGCGAACTTCTGTTTTCCCCATCTTCTGACACTGAGTGAATGATCTGGTGATGCCAGAAAACAAGGACACACTTGGTGATACCTCACCCCTCGCCTGCTTCACCTAGGAAGGCATAGGTGGAACAGCGGTGATCCCGTAGATGCTGTGCTTGTGCCTTTTTCACCTCACGCACAACCACATCCGTTTCCTCAGGCAAAAAACGATCTAGTTTGCCCGACAAACGCATCACTATAATAGCAATCCGCCATAGCTCATGCGCTGCTGCCTTTTAAAGGTCAGTTAATATGTGCTAAAATGCTGATGTTCTCACAACTGTCATTGATTTCTGCATTATCCACCTCTGATACATCGCTGTTGTCATCGAACTCTATGTTCTCATCATTTAGCAAAATTTGCACCAAATAACCTTTGAAACATTTTACACAAAGATTATCTACGACGACGTATGTAACGGTATACAATGGTTACCGACGGTATGACATCAGTCACATGACCATACATCAAAAAAAAGCAAAAGACAAATATGAACACACGCCAAAATCATCTATGAACAGATGCACCAAAGCACGTAGCACAGATCCAACGCTGTAAAACACTGCAGTAGAAATACTGGCAGTGGGGTGAAAAATTCACCCAAGGTTAGCCTCTAAAGGTTAAAGCAGTTCTGAAAGTAAAAGGGGCTCCATCCCGATACTGGCAAAGTGTACCTAATAAAGAGGCCAGTGATTGCATGTGCTCTTTAGTATATATTACCAGTTTGTTTTTGGCTTATGTATTGTTGCTGTAAGGTCTGTTGAATTTATTTTGCCGGTACATTGGAATTCTCTCATTTTCACTCTTTCACTCATCCCATCTTGCACTCCTTGCAGCATACACCACTGCAGGTGAGAGTGAAGCTGGGGATCATAGCACAGCGACCACTATTTGTCTTCTACACCTGGAGCATTTTTCCCGGGTTAAAGGCCTTGATAAAAGAGTTCAATGACAATGAGACTACTCTACCGACCACGGGACGCAAACCCATGACCATCTGATCAGAAGCACAGAAGCCTAACCCACATAGCCGTACACCACCCATTATCTTGCTTGTTATGCCATGTTGTCTTGCATCCCACTGGGGAGACTGTTTCTTCCTTTCTTAGTTACCTCCATATATTTCAGTTTGTCTCAGTCGCTTTGGTGCATTTCTCAGACCAGAATTGAAATTCTCAAAACTACTTGTCCAGCCTCCACATCACTGAGTCACTTATGCACATCATAAAAGCAATTTCTCGTTCTTTTGGGAAAATTGCAGATGCTTTGGCACAGCCATGCAAATGATTACATGCAATTGTTTTCTGTTTCCTACATTATCAATTACTTATGTTGTCTTGATCAAAATGTATTATACTAGTTCTCTGTCAAACACTTTTACGCCTCAAAACATCTAGGCATTAGTTCATTGCATAAGTCATACAATCATTGAACAAGTTGTCATAATCTGTCAAGCACATTCTCTATATATCTCTATTACAGATCTTTTTTTAAAAAAAAATAAATGTGTCCTCAGTTGATAAATTGCTCTCTGTTGAACCTTGAGTTTCACCAATAGAGGATAATGTTTGAAGCGTTAGATTGACCAGTGATCAACCAGTTCTCTAAAAGAGACGTGCATCTCCTGAACCTTTAGTTGGCAAGCATACTGTATATTTACTGAGCACAGTACAGTGTTGCACTTTAGCAGTGGAAGAAAAATAAGGAAATGAACGGAGTCAAAAGCCAGTAAGTAGAACATGAGTAAGGCTGCATGGTGGAAGGGTAGGAGAAGCCAAGAACAGAGGCACGTTCCTGATGGTATAAGGTCCACAATTGTGAACCATGTTCTAAGTCATGGCTTTACAATGGCGAAGGCCGGTCAAAGGGTGCAGTCGAGTGTTGAGCAAACAACTGTGTTTTCAGTCATTCAAACGTTTCATATAGACAACAGTTATGTATTCCAACACTGTAATATTGTATACTTACTGCAATGCTTCATATTACAGTATTCGAATTGCATTTTATAGAATACAGTAGATACATTTTATAGTTACAAACTGCACATATACTGTAGCACACACACATGTGTTTGCATGCTTACAGTGTGTATATATATTTGCAACACTGTGTTGTGCTCTGCAAATATATGCTTGCCAACTGAAGGCACCTCTGAGCTATCTTAGAGAACTGGTTTATCATTGGTCAATCTAACACTTCAAACTTTCCCTTCTATGGGCGAAAGTCAAGATCCAACTGAGAGAAGTTCATCATTTCAGGACACATTTATATATATATATATAAAAACTGTAATAGAGATGTATAGAGAATATGCATGACAGATTATGACAACTTGTTCAACCATTTTGCATGTAATGACATACGAGCTAGATGTTTTATGGGGTAATATTATTCAACAGAGTACAAGTATAATACATTTTGACCAACATGACATAAACGTTTGATAATGTAGGAATCAGTAGATGATTGTACATAATCATTTGCATTACTGTGCCAAAAGAATGAGACTTCGCATTTATGATGTGCACAAGTGACTCGATGATGTGGAGGTTGTACAAGTACTTATGAGAATGTTTTTTTCTGATCGGAGAGAAACTGTAATCAATATACCTAAAGTTTGCTCGAATTATAATAGGGCCCTGTTTTATGACAAAAGTGTGGGTAACAAAGCTTTTGCAATGTAGACTTTCCACAAATCTTTTAAATCCTTGTTTGAGTCTACCATCTCCTGACTCCATACTTTAAATCTTTATGTATCCCGCCTTATACTAAGATTATACTAGCATACTTAATCAAAATTTGCTAAGAGAGAACAGATTTCATAATTTTGTTTGATGGGGAAATTTCTTTGAGAACTACCATGGATGATCATCAATTCTCACTATGTATCCGCAGCATTCAAAGTACATAAATATGCATTGTTAAAATATACTGCAGGGCTTATGTTCGAGCTCCACCCTCTAGGTGAGTTTGTCATTGCATGCATGTGTGTTGTTTTTGATTGTGTTTGGTTGGTTGACCCCTGCAGGGTGAGATCAGCATTGCGTTGCTGTACACACTTACCAGCCAGTTCGCTAATCATACAGCAAAACTGAAACATATATTTTGTACTAACTGGGTATTATTAACTGTATTTGCCCATGTGATTTAACTGTACTTATCTGTGTTGGATCTCCTAGTTTGCATTTCATTTCTCTCTTGCTTTTATGTTCTGCAAATGCTTCTGGTGAGTCTTGTACGTTACCAGAAGTAGAATTTATTTCCATTAGGCTTCCGGGAGGTTCCACATGGAGCTTCTTGTAGTGCAACAATATTCTTATAAGCATCACTTTGAAATGTGTTTCCGGCCCATTTGGAGATGAACAAACATTCTCAGATTTACAAGACCTCACACTCTAAAACACGTAGCACATGAACAACCGAGTACTAATTGCCAAACCAACAGCATATGTAAACAAATATGTACATGAAATATTCCAAATGAAAAAAACCCCAGAGACAAGTCACTTAGGAGTTACTTAGGAAATGAATGTTGCAAACGCTGTAAGTGTTTGCATTTTGTTGTTGCACATCCAGGTTATGCCTCCAGGTATTCTTTAAAGTCATTATAGCTCTAGTTTGAGATACGTAATTCCTAAACATAAGTTGTTAGTGGGCAGTTCAGTTGATGAGCTGTTACATAATTTATTGCCTACAGAAAATGCTGCTACCTTTCAGCAAGACTGTTTGATGTGGTACCTGTATCACGCTCTGTCTGCAGGGACTGAAGTTTGTCGATTCCTCCTCGGAATCCTCCATGACTGCCATCCCCAGGTGCAGTTTAGCGAACACTTACGCCAGCGTGGTGACATCTTTTTCGTCATGCCACACTGCAGACCTTGAGGTTCTCTAGTGTGGAGGTTGTGGTTTGCAAGAACAGGCTTTTAAAATGCCTGCCGGGTCCCTGACGTAGGTGTGAATCGTCTGGCAATCATTTTGTTTCGCTCTCCGCCTTACCAGCTCCAGTTCACATACGATAATATTTCTGCCGATGTTTTGACTTTTTGTGTCTTTTTTCTTGTTGCTGTTGTTGTCCGCTAAACCATTGCTTCCAGAGTTTTAACAGTGCACTAGACCACGGGAAAGAAATAGAGCAGATGGCCAGACCGCGCTATTTGCGTGTGCATGTGGGGGTGTAAGTATGAAAGTGTTGATTCATTTACTTCTCCTGAAACAATCTAAATGCAAATTGAACCTCTCTATCTGGAGGTTCCAGCATATAATGAGGCTGGAATTTAAATGATCTGGTTCCATCTCACCCTTTCCAAGAGCCAAATTAAAATTTAAGGCCAGAGAATACATAGAAAAACATTATTGCTGTGAAGATTCTGGAGATTTTTAGTTATTATCACCTCAGGTGCGACAGGTCAAGCAGTGTTCCTGTCCATCTCCCCACTGTCTCTGTCACGCATCTGCAATTCTGGCTCTGTTTTCTAATGGTCACCATTTGCAGAATGTTATGGGTATTTACACTTGCTTATTCTTGTGCTTCTTTTGAAGATACAATGGCACAATATTCCTGGGCATTTTAAACCTCTTAAGTGAATTGATTCACTAATTGATTCAGTCTGAGGAGCCAGTCATGAAATCCTCATCATTCCTACTGATTGGATTTCTCTAGTCTAATTTTAACAGGGCTATGAAAAGGGCAAGAGGGCATTTTAGTTTGGTTAAGTCTTCAGTTAAAATTAGGTATAACGTTTATATTTTGACTATTTCACATAAAACTTGACAAGGGATACAAATGGCAGATACACTGTATGTGTTTTATCAACGCCTGTAGGAATAGTTTAAAATGATTTACAAAATGTAACATTCTTTATCATTAATTAATATGTTTTCTCTCAGTGACTTTAATAAACTTTAGATAAATTGTGACCTGTATGTCCTGAAAACTGTCTCCCTATTTACCCTCAAATGCCACAGCAGCTTAGCAAAAAGATGTTTAAAGGATCTAGAGGAAATTTTAGCATCAGGATGGATATTGGCAATTCAGATTATTAATTACGCTTCTAATTGGCCTGTATTGTCAAATATTCATGTCCAGACTCTGTTATATAGCACGATATCAATGCATTATTTATAAAATAATCAATTTCACATCTGAATGCTTACATAGGGTCACCTTTTCATTTAAGACAAGAATTATCATCTGTCAACTGACTTGAGACAGAATGGTTGTAATAAGTCCTGTTTACTAGGACAGCAAGCCCAGATTTTGCTATAGGATTTATGGTTTTGAGCATTAAATTATTTCTCACTTTTCTGTGGCGTAGTCAGACCTTTCTGCTATAGATATTGTATTTTGCCTCTTTTCCCTTTGGCACATTTTATTATTATTGGTTTCATGTATGTAAATTTGTCAGTCTTATAAAATTGAATTTAATTCTGAATATAATGTAATACTAATTCTAATCATGAAGAATGAAAATGTGGTTACCCCAGCAGTGCATATGTGTGTGTGTGTGTGTGTGTGTGTGTGTGAGCAGTCCCCATAAAGATATGTTTACCCGGCATGTGTGTGCGCATATGCGTGTGTGTGTGGATTCTTCTGACAGCTGTGGGACAGCTTTTTTAAGAAGCTGCCTGAGCAGGGTGAATATGCTGAATTTCTGGAATCCTGCATGCATGGCCTTGGCTAGTTGTTGTCAGCCCCATGACCCTTGAATTTTTGTCAAAATATGAATATATCTTCATTGGACTATTGCTGCCCGAAGGATGAAACATGAAACACAGTGTCTGCATTATTCTTTCATCTTCGTTGCCCTCATTCATTTTTTGACCAGTTGACTGTTTTTTGCACTGCCCCAAATCCAGAAATCTTGTAAATGTTTAATACTTGTTCCTGTATTTTTAAGACAATACCAAAATACTTGGTTTACTTGACACTAAGTTCAGACTCTAAACCCTTCACTTCGTTTTGCCACCTCTTCATCTAGTTGCAGTTTGTAATGTGATATTTTCAACGCTATGTCCACCTAATAGGTGCATGTATTTCATTCTCAGGTATTGTTGTGCCGTAATCTTCCCATTCAGTAAAACCACTCCAAATCCACCATCACTCTTTGTGATTCAGCAGACTTGTGTGTATGATACTTTGCCTTCTAACCTGCGTTCCACAATAACATTTTGCTGAAATAAAGTCTTATACTGTCCTACTGCTGTAACCGGAACAGCACATCATCACATCATGAGCATGGCATCATGAATTTTCCATCCATCCACAGTCACCCACGTCTTCCCTTAAATTCTGAACACCGCAGGGCTTTTGAAATTGTTCTGTGGGTCTTTTGATAGATGAGGCTGATTGTTCACAGCGATCTGAAGTCATAATAGTCTTTGGATGGCAGAAATCAGTGTTAAATCTTTGATTTTACTCCCAACTGACATATAAACGATTGAGACTACAATGTTTTTCAAATGTCAGTTACAGTAAGCATAACATAAAAAGACAATATTTCCCAGAGAAATTCCTTAGCCGGGATGAACATTTCCAAACCCACAGCCCCTGCATCTGTCATTCCAGTATGTTAGGCATAGGCAGTAGGCAGCTGATTCCTTTAACATTAAGCCAGATAAAGACACTTATTTCTGATCATTTCTAAAGTTGCTGCTCTTCCCATCATAGGACAAGACAGTGTAGGTAAAATCACCCATTATGTAATTCCTAATCTAACCCACAATAATCCACATCAAACTTTGTTTCGTTTAGTTCTAAGTTATGTATTGTCTTTAATGCATTTCTCTTTTATTTATATTTGATTAAAGCGTTTCATTATGGTGCTTGATGAAATCATCTATAACTTGGCATGATTCATTCTTAAATCCCACAGGCTAACATTTGTTTTTTTCACTCCCTGCAGAGCATACAAAATCAACACGCAAACAGATTGTCTGGGTAACGACTGAATGGGAAATGTAATCTCCTGGAAATGGAAGTTCGATGGATGATGATAATGTGTGTGTGTGTGTATTAGGTTTATATTACATTGTGAGGACCAAATGTTCCCCACAATGTGATAAAAACCTGTTATTTTGATGTTGTGGAGACCATTTTTCAGGTCCCCACAATGATCTGTGAATCCAATCAAAAAAGTAAAAATGCCAAAAGTCTCATATTTTGTTTGGTTATTTATGGTTAAGGTTAGGGCTGGATAGGGGTTAAGGTCGTTATTGTTAGCATTAGAGATTTTCCAATAGAAATGAATGGACGGTCCCTTCCAAAGTATGAATAGAAACGTGTGTGTACTGTATGTGTCTTTATTTTGTCATTTTCTCTATCCATTTAGTAGGCTGGCAGTAATAATTTATGCATGCCTTATGCTAAACTTTTTTACTGAAGTATCTTGTTTGTGTAACAGGATTAAAAATGATTCATAGAAAAGAGATTTGATTGTTTTATCATTTGTGTGCTGATTCCTGACACTTTTTCCTCAGTATTCTGTCCATCCATCCAGAACCGTTTGTTCAATACAGCGCTGCAGTCAGCGCAGACTCAGCACACAAGGCAGAGGACCCTCTGGATGAGGTTCCGATTCATCACAGGACCCATATTCATATCTGGCCAAGTCCCATGCAACATGAGGAGAACAAGCGCTACATCTACACCTCCTTGCTCTGCAAGGCCACCATTTTGCCCTATGGTATCTATCACTGAAACATCCATTTAAAATTATTAGCATGAAATTAATCATTTCTGAGAAGGAGAACCTAACAGCCAGTCGGTACATTGTTCATACTGCTTGCTGTGTCCCCTTTTGCTTGAACATCTCCAAGATAAATAGTTATCAGGCTCTATTTCCTATTAATACAGCAGACCTGTGGCTTGTTGTCAGACACCCGGAAGGGAAGGAGCCTTGGTAGTGAGCCAGTTCTGGCTTGGCTCACCCTTGGTAAATGTATGTCATCTCTCACCTGGCACTGCTCACTCCTGCCTTTTTTTAGTGCACCCATCTAGGCATTTGTCAGCAGCAAAGTCAGAACGACCTGTAGACGTCCTTTTTCTGCTGTCCAGTCGGAACTGCGCCGGCAAAAAAAGCGGCAGGACAGGCAGCCAGCTCCGTGCCAAAGGAGGCCTTTTCCTGACACTTCTCAGCTCTGTTGTACTGGCTGATAATAACTTTTGGCATAAAGGGGTGAAGGATAATCAAGGCTGTAGATGAGATGAGAAATGGCAAGGTTAGGGATTAAGTAGGTAACATTTAGCCTGTTTTGAAAAGGTTGAAAACTGTTACGGTCTGTTTTACTGTTGTGTTCAGTGCTTCAGTGCTTTTAATACCAAAATAACTGAATACATTTTGGCAAAGCAACACTTCACAAATGCCACTGCCAGGTTTACTGTGTGCATCATTCAAAACACTGGAATTCTATCCAGTGTCTCTGGGCAATCCCAGTGTTTCCACTTTATGATCCAGTATTTAGTTGACACTTTTTTCCAAAGTGCCTTATACAGTGACTTACAGTGAAGGAGTGTCGCAGTTCGATCTGTACAGCCTACCCAATCCGTTCCTGCAGGATCAGGGTCATCTATAGTGTACATGTAGGTATACATGTTTTGGGCCACACATGTGCAGGGACAGAAGCATGTATACACTGAATATCTTCAGACTGTTAGAAAACAATAATAATAGTGTTTGCGACCACTGACCAGATTTTTACATTGAGTGAGAACTTTTGTTTGTTGCGCTGTCAGGTATTGGGGATCTATACAATTACTGTGTTGTATATTTCAGACCTTTAGTTCTTTGGGAAAGGTTGAAGCCCCTCTATGGACAAAAGTATCGGGACCCCTGGCCATTACACCTACAGTACAAGAACTTTTATGACGTCCCATTCTAAATCCATAGGCGCCAATATGGAGTCGGTCCCCCCTTTGCAGCTATAACAGCTGCCACTCTTCTGAGAAGACTTTCCACAAGATTTTGGAGTGTGTTTGTGGGAATTTTTACCCATTCATTCAGAAGAGCATTTGTGAGGTCAGGCACTGATGTTGGACTTGAAGGCCTGACTCGTCCAAAGGTGTTTGATGGTGTTCAGATCTGGGCTATATGCAGGCCAGTCAAGTTCTTCCAAACCAAACTCACCCAAGCATGGACTTTTACGGACCTTGCTTTGAGCACTGCTTCCACAAAGTTGAAAGCATAGAATTATACAAAATGTCTTGGTATGCTAAAGAATAAAGAGATCCATTCACTGGAACTAAAGGGCTTAGCACGACCTTAGAAAAACAACTCCATAGTATTATCCCTCCTCCACCAATCATTACAGCTGGCCCAATGCAGTCAGACAGGTAATGTTCTCCTGGCATCTGCCGAACCCAGACTCATTCATCAGACTTCCAGACAGAGAAGCGTGATTCGTCACTCCACAGAACATACTTCCACGCATCCAGAATCCAGTGGCAACGTGCTTTACACCACTCCATCCAACGCTTGGCATTTGGTGATATGAGGCTTGCATGCAGCTGCTCGGCCATGGAAGCCCATTCCATGCAGCTTCCGGCGCAAAGTTTTTTGTGCTGCATGGGGTTAATGCCAGAGGAAGTTTGGAACTCAGCAGTTATTGAGCAGTTATTGAGTCAACTGAGCGCTGATTACTTTTACACACTATGCACCTCAGTGCTTAGCAACCCCATCACTTTATGTTATCTGCTATGTCGTGACACCAGAATTTCTGTTGTTCCTAAATGTTTCCACTTTGCAATCACACCACTTACAGTTGACCATGGGATATCTTGCAGGGAAGAAATTTCATGAGCTGCCTAATTGCAAAGGGATCCTGTGACGATACCATGCTTGAATTCACTGAGCTCTTCAAAACGACCCATTCTTTCACAAGTGTTTGTAAACCTGACTGCAAGGCTACATGTTTGATTTTTTTTATACATCTGTGGCGGCCATGGGTCTGTATGAAACACTTGAATTAAATGATTAAGAGGTGTGTCCCAATACTTATGTCCATATATATATATGTATATATAATTCCATCCATACATCCATTTTCTGCTGCTCATACAAAGTCAGGTAGCGGGGGCAGCAGGCTAAGCAGGGATGCCCAGACCTCCTTCTCCCCAGCCACCTCCTCCAGCTCCTCCGGGAGGATACCAAGGCATTCCCAGGCCAGCCGAGAGAGGTAATCTCTCCAGAGTGTCCTGGGTCTGCCCTGGGGCCTCGTCCCAGTTGGACATGCTTCAGGAGGTGTCCAGGAGGAATCCTAGATAGATGCCTGAACCAACTCAACTGGCTCCTTTCGATGTAGAGGAACAAGTTCTGCTTTTGATATTTATTAGTGATATTATTTAATTATTTATTGTGCTTTAGTTGTTGATTATTTTTGCTGCTATAACACCCGAATTTCCCCACTGGGGATCAATAAAGTGTTATATCGTATAAAAATAATCAATAGATTTGTAACTGAATAATATATAGCAATTATAATGATGAATGATTAGTTATTATTCATACTATACTTTTAGTGTAGACGCGTTTTCACGCATGCTTTGTCCGAATTCAGGGGCTGCATCCTTTGAAGGGTGCATTTGAAGACTGAATACATCACAGGGGTACGACAACGCTGTCCCGTTTCGAAGGCTCCTTCAAATGCAGCCTAAAAATGCGTCCTTCTTTTTCCATTCTGCGAAGAATGCGCCCAATGGATCCTTCGCAGCCCAAGAATCTCAAGATTCATTGCGCAGAGGTAAGGTGGGTGTGTCCCGGCTTGACGATAGGAACGGCGCTTCCTGACTCAGGGGTGAGGGCGGGAACAGCTGGTGACGCAAATAGGAAATTATCCATAGGCCTGGCAGTCCCATTTGACAATACTTTCTGTTTGACCTTTGAAGAACGCAGCCTACAAAGGCAACACCTTCGTAGACGGTGTCCTTCGAAGGACGAAGCCCATGCATTTGGACGCAGCCTATGTCTGCTGTCTGGGATTTCGACCTATGACCTTTGCATTGCTAGCACACCGCTCTACTTATTGAGGTACAGGAACTACTATTGCAAGACCTAATGTTGTGTGTATGTGCTTGGCCTCAGTGCGATATAGAGTATTCTCAGTATCTAGCAATAATCTATTGGTTGTGAGACTCGTCAAGCGCTCTCAGGATAGCACTCCATAGATAGCAGCTGCTCTATACATTTATATTTCTATTCTGGTCTTTGCTTAATAAAACAGCAGCCAATAACCGTATGCTGCTCAGGGTGCCTCCCATGAAGCAAATGAAAAAGAAATTGCTTAGAAAGAGCAGGAAGCTTAAAGTAATAATGTTCCCACTGTCAGAATAGGAAACTCCAGATTTACCCTGAGTTTTAATACACTTCTCAAAAGTAGACATTTTCTATTCAACAAATAAAACACAGGGATGGCAGTATTAGGGTACAGTATTAGGGTACAGTATTAGGATACTAATTACTTAATACAAATATGCTCTTCATCATTTCTTGCTATAAATTCTTTAGCTGCTGGATTAAAAACATGGACAGGTGTTTGGCATTCTGCACAAAGCACAGAACCTAAAAGGGCCGATAACTAGAATTTTCGCCTAAATAATGGGTCCCATGATCCCGTCACATCGAAGGATCTAGGCTGAACTTGCCCCAGTAGCAATGTGCTATTGAGTGCACCGTGGTGGAGGGGGGGCGGGGGGGGGGGCATCATTCACAATTCACATTCACAATCGATTTAGGGACACGTCAGTGAGTTCTCTCTCACGTACACTTAAGGGCAGAAAAAGGTGAAACTGCTTGGGTAAGAAATTGATCTGCAGACATTAGCTGTACATTTTTTTTCCCCAATTTAATAACAAATACTTAAAATTAAATCAGCTGCAGTATGTATATAGGCTTCAATATAAGTGGTTCTATAGCAGCTCATAAAACATTTTTGCCTGAAATAGAATGAAGCTGATCATTAAATTACATTGCCTTCACTTTAGTGCAGTAGAATGTCTCTTCATCTTTATAGTTAAGAGAACATTCTGCATTGATATCTATTATTATTATTGTTGTTGTTGTTGTTTGTTGTTGTGGTGGTTTGAACCCCCTCTATCTTTAGAGTGTGTGTGTTCTCCCTGTGTTTTACGAGTCTCCTCTTCCAGTCTGAAGACACACAATGATGCTAATTGGTGTCTCTAAATTACTCATAGAGTATAAACTGTATGCGCGTTTGTGCCCTGTGATGGACTGGCATCCCATCCAGGGTGTACTGAGCCTTGTGCCCTGTGATGGACTGGCATCCCATCCAGGGTATACTGAGCCTTGTGCCCTGTGATGGACTGGCATCCCATCCAGGGTGTACTGAGCCTTGTGCCCTATGCTGCCTGACAGAAGCCCCAGGCCCTGCACTGGTTACGCAGTTCAAAGGTGATTTTAAGTTGACGCTGAAGTCCTTGTGCTTTTTAGCAGCGAGGACAGTAACGCAACCTCTGGTGACCTGTGCAAGGGTGCATGGTGCAAGACAGCACCTCTATGTGTACCTCTGTGTTAAGGGGGAGAGAGCAAACTGAATGCCCTACTTCATGTGGAGGATCACCCAACATAATCTGGTAACCAGTCTTGTTTGGTCTCTTAGAGCACCGTATCATAGTGACATCCTAAAGTGTGGAATTTGTGATCCGCTTCCCTGGGTAAACTGCAGCTTCCCGGCCTCAGTTCACATCCCGTGTTTCCCAAAGGGTTAAACCTGCGTCATGGACAATGGCCAATCTGGTTCACCTGCAGAGGGAGAAAAGAACCATTCTTGTACATGATTGATCGATCGATCGATCTATCTATCTATCTATCTATCTATCTATCTATCTATCTATCTATCTATCTACCCACATTGTGGTAGTATATGCATATTGCATTAGTACATAGTACAGGATTTTTTTTGTGCACACTCAGAAGTCATTATCTAGCATTCCTAATTTTATTTTGTGGTATTTAGCTTGATTGTAAAATAAGCCATTTCATTTTGTTCGATTGCTGCTGAAGGTCACCTGTTATGAAATAATTCAGAACTCTAAAAAACAATAACGTGTGACTGAAGGACCTGACATTTTTCAGTATGTTTTGTATGATGTAACTAGTCTCAGAAATATAGAAACTATCAAAGTTTTTTGTATTGTTATTCATTGTTATGAATTATATTTGAAGGTTCTTTGGAAGACAGTACTCAAACAAATCAACATTTATCTTACAGCTCAATGCAAATACTGCAAGTCAAAAATTATGCTTCTTGGATGTAAATTAAAATAGTTCAATGAACAAATACATAATAAATGACTCAATGAAACGTGCTGAATCCTAAGAAAAAAATATGCTGAAGAAAACTTTCTGCACACCTTTCATCCATCCATCCATCCATCCTCTGAACCCACTTGTCCTATTCAGGGTTGTGACTGGAGCCCATCCCAGAGGCTACAGACACAAGGCAGGGAACAACCCAGGATGCCCCAGCAACCCATTGCAGGGCACATACACTATTTGGTGTCTCCACTCAGCATGTTTTTGGACTGTGGAGGAGGGGAGCCCGAGTACCCGTGACAACACGAGGAGAATATGACTCCTAGGAACCAATCATCTCCACAGCTTCCTCCTGAGGTAGATGGGACCATTGAGAGCCCCCTGCTTCCAGAAATTGGTGCGCAGCTCCTCGATCTTGTAGCCATTTACAAAGAAGTTATCATGGCACCATTCTGTCAAAAACTCATCATTGGTGGTGATCAGGTCCACCGCAGCAGTATCGTTGATAGACAATGGAATTGTAACTTGGGTGAATAGGACATACAGAAAGGATCGGAGTGGGAGAAGTTTGGTTGGTAAAACTTTCCATGAATGCCATGTCTATAAGAACCTCTGATCACATTCATAGCACATAATAATGCATTCATAAAGCATTATAAGCATGGCTATAAATATTTATCAAAAGCCATTGTAGCCATGTTTATTATGCATTATGAATGTTTTTTGAAGCTTTACTAATTCTTATGCTGACCATTATTAATGCATTAAGATATTAAGATGACAGCTTTCGAGTAAAGTGTTGCTGTTTGGTTTCCCACATATACTGCTGAGGTCTAGCAGTGAGAATGTCCCAAATCTAATTGCATATAAGCTGCAGAAAAACTTAAGATGACAGCTGTGCTGAATTTACCTGGTGGGTCAGTGGACAACCCTGCTGCGTTCCATCTCCAGGTTTGTGGATTTAACACCATCCGTGTCTTTGCTCTGGCATTGTTTACCATGCATCTGTGTGTGTGTGTTCTTTCTCAATCCACAGACACCCCGTGCAGGTAAGTTGATTCCTTAACATTAGGGTTCAAACATCCTGTCTGAAAATGAGCATTTGCTAAAAATGGACAGAAACACATTGAGGCCATTTTAGGCAATTTATATTCACATTTTTCTAATTAGGGAGCACAGGATATTTTCCTCTTCCATATCACTGTTTATGCTAATAACTGGAAGCACATTTTTGGCATTGTAATTGGCATTACACAACAGGTCCCAGTGAAGTAAATCCTCGACTACTGCAGATATTTTGCTTTGGTGTGAAATTAATGGCACAAGAACTGGCCCCAGGATGCAATTACACCTAAGTGGGTTGCATGTAATATTTCTTTTTTTATACTGCACTCTAATTATCTGGGGGCAAGTTATGACATGTACTCAACTCCGTAATAAATTATGGAAGCCAAAACATTAACGTCAAAATGAGCAAAATTTAGAGCAAAACGACAAAAATAACATCACCCAAATTTAAACATTCAGCATTGAAAATATTCTCAATGAATAATTAATTAATTTAAGGAGTGACTGACAGTTGTTGCCCCTTTTATAAGTAGCTGCTGCACAATAAGTGCTTATGATGTAATAAATGTTGTGTTTATGGAATCTGGAATTGCTTATAATTGCTTAATTTTATGACAGCAACCTTTAATCTTAAATACTGCAAAAAATGTAAATTCTTGCTTAAATACCAGCTACAAACTACAGTTACCTAGTCATAAAATGTTGCACATTGATATTTTTCTTTATTCTTTCACAGAACAAAGTAAGGCTGGTTCAGTGGGTAACAGTTGCATCAAACCTCTGAACCCTGCTTCTGCTCTATTTGGAGTTTTTTTTTCCATGATTTCCCTGTTTCGCCTGTGTTTCCTCCAGGGACTCTGGGTTCTCCTGCAGACCAATGAAATGGCATCAGGCTAAAAGGCGTATCATGCTGTGTGCATGTATGGGCCCCATGGTGAACTGGCATCCCATCCATGGTGTGCCCCTGTCAGGTGCCCTATGCTGCCTAGGACAAACTCTAGCTCCATCCAATCGTGCTCATGATAAGCAGTTTGAAGACATGAAGAATATGTGGCGTAAATTCCCCAAGCTTCCATACAAGCAGTGTGTGGCTCTGCAGGGTAGGAGAGATGACTGACCCTGTGGCCTGTGAGAGATTCAGAGTACTTTTTCAGAGTACTTTATTCATCTTAGTACTTTTTTTGTTGCAGTAGCAATTCACATAAGTGACAAAACACACACACACACACACATGATGTAGGTATAATGGAAGACATAACACAAAATTACATAATATACAATTACAAAAATATATTTAAATATGTACAAATATGCAGAAACTACTAGATAAAAATGACTTTTAAACTAAAGATATATCTTTAAGATTGCAAGTGAAATGTAAATGTGTATTGTGCATTTTCCCTTGTGCATTACCTGAGAGAAGGACACTCCACTTCCGGCACAAGGAGGAGTCATTGTGGATGGTTATTGCTGTGGGCAGGAATGACCTCCTGTAATGATTAGACATGATGAATCGCGAATCGGTTAAAAATCGATGGAAATGTATGATGTGGCTGATGTGGAAAACGAATCGCTACTTTAGGAGTACTTCACAGTACTTTAACAGAAAAACTGGTGTAATATTACATTTGATTTCACAACGTCAGTTCGACGTCAGATGTCACTGCTTATTCACGTCAACGTTGTACGTCAGCGTTTGGTTTCGACTGAACGCGAGATGGCGAGTGCATCGGAAATTGAAGACGTACCGCCGGGCGGCGCAGTGGTTAGCGCTGCTAGATGGTCTTGGGTTTGGTTCCGGCTCCTTTCTCTGTGTAGTTTGCACACTTTCCCCAGGGGCTCGGGTTTCATCCCACAGTCCAAAAGCATGCAGGGTAGGTTGATTGATGAGTCTAAATTGGCCCTGTGAGTGTGGGCACCCTGCGGTGTATTGGTGACTGTCCGGGGTTGGTTCACGTCTGCGCCCATTGTTCCCATTATAGGCTCCGTGACCCCATTTGGGATTAAGTGGTTTCAGAAAATGGATGGATGGACACACCGTCCAATCTTAAATTGGCAGTGTGGCTGCATTTTAGCTTTCCGGTGATCACAAACGAAAACGGCGAGAAATGTCCACCGGCACCACAGTGAGATGAGAGAAGATTATTAGGGCAAACCGCGCTAAAAAGCTGTACATGCAAGCCTAAATTTATTTATTTGAAGATTTTTTTTAATTTATTTATTTTGATTTGGGTTTTTTTTTAAAACAGTAATTTATTCAATTTCAGTTGCACTGTTAAGAAGAGGAGACGTTTGGCATAGTATAGAAAGATTAAGGAATATTTTTGAATAAATATGTCTGCAGCTCATTCTGCTAAAAAATCGTGAGAAAATCTTATAGTGAATCGAATCGTGAGATGAGTGTATCGTTACATCCCTTGTAATGATCCATATTGCAGAGGAATTGAAGGAGTTAAATGTTATTCATTTATATTATGGAAGATCTCCAATGGGTGCATATATTATTTTTTGAAAATTGCATCTGTTGTTACCCTTCTCTTTTTGTAAGACCCTTCCCAGAAAAGGACAGGCAGGAGATGTGCAGGAAAATGACCATAAAATGAAAAATTAAATGAAGAATTTGCAGTTGAATGAGTATGAACTAGATTTTAAAAACAGGATAAATTATTTAAATGTGCAGTAAAATGTTTTACACTAATAGTTTTCAGAGAAAAGTTTTAAATTGAATCTACTTTGACATGAAAATTTTACCATTTACCTCTTAACTCTGTATTTTACCAATAATTAATAGACATAGGATTCTCAGACACTGCGATGAGTTGGGGCCCAATCCTGGGCTATTCCCTGATATGGGCCTGTATTCGGGATAGCCTCCGGGATTGAGACCGTGACCCTGGATAGGACAAGAGCTTATAGAAAATGGATGAATTTTTCTATTTTATTACATGATTGATCATATAGATAGATAGATAGATAGATAGATAGATAGATAGATAGATAGATAGATAGATAGATAGATAGATAGGTAGATGAATATATTTAAATCGGGTTTTTTATTTTTATAACTCTCTATAGAACTATAGATATATATCTTCATATATTATATTCTTCTTATGGTATGAAACAAAAGGGCAGCAGCATAGTGGCCCATTGGGCAACACTGTTAACTCCCTGCTCCTTTGCAGATTTGAATCCCGTCCCTATTGTATGCTACGTTTGCACATTCTTCCTGTGCTTCACGGATTTCCTCCCATAATCCAAAGGCATTCAATTTCGCAAACTGCCAGTTGCATATGCCCTGGAATGGACTGGCATCCTGCCCAGGCATTCCCTTACTCTGTGCTCTGTGCTGCCTGAGATAGAATCCACCCCCCCCCCCTTGGCCCTGTACTGGATGAGCAGTTGTGTATTATGTTCATTGAGTTATATTCTCCTACATTTAAAAAAATGCAATGATTATGACTTTTTGGAACCCAACTCAGGGGCTGAGCTTCAGCCAGAACAATTGGTTTGATTGTGAAAATGATGCATCACGGCTTAGACAGAACATGAACCAGGTCTCTCTGTCTCTGTCTAGAAGCGTCTCTTTACAGAGGACCGTGCCACACAGAGACAGATAATAACTACACCTTCTGACAGCCAGTCCCATATCCAGACAGGTGCTCTTACTTTCGCCAACAATGAGTACGACGCACTTTAATTGGGGTTTTCTTACCCTTATCAGTGTATTCCTTTAAAAAAAATACAAAAAATCTTCTTCTTCCCAATAAATGATTTGTATTCAGTCATCGTAATAGCATATGGTCTATTATACAGTCTGTCGGGGCAGATCACAAGCAGATCACAAGCAAATCCATACTCACAGGCCAAAATTAATTAATTTCCAGAAGGGAGAAGAAGGGAGGCGCTTGCCATTTTCTGAAGATGTATGGGTGAGTGGGACAGCAAATACGATGGCGGCAAGGTGACATGGTGACAGAGAGAGGACTCGACCTTAATGGGACTTTCTAAAGGTCAGCTTCTAGAATTGGAAATGCAAGACATATATGAGCCAGAGAAGCCTCCCCTGTATATCCACAGAGATTAAGTTCATGGAACCTGCTTAGCCTAGTTTGTCTTCTGATACTTAACATCCATATCCAGACTAAATGCTCTGATTCCACCGCAATGATCCACACAGTTTTTTTCAGCAGTTACTATTAAAAAAACAAATATATACTCATGAAGCGCATATTAAAGCAAATCACAGCATCGTCTCTTGACTGACCTGAGCAAAATAACAGAAGTACATTTAATCCCCCATCCTTGTCTTGTCCACAAAGCAATTATGGTGCACATATCATCTAAGTGGATTACATAAAACCTCTTTATATGCTGGTGGCTTTTCAGTTAATACCTCGAGTCTCGGCAAAAGACTGCTGATGGCTCACATAATGAAATAAGCAACTATAAGCAGTGCATAAAGCTACAGTAATCCAATTCTTTTTCGGTTGGATTCACTCATAATGAATCTGTTGGTCAAAATTTTCCACCACTACAAAGTAAATCTCCGTTTCATTTTCTAATTCTGTACTTGTGCACAGAAAATTACATTGTGTGTGTGTGTATATATATATATACCTGTATGTCATATGTGTGTGTGTGTATATATATATATGTCATATGTGTGTGTGTGTGTGTGTATATATATACAGTATATGTGATGCAACGCTGTGTAACAAATTGCCATTTTTGCTTGTCAGTCATATTCTCTGGGTTTTATATAAACGTTATACGTGACAGACTGTTGCTTTCACATCAAACAGCATTTGCTGATTTAGAGGAAATGGTTCAAGAAAGGATTGTCCTTGGTATACCATTCAGCAAAAGAACAGGGTTTGTGAGGTAGGGGACATTAAACTAAAGACCACAATATTAAGAAATGCAAAAAGTACAAAAGGATAATAGACCGGACGCTCACAGCAGGGACTGATAAAAGCCATCCACCAATCCAGCCATCCTCCAGTAGGGGCTTGTGAGGTACAGTACCCATTGCAGGCAGCACGGGGAATGAGGCACAGGACACAAAAACCACAGAATAAATACTGGCTACTATTCCATACCATTATCCATATATTTATGTATGACAAACAAATTTTATAAATCTTTCAGTCAAAGTAAAATTGTGTACAAGTTGAATTTAATTGTTCTGGTCAGGAAATTACATGAAATCCATGGAGTAGCTACTTATTTGACAAAGCTGTGAATGCGTATGTGAACCAAAGACATCTTTCATAGTAAAGTTCCTGGTCTAGCTAAACCCAGCTGTCCTGCCTTATAATTGACCTCAGTCCCACCATAGCCATTACACAACCACCAAAATAAACAAATCTTCTGACTGGATAGAATCACAATTAGAACCTGAAGCCTATTCCAGCAGAGCGGGGCATTAGACTGGGGTATGCTATGGGCTGGTTGCTAGTCTAATGCTGAGACACTAATTAGCTTAACTGCATGCCGTTGAGACTTAATATCTGTTAAAAAAATAAAGTTATGAGACAATTACTGATATTCTCAGAAGACTACAAGCATTTCTTTGTATATGTTATGAATAATGCATTGTTTTGAAGTATGTTATTTTAATGTGAAGTTACTCTCTTTTATGTATGTTTGATATGCACATCTCAGTTTTCAGTGTAGCTAACAATGCTCAGTATTACTTTGAATCAACTTTTTGACGACATGGGCAAGTTAAACAAAACCATTTAAATATTTTATCTACTGTCTCTGCTATAAGAACAAGACATAATTGCTGGAAAATACCCATAAGAAATCACTAAGGGTTGTAAATCTGCAGCAGTTTGGATTGTAGCGTAAACTCAATTTTGTTCTATGTATCAGTGGAAAGAGTTTAAGTGGCTCCCATCCTTTTATCCTTCACCTAACCATATTCCTGGGTTACAAAAGGCCTGAACTGTATCAAATGAGCCCTGGCATATGAGAAATTTATGGCAACACTTACTTTAACTGACATCAATAATGCATTATAGACACCTTCATAATGCAGTATAATGGTCAGTATAAGGCATTACAGCATCTTTATTGACAGCCATAAGGCATTATAGTGTTGATTATAATACTTCATAAGCTGCAACGAAGCTCTCATCTATAATGCACTATAGATACATTCATAATGCATTATAATGGTCAGTATAAGAATTAAGGGTGCCTTGTACTGCATTATGAAGGTATTTATAAAAAGGCATAACACATGTTTGCATTCCTGATGAGAGCTTCATAAAACATTAATAATGCATAATAAACATGGCTATAATGTCGTTTGTCTTTCTATAAAGTTATAGCCATCTTTATAATGCTTTATGAATGCATTACAATGTGCTATGAACGCGTTCATATATTATTATAGACATAGCATTCATAGACAGTGTTACAAAAATTTGATTATAAACCCAAAATTAAAATATTCATTTCCATGAAATTTGTTTGTATGCAGTGCGCTTTCCCCTGCAACTGAACTGGTGAGAGTTTGGAAGATGAATCAGAATAGCGTGTTTCCCATACAGATACAGCGATCCCCGCCTATCGCGGAAGATGCGTTCCAGACCCATCAGCGACCGGTGAAAATCCGCGATATAGAAAGACCATATAAATAAACATTTTTTATAGTTTAAGCCTTAAAATACCCCTCCCACACGCCTTAAACACATGTAAACTTATTAAAATAACACATATATGTGGATGTCGGGGTAAGGATATAATTAACATAATAATAATAATATGTAATGCGTGTGTGTGTGTGTGTGTGTACATCTCTCTCTCTCTGTATACGTAATGGAACATATAAAAGTGAAAACATATATGACTCTTTTATATTCTATTCATCCTTCTTGATGTAGCGTACCATCGATCGATTCATTCAAGCCATAATGGCGAGCGACGTCCGCGTAACGCTTTCCTTCCCGAAGCCTATCCAGGAGTTTAACCTTCTCCTGAATGGCGCTGGCGCTTAGGCTCTTTGCGATATAGCGGGGGATCACTGTACACCCAAATATGCTTAACAAAGAACAAAGTATTGCATAATAAAATACCACAAAATTTAATGTTAAACAGTGTGCAAAATTTGGAGACCATGTATAATCCTGTCTTTTGCAATGAATATTGCTTCAGATGGTCTGGACAAACATACATAAGGTTTTGCCTAAATTCCATCCACTAAACAGACAATGTACCTAAACACCTGTAGTTTCAATGTAATAAAAATGCTGAAGTAATGTTCTTAAGGAAATATTTATGTACTTGTAAGATCCTGCAGTCTCCAGTCCTCCTCTTTCATATTTCACATATAGAAATTCCAGTGTACATCATTAGCATCATCCTTGCTGACTAGATATAATTAATTATCAAATTAATCATCCAGACAGTAAGTTGGTTGATTTGACCTGATACACAAATTCTCCATCTGATTAGGCAGCAGAGTGACAGGTATCTGACAGAGGTACATAAATCTTAACTTAAAGGCAAATTTTCCAAGTAATGACTTAATATGTTTAATAAATCAGCTCATATTGTAATTTGTTTAAAATAATCTAATAAGAAATGCCCAAAAATACAGAATTTCCATGTTCTGTGTGATTTACTTTAAATGCACTTAGAAGTTTTGAATTCTGCCAGTGATAAGAGTGTTAAACAAATATTGACAATTGTCTTTATTAATAATGCCTGTGAGCATAATGCTGTAGTTTCCTCCTTTCCACTTCTTAAATGAGAGACTTTATTTGACAAACTAGAAGAAGGCTTAGCAGAACAAATCTAAAATATCGATCAGTCTGAGCTTCCAGCAAAGGACCTGCTCATTGCATATAGATTTTTTTTCCCCTTTAATAAACTGTTCTCTTCAAATTAGTTTATGTTAGAGAAAATGTGGCAGGTCATCCATTTTGAAAGATGTGTCTTAAGCAAAAGTTACTTAATACCCCATCATTTTACTGTTACTGTTTACTATTTTAAGTTCCATTACCATTTAAAATCATTATTTGGCATGTTTCAAAAATTTGCAACTGGACAACCTCTTTGTGATAAACATTCGAAGCACTGAATTCCTTGGAACAAAGTCATCGTGAAAGATCTAATGTATATCTATATCTATCCCAAAAATATGTCCTCCAATGAAGAAATCCTAAACATGAATACACAGGTCTTCTCATCTGCTGTGGGTAGAACATTTATCCGTATGTGTGGCTGCCCATTTCCCCACCCACATCTCAACTGTTGTCAAGCATGCCAAAAAGCTTCATAATTTACACCAAAAACCCAAGCACAGTTACTGCTCTGAACCGTAACCCTCAAGCCCGCCTTCCTGCATGCTCAGAGGCTTCTGTAAAGTGAAGAGGCAAAGCCTTATGCCTGCCAAAGGTGTGCTTTTGTCTACTCTGGGTGTGTGAGTGAGCCGCTGTCAAATGCAGGAGCCTGCAGTCGCTGAAAAACTCTCGGAAGCTGGACTAAATGCCACAGACACACAAACAGCAGAACTCCTCCTAAATAAGACGACTGATAAGAGATGCCCCAAAAATGCGGAAATTCCGTGTTCTGTGCGACTTACTTTAAATGCCCTTTTGAATTCTGCCGGTGAGAAGAAACAAATATTGACAATTGTCTTTATTCATAACGTGATAAATGCAATGAAATTGCATGCGTGTGAGCTTAAATTGGGGCTGATGAGTAAAATGATTAGGCATTTGTTAACTTTTGCCGTTAACATTATTCAAATTGGGCTCCAAAGAAAAATTTACACTATGCAGTAAGAGTCTCTAATTTGCTTAAGGGCAGGTGCATAAAACACACAGGTGTATGTTTTTACCCCACATCCCTGTCCTGCCTGTGCCTTCCCCCTCCCTTTTAAGTCCCCGGCATAACCATTTTTTCTCCAGAAATCATTATCACTGCAGACCTGAACGTTGCAGCTGCTCTCAGTAAATTGTTTTCATTAAGAATGATCTAAAGCATATGCTTAAGTCATAGCCTTGACGGAAGATAGCCTTGGGTTTATCTTTTGAAGTCATGTCTGAGGAGAGAACACTGTGCAGTCACAGTCGAAGCCTTTCTGCATTATAATAAATTATATTGCATATTTGAGAGTCTGTAATAAATGAGGGTTACACGTGAATACGTTGGCACTGTAGATCAAAATCAATCATTCTGATATGGAACTTCATTCACTGACTGGAGCTCCAGTGATTTTGCAAAGGTATATTGGGTCACACAGAATATTCACAAGTAAGTTATGTGTATTTTTTTCCAAATACATGCAGTGTTTTAAGATGCTGTTTTAAATAAAAAAAAGTTAGTGTAGATTTTTCTGCATTTATGAGTTTATATATAATGTATATTATTTATATATAGACATTTACTTTAACTTTTCATGCTTTCAGTACTTTTCATTTAGTCATTTTGATGTCATGTAGGTAACATCAAATGTGATGGTTTAGAAATTTAAATGTATATTAAGATCATGGAGGCCTAAAGAGGCCTTAGTGTCAGTACGGACAACGTGTGACATCTACATCTCATACATTGCTTTAGAGATAGTGGACTGGCTTGAAATTTCAGGCAAAAAATTAGATAAAGGAGAACAGAAACAGGTGAAGTGTAGATAATTATATCGAAGTGTGAAGTGTAGATAATAATTCTATAATACGGGACAAAACATCAAAACAAACTGAAAATGCATAACTGTCGGAAAATAAACAAAAAAACTAAGGTTAGCTGGGTTTGAAAGTAGTCAAGCGTCCTACTCATATCACTTCATATATTCAAGCAAACCTATTGAATTATTTTAGGGATTGAATTGGTTGTGTGCAAATAAAATACTTAATTAAACTGATGTAGCTAATATTCAAACAGTCTAAATAACAGTCTATTTTCATCCAAAGTGTCCCGTAGCTTGTGGGTTGTACTTTGCGAAATAGGCTCCAGGCTCACCGTGATTCTGTAATGCAGTGTTTCCCGATGCAGTCCTCAGGGACCCACGGTTCGGTCCATGTTTTTGCTCCCTCCAAACTCTTTGCCAGACAGTCCACGTTTCTGCTCCCTACCGGTTTTGAGCTGGGAGGGAGCAAAAATGTGGACTATCTGTGGGTCCCCGGGAAACACTGCAGTGAAGTGGATAAGTGTTTTAGAAGACGGATGGATGGATATACGAGCAAGATGAGGCATTTTTGAATCATGAGTCCAGCTCTTCAGAAAACTTCATCTTGGGATTCACTTGCGGAACTCGCTTTGCATTCCGCAGGCAGGGGCACCAGGTGGTGAACATGGCCATTTGAATGCATCCTCATGCAGGTCAGAATTCACATCACTAAGTTTTACCAGGCACCTCACAATCCACAAACAGTCCGGGATGATTTTGTAATTTTTTTTTTGGTGTTTGTTTCATCTGTTTCTTAAATTTCAGCTAAACATAAGAGAGAAGCCTAGCACCGTTGGTCATCGAACTACAGAAATGTTTCCCCAGAGCACTGTACAGCCCTCATTAGGATTAGATTTATTTGCTTGTTTGTCCTTTTTTCATTCGCTTCAGGCAATCTTACATTGAGAGCCCAGAGTCCCAATTGTGTAAAAATGATAAAGGCGTACAGTGTGGAAAATGAAGGAGCCGAGGTGATTTATTACACCATACATTACTAGCTATGCTCTGCAGTTAATATTACTTTGATGAATGTTTGTCATCCTTTGTCCCAATAAATAAATACCAATGCGTATATTTTCATCATTTCTACACATTATAAACCTGTGCCTAGTGCTGTGATTAACACTCATCCTAAAATACGGCACTCTGCAGAAAATGAACAAATCAATTGTACCACATAAGCTGACCACAGAGTTAATCTTTAAAGGAGAAAATGAAGGGCAGATTCATGAATAGACTGGTGACTTTATCTGAAATATATTCTGTATCTCAATTCAATGTCTCAGTTGGTAGTGCGGATGCCTCATACCTGGGTTGTGGGTTTGATTCCTGCCCTTGCCCATCTGAGTGGAATTTACTCATGTTTACCTGAGTATCCTACTAATACTCTCCTGTGCCCAACCAGGAGGACATGGTACAGGTTAATCAGTATCACTAAATTGCGTGTGTGGGCAGTGGTGTTTGGATATTGGGGGGAGGACCCAACAGCAGGAATGCACTCTCTTATTTGTTTGCTTGTTTGTTTATTGGGAAGGGGGGGTCGCAATGCCCCTGTGTGAAGTACTCATTTGGATTACACAGGTATGCTACTTCAGGACTGTTTTAATAACGTTGTGCAGTTTTGACTCCTTTAGAATTTTTCAAAATGCAGCAGCTAATATGTTTAAAAATACTTGCTTATCAGTCATTTTATTTAGGGGGCATTTTGAAATGTTTCTGCAAGCCATGACCCCCATTTTTCTTGTCCTCTTCCCTAATTAATCACTCTACCCATTCAGAAACACGGGAAAGCTTTTTTTTCCATGAAAGTTTGACGTTTGAAACTCTAGGCTTCTGTCACATAAACTAGAAGAGCAATATTTTTCAGGCCATTAAATAGTGAATATATTTCTTGCATATAGCATGCTTTGAAATTAAGTTCCCTTCTCTTGCTTTCAAATTGGATTTGCTACATCCGAATATCTTTCCCAATGATACATTTTGATTTTAAGTAGACCGGTCTTCTAAAATCTTAAGGGCTTTCCATGGTACCCTTGCGATCTTGAGTTTTGGTCTGTCGATTTAAATGTGAAAGTATATCTTCTTCTAAAATGTTTAATAGAACTGAAGTACAGTGTCATATTATAAAATAGTCTGAGCATTGAATTGTTTACTAAATTATCCAAAAACCATATACAATTGCGCAAATGTAGGACAGTGAAGAATTACAGTTATCATTTCATATATATTTTACCTGTTAAAAGTACTTATTCTTTCATTATTGTTAATTTTTTCACTATGAAATTTAGCCTATTTTGAGGCCACTTGCATAGTCCGGGAAACGTTGAAATGTTCGTCGACGCTACAATAAACTACAGTAACTATTGGAATTAAACTAACATGATATCGCTATTGAATTTTTTATTCTAGCATTTACACTGTTACATTTAACACGCACTTGTAATAAAAATGGATCACGCGCAACGCAAACTTAAAAGCTGGGCAGGAGCTATTACAGGCGAGCCTGTGCTGACATCGGCATGCAGGGTAGCGGGAGGCAAGCCAGCTGCTGTCAGACGCCGGCGAACTGCGGGGGTTGTGCTATAGATCCAAAGGAAGAGGTTTTCTTTGAGGCTGTCAGTGGTACCACATAAACTACAGTGTACATGAAAAAAAGCTTCAGAGCTCTCCCTATGCCCCTCCACTGTCTCTCCAGTCAGAAATGGGCCAGGCCTCGCTGAAAATAAGATAAGGGATGTAAAGCCTTGTGGGGGACTTCATCTCTTACCTCCTATTACAGCTGCAAATATTCAGTTTTCACTCTGTCTGTGGCCTGGGTCATTTATGTCATCACAATTCTCCTGATACCAGATGGTTCACTTGAGTGTTATCTGTATGCCTTCTAAAGGCTCAGCCTTTTATAGAAAAATAGGTATTGACTCTCTGTGTTGTTTTACTCCGGGTGAGAAGCCGAGTTTGCTAAATTTTCGGTAAGTTACTACAATACAAAAAAGCACTAATAAATACAGTGATAAATGGCAAGACCATATTCAAGTAAGGAAAGAAGATGCTTCATTGTAAATGAGCCGAAGGACTATAAAACCAACAAATTTTATAAGCTTGAAATATAAATGAACGTCAGCCAGCAACAAGCTTCTGCTGATCTATAATTAATGGCTCCAGCAATTTGCAAAGGCAGACATTACATTGTCTGGAAAACTTGGAGGAACTTTACAAAACTTGCTTATCTTACAACTTACATGAATGAGTACCTAATTGGACAGATGCTATCTTAGAAGACTTTTTCCACATGATAAACATTCGGGAATATTTATGCTGCTCTTGACAAGGGGCGTCCCATGACTGTCAGACGGTGGGTCAAAGTTTCAAAAGCATGACAGAGTGGGGGGGCGTTGTGAGCAGGCGAATTATATTTTGATGATTACAAGGTCAAAGGTTATCCTTGCATGTAAGTCATGAACCCTTCAAGTGTAGTATATGGAATAATATTTTCTATTGAAGGATATGGTTCTGAAAAGGTTTAAACAAGCGCATTTTGTGGAGCAGCCCGAAGCTAACATTCGGCTAACTGCTAAGGCACCCCTCCATGGAGCATGTGAGTGGCCCCTGGTTTGTCACCTAGTTATAAATCAAGCTCGCTGTGAAAAGGTGAGATTTACGGAGTTAACTGGATACTCTTCATTTTGGCAGACTTACTTGTCAAATACCCAATATGATTTACTGTACACTGCAATGCACTGATTAAACTCAATTATTACTCAGGAACAATATGAAGGTTATTATAGGTTATGTTTATTAGTTTTAGTTAGTACATACATTTATAGACAATGCCTTTGGTAACTAAGGCAAGTAATTGGCAATTTTAGGCTCTTAATATTTAATGGCGCAATAATGACAGTGTTACAGTAGTTAGCACTGTAGACTGACTCCTCTGGGACCTAGGTTTGAGTCTCCACCTACTGTAGGTTCCATGTGTGTGGAGTTTGCATGTTCTCCCAGTGTCATTGTGGGGTTTTCTCTGGGTACTCCGGTCCCCCCCTCCAGTCCAAAAACATACTGAGGTCAATGGGAGCTACATAATTGCCCATAGGTGTACATGTGTGGGTGAATGATGTGTGAGTGTGTGCCCTGCGATAGGTTGGAGGCCCATCCTGGGTTGTTCCCTGCCTTGTGCCCATGGGCTCTGTACTCCCTGAAACCCTGAATAGGATAAGAGGTTACAGAAAATAGATGGATGGATTAATCAAAATATAATTTCCAGCATTTTACTGTTACATTTTTAATGGAAGCAAAATAATTATTGTCCTAAAAATTGTCTATAAACCAATCATTTAAACCAATCTCTTTTGCTTGAATTTAGCAGTAAAATAAAACATATTATTTCTAAGAGTACATGAATGTCATGTGTTTGTGATTTCTCGTGAATTTATTATATTAATGCTGGAAAGGTTTTTGACAAGTATGGTAATTGTGATATAAAGAAAAAATATGCTAATACAGTGGTACCTCAGTTCTCAAACTCATTAGAACTTGAATATCTTAAAAGTCGAACGAACCAGTTCGAAAAAAAAATACCTAGAACTCGATCTGAATCTCAGAAGTCAAACCGTGAAAGATAACTTATAGGCGTGGGGAAATGAGTCACGCAGCACGTCTCTCAGCGGAAACAAAGGGTAACAGTCTCAGCCTTGCATTAGCTGTGATAGCACCATTCATGTTTACACTAGCTGAATAAATATCTATAGACAGTAAAAATACATTTAGACAATGATAGACAGTAACAGTAATTATTATTATAATAATAATAATACATTACTGTTTAATTACAAGTAAAGCAGGCAAAACACAGACAGAAAAAAAAGGGAAAAAAAGGGAAAAAAAGGGGAAAAAAATGGGAAAAAAGGGAAAAAAGGGGAAAAAAAGGAAAAGAAAAAAAAAAAAACACAGACAGACAATACAATGACCGGACTGGGGAAACAAACTGAAACGCGGATTAAATACAGAGGACTAATGACAACAACCAGAAACATGCCAATCGGGGATTCCACACAGGGTTAACGAGGGGGCGTGGCACACGGAAGAAGCGGACAATCGGGGCAGGACACATATTGTTTGGATACATTTATTTTCTTACTTTACAAATTACTGTTTTGATAAATTTGCTTAGATGTGTTTAGTACAGTATATGCTCTTCTTGTTTTATCCGGTTCATTTTGTGTTTAAATGCTAAAAAAACATATTTAGGTGTAATTTTTTGGGGGCTGGGAACCAATTAATTGGCTTAACCATTATTTCTTATGGGGAAAATTCGATCACAGCTCGAACTTTTTAGCATTCGATCCGGATTTCTGAAGGGATTAAATTTGAATTCTGAGGTACCACTGTATTTTAATTGTATAACAATCTAATTTTAGTTTCGAAACTAGCTTTTGTTTTTAAGATATATTTAGTAACTAGGCTTCTGTATTTATAAATGTGTTCACAGCTCAAGATGTTCCTTATCTCTATACAAACCAAATATTTAACAATTAATGAGCTTTATATTCACCCACAAGATGCAAGACTCCATTACATTTTACCAAAACACTGATCTGAGACAATGGTTCATGGATAATGGAGGGGAAAAAATGGGGAAAGAATAGCAGAATGTTTGGAAAGACCTGGGTGAGATGAGGCAGTCTTCACCTTCACAGAGACCCATTGCATGCTAACCACTCAGAGGTGCAAAACCATGGGCTGTTGCTGTTATGCGCAGAGGCAATTATGGTATGGAAATTGCTCTATGAAGATAACTTGAGGTGCACGTAGTCAGTGCTCAAGGATGGTGCTCTCAAGGTCCTTATTTGAAATGAAATGAGGGCAAACAGCATATCCCATGTGAGAATGAATGGGTGAGAATTATTTGAACTCATACTCAGAAACTTTGATAAAGAGAAAATGGTTCACACCCCCCTAGCTCATATATCTCGCTGTTATCCATAGCAATACACATGAGACAGCCAGTCAGTATTTAGCAGTGATTGCTGTGGTTGTTTGCTATATGAGACCAGCAGTTGACCTACTTTCCAAGCTTTGCTGCAATGTTCAAAGTCCCCCTTGTTTCCCTTTTTCTGATTATTGTCTGTTTATCACTTTTGATAAATTTCTAACAAGCCAAGATTCTGGATAAACTGACTCCTGACTGCTTCAGGGGGGTGGGGGGGGGAGGGGCACAAGTAAGGGGTACTCTGGACGGCATGCCTGTCCATCACAGGGTGCAAACACACACATTCATACAAATAACAGGCAATTTCCAAACATATTTAGCCCAACCGCCTGTATTTGGACTGTAGGTTTTATATAAACCAGGTCAATTTTGCAAAGACGGAAATGAAAAATCTTTACATCCATTTCTGGGGCAACTCTGGGCACAAGGCAAGGGGAAGCCAGCCCATCACCGGACACACACACATATAATGGGCAATTTAGGGGGACCAACTCACCTGCCCACATGTTTTTGGACAGTGTGAGAAAACCAGAGTTACCAGAGGAAACATGTAAACCCCCCCCCCCCCCCACACACACACACACACACACACACGTCAGAGGTGGGATTTAAGCCCCCAGCTCTGGATGGGTGAGATAGCAGTGTTGCCCAGTGTGTCACAAAGTGCTTGATAATTTCCTAAACAAATATATTTTAGTCATTTTAATTGATTTCTTCAGAAGAAATCATTGTATATAAACAGCACAATACAATTTAAAAAATACAAATGCCAGAAGTGATTTTATATGCAGGCTTCTATCTTGTAATACCTTTATGTAGGTAAAATAATAAATTATTGAATAAATGCAAGGTGGAATGAGAAAAATTGAATAGAAAAAATATTATCAAGAAAAGAAACACCATAAATTAGGTACAGAATGTAGTCAATAGTTATACAACGGGGTCTTACATTATGCAATCAATGTTCAATCTGTAGCTAAGGTTACATATCACGTAATTATAAGGAGTAGGAAGGCTTGTACTAGCTGAGGGAAATGTAGAGCAGGGACCAGACTCTGACAACAGAGAAGTGTACGGAAAGACTCTGAGATGGCTGATCCCTGCTTTAAATTACCAGCGCCATCAGCAAACTACAACAGGAAGAACATATCGAGTGAAAGCCCAAAGGAGTTGTAGAAATTCAATTTCCCGGGCCCAACTGTGAAGGCGCCGGATGGTTCTGGCAGCCGGCTTCATGCAATGCTGGTCCCATCAGCTGTTTGGTGCATCTCATGTCGTGCTTCTGCGGCTTCTGGGGCGAGTGTAGCTCAGGGTGAATAAAATCCAGCCCTCACAACGTACATTATACGTCTTCCTTGGCCTCTTCATTAGAAAGTTCGAGAAGAGCCTTCGGGGGGGGTTAGACATCCCTGACTATAGATTAACAATACCAGGTGCTGAGTTTATAAGGAACAACTTTCAACACACATCATTTCTATAAGTTTGAATCAATATTTTAAGTTTGCTATCAATTTCTCACAAAATATCTCATCTGTAGGGTAATAGTTTATATTTATTTTTATTATATTTGTGTCATTATATAATTATCTGATGATTATAGAGGTTTTAACACTCTTTAACACGCTTTAAACTTTTGGGATGCTGCTTATATTTCACATTAAATGAAACTAAATTGAAATCCATAACATTAATTGTTTTGTTTCTGCCATGTTTAAATGAGCCCCTGGAGCTGGAACCCAATTTGTCAGTGATGATGTTTCACTGCTGACTTTAAATTTATATTACAAAATATATTATTCATTATATACATTATATACAATCTTTGAGAAGATTAACTGGCTTCATAAGAGGTTATGTGATATTATTTATGAGAGCAATAGCAGCTTAAAAGAAATATATTTTAGAATAACATCTGTCTTTCAAAATGCATGCAAGCACAGCAAAGTCCGTTAGCAATTGCGTACTGGTCCCGTATGCAAAATACAGTCATTCATTTTGCTGTTTCAAGGTCAAATTACGTCACGTGACTTTTTGCTCAAGTTCTGTGTAACAAAGAGACTTCCCACTAGCTTAATCATTCAGATAATTCATGCCAAATCTGTTTGCTGGGTATTCCATCATACGCTACTGTTCTGCTGTATGAAGACAAGCAGATTCTAGGAGATATAGCACTGAGAATTTGGCATGTATCCAGAGCATGCATTTGAAATTACATCTAAATGCTGCATGTTGTGCAGAGTGTGGAACAGTGTAAGCAGTAAATTGCATTCTCTGTTGGGTCTGGACATCCAGAGCGAGGATTCTTTCCTGGGGCCTATAGGCCCCTCGTAGCTATTTCTCTCCAAGGTCCACACATTTATTTAAACTGCTTTATTCTATTATGCACATTAAATGGATCTCAGGAGTGTAAAAACATATAGAATTAACATCCCAGCTGTGAATTTCTCCCTCTTCCACCTTTTACTATTTTAAAGATTAATCCACTTTCATTTCAGAATGTTCAGCCAGAATGTAACTTGTAAAAGTTAAATGGAAACACTTCCTTGATATAAAGGTTCAAATTCCTTTAAATAAATGGTAAAACCTGAAAATGAAAACTGACTTTTCTATTTGGTCCTACATTCGCATAAAAGAAAAAAAAAAACACTGTACATCCATTTTCTTATTGACCTTGTTTATGTTCAAACACTATGAATAGGTGAGAGAAAGGGAATTATATTTTCTCCACAATGGGAAATATTTATTATTTCCTAAAAAAAATCTAAATTCTTTGTATTTAGACAATCTGTACCATCGACTGTAGAGCTTTTAGAGATGTTGATGTCTGTTGGCATTTGAAAGCACACATGCTTTAGCGTGAACAGCTTATTCCCTATTCTCTGCTCCAGGTGGGAACTGGATGGGGAAAACACACATTCCTTTCCAGTCCATTCTCTCTACAGTGTGCTTAGATACATTTAAGGCATCTCACCATAACATGGTAGCAATTCAGAGATGTGTTTATGAAGTGTTATGACGCTGACACAATAACTCCTACCCTTTGTTTTTTGAGAATCTTACGACCTGAGGATAGAACTGATAAAGTATCGTAATGATGTCGACTGATGAATGATCAAATCAGACCAAACAATGTCCAAGTGGACCAGGAACTACTGGAAATACTGTCTCTCAGAATAGACTCTGCACTGCAGATATGTCATTCTAGACAGCTCTCTGTCGATAGCTACATATCAGAAAGTGTTAGCCTCCGATATGCCGCTGTCCGATACCACTGCCGGCCAGTTCCTGCAACACCGAATACATGATTATATAAGCAGGACGGCTAGCTAGAAATTCTGCATTTAAATTGGGTGATAACAGTTTGTGCACCAACCTGGCTAATCGTATTGAAGGGGTTTCATTCAGTCTGCGCTTATAAGGACATGCTAAAAATACTCATTTGTGATCCCAGTACAAGGAATAACAGAGATTTTATTGCTTTCTGAAGATAACTTGTGGAGTACTTATTCAATGCTCAGGGAGAGTCAGCATTTTTTGTCTTGCCTTTTGCTTTGTGGTCATTTGTTACAGTAGGTACCACTTTGGAAAATAGGTAGTAATGATATGAATTTGAACAAATTTGAAAAGAACCTTATAAAGTCGGTTTAATCTGTTTTTAAAACCAGTTGATTATTAGTTTCACCTGCAGTAGTTGGGAATGAATTTAGTTTCTCTTTTAAGCACCCATAAATAACCGCTTACACTGCTGTTCAAGTTTCATATTTTATCAGTTCAGCATAGCTGACAAATGCTCTTCACAGCCCACTGGAAAGGTAATTTCTGCCTAGACTGATTTAAGGACTTTTAATGTGCATATCCACTTATTGGTTATGAATTACTGCTTACCATCCAATCTGAACACTGCAATTTTGGTCTGTGGAAATCTCTTTTTTCGGTTGCAAAGATAAAAGGCATGCTCTACGCAAATGCAATTAATAATTTGCCATTCTATACATATTTTAAAAATGAAACAAAAAATATCAGTGCAGGAATATAATTAACTTTATTAAGATTACTGTTGATTTAGGCCAATTCCGCCTCTTTGGAATGGTTGTATTTTAATATAAGGATGTACTGAAAATAAGCAACAGTGGAGGCCAATTCTATAACACAGAGACACCTCTAAGTGGCATTCAGTAGGCTGGTCACCGGTAAACAACAAACAGTAATAAATGTCCTGTGTTCCTCTCATCCGTCTTGGTTCTGTACGATCTCAGACATCCTTTGTAAGCCTTTCTTTTTGCAAAGGCTACAGGCATTGATTGAGGCGGGTTTGCCGGTGACTGTGGTCACGTTGACTAGCCAGGCTTGAGTGTGCAGTCCGTGATGTTTGCATGAACAACCACTCACTGCAGCTGCTGCTTTCTGGATGGTGAGTCACTGGTGCACAGCATGTCTCTCTGATGCACCTCTAATTATGGGATCGGGGCAAAGACTGGACCACTGCCCGACAAGAAGGGAACATTAAGTTTAATAATAGGATGAGTTGCACAATAGCAGCTGATTTATGAGTAAGGGCTTTAGCCTGTGGAGGAAATGGGCAGCTTTTCCAGATGGCAACAATTATGTACGTTAATATTCTACTAGAGTATAAAGAAGTGTCCAGGTAAGCAGGTTTATCACGTGCCTGGTGCTGAACCCAGCTCAGTAGCCCAACAGTTCAACTTCTACTCACTTATTGTGGTCAAGGTCCTGGGGGGGTTGGTTAACCCATTTTGCCAAGCTGATGGTTTTTGTATTGGGCCACGTTGGGCCATGTGACACAAGGAATGACATTTTTAAAAGCCTTAGAATTGGCGTTCAGTGTGTGTCGATCACTTTTCCCCTTTTATTTTTTAGCTGTTCATGTATTGAAACATGTTACTATGATAATGCTAAGTGTCTGTGAACTGAATGTTTTCTTACAGAGAGCTGCCAAATGCCTTATTAATTGATTGTTTTGCAAAATCCATCCAAAATCTCAACCATCCATCCATCTCTAATAACCAATTATTCAGCACAAGAGAGTTTGACAGTCTGGAGTCCATTCCTGGAAGCACAGCAAACAAGGCAAGACACACCCTGTATGTGATGTAAGACAGATTTCTCTGAAGCAAATGACAATTCACTGCAAAAAATTCTGCCTTTTCATTATTTCACTTTTCAAGTCTTTTTAAGGTGGTAAAATCAAAGCAATAAAGAAGGATTAAACAGTTGTTGTCCTTTTGTTTCAGAACGTAAGAAGAAAACAATGCAAATCAAGCCAGAGTGCCTTTTAAAGAAAACTGCTATGTCAACAGTGACGTGTTAGGCAGGGAAACAAGTTGTGCCTACAGGAGATCAATCTTAACTATAATTCAAAACTACGCATCAATCTTTCTGTCAAAGAATACAACAGGCAGTTAAGAAATCAGGGCCATTTTTTGTCAGCATGAAATAACAGTGGCCAAAAAGATAATATGTAGACCATAATATCACAATTTGACACCCAGGCCTAACTAGCATATGTATAAGAAGTGATTGCGCTGACAGGCAGTCATTCAGCTACCTGTTGAGTTCTGGCTGCAACTAAGAGCACAGGTGTGTCCCCTTTACGTTTTTTAAATTTTTTTTTTTCCTTTTGTCATTCAAATCATGTATCATCATTTCCCCAATCATAACGTTTTAGCTTCAAACTGTTCACATGTATCATAAAAAGACTATTCATGAGGAGGTCTCCCGTTAGCACTTCCAATAGCATGAAAAGTGATCTACGGCTCGTTGACGTTTTATTTTGCTCCGAGAATGAAAGACTCGACTTCCCTCCACCTGGTTCAGAGACATGAAAGCTGGTTCTCCTTAAAGTTTGATTTTGGGAATCTATGTCATTCTTCTTGCCTACGTGTGCAATTGTTTCATGTACGACAAAATCTCAAACGTCACAAAAAATGGTTGCTAATTGTGATCCTTTCCAGACATTTATTTTTTTAAATTTTGTTACCTGATTGGGACATGACGTTCTGTCTTTGTGACCACGATGTTATGTTGAATTTTCCTGAATGAATGTGCAGCTACAAACCAATTTATTTAATTTTTTTTCCCTACATGTTTTTTTAGTCAGCTTGATATCTCCATACCTTGACATCTTATGAATATGCATTTTAATTTATTGATAATTTTGAAGCAAGTGACCAGCCGTTATTATCTCCTGCAGCAGCATAATTTCAGGAAACAGCTTCTGGCACAAAGACCTACATCCCTCTATCACCAGTGTCTTTCCGTAATCTCTATACTCTCTGCCGCCACATCAAACCGCCTTCAGTGCGCCACATTGAAATGGATCTAAAATAACCGTGGACATTATTTCACCTGTGCAATGCAAGAGAGGTTGGAAAGAATAACAAGGGTGATATTAGACCTCAAATACAGTTGTATTTTCATCCTCATTGTATGATAGACTTCAGTCTTTCCTTATATAGAATAAATCATAAATTTATTTCATGAGATACAAATCGGTCACCTGCCATTGCTCAGTCTATATCCAAAACTCTATTAATATCTAAATGACATGCTGCTCCTAAGCAGTGTATTGCTGATATTTTACCCTCAAACAGTATAAATTATTCAAATAGTAGTCGAGATACGGTGAACCATAAAGTGGGGTGGAATATATCGGCCAGCCTCATAGCTAACAAGAAGTAAATCTTTTTTGTTTGCCTTGCGAATGTGAAAGTCATCATTTCATTATTCGAAACCTTCCAGCAGACCGAGGAACACCTGTAGCATTTTCCTGGTATTATCATTTTTTTTTTTTTTCCACAAATTACGTTTTAAGAATTTTAGAAAAATTTCCCCATAGAGTAATGAGAACCGAATGGAAATCCTCTACAAATTATTATTGTAAGTCTTCTTGGAATTACAGTATTTACATCTTGGTGAACTTCTTCCTCAGGTTGGTTCTATACGCTGTAATGGCTTCACAGGCTAATTCATCCTATCAGGGATTTCCATTTGGGAATGTGTGAAGCTGGAAGAAGCCCACCAGCAGGGACAGGAAAGGATAGATTACTGGGGACCAGCCAAGCAAAGCACAATGGTGTATGTCTCCACAGCCTTGTTGATATACAGTGCCTTATTTTTTTTATTATGTGCAAGATTTACTATAAGGTATGCATCAGCAGTATGCTTACATTCACCCCCCATAGCACATTCTATGCATAATTCATAAAGCGACTATAGAAAAATATAATGAGTAAGCAACACAAACCATATGGTGGCCGCATTATCCGCGAGCCACAAAGTGAATCGCTGTCTTCTCCAGCTCGGACACTCCTCCTCCTCTCAAAGGCAAACTGGGCTCCTCTGCAGTCCGCAGTCCTCCGTGAGTCACAGCTTCCCTGAACCATCACTGTCAGCTGAAGTACTCAAGTTAAAAAGCCTGGTTATTTCAGAAGGTAGGGCTTTACTTTCATGGCTAACTGAGAAACAGCCAAATCTTTTAAATTGAGCGAATAAATCCTGCTATAAAGCTGGAAATAAAAACCTACTGTAACTTCATAATACTAGTGACTCTTTTGAGTTTACTTAAATGAATAGGTTAGATTCCCTTCTTAATCAGTGTAATAGGGTGCAACTTTAAAAGGACTACTATCCATTTATTTAAACAAAGGAGCACAGTGTAACAGTAAAATATACATATATAGGCTTAGAAATTTCAAATTATCTTCAATCCCTATATGTATACATAAATGGATATGAATGTGTTACATAGTTACAGCTATTCTAAATGTACCTCATGTTACATAAGTGCAATATGCCCCATTTTAAGAATCTATTTCCAGGGCATCTCAGACTGAAAGGACAGATAAATCAATAGAGCTCTAAACAATGACATCTACTAAAATGCCGCTTTACCAAAACATACATTACTTAAAACATCCCTTTCATTGTCATTGCAGTGTCCGCCTCTTAGTGAGGGAGAAAATGTCAACAGATTTGAATTATTCTTTTTTCCAGTGGGTTATAACCTTTTTTGCTTACCTCCTAAGACTTCCATCTTTCATTTTTGCCAGGCAAACTGAACTTGTCAGACTATTCTTCAGCATTTCCTGACCGTCAAACTGTAAAAAGCTGCACTCAGATAATCTGTCACTTTCTATATAACAGCAACATGCATCTTCTTAAACACCAGCATCCCTCTCCTAACGCATTCACCTATCGCCGGCTGGTCATGACTGATGCATAGCTTGTGTCAAACTTCAGGACGCAGGTTTGTAGCGATTTAAAGGCCATTATCAAGATCAAAAGAACCTGTGTAAAAACTATTTTAGGTTGTTTATAGCTTGAAAAATGTAATGAAACCTTGATGAGTCTATTGCTTGCAAAGAAAGACCTCATAGCTGAGGTGCGGTTGAGATATAGTTGTCACCCAGTCTGACTAAAATGCAAGTTACTGAAGAAGAAGAACACAAACAATGTTCTGCTCCCATCTCTTCAGGCACTCATTCATAGATTCATTATAATGCATTAAAGCATTATTAACATGGCTATAAATATTTAGAAAAAAAATATATACATTATAACCATGTTGATTATGCATTATGAATGCTTGATGAAGCTCTCATCTATAATGCACTATATATACCTTCATAATGCAGTACAAAGCATCCTTCATTTTTATAATAACCATTTTAATGCATTTTGAAGATATCAATAGTGCATTAAAGGTGAGAGCTTCATTGGAGCTTATGAAATATTATAATAAACACTATATTGCCTTACGGTTGTCATGCTTTATTAATTCTTAAACCAACATTAAAATGCATTATGAAGGTATCTATAATATATTATAGATGACAGTTTTAAGTAAAATGTCACCAATTTGCTTATAGAGCTACAATGAAGTGCTGCCTGAATGCATGTCCTCCTGATCTGTTTTTTTTTTTATTATTTTTGCCGTTCATTGCTTTGTGAATGTATGACTCACCATTCGGCTCATGCTAAGGTGACGATGGAGCACTTACCCCTTTAATAAAATGCAAGGTACATCGTGGGTCCAGCTTACAGGTGTCTCAGTGTGGGGCACGTGTCCCAAAAGCATAGTTGCTAACAGCATTAGCAACTTACATCGTTGTAACCATGCAACTAAGCTTCTAACGGGAGCTTTGGGGAAATATACCCATGTTTGATGCTTGGGGTCTAGAAGAATATTGTCAAAAATAGATGTACTACAAACCCTGTGTGCTTTCCCCACCGGTGAATATTATACTGTATTAAATAGCTGTGTCTAAAATTTGCAGTGTTTTTCTGCACCATTGTATTATGGTCCTTTCGTCTAAGTCTTTACTGGACGTACTGTACTTCATCTTTTCTTCTTTTGTATATACAGTATCTGTGTAGTCTTGTTTTTGCTGTATGTCTGTTCTGTGCAAGTACTTGGAGAGGAACAAAAAAATTGGAGAGAAATGCCTTGTATGTGAAAACATACTTGGCCAATAAAGCTGATTCTGATTATTTTGGTAAAATGCATATGTCTTAATAACTGTAATATGTAGCTGTGCTTTGTAAATGCCTCATCCATCCATTCATCCATACATCTGTTCTCTGTAACTGCTTTTCCAGAACAGAGTTACACTTAGTCTGGAGTCTAACCCAGGAAACTTAGGACAGAAGGTAGGGCAAACCCTAGGTGGGATACAATCACTGAACATACATACAGTCACACACTGGGGGCAATGGAGATGCCAGGTAACCTAACTGGAACGGAGTGGAACGAGTAGCGATGAATAGCTGCAATTCTTTCTTTCCAATCATAATTTGGACACAGGTAGAATGATATTGATACAGGTGATTAGCAAGGCATTGATTCTGTCTTGAAGCTTTGATTTTCCATCGGGGGTTAGGATACCCTGGAATGGCCCACATGTCCGTCAGGCTTGATATTCTGACATTCTATTTATTTTCATTTCAGATGAAAATGCAGCACAGTTAAACCTTCTCTTGCAAAACATGCTCCAGGGATCTCTGCACTGCATTGAGTCAGACATGCATAAGGGCTGCTCTGAAGTGACAAGCAAATATCAGGGTCGCGATGTCTGTCCAGCCTGGTTGAAACCCTTCTGCCACGAGGGGACCTGCTGCTTCGGAGGGCATTTTGAGGTATCAGAGGGGGTGCATTACCTTGTGACAGGCAGTAAATCACGAAGAAGCCAAGGGATTGTCTCATACCACAGAATTTATAACTTAAACTGCCAGCTTAGGGTTGATATTGTACATCTGGAAGAAAGTGTAGAATCAAGGAAGAAAAGTAACTCAGAACTTTCAGAATTAAAAAAAAAAGCTTTGACAGGTAATCCTGCCTTCAAACGCTGAAGTTTTATAAGTGGTCCACAGACAAGTCCAATTGTAAATCTGCTGCACTCCAGAAGGCACAAGAAACTTGATGTTTAATCTGTTTCGACTTCTCATGCAAACGACAGCTGAAGCAGAGATGAAATGCCTCAAATCAGAGTTAAAGAGGATGTCATGTACAATCAATCATCATGTTACTCAGCTTGAGGGCTGTTTGGAGTGTCAGGTTAGACACTGTTGAGGAGGGAAGACGTCAGATGCCAATGGATTTCCTATTGTTATTGGCTGAGGAAGCACAATTTGCACTCTTGGCTACTATTAATGAAACAGATCTGCAATGGTTTTCTGTATTCTATATTCCCATATTTCTATGCTTCCTATGATAATCCTGCAATGATATATTATTAATATAAATCCACCCCCCACCCCCAACCCCAAACCATAATACGCCAGATAGCTCCTCATCTTTGCACTTATAATTGCACATATACCAATAATTTATTTTTATTCATATTTTTTTTTATTAATTGACATTCTTCTTAGAATGTTCTGCTTGCATGCTGTGTACTTTTTAAAGCTTCTCTACACTATGTGTACTGTCTTTGCATATCTTTGTGGTTGCACATGTTTTGTACTGTGTATTTGTCTGCTGTAAGCACCAGAACCCTAACCATAACCCCCTGGGATCGATAAAGTTCTTATTTTATTGTATTTCAGACCTGGGTATGTATGTTGAAAGAATAGGGATGGATACTTAATATAACTGTGCAATAGGAAAATGATGTCATGGTTTTGATATCTATGTATAGCTTATAAGAAGTGAACCATTGGGGAAAACCGAGTGGAAAGCAGAAGTTAAATGTACGAATGTTCCTCAAAAGATGCTCCTCGGCCTCTGTTACGGGTTCGTCTGGCCCCATGACTCAGTGAGACCACAGCAGCCCCCGTCACATTGTGACGGATGACGTGTCGAGGTGTTTCTGCCAGCATCAATCGATCAGCGAGATCCTGGATTAGGAGAAGCGTCATCCTGTGCGGAAATGAAATGCAGGCTGCACATCCTCCCGGAGATTCTTTAGCGAGCTGAGCCCATGATAGTACAGTGATCCTCAACTGGGGGGTCGTGACACAAAAGTGAGTCGTGGGACCAGTTTCAGTGGGTCACACAGTGTGTGGATTAAAAAAAAGCTACTTTCACCATTGCCACCCCCCCCCCCCCCCCCATCTTCTTTGTCATCACTTGATAACAAAGGGAAAAGGGAAAAGCCTTTAGGAGAGTGAATTACTGTAACTGTCATGGAGGCAACACTGCACTTATGTGAGGAGCAGTGCTGCCTCTCACCTCCAGTGTACAGTGTTCGCTTATGTGAGGAGCAGTGCTGCCTCTCACCTCCAGTGTACAGTGTTCGCTTATGTGAGGAGCAGTGCTGCCTCTCACCTCCAGTGTACAGTGTTCGCTTATGTGAGGAGCACTGCTGCCTCTCACCTCCAGTGTACAGTGTTCGCTTATGTGAGGAGCAGTGCTGCCTCTCACCTCCAGTGTACAGTGTTCGAACTGCACCTCTGGTGTGTGTGTGCGAGCGGGTGTGTGTGTGTGTGTGTGCATGCGTGTGTGTGTGTGTGTGTGTGTGTGTGTGTGTGTGTGATGTGCGAACAGGTTTACCTACCCTTATGGGGACATAATGTCCCCATAACGTGATAAATATCCGTTTTTTTTCCCTTATGGGGACCGGATTCCTGGTCCCCATAAGGGAAAACTCTATTTTATAAAAATCGGTGACTGCTATGAAAAAACTAAAAATGCAAAAACTCTTGTATTTTGTTAGGTTACTTATGGTTATGGTTATGGCAGGGTAGGGGTTAAGGTTGTCATAGTTAGCGTTAGCATTTTTCCCATTGAAATGAATGAGCGGTCCCCATAAGGATATGTTTACCCTACATGTGCGTGTGTGTGTGTGTGTGCGTGTGTGTGTGTGCATGTGTGTGTGTGTATGTGTGTCTGCGTGCATGTGGTCAAAAATACCCATAAACACACTCCTAAACCTTGTGGACAGTCTTCCCAGAAGAGCTGAAGCTGTTATAGCTGCAAAGGGTGGGTCACCTCCTTATTAAAGCCTATGTATTAAGAATGGGATGTCATTAAAATTCATCTGTGTAAAGGCAGGTGTCTCAATACTTTTGGCAATATAGTGTATTTTGCTGAAAAATGGCGTGCAATTTTGTCTTTTACTCATTTGAATGTTGCCAATTATTATCCATTTGATATTCATTTGGGATTTCAGAATAACTAATTTACCGCAGTTTAGAGTTTGACCTATTTTAGTCTTGTGCATGTTTATTAAAGCAAGTTTAAATATTGCTCAATGGCAGCACAACAGAGGTTCCCTCTTAGGGAACGAAATGTAAAAAAAAAAATCACAAGACTGTTAGCTGTATCTGACTTCCATCCACTTCGAAGGCTGAGTTTCGCCCCTGAAGCATGGCACTGTAATGTATAGCCATAAAAGATTGAAAGAAATTAGATTTTAGTGGCTTCCAATATTGAGGCATTTGTTGTTTTCGTGTCGTGTGACACCAGAAAGCCCTTGAGAACAGAAATAAATCCCAGAGCAAAAACTGAATTGAAAAATATTCAAAATACTTTGCAAAACCAATTCACATTTTAACGCGAAAGTGAATAAGATTCTGACAACTAAAATATATATTATTTTATGCATAATACAGCCTGCTGCTGTTGGATAAATGGTACCCAAAGAAATACAAATTAGACAAACAAATTTACATATTTAGTGTATATTTGTTTTTTTATTATTCATTTTTTTCATATTAAAGTCAAAGTCAACGTATTATGATATCTTGAGCAACGGACTCTGGGAATTCTGATGACATTGTTCAGTGTGAGGTTTTGCCTACTGTTAATGTGTATTCAATGAAGATTAAATATTTTTATATATTTTCTGTAAATTAAGGTTGTAAAACCATATATTATTAATTGTACTTTTAGAGTTGTGATTAAGATTTACATTCTTAAAATTAAAGTTTCATTTTGAAATCTGGTTGAGGTCACTCGTCTTATTTCACATTGTAATATTACATAATATTCATTGTAGTCCAGACAAGGGCATCACTGTGTCTTCAGTATTGGAGGGGGCAGAACCTGGTTTTCAAATTTGTCCAAGAAAACATTTTTGCCCCCCCCCCCCCACACACACACAAATTATGATATTGTCTCACTTGTATGCCTTCTACAATGATGACAAAAATATTTTAATTTGGTCACGCTGCTAAACAATATAATTTCTTTTGAGCGTGACTCATTCCACTATGTCCACCAACACTCTTTTTTTCTCAGTTTATGATATTGCTCTCAAAACAGAAGGTGAATGTTTATGAACAAAATCTAAAACCTATTTGGCAAATGGCTCTAAAATCAGAAGCTTGACAACCATTAAACGCGCGTTTAATGACTAAAAAGACCCTCCGTTTCAGTCATTAGCCTTCAGCAAAATAAAACACATATTGCAAATTATGTTATTTTTTTACAATGTTTTAAAACAACATGAACCAAATAACAATGACTCCTCCCCTTTCTGCCCCATCAGCTTCCCCGTGAGACACCACTAACTGAAGGGTTTGCTTTTAGCTGTGCATTCTGGGATTCTGTGTTAACGTCATGACCAAAGCTCCTGTGCTATTTACAACCAGAAAGGAATACCTTGGTTTCTATGAAAATCTTTAATAAAGCCCTAACTGTAAAGCACAATTCAGGTATGTCGATATGTCTTAACTTGAAAAAAATATTGATATACTGTAAAAATTCAGCACAGGCTACCGTCCAATTGTAGCTTTACCAATGTCATTTTTTTTCTCAATTTTTCAAATAAATTGTGTGGCCCCACACGGTTCTCGCTGAGGCCCCCTAGTGGGCTGTGGCCCCCCAGTTGAGAACAACTGCATTAAGTGACTGGGTCAAATCCGTCTTCTTGCATTATCCTGTTTATCTGTCCATTTCAATATTGATTGTATATGTTCATTAATACGAACGCAACTGAAATCTTTGGTTAAAAGTCTTTTTCCCATCAGTCGGTTGATTAGATGAGAACTGAATTCTCCCTACACATTTATTCATATATTTAAAAAAATTAATCCTGGAAAACATTGTGTGGGACAAACACCACTGTTCTGAATATCCCTCAAGTAACACCTATGAGTCCAGGTCACATTCAAGTAAATCCCAGTGAGCACAGTTGGAGTATTTCTCTAATCTATCTTCTTGTTGGAAGCTCAATGCCTTAACCACTAAAACCACTCCCCTATTCGCAGACACTGTCATCAGAGACACATAAGCGAGGGGTGGATAGAGGAATGGCCCTCTGATGACAATGTGTCTTACCCTGCGGTGGTGTTTGAACGTTAAGCTGGTTCCAGGCACAGAAAGAGGGATAAGCAGTGTCCCTACAAGCCCCCTAAGGCATGACCTTCAATAAGCCAATATCAGCCTGCTACTGACTGAAAATGATGGATGGCAGGTACTCACAAAGCAATCAGTTTTACAAGTGTATCTGGAAATGCATGCAAGAATGCACATTTGTTTTGTCACAGCTAGAGAGGGTCATGTATTTAAGCTATTTTCTTTTTTCTGGAATCAGAACCTGGCTGATTTTTCTCCCCCAAAAGTCATTATTGGCTCAAACTTTTCCTTGTCGTTAAAGTGCTCCGGATCATTATTGTTCAGCTTTGATTCATCACCTTGCATCCGAAGCTGTCTGGGAAAGACACTCCCGCAATTTGTCAGGACGTGACCTTCACGCCGCCCCGTGTAATAATTCCCCACGCAGGTTGGCGGATAATTAAGTCACTCTTGCGGTGGGGGATGGTTATGGGTGGACATTAGCAGTTACACATTGCGTTTTAAGACATGGACTGAAAGCAGCCCCTTGAGATTGACTGGGGCACTCATTTTTGACTCGTTTCACCATGAACAGCCCACTATGTACAAAGCATATCATCTGTTACCAGGTGCTTCTAAATTAAACTATTATTCTAGTCGATTATTCAATCAAACTAGCCTTTTTGATGATGCACACATTGCCACATAAAGGTGCTTGATCATTAAACCCCTGTCACTTCAGACCAAGCCTGCATTTTTTTTTCATGATAGAACATTCTCTAAGCAAAATACATCAGTCAAGTAAAGAAAATGTACATTAAAACACAGAAAAAAATCTATATTAAAATATCTGTGAATTGGCCTTTCTTTAGCTTAACGATGGAATGCTTTTAAAAACGTTGTCACAGTTTTTTGCTGCAGTTTCACGGCTTAGGTAGGCATTAATCTTTAAATTTACCGCAGGAAAAGTGGCTATACATTCCAGTTTCCTCTTCCCACCCTTGGATCTGTGAGGAAAGTTTTAAGCGTTGGCCAGTGGGTGTCCACTTTACGCTCGCCGTAGTTAAGCCGGGCATTCAGGGAATTGGTAGTGTGAACTCCACTTCCTCTATGTGTGCATATTTTGCTAGACGCCCAAGAGATTCCGATGCCTGCGTGAGTCACCTTATCAAAGGCATGAAAGGCATTCAATAAAAAAACAAGAGGGTGGAAATGCAACAAGCTAGGAATTAGAGATTTTATGACCTTTAGTCTAAAGTGGAAATATGGATACAGTCATGCATCAGTGTGTTATGAACTTTTTATAACCTTTTCATGTAAAATATTCCCAGTCTTTATAATGCATCATAAGCGTTTGCAATTGTTTCGTCTATTTTCGTCTATTTATCTTCTATGTTTCGTTCTGGTTATAACAGCATAGATGGAGCAGCTGTTCCTGGTGGATAATCTTTAACGACAGATTTGTTAAACCAGTTTTGTGTCAGTCAATGTAAAATCTAGTAGGTTTGATTTGTAAGTCCGGGAATCACATGACATAACACAGCTGATGAATCTTTGGGGGTGGGGGATCACAGGGCCACCCCTGCAGTGACTTCGAGGTTCATAAAGCCAGTCATGTCTGATGACTCCAGCAGCGTTTGACTTTTAAACAGAAGCTGTGTTTCTTTCCCTCTGGGCAGAAACTGCAGCAAACTAACGCTTGTTCCTGAAAACCGCGTGCTCTCCTGTCCCCGCAGGTTCTCCTGTCTGCTCCTTTGCCTCCTTTGCTCCCAGCGACAAGTAAGAGCACAGCAAGAGGCGAGGGACTGCCAGAAGAGGCACCAGCTGACACAGTAGATTAAAAAAAACACAGCAACTGAGGAAGCATTAAGTATGACGGGTGCAAATAAACTCAGCAGAATTTCCCTCCGTGTTTCAGCTACATGGCTCTGATTTTATAGCTGTCTGGGTATAGAGTATGCATGGAATAGTCCATTATGGCCTGTGCAGGTTTTGGAATAAACCATTGAAAGCTTTTGATGTTGTTGATGACCAGGTCCTCATCCTCCATCAATCATTGTTCTGTTCAATTCTACAGAAACATATGTTTAAAAAAGCTTAACATTATAGCAAATTGCACATGCAACCAAGGTTTTCAATAGATTTCCATGCTTGATAAATGATTCAAAAGCAGGCTTTTCCCTAATTTATGCAGCCACATATTTCACTGGAGAATTTAGATTAAGTGCCTCACTCAAGGCTATTATAGCAAAGCCTCACTTGGGACTTGAACCAGCAACCTTCATGTCCTTTACCACTACACTAAATTACATACTATACTGTAGTACCTAGTATATATGCACTCACCAATACAAACATGTTTCTAGGCAACCAGGTCACCCAAAGTAGCACCACTGGGTAGGTTGTTTTTATAAAAAGATTAAATGGAAATTGTGAATGTATTGATGAAACATAATGTTTCTGCTTAGGGTGTCTCGTGTTTTCAATGCCATGAACTCCCTCCTTTACTTTAAATATCCTAGGAAAATGTTCTTTATCATGTCTCAGTTTAGAGTCAAGGTGGTGGAACATGGAAATTATGTACATATTTCCCATTCTGTAGCTGACTGATACAGCACTGATAACTCTTTCCTTTCACTATAGTTTTCAAGCCACAGATGAATTATTTTTATTATTTTAAATTTCTTCTATTGTTTATTTATAGCCCCAATAAATTTACAGGAAACTCTTTAAAAGGTGGCTGCTATGAATGAAAATAACACTTTACTTAAAGCAGTCATCATAATGCATTATAGATACCTTCATAATGCATTATAATGTATTCATGAAGTATTATAAACACAGCTATAACTTTATAAAATGGCATAAGGCATTATAGCTATGTTTATCATTTATTATGAATGCTCTATGAATGTCATCTATAATGTATTATAATGATCAGTATAAGCCATTATAATGCATTATGAAGGTATCTATAATTCATTATGTACATGTGCTTTAAGTAAAGCATGGCATATTAAGGAAATGTGCAGAAAAAGAAAAATGTTTTTTATTTATAAACAGAAACGGTGATTCAAAGCAACATACCTTTTTGAGAGAAAGCAGGGTCAGATTAAATGCCTCTCTCCAGGCTATTAAGGTAAAGCCTAAAGTAATTCGGGGTAAGGGCCTTGTTCAGGGGTCCAGCAATAAAATCACTCTGCCAACCCCGAGAATCGAGCTAGCAACCCCCCCGATCTGAGGCACAGCATCCCAACCCGCTGCGCCGCACACTTTCCACTTTTTGAAGTGCATCAGGAAAAAATGTATGATCTTGTTTTTTTAAGAAAAAAAAACATGTAACCTACATCTCAAAAATGGCTCACTGGAGTCCGGCTAATGGAAAAGAACAGTGGTTTGGCATCTCATAAAATCAGCAGCCTCTTTTTGGAATGATCAACCCACCAGCCTCCCCATCTTTTTGTATTTAAATCCTGTACACAGATATGATGTAAGTCTGAAGCATGCTGTGGCTATACAACTGACCAGTAAGACTTTCCTTAGAGTGCTGTGTACAACCCTTCAAGAAGCCATTTCAGCATTTCCATTTGCATTTATTCAAATCACCCTCAGTCCACCTGTTCAGCTGGGTGTTTTACTGGAGTAATCCAGGTGTAGCAGCTTGCCCAAGGGCACGACTGGAGGGCTCTTACTGGGATTTGAAACCAGTAAATCTCAAGCAGTAAGTATTTAACCACCGCGCTAGAAGCTTCCACCCATGTGTGTCTGAATGACAGTGATGCCGCTGGCGGCCGCGGAGTTTCAAATTATTCGGACAACCAAGATAAAGTGAATGTGTGAAGCAGAGGCGCTGTGTAGCTCTGTGGGGCAAATATGGCCCCCGTTGACTTTATTGCATCATTCCTTGAAGAGATAGATCCTTCCGGAAAAATGTTGCAAAAAAAAAAAAAGCACTTCTAACAGATCCAAAAGTTTTAAACTTTCGCTGCCTCCTGTGCAGTTTATGGGTGTGGTGATAAAAAACACTAAACTAAAAAAACTAATTCTCTGGTAAGAAAGACTGAAAGATTGCATATGTTATATAAGTGTGCCAAATAAAACACCCAGTTAGAAAAAAAAATACATATACCTATATATTTATCTCATTTCTTTCAGCAATTACCACAGAGTGCACACTTGGGCAGTTCCTCTCACTGCAGGTTTAACAGAATCGCTGGACCAAATCTTTTTGAGGCCCCCATAGCTGCCCTGGGTGCCAAGATATCCCAGTGAAAATGACGACAAAAACAGGGCCTAACAAACAAAATAAAATACCCCAAAACAACATTTACAGTGAGTGGGGGTGGTGCTGGGGGGAGATATCCTGTTATCTCCCTAAAGCCCACAAGTGGTCTCACATGCAGTAAATCTATTTCTTTAAGGCACAACTTTCAGAAATCATTTAATCACATTTCATGTATCTTATCTTAAAAAAACCACGTGACTTTTTCTTCAGAAGACTATTTATTTAGGGTCTTTTTACAGTCAATACAATTAATTCTATTTAATACAAACAGGGATTTGTCATGTATTTTTATGATTCTTCATCTTTGCACTGTTCACTCTATTCATGTGTCTAGGTGCAGTGTCAGTCATCTGGCCACCAAAAGGACTCCAGTACAGCATCATAAACAGCCGGGAGCCCATCCCAGAAAGCACAGGACAAAAGACAGGATACCAGTCAATAAATTTACACTTACAGAAAAAAGATAATCAAAGACTGGACCCATTATCCTTCAATAAAAATTTCCCTGTTACCAACCATGTTGACAAACCCAAAGAGAGTTGCATTAGTTATTTGAGAATGTGAGTCAATTAAGCATTACTGTGATGTACATTGTACATTATTCATTTGTGAGGATCTGTTTGTCTGAAATCCATTCACCATACAATGCTAATTTACTTCTGTATAATTATGGACAATATAAACTGAGAAAATCTAGTGAGCAGCTTTCGTTGCATTGAAGATTTTATTTTTATATGGAATTTGAGCACTATAACATTGTACATTAAAATAAAGTGAATTGAATTCTACAATAATACATAATTATGACCCATTATAAATTTGTAATTGAAATAACCTGTGTGCAAATAATGTATGCATTCATTTCACGAGAAAACACCTATTCACAAAAACTCCTTTGAGAGCTAGTCTTACTGCTCTGACTTATTAGTTGGTTGTGTAAACAAATAGAATGGTTTGCCAAGAGTTTATAGAAATGATTCCGGAATTTTTTCCCCAGAAAGGTGTAGAAGATAGGGTTAACGCAGAAGTAGAGGTAACTGATATTTCGAGTAATATAGAGTGCATAGTCAAGATTTTGGCTACATTCATCGGCATCCTCAATCAGGAGAGCTCTTAACAGTACGACTACATTGTAAGGTGTCCAGCAAGCAAAAAACATTATTATTGTCACAAAAATAATTTTTACTGTCCTATACTTTGTTTTCAACCTTGTCTGCATGATCCTCATGATTATTCGAGCATAAGAGTAAAGAATGACGGCAAGGGGAAGAAGGAAAAACAGCACAAAATTTTGGTAGTCACCTATGACTTTCCATGTGGCAAAGAATTCTATTGAAGGCTCGGTTTCTTCACAAAGCAACCCAAAATCTTCACTATCAATCACATCTAGCACAACAAACTCCTTCACATTGGCAAGGATGCTGACACACCATACAACTGCAGAACATATCAAAGCATATGCATTCTTCCTCTGCTTACTGGTACTGACGGGGTGAACCACAGTCAGGTATCTGTCGATGGTCATCAGCGTCAAGAACAGTATTGAGCTATAGAACCCCACAAAGAAGACAGCACCCACCAGCTTACACAGAGCGCTCCCGAAGACCCAGCTGGAGAAATGGTATGTAGCCCAAAATGGCAGACTTGAAGAAAACACCAAATTGGAGACCACCAAGTTGATAAGGAAAATGTTGGTTACGGTGTTGAGCTTCTCATATTTGTACATGGTATATAGAACCAGTCCATTCCCAAGCAGGCTGAACAGGAATATGGAGTAGTATGAGGCAGGTATGAACTGTGAACCAAAGTGGTTGACGTCCACTTTGTCACACAGAATCACATATTCAGTGCTGCCGGTTTCTTCAAACCCCTTTGTAACACCCTCAGACTCTTCGGAATCCATCGCTGTACATATAGCTACAGCCTGTCAAAAGAAAAAAATGCATTCCCCTTGTTATATGAAACATTAATTTACATTAGAAATAACGTTACGAAAATCCTAACATAATGAACTTACCAATGCTGATTCAGAAGCTGTGAGGTTTTACAGTGAGCTGAGCTGTTTAGCTCTGTCTTGACGGGTCTCAAGTTAGATGAAACATCTGTAGAGCAACACAGCTGGTGCTCGTTCCATAGATATGTGAGTCAACCAGCGATTGCTCAACTTCTCATATACTCACAGGGGCTGGTAAACATGTAACACTCTTATTTCCAATACTTCCATCTTAACCCACTATGCAATGAAATAAACTATTAGTATTAGGCATTAGAATGTTAACGCCATATTCCATGAATTTTGTAGCTGAGCAGGGTATAAACAGTCAAAACTAATGGCAAAGTGTGTGTCTTTTTATCAGTACATTTTTTAGTAAAGTAAATTTAATCCAGTTATATATACAGTATATATATACACACACACACACACTGAGTATCTGTTTTGTTTTATTACTCTTTCAAACACAAACTGTTATATTGTTGTCATTTTCTAGTAACATCTGTGATTTGTGTTGCAGATTATGGTTTTTAAATTAGTAAGGAGCTTGTATTTTTTGCTTGTAGCATGTGTTTTGTTTGATGTAAGACATGTTGCATTCCCCCTGAGGCACAACATGTGCTTTCTTATTGAGACTATCTTGCGACAGCCACTTCCCCCCCCCCCCCATCCCCCCCCCCCCACCACTTCTTGTTTAAGTAATCATCAAATACTCCAGGGAGGCCAAGATATTAGCAACACATTTAATCTTCTTATTTTCCCAAGTTCCCTGTGGCACCAGCAAAATTTTCAGACATTTGCATTCTGGTTCCATGAGTTTGTCCTGCAGGACACTCAACCTACCCTTACTGTATTTCGTTACTACAAACCAGGGAATGTAGCAGATGACACATCATATCAGACTTCCATATGATAGTTATGTATTACTGACTGTCCACACCACATTGTCTGATACGGGGGCAAGGCAGGGAACAGCCCAGGATGGGGCGCCAACCCAATCACACACCTTTCACGCACACACACACACCTATGGGCAATAGGTGGAATTGCACACCTATGGGCAATTCCATGGGTAACTCCAATTAACCTCAGTATGTTTTTGGACTGTGGGGGGAAATCATACCTAGAGGAAACCGCACAATGACACAGGGAGAACAAGCACAGCCCATGCACCTAGAACCCTGGCGGACACTTGAACCCCAATCCCAGAGGTATGAGTCACCATTGCTAAGCGCTGTGCCACCCCAGGGCAAAATCAATATCCATCTATTCATCTTCCAGCTGTTTATCCTGAGTTTGGTCACAAGTAGTTTCAGTAAAAGTGTGTGGAATAACCTGTGGTTCTTCTGACTGGCAAAGAGATCCACAGGGCATTGGACTAGAAGGTGGATTGAGTTTTTATTGACCCTTTTGGGACCCTTTGGTTAAGAAATCTGAACAATATCTAAAAAACATTCACCCTTTAACTTTAAGGTGCGGCCCTCCAAAGTCACATGAGGTTTTGTATTGCAAACAATCTTTCCTCTCTCAAATACACAGGAAACGTGTCTTATTCTTAATACAGCAGGTTACAGCTGTACACAGGGGCTAGTTCCTCAGATCCCCCCCACCCCCCAGAAACATCCATACTTTCCCTGTATTTCCCAGAATATTATTCAGCCTTAGCAATACCTCATTAATGTGTCCGGGGTATTGTTCAATTTAATTTTGATCTCTAGACAGACTATCACTTAGGCCAGTGTAATGTGTAAGGTACAAGGAGCAGAGTTTGACAGCCCAGATTTTAATTTAGGTAGGCCAAGCCAGTGTTTCCCAATCTGGTCCTTGGGGACCCACAGACAGCCTACATTTTTGCTAGCTGGGAGGGAGAAAAAATGTGAACTGCCTGGCAGAGGCTCAGAGGGAGCAAAAATGTGGACCGGCTGTGGGTCCTTGCAGACCTGATTGGGAAACACCGGGCCAAGCTAGACTGCCTCTGAGGTCCAATCCTGATGTTTCAAAGGATTCTTTTTCTATCATGGATCACCAGGACACCTTTTCCTCTGTTACGATTCCTCACAAAAAAAATCAGAATTCCCCACTATATATTTATAAGAAATTTTATATTGTTCTTTACAACTGCACTGAAGTGACAATGAGCATTTCAAAACAATCTGGTTACTCACAAAAAGATCCTCACAAATGAAGAACAAAGCCTGGTACAGTATTGCTCATTTCACCCACTTCCCCAATGACATGAATAGCAGTTTATGGGTTCATCAAGACAATTGTACCATTATGTTAATCACTTATGTAGTAGTATTTTATAACCTGGTTATCAGAATGTAGATATTAAATAAACATCTGATTGACATCGTTCCGACTGCGCCATAATATGAAATAACAAAAATTCATACAATTACATTGTGCATTTTATAGGAAATTATGTACTTTATGACTGAAATTCACATTTTAAAAGGTGAATGTGCAGGTGTCAGTTTATTTTGAACAATATACAAAAGCTGGAGTACTGGAGCATTTTCTATCTTACTGATGTCGATAATGTTTTAGTAAATAATATATTTTAACTAAATTTACAGTTTTGTGTCTAAATATTACCTTGATCTGTAGTAATATACAAAGCAATAGTCTTACTACTAATCTTTTTAAATGTATCTTCAGCTCCATAGCTTGATGTAATAAAAAAAAATACTATTAAACTTCAAGATATTTGAAAAACAATGCTGCCCTTTTCGAGTACAAGACTAACCTTGATGCATTTTGTTTTGTAATAATTTGCCAGCTGCGTTGCTACGGAACAGAGGCACACAGATTAAATCGAAATCCTATTTGGTGGTATGAGTTTGTCTTACCAGCTAATGCCGCTAATGCAAAGTACACTCTTAAATGCTTCACACCAGTGAAAGTATCTCTTGTTGTTTTATGACAGACAAAAGAAGAGAGGAACTGTAGAGTACAGCAGGGGGTTTACATTAAGGGCACGTGGTTTCGTAAAGGGACTATACAGTGTTCAAATTATCAAAAAATATCAAAGGTACACTTCTACCCCAGAGACAGATCATTTTTAGCTCATGTTTGATATCATAATACCTGAGAATAAACTTGAATCTCACCTATGCATGAAATCGCATCGAGTAAATACAAAATATGTTGAAAAGAGTTAATTATTCTAAACATGATATTTACGTACATAAACTCTAAGATCTGAAGTCTACCCATATCAGTACTAATTTTAAGTCATTGTAACTTCAATAACTTGTCACTTGTATACTGGCAGTATTTTTTAAAATCGACCAAAAGCCAAAAAAATCAGAAAGAGAGCAAATAGTAAAATGCACTCACTTCACTTGAGGGAGGATGGACTCTTACTCACAAGTAATCTAGAATAGATTCTGCAGGTACAGTAAATGCCTTAGATGTTCTAGCAAGTAGGTAGCTCACCTGCAGCAGTGTTCCAATTAGTGCACAACTCTGTACATGACTTAAGCCATTTAGGTTTCCTTAGTACTTTGACCCTCATCAACAGCAGGTTTTCAATACAATAAACTTATCCATTTATGACGGATAGCTATGACTCATATTATCTTCACTTTAATCCAACGGTTAAGTAGCTTCTAGGACCAGTCAGCATGCTCTTTCCGGTTCTGCATGCACTAAAAGTTGGGTCCTTTACTGAAGCGGTTTTCCCTGGAGCTGTAAACCTGGTAACACAAGGACATGTCGCACACTCCGGGTGGACCAGGCGCCCCCCGCTTTCCTGGGATGCCGGGGGGGGCAGCCTGGCCTGGGAGGCCTGGAGACCCAGCAAGTCCCTCGCCATCTTGGCCAGGAGGACCCTGGAGACCTAACATCATGAAGACCAAAAAATCAAGATATCACTGGTATGAAAGCTACATAGTTTTAATATCCAAATACAAAATCTGACAATTTTCTGGAGTGATGAATCTGGCACAGATACAGGGATATGGAAATATTGTTACTGATGTGAATATACCTAGTAGTAAATTTAGTTTGCAATTAGTTTTCTATAAACTTCTTTCCACAAGTTCTAAAATGTCATGAAAATGTAATAGTGTTGGAAAAAATTACTATGGAATATCCATCCATCCTATTCAGGGTCACAGGACTATGGAATATTCATGATTAAATTATAAGCCAATCCATTCATGGATGTTGGAACCTGAAAATACCTTGTTTCACAATGCAGGACCTCAGCCATTTTTGGGGTCATTTGTGTGGCCCTAATCACATGTAAAAGTTGAAACATTATTGCCCACCTAATGGCCCAGGTGGACCTGGTAATCCAACGTGCCCTTCGCCCTTAGACCCCTTGAAGCCTTTTGATCCGGTCTCTCCTGTAAACGAGGACCAAGTGTCAGTTCATGTACAAACAGGCGTCCAGTCCTTGCCTCCCTTTAATGAATGTGTTACCTTTAATACCCTGGGGTCCTTGCATGCCCGGTGGCCCAGGATAACCCTGAGAGCCTGTCCTGCCAGGATAGCCAGGGGGCCCCACGGGGCCCTGAGGACCGGGGGGCCCCGGCTCACCTGGGGGCCCCCGTGTCATTTCACAAGGCCCGCAGTCCTGCTGCACCATCGTCTGCAGCAGCTGAGGCAGCTGATCTAGCAAACAGAGATGTAACACCAGTGCTTAATTTCACAAGTTTATTAAAATTTAAATATATATTTAGGACAATATTAAAAATTTAATAGAGTTTTACCCCCCTCTCTCCTTGGACTCACTAACCACTAACAACACTGAATGCAAATCTGGAGCAATGATTTTCTAGTAATGTTCTCTGTACTCCCAGATGAGACACCAACACAACTAATGAGTCACATCTCAGTAATGCAAGGGCTGTGTATGTATATCCAAGGAATTCTTTTGTTAATACTGCAGATTTCCCAACATTTGCCTGAAATGGTAAAATGACATTGCATTCAGGGGTCAAAATACCATAAGAGCTTGATTATGGTAGTTATTCTTCAAGGGACCATTTATGCAAAGTGCTGGTTGTAGTGCTACTTACCCTCATGGCTACAGGAGTAAGTGTCTCAGAATCTTTTGAGTATATATCATGATGATAAAAACCAAATTATAATACCAGCCAAGACTCCAAATGCTCACTAAATCATATCTAGCGTAGGTCAGTTTTAGCAATGTTGACTTTGGCGATGTCCTACACCAATCTTAACATGGCGACTCGTGTTTTTGACACTATTTCCAGCTTTTTCCGTCTATAATCAAAAAGGAGAACTGCTCAGATGTTCCAGCCAGGGCACTTACTGCGCAGCACATTAATACAAATCTTCATCAAATGCTCATCTGACGGAGGCTTTCCCTGAAAAGGGAAAATAAGCTTAATGTTTAATGACTTTAATGTTCTTACCGGCCATCAGCATACGGTTACCAGGTAACCGCTTCCAAAGGAAAAGGCTATTGCACTCACAGGTTTCCCTGGATACCCAGGCACTCCCGGCTGTCCCGGTAGCCCATCCTGGCCAGAAGGTCCACGTGGTCCAGTCACTCCAGTCAATCCCATATCTCCCTTTTTTCCATCCGGCCCCCTCGCACCTGGATCCCCCACTGTGCCTTTCTGAGAATAACAGCTCTCTACCACACTGTACAACCATAAGCACCATAACTGTAGCAGTAATCATCACTGAAGTTTAGGCCCCGAACATGGAATACAAACCACATTGTTGGCCACAAATTCCCATTCAAGGCATATAGTTAAATATATACTGTGAATAATTTCTGTTATAGATTTCTATTTCCATAATTTCTATTCTTATTTTTTCTCAATGCAGGTTGATTTTATGTTTATGACCCACAGTTGCTGTACCTTTTTTTCTTAGCAAACTGTCTTTTTATTTAGAATTGTTCAATCAACAAACCTCTCCTCTACTTCCCCTCAGTCCGGTCTCTCCCTGCAAGAGTGGAAGGCAGTCATAAATAATCTTGAAATATTAATGTCTAGGTCAGTTTAAGTGATGACACCCCATAGTTGTTTATTTTTTGTCCCCTACGCGAAGTAAAGCAAGCTATTGTTTCATAGAACAGCACAGACATAGCACAAAGGTTAATAGATTACACATATACTGCTTTTTTGCCCGTGTACGGAAATTGGTGGTGAGTAAAATGGTTTCTCTGAAAGAAGAATGATCATGTTGTTGCTGTTGAGAACAGGAATCAATATTGTAAATTGCCCCAGTTCATGTGACAGCTTTTCGAAGTCATCTCAAAATGGCACCATTGCTTGATTTCTAATTCTTTGTCTCTGTTTGGAAGCACTCTTTCAAAAGACACTGCTACTAAATGCCCCATCATCAGTGCCTTGTCAGGGGAGGGGTGCTTACGGCTCGCCCGGGATCCCCTGGAGTTCCATCACTGCCTCTGTCACCCTGGAAGGAGAAGATGATTAGAGGTAAGCTGCCCAAATGGCTATAATTAACTTTCACAACCAGGCAACAGCACCGCAGTCGTTCTGACCTCGCAGAACCTGCTGCTATTTTCTTGAAGCAATCTCCACTGCTCACCCAGGAATGCCATCTAGACCAAATTCCTGGACACAAAGTGCATCCTCTACCCTTTGTTTTTCTAACATATCCAGAGGTTTCATTCCAGGATTGTGGCTGTGGTTTACAAGATATTCGAAGAACGAATAAAGTGCTTATCCATCTAACTGAATCCCATACAGGAGACCCATAGCATCTGCTGTGTGAGGACACGCAGTGTTTGATTTGTGCTGTCTGTTTCGCTGTGTGTGTGTGTGTGTGTGTGTCCCGCTAGGTTCTGGGGAGGGATCTGTGTGCAATGGCAGATCATACTCCCCTGGTGCTCGTTAAGTGGGAGGGGTCTTAACTATATAGAGTCGGGAAGAGTGAGCACTCTTATCTCCTTGCCTCTCTTTCTGGCTGCTGTGATTTGCCTCTTTGATTCGCATTTATTTGGGAGGGGAATATAAACAGCTGTGCGGACAGATGGTACCAGTCAAAAGTTTGGAAACACTTGCCCATAGAAAGGTATATTTGTACTATTCTCTACATTTTATAAAGACATCAAAACTATAAAATATCATATATGGAATTAAGCATTGACCAATAAAGTATTAAACAAAAAAAATTAGTTGAAAAGGGGCAGCTCTGTAGGTTGGGGCTCAGAAGGTTGCCGGTTCAAACCCCATGGTCGGAAAAGTGATCCCACCACTGGGCCCTTGAGCAAGGTCCTTAACCCTAATTGCTCCGGGGACTGGCTGACCCTACTTTTCCCAGTACACCATCTTCATAAGGTGGCCTCCTGGGATGCTTCTCCAGCTGCCCTGAAGGAGGTCCCACATATATGCTAAGCACACATTGGCTGTTTTACCTTCACTATCTAGTCAAACTCCTCAAAAACCATTGATGTCGTGTTTAGGTCAATTGGCCAGATCATGTTATGCGACACTATCAGTCTCCTTTGTAGGCGACATGGTGTGTCCAAACTTTTGACTGGTACAGTTTCCCCTTTACATACACTAGGAAAGGGGCAGGTGCTGCCCATTGTACTTATGTTAAACATAGACAGAGTAGCATTTCTGTTCTCTTTTCGTTATTAAGTTTCTGTCTGATGCTAGGTTATGGTAACATTTTGTTTCATTTTCTGTTTGTTGTCACTGTCCAGGTTTGCCTCCCTCCATTTACAAAAGAAAGGAGAGTGCTGTACATTATTTATACCGGTAAAAGGCAAATAAAAGGTGATTGTCATGACCAGAGTGGCTGAGTGGCGTTCCACTCTATTTATCCTTGCTGCGTTAAATGTGTCACTCCCGACTTAGACCGGGACGCATAACACCTCCGTGTAGCTATGAGAGGTGTTCATGGAAATACCTTAATGCCTTTAGGACCAGGTGCCCCTTCTTCACCCTAGTTAAAAAAAATATTATTATTTAGTTTACATCCAAGTCAACATGATTTGGAACAATTTCATCAGTTTTAGCACAGATTTAATACTGTGTCTTTCATGATAAAACAAAAAACAGTTATTGAATGTAATTCGAATTTGATGAACTTATTAACTGCAGTTTTTTTTTTTTTTTCAAATTCTAAAATATGATTTAGGTTTATTTTTTTTAAATCAAACACTTTATGTTAGTACAAGCAAATTTAAACGCTTGACATTGTTACATTATTATACAGGGTGTGCCAGAACTAGATGTACAGTTTTTATTTTCCAAAGTTATTAGTAGGTAGACAGTTTTGACAACACCTTTCCGCAGCGTTGGATTGGGTGTAGTGGCAGCACTGACTGGCCACCCAACCTGACACCCATGGACTTTTCTGGGCCGTGGTAAAGGAGAAGTTCTTTGAGAGGAAGCCCCACGCACTGGATGAATTTAAGGAGTTCACCTCCCCAGCATTTCTGGACATTGATGCTAACCAGCATTTGTGTGCTGTGTGCCACAATGTCAGGGACATGCTTCAAAAATGTGTCAAAGGTGACGGAGGACATTTCGAACACTTAAGAGACTAATAATGACCCAGTCAGTATAGTAAAATGAAATCCGTATACCTACTTCTAAAAATAACTTTGTAAAATAAAAACTTGACTTTGCAAAACAGAACAATTACTTAATAAAATACACACTGTACAACTACTCCTGGTCCACCATGTATAAAACATTCATTAAAAGCATATAATGCTAATGGCTACAAGGTCTGAAGTGTAATAGCAGGCCTGCCGATTATGTCAGCACGATGATTATTCCATCACCAAGGATGTTACCTTGTGCCCTTTAAACCCTGGCATCCCCACGGACCCTGGTAACCCATTTGGCCCCGGCTCCCCTGGCAAACCCTGCCAAAACAAAGAGAATAGGTATCACCGGGGTTTATCACCAGAGAGGTGTCCTATGGAGGAGTGAAGGAGTATAGAGAGGAAAATCGGGCATGATTTCCTTAGCCAGACCCCCTTACCTCAGTATCCTCTACGTGCTCAGTCATAAACATTCTGCATATTGCGGAAAGCACTCATTTTCCAGATTCTTTTAATGAGGTTCTCAGATAATAACTGCTCCCATTTGCTGTGTATCACTTCCTATTGCTTAGATAATAAATGCACTCCCTAGCAGACTGTCTACAGGAAAGTCTTTTATTTTTTGAGGCACAGCTATAGTCTGTGCTACGCTTGTTACTCTGAGGAGCATTGTGACGATGCTTCAAACATGAGGCAAATGCAGCATGAAGATGTCGTCCCTTCAATTCATTGTTTGTAGATGAATTTCCTCTGACCTTATTCATGACTTCTACCAGAATCTATATCTGTAAACCTCATTATTTCAGACTGAGAAACACAGTCGAAACTTTGTATATGAGAATAAAATGAATTTAATTAAAACGAATCGATTCAGCAAAGGTGCAGTTCAGTAACAGTAGCAGAAATATCTTGTATCTCAATGTAGAGACACCGCACAGCTGCATATTCAAGTGAGCAAATAAGAAAGATTTCAGATAAAGATGAAAAATTTCTGAATCCTTGATAACTACATACTCAGGAAGTCATTGTTTAAAACTTAGAAGTGGATGAGGCATGAATAGAGTAAGGTTACTTACAATAAAAACAACAGAGCACAAAGATTTGCTTTCTTAGGAATAAGATATAGGTGCAGAATGTGTATTATTGGGATAGTAAGTCATTTCAGGTTCTAACCTTTGGTCCTGGAGCTCCGGGGAAACCTGCAATTCCTGGATTCCCAGAATTCCCCTAAGCAGGGAGAGGAACAACTGAAGTCAACTGACCGAGTTCTGAAATCGGTGGATTTCAACATTACCACATGCACAGACACATAAACAAGATTCAATGGAAAGGTCCCCCGTGAATAGAAATCTGAGGAAATGAGCCGGACCCAAACTCTACAGCTTCATGCTAATACGCAACTAAATGTGTTCTCCCTCATTTATTCATTTTTAGAAGCGGCCGCAAATGTCCACTCTTAATTGGCCTCGTTTAATAACAATAAAGAGGAAAACTGAGGTGCTGGAGATTGAAAGTAACAGTGGGGACAGAAATTATGACCGTGGTGATATGTATAGGAAAAGCATGATCGCAGTTTGGGGGTAAAACCAACACACCTTTGAACCATCATGTCCATCATGTCCAGGTGGACCCATAGGACCCTGTATCCCCTGTAGACAGAAGAAACTAATTGCAAAGTGGTACTGGGAACAATTATAAGCATTATAAGAACTATAGTCAATAACTAGGCATTGGGCTCAATTCTAATTCTGAGTGTACAGTACAATGTTGGCGGCCAAAGTCTAATTAATCGGTAGTACAGAAGATCAGCAGTAACTGCAATATTCAAACCAGTGTTCCTCAACCCAGTCCTCGGGGACCCCTAGACGGTTCACATTTTGGTTCTTTCCCAGCTGCCAGTACACCTGAACCAAACAATCTTGAACAAACCAATCGATGAAGAATACTGGGAGCTGGGAGCTGGGAGGGAGCAAAAATGTGGACCGTCTGGGGGGGTCCTTGAGGACTGGGTTGAGAAACCCTTTCCAGACACCATCGTAGCCCTTGAGTATTCCACAAGAGGGCAGCAACTGAACAACTGAACATCAAGTCCTAACAAGTGATCAACCACTAACACGGAATAGGCACAACCATAACTAGATGCTACTAATGTTTTGTCAAGCTAAAAAGGTTCCAATACGTACAAATATAACTATTTTATTATGACACAATTAAAGTAAAATGCAAGAATAAAAATGAAAAAAAATCTTGGCCTGAATTTATACTTTCAGGACCTGAACTTTCCACCTCTGAGAGTAATATAATAAAACATGTAACAGATCCTACTGAAACAAAAAAAATATTCCTCAAGATATTATTTACTCATTTTACAAACATCTAGAAAATAATTTGGAAACTGCAGTGATGCAGGAAAAATGTTTTAATTTATGTAAGCTTTTTGTTTTGTTCATAACTGTGCAGGGCCTCAAGAGGTTGTGTGGATATCGTTTAGAAGTGGGTGTCGATCCAGTTTTCATTCCAGCCCTACCTTAATCAGGCTCAGATGCTCCTTAATAGGCTAATAATGAATGTGGCAGGTTGAAAGCAGTGTGGGCTGGAATGAAAACATGGCAGGAATCGTCCAGGAAAAGGATTGAGAACCATAGGTTTCGAAGCATTACAAAATACCAGGCCACCTACAAGAGGTCCTTTTGGTCCCATCTGTCCCTTCAGCCCAGGCAAGCCCTGTTCCCCCTGTTATGAAGGACACACAGATCCTGATTAAATCTGCACCCTAACTCCAGAGGAATACCAAAAACATGCTGTTTTTTTCATTCGCATTTACATTGATATTCTTTCATTTACCTGCCTCTTACAGTATCTGGAGATACACACTTGTAAAAGGTTGAATAAATGTCAAATCCAAGGATGCATCGAGTACAAATGCATGATCAGCAAACAGAGTGAGAGATTTGCGGCAGGCAATTGACACGATGGAGAGATAGAGGATGAAAAACTTACCCGGGGCCCCACTGGACCTGCATCTCCAGGAATGCCCTGTAGCCCCTGAAACGATGGATCACAAAAGCGTCAAATGCAGCCTCTAAAACAGCGGCGGTATTTTCCATCAATTAAACCACACATTTGTGTGGGGCCCCCAAGGTTTGGGACCACAAACAGTCACTACACTATGGGGGCCCCAAAACAACTTTTCGGTGGGGCCCCAGAAATAACAAACCTGCCTCTGGTCATGAGCTAAGAACTTCTGGGTGAGGCTTTCCAACTAACAGAGAAAGCTGGAAATAAACTTCCATAATTCCCCACTACATTAGATTTTTTTTCAGTTCATATTTATTTAGTGCCTTTCTCAACACAGTTGCCCAAAGGCATTTAACAAATGTGTGGCAATGAACACAGGAAAAAACGAAAGATGGAAAAAACACCAGAAGACAGTTGTTCTCTACAATTGCTCGTATCAAAATGGTTCATAATTTAAATTATTTTTATCTTAACTATAAATTTCTGAAAAAGAACCTGAATACATAGGGCATGCATTTAAAATAATGTCGCATTTTCTGACCTCTCCTAAATATTATAATGGACGCCTTCAGCTCTGGTATTATTTATACAGGACCGGAATATGATTTCCAGCAAACACCTTGCATGCCACCTGCAAAAGCAGATTCTCATTTGTTGAACAGCTGCTCACATGTAATGTTGAAGATCATTCTGGCAGCTCAGGCTGAAGCCCCCTTTAAGTCCGGCTTCTTTAGTTAGATATGAACAGGACAGGCTTTAATTAGACTGAAGGACACAAGTCCCTTAAAGGTACTGAGGTAAGATTCCTACCGGGTCTTGAGCCAGCAATTTTCAGGATACCAATCTCCATCTAACTTGCTACCTCTTGTCCCTCTGAAGCTGTTTCCTCCGTTGGAATATCAATTTCATAAGGCCATCTCTTATTCTCAATTCATTCCCTTCCAATTTAAATCTGAAACCTAAATTCAGTATTTCAGAAGGAGACTTACATTATCCTGCTAGCACTGCAGCGTGTCAGTGGGCCTTTCTTACATAAAGCATTGAAATAGACCATATGGTATATCATTAACCGATATGTACATTTTAAAAAAACACTGCCATGTTAAGTTGGCACAGGATACATGGGCAGTAGCAGCAACAGAGACTCAAAGTAAAGACTAGCCATAAGCTAATTGCCATTCAGGACAATTTGCCCTTTAAAAAGTGCACCCAACCAGTTCAATGTTGTTATAACGAGTCGTCCTTCCATTTTTAAGTTAGGAGGGACATGTGATGTTATCTTTTCAGTTCTGCGGGTGGGGTATGACCTAGTGGGGTGGGATTCCATCCCTGTGATCAGAAGGTTGTCGGTTTGAATCTCGAGGCCAGCAGAGTGACATTGCTGTTGGGCCCTTGAGCGGGGCCCCTAACCTCCAATTGTTGCATTCTGGCTGACACTGTGTAGGCTCCCCCAAACCTGCCTGTGTGCCTCTTGGAGAGCAAAATGGGGTAGGTGAAAAGAGAATTTCCCCACAAGGATGAATAAGGTATCCGTGTTCTTTTGGCCAGACATACTAGTAAAAAAAAATTAACCTCGACTTCCCCAGAGAGTTTTGCGCAATCGTGTGGGAGGACTACAACAAAAAAGGATGGGCTGATACGCCTGCACTAGTCACGGTGTGATTATGTTCTGGAAAATTTCACATATCTATCCCAGGCAGGCAGCCTGAGAATGAACAACTTCATCAGCATTAGTCGGAGCACACTCTGGTTTATTCCAAAGTTGATAGCTGCCTGTTTTTGTTTCTGGTAACTAAAACGGAACAAAAGGTGCAGCTGTGCCCTCCTCGGAGTATCAATGAACCAGCAAGATGACACAAAGAACAATATCCCTCTTGTGTCCAGTGAAGATTGTTTTCAGAGATGATCCCTGCCGCCAGCAGCCAATCTTTCGATACATGCAGCAGCACACACCGGCTCGGGGCTGCAAAGCAGCTTCCGCTGATGGCCGTAACAACAGATGGAGGGCTTATCCATCAAGAACGTGACTGTAAACAGCCTCACATCCAGCCCCTGTTGATCATGCTCCAAACACAGCTCACATCCTGACTAAAAACAGATTATGTCTCTGATGAGATTAGCAGGGCAATCAAGGGATACTGAGACTGCCCTCATTCCCTCTTATGCAGAGGGCAGAAGGGGCAGGGCAGGAGGTCACCTCTTTGATCTGCATGTCAAGAAGGAGTTCCCCTTTCGGAGATCCCGGTGATAGAACCCTCGGTCAGTATCCGTCGGTTCTGAACGCATGCACGTAGCCGACGTTCCCCTCAAACTGAAATGTTCAGTCTGCATGCTTATTGATGCAGGACTTCCCCCAGCAATCGGATAATGACATCTCTCTGGGAAAAATGTTCTGCTCTGAGCTTGACCCAGACGTTGTTTTTAATGTGATGCATGAGGGTGTTTTAAACTGATGCTCAAATGATTAGAAAAGCGGGGAAAAAAGAGTGTTAGCTACAACTCCTTTACCGAATAATAACAGTGTGAAGAATAGCTATATTATAGATAATATGCATTTATATGAGATCTTTTGTATTTTACAAACATTTAAATTCCTAGGGAGCCTAGAATATCTCAGTCTAATAACGTGACCTGTATCAAGTTGGTGCAGGGTAAGCACTTTCTCTTTGTTAAAACAGAACCACATAAAACCAAATTAGTTAACATAATTTAATGAATAACTAAAAGACTCAGGACTGATTAAGAATGCTATAATTAGTGCGATTTAATCTCATCAACAGATTGTTGAGGGTTTATGCATTTTGAGATACGTCTAATGTGCCGACGGTTTTCATGTTAATCAGTGTTTTTATAAATTGCCTTTTGCCCAACAATGTGTCGAAAACACACGCACTGTGTTGTTTGTCATCTTCCTGATCTGATTATTTCCTGCCTTATCAGTCAAGCTTTATCAAGAACATTATTGTATCAGGATGCTTAGCTTGAGGGCTTAGGACCTTCACCGGACTTCAGTTGAGTCAGCAGTCTATAATTCCCAGATTCGGGTCCTTAACTACTCCACTTCCAGCTGTTTTAAGCAGTTTGGTGAAACTGAACACTTATTTTGTGCCATGCAATCTTGTAGCACAGACGTCCTTCATCCCACATCCACGTCATCTTGGATTTACAAATATCGGTTGTAACCACTGGAGTAAAAAGGGATGGACCAGGTCCAAACCCTTGTGACGTTACTGACATCTGTTTGAGGAGGGAAAAAAAATTATTTAAAATCTGTTGCTCCAAATAAGTCCTGTATGATCTACTTCCCTGTCATAATGAGCTTTGTAGACCAGCCCTAACCTAGAAACATGTACTATTAATAGAATAATAGTAATAATATTAATAGAATAAAAGGTCAAAACATCGACAGAATGGGGAATGATTTATTCAGTACCCATAATACTTTGGTGTTTTGTCTTGTGCTACCATGTAATCCCAGTCTGTTTAAATGTGCACGCACGCACACACACACACACACACACGTACACTTGTGCACAGTTCATGTATTCATATTTCTCCATTCATTTCTATGAACATAACCGTATTCCCAACTATGACGATCTTAACCCCCATTCAGCCCTAACCTTAACCATAAGTAACCAATCAAAATACAAGACTTGGGCATTTTTAGTTTTTTGATTGCACTTTTTTTTTTTGATTTTCACAGATTCTTATTAAACTGAGATTATCCCTTGGGGACCGAAAAAATGTCTCCGCAAGGTAAAAAGTTACAGGTTTTTATCACGTGGTGGGGAAACTGGGTCCCCACAATGTTATAATTACAAACACACACACACACACACACAGACATCCACACTGTGTTTGCCTTTTGGCTGCATCCGTGGAAGGGAACAGGACTGAGGGCTAGTCTGGTACACACTGTATTTGAAGCAGCACCGTTTGTGGTTCACATTTGGAGAAACACCACCACCATGTGGATACACTATTTTCAGTTAAAAGGTCCCTCTTCCTCTCATGTGGCTTTATAGCAACGCAAAATAAACAAATGCAACCTATGGATTTTACAGCTTTCTCGTTATGTGGGGGAAAAAAACGGGAAAGCAACAAGCTGTTATTTTCTCATAATGACTGAAAGCCTGATTTCTGCGGATGCCTTCAACCAACACAGTAGGCTACCATTTGTCATGATTCTGTAGATGGTTCCATGTAACATACAGTAAAGCTCATTTGCATGAAAAGATTTATAAATGATTTCTTGTGAGTAAACAGCCCCATAAATCAAATCAAATGTAACCAGATGGTAAGTTTTTTCCTTTAATTTCCTCAAATGTAAAAGGCAAACATTAAAATAATAAGTTTATGCTGAGCTTTAATGTGATTGTTTCTCGAAAACAAAGAGAGACTTAGAAGTAAGATAATATATAAACCTATACAAACTATATTGAATTGTTAAATATAAAACAAATTGTGTTATTTGGTGAATGTTCCTCAAAGAACATAATGGAATTCATGCAAGCAAGTATATGACAGATCTATTTGGTATGTCCTACATACCCCAAGCGCATGGGTCATGTTATGTTTATATAAATAAGGGTAGAATGAATACCAGGAATAGAGCATCTGTGACAGGTGTAGAACCAATAGGGGCTCAAAATCACATTCTCTTTGAAACCCATCCATCCATCAATTTTCTGAATCCGCCCATCTGCCATTCAGGGTTGCAAGGGGGTGTGAAAGCCCATCCCAGAGAGTACAGGTGCAAGACAGGGAACAACCAAGAACAGGGCGCCAACCCGTCGCAGGGCACAGTCAAACACCAGTCACTCACACATACACACCTACAGGCAATGTGAATCACATTATTATATAGATTAGCCTCAGCATGTTTTTCGACTCTGGGGGGAAACCATAGAATCCAGAGGAAACCGCACAACAACACAGGGAGAACATGCGCACACACATGGAACCCGGGTGGAGACTCGAACCTGGGTCCCAGAGGGGTGAGGCGACCACTGCACCTCCGTGCCACCCCTCTTTTTGAAACCACGCACTGAAAAAAATCCCAACAAGAGACAGAGGATCATCACTAACATTTAATTAATGCAATTTTAAACGGGACCTTTATTGCAAAGGCAGGAAGTTTCTGGATGCGGACTCACCGAAATTCCTCTCGGTCCCTCTGCCCCCGGAAACCCAAGACTTCCTTTCTCGCCCTGAAAAATGAAAATAGCAATATCAGAGATGAATCCCACCCAAAAACAGAACTGCAAATGCAAAGTTTGAATAGCAGTTTGACATTCTACGATTTAGGAAACTCTTCAAAGTTATATGTGTATGTTTCCCTATAAAAGAACCCTAATCCATACAAACACACCAGGAGGTTATTGTAATTATTTTCTACTCTAAGGGCATGTGCATAATTACATGTAAAACTGTCACCATGCAAGTATTAAACTGCAGAGGTCCAGTCAACACTTACCAATTCATGTTCAACGTATTCATACACATGTTGTGCTATTTATTACTTCTGACCTTAACAGTAAGACAGCGGCCCCCGAATTCTGTCACACGTTCAACTCTACTCATGCATATTTCATTATTTAAAGAATTAAGAATAAAAATTTCAAAATATACTATTCTACAGTGCCTTAAGTAAATATGAGCACCTGCATTAGTGTCTGTCAGTCATGGGGCCTGGTGAGTGTACTGTACAGGCTTCAATTCCACACAAGCACATACTGTAATTGCTGTGCATATATCACCAGATTTCTCTCTCTCTCGCTCTCTCAAACAATGGTTGCTAGCAGTTAAACGAGCAATGGAAATCCATACACTGGACTTGACAGAGCAATCATTAACCTCTCAATGTTCCTTGAAGGACATAAAACGTTGGTTTTTTAAATGAAAAGACTGCAGAACACCTTCGAGTTACAGACCGAAAACTTGAAGGAATAGATTTAAATGGAATTCTCCATTTCTAATACATATTTATGTTTGGTTTCTTTATAAATCATGCGTCAGTGGTACAATAAAGGAACTCAGTTAGGCTTTGCCGCAAGTTCCTTTGACACGCTCCGCTTTCCAAGCACATAAATAAAGATGCAACCAGAAGTCTGTGTAATCATGAAAAGAATTCACCCTGATTAACCTATAAAAAGCATTCATAAATCTTTAATGGTTGCGGACATTACAATCTGACAAGTATCCGTTTTCATTCCGTCCAATATTCAATTACACAGAAAACAAGTTGCTTTGTTTTGACCGTATTTGTTGCAGTGTAATCTCGCTCACTTTGTATCGTGCTAATTTGTTTGTTTTTAGCTCAGATGGTAAGATGACAACTGACCATGATTTGATGAAACAATATTACAGAAAATTATTGACATTTGCCATTAGCACATCGAAAGCACAAAGAACTAATGTCAGATATGTGCATAATGAAGCAGTGTGAAAATATATCGTAACATTTTTCTTAAAGCAGTCATTATAATGTATTATAGATACCTTCATAATGCATTATAATAGTCAGTATAAGCCATTATAATGCACTATGGGCTATTTATAATGAATTACAGATGAGTGCTTCATAGAGCATTCATAATGCATAACAATCATGGTTATATGTGTTGTCTCTTTTATGAATGGTTATAGCCATGTTTATAATGCTTTATGAATGCATTAAAATTCATTATGAAGGTATCTATAATGCATTACACATGGGTGCTTTAAGTAAAGTGTTACCAAATATACTTATATATTGTACAGCTGGCTAATAGAACTTTAAATTGAAAAATCCCACTACAGTGAAGGACACAATAGTACTTCTTGGAACCTTATTGCTTGTAACACGACTTCTTGGAACATCATTATTACAATAATTCATGTGAATAATTTTCCTTCTGTTCACATTCTCATTCGTTGCTCAGACATGATCTGGGTAGAATACCCAGCAGATATAATTATTCAGAAATATTTAAGTTAATTTAGATTAATTCTTATGGGATATTTTAATCTAGGGGTATTATACATACATGATTACTTACAACTTAACCATTGTACTGAACTCAATGTCTGGCACATAAGCCATAAAGCTTATGTGCCAGAAATCACTGCAGGTATATCTTTAATACAATGACCATACCTAGTGGTGACTGACCATAACCGACGTAGTCCATGTGCAGAAAATCGAGTAATTTACTCAGTGGTGATCTGGTGAGGTGCAGTGGGATTGACAGACCTTGCTTTTGAAACTGAGTTACACTGCTCTGAATCATTGCAGTTCTGGTTATTGCATAATCAGCAGAAGCTATACAATTGCCTTAACATATTTCCCATCTCAAACAAATGCATATAATTTCAGAAATACAGCAACGATGTCACTTGCACAGGATAGGTAAACTTTAGGCGTACATCAAATAAACTGAAAGTGTGATATTGTTTCCAATTACATAGTACTGTAAAGTGCAATATAGCAAAGGAAAATGGGGAAGTAACAGGGCTGCTACTACAATCTGAAATTTCTTGTTAATTTTTTCTATAAGAAGCACTGAGCAAATAACTAGAGACAATGATGGTTTCATGAAGGACCATACCTTGCATAGAGTCTTTGAAGGCTTTTCATATCAGACATATTTACAGTATATATCAAGTTCATATCTCAATAAGTGGCTACATAAGATTCAGTTTTTTTGTTTGATCATCTCACATTTAATTCTAGACTTTATGTTACTTAGTTGCAGTAGAAGGTCCTTCTGTGTTGGAGAATTTGTTTATCTTTCCCAAGATGTTTTCTTCTCATGTTCTTTGGTTGCTATAAAACGAAAGTTGTCCTTGGGTAAAAATATTGGTTTTGGGAAAGAAACGGAGCATCGCAATCACATTACAGTCCCATTACACACATGGACGATGTATAAAGGGTCTTTTTCAAATGCTGTCCCAGCTTTTGGATTCAGGTCTTATTTGCCATTTATTCCTGTCCAAGTTCAACGTTGGGCATGTGGCGCTTAGAACGGCCAGCCCCACAAACGGCAAAAATACATTTCGTCATCGCAGCCACTGAGCACAAGCTTCCTTTTTATGTCCGAACAAAGGTGAGCCACTATTTTCACACTCCCATTTGGGTAGTCCAGAGCTTAGAGTGACAACCGCCTGATGATTTCTATAAAAACAAACATTTTGCACAGGATATGCTGTAACTGCTGCTAAAAAAAAAGAGTCAATGGCAGTTGTAAACCCAAATAAACAGATTACCAGACACAGCACTTTAAATGTTGAACTGGAAGGTAGCTGAGGAGGGAAGGGCTCTCGAACACACAGGCCACAGGTATATTCCACCAAAAATTCAAAATCCATTACTCTACTGTTGCTCCTTTAATTTTTCTAAAAAAAAATTCTCCCATCCATATACAGAAGTTATGAATATCAATTGTGCAAGTTACTGAAGTTACTAGTACAGTGGTCAACTTTGATTTTAGGTACTGAACGTGTGTCTTTGACTTTTACATCTGAAGTTATAAAGTAACCATTCTAAATAGGCGAAAAATTGGCGCATTTCAACATGAACCATATCGGGCCCTATACGGTTATATATTTTAAAGTACATAATATTTACACTAGTTGGTTTAAAAGGTATTTCTGCTCAGCAGCTTAAAGCAATGTCAATAAGCAGGAAATGCTAGTAATCTCTTACATATACTGGAAAACCTTTAAGTTATGCTTATCCTAACTAAATTAAATGATAGGGCATAAACTTTGATATTACATGCAAATACTAGTATAAAACTAAGATTAAGCTTGTTTAACTCACTGTAGAAAGCTTTACTAGGCCAACAGCTTGCCAAAGCACACACCACTGGGTTTAAATATGAAGCATAGCTGGCATTTTCAGGAATGTACACTGTAATCATGACTAAACCAAAAATATGGTCTCGTTAGCTATGCGGACTGGACAATGCAGTGGACTCTAAGCGTGTTTCTGAGCAGAAGGGTTTAAACAAATAAAAGCTTTATTCCTGGAAAGGACTTGAAATGAGCTCAAGGCTCCTTTAAGGTGTGTGAGTGTGTTTCCTTTAATATGCAGTTTTAAGGCCTCATATGGGAAAACAATTCCTAGAATGTAAGGCTGAAAGACTGAAAAGTTAACCTGATTTAAATAACTCCTGCTGGGAGGCTCTAAGTAGGTGGATTATGCCTGAAGTGTATGACATTATCTGCTCTCGGTCAGGCGTCAGGCTCATCGGTCATGTTGTGAGCGTGGGCGATGGAAGCTGAGGTTGCAGTTAAAAGAACCCGGGGGCCACGTGGGTGGGGCAGGGCCTCTCCCCCTCTGCCCCCTACACACATGCTTCACACAGGCACAGAATGAAGACTTCAGCAGACCTGCAGGCACACAAAAACATATGCAGGCATAAAAGGCACCCGTAAAAAACAGAAGTGCATCTCCCCATAGCTTCCCGCCATTAAATTCAATGAGGGGACTGCATTCTCATTTCTGGCCTAGCGTACGAGTTGTTGACTTTAAGACCTCACAGCAGAAATAATGCTACAATTGATTTTATTTTAATAAAGCTTTATTACATTATACCAGCTGGATTAGCTTTTAATACGAGTTCTTTGTACAGCCAGCATGTTTCATTTATATTTTACAGTCAATTGTGTGTAACTTCAGACCTCTTGATTGCATGTTGTCTAGAGAAACATAGTGCTCACAGCTGAATCCACTGCTGTGCTTTTGTGTGTGAATTTTAGAGTACTTGGCATCGGCATGCAGCACCAAAACGCCGCCCCTATAAAACTGCTCCCATCTCGTTGGCCACATCAAATCTTGCACTGGTTAATTATTCACCCAGTTTGGGCACTGCTCTGGGCAAACGGTTCAGCCTGAAAATGGAGCTGACCTGTACATTCTCTGTAGTTGTATCAAATCGTATCCTGAATTTCGAATAATGTTGAAATCGATCAATTTAATCATCATGAAGGATGACATGTCAGGAACATTGCTGCATCACACCTCCTTGGTTGGGGGTTTACATCATGCTTCTACTCTGTGTGTGCTTTCTGTGGGTTTCTTCTTGCAGTCCAAGGACATGCTTTAAGCCTAATGTGTCTTTAAATGTCTGTTTGCCTTGTGATGACCAGGCATCCCATGCGGGGTATATTCCTGCCCTGTGCTGCTTGGGATTAGATTCATACCCTCCCCTTTCCCCATCTAGGATAAATATTTGGAAGATTAATTAAAGATTAATTAATTTTTTTTCCACAAGCAATGCATTTTATGAACTTATTGCCTAATTCCAGAGTTAAGCTAACAAATAATCTCCAATTTAACTATTATGCCATTAACTAGTGAACTAAATACAGTTTAATACGGTTCCTGTATAGTGGCCTGTTTTTCCCTACCACACAGGATGTGAATGAAGCTCTCGTGTAAACAGGAGAGACGCCAAGGACTGTGCAAATAGGAGCCAGCTGTGCGGAGATGTGACACACCGGACAGAGGAGGACCAGATAGGCTCCGCTCACCTGACGGTGACACAGCTAAGAGAAGCATGATGAGCAGCTCTGGGAAGAAGATCACCATGCAGAGAACGCTGGTTCAGCACAAAACGAGGAAATAAGCCCACATGTTTGGGTTTTCCTTTGCTACTCTGTCTAAGCAGGAGAATGTTCTGGAATCCATATCAGAAATACAAGTGACGATACAACACAAGCAGACCTCAGAAAGTCTGCTCAAGTGTGAAATATTATATTGGGATACTAGCCACAAAGGCTTATTTGAACAAGTGACATTCGTCCTACTGTGTATCCATCCATCAGTTCATTTTCCATAACCACTTATCCATGCAAAACAGCATAATTCAGTTAGCTAACGTGCGGGCTGTAATTCCCTGAACGACGGTGCCATTATGAGATGCACGTTTTTCGTAAACAGTGTTCTACCGCTGATTCAGTCTAATTGCCGTTCTGATTAGGTTTGATAGCGAAGTGCCTGATGAGAGCTGGATGCTGTCATGGCTACTGCTAACGATAATATCCACGCTAACAAGTAACGCACGGCCTCGGCGAGTCTGCAAGATAAACACTGTGTGAAGGTTTAATCCTGATATATTAATAAGGTGCGTATTGTGACCCGCAATTAGCTTGGCGGAATGGGGAATTAATGAATGCAAGCAGGGAATGCAAAAAAACACGAAGATGATTAGCAGAGAATGTAATGCATGCTATCATATAATGCATATGGTGTAATACTGACCAAAAACTCTTTGCAAATATGGGTATGTGGAAGCCTTCAGGGCAGGAATTACAGTCTGTTAATTTTCCAAAGCACCATCTGTCAGAAAACGTTGCAATTAATCAAGTATAATCGGTGTTTCCACAATGTCAATGACGACAGCATCCTAAAAGCAAAGTAAACATTTTTTAACAGGCACTTAATAATAAACAAGTGCTATACAAAAAAATAAATATTCAGCTACCCACTTAAAAACTACTGATTAAGGGGTATTGCCTCCTGGGAGACACAGAATCGCCTACAAAGGTCTCTCTACACTGTTCCGGAAATTAATTCAATTTATTTTGTTTAAGGCTGCCTTTATAATACTGTACATTTTTCACTGTCAGACGTGCAGCTACATTTCATTTTAAATAGCTAAGAACTACACAAACTTATTTTTATTGAAACAGCAACTGAATCACAGTTCAAATGGGAAGTCCATATTGTTTTTTAAGCATATCCATTCATCTTCTAACCATGTATGCTGGTCAGCATGATGGGGCTTTGGAGCCCAGACAGCGCAGTGCACAAGGCCGGGGTCAGGGCCAACTCTAGCTACAGGCAGAATAGGTCGTTGTCTAGGGCCCCCAAATGACCTGGCTTGCGGAGGAAGTGAAGTCAACTTCCATTTTCTTGGTAGGGAGGCCTCCCAAGTAAGCTCTGCCTAGGTCCCTTGCAAAGGTAGAATCGGGCCCAGCAGGGCTACACCCTGGATGGGATGCCAGTGCGTCCCATCGCACAGACACGCACACACACAATCAGGCAGCACGTAGAGATGCCAACTGCATGGCTTTGGACTGCAGGTGGAAAATTACACAACCCAGGGAGAACATGCAAACTCCACACGCTCAGAGAGCGGCCACCAGTCACACCACAGGACCTCTCACACACACTATACCTTGCGATACAGAACAGGGGCTGACCTACAAATTCTGGGCCCCATGACGAAATGTCACCTTGGGTCCCCCACTAGGGTCGCCACTGTCAATCTTAAGAAATAAAAGTCCCCCAATGGTAGAATTTGCACAGTGGTGGAATAATATTCTCCACGCATATTATATTTTTCATATATATATATATATTCAGAAGCCCCTAGAAAGTGCTGGACCCCATGAATCTGCCAGGGTATCCCTGCCCCTATGACGCCCCTGGTGCTGAACATATGTTTGACTTCATGCTGCTCAGGGAGCCTTTACGCACCTCTAAACATAAAGGAAAGAGTAGAGGCTCTGTTCTCTCTGATCATGGGCTGTAATATGGGGGTTCACTGTAAGGCAGGGGTGGCCAATCTTATCCGCAAAGGGCCAGTGTGAGTGCAGGTGTTTGGGATAACCTGTAGGTCAGCTGTTCAAACCCCGGTGTGAGGACTCTTAAGCCAATCAGTCCTCTAATTAGTAATCTAATTAGGGAGCTGCAGCGAAAATCCAGACACGCAACGGCCCTTTCTGGATAAGACTGGCCATCCCTGCTGTATGGCATATTCAGGCAACATGGATAAATGACTTGTTATGGAAAGAAAACTAAAAATTAAAGGGACCAGTATGATAAGAACTGAGAAGGAGCATGCAGGAAAATGTGGGCTAACATGAAAATATTTAGCTTTTTAAACTGGGTAGTGAACTTCCAAGGAGACTGTTGTGCATATTACTCCTATAGTAGTGCCACGGTGCAGCTGATGCAGGCAGAGTCTGCTTGACACGTGTTTTCTTCTTTGGAGAAACTTACTCTTTGATAGTGATAACTTAATTTATTAACCTTTGACATTTCTTTTGTCTTTCATTCCCAATATGCACATATGTGCACCTATTGCACTGAGCCCAAAGCCCACATGTGTTTACGTGAATAAACATACCAACTTAACACATTTAACACAACATGGTTAGCAGACATATAATGAACTCGAATAATGAACAACTGTGAACAGGTAATTGACCATTTACCCCACCCAAGTCACATGTCACGTGATCCACAAACATGGCTCCTACAGATATATACAATACTGTGCGAGAGTCTTAGGCAGTCTAAAACATTATGCCTGTAAAGGTCTGTTGGCTTAACCATTTCAAAACCTCTCCTAAAGTCACCCCAGTATTTACAATAATCATCCAATGCACCCCTGCTGACTTCACTAGCTCACCTCATATGGCTAATCAATACCTCTCTGACTTATTGGAGAACAGAAGAAATTCCAGTGAGTATTAATTGTGTTTTTTTCCATATGTTCTGATGTTAAAATGTGTTTTGTGTTCTGAGCAAATACACTCTTCCTAACCAGATAAATAGCTTTAAACCTTTCCTTTGACTGCCTAGGACTCTTGCAGAGTACTTATATATACGGTATGCAGTAAAATATGAGCACCGACCTAAGCGACTGGAATATCAGACAGTCGTTTATTACTGACTTTCTGCTTAATTAATACAGCTACTCACCATGAACGAATCAATCAGTATAATAAAACCACTGTCCTACGCTAATGCTTTTTAAAGCTACCAGAATTCTTGTGTTAGCTAGATACTCACTGGGGGAAATAATAAGGAATGATCAGACAGTGGGGTGACATTGTGGGTCACAGGCGTTTCTCTTGCGCAGTTAGCAGCAAGAATTCATGAGCAACGGCTGTAAGATGCCATTGGCAGCAGCCCCTGCCTTCCAGTAAGCTGAAGCATCCTGGAGCTGGGAATTAACTGGGAATACTAAATGACACACACTCCACCAAATCACTCCAAGCAAGTTTAAATAGGTTTAAGGTTTTTGACTTAAAGTATATCCGTTCTCTTAAAACAGGGGTGTCAAACTCCAGTCCTGGGGGGCCGGAGCCCTGCACATTTTTGGGTTTCCCCTTATTTGAGTCACCTGATTTACCTCCGTGCAACTCCTTGTGCTAATTACCACACAGCTCTTGAGCCGAATCATTTGTGGGGGAACTGGGAAAGAACTAAGCTACACAGGTCTCTGGCCCCCCCAGGACAGGAGTTTGACATCCCTGTCTTAAAACAAACAGTTAAGTCTGTACCATTCAACATCATTTTTCTATGACATTAAAATGTAATTAATTGATAAATTAGATTAAAACAACCCATTCATTTCAGAATGGACAAATTAAATTTATTCTCTGCTCATCATTTAATGTAATTCATAGATAAGCAAATCCAAGTTAGCCCGTTTAATTATTACAAACTTAGTGGAAGTATAAAACAAAACAAATATTAAGTTTGTGTACAGGAGCAATAGGATCTGGAATGGATTTCAATGTACTTTTGATTTGATTGGTACAGACAAATTCTCATTGTTGGGTGACTGTTACTGAAACATACAAATTCATCCCTGATGTATTATTATGACATTCCTGTCTGTATACAAATGCTCTGACAATTTAGAGAATAGAAAATCATTCTTCCGGTTTCAGGTCCTGTTTTCTGTAAGAGGAGTGAAATCACTCACCTTCTGCCCTAGTGGCCCTGTCAGCCCATCTCTACCTGGGGCCCCAAGCTCCCCCTGCAAAGAAAAATAAACCTTTTCAGGGAAAAAAAATGGGCTACTGCACTACTTAATGCTAAACTCTTCCCCTCGCCAGCCAAAACAAGCATAATTATAATAATTAAGCCCCCAACTCCTGCCTATGCTGAAGCCTGGAGGGTAGAGAATGAATAAAACAGTCCAGCTGAGCTCTGGAGGATCACGCGTGAGTGGAGGAGCAGCAGAGGACCAGCATCGCCGGATGAGCGTAACAGGACTTTTCCATGTGCTGATTAGCCGCAGCCACCTGAGCCGTGACATGTTTCACGCCGCTGCTAAGCACGGCAGATGCTATCATACTCCATATCCCGACATCGCTTGTCAGCAAACCCTTTGCAGGGCTTTTTCAATCCAGCGTGAATGGGAGGCTTTCAGAGGGAGCTGCATGGTCAACTGCTCAGCTGACCACCCAGGAAACGAATATACCATGAAGGAGAAGAGTAATTCACACAAAACCCAGTCACTCTGGGCTGCCCCCAGGGGTGTTGGTGGGGGGCACAGATACCCTGGCAGATTTAGGGGGCTCAGCATTACATGGTTCCATGAGTACACCAAATAAGTTATACGCTTCTGGAAAATTCTACAATAAACGTGAGAATTTTACCATTGGGGACCCCCACTCCCGACTCAGCAAATTTTATTTTTGGGGAGTGACATCCCATATTTCTCCAGAGAGTGGCAACCCTAGCTGGGCAACCAAGCCAAATTTTTTTTTCCACAGCCCAGAATTTCTAGCTACCCCCCCTGACTGTCCCGTCTGCAGAATGCTTGCAAACACACCAGGTTACAATGTCTATTGGAGAATTGGAGTATGTTTAGCAGTTAGTTTACTGATTACTATGAAGTGCAGAATACTAGGAGAATTCCTGTCTGCTTAATGGCATAATATAGAGAAATTGTATATCGGTAGTTAATTATAAAATCATAAATTGAACATTTTCAACAGAGAGATTTCCTAATGACATAAATAATGTAACTGGCAGCTTTGCATTTTACCATTTCTAAGTAAAATCAGCTCCACAAATGACCTTGGTCCTGAAATTCTAAATGCTTAACTTCAGCTGTTCTGGTCCATCTGACCAGCCTGTTATTATTATTGTTTGTTTATAGTACGCACACCCAAAAATATTACCCAGAATATTTTACTCAAAACGTCCAGCATAAACTTTATAATAACAAAAAATGTTATTAAGTGTTATTCTGAACATTGGATGATTTTGGGGGGATTGTTCAAAACATTTATTAGATATTACGCTGCTGAATTTCGCACTCAGCAAACAATATCAACAGACAAAGAAAAGCTACTCCACAGAACTGCTGTATATTTATGCTACATTTAAATTACATGAAGTAAACTTCCCGCACTGCTGTGATTATTCCAGCACAGCATAACTGAGCCTTTTCATCCTTCATGCCTCATTTTTCTTAATTTCTCCGCATTTCTTATTATATGCCAGCTGTTAATGAAACAAATAGATGCCAGGCAAGATAAATAAATTGTTCAAGAAGGATGATTCATGTTTTCCATCCTTTACAGGATAAATTACGACCTACTTACATCAGTGATTCTTTTCCTATGTGATGAAAGCCCAGGCAATACAATAAAAGGTATCAAGCAGCACAACAACTCCGACGACACAGAACAGGAAGCCAGAAAACACCAGAAGTATCATCACAAGTTAAACACCACAACATAGGTATCATTCATACCTTCCGTCCTGGTTGACCTGGTGAACCTGGAGCTCCTCTAATTCCTTGGCTTCCCTAAAAAAATGAATTAATTTTATCTTATGATAAGTGCGTTACGTATGCAGTGCAGTCCATCAAACTCGTGATTGCTCAGGTTATTTTTGGGTTTTTTTTACTGGCAACTTCGCTGTATTCCTAATTCAAATTCTTCTTGGTCTGAAAAGTTCAAAGCATCCATCTTCCAACCATATGTCCATTAACAGATTTTGGAGTTCCTGAGATAAGTTTCAGATTAAATGTATTTGTTGTAATTGAAGTCAATCCAGTGGTCTTAATAACATGCTTTAGGCCCATCCAACCATCCGTTCATCCATCTATTTTCCAAAACCATTTTTCCAGTGCAGGGTCATGGTGCACGTTTTGTTTATTCGTACCTTTTCTCCTGGTTTTCCCACAGTGCCTGAAAGTAACTGTGAACCAGCTGGGCCCTTCAGTTGAAAGGAAACATTTTGTGAATATGGACATTAAAAATAAGATATCTTTTGATTTGACCTGCTATTCTCCTTCGATTATTGATCTCAGATCTACACATATCGGTTTTGATCAAGAACCCCTGCAGAATTCATGGATGTAAGATAATCCAAGTAGCTCACTGCCTTACTCCAACTCAGAGAAATGAGAGAGGGGAGATGGCGAGCCTTTACCATCGGTCCTGGAGCTCCCGGGCTTCCCGGTAAGCCTGGTGTTCCTTTGTCACCCTGCGTAAAAAACAACACAAAAGAAATCACATGACAAACTTCAAGAATCCTGGGAGATTCAAAGTTCTGCTTTCTGATTGGGTATTGAGCTCCCTTAAATTTCATCTCTTTCTACGCTATATTCAAAAAGTATAACACCTTACTTTGTCACCTTTCAGGCCGGGGTGTCCTCTAGACCCGGGCAATCCTGCGCCACCCTACAAAGGAGTTGAAAACAATATTTGTTTGTCTATTAGAACATTCAACGAGGGAAAGTACAGCCAATGATTTCACATTGTCACGCAGGACAAAACATAGGTTATGGGTTCTATACCTTCGGCCCTGGCGTCCCAGGGTTTCCCGGCAGACCCTGTTCACCACGACTGCCCTGCATAAGCACATTGAACAAATTATGATCCAGTATGAAGATTACCAATAGATCAGGGCTGGATCTGGTAACTTTTCATTGCCCTTGAGCGTTAGTCTAGTGCTGGCAGATTTATAAAATTCAGCTACTGTAGCTCACACTGGATGAATGGATTGGGTGGATTTTAAAACGGATCAGCTGGGAGGATAAGCGAGGAAGCACGGAAGCAGCATATTTGTATATGTTTGTTTTTAGAGTTCAGGGTTTTGTCTTTCTTTTCATACTGGTTTTGGCTTTTCCTGAATGAGCAAGTTCTGTTCCTTAAGCGGTACAGTTTTTAAGAATAAGGCCAAGCCTGACAGCACATTTTCAGTTTTACTTAATTTACATCTAGAAGATAAAACTGTTTTGAAACGGATATATCTGTCAAAAGATCACATCAAAAGACAGGTCACACCGTAAGTGCCAGCGGAAAGGAAGCTCAGGTGTTGTGTGATACTGCAGGAAGGAATTCGTTTGCCTGTTTGTTTAGATTTCACTGAAAGGTTTCTGAGACTATATGACTGAAATGCACACCAGTTAATACATAATTATTTACGTAAACATTTCAAACTATGTCAAAATTCATTTCTGATCATGAATTATATAGAGATTCCGTAACGAAATGCAATTTTTCATATATAACTAGAAAAATTTCTTGCTTTTTCAATCACCACAGGAGGTTTGGCTTAACGTAAGAAAAAGTACAAATCAGATACCTTATCCCTGCCTAAAGACAAAGATGTAGGTCATTAAATGTCATTTACAAAGAAAGGATGAAAGGGCATTAAACATGTCTGAATATGGGGGGCAGTACTCACAGGCTTACCATCAGGGCCAGGGGGTCCTGCCTTTCCCTTTTCTCCCGGAAGACCCTGAGGAGATTAAAAAAAAAACGTTTGGTTTTTATGTGGAGTCCTAGACCTGAACGACGTTCATGTAATGGATTTCCAGGAGGTGTACAAACCCTCATCGAAGGACATATGACAAATACAAACTGGAGCAAGACTTTGGTACCTATTTAACAGTAAAAGGTGCACATCTCTCTGGAAAAGTTAAAAATACTGCTTCCATGACATTTGAATGTTAAAGAACCTTCTGTATAAATACTGAGCACAGATTCCCTGCCAGGATTTCCATTCAGAAAACATTGGGAAGGATGAAACAAGCCCAACTGTACAATCGCCGCCAATGAATGTAACAGGAACCGTATGGACCTGTGTCCATTCATGTGCAATCAGACTCGGCCAAAAGAAATATGGGAGCCTACCACAGGACCAGGGGGGCCAGGGGAGCCGGGGGGGGCAGGGGGACCAGTGTGACAGTCGCAGTCCTCCTCACTGGGTGACCGGTCAAGAGGACACTGAACACGAAGCCCGATGTCAGCTGATTAGTTTGTCTTGGATAATGATCATGTGACCACAGCAGTTCTGATTCAGGAACGACTCTACTTACCCTTTCATCATCCTTTGTGAAGAAAAATAAGAAAAGTCATTGTTATTTCCCCAGACAGTCCTAATAATATATGTTTAAAAACAAAACAGACAATTAAGACATTTTGTACTGCACATGAGATAATAATAATAATATGCCAGATCATGTCATGATATGGTTACCAGCACAATCATTTCCATTTGTGTTTCACGGATATCGTGCGTAGTACTTGGTACCCTGACACTTATGTATGGGAAACATTTATGGGACACAGATTTACAACTACAAAGAGTTTTAGGACAATAAAAGACATTTAAATAAATGAAAAGTATAAAGCTATATAAGAGCTGAAGTAAAAAATGTATAGCATGTAAGAAGAGTGTCAATATGTTTCTCTATTGTTCTAACAGTCTCTCGACCATTTTAGTACTAGACAGACAGAGAATAGACCTACTGGGCTGTTGGGGAATGCTTCCATATTCTGGTGCAGTGAATATTCTTATAATATGCTTAAAAAACTAAATTTGCATCATCTACATATTTTGAGAAAATAATTTCAAGCTGTATTCAATCCTTTATTTGATTTAAATTCAATTTAGTTAATTGCTGGAAACATTTAATAAATATAAAGTCTAAATTACAACTAAAGTTTTAGCTATTGTTATTAAAATGTACATAATGTACATAATAGGAAACAAAAACACAATTAATACTCTCCCACAAAATACAAGGTGCCCCATTAAAACTTTTATATGTTGGAACATTTGGAATAATAACCTCCTTTTACACAAATTAAAGCGACTTTCTATCACCAAAGCCCTACAGATGAAGGCATCAGGACCCAATGAGATGTGAGGGTGTTTCCCATGGTGCATTGAGACCACATCAGACATTCAGCAGTAGTACAGATTTTGGGATTTTGGGGAACAACAAATGGTGGACATCAAAGCCGAGATGCTAGAAAGATTTTTCAGGAAACCCGCGCCATGACGGAGATTGAGAGCATCGAGAGCTATTTACTGGAGCAGTGAAAACAAAGCAAATCTCAGCCATGCAACTTAACTCCTAATTGGCATGATAATTTTGAAGGGGTGAGGAATCGAGGTGCAGATTTCACAACTTACCACAGAGAATATTTCACATGCTGTCTCTCTCTCGCTTTGCAGAGGGTCACAGTAAAGCCTCAGCTTCTGTATCTCAATCTAAACATATTTTGAAAGCAAAGTCACGTCATAATTTGCAGTTTAAATCTATGCATATGGGCTGAATAACAGGATTCCTATGAGAGAAATTATTCCTTAATATTTAGGGCTGGAACCCTATTGTATTTGCTAGGATTTTTCATATTAGGTAATACATTGGCATAACATGTCTGTGATAAACAATCATGAATCTTCAATTATTATTATTATTATTGTTGTTGTTATTATTGTTGTTAATATTATTAACAATAATAATAATAATAATAATAACAATAATACTGGGCGCTGCAGTAGCACAGTGGCTTCGGTCTCAGGTCCTATCTGTGTGGAGTTCGCACACTCTCTCTGTGTTCGCTTGGGTTTTCTCCCGGGGCCTCTGGTTTCATCCCACGGTCCACAACGTGCAAGACAGGTTGATTGGTGAGTCTAAATTGGCCCTGTGAGTGTGGGCACCCTGCAGTGTGTTGGCGACTGCCCAGGGTTGGTTCCCGCCTGCGCCCATTGTTCCCGGGATAGGCTCCGTGACCCCAGTTGGGTTTCAGAAAATGGATGGATTATTATTATTATTATTATGCACTATAACAATATGGGGAGCAGGGACCGTAAGGTGTAGAAACACCGAATTTGGTGGATTGGTCCAGAATTCCCCCCAATACTCAGGCCAGCAAAATCACACCTACAGGCCTGATGATGGCGCTATATGCAAAATGCTTTTCATTTTGTGCTACATTTCCTTTTATCATTCTTTGTATATTCCTGCACATAAATCCAGAAACGTTTGCTGACGGAAGGAGCATGGAGACATCATCCCCTCGCCATACTTACTGGAACTGTGGTCTCACTCTGCACCTTCTTGGAGACCTGCGTCTTGCCGTTGATGTAGATGGGGACAGCCGGCTCCAGGGGGCGCTCTTCCAGCTGCACGTCGTCCAGGAAGCAGATGACGCGCCGAGGCTTAACCAGGAGCTTCAGCTGGTGCCAGCCTCCATCAAAGAGCTTCTGTTAGAAGGTTCCAGAAGAGCGGAGGCATTTGAGGCAACTACTCAACAGCCTGTTCCAGCAAACCCCCCTGCTACCCCCCCACCCTCCTGTGTGTATGTACATTTAAATGCATTTTAAATATACAACTTTCAATGTATGCATGAAACATTATGATAAAACGCCAACACGCATTGCACATGACCCAGGAGTAAAACACCCCCTCCTCTCCAGAAGTGCCTTTCCACTTCCATTCATCTGAATGAAGTGTATAATATAAATAATATTTAAATGTGATTATGTGACTCATGGGTAATGCTAATTTCTACAATGATATGTGCCGGGTAAGTGGAGATACTCATTTAAAGTCAGTGAACTGAAGTCTTTACTTAAACAGACTGAAACACTGTCACACATAAATAATATCAAAGGTGCATAAGGATTACAGCCCCCCCCCACCACCTTCATCTGTTATAAATAATTTACAAGGAATCAGTCATAAGATATTAAACTTTGTGTTAAGATTTCTTTCTATTAACTACATGGGAGTTTCCAAGATGTGAAACATACTGATTTATGACTTTGGATTCACAGATGCTCATTTTAACAGCTTCTCTCGACAAGCATAAGATTTATTTCAGCGCGAAAACAGTTTACCTAACGCATAGATCATCTTTGATGTCCGCAATTAATCTCTCGATATTAAACCGGATTTCCTGTGCAAACCAGATTTTCTACACATTGTCTGTCAGTGTATTTCAGGTGCCCTTCAATCGGGCTGCAATGTCACGGGTATTAAATATCGAATTTATATTTTGCCAAACCGAAGTTTCCTCCCTGTGCATGAGTGCAGAGGGAAAAATGGAAAGTCTGCACTGTAACTTTTGCCATCCCGTCTCTCCAAATTGCTCTGATGATGTCTAATGGAATTATGAACGTTTCAAAATTAACTTAAATATGAAAAGGGGTCAGGAGGCCAGATTTCGCCTTTGCACCATCATAATAACGTTCCTGCCCGTGATAGTGAGTGTATTCCAATCCATTAAGCATATGAGAAGGATAACTAATGAGAAACATTAATGGCAGGTTGAAAAGGCTATTATTTATGCTAAGAAATTATTGGCAGGAGATCAAGGTAGAGGGATATTACCCAGCAGCTGACTTCTGCTGTGTGCCCTTCAGAAGTTACAGTCACAAGAAAACTCTTCCATTTTATTGTAAATCTTTTCAAGACTCAACACTCGTCTGCTGAGTTTTCAGGACAGAGCATCACAGGTCAATGTCACTAACCTTGAGGTCCCTGTTATTGAAAATGACAGATTGCTCATCACTAGCGATGCCCGTGGTCATAAAGACAACATGTCTCTCTCTTCCACGGAGGGTCACTGCAGCCTGGGTGACCCCATCTTTGGAGATCACCCTCCAGAGGTCAAACGTCGCTTGGTTTCTTGCCGTCTTCAGTCGAAGAGTGGCCACAAACACGTAGGATGGAGGAAGACCTTCTGGAAAGATTTCCCTAAATGAATAATATTCAAAACAAAAAGCAGATGAGCTGCTAAATAAATCATAAATTTGGTTATCCATATAAATTCAGAAGCCTTCAACTTATGTCAGCTAAAGTTTCTCCCAAGATATGATGTATAGCAAATTGTTTTTAATTATCTTTAGAAATATGCTTTGTGGTTGTTTTGAGCCAACCCTTCTGTGTCCTGTTTATTTTGCCCATTGGGCTTTAACAGGACTAATATCAACAGCTTTGCTATAAAATATCACTTTATCCCATAAATGTGTGGACACATAATGTGGTGTTTTCTATGATTTCTGTATACTCTCACATGACTCACCATATGCATTCTGTCACATGACTCACCATGTGATCTCCCTCACTAGAGATTGTGGCTTTCTCACAATTGTCCCACTTGGTCCACACTTACACACTACCACATTTGACATGCCCGTTCATGCGCTTAGTGCAAGTATTCAGGGGTGTCCTGTTTGTCAAATATGCATGTACTTTATCCACACTTTTGCTAAGGATATAGACCACAATGCACCGCAAGAGTGACGACTAATGTGCATCAAACTCAAGGAAGTCGGCTGACTTATCAGAGCAAAACATGCATCCAAAGGATTTTCAGTTTTGTTGTAGCATGTCTCTTGTTTACCTCTTCAGATATCAAGTGTGTCCCCTTGGTTTCAAGAAATCCCTGCGCACTTGGGCTCTATACATATATCTGTGCACTTCGCTTCTTACGTCAACATACGTCACCACAATGTATAGCATCTCAGACCACTTGGCCTTAAGTGTGCTGAATGGGACAAACCGGTAATATGTTCCGTGTGATCTGCCTCACCCCATGATCTCGGTAATGTTACCCACAAACAGTAGAGTGCTCTTTGATATCACTCTCCTGTTCTCTGTTAAGTCACTCACCCAATATTCTGTGATAACCCTGACCTTGCAATCTCTTTGAAGTAACCTCCTGGTGTTTTCTGCATCCTTTGTAATGGATGCAATCAAACCAAGTACTCTCCTTCTCTCTCTCCTTCTCCCTCTCTCTCCAATGTTATCTGCTCTTTGCAGTGTTGTCCCTCTGATTTCACCTACTTCTAATTCAGGATTCTCTGTAATCCAACCAAATGTTCTCTGAAAACATCCACCTAGTGCTTTCTGTGATGTCGTCCTCCAGGTTCAGCTGGTAGGCTGACTCAGACAGTAGAGAGCCCGGAATCTTCTCGGCCTTCTCATGAATCTTCATACCCAGCATCAACTCAAACCCTTTCTCATCCCGCGAGGCCACTGGAATCCGCGTAGGACACACTGACTCTAGGATGCAAAACAATACTAATAAACAACAGTTATTATATAATGTGGAAATGCAAGGGAGTTATTTAAGTCTCAGCTGTCCTTGGAAAAAACACTGATTCTTATAAGTTAAAAGTTGTTCTTTGCACCAACACTTTCAGGATAAAGATTATTTATGTTCGTTTCTTGCCTTCACTGTAATCTTGGGTTCAACTTCATCATGAGAGTTTATTCAAGAGAACCATATATCTCATTCTTCTCCTAGATTAAGCGTATGTATGAATTTCTCACAGATAACGCACCCTCGCAGAGTTTCTGCTCCATGGTGTCCCGGATGCGATCCATCGTGGTGTAGTCCTCTGCATACAGCACATACGTGGACGGGGGCTTGTTGGCGATGGACACCAGCTCAGAGTTTGTGATCTCATTACCGACACCCACAGCGAACAGGATTATGTTTTGGGCCCTGGCCTCTACGCTGGCATCCACCACATCATCCTGCGACTTGCCGTCCGTCACCACGATGGCGATGCGGTTCTTGGCCGCTTGGGTGCGCCTGGAGGAGGGGAACACGTGATCGGCGGCGAACTTGATGGCCCGGCCTGTCTGCGTGTTGCCACCCAGGTAGCTAATGGTGCCAATGGCCCCGATGAGCTCCTGGTTGCTTTGGTGCTGGCCCAGTGGGATCTCTAGCCTGGGTGTGTCGCTGTACTGGACCACGGCCACCTGGGTGTACTGCAGGCCAATGTCGAAGCTGCTGGTGATGTTGACCAGCCAGCGCTTAGCGGTGGCGAAGTCAGTGTGGCCCACACTCCATGAGCCGTCGATGATGTACACCAGGTCATTCACGGCGGTGCTGCAGCCTACACACCAGAAACAGACATCCTGTTGCATTGTTCTTCTTACAGCAAAAATGGCATCAGAAGGCAATAAGAGACAAGAGACTGCAACTTACTTGCATAAATGTAAGTCAAGAAAATTGCTTAAAGCAATAAAAAATAAATAGCTTTAATGAATTTTCCAATCATACCTGCTCTGATGTCATCTTCATCCTCTCTTCCTTGCAAAAACGGCAGGATCAGTAGCAGTACCAGTGATATAAACATCCTTACACAGCCGGTACAAAATGGTGGTAAATCTCACAAGCCTAAAATAAAAAGACGATTGCTTTAGCATATTAAAATCATAAAAGCTATACACTGAAACCAGTGCAATATGTTCGCAAAGTGAGACACAAATATATTGTAGTCTAACATGAATATCTATGAGTTTTGGTTGAATTTCTTGCCAGCAAAGAAAAAAACATATATGTTGTTGAACAATATATATTCATAAAGGTAGGGAAAAATGAATGACATTTTTACCTCAAAACAAAATCATCCATGATTTTGTTTAAACATCAGTTAGCTTCAATAACCATAAATGATTGTAAAGAAAATATGTGCTACTGTTGTTCCAGGATGCATCTCTAAACAGACATATAGATACTTCAGCACAGCAAAAACACAGGTTTTTCTACTGTACGTCTTGCAGCTTGACTCTAACATTTTTAATTTATCTTTATTTCGTTTAGAAGATGGTGTTTATAATCCCTCAATGTGTTAGAATAAATAAGCTAAAAATAAAAACACACGTTAAAATGGGCATGTGATCTGATGGCATATATATGACGTTGAGCCAGACAAAATTAACTTCTTTTATTTGTCTTGTACAACAATCTCTGCGTTCTGCCTCATTAAAGTCTTCTTGGTTTGGATTTAAATTTACGGCCTTCTTTTTTATCACAGAAAAAAAGTGGGCGTTTTTTTATTCTTTTGCCAAATAGCACCCCATCAACCACAAGCAAAAGCCAAAGAAATTAACTATGTAAGGGAGAGACGCAAAAAATAAACATGCTGGCCTGTTTTCAGTTGGCACAGGGTTTATAAACTTAGGCAAAGCAATACTCAAGCGCACGGGCAGACGGCCCTCCGAGAGACGTCAGCTGTGGCTGAGGAATCATTCTTTGGTTTGCCAACCGATGTTTTCAGTCACTGGGGCACATTCTGTTTTTAGTTACAACTCAGTCAAATGATTCTTTCCTTTCTATGGATAAAAGAGCGTCAAGCTGATACTGCTGGGTATGTGCAGTACAAGACATCAACCACTGTCTCTAGACGCATAGTTGGCAGAAAAAAAGAAAAGGCTTTGATACACCAACAACACGGTAACTGGATTGGCATGCATTATAGCATAGAAATGGCTGTTTCCTTTCAGACTAGATGAACATCAAATGCTAAGAAAGGAACTAAGGGTGAATATCTCCCTCGTTTGGTTTACACATCTTGACAGGTCTCTGCAGTTGCATACAGTAATGTGCAAAAGTTCTAGGCAGTCAAAGAAAATGTTTAAGGCTATTTATCTGGGTAGTAAGTGTATATTTGCTCAGAAAATAAACACAATTTAACATTAGAACTTGTGCAAGTTAACAGTCACAGTTAAAAATAAACAAGCACATATAAATAAGCAGAATTTCTTCAATTCCTCCAAAAAGTTACTGATATCTAGTTGCATGGCTAGATGAACACCGCTTCAGTTCCCAAACCTCTCCTCAGGGGCACCTCAGCCATTCCATGTATTTGTTAAATTTCACCACCGGCTCTCTTAACTAATTAGTTTTATTACTTAAATAACTCAATAAGGTACTGATTAGCCAGGCGAGGTGGGGTAGTGGTCGAGTCAAAAGATGCATGGGTGCATTGCATGACTTCTGCAATTTCCTGGGTGACTTCAGAGGTTTTGAAACGGCCAAGCTGACACACTTTGACAGACATAACATAGTTTTACACCAACATGAAGATCATTATTTTAAAATCATTTTCTTTGTCTAAGACCTTTGCAAAGTATTGTACTTCATTATATATAAAACCATGACATCATCAAGTATAAACATACTATGCTACAACAATACAATAGATATTTTCTTTGAAACTTGAAAAATTGTACAAATGCCTTGGGTTTGGAATCTATGCTGACTCATAATTATCATTTAAGATTGACTGTATCTGCCTCATATCTTTTAGTTAAATTTAGTTGGATGAACAGACACAGAACAACAGACGTCCTATTTACCGAAGGTTGGAAGAGTGAGTTTCCCCAACACATTCTCTGCCAGAACAGTAGGGTAGTAGCTCTACCAACATAAAATTCATCATCCTTTGTCCTGGTCCCTTTTCAGGTGGTGCATTTACTTGTACTTTTATGGAGTTTCCATTTGTTAAATTAAGTGGCTATATGTATATTACACCAGTAGATGTCCTTTAAAGTGCCAAGGGCTTACATTATATAATTTTCATAAGAGATTAATGCAATACTCGGATATCCATTTAGACCAGGGATGTCAAACTCCAGTCCAGGGGGGCCAGAGTCCTGTTTAGCTTAGTTCTTTCCCAGTTCCACCACAAATGATTTCACTCAAGAGCTGGGTGGTAATTAGCAATGTTGCGAAGTGTTGAATCAGGTATGTTAAATGAGGGGAAACCCAAAAAAATGCAGGGCTCCGGCCCCCCAGGACTGGAGTTTGACACCCCTGATATACACTAACAAAAGTTTTGAGAGACAGAAGAGTACAAATTGCTTCTACAAGGAAAACAGGAGAAAATAATTCAACAACCTTAAGCCCTGGATAGTATAAGACAGTGTAGAGACATGGAGAGAATTTTCCCTCAGTAGCTCCAGTGATACATGACTAATTACATGCGGTTAACTTACAGCAATGCGGAAGGAGAAGCCTAAACCAGGATTCCACTGAGTCAAACGGAACATTCATTCAGTCAGCTCTGGGCTTCAGTTAGACTCCTTCATGTTCCACTGAAGATGATTAGCTGCAATTAGTTCTGCATGTCTTCCATAGCGCCATTCTGCTCGGCTAAGTGCTTGATAAGGAGCCCACAGTGGTTCACTTAAAAATAATCCCGATTTATTCAATGAATTACTGATGCATGAATGAATGTCAGTGACTCTTTGAACTTCTGTTGCAAACAGTGCTAAGTTCATTGAGCAAACTTTGAGCTGTACATAACAACAGGGCTACATTATTCCAAGTCTGTATAGTATCAGCCTCAGACTATTGCAAAATAAGAAGTCCGTGCAGCATTCCCTTGTGCTTGCACAGAAAACCACCTCTAACGTGGCTTCCTTCCTAAGAATTTGCGGGTGCCCTAACTTCCATTTGCAGCACTTATATACTGTGAGCTCACGGTATGTTTCTGTGTTTTTACCTTATCTGGCAGGCTCGAATCTTCAACCAGCAACAACAGGATTAGCTTAAGGTTTTGATTTTCTGTCATAGGGAATCCGTGACCTATGAGTTTGGCACCACATGCTACAGAGCAGGCGCTTAATCAAAAGTGTCAAAGGGTTTTGTCATTACAAAATGTTAAGTGGTTTCACAGCAGGTAGAAAATATGATCGAGGTAAATAAAGTGTTATTCTTAAACCTGATAAATGACACCTGCAAAACCCTGAGAGAAAATAGTTACGGATGAAATGGTGCCAAGCAGTCCATCATAGAGGCCTTACAATAATGTGGCACGCGTGCATGTCTGTGTGTAAGTAATTATTATTAAGTAGACTTGCAATAAATATTGAATAAACAATATTGAATAAACAATAAATAGTGTTTTGCAGTCATTAAGAAGTATCTCAAAGTGATTTAAGGATATCTGTAAGTATATATATTTAAATACATATAAATTGACAGATATCCATGCATTCAGTCTTTCATAACCACGTCTCCAGCTACGGGTTGCAGTGAGTCTGCAGGGAATGAAGCAGGGGAACAAGATACTGTCAGGGTCAGCACCCGTCCACCCCAACCTTTTGCGTCTTCTGCACATTCCTGTCCTCCCTGTTGTCCAAGTCCTTAGTGTGTTTCCCTAGTGCTCTAGACTGCCACATGGTTCTATGGGCTGAGCATGTGGCTGTAAACTCTTTAATTGTGAGTTTGAGGCCAGCCGCCTCTGTTTTTGTATTCATTCGATTTTGTTCTCTAGTGTTTCTGTTGTATTAGTTTTCTTGTTCCTAGTTTGTGGTTTGCGTTCTGTTGTGGTTTTTGCTTTGTGCCCTTAATTACAGTATGTATTACAGTACCTGTCTTTGTTATTTTCCTAGTGTTTGATTCTGTTTCCTAGTTTTCCTGTTCGCCTCTATCATAGTTCTATGATTTAGTTAACTAGATCCTGTTTCCTGTTTCCCTGTGCTTCATGATTGTTCTCACCTGTCCTGCGTTGTCTTTTTAATCCTGTGTATTTAAGTACCTGCTCCTGCTCTGTTCTCCAGTCAGTCATTGTATGTTGATCAGTTAAGGTTACCCTGTGTATTGTTACTGTTTGATGGTATTATGTGTTGTATCAGGTGTCGTCTCTGTGCTACTCTGCCTGGTTTCCTTTTGTATGTTTAGTTTCCCCAATAAACCCTGTTGTCTCTTGGAGCAGCAAGTGGATTGTCACCTTCTTTTTCCTGCCTGCAACATATCCCACCGCTGTAACGGATAGCTTTAATATACAGTAGCACCGACTGAGTAGTGGGCTCAAATCTCTCCCAAGTCCTGCATGCATGCAGTTTAAATCCTTGTGCTATGCTTCTTTATCATCATAGGTGTCTAAAAGGAACTCCCATCTAAACAGGACAAACATACAAAGGCTGCACTTACTGAGCTATTCCCAAATGGCTATGTCCCTCATCCCATGTTATATTGAGTTTCAGGAGGTGTGTCAATGTGTTAAAGAGAATGCTTGTTTAAGACTTTAGCCTTAAATTACCATAATTCTTCACACAACTATTGATTTTGTTTCTTCTCCGCGGGAACTTGGATTGACTGTCTTATCCAGGCTGATCAACAGTTATTTATCCCCTGGTGTACGGCTTCAAACGGTGGTCTCACAGAAAGAGGCAGCGTCATTTCAAGTTATATTATTTCAGGTTATTGTCATTTCAGTGGGCTCTTACTCTAGCACATTTAAGGCACACCCCTACTAATTTTAATGTCCATGCTGCCCTTGGTGCAATATCTGTCCAAGACAAGATGGATAATAAGGAGACACAAAAAACCCAAATCCCCCACCCCTCCCAAGCGTACCTAAAATGGGCTTTGGAAATCAAACCTAGCAGATCTCCTCATTGTCCTGAAGGAGATATTCACTTAATGGCCTGGCTGACAAATTGGCTAAGGCCGTTTGGCACATTCTTAAAGTCTGCATCTATTTCATTATATTGTGCAATGAGTATATAATTGTCAGGTTTCCAACAGCATGAATTTGCAATCTTGCCTAATTTCGCCCTCCGGGAATAGTGGCACTTGCTAATGCCCTGCAAGGACATCCGCACAGGCTACAAACAGTTCCTATACCTGACAATGGAGGTGCGTGTCTGGCCTAAGGGTGAGCAGCTGAAAATGACAGGTTCCCATGTGCCGAGCAGCATGTCCGCTTCACTGAGGGACAACTTTCAGTGCCCATTGCTTGCATTTGCATTGTCAGCAACGCTAACTAGCAGAGCAAGAACTAGTGAATGCAGCAAGAGGTTATCATGGAATAATGTGCATTATGAATGTAACAGTACTATCATTTCAACATACTTTTCATTTAACTACAGTTGACGTTACAGCTTTGTGTAGTTTCTGTTTAATTGCAATTTACATTACAATTACTTGCTTATAAAAAATAATACCAGGTTGCACTTTTGGCCTTTAGCAATGCATGCTGCTTCATAACAATGGTTTGGGGCATCACTGTCTTGTCTGAACCATCAGACATTGTGGCTGTGCTGCAGAGTTGATAATTCCTCCTTCTTGCACGATCTCATACATCTTTAACTTAGCAGATTCATATTTTTTCTGAATTCAGCCATTCAGCAGCTGCGCAGAGGCAGTTTGCAACATCAGTTCTGTTTAATGTAGCCAAACAAGATTAATCACGGACACAAATGAAGACATTATGCATTACTTTACATATTTACCATATGTACCATACATATTTCATGTCTTATTATATAGCATCATCCAGCATATTGTCAGGCATAAATAACAGGTGCATATTGTCCTTGATACATCAGTGATTCTCATTTGAGTTGCAATGTGAACGCTTTTGATTTTGTCTCTGTTTCAAGGACACATGTTCACATAGTGATATGTTGGACACGCTAGCTAATATTATGGTGTGTTTACCCACTTAAGGGATGTTAAGACTCTAGTGACAACCTATTATTTATCTTTACAAATATAAATAATGTTTAACTTATACAAGTTGACGGTTTTAGGATGGCGATGGAAGTAATGCGGCTAGGAAAGCCCCTGTGAGTGGGATTATCACACTGCGCCAGTCACTGAATGGTTTAACCCATTTCTCATGGGTGACATCACCATCGAGACAAACCAGGAAATGATTGACAGCGCATGGTAAATCCAGGCCCCCGTGGCCTTCAAAATCTCATTTCTTCTCCCACTACTGCAGAGTTTAGTGATTAGAACAAAGACACGGTTATGTGGTCTGAGGTAATTAACGTGGGCTTCCTGAAGGGCAGCAGGAAGCCCAAGGAGAAGCGTGCAAGCCAGAAGAATGGGGAGGCTCTCCACAAACACAGAGAGGTGAGCAGGTTCACACCACCAGCCCCACATGTGTCAGGGTACAGTGATACCTGCTAAGCCCACACGCACACTGTTCTTTTCCAAATGAATTTAAAAAAAAAAAAACATACAATTATAGAAAAGTTATCATAAGATCTACCTCAAAATTCAAGAAAATTCTCAAGGTCACCCTCAAATTGCGCCATTTTCACGACATTTTGTTTCTCGTGTTTTCTCTTTACCTGCCTTTATGTACTCCATCCTAAATGGCCTGTTTATGTTTTTGTGTCCTGAGGGGGGGGCGAATTACACCCCAAGAATTACATCTTAAGCCAGTGTACAGCAGCTGTAATTCTAACCCTGAAACTAAAAACTAAATGAAAAAAACATATGAAAATGATTTAGAGTTTAATAGATAATTACTAATATAATTGAAAATCAACAATTCAAAACTCACTGTTCTTGCACTGATCCCATTACAGCCCTGAACCCCGAGTATTTCTTAGCAGTGAAGTACAAGTACTAAATATTTATTTTGCACAAATATTTTTTAAAAATATTTGTTTTCGGAAAGCAAAATAAAACAAACGTCAAATAGCTGGTTTTCCTCATAACTCTGAGAGCGCTGCATACTTGTGCTCTGCCTATCTGTGCTGACATTGCAGCTTATAGCACCAGTAATTATTAGTTTTTGGAATTTAGTTTATTGGTATGAGCGTGGATAAGGAACTGAATGTTGTGTTTATAATGATTTTCTGTTCAATGATGTTTATGGTTATACATGTTTATTGTAATAAGTATGAGCACTTAAATGTAGTAAACCCAGCAATAGTTTTTTGAAGAACACGTAAATTAACTGTTTAATATTTGAAAATTGCAGTAAAAGTGCAATAAAAACAAAAGCTACATTATTACACCGATTTCCACTTTTATTTAAATGCTGTACATGTATATAGTACTTATTATTTAGTATTAACTCTTCCAGATACATCTATACCTCCATATACATATTTATATGTACATATTCATATTTACTTATATTAACTTTTCCTAAGTGTTGTCCTAAGTCCTGTTACTAAGTGTCCTATGTCTTGTTTTCATCTTTCTGTCTGCAGGAAACACCGCTGGTAGGCAACTCATTGTACTCAGTACTCGGACTTGTACAAATGACAATAAACCTTTTGAATCCTTTGAATCATTAAAATCCTAAAATGGTAGCAATCTATTTCATCATAATGCATCACTGTGTGTTTGCTAGCCCTCTTATGCAAATGTGCTTTCCTCTTCAAACCACGATCCTTCCTTCTCTCTATTACAACCCCCTGACAAACTCAGCTGACCAATACTGTTAGCAAACTGACCGGCCAGTGAATGTGACTTTCTCCTCTTTCTATATGGCTATTACAGTGTCAAGAGCAAATAGCATCCAGAGCAACATTTCAGTCGGTCATTTCATCCATTTTGCCACTGCTTCCCCCTCAAACTAACCATACATACAACACCAGGCAAAGAGACTTAATGTTTTTAACTGCAACATGGAGTGGATGGAGTTGGTACCATCATTAACTTAGCTAACAAAGAAGCAGACATATCCAGTGTGAAGGCAATTTGTGATGCTTTTCCCTTCTTTCTGCATTATTCTTTCTCTTTTGAAACCTTTCAGGGAATTTATAGCCCTGTAAGTGCCACCTGGTGGCAGCACAACAGCAGGGCGTTTGCTGTACACAAGTGAAGCTGTTTCTGTGAAGCAGAAAACTGCATAAATACAAGTGTAATATATATATATATATATTCTGAAAGGCACCATGGTAATAGTCTGCATTCATCTGGCAGAAAGCAACCCTATATAATAGGCTTCCCGCTGCCTCCATAGTGTATTATTAGATACACAACATTCTTAGTTTTAGAAAAGGACCTGAGAAGGCATATGAACTATATGACATTCTCTGAAAGGAAACATAATTAATATTAAAAATATAACAAGTCATCTATTTCATAACGATGAAACATTTGATGTATTTCATATCTTCACGTATTTATATGAATGTGTGTGTGTGTGTGTGTGTGTGTGTGTATGTGTGGGTTTGCATAGATCACATTTAAGGACCAAATTGTCCCCAAAGTGTAGTAAAATCTGAAATTTCCCTACTTTTGGAGACATCTTTTGAGGTCCCCATTTGGATAACCTCAGTTACAAAAATCTGTGAATGCAATCAAAAAAGTAAAAATGCCAAAAGTCTTGTATTTAGGTTGGTTACTTATGGTTAATGTTAGGGATGGGTAGGGATTAAGGGTGTCCTGATTGGGATTAGGGTTTTTCCCATAGAAATGAATGGACGGTCCCCATTTAGACAGGAAGACCAACTTGTGTGTGTGTGTGTTTTTGTGTGTATGTGTGTGTTTGAACTTGACTCGAGAAATATCCTTCAAAAACCTGCCTCGTTACTATACCACCATGCCCATATCAATCACCAGCCCTGTTTACCTAAACCCTGATTTTTAATTCAGAATGTTATTTTCACAATTACCACTAGTCTCATTTTGTATTCCTGAATACGCATAAGAATAATGTTCTAATGTTGGGATTGAACAGTAATTACTTGACTCCATTTTCTCTAAATGTAAGTAAATAAATGGATACTCAGTATATTTATTTACTTTTTATCCTGTATTTACAAACTGTACCCTACTCAAACTGTCAGTCATAATTTAATTTGCTGCTGTAACCAATATAACCATTTCTTATTGCTTTGTTCAGCATATGTACCTGATGATTTCATATAACGTCGACGCTCTGTGTTTAAATCGTCCACTAGAGGGAGATAAAGTCATATTAAAGGATATAATTCGCAAAGTATCCGTCTCAAAGCATAGTGGTGTTAATGATGTTGATAGTTTTGTTGTTTTATCATATTTTACGTTTTAAAGTCATTTGCATTTCTTACATAAATTTCTCGTGTTTTATTAACCGTATGGTAGCACAAAACTGACTATTTTTAATCACTTGCATAAAACAATATACAAGAAAGTACAGGTGTGCTAACAAACAAAATAAGGACTGACTAATTAGGACTGATTTCTTTTCACGTGGTGCAACCTAAACTCTCCTCAGATGTTTCATGCACGTTCACACACACGCGCGCCTACACATATATAAGACTGCATCATTTACATAAATGTCCTAATAAATGTAAGCCTTGTTGATATGTATTTAAACTTAAAATACAACTATAGCGAAACTTAAACCAAATAAAGTTTACGAATGAAACATAGTTTAACTCATATAGTCCCTACTAGAACAGGCCTATCTGAAAATATATTGGGGATGCAAACAGGATGTACAAATATGAATGCATATAATTAGCTAAATGCTCATCGTTGACAAACAATGACGAAGTTCGTTGCATAGTAATATAACAATATTACACAAATATGGACTACAAAAAAAAACAAAGGCATTATCTGTACATATTTGAGTTTTTGAAAGTAATCGGTTTTAAAAGAGCGACTGCAAAATATTTCCATTTTCCATAAGTACATAGGCCTACTGATCGCCAGTCTGTGTCTTTTAAGTTGTGTAATTGTACTAGATAATAATCTTTTAGTAATTTCGTAGAGTATTAGGCTATATCCAAATATATTTCATGACCACTTTATGGATTTATAAAAACCATAGTAGTATCACCCATTTTTGGGTCATTACAGTACCCTAATTATATCGCCACGGATGCAAAATCTTTAGGTCGTTACTTACGTCTGTTTCTTCCAATCGTCCGATGTTCATAATCGAAAAATCAAGCTCTTCTTCCGTAAAAGCCAATCCAAAAAGGTGACATTTTTGGCAGGTAAAAGAAGTTCACACTATTGTCACTAGAGGGAGATTGTCATTCCCTTTTCCAGCGTTTTTTCCTTGTAAGTGGTATCTTTTTATACCTCATGAGACTGTGACGTGGATACAAAATACTCCATTTAAGTTTCTGTTAAACCCTTGGGAGGAGACTGGAGGAAGTTGAACTGCACACCTGTTGAACGATCGGCGTTTATTAATGTAACTAACAGCGACAGAAATATAAAAGTCATACAACCAAAAATTTCCTCATGTGATAATACAACAGAATGCAAGATAATGTGAAACAACAGCCATTCATTTCATTTAATCGAATACACGTTATTCCGTCCATTTTCCTCGTTTGAATATTTTTAATAAGTGAGCTGTGTACACATGTTTTTATTAGATTGCATGTTATATATTGCCAATAATAAGGGCGGTATTTATTTGATGTCACCCAGCTTTGGAAAAAGTGTCCTTTCTAAATTACGGAAATCGTCGCTTTCCGGGGAACTGTTGGCAGTGGTTCTTCTGCAGTAGTTCAAAAGAGAAGGAAAGCATTCTGTGGGTTAGGTTAATGTACCTGCATCCCGTTCGCCAGCGCACACAGGCACGCAGGCGTAGACTCCTCCATTCCCCGTGCGGATTAAAACGCGAATTCATAGTGTCGAGGCTATAGATACAGACCGGCAAGGCGTACCGCTGAAATATCCCAAAGTGCACACGCCAACTCTCATGTATACTTCTCAAACAAAGCCCTAAATTAGCCCAGCTATTTTTGACCAGAACTACCGCAAGAACTTCTAAAATGTTTCACTATTCGACTGCATGGCGTTAACAGCCCCAAAGTTTATATTATGTAATAGATTTACTACGTTAAATAAAAGGCTTGACCTGTGTTTTATGTTTTTTTCAATGCTTTCTATGTTTTCCCGCAAAGCCTCTCTGAATCAAGCATGTATACTTTCATCCATGATTGCTATGTATAGTAATTTCAGAACTGTAATTGCAGTGACGACAGTTATGATCGAGGTTACCCCTGGACGTAGTATACGAAGCTATCTATGCTACAGAATGTGCATTAATTTATATGTGTGTATGATTTATTCTGTTTCAGTTTAAAATTAGCAAGAAACTGTGATCTTAGTATGGCAATGTGTGGATGAAGCGTTTAAGCGTAACCTAAGTCTAACATTATGTCATGAAATGTGTCGAAATTCAAGTTGAAAATGTCGAACTTTGGAGAAGGAAAGGTAGTCAGTTTATTTTTATTAAAATTCTGGCACCAGAAACTATAGAAAATATGGATTTTTTTTAGAAGATATTTTTAAATTGCTATTATCCACCTATATCCTCCAGACCACTTGTCCTAAGTCAGAATCGCACTAATACTATATTTATCATTTTTAATAAAGATACTCTCTCTTTAAGAATACCGTCCATAAAACAATGGTTTTTTTTTCAAAAAAAGAAAAAAAAGAAAGAACGAACAGCCATACATGATGTAAATTTCAAAACCACAGTCTGCTTCTCAGGGTTTTTATTCTCTATTTGCAGAATTCCTTCCTGTCTAAACGTGTACTTTGTGTCTACTAATTATCCTGTCCACCATACTGATACTAGCCAAGGTCACAAGGTCGCATGTCATGATCTCCACCACACCCTTCACAAATTCTGGTAGCATCTGTCTTAACCCAATCTGCTTATATAAAGAGGAACCTGGTCACGTGGTATTCTTCATTCTAACATTGACTTACTTTTGTTGTTAGGCTCAAATCTCCGAATAATATACAGATATGTTTTTGTACAGAAGGGATCAAAAGAAAACATTTTCATATAGGCTATAGAACGACAATGCTTTGTAGAAAAGCAATGGATGTATTGAACTATTTATCACCTTGTATATTTCACTTTTGTTAGAAGCCTATTTGGATTTAACGTTAATATTATTTTCTAGTAATTAAATTAGGGGTGGGGCGGTGGCGCCTCACACCTCTGAGACTCGGGTTCGAGGCTCCATGTGTCTGGAGTTCACATGCTCGCCCCATGTCGTCGTGGGATTTCCTCCGGTGTTCCTCCATCCTGGGTTGTTCCCCGCCTTGCGCCCGTAGCTTCCGGGATAGGCTCCGTACCCCCGCGATCGTGAATAGGACAAGCGATTCCGGAAAATGGATGGATAATTAAATATCCCATTAACAATAACAATAACAATAATAGTGGTTTATTTCCCCTTTACCTTTCTTTTGGCGCTATTCCAAATTTATTATAAAAGCCACTCATTACTCATAAAATTATACATCCTCGGTGTTACCACATGTGTTGCCAAACAGTAAGGATCATGGATCTGGCTGCATCTTAATGAGTGTCTTATCATTTATTCTTCATCTAGAATTTAGATTATTTGTGAAGAGCTAATCATTGCCACCTAGTGGCTATCCATATGAAGACACTTTGCAGCACTGAATATGTTTAGTGAGCTTTTAATTATACTTTGTACAATGATTATTGAACCCCTCACATGATTTTTTTTAAATGATCACATTATGCTTGTCTATGTCCTCTAAATATAGTGTTGGAAAAACAGACAGGCAGGCAGACACAGACAGACAGATTAGATAGATAGATAGATAGATGAGATAGATAGATAGATAGGTAGATAGATAGATAGATAGATAGATAGATAGATAGATAGATAGATAGATAGATAGATAGATAGATAGATAGATAGATAGAAATGCTGGTATAAATCAGTTTACACCAACCTCTCTTTGACAGTACAGTTTTATGAAAGGCATGGATTCCAGAGAATGTATCATGTCAGACATATGTAGTGTTAGGTGGGGAGACGTGTGTAGGATTGGCCTTCCTCTTCTAGATGAATGCCTTAGAGAGTTTTGCTGTTGTGTCATACATTCCAAGCTGTAGGTCCAAATTCTATGCCCGTTCTTCTTGTTCATGATGTTGCAGACTCAGGTCCAGATGCCATCCTACCTCCTCTGACCTGCTCTAATTGTGTTTTTGCTTTATGTCAAGTTTTATTTGTTTTTCCTGCACAGCACACTTTTTTGTGTAAAAAAAAAAAGTGTTTCACTATACAGATTCACAGTGTACGATTGTGTGTGTGACAAATAAAACTTGACACCTCTATAGTGCCCATCCATTGTGTACAGCTGCTTTGTGCCCTATTTTGCCTGAGATGGGCTCCCTGAAACCCAGTATAAAATAAGCAGGATAAGATTTATTTAGTGTACAAAATAATATCTATAAAAGCCAGAAGTACTTTGATTTGTTTTGATGACATTTACCAAAGCAGTTATGTCCAAATTTGTGTCACATTCAATATGCTTTACTCCATCAACACAGTTACCTATTTCTACAGTAAGGGGAAAAAAAGAATCACACAAAGGCACTTGGATTATGTTTCAGCTTTCCAAAATAACATCATTTCATGCTACTATTGTATAGCCACAAACTGATACTTCTAAATTACACTCCTCTCATTTATAACCTATTATAAATATATAATGGAAAGCGGCAAGTAACAATAGGTAACATTTTAATAATACCTACAGTATCTGTGACCAAATGGGTGCTGGTGCAGTGAACTGCAATCCAATATAAATTTCTCACTTTGTCATGTATTAATAAGTAGCATCCTAAACCGTGAGAGTTAATATATTATTATTACTGTAAGTGTAAAGGAGTGTGTTTTTTCTTTGTTTGACTAAACAACAGTGGCCAGTAATAAACATGGATGTAAGCTCATTCTGCTCAACTCTTGATTGATAATGTTGTTTTTTTTTACTCTAATCTGTTGCTTGAATTTTACATCACATAGTTCTAGTGGACATACTGATAACTGATAATTAATATTTAAAAAAAACAAAACATTCTGATATGTTTTATTTGCTGAACATTCAATATACTGAATTTGAGAAATGAATTATCTCCAGCCCCATAGATTAAGTTTAGATAAAGGGGATTTATAAACATTAGTCATTGTGGTACTTATGCCAATTGCAGAACGTTGGAGTTCCACAGTCACTCACAGGGTGGCACTGGTGCCTCACACGCCCAGCACTGGGAAGGTGAACCCCACCTTTGCTCTATGTTTGCAGAGACTGCACATGTTGTGGGGGTTTTTTTCTGGGTATTCTAGCATCCTACTGCAGTCCAGCATCCTAAACTGTCCACATCGTGAGCTTGTGTGTTAATGTGTGCAATATCTGCAAGACACTCAGGGTGTTTCCATGTCCTATACTGCCTAGAATAGGCTTCAGGCTCCCTCATCGCCTGGTACTAAACAGGTTAATTCATTAGTAATTTATTTTACTTAAAGATTGGTTAAGTCTATAACAACATATATGTTCATACAATTGTTGCAGTAAGAAATGCAGCACAGTTGACTCACTGAACTAAAGTTTATTCAAAAACGTATGGGGTTTGATTTGTTTGTGTAATGATAAAAACGTTGTCACTCCGAAATAGTAGTATGTACTACTATCGCCAGGTGGTGGCAGTGTTTCCCGTGTTTGGAATGTGTCTCGGTTTATTCATATGAGTGATTTCAGATCTTTAGCCTAAAAACGGATATTCTAAAACTGACTATGTGGTTAAAACACATAAAATGCCCATGTGGCTGATTAACGGTTCCAACAGAGCATTGCCTATTTAAATCATCTGTGTGTGCTCCAGTGCTTCAATGAATTACAAAGGATTAGCATGTTAAAATAAGCCTTCGTGAATATATGTGATTAAATGCGTGGATGTGTATTAATGGAAAATGTGCCTCTTCTCCCAGAGAAAAAGACAGGCCGGATTGTAGTTTAGGACCCAGCGATTCAAATGGGGCGGTGGGCGGTGGCTTCTTGTGATTGACAGGAAACCAGAGCGCAGGCTACGACGATCGAGTATACTACAGCCATAACGCCGAGTGTCACTGTGATCACCGGGGGGGGAAATAACAATAAGTAAAAAAAAAATACTGCATGAAACTGTCTGATCAGTTCTGCGTCTACAAGCGCCCGGTAAAAGGAGCAAACGATGCGTCTCCATCCCTGATTGTCGCTTTACCGTCGTTCCCGCAGAGCCGATAATGCTTAAGATGAGGCTGCCCATGAGAACGGCGGAGGAAGGAGGCGACGAGACGGCCGAAGACGAGCAGGACCACGCCAACCCCGGTCTTCATAGCCCCGGCTCTGTGGATCAGACGGCTACCGGCGTAACAGAGGACTCCCCTAGGCAGCTGGGGTGCTCCCTGTTGAATAAGGAGGCTGTGTTCGAGTGGTTCGGCTTGCACCTGAATCCGGCCAAGCGAATCGAGTTCATGTGCGGGCTGCTCCATATGTGCCAGCCGCTGGAGCTGCGCTTCCTCGGCTCCTGTCTGGAGGACTTGGCGAGAAAGGACTTCCACGTCCTGCGAGACTTCGAAATGAAGGCGAACAGTCCGAGCGAGCTGGGCCTGCTGACGGACGTCGCTGACCCGGTGGTCAGGTCCAGGCTGCTCGTCTGCCTGTCCCTCCTGGGCTCCGAGAACCGGGAATGTGCTGGAATACTGTTTCGCATCCTGAGCCATGCGGACCCTGCCTTGTGCTTTAGAAACCACGGCTTCCCCGCGTCTTCCTACCGGGACCCGCGGCACCCCCGGCTCCATCCTTCCTGTGGGGATGCAGACGAGCCGGGGAAGTCGGAGAGGTTATCGGGGCCTCTGTCAGAGGCGGGGGCTGGGCTGCTGGAGCAGTTCGCGCTGCTCTTCACCATGGCCTCCCTGCACCCGGCGTTCCCTTTTCACCAGAGGGAGACCGTCCGGGTCCAACTGGAAAAAGTGGAGCTGGCGATAAGAGAAGAGGAGCAACTACGACGACGCGGCGCCGACAGCCCGGTAACCGACCGACCCGTGCGAGTCGCTGGTGGCTGACTAGCGGTTCTTGTTTAACTGCCCCCATTTGACACGTGAACGTTGAGATGGTGGAAGAAATAAATTCTGGTGTCGTTTGAAAACGACTCGTATGTAACAGCGTTTTGCTGGTTTCTGTGGTTCGGGTTACGCGGTTGACGTCAGCCGGCGAGTTCGCGAGCCGGTTAGTAAAAACCTCCGAGTCCGTGAGCCGCTCGTGGTTGATCCGTTAGCCGGCCAGCTATCCTCCGTGTCCGCTGTCCAGAACCGGCTCCGTCTGGTCCTCTCTGTACACATACGGTACGAAACGCTCCCAATAAGAAGACAAATGGTATAGATTTAAATTTCTGGGAAAAACTCCTTTCGGCTAAATGTTCTGAGTAGTTAGCCAGCTTGCTAATTTCAAGGCGGACGACGGTCAAGCTAGATATTTTAACTAGCTAGTTAGCTTAGTCTTTAGACATAATGGTCAGATCGCCATCTAGGTCATTTCCAGCTAATATAGGTATTTTCCGATAAGTGGTTTGTAGATAAGACTTCGACTGATCTGTTAGCTGCCGTCGTCTCAACCCGAATGGGGTGAAATGTGTCGATAACTACCGCCCCCGGTTATAAAAGTGTGCAGTCGAATAGTTTCTCGCTTATGCTAATATAGGCATTTCGTCTTAGGCCTTTTTGTACCTTGGTTGGGTAATTTGCTAAGGGATGTAACGGCACAGCGCCTGGGTACTGGTTAGCGGAGGAGGGGAAGGGGAGCCCCCTAGGAGGAGTGCCCGGCGGGGTCAGAAATGGGTATCCCCCAGCCCCCTCGGCCAAGTGAGTCAGACAGCGGGCTGCCGCTGCTGGCTGTAACGCCAGCGTCATGGTTAAGCCCTTATCAGCGTCAGCCCAATTGGTTCGGGCGGAACGGAGCTGTGAAGCGGAGAAGGCCATCTAGCGCATGTCCATCCTGACTTTACGGAATCACAATCATGATTCATGGCCTGTTGAAATCTGGAAAATAATTTTCCTGCCTTTTATTTATGCCTTTGTCAGCGTTTCTGAAATTGAAATGTACATGCTTAAAGCAGTGGTAGCCCTTCTGGAGATTACATTTTTTGTCGCTTTTTAGTGACAGTAATGACTGATTTGGTTTTGCAGCATATATTACATGATTTTCATTAGCTTCCAACATAATTTACACAGACACACACATCTCACCAACTGCTGTAAATTTGGAAGTACTACATTTTATAAGATTTTCCTGGTCAAACAAATAATGTAATTAGTGGAAACACCAGTTATATAGATGATGTTTTCACAAGTCGCACAGTGGGTCATTTTATGGTGTTCGGACATGATTTTGTGTGTATGTGTGTGTATGTAAACAAACTCTGCTGAAGGGAAATGTTTTGAGAGCCAGAGTAGCAGTGCGTAAAAATCTGACGCACTCTATGGAATTCTTGCACATCAGATGCTCTATTCCCTGGCTCGTGTTTGGTTTGGCTGTGGGTTGAGGGGAACACTGGCGTTCGTTGACCTTCATGGTCTTGTTTGGAGCACATCTCTCACTGCTTGCTGAAGGGAAGGCATTTCTGCAAAATCTAAAGTATGTACAAGACATATGTGATGGATATATGGATATCCAATTTATGGTATACCATCATTTATTAGTTGCTTTCTAAAATAAATATTGGTTTCCATCTGGCATGTTCTTTAATTGACAGACCTTTTTCAGACCTCATCAGCAGAAACATCTATCCATAAAAATATTTAAAAACTTTTTGTATTTTTCCTTGGTCTTCTCACTTGATAATGTCCTGGTTTTCTTATTGACACATGCACATGCTATTCTGTTAGTTAAAATCTAATAACTAGTATAAAGTATGCATAATAATATTTTGTTACTCATTTTGTTATTGAAAGCATGGCAGAGTAGTTTAATCACAGGCAGTTTCTTTAGTTGTACAACTGCTAAATAAACTTGGTCTATTCAGTGGGAAATCCTCATTTTAAATCTGATTGCCAACAGATTTGCTTTGGCATGAGAATTAAATGCACTCTGAAATATTAACGAAAGAGCAGACTAGCAGTGTTTTTTCATTTATTTTCTGTGTTTCTCAAGGCATGACCTTCCATCACCTTTTCTAGTTTAACTACAATCTCCATACCTTCTCTGAGCATGTCAAAAAAGTGGAACAAGGATGATGTTCCTGCTTTTACCTGTTTTCAATGACTATGAACATGGCACATGTGTGTTGTCAGACAAGCAGTCCTTTCTTCTAAGTGGAACTAATCCCTTCGTTGCTGTATCATCTAATCTTCTCAAGCTAAAGTCACAGTCAGTTCACTGTGTAGATGTTTGCATTGGATACACCCCCCCTCTGTGAATCGACTGTGGAGAAGGCTTTTCCATCCATTGACTGTAAATCTGTGCTATAGGGCTTTGGAGACAGGAATACGTTTCATTTAGTACAAACTGACGTATATATGATAATTACACAGAGTGGGGAGTATGTATAAACATCTGTGGAAGCTATTCTGTTTGGAAGAACCGTTCTGGAAAGCCTTGCTTATGTAGTTGAATTGCTGTTCACCCCTCAAATCTGTGTATTGGTATTGATAGAAATGTATAAATGGTAATTTAAGCAATTTTTTTTTATTGCATTGGCAGTTGTGGGACACCAGGGCTTTAGATAACAGGTGTACCATCTGTCCAGACGCTGGCTTTTTGGTACTATGCAGACGTTTACTTACGCCCCCAATTTGATCAGCAGATTAATAGTACTTCTACAATATTAATGAGTGGCATATTGTGACACCCAAAAGTTAGCAATCTGTATAAATAGAGCATATCCTTATGTTTAATAAACGTGTCTGAATTTTGGTTGTCACAATATGCCTCATTTTAGGCATACTATTAATCTGCTTATCAGATTGGGGGCATAAGTAAACATCTGTATTTTACCAAAAGTCCGGCGTCCGGATAGATTGGTATGCCCGTTATCTAAAGCTCTTGGAGACAGAGGCCAATCCCAGTCAGATGAATATGAATTGCTCATGTGTTAGAAAAACATTGCCCAATAGCAGAATATGCATAATTGGTAGAGATTTGTTTGCATCTTTCTTCACTTATTTGTACTAGTGCAGTAAAGAATCTGGATGCAACTGATATTTCTTAGCTTATGTATTTGTTATGAAAACAAGTTATATTTTACACCAAAGTTAGGAATCAGCAAAACATGGATAAAATCCACCAATTATGAAAGCTTGGGGTATTTTCTGTACTGGAGCTGCAAATTGCATAGTTACTACTATCATTCATATATTAGTCCATAAAGTTTCTGTAATGTAAGATTTTGTATTGAACAGACATTACAATATCTGATCTTCATTAGCGTTCAACTGTAATGCTAGCAATACACCTAAACATAATTTTCCAGCTGAAATCTGTCAAGGAAGTAAGTACATTCAACTGAATGAGAATTTGAAAGGTTTAGTAAGGTAACACACATGAAGACACACTTTTTAGCAGTTAAAACGGTTTGGTATGTTAGTGTACCTATATTTTCATGAAAATGTACTTGATCCCCTCTGACAGACATTGCTTCATGTGAATTTATTCCAAATGTGTTAATATCAGGGTTACACCAATATGGATCGTCTTGATTGATGTTAATAGCAGGAGTTTCTTTACCAGTCTTGTTTGTGACTAATTAAGACCTGCCCAATTGTTTTAGTAGTACGTAGTTAGAAAGTGGTGTAGCAACCATATCTCAGATAGACAGCCCAAGCCTTTAACCGACATCTCTCAAAGAATTGTCTTTGTATAAATATTTGCATTTTGAATAGAGAGAAAACATTTCTTTGCAAATCTTGCAGATCTAGGTTGTGACATCTACAGTGACCAGTAGATGACAGAGCTTCTGCAGGCCAACCAATCACTGTTCATAAACTTTCTCCCTGAATTCAAATATGCTTAATTCTTGCATGGCCTTTATGTAGGTCACTAGACTCTAGTCTTTTCTGATAGATGTTCTTAAAGGTACTGGTTTAATTACATTTCTAGCATTTTGAGTAAAATTATGGACCACTTAGTTTCCAGAAAATATTTGTAATACTGCTTTATTGTCTTTTTCTGTGCTGTTTACTGCACACGTGTTCAAGTGCAAACATCTCAGGATTCCTGCCAGGTATCTTTTAGGGTGTTTGATTAGAGTCACCCCTTGATTACTTCTGGGTCATTCCATGTCATTCATCGCACTTTCGGACTTCATCGTCACGGATTTTAATGAAACTTGACATGCTGATTTGGTCACATGAGTAACTGAAATTGGGCATGTCTTGGATGAATATTGAGGGAGATGTAAGCGAACAAAGTTTTAACTTTTTTGGGGCGTGACTATGACTTTGACTGGCTATATCTACCTTAATATAAACTGCACAGAAATGGTAGTCATATTGTTTTAAAGCTATTGTCCAGCTCTATAGATTGAATAAATAATATGCCATTCCCATATGAATAATTACTATGTAATAACTGATTAAATTATTAAATTTAATAATTTGGTCTTTGGGTTTTGAGTGGTTGCTGAGATACCATTACTTATGTGAAATGTGTATCAAAACCACAGTTCCTTTCAATGCTGTTAGCAGTTAGTGATCAATGCATGGTACAGGGTTATTATTTTTCATGACAACTACAACTATTGCCAGAACTAGCGGTGGAAATATAATTTAAATTAAAAAGGTTTAATTGTTTTAATATAGGTTTTTTTTGTTATTGAATTTTTAATATTTAAATCAGTTATTACACAGTAATTATTCATATGGGGACTAGGGCATATTATTTATTCAATCTATAGAGCTGGACAATAGTTTTAAAACAATATGAGGACCATTTCTGTGCATCTTATATTAAGGTAAATATAGCCAGTCAAAGTCATAGTGCCCCCCCCCCCCCAAGAAAGTTAAAAGTTTGTCCAATTAAATCTCCCTCAATATTGATCCAAGACACGCCCCAATATCAGTTTCATGAGTTACTCATGTGACCAAATCAGCATGGCAAGTTTTGTTAAAATCCGTTTTGATGAGATCCGAAAGTGTGATGATCTGACATGGAATGACCCTTCTTTGAGCTTCCTAGCAGAGAAGTCTTAATAGCAGGAAAATGTCTGTTCATTTGTCTCCCTCCCTACCATTGGTCAGAAGTCAAATTCCAAGCTCCACAATTTGAAACGTGTTTTAGGTTTTTTGGTATCTGTCAAAAATGCAATTCTACAAGATTTGTGCCTGGTTGCTTCTAACTGAGGGTGAATGTAATATGTACTCAACACGTTCATGAGAGCAACCTGTCACAGAGTGGTCTGTCTAATTACTATTTCAGCTCTTATAAAGACCACAATAGAACCAAATCCGCAAAACCTCACCACCACTTTCCTGCCAGCCTCATGAAGAATTACGTGCCATATTCAAGGCAGCTCTTGGCCAGTGTATTGCTGTTTTGACAACTGGCAAATAAGCCGATTATAGGAGGACTAGGGTCTGTGTAAACCATGCAACAAACTCTACAGTACCAGGAGCTGAGCTTCTCCAGTGTACTAAAAATCTCTTTTGAGTTTATGGAAATACATTTTGTGTGTCTTCCTGCTTACAGCACATGAGCAAAACATATTGTATCATTTTTAATCTTTTGTTTAGGGTGGGAGGAAAAATATCAGATTCTAAAGAACCTCACCTTCGCCACCAAATTGGTTGTTTTTTTATGAAGTGCTTATTGTCTTTGTGAGAACACCATTGATTTTTGTTTTGGTTTCAAATGCTCTTGGCTCTCCTGATAGTGGGTTATGCCGTACTCTGGTCTTGGTCTTGCTGTCTTGCTTTTTGACTTAGACTTCAGGTTAAAAGTGTAAGTCACATCATTACCCATGGAGGAAAAACACTAACTGAGGATAAACTCCAACAAATATGTGACAGAATGTTATGACAATTTTATCCTCTATATTTTGTCATCTGTATTGCACCCCCCCCCCCAAAAAAAAAATAAACTGGAACCTGAGTTAGCAATTCCTTTAAAGAGATGCCAGTGTGAGTAACATTTTAAGTCCTGCTGAGTAAATGAGGTAGGAGTAAATAGGACCAGACTAGCATCCCTTCACCCAGCTAACGGTGACTTGGCTTACTTGCCATACGGTAAGGTTTGGGTCATCTAAATTATTTGACTGGAAGATTTTCAACCCTGGAATTGTTATGATGATGCCCAAAAAATAATGTAATCCCAATTCACTGGGGAGAAGTTAATGTTTTATGACCATGGAAAAGTTGTTCCCTTAAAATGCCAGGTTCATGTGTTATGGCCTTGCTCATATTACACATGCAAAATAGTTTAGTGTCTGTTTTCCATCACTTTAAAATGTGTGACATTTTTCCATTAAGAGTACAGAAGTAAAATGGATTTTCAGAACTTTATTGTGTTTTGTGCTCCAGGTAACTTTGCTACAATGATCAATATATGAAACATAGTTTCAGACAGATTTTGGTGTTTATTGACTCTTTATTTTTATAGTGTGATGTTGCCATGTTCTTTTGCAAGAAATCATTCTGATGTTTGTCAGAGGCATTGTGTGCTGATGGCTTTTCAGCTCACACTGTGATGACTGCTCCAGGTGTCTTTGGCGTGAAGGTTTACCACTCAGCACAGACTGGGCACCTTCTTTCCATGAACTGCATGGAGACCATCCATCCTCCTGGCTTGGAGAGTTTTCTCCACAGTGGCACCTCCTTTCCTGGTGGTTGTACTCCAGCTGCGGAAGTTAAAATTCGTGGCTCTCTTTAAGACTTGACTGTTCATTGTTAATGTCATTTATTAATTTGTTTGTAAAATCGGTATTTCATTTAGGTCCATTATTTGCTTTGGGTACAAAATGCATGCTTATGCAAAAAGCTATCTAAAAATGTATTTAAGCAAGCAGTTTTGTATGCAGATTGCTTAGGGACTGTTTAGTTTTATTTTATTTGCATAACTCACTTCAGAAGCTCAACTATCATTAAGCTTCTCAGATTATTTTTAAGTGATTTATATTATCATGCCTCACACTGGGAAAACCCTCCTTATCAATGTAACCCCTTACCAAACAGATTTTAGATGTGCACCTACATCAAAATATGAAATCACCCAAATTCGGTGGATGTGTATTGTTACTGACAAAGCTAGCTTTTTAAGTGTGTAATATTGCTGTGAAGGTATCTGTGTTTAAGTTGTTCTCAAACCAGGAGGATTTTGCCTGGAAGAGGTTGGAAGTGTAAAAAGTTATGTTTATGGAAACATCTATAGATATGTCATGGTTTTAATCAGAGTGTGTTTATAAAGATCTTTGAGTGTTTTTGTTGCATGATGGTTAGCAGTTTCAGGAAGGGCTGGATGATAAATCGATAAAATATTGTATTGTGATTATGAACTTTAACATCGTGATTGATTTCAGTTTTGTGAGTATCATGGTATAGCCAAAACACTTATTTTCTTACATAATTATGTAAAACATAACTATGCACAATTTTTTATACAAATTCCATCAAGGTATGATGTTGTTGGTGTAATTTATCATTGTACGTGTAACATGGTCCATAACTATTTGTGAATCAATTTGATCATCATAATCAGCAAAACTCAAAAGTAGCAGTCATATTTGACTTAATGGCAAAGGTTCCACGTACAAATTTTTAGTGCATATCGCCCAGCCCTACTTTCATGTGGCTGACTTCTTTGGGATTTTTCTTTCTGTTAAATCAACAATAAACCATTATTTTCCTTAATTCAGATTTAGAATATGTTTTCTAGTCTAACCTAGCTTCTGATTTTTTAAACTATGTTTATAAATCCAGTGTTTTTAATTCACGCTTTTCTCTCCATTTTCTTCTGTCTTTGGTTCTTTTCCCTGTTTGCTGTAGAACAAAATTCCACAAACAGGTGACTTCTCCCCCAGCACTGACACCAGCCCAAATAACAGAGCACAATGTCGCCACTCGACCCAGTCTGCAGCCAAGAAGTCTCAGAGGGAAGGTAAGACTCGGACAGTCACTCTAACCAAACTGAAGAGCATAGCTAGTGAAGCCCTTCTATTCTCATATCTCAGTGGGAGAAAGTTTCAGTAAATAATACTTCTGCAATAAAAAGGCAATGGTATGATTTTTATGTGGCACCTAAATGTAAATTATGGGATTGTGTTAAAGAGTACAGAGTTGTCACTATACTTTGTGCTCAAATCCAGCTCTTCTGCTTTTGTGGCTTTTCAGCTGTATATATCGAAAAGATCTTGCTGAAGGGAATCTCGTGGAGCAGGACAGACAAGGAGTACAGTTTTGAGGTATGTGGCTTTTTCAGAGCTGCACAGTGTCATCCAGTGCGAGTCGCAGGCATTAAATAGGATACCACGGCATGCTGGCCACGGCGACCATGTCGTTGCCGTCGGCTTCTTTCCTGCTGTGGAAGCTGAAATGTAAACATTCTGGAATGAGACCCTTTGGCTTTTTCCGTAAGAGGTCATCCTGCCTCAGGAAAAGGGAAGAATGATCTAAATAAGACCCCCCCCCCCCCCAACCTAAGAATCCTCACCGCCACCACCCAGCATGTTTTGATAATGCTGTATTGCTTTTGGGGTGTGTGTGTGTGTGTGTGGGGGGGGGGGGGCGGGTTTACCTATCCTTATGGGGACACAATGTCCCCATAATGTGATAAATATCCGTTTTTTTTTCCCTTATGGGGACCGGTTTCCTGGTTCCCATAAAGGAAAACTCTTTTTTTATAAAAATCGGTGACTGCTATGAAAAAACTAAAAATGCAAAAACTCTTGTATTTTGTTGGTTGGTTATGGTTAGGGTAGGGTAGGGGTTAAGGTTGTCATAGTTAGCGTTAGCATTTTTCCCATTGAAATGAATGAGCGGTCCCCATAAGGATATGTTTACCCTACATGTGTGTAGGTGTGTGTGTGGGGGGGTGTGTGTGATGTCTTCCCCTATCCGGCAGGGTTTGGTGTTGGGTGAATAAGAATGAGTCATGAGACGGTGCTCTTACTCCATATGGGCCAGGGTGTTATTAGGGAAGAGTTGACAGGCCATGGTCCACAGACCCCAAGCTCTTAAAAACAACACTCCACCAAAGACAGTGGTGTGCAGGGTGCTGTAATGACCTCTGCTTTTCTTGGGATGGGGTTCGTTCCCCCTCCCTCTTTTCTCTACCATTTCTCCTTCAGCCAGCTTGGAATGTACTATTATTTTTTTGCACAATATTTACTTTAATGGTAATACTAGCCAGTAACTAATTCCATCAGTAAAAAATAAACTGTGAGATAATACTTTAAAATTTGTTGCCTGCAGCTGATGTAGTAAGTTTATTCCTCACTTTTTGACATAAGGACTGACGTAGTTAAAGATATAATTCAGAAATCTTTTGGAGAACTTACTTGGATAAAAAACGGTTCTCTAGTAATGGTACTTAATGATGTCAGTTGTGGATCATGACCAGAAAGCTGAAAAACACATTTCCCCCGCCTGTTCTGAGCATAGCATGTGAGGTGTTAATCCATGTGGGGTGCCGACAGGAGGCTATTAAATAGTCAGACTTCCCTCAAGGTAACAGACTAATTCCGATGATCTCAGATGCCACTAAAATAAATAAAATCAGCTGTGTATTTTTTTTAAATTTTCATTTTGGTTGCTATTGGTGACAGCCCATCTTATTTTGATATATTTTTATATGGGTGAATAATAGCTATGATCCATAGTAGTTAATATTCTCATAATTGGCTTTAATTATTGAGTGTGTGGCAGCAGCAGGGAACTGACAGGAGTTATGTCCACCAATAAGAACGCAGAGTGTACACAGGCTGAGCCCAGTGTGCCAATCAGGAAATAATGTACCCTACTGTTTCCCATAAATTATGAAATCTTTCATATATATATCAAGCTGAAGCTGAGGAAAGTTGATGAAAGACTACTGTTAATTGTTTCTGGATTGTGTCTTTGTGGTGGTTCCATTTTAAATCTTTAATGTTGGATTTTACATTTATTTCTTATTGGCTAAGAGGTCTCAAAGTTGTTGAACTGTGGGCTAGTGTTGCTATCTGGCTTGTAATTGCATGTGATGCTACATAAAACTTTTTCCTTTCCATTTTGTAACCATAGTAGTAGCTCAGGGCCAGATAACTTTGTCAGACATTCTTATCTTAGCTAGAAACTTAAACGCTCGTTACATAACAACTGCCAACTGACACCAGCATCATAATATTGCTAATTAACCTGGTCAGAGAATTTACTTAGATGTGTTACCTGTCACTTTAGCAGCCAGAAATGCGCAGATATAAAATGGTTTCGAAACTTGACTCTCCAACTAGCACTGCCAAGGGGGATTGTGGCAAAATCCATTTGATTGGTGCCCATTCATCCTTGGTACACGTAGTTTTTGCATAACCAGCCAGGGAAAACAGACTGGATTCAGCAGAGACAAGCCATGTGTATGGGTGGATTATCCCGTTTGTTGTTCGCGGCTTTCAAATGGACCAGTCGGCTCACCTGTGCCCCACTTCATCCAGCTTTTAACAAAATCTGAGCCTCCCTCCCTTGCGCTTTTTGGTCCCTCCGAGCGCTACCAGAGAGCACCGGTTACCCAAAGTCGGACTAGCTGCATTTCCGATCAGCAATGCGACTGGCCATGCAGGGCAGCAGCTAGAAATGCAGCCTTGCTCCGAATCTGTCATATGTAGGTTGGCACCGAAAGACCTGCTTACGCAGTGCATACCCCATGGTGTGGGAGAGTGCTATTCAGCTGGGGATTCCCTTGTCCCTGTCTTGGGCCCCTGTGCCAGAACATTCTCCATGCAAGGTCATGGACCAGTGCACACTTTCAGTCTTTATTCTTGCCAGTCAGTGGCGCTTATGGGAAAAGTCCGTTTTCATTTGCCCTAATTAAGTTATGATGTATAATTTTGCATGGTATAACAATCTGCACAATTTATATGTTTTTAAGATTGGTATTATCTTACTAGAATGATCCCAGTGTGTCAGACACTACCAAATACAGTGGAAACTGCTTATACTGATCACAATTATAGCGATCAGCTGCTTATATGGATAAAAAAGCTTGGGACAGAATCATTCCTGTACAAATAATGTTTAAATAATTCACTTAAAGTAATGAAATAGTCTACTTCCAGTGTTCATTTTGGGTCTCTTTAAAGATATGGAACTAATTAAAACTACGTTCACTTTGATAAGCCTAATTTGCCTTGCAGTAACCTGTCTGCTTCTGGCTAGCTACCTGAGGCTAATGCTATGTGCACAGAAAACATGACGGGGAAAAAGTCATTTTCTCTCAATGACAAATATAGATTCATCAAAGCTTTTGATAAACCGGCAAAATGAGCCACCGAGATGCAGCGAAAGTACAATAAGCGTTTTGAGACAATGTGAAAATGCACTATTATAGTGTATTCGAATTGTACACAATTCAGTAATTTGTACAGTACTGTAATTTGGAAAGTGTATGAAACAGCTGTACTGTATTTTGAAATCATCAATAAAATTTAGTAATAGTGACGCTGTCCTTTTTATTACCTTATATTTATATAATAAATATACAAATAGAAAGTACATGGTAATCTGCCTGAGAAAAAAATCAATTTTAATGATCATCCGCTTATAGTGATCAAATTCACCCAGACATGATCACTATAAGTGGTTTCCACTGTACCAGTCGAAATAAATTGCCAGATTATTGGTCTGCCGTCCGTTTATGTACATTGTTTACATTGCGTGCCCAACTCGTGATTAACTCATCGCATTACAGCTGCAGCCCCCTCCCCCCTGCTTTGGGGTGACCACACAGCTTCGGGCATATCGTTTTGGCATGGTGCTTGTGTGTGGGAAGCCACCCGCGAGTCACTTTCCGCCCATCGGCAGCCGTCAGGAACTTGGTTCTCGTCTTTCCCAAGGTAATGCTGTTGTCATGGGAACCGATACGGAACGGGCTCCGTGGGGAGCCAAAAAGGTGCCGTAACCCCGTGTCAGCATTGTCGCGGTGCATTATTTATAAACTCGGCACGCGCCTTTATGCGAGATGACTTGCGCACTTTATGAATGGCATCTTTATTACGTACACTTCACCCCCTTATTTTGGAACTTCAAATATGTTTTGGTAAGCTCGTTACTGAATTTGGTTCCATTTATCCCCCTCCCCCCACCTCCCATTCCATTTATGATGAATGCACAGTCCCATATTCCCTGGCCAACCCCAGGAGCATGTGTAAAAATAGCCATCTGGCTTGGAGGCCGCCGCCCCGCCCTGAATGCGCCTTGGCTGGGCCCGGCCATGCAGCCGGGGCCAAACCGCTTGCATCTCAGGCGCTCGACTCTGCTGCAGCCACCGGGCGATGTCGAGTGATGCCTGGGGCCCACGGGACCCCCAGGGCACCCTGGAACTACGGATGGTCAAGTACAGCGAGGTCTATGGGTTTTGGCCTTCAGTCAGAGTGCGGAAAGTATCCTGATGTACCTGAGAAAGATAATCTGAATTAGCACAAAGCAAATATTCAGCTTTGGGAACAGGTAGAAGTACATAAACTTCAGTAGCAAGTCTTCCGGTAACTTTTGTGTTGAAATGGATATTGCGGACTTTATATCCAGTCAGTCCACTGGAGAAAAAAAAGAAATGATGGAGAAGTACTGCAGCAGCTTTTCTGTAATTTCTAAAACTGAACTCCACAATTTATTCTGTTAGGACTCGTACCCTAACAGACCCTGGATCTGAAAATTAATGTTGTGGGCCCACTGCTCATGGGGGGGGGGGCATCCCATGGGACTGTGAGCCAGCAGTGACAACACAGTCCTCAGGCGCCAGTTCCTCCCCCTATCCAGCCGGGACAGGTTCCACATTGTTCCCTTCATTAGCGCTTTAGGAGTTGACTGGGGACTAATTTAGCTGCTTGGCTCCAAGGTTGACATGGTTTCTCAAAAGGCTAGCTCAAAGCTACTTCAGATAGCAACAAAGGCTGCTTCTTCAGCCAGCAACTTGATACCTGAGTCTTCAGTATCCTAGCAATACTTGAACACATTACTGAGGATAGACAGGGGCACTCATGATCTGTAGTAGCAGTTGCTATTGGCAACACCATACAAGTGATTTGTATCTTACTAGGAAGATGTAACTCCAGCTACATTCTAAATAGTCTGCTGTTCAGTTGGATGTTAACTGGGTATTTCTCACATTACTGTATGTCTCAGGCTTTGGTAATTTCTGATCAGGGTGTGGTGTTTTTGGATTAGAACATAAATATATGTGTAGGCAAGAAGGCTGTGTTTGGAACTGGATTATTAGTTTCAAGTCAGCCTTGAGCCTTAGTGAAATGTTGGTTGGCCTCACTATTCATAGCAGTGATCCTCTGATCGAGATAATTAGTATCTGCTGCTACTTTAATGAACCTCTCATACTCTATCATTCATCCCAACCCTATAATTGCAACTGACCTCCTGTCTGTGAAAATGGGTCCCTTTAGGTTTCATGTGGGAATAAAAGTGAAATGTGTGCTCTAAATATTTATATTTGAAATTTATAAGTTACCAAATCTCATTTGTCTTTACATACAGAAATGGTGGCTGCTGTTTCATGGTAGGACAGATGGTTGTCTGGATTACAGATGGACATTTACGGCCTCTGTGGATCCATCAGCTAGCAGAGAGCAACAAGGTGGCTAGTTATCCTCTTTTCAGTTAATTGTACTGCGTACCAGTGCAGTGGAGGAGTAGTACTCAGTTATGGAAGGCTAAGCATAATTTTCTAGCTTGCGTTGCACCATTAAGAGCAAAAGCGAAATGCGTTTGGTCAAGATAGTATCATGAATGTGGTGTTTCAGAGCTTAGGTAGACATATCCTGAACTTCATACCTCTGACTGAATATGCTTGTGTTAAAGGGTTAACTGCAGTCTTCTCATTCTATGATAATAATAATAATTTGTAATAATTAACTAGTAATATACTGAGAAATGAGTCTGAATATTTGTAATTTGTTCCTTGTGAATTTTGTTAACAGTAACAATTTTTTGTGTAAGAGAGGGTCAATGTTTGTCAGGGCGTGCGTGTATTGAGAAATGGCACTGGGGTCCGAGGCTAATGGCAGTTTTTAGGGGGTTTCCCAAGGCAGTGGTGAAGTGTCACTTGTAATCAGTAACATTGTGTAAGATGATTGCAGAAAAGTATGTACCAGAATTCATTGCATTTATTTGGTAGCTACCTAGACGTTGCTACATTTGCACCATCACAATGCCCGTGATAGGTGGACGTGGCTTGCGACCAAGATTGCCTTCCACAGCACTGTGGAATGCAGGCACTTGGTGTTACCAGCAGGGGGCAACGCCAACTGACAGGACACTTACTGTAGGTCATCCCATTCAACACTATCCTGAAGCTTGTTGTGCCCAGGAAGGTAATCTGTGTCAATCAAACAGAGTTGAAATAACCTCACCTTGCCAGATGTACTGGATGTGCCATGTTATTGTGTTCTGTATCAACTCATTTGTTGGTTCACCTGTCCATTAGCATGACTACTGTGTGAGTGTCTTGCAGTGATGTTTCGCAGTGCAGTACAGTGCAGTGCAGTTGTCACATGCTGCTTTCTACTAAAATCAACTATCTTACGGTGAACTATTAGAAACTTACACTGGCCAAATTCTCACCAGGAAAGAGTAGGAAGTCGGCAAGGACACAGCCATAAGCATGTGTGGTAAAATGAGGCTAAAGGTCCATTGGGTGTCCAGTGAATACTTGAGCAATCAGCATATCTTGCTTTATCTCTTATGTTACGTACACATCAGCAAAAAAATCTGTTGAACATTTTCTACATGCTGCTAAACATTACCTTGTAAATGTATGCCACCTTGAGAGGGTTTGGATACTTATGCAAGCAACTGTCTAACTGTGTTTATAACCATGGTAACATTTGATAATTTGCATTGTATAAGAGGCCTGATGGTTCTATAATTCCTTATAAAACTAAATTTGTAAAAGACAAATTTAGCCGTATGTGATATGGATGTGGATAACTTTTCATGTTTTGTTTTACTGCATCGTGGCTTTTTTGACATTAGGTTTTAGTTCTTTCACCTATATTTAAAATTCTGTTTCCACCTTCATTGCACGCATTGATACAATCAACATACCTTTTGTGTGTGTTACTATTTGCGTTCCATAAATATTATCCCCATTTCATTATCTCTTGCGCTTGCTGTTATACCAAACTTTCCCAGTTACAACACTGCTGCCTCCCAATCAAATATTTTAAAGTTGTGAAATACAAAGATTCTTTTGGAATGAAGCTTCAAAAATAAATGCAGCCTTTCTGTGCCACACTTGTCAAATTTTAAAGTTGGTGTGGATGGAAAAATATCAGTTTGTGTTTCCATCTCCCTGTTTGAATTAGGCTACAAACTTCTGAACATCATTGTTCAGATAAGCTGAAATTATATACATTTTAATTAATTAAGTGGGGATTGAATTTTTCAGTATGAAATGCTGCTCTGCACAGCAAACTCGTGCCCTATTTTAGTAACGCATTAAATATTATGTGGCACTTTTATGCAGCACGTGACCCGATATCTTGATGAACCTTTTTGTGTTATGCTCCCATTTCAGGACTCTGGCTTAAAACTGTAACGTACCTTATATCAGGCCTGTACTCACTTGGCCTGATACTCTTCTTCCTCTTCTACATATCTTTGCCTTTGGCTTGTATTTTTTATTTTTTTATTGTTTTGGTCAGCTTGCTTTGACTCACTCTTCATCATGACTGAAAAGTATATAAAAATGAAATGGAGTATATTTTTAATTATTAAAGAAACTGATGAGAACTACGGTCTCGGCATCGTATGTTCCCTGCTAACATGACGCAATCGTGTAGGCAAGGAAGTACCTGTTTTAACGCTGAATGTGCATGAGGATCAAGCTGACAGAGTCCAGATATGGGCCTTGACATTAAACAGGATGCCCTGGCAAAGGTTCTGCGGAATGACCAAGAGCAGTGTAATGGTTTGCTTTTGGAAATATCGGGCTTAAGCTGTACAGGGTACAACTTGTTTTCCCCCCTAATCCTGTCACACTGGAAGACCAGGAGGGTGAAAGTCGAAAACAGTTGGGTGAGTTAACACCAGGTCCTGGCCCTCGTTCGACCTGGCAAGCTGTACTGCTGTGTCCAAAGTAGCCTACACAAAACAGTGAGTGGGCACTTTCCCGGGAGGATGGGCGTTGGCAGAGAACTGGCAAGCAGCTTTTAGGCTCCTGTTGACAGAGGGGTCACTGACCTCACCCTGATCCAAGAATATGAGCTGGGCCTCCTGCATCTCAAACAGAGGAACACATAATGGGGCAGAAATTATATCTGTGTTCAAGATGGCAAAAAAATAGCAATTCCCAAACAAAAGCCGTCACTTGTTCTTCCTCATTCAGTTTTTGCTATTTGCCCTCGTTCAGGTAATTGCCTGTGGTTAATTGCCTGGCGTTTAAATTTTAAACTTTGTCCACACAGCTGGAGTCATTTTTCAGCACGTCACATAGGCCTATCAAACTGAAAGTGAACGTGCTTACCGTAACAATGTTCAGTGCAAGCTCTTCGTTTAATTTGCCATTCTGCTTAGTGGGTTCTGTGAATTACAATATTATCAAGAATTGTAAATGTTTGGTAAAATCACTTTTTAATTCTTTGCACCATTCACATAGTTTTATTGCAATGTTATTTTAATTAGTTAGTCAGTGTCTCCTTTAAATCCAAAGGAAATTGTATTGCAATGTTTTTTCTGTCCCGATAGAATACCTTCATCATGACAATGTTAATACCCTTTGTTTTCAGTCCTTGCTTTTTCATAAATACATAGTGCTGGTGAATGATAAAGGCTAGTCTAGATAAGGTAAATTACTATGAAGTCCTGGTAGATCCACACAACATGAAATATCTTACTAAAACTACATAAGTGCTATAAAAAAAGAGTGCAGGTTTTCAATTCTTTCTGTGGTTGTGGTCAAGTGATAAAGTAGAGCAGATTAAAACTCTGTGTTGATCCGTTTTATTGATTGTCCTGATTGTTCCATACTAACATTAATGTCTTACGAATATTTAGCTTCTGGCTTAGTATCTATCAAATTAATTTATGCAAATGTAAGTCTTTGCCATTTTTGTGAATGCTGTGGGAATTAGAGCATATTGAGTAGCCCCATTCACTAAGAATGTGCACTCTGGAACATTGTACCTTGAATGGCTGTTAAGAGATTAAATGCCTTCATTGTAAGGATGTAAACATCTGGAAGAGCCATTAGGTCTACAGCTGCCTTTAGCAACTTGATTTAGCTGATGACGAATGAGCCATTTGTCCAAGAATTCATAAATCCCTGTAAATATTTAGCCTAGCAGCAATTTTGTCAGAGAAATAAGAGCAAACCTTACTGTCCTAACATAATTCCATTAGAAAATGATGATGTGCGTATGTGTCATTTGGTGTGTCTCGAGAAAGGAGCCAAAAATCAAGTCTGCAACCTTTTTTTAAGTATCTTGCCATGTTTTTATTGAAGTCTTTGCACAGATTTGTCTAAAGAAATAATTCTAAAATGAGTTTGTTAAAGCTTGCTGCTGTAATTAATCTCAAAATATAACCTGTCAGGTTGTCACTTGAATTACTGAGGTCACGAGCAAACACCTATGTGAGAAAGCGTCATCAGCTGTAGGTTAGACCACTGGTAAGAAGAGCTCAGGGCTCAGTACAGGGTGGAATATGCTACAAAGTTGCCCTCATGATCAGCTGGGTCGCAGGTGCCCTGTGAACAGCTGCAATCCCCCACTTGGCTCTGAACCTGTTTTTCAGGAAACCTCTTAGCGCATTGCCAAAGTTTGCTACAGAAACAAACGCAAGTCTTTTGTAGTTGTCTTTCATTTACTTACTACTTTTTCATCAGATTGTCTTAAATGTCTGGAAATGTCACATTAATTATCTGGACCTGAAGATGTCATGGGAGAAAGTTATTTCCCCAGAAGCTTTGAGAGTCTGATGGCCTGAACAAAATCCATGGGTGTGTTTGTAGAAAGATGTTGACACTGTAGGACTGGGAATAAAAGACGGGTCATTACTGTACCTGTCCTCTTCACAGCTACTTAGTTTTGTTGGTGTTCATGAAACTGCCACAGAAACGCAATACAACAGGGGCATTTAAATGAACTTTTGATTCATATAATTCCAACACTCGTTACAAATGACCAATAGCAAGTGGACTAAAGGAAGGGTGAAATAAAACGATGGATTTAGAAATGGACCTCTCATAAACCACTGCACCAGTCGCCCTGCGAGTTCTCTGTTTTCTCTCGAGAGCCTGGTGAGTGACAGACTATTGGGGGAATATTAGTGCTGTGGCTAATGAATATGACACTTGAAAAATCTGTCTTGACTCCTCATTTTCAGCATGTGTCGTTTCTTTTAATCATAGGAATTAATTTATGTAATCAACAAATTATGATTCTCCAAGATCTATGGGAGACAAATAAAAGAATAACCGTTATTATTTGAGAGATGAGCTGCAAATGTGAGTATTAGACCATTGTCTAGCCAAAACAATTCTTCAATGAAAACTAGTTTTCAATAATACCATTTGAAAACTGCCGAATTCTGAGCTTTTAAACTCCTGTTGCATCTAATGTTAACGGGGTCAGTGTGCAGTCCTGTTTCCCGGGGTATTGATTACACATGTCCTGTTGAAATATGGTGTGTTGGCTTCATTGGAGGATGGGGGACGGTTGTATATCATAGAATCAAGGAAAATCTCTTAATCTTTTAAGAGCAAGCAATTAAAATTGATCTGTAGATACTGTTTGGTCCTCCATGGATAAAGCTCTCCCCTGCCTGTCAGGAGTGTATTGAGCATTACCTTACTTAGCCCCTTAGAAAAGCCCCCCAGTTTCCTCATTGATTCGAGTCCTTCATCACACAGGGAGACGCACAGCTCTGGTGACTTTAAGTGCTTATTTTTTCTGGAGTACCATCCCAGCAGGATCTCGTTCTGCTCAGTCTGCGTCGTGGCAGTCTGCTAAATGACTACAGATTTCAGGGTCTGGGGGGGGGGGGGGGGGAGGCTTCCCTGTGACTCATCCGCTCCCCACCCCCAGCTGGCCCATGTTGGTGTATGACCGGCACGCCCCCAATCCCCTTTCCCTTGTTTACAGCAGCACACTGAGAATGGGTCAGAGTGGCGGAAGTAGGATCTCACTGCGCTCGACTGTCTATCCGAGCTCACTCACTCACACACACACACCCCCATGTCTGTCCATCCTCCTTCATCCCACACTTTAACGTTATTGTTCTGTCAGCGCAGTGGTTTTCATCCTTAGAGAAGCTTCCGGTTCTGTGTTTCAGAATGTGGAACTGGAAGTGCTGTTCTGAATGATCTGTTGACTGTTGTTGCTGGAAATATTCAACTGAATCAGTGAAAGTGGCAGAAATTGAATTTGTTGAGCTGAAATAGTCTTGGTTTGTCAATAACAATTTGTATTTAAAACATTTCCTTAAACTTGCCTTTTTTCATCTTTTTCTCCATTTGTTTTTTTGCTTTATTCACAGTCATGTCTAGGCTTAAACAGGTTTTGTTTGAATCAATACTGCTTCAGTCTATCACATGTTGTGGTTATTGTCTGCTTCTCTTCCTTGGAATTTGTCACTAGTTCTATGCTACTGTCCAGTGTATTGATGTACAGTATTTCCTGGCCATTTGAAGGTCAGAATTTGGGCAGAGAGCCAAATGTGTGCCTTATCCCCTTTTTGAGAAATGCACTCATTTGAGCTGGAGCTCAGATTTATCTGTAAGACGTTAACAAAGCACCCTCCTGCTTCGTTTCAGGTGAAATGGTCAGATTCTTCGTCGAGTAGTGTGATGAAGACGCACCATGATCTGGAGGAATTTTTGTTGAAGGTAGGTTTCAAAAGTTTTGGCTGAGGACCCACAAACCACGTGTAAAGGGTGTGTATCTTACTGTGGTGTCTTAAATGCAGTTGGCAGCTGTGTACTTGTACATTTAATATGAATTTAAATTTTCTACCAGTTTTTTTTTAAGCAAATCATTTATACTATATCCTGATGTTTTTGTCTTTCGTGCAGCTTCCAAAGGAATTTGCCACAGAGTCCTTCGAGAAGAGTATTGTGCGATTACTCAGCCAGGGAGACAAGTATGAGAGCAGGGAACTGGAGCGAACACTAAAGTGAGCATTCACGTACACCCCATCGCCACTCCGCCTTTGGAACATATTGCTTGGATTTAATTATTTGCTTGTACTTTTAGGAATAGAAAGAACCCTGCTGTTTTAGGGGCCAGAAGGGGAATCCCTCTCATTAGTCACTTTGTACGTGGTTCCCTGAGCATTTTGTTAATGCGTTTTAATCATGCATGTGGTTTGCCCTACCATTTAAAGGAAAATGGCGCCCCCTGCTGTGGGCCTGATTTATTTTTTTTTTCTTTAAAAGTCCTGCTGACCTGCACTTTCAGCGTAGCAAGCAGCCCTGTCTGGGCCACAGTTGAACAATAAGGACACCGCTGATGTCTGCTTTGTCATCTGCTTCAGGAGGCTGTTGTGCAGCCTGACCTATGTGCAAAGTCCCCGCGATCTTTGTCACTGCGATGTGCCCCTCCCTCCACCCTATTTTTGCATTTTAAATTGGCTCCAGTTTTAGTTTTGGGGGCGTGGGAAGCTATACTGGATAAGTGTTTAAGGAAAATGGAGGGGGAGGAGATGAGGATATCGAAATGCTAATCAAATGCAAAGCATTTCATCATACCTTCCTTCCTGTTTCTTTTTTTATGTGGATGTCAGTTCATCCCCTGTCCTCAGTATTGTTGATAAGGCCGCATTTTCATGCAGAGACTGCATGCTGTTTTTCTTCCCTTGAACAGTAAAGAGATGTGCTCAGCTTTTCTGACTGGCTGCGAAGGAACAGCTCGCTTAGAACACAACAGCAATCCAGAAAAGCCTATATTATTTAGGTCGGCAACTTTGAAGTCTTTACCTTTAGGATAACATTTTCTCTTCTTTTTTAAAATGTGAGAATTCTGTCCATTTTACCAGTGCCCCCTCCCCACCCCCATTGGAAATCTCCTGAATGATAGTTACTGAGACATCAGTCATGCCACAGATGTTGCATATCGAATGACCTGCCGTTGTCAGGCCTGACTGAAAACACATGAGCTGTATGAAGCATTTAACAGTGAGCAGAAAGTTTTGTTCCTGATTTTATAATCCCCCCCCCCCCCCTGACAGGGAGAAGTTCCTATCCGCGCCGCCAGCTTTCCGGCAGTCCGGGACGGTCTGCAGCTTCTTCTTGTCGGATTCCTCTGGGTCCAGCTGCAGCCGCTGTAAGTCAGGTGCTGTGAGAGCTGTGACTGGCTCTGTTCTCAGGGCCAGCCCAAGGCATGAGCAAACCTGGCAGCTGCTTAGGGCACAACAGCCACCAGGGGGCCCCCTTATTGGATCAGATCACAATGGGACGGAACAGTCACAATGGGACGGAAGATGACAAACGACAACTAGGTTAATCGAATCCTGCTTACGGCCCCGTCTGTTCTATTCAGTTGTTTGTAGCCTTGTGTTGTGGTGCTATAAGCTTGCGGAACAGCAGCGTGACTTTTGGTAAGTGTGGTGTGCATATCATTCCCTAGACCTGGGTCAGAGTGATCTGACACTCACAGATTATACTGAACTGTCTCTGGGCTCTCTGACCTATGGTCCAAGGCAAGGGTCTGCCGTGATGTGTCTGTGTTTACATGCCAGTGAGTGTCAGCCCAAAATCAGGCAGCTGTTCCATAATTTATTTTTGTTATTTTTATATCATGTTACGTGAGTGGTTGTTTTATGTAACCCCATATTTCTATATGCTCTGCATGTGACCCCAAGTGAGTATCCAAACTGCATTTTGGCTGTGTCACTTTCAAAGGTAACAGCTGAGATTCAGTAAATAAATTCCCACTTTTAAAGGTAATGCTTTTATTAGTTATTTTCTGCTTGCTTTAAGTACAGTAAGCAATGGAAATATTCTATAGATGTTTTCCTCATGAATTTCAAATGATGGTGTTCCCCTAGTGGTGGGACTGTGTACTGTAATGGCAGAATATGGTTGTGTTGTCTTGTACCTTCTGAATTGAAACATTATTGCTTATCTTCTAAATTTTGTCGGTCAGATATATGATTGAGTGAGAGACACTTGGCTCCTTTGAGGTCCTCTGAGCCATAATAACCTGCGGAAAATCTGTCAGCTGAAGTCTGCATCCCGTCTTTATGGTTAGCAACACAGTGTTTTTACGGATGTTACAGTAACTGTTGCTGGAGATGGAGCGGGACCATTTGGGAAGCATGCATTCATTCTGGTTATGAATGAGTTTGTATAGAGCCTGGTCACATTTCTTATTTCTCTTTTCGTCTCTTCATGCTTATAAAATCTGCAGTAAAGACAAAACTTTGTGAAAATTGATAACAGAATCTAATGCAACTTTAAGCTAAATGAAACACTAAATCGTTTGTTAGAAAAGGGGCAGTTTCAGTGTGATGCAGTTGCTGGACACTGTGTTTCTATGGTACCATAAGCTGTTTAGTCGCATGCTTAGGGATGCTGGGACTGACTGGGAGTCTACTCACTGGCTGGTATCGGGTAGACAGGAGTGTGGCTGAGATAATCAGGTACAGGAGCCGCTCTGAGACACTGCTGGTCTCGAAGCAGCAGGCAGCAACGTGGCAGGCAGGGCTCACAGGTAGGTTAGCAATGCCTGTGTTCAGAAGGTCTCTGGTTCAAATCCTATGTCAGAAAAAAATAATCGTATCAGTGTGGGGTCATTGAGCAAGGCCCTTAAAGTCAAATTTCCCTAACCTGTGTTCTGATGCTTTCACGTGTATGTGTGCGTCTCATGGAAGGACAAGGTGGGGTATGTGAAAACAAAAGGAATCTCTGTGTACCTGTATCTGTACATCATCGTCGTCATCATCTTTAAAACGATGGCACGGGTAACTGATCAGCTCGCACCTCTGTCTGAGACACGTGTGGCAGCGATGGAGGTTTGACACCTCGTGGACCATTCTAAGAAGAGGCATTTGTCTACATACCAGATAAAAGCAGGAACTGGATCAGTAGTGATGATAGGCAATTTAGAGTTAGTGAAGCCAATGAAACACAGATTTTATTCTGCAGAGATGGTTGGAGGAAAGAGGCAGCAGGACACAGCAGTTGAACTGTGAAGGTCGGCTCCTTTTCCCTCACTTTGGCTACCATTACTATCCGTCATCATTAGGTTACACCAGATTCTGCCCCTCCATCTAGTCACAGGCTGATTCTCATCCCATTCTCACTTCTGCTGTCTGGCTTGGGTCACGAGGACAACGCCTTTTCGGCATTCCCACTTGTGCCTTATGGGATGGTAAACCAGGTGCATTGGCCGTTAGGCCATTCCAATGGACCAAATCTGTCCTTCAGAATGTCTGTTAGAAGGGTAGACTCTTGGGTTCTGCGGCTGTATTGTGAAAGGATGGTCATTAGGTTTTTCTTGTTGTTCTTACTCTGTGCTTCTGTTTGTCCATCCACAATATCTCCCTTATTTCTCTCATAGTGTCCCTGAACTTTCAGTCTTTCAACCATTCACACCCCCCCCATGCACGCACGCACACATACAGACTGAACTCTTACAGACAATTTGAAGTAAAGGCCTTTGAGTAATGAGAGTGCAGATTTTGGTTAATTTCAAGTCTAAGTCCCTATTAGTGAATCCATAGCTGCATATTTACAATTCTGAAAGTTTTGACAATAACCAAAGATCAAATGCAGAACTGGAAATATGTGGATGTTTAAAGGCTGCTTATCCATAGATTGATTCTGCTGATTGATGAATATCTCACAATAAAGCAGGCCACTGTATCAAACTAAATAAGTGACCGTCAAATGTACTTCACAACAAGTTGCCTCACTGGTTATCTGGTGTTCAAACACAGATACAGTTCAGGGTGCAGTAGTTTCACGGTGCAGTAGTTTCTGTTTAAAAGAGGCACTCGAGATTCTCCTTCCTCCGGGCTCCCCTGGCCAAGCCGTCAACCGAGCACGAGCATGAGTCGGAATGCAGGGATCACGTGTCGGAAAACTGTGGCACTGAGCACACGCCAAATCAGTGGGTTCTGTCATCACACCGGGTAGTGGAGAGGAGCAGACGGAGGAGCACAGTCACACCTCTGTGGTAAATTCTGAAAGAGCCTCTGATTTTGAGGGGTTAAATAAGCATTTCAGTTCCTTGTTCTGAAATATGGCCTTTTAAAGTTGTTTTCAAATGAATCTGGCTCTTTAATATTTGTAGATACTAAGTAATTCAACTTTGAGTTGAAACTATAATGAATTTAGGGTGAGATATGGAAGTAATATCTAGTGGGGGTTAAGGGCTTTGCCCAAGGGGCCTTTGACCCCCCTCCCCCAAATTGCTCCAGGGGGCACCAGATAAATGTCCGACCCTGCATTCAGACCCCAACCTTTGATCTGAACTGTGTTTCTCTCAAAGGAGAGCGATACGGGAACAGAAGCATTAAAATTGTCTATTAATAATGTTACAAAATGTTACAACCTAATAACCAGATTATAAACCATTTATAAATCCTTTATATGGGTAGCATTATTGTAAAGAGGCACCGACCAATTACATGGCAAACTCATCTGCATCTCCTGCCACTAGATGTCCTTCTTCCCTGAAATTGAGTCTAATCACATCATGATGTCACTGCCCCTCATTCCCATGGTGCTGAAGCATCAGCGTACTGCTCCCTCCTCATCCTTGTAGAGAGATTGTCCCCCTGTTTGCTGTAGCATTACCTGGATGGACACTTCAGAAGAGGGTGCTTAAATTAGGCTTAAGCAAAGCGCTTCTTTGTTTTAACTGAAGGATCATAGGATGTCCTCGTACTGGTCTGTCTTTTGTCTGAGTGGGGAGGTGGGGAGGACCTTTTGAATATGGATCTCTTTTTGCTTCAGCAGAGGCCAGAGAATAGAGACTTCATGGTGGGGTGAATCTAAGTCCTGGTGAAGCTTGCAGGATCATTACATTCTCCATTTCGTCTAGTGATTAAATACATGAAACACTGAGGTAGTTCCTTCTGATCTTAGATGAAGAAGTGATCCTAGACATGCTATGAACGGTCTACCCTGAAGCAGGAAGAGTCCAGAATTCAGTGTGTTGTGCCCACATAGTAGTGCAGTTGCATATTGTTGTGTTTAATCTACGCAGTAATTCCTGTTTTAGAGTGACTTCTGTGTTCAGGATGCTCATCAGTTCAAAGAGCATATACAGGTTGCATTATTGCCAGGATCATGATTCTTGTTTGATCTTTGCCCAGTTCTTGTGCTAGAATTGACCATGTAGCATTAATGCTGCATGAGGTTTATGATCCCTGGGGGGGAGGGCTTGGGAGGGGGATTGAGGGATTAGTCTGAGTTTTGGTGCTGGAAACATCCTTGTGGCTGTGTGAGGTTTTTTTTTTTTCTTTCTCGATCAGATTTGCCCTGAGCTGCCTTTATTTTACACATGGACTCTTATTGGTTATTTTCCAAGCACTGCCTGCATACCGTATGTATGGGAAGGGGAGTATGTAGGGCAAACCCAGACAGAGGGGGTACTGTAACATGTCTTTTTCATTCATCCTGTACAGGTAACCCTATGGCCCTAGGAAAGCCCTTCACGGAGGACTGCTCTGAGGCATCCAGCCAGGAGGAAGGTGCGTGCGGTGCTTACCCCGGACATGGGCCCCTCCGCTCACAGCCCCGCTTCATCATCTTCTGGGGCCGTCACCTGTTTCCAGAGGCGGTCTCCCAAACATCGGCCAGCTAAATTTGTCTGCGTGTGGCCAGCGTTGTGCCTAATGACAGGCTCTGCTATGATAATGGTAGCCCTACCACAGCTGAGGTCCTGCATCAGCAACAGCGATTATCCCTTGGCAGTCGTGTTTATACGGAGTAGGGGGGACTAGGAATGGTCAAGGGAAGGGGGTGGGGTAACATTTGCGGAACAGATTTTGCAAGAAAAGACTGTACTTTCACCATTTTTTTTACTCCCTAGATCAGTGTTTCCCTCACCCAGTCCTGCAGCACCCACAGACGGTCCATGTTTTTGCTCCCTACTGGGAGCAGGGAGGGAGCGAAAACATGGACTGTCTGCGGGTCCCTGTTGACCATATTGGGAAACACTGCCCTTGATGGTCCTGTTCACAGGTGCTTTCTCTTCAGATCTAGAGCAGTATGTTGTTGGTCACCGGAAGAAACCTGGTACCAAGAGTCCAAGCCTTAGGTAAGCAGCTTTCTCCCCTGGTGTCCCCTGTGGCATGGAGCCTTGGCTTTTGTGGGTTTAACAGCCAGCTCCTGTCTCCTCTCCAGCAGCCAGAGTAGCAAGAGCTGCCCAGCGGACGGACGGAGAGCCACGCCCTCAGAGCTCAACGGTGCCCCCGACTGGAGGCGGAAGAGCTGCCCATTGAAGCCGACCCTGGAGCAACGTGGCCCTGGGCCAGAGCAGGTGAGGGGGCCCAGGGGATCCCACCAGGAGAAGAGGGGTAAACTGTGGCTCTTTGAGCATTGGAGTGTTCCATAGCTGCACTTGGCCTAGAATAGTCTGGTGACAGATGGATCAATTTATCATTCGCAGAAAATATACTCTCAGGTTCACAGCACACGTTCTAGCCAGGGAACACACGGTTATGTGTACTGTGTCTAGATATCCGTCTCTGTCATTGACACTGTCTGATGAGTTGGACTGAACAGCACTCTCCCCTTACCTGCTGTTCATTTCCAGTGGTCCAACTGGACAACACCAGGCCCAATAGTACCATTGTGGGGGTTTGGGGGGTAAGATTGTGGTGAGCAGTGCAGTAGGTACGACAGCGATTTGTTTCCCACGGTTTTGTGTAACGCTCTGCCAGTCATGTTCAGCCCTGCCCTGTTTCCATGATGCAGATTTTAGGAATCTGAGGTGTTTCTGCGAAAGAGGCAGATGGCTGAGTACTCAGTGAAGGCAAGACGCCCTTCTTGTCATGCTCTGTGTCACATCTCCTCTGGGTGTCTCTGTGTCCTCCTCCTTCCAACAGCACCCAGGTGATCAGAAGTGGAACTCCACCCCCAGCCCTAAGAGCAAGCCCAGAGCAGCGGCCGCAGAGAGGTGACATCATCTCCTGGGTTTGGGGGCGGGGTGCTTTGGGAGGCTGTATCTGACACAGCCTGTCATTTTTGTATAGAGCCCTATTTACCAGTCTCATTTCTTCTGTTCCTGTACTCCTAGCCTCTTCGCATTAGCCACATCCAAGAGCACTGTAAAGGGGCGGAAAGTTTGGGCTAAGTGACGGGCCCTTAAAAATTTGGAACTTTATTGGATCAGTCTTGGTTGGAGGCCCAATGTAATATGCTTTCATAGGGCCCAGAATCTCTGGTGGCACCCTTGGCCACGCCTTAGCATTAGCGAGCTCCTGGACTATACCTGTTTATGTAGAGCTGACCACTCCCCCACCCCCCCCATTTTTCCATCCTAGAGAGAAGGGGAAGGTGGGAGAGGGCAGGCTAGCTTACGTTGGCAATGGGATCATGAGACCCGCTGCGGTGCACCCAGGTCGACAGCCCACCAGGAAAGGTAAGCGTGAGCTGGAGGCAGCGGCAGCGTGGCCTGAAAGCTCCGCTCTAACACACCCCCAGCACGAGACATGTTTTCCCCTGCAGAGATTGCACGAAGGTCTTCAGTCAGAGTGGAGTGTTACTTCATATATAAACAAGCATATTTTTGAAGTATAAGTCATGATTTAGTCCTCATATCATTATACCTGAGTGTCTGTGGGGCAGAAACGGGCACAGAACCCACTTGGGAAAAATCCATTTAAACTGGACCAGCAGCATAAAGCAGAATCGCCCCCCCCTGTTCCCACAGACCGTCGCCATGACGTGGGCTCGGGGCAGGATTCGTACGGGGAAACGTCCTCTGAGAGCTACAGCTCACCCTCCAGCCCACAGCACGACGGACGGGAGAGCCTGGAGAGCGAGGACGAGAAGGACAGGGGTGAGGAAGTGTGGCTTCGAGCCCGCGTCCATCTACCTGGGCCCCACGTGGGCTTCAAGGAGCAGGGGGGGCCCTGCCATCTGCAGCACATGGCGCATTAGGGCTGCCCTGTAAAATACACTTTACAACAACCACCTGCGGTCTGTTGTTTAAATAAAGTCTTTCTCCACGTACAGTACCAGTCAAGCTACCTACACGAGTCGCATCACATGACCTGGTCACCTAACCTAAACCCATTAGAGATGGTTTTGGAGGAGTTTGACCAGCATGCTCAGCGTATATGTGGCACCTCCTTCAGGACAGCTGGAAAAGCATCCCAGGAGGCCACCTCATTAAACTGGTGTAGAGGAGACAGTAGGGTCAACCAGTTCCAAGAGATATTGGGCTTAGGGGTCTTGCCCAAGGGCCCAATAGTGGGATCACTCTGCTGACCGTGGGATCTGAACCTCCAACCTTCTGAATCCCAAACCACAGAGTTGCAATAGTTCAAATAAACCTTTCCATGGGTAGATGTGTCCAAACGTTTGACTGGTACTATATGTCAGGGGTAGTTTTATTAATTTATGACAGTCTTGTGGCTATAAGTGCAGAAGTGACCTGGAAAAACACATTTCACAAGAGCCGCCTGACTTGGGACCGGAATTTCCCTCTGTCTGCCTGACTCTTCCTCTCCGTCTACAGATACAGACAGCCATTCCGATGACTACAGCAAGGGTCGGGTGGAGCCCTTCCCCTCTCCTAAACGGCTGGCCGGAGCAGCCCTTGCCACCATGCGCCCCCTACTGCCCAACCCGCTGAAGGAGGAGCCGTCCCGCCCAGAGGGGGCTCTCAGCAATCCTGTGTTCCCCCAGCTCTCTTTCGTGCACACCCTGCCCTATGTGGTCCAGAACGGGGCGATCCCCTCCCCAGACCCAGGGTCAGCCACTCATGGGCCAGACAGCAAGCCCGTCGTGGGGGTGGCAGGGGTGGGGACCCCGTCCTTGGGACTCCGCGAGGCCGTCTCCGGCATGGTACCACCTGGGGAGGGGGAGAAGTTGCCGCCCGAGCCCGCCTCCCTGCCGCATGCCTTCGGGCCATCCCTGGCAGGCCTGCCGCAAGCCGTGGGCCCAGCCATTCAGCCCCTTGTCCCGCGCTTCAAGGCCACCACCCTACAGGGCAGCTCTGAGAACTGCGCCCTGCCACACCAGCCCCCTGTGGGCAGTGTTGGTGTCGTTCCCCAAGGCACCAGCTACATGTCTCCCCTGACACAGGCCTACCCCAGCACCGAACCCGCCAGCCTCCCCAACCCCGCCCCGCCCACAGAGCCCCATGCCAAGCCCCCCAGCCTCTCGCTGTCTGCTGGCCTGGCCACCCCCTACAGCTTGCCCGTGCCCACTTCCATCATGCCCTCCGTGGGGGGCGTGGCCACCCCCACAGTCAGCCAGGTGCAGGTCATGGTGCCACCTGCCATCCCCACCCACACCCCTGGCCCCGCCCCCAGCTCAAGCCCCGCCCTTACTCACAGCACAGCACAGAGCGACAGCACCTCTTACATCAACAGTACCAGCTGTGGCACCTCCAGCGGGGCCTCCCAAACCCAGCAGCAGCAATCGACGCCTCCTCAGCAGATGGGCTGCGGAACTTGCGGTTGCCGAGGTAGCTGTGGCAGTAACCACGCCCCCAACTACTACTTCCCGCCCCAGATGCCCCGGCAGGTCCTCAGTATGCCCCATATCTTCCACCTCACGTCGCTGCCCCATCAGAGCAACGGCACCACGCAGCTTCCCTTCTTTCCGCCGGCGCCCTATGCCAGCGGGCCACTGCTGCACACGCACTCCGAGCACGTGCTCAGCACCCAGGTGGGCTACGGCATGCAGCAGATGGGCGCCTTCAACCGCTTCTACCCGCCGGTCTTCCCCCCGGTCAGCATGATGCCCGGCGGCGCCCTGACAGCGTGCATGAAGAAGAACAGCAGCAATGTCTCCTGCTACAACTGCGGGGTCAGTGGGCATTATGCACAGGACTGCAAGCAGCCCTCCATTGATGCCGCACAGCAAGGTACTGCTACCCTGTCTGGACCAGTAGCTATATAGTTTTTATTTTTCTCTTATTTTCAATTTTCATATGAAATCTAGTTTAGTTTTAGATTTCAATGTAGTTTTATTATTTTGTTTTAATTTAAAATATGTATTTCTATTTTATATATATTTTAGTTTATATATTTTAAGTTATTTCTAGGGATGAATTGAAAGTTGTGGAAATAGTTTATGTGTCTGATCTTTCGAGGATCCTGCATAAATACAAAGTGCATATTATGTACTAATATCCTCAAAATGGGCAAACCATGTCCAAGCGCTGTTAATGGTTATTAAAGATAAACAAATCATTACTTTAGCTAAATATAACAGGAAGTATTTAACTTTTTAATTTCACTTTGTTTCCAAAGCAATATTCATATTTTTTTTTCATTATAGTTTTTCATCTTAATCTCATTTTACTTTACGAAAATGCTTTCCTATATGTTTGATTTTCATTTTTGTTAACTATAATAACCCTGGTCCGGACGCTCTACCTCAGTTTTCCTTCAGATCTGAAGAAATTTTTTATTTTATATTTTTTTCCCCTCTCTCCCCTCTTCTCTCAAGAGCTTGCCTTTACACAGTGCCTGCAGAGCTAGGTAATAAAGTAAAATATAAAACAAACACAAACAATTGTTTCATACAAGTCATTATAAAGAAAGTGTCGCACTCTTATCAAAACAGAACAGAACTCCGTCAGGCTGTCGTGCGGCTAGATTTTGTTATTTTCTCCTCTCTCAGCCCCAGTTTTTTCTCCTACGTTGTCTTCCAGGTGTCTTCAGGCTGAAGTACGTTGGAGCTCAGTCCTCGGAGATGATCGACAAGGCTGACTGAAGTCACTGGAGACCACTATCTCTGTCATGTTCCGTTACAATAAAGTTTCCAGAGACCTTGTATTTTAAGAGGTGTAAATGTTTCCATTCTGTTTGTTTCACCTTTTAAAATGTGCTTTGGGGGCCTGGCAAACCTGAATTTGTGCCTGAAACCTCCTTGTTATAGCTGAGGGAGATTGCTCCTCATTTCAAAGACCCCTCCCCGCCCAACTCCACCCTGGGTTTCCTCTGGTATTTTGCACTGAAGACTGGCGAGAGACACCGGTTCATGTTTACGAGCTTGTTTCTTAAATTGTAAAACCAAGTCTGATAGGAGTACAAAGGATTGCTAATAGTCTGATCTTTAACACCAGGGGGTTGTGAAGGGATTCTATATTAGTCACCCCTTTCACTTTTTAACCAAGGGTATATTTATGATTCCTTATGGTTTCAGTTTTTGTCACAAACCAAGGGGGGAAAACTAATGGTTGCAGATGTGCAAAGCTGGGATTGTTTTTTATTTTTTTATCACAGTGTTCTGAATGTACAGCATATTGTTATTTTAATTGCCTAAATTTAAGGAATTTGGCAGTATCTTCTATTAAGAATGGTTACTTTGAAGCATTGCCACTTGATATAATGTGAACCTTGTATTTAATCATTAATCATGTTGTCATCATTTTAATGCTGCTGTCCTTTCATTTATTCTTTTTTTATTATTATTTAACCTCTTGCACTGTTGCTGCAAGGAGTTCTGAAGTCCCCAAGTCTACTAAGGCGGTCTTAAGGTAGAACAGAGACAGCAGTCTAATACTCCAATAACGTTACGTTATGTTGCTGTCCATACAGTATTTTTATGCACTGCAGATTCTGACCACAAGATGGAGCCACTGCTTACCAGTTGTGCAGGGTGCGGAAGGATCTAGCGTGAATTGGGGTGTGTAGGAAGACACATGGACTTGCCTGTAGTAGCCACGATGGAAGAAATACGCAGAGATTAATTTTCCTTAAATTTATATTCTTTTTGTCCCTTCCTAAAGCAGCAATGGTATTGTATTAAATATGCTTGCGTTGTATATGTATGAGCGCACATACATACTTACGCACGTCATTTTCATATTTGAATAGGATGGACAGTTGTTAAAGCTTTAATAAGTTTGTTCATAATTTTGAGGAAGATCACATCATTGGTAACCATTCCAAACCGATAGTTTCTTCGCAGAGTACTTCCTGACAAATGGCTCTGGCTTGATACTATACTTTGTTTCTGGTCGTGTGAGGCTGTCAGCATGCCCACATACAAGCAAATCTCACCCTTAACCGTATGTAGATAGACCTCCTTTTCAATATAATCGGTTCGTTTCTTAAAGATTTAAAGACGTGCGCGCGGGTTTTCGTCTGCTCCTAAAACTTTCGTTTGGTGCCGCAGCAGCTCAAAGCCTACTTACTTGTATTGAAGGAAGTATGAACGGTCTTCTTTGTACTGACGTTAAATAAAACGATAACGTGGAATTTATTTTGATAGATATTTAAAATTGACAAACATTTTAAAAGGCAAGGACCACTTGAGTATATAGTGGGTGTTGGACTTGTATATAAGAACCTGACAGTTGTATTTGTTGAACTTTTAAGGTTTAAAATGCTGTACTGTATATAAGGGGGTATCTTGTTACCTTCAGTTGTCTGTTTACTGTATTCTTTGATATCTAAATGTTATTATGTACTGGAAAGGTCAAATATATTTCTAGAACAAATTTGGATTTTATGCAAATTGTTCATTTTTTTGTTTCTCTGGAATTAACAGCAATAAATACAAAACGCGGTGAGAGCTGTCCTTTGTCCCACACTGGTCACGTGCCGTTAGCGTGGCTTCTGCCGGCTTTGTCCCATTCATGTTAGTGTAACGTTAATATTAATGCTCCTTACAACCCTTGGCTTTTAACGTGTATGCATAAAAGCGATCACACGTGTTTAAAGCATTTTGAAAAGTTTTCTTATAGAGGTGGTCAGGCTTTCGTTTAAAATACTATTGTGTGTGTTCCTTATGATGTGCAACCCACATTCCTATGCAGGGTGGCGCCCAATTCCTAAAGGATAAGATACTGTTGGGAAGTGTATTGTGAACAATACATGTCTTGTAAATTATAGCTGGCCCACGTGTCCTATTCCATGTAAATTTTGGATTATTGTCATATAATGACCTCAAATCTTATTTCAAACTGGAATGGAATCGATGTAGAAATCGAATGGGTTAGCTGTTTTGAGATTAAAATTCTTCGTGTCAGTGCAGAATTGCATTTTCAAAATTATCAGTTTGGTATTAAATTACTAAAGGTAAATGGTTGTTAAACATGTTATGTCATGTTTAACGAAATTTTGTTGTACGTGTCAAAATGCTGACTTTTGCTGCGTTTTGATATAATATAAAGATTTGGAAGTGTAGACCTGGAAGGTTGCTTTTTGAGAACTTTTTTTACGTGAAGTTGGGGTAATTAGGATTAGAAATGACGCTGCGGTTTGAACTATCTCAACAACGCAGAACGGCGTGATGACCCGTGTTTCTACGTGCAGTCATTCAAGTGTGAAATGATCGATGACATCATAGGCGTAGATTGAAGGGGGGACGGGGGGAACATGTCCCTGCAGGGTTGAGATGGGGGGGGGTCATCCACCCTCAATAATATATGTAATATAATACTTATTTTACAAACAACATACGATTATCTCATCTAATCATTTAAAGTTTATTTCTGACAGTTTTTACCTTGAGAATCCCTACCCTTCGCAGACCTGCAAGCAAAAGAAACAACCAGCGGCGAGCAGAAAACACGGTACGGCTTTGTATGTAAATTTAACTCATTGAAGACCTATCATAACCAACAGTTAATAAATAACTATGTGAAATGGTGGGATTTAATCGTGTCATGCATGTCGATCAGTTTTTATAAAGATTATCTTATCTGTTTGTGCAAACTGCAACTAAACTTGTTGGTTAACAGCACAACACAAAAAAGCAACGCTAATAACGCAGTGGTAAAATAGCATTAGTGTCAGTCAGAAATGTCATCCCACTGTTTGCTATCAGGGCATACGAATGGGTAAGAAGCCCGTCAAAAAACGAAGCCAATTATGGCGTTTATTTGGAAAACGCCACAGAGTAAGTTACTCAGTTACCAGTAACTCAATCATTCAGTTCATAAACAGTGCTGTCAGAAAATCCCTTTTATTCAATTACTATTTCTTTCTATGGGTCTCTAGGAGAAGACGTGCTAGTCGCTATTTTATGTGTTGTGTTTGTGCAAGTGATTTTTTCCGCAAATTTAAGATATTTGTGAGAGAAGACAGGGTACAGGAGAGTGACAGGGGCATCATAGTGGACCCTGAGTTGAGGTCGTTTTTCCACAGTGCATGGCTGACATTTGTGGCGGAATCTCGCGATTTGTGCATAATGTCAATAATCCCGCAAATTCGGCGTAGCCTACATGATGCGGCACATTACCGGACTTAAACTGCCATATTAGTGAAGATGGATATCAGTAAAAATGGAAAGATGAATATTACTAGTGTACGAATGAAGAACAAAACGCACTATATACAGCGTAACTAAAGTAGGTCCAGAAGCTACAAATCCAGACCAAGATTTCGTTTCTACCAACCAGCTGAGTATTCTGTGACTGTGGTTCTTTATGCTCAGCTGGTTGGTAGAAACAAAATCCTGGTCTGGATATGTAGCTACTGGACTTTGAAATGCCCAACCCTGGAATCGACCTATATTTGAACGTGACGTCACACGTCTGACCCCGATTTTCACCCCCCATTAGGATTTTGATTCGTCCCTTCAGTGAAGGGACGAATCAAAATCACCCATATTTCGGGATGTCCCGGACAATTCGGGATGGTTGGCAACCCTACCCCCCATATTAATATAAAGTTTATTTTCCGGCTGAATCATTTGTTGCGTTATGTTTAAATCTGTAATATGAATGCCTAGTCATAAGGTGTGGTTGGCAATAAAAACATGAAAGCTGGAGAGACGTAAGGATTACTTAATTTTTTAAGGCAAGGTCACGCGGGACCTGTTTGCAACAGTTAACAACTTTCCCTGCTTAGACACACCTACTAAACCTGGTAGTTAGCTGATCAAGATGTGTTTGAGTAGGGAAATCTGCAAATTGTGTGGATTCTGGCTCTCCACGACCGAAACTAGGGATTTTCCGCAGCTGCTCACCTCTTAGGCATTTACGCATTTGTGACTCTCATTCTATTTGTCCTGGCTCGGTATCCTTATTCAAACACGGAAGTAGATGAGATGACAGAGGATGTACGCAATTTCCAACTCAGCTCCAGTAAACAAGGTGTGTCGGATGGAAGACACGTTCAAGACGAATGTGAGGCATAAGCAATGTTACACTAAACAACAGGAGAAGAAAAGTTTATTAATAATAATAGTAATAGAATAGGGAACTTCTACAAAAAGTTAATCTAAAGTAGACTTGGGTATGACGTTAATCTACATCCAGCCCTGCAAGTAGGTACTCCAATTTACAGACGTTGGTGACAGGATTGGGCATTAGGACTAGTGTGGTGCTGAGGTATCAACCGTCACATGGCTGCACTCCGGTTCTCATCCCTCCGGTGGTTTGTCGTGTGGTGGGTGCGGCAACGCACTGTAATCAGTGCATGCTCCTTACCTCTTGGCAAAATTACCAGAGAGAAGTTAACAGCACTGTTGCCAACTCCTCAGCAAGGAAAGTAGCTATTGGCTGTCCCAAAAGTCGCCATCGCCTCATTTGCATAAGTGTGTAATTGTAATGGACGCTGTAGGAGAGAGCAATAAAATGTCGTGGGAGAGACAAAAAGTGATTAAAACACCCTAAATTCGTTTAGAACTACAAATGAACTTTCCTCTGTCGATTTTTGTTTTATTTTATATCACAATAACAACCATTCTCCTTGCAGAGACACTCTGGCGGAGTTACTTTTATTAAGTTTGCTTAAGTGTACAAGTCACAGTAAACAAGTGAACAGTTAACATTTTAACCATAACATTTTTTTTGTATAAAATCTACATTAACAATCTAAACGGACCAAAAAATGACAATAGAAAAAAAACTCAATGGCAATGTGAGAAAATGATGCACATCTCCTGCTCTGATTGCAGCTGGGCGGGGCTGCTGCACGAGGACTGTCCGCCTGTGAGTGCTTTGGGACGGGAGAGGAGCCGACAGCAGCACCCGCTGCTCGGTGAGAAGAGTAATGATACGTGCTTTCACGTCAGAGTCTCCAATAACACCAGAAAAAGTAGTTAGATTTGTCGCTAGTCGCTTTTTTGAAAACGAGTCGCTAGAGGGGTTTTAAAAACTCGCTAAATATATAGACAAAGTCACTAAGTTGGCAAGACTTAACACAACTATCAACTTAACAAAAGCCGAGCGGCACAGGGTTAGCCAATGAAAAGATTGCTATTCAAAAAGGCGTGGTTTGCTGGAACTGGGTTGGATACTGCGTACACGCGATGATAGGTTTTGGGCGTGTCAAACGGATGGTTGGTAAAATATACCTGGAACGGATAAGATACATACCCAGCTGTGCATCACAGAAGTAAAGACCTTTCACCGCACGCCGACCCGTAAGTATTAACGTTTTACATACAACATACTGACTGCCGTAAAGATAAATTCATGCACCGTGTAACTTACAATTTATGAGAGATTATTCCTTACACCCCGCCTAGCATAATAAAATTGCTGTTTGGTAATATGATATAACCTCAAATTATTGACATGAATAAGACTAAGAAGTGATGAAGCGCTACTCCTATTTGAGCTGATTTCGTTCGACGTTCAGAGGTGTAGTTGTGTGATGTCGCGTAACTATAGCTCGTTCCGGGTTTGTTCGCTCTGGGGTGATTTTTTTGTTCTCCTTTCTTGTTCGGAATTTCTTTATTTGAATTATTTATGTTGTCTGTTTAGTTATTTCGGAGGATTGGAAATATGTTCAAAGTTTGACATGAATCCAGAGCTCACCCAGTCAGGTTGAGTCATGTTCGAAGATTGTTACACTAACCAGTAACCGCATATGTAGTTGCAGTGATAATTAATCTGCATACCACCCATCATAACTTGATATGGGCATTTAAATCTACGGACTGAACAAATAAATCATAGGTGAATTGTTGCTCTGAAACATGTCATTCCAGGACACTCGCAATGGAGTCTCTGACTGCCGCAAACACCCGCTTCTCCCTGGATCTCTTTACGAAGATTAGTAGCGGTAACGAGGGCAATGTCATCTTTTCACCGTTCAGCCTTTCCTCCGCCCTGGCCATGGTGTACTTGGGGGCTCGGGGTGACACGGCCGCTCAGATGGCGCAGGTTTGTATCCAGAAAGTGTCTTGTTGATGTCATTCCCAGCAGAGTTACTTAATAAATAAATATGCACACGATGCAGATAGCCCGGTTTTTTGTTTAGTTTTACTGTATTGCTTTATGTTTTAATTTAGTGTTAGTCTGATTCTTCCAAAAGCTTGTGTAAAAGAGCAGCATAGTACAGATATCACTATTGCATTTTCAGGTGTATGCCACACACAGTCCTTATTGCGACTGCACCAGTTGATCTTGAGTTTCTCTCCCTTTAGTCAACCTGAAAAACTGAGAACAAAACAACCCTCTGTTCCCACACTTTAGATGTATGAAAGACATTTCACAAAACATATTGGTTGCCTAGCCAAGTGTCTTTAAAAAGCAGCTGGTTGTTTGCATTATGTGTCTTGACAGGCCTAGATCAATGTGTTTCATCATGTTGTGTTTACCAGATGAAAATGTTTTTCTAGAGCCATATCACCGGTTAATGTACAATTACAGGTGTTTGTATGCCCGTTTGGTTCATTCACTCAGATTCTCCACTCTGGACCAAGGGCGTAACTTTGGGTGGAACATTGGGGGGCTGAGGTCTCCACCCATTACGAGGGAAACATGATTATTTGGAGGGTTGTATTACCTGGTTTTGATTTATTGGGGGGGCTACAACCCCCCCATCCCACCCATACTTTACGCTCATGCTCTGGATGCCTCCATTTTGAGAAATACATGATGTAAACCCTGAGTTTCCATGCTCTCTTGGTTTATGGGTGTACAGTCCTATATTTAGAGCAGAGAGGTGTGGCACATACTGTCTGCTTATGTAACGTCAGGGTGTGGTGATTTGTTCTACAATGCAGCTTTTATCAGCTGCTTTTTTCAGTTCTTCATGAAGGTTTCGTCACCAATCCTTTCATGAGTTCCAGCTACATTCTATGCCATAGGTACGCAAGTTAACCTTATCATGAATGTCTCCTGATTGCTAGAATGCCACTCACAGTATCAGTAACGAGTTGTGCATTGTTGAGTTGGGTTTTTACTGTATATGTTGAAGTCCTGTTCTACCTGGCCTGGGATGAGCTTTCTTTGACTGCCAGTTCTTGTGTTGATTTTTTTTTCCTCTGTATCAGTAAAGATGCTTTTATGCTAAATGTATATAAACTCATAAGCCATTAATAATAGGGTGACCAGATAATCCATGTCAGGCAGGACAAGTTGAGCAATGACAGGATTTGTAAACTACCATATAAATGAAAAGGACCTGTATTTCTGAGTTTTTGCTGTGTGCTGATTGGTCAGTCTCGTATTCATGCATGTGTCAATTATGTTAATGTGAAGCAGCCGGAATAGTGTTTTGATCAAGGAAATAAACCAGCCAAAGCACAAGAAGAACTGAACTATTTTTAGCCGAGCACACGAGCCTTTCAGTTTGAAAGTAGTTTATAAAACCTGAAGTAGCTCAAAGTGTCCTCCCTGACATGGATTATTTGGTTACTCTGATTAAGAGCTGAAATTACTGTGTTTACTTGGAGTATGAAAACATTCCTGCAGAGTTGTTTCTCAGGAGGCAATTACTTGAGTTATGTGACTAATACTGACAAAAGGTAGTGATAAGACTGAGTGAGATGATGCACCATCACTGAACAGCATCTTGCTTTCCTGTGGATTATGATTTTGCTTCATGCTGTAAGTGCGTGTTAGATCTGCTGTATCTTTATTCTCTAGGAAACTTTTGCCATTTATATATTGACTCTATGCTTTTAAAGAATCCTGCTTTGGACACTTGGCTTGTACTGAAATAAAAAATACAGTAGTTCTTGACATGAGGAGTGTCCAGGTCTAAATTGGGCAACTTATAGCTGAAGTCATTGAACTGTCTGGATTTATGACTGTCATTAGCTACTCACCACTTAACTATTATCACCAATGAACTGTTTGTCTGTTAAACAGACTATTCTTCTGTGTTGAAAGCTGACACCCTTTTGTAAAAATGCATATTTGCATGCAAGTCCTTCAAAAACCCACAGCATGGTATTCATATAATCACTAAATATGGGCAACTTCAGGAATTGTCATGTTATTCACCAGTGTTGTATTGCTAAATTGTGATGCTAGGTACTCCACTCCACTAAAGCGGGGAAACCAAAATCTGACCATGGAATGCTTCAGCAAAAACAAAAGTCACAGCTTCCAGTGGGGATGAAGACTGGGGTAAAATGTTCTGGAAAAAACGTAACTAACCAATGGGGAGGAGTTGGGGCTTGGTCAATGACATGGTGGCGGACCACTAATACGTGGGAGATGTGTGGGCACACTGCTTTGGCTTGTAACGTTTACAGGTGCTTATCGTGAGGGCTTTCTGAAGAGTTTGTTTGTCCCAGGGGTACAAAGTACAAATTCTTTGTACTTAAGTGGTGTTTTTCTTTCTTTTTTTTGGGGGGGGGGGTGTTGTGCTTTGCTGGAGTATTTTACATTGTTGCAACTTTAACTTTTACTTCACTACTTTTTCGAGCCAAATAACTTTTTACTCGAATACATTCTCTATGACTATCAATACTAGCCTTAAAAGCATACTCAGTGGTGCACACCTGACTAGGGCTGCACGATTTTGGGTAAAATATGAATCGCATTACTTTTTTTTTTCTCCCGTCGAATCCAGATCGTAATTTTCTCTTAGTTCATGATCAATATATATTTCTTTCCTTAATATTATTGTTTTGTGTTACTTCCATCTTCAAATACAATATGTATCAACATGTAGCAAGAGGTGCGTGGTATATCGGTTAATATACTGAAATTTTTGGCTGGTATTTATTTAAATTTTATCAATATCAAAAGTTATCAGCATTAGCTACTATTCTCTGCTATAAGTTCTATATGTCTGCTACTTAACATAAGCAAAAACCTTAACCTAACCCTGTACATGCATGTCCAGCTAAGTTTTAACATAAACTCATTAATGTATTTAAATTATAATCAGCAATATTCAAATCCCATCTGTTATGTGTTTTTATATACAGAGACACACATTGACTATGGAGAATCTAAATACAATGCATGTCAAAGGGTAACGTTAAGGTGTTTCTTTCCCCCTAACGATTTCCTTTGGGATGCCTGGGTGTTTGAGTTATATAAGCCACACATGCTTATTTGTCATCAACCATGCAGACTCATCATTTTCACAAAGCTGAGGAAGATGTTCACGTTGGATTCAGCCAGCTGTTGTCCATGCTTAACAAACCTGGGGCCCCTTATTCACTGAGCATTGCCAACCGCTTGTATGGAGACGAGTCTTATCAGTTTGTTGAGGTGAGATTATTATTTTAAAAAAAAAAAACCTATACCACCCCCTTTAATCTACAAAAGTATGCTTTTAACTATGAATTGCATAAGGATTCTTAACTTCTGCATTTTCATTCCTTCTGACATCTAAAATTTTAAAATCCTCTAAATATTACATAATCACAATAGACCCACTTCCTGTGTCTTATGACCCCACAGAAATTCCTTACTGACAGTAAGAAACACTACAAGGCTGAACTGGAGCCTGTTAACTTCCGATCAGACGCCGAGGCAGCCAGGGTGAACATTAACACCTGGGTGGAGAAGCAGACAAACGGTGCGTTCATTGCTATAACCGATTATTCACAAGTCTCCAGTGAGGCGTGTTAATGTCAGATGAAATTTCACAAGCTGGGTAGAGGCAAGATCTCCACAGTGATTCAATGACTGGTCGCTCAAAAGAGTTAAGTACTTAATAGTTGTGCAGAAATGTAGACATGCAGAGAAGCGTTCTACAGCATCTGGTTACCTGCAAATTTATCAGTATCCATGGTTTTCGGCTCAGACCACATTTGGGAAATCTAGACCTTGCTCCTCTGGTCAAGTATTTGCAAAACCAATAATCTATTCTAGATAAATACTGTTGTTTGAGGGAGAATACTACCAACATTTTTTTATATAGTATTGAAATTGTTGTATTTGAAAAACGTTATGCTATTTAAGAAACATGCCTTTGTCTTTCTCCTCTGTCATCTTTTGTAGCAAAAATCAAGAACTTGCTGACTCCAGGAATGCTTGACCCCTTAACTAGACTTGTGCTGGTAAATGCCATCTATTTCAAGGGTAACTGGCAGAAAAAATTTGATCCTGCAAACACAAGGGAAATGCCCTTTAAAATGAACAAGGTAAACTTGGTGTTTCACTGGATTGACTGCAAATTTGTATGTGTATCTGATATGCTAAAGATTGATGCTAGTTCACGTTGTGCTTCTGTATATAAATTGACACACTATGCTTCTTCCCCTCATTTTTTCTTTACTCCAGAATCACAGTGTGTCAGTGATGATGATGGAGAAAAAAGCCAAGTTTGGTTTTACCTTCATTCCAGAGGCCAAGTGTCAGGTTCTGGAGATGCCCTATGTTGATGAAGAGCTCAGCATGCTCATCATGCTACCAAATGAGGTCAATGGGCTGGAGGAGGTAGGTCTGAATGACAGAAGTTGCTATAAAACATGTTTGTGACCTACAGTAACCTCTAAATCAGAGTTTTAAGAAATGATTACCCAAGTCAGTAAGACAAGCTGCAAACCAGACTCTGCTTCTGAATCCCAGGCCATGACCACAGATGTTGAGGCCTAAACTCAGGCTTGATATCTCTTTTAAAAAAACTGCATACTTGTGTTTCAATTTCAATCAGACTAGAATGTTACAATAAAATATATTGGGGATCCCCTACGCTATTTAATGATGCTTTAGTGTTAGACTTTTAATAAGGAGCTAATGACTCTACCTGGTTTTCTCCCGAAGCTGGAACAAAAGCTCACATATGAGAACTTTACGGACTGGACGAGACCAAACATGATGCACGTTCAGGAGGTGATTGTGTGTTTGCCCAAGTTTAAGTTGGAGGAGACCTATGATATGAAGCAGGTCCTGAGCAGCATGGGTATTGTGGACGCCTTTGATGAACAGAAGTGTGACTTCTCCGGCATGTCTCCCGATAACGACCTGGTGCTCTCCAAAGTGGTGCACAAGGCCTTCGTAGAGGTGAATGAGGAAGGCACAGAGGCGGCCGCTGCCACTGCAGCTATCATGATGCTGCGCTGTGCAGCAATGATTCCCCCTCGGTTCATTGCAGACCACCCCTTCCTGTTCTTCATCAGGCACAATCCCACTAAGAGCATCCTCTTCTATGGCCGCTTCTGTTCCCCCAAAGCCTGAGCATTTCTCAGGTGGAACATGATGGGTAAATATAACAAAGATAACCGAATACTGTGTGCTTCGCTGTGATACTAAATTACTTTAAAAATGGCGTTTTTACTCCTGCTTATCAAAGTGCACCTTAAACAATTTGAGGACTTTTTCTGTGGACCTTTACAATGTATTTTGAACAAAACACCAAAGATTATCCTGAAAGTGAGAATAAGTAAAATCCTTGAAAATGTTTTATCATTAACCATGTTGAAGACTTTCTCTGTTTTCCTTTTAATGTATTTGACCAGCATACACCAAATTTTGCCCTTAAACTGAGAACAAGTGCTGTACGAAAAATGAGTGGAAATAAAAATGCATATGTAACATGATCTAAGTCTCTTCGGTGTCTATAAGGCAAACCTGGGAAATGCGGTGACCCTGAAGCCATCAAGACAACACGTACACAGCTCCCCAGGTGACTGCTGTGTGCAGGAGCCGCCCTGCCCTGATCAGCATCCCGGAGTGTACATCACACCCGGTACAGGACACCACAGGCTACAAACGCCTCTCTGGAGTTTTAAACCACTGCAAACTTGCAGCAAATCTTCAGTTGTGAAATACATAGCAAATATCAAGTCTAGACTTCTATTGGATATTGTTTAAAAACATCTCGTGTGATTTCTCATTGAAAGTAACAGAAGCTAAAATGTTCATTGAGCGTGTTGTAGACTTTTCATATCTGCTGTTTATGTATTTGGATGTGCGAAATACTACATTGCTTACCTACTAGTATAAACCTCTACAATAAGTCACCACATGGTCCCACTTGCCAAACTGAAGGTTCCTTCCCAGCATATACCCACAACGTGTCCTCTCACAGGCCTTACCCTTAGCCAGCAAGACTGATATATACTGTCCTGTGTCTCATATGCTGAGGAACATTCCTGGGACTAGAGCCATTTTATATTTTAGATCACACACATCATTATCTCCTGAGACAAAGTAAGCCTTTGATGACACTGAGGACATTGCTTGAAACTAAGGCCTGTGTTTCTTTGGTTTGGGGGTTGAGCTGGTTGCAGGACCCTAGTGTCTCTTGAGCCAGACCGATTGCATTGCTGCTGTGTTTGGATACTATCGCCCCACCCCAGGTATATAAAGACTAAAGACTGGAATAATGTGAAACTGTTGCTTACTGTCTACCTCATAGTACAGATTTTGACTTGTGTCACCCACCAGTCTAAATAAAATGCTTTTTCAAGCCGCCTGAAATCAGCATAGCACAGCAGTCCACAAACAGACAGATGGGCTGTTGTGACACAATTCACAGAAAATGTTAATGATAGTTATGGACGAGAGTCACAGCACATGGTGCATCGCAGCCTGCTGCACATGGGGCTGTGTAGCCACAGACCGAGCAGAGTGTCCATGCTCACCCCTGTCCACCCTCAAAAGCACCTACTGTAGCTACACGGGTCCAATTAAACAATTGCCACGCTTCATACAGATGTCTTTGAGGGTTTATTTGTATCTCTCTCTCTCTCTCCTCTCAGCAGACACCGTGAAAACTATAACAAAATTAAGACAAAAATTTACATCACAGTCCATACAAGTCTCTTCCTTAGCAGCCCCGTCACAAACACGCAAGCTCGTCCAAAATACATCACACTCACAATTAACCGAAACAAAGATACATCGTACATATAAATACACACTTAATTATAATCACATACAACACAAAAAAAAATAACAATTACCGTGTGCGCCTCTTTGAACACATGCAGCGTTAAATCCCTTACAGCACTGTGCAACTACCTCTTCCCCAGTGCCACCGCGCCAAAACCATGCCAAACGTCAGTCATGTGACCCATTACGCTTTGCGTCAATTTACATAGAATTTTTAATTATTCAATAAACATATTTTAAATAAATTGTAAAGATCACAACAGATTTAGGTATCTCAATTTATAACAAAAATGAACTTTCAGAACACACTGTCATTGGGACAGTTACACCTACAGTTCACAGAAGAGCATCAACCTGGACCTTGGAGCAATGAAAGAAGATCTGTGCTGGACAAACAATTCCGATCCATGGCGGCCCAACCTCGCAACATAGAGGACTTGAAGGATCTGCTGCTTAACGTCTTGGTGCAGGAGTGATTGGGGCTTAAGGGTCTTGCTTAAAAGCCCAACTGGGACATGACTCTGCCCATGGGATTTCAACTAGCAACCTTCCAGTCACAGTCCAAATTCACACAAGTACACACTGCCCCACTCTTTGCTGAACAGTAACTGCATTACTCATCAGCTTAGCTTATTGAATAGTTTGTTATATAGTTTCTGATGACTGTGCCAGAGATGTAACTTTTACAAGCAAATGGATAAGATCTTTCATTGGTTACAAATGGAATGTATTCTGGCTTGTTCTGGTGTTGTACCTTCACTCGAATCACTTCGTATAACTGCACTGATATCTTGACGGAGGTGACTGTAACATTCAGGCCAAAGCACTGAATTTATTTTATTTGCCATCATGCGTTTATGTGCCGCATAGTATTATTTGGGTTGTTAGGGGTCCTAACGGGCAGACAACGTCAGTCCCCGTGTATGTTACGCCATGTTTATGCTTACTTGCACAGTCCGCATTAAAATCTGCAAAACGTTATTCTCGGCAATCCTGCATTCATTGTTTTACGCAAGTGTTTAACCAAGAGAGTAATGAACGATACTATCAGATCACGCTTCTCCATTACTGCATAATTCACGTATAACGTCCCCTGCTGGTTAACCAGAGAAAAAATCGCACGACGGTCATCCAGTCCATTCTGCTTCCCTGGGAGTATTAGAGAAGCGGAAAAAATTTAATAAACCATAAACGTGTTTTCTGTACTGCAGCAGAACCGGTTATTTGTTTCGTTTTCTTTCATTTTCGTATTAAATCGCGTTTTGTCACTGCATTACATTGACAGCATATTACTTCATTAGATATTAGTCTGTCTGCTGGGGCGCACAGCTAAAAGGTCTAAAACCCGGAAGCAAAGTATTAGCGCTCCTGCTGCCGTGCCTCGGTTGTACACTGTCGGCGTATAAGTTTTTTTCTTTCGGACAAGCGGGTAAAACACACCGACCTTCTTCCTCGTGTAATGCAATCTTGATCTGCAAGTGATAATGTCTGATGAAGATATGCAGATCGATACTTTAAATACAGATTATATTCCATTACAATGTTTCATTTTGAGAATTGATTCTATCGTTAAGATACCGATTTTAATGGATATATTGTGTAGTGGCTATAGCGCCATATCCTCTCACCTCTGTGACTGGGGTTGGAGTCTCCTCCATGGGTCTAGTTTGCATGATCTACTCTGTCGGGGCGTTTCCGTCGGGTTCTCTGTTTTCCCAGCAGTAATGATTGTGGATGGATATGCACGAATACCACAGGGCTGCCCATAATGGGGAATAATGGGCAAGAATTTCAGGGACCCAGACAACGTATTTTTTTATAATAATAATAATAGGTATATAAGTAGAGTTTTGTGAGAAACCAAAGCGCCAGTTTGGAAATGTTCAAAAGTCTTATAATTGGTTTGCGTAATAATAATTAGGAAACTATTCGACTGCAGTAATTTACACGGCAATATTGATTTTAAGTTTATGTAAGAGCCGAAGGGAGAAAATTCTTCCTTTTATAACGCAATATGACCTTATTAATTTTTGCTATATTTATATCATATTAATGATCTATTTCACTTTAAAAGTGGCATTGTTTCTGTGAACAATTGCCGGAAGAGATGTGATTCATAGCCCGCTGTAAGTTTCTAGAGCTGAAAGCGAAAATTCATAACTGCAGCTTAAGCAGTAAGTATTAAAGTCTTGTAAATTTGAATCCAGCATTTCTACTGGCATGACTATAGTATGAAATTAGTGTGCAATTTATGTAACCAGTGGGACCTTAATTAGGACCCAGGAGTGATCGAGGAGAGTATGTATGACGGTATCTCCGGTCGATCAAAGGAAGGCGTCTTGATTCAGCTGTATATAAAAATAAGACTTTGTTTTATAAATCATGGTTTGACAATGGTATTTTGATTATTGGGCAGCTACTGAATGCCAATGACCTTCTAATGACATATGCGGAGTTTCATTTAAAATACCTAAAGAACATGCTGTGGTCTTTGACGCACTGTCTACCGTGTTTCCCCGAAAATAACACAGGGTCTTATATGAATTTTTGCTCCAGAATTCGCGTTAGGGCTCATTTTCAGGGGAAGTCTTATTTTCCCATGTACAGCAAACTACAGTACATTTACCGATATTCATGAACAAAAATCCACATTTATTCAAATACAGACATCATGTCATCTTCTAACCGTTTCTTTCATTGTATACAATGTAACGGATTTATTCATGAACAAAAACCTACTGCGTATATATTTATTTAAATATAGTCGTCATCTTCTTCTGGAACATCGTCGTAAATCCCCAAGCTCCAAATTCCATCCTGAATATCTCGCAACTCCCTTTCTTTAGAACCAGAATTTGTTTCCCCCAGGTGGTGCTGTGCTCTGAGTTCCATTGTGTCCCCTGTTTAGTTCCTTTGGTCCCTTTAGGGGTACTTGTAGTAAGTCAGTAAACTCATGGCTGGATATTTCTGTGAAATTCCACTTGTAGTAAGTCAATGATCACATCTGGCAACTACTACAACCTTTGACGTGTAACAAATTGGTTTACTATGAATGTGAAATTATTGCAATTTCACAGATGTTTTTATGAAAATCTTAGCAATAATGCTCCAGTAGCAATGCTTGGTTCCCCCGAATGCACTTTGTGGACGGTCTCTAGCAAAAGGCTGCGCTTCCAGCGCTGGATTATTGGTTTCGCGGAAAATGCCTCATCACTACAATAATTAATGAATATATCAATCACTATGCAATGTTGCAGTACAATTTGTATATTCTTCTGAAAAAGAAAATCTGACATTTGGGATTTTTGGTGGTGTCGTTTCAAAGATATAGGGGAGGCAAATCCGAATACCAAACAAATATCAAATATAAAACCAACTTTACCACGCTCTTTTAGCGCTCGTCTTGTCTGGGGGTCAAAATATTATTTCCTGTTTACGTATAATCGCATCTCATTCTAGTTACCGCAGTCACTGTTGCCAGCTCCTCTGGAAGAAAAGTAGCTGTTGACTGTCCCAAAAGTCGCTAAATGACGCCGTCACTTCATTTGGATAATGCGCATGTAAATGTAGTGGACGGTGTAAGAGAGAAGAATAATGTATTGGAAGAGACGAAAAGTAGTTTAAAAAACAGCCGAATACGTTTAGAACTACAAATGAAATTTCTTCTTTCGATTCTTGTTTCTTTATATATCACAATTCCAACCCTCTCCTTTATCCGGGCTTGGGACCGGCAAAAGTGACCCCAAAGAGAAACCCTGGCGGAGTTACTTTTTTTTTTTTTTTTAAGTTTGCTTAAGTGTATAAGTCACAGTAAACAATTTAACAGTGAACGTTTTTAACCATGACATTTTTGTATAAAATCTACACTAACAATCTAAACGGACCAAAAAAAAGAACAATAGAAAAGAACCGTCAATGGAAGTGTGAGAAAATGATGCACATCTCCTACTCTGACTGTAGCTGGGCGGGCCTGCTGCGCGCGGACTGTCCGCCTGTGAGTGCTTTGGGACGGGAGAGGAGCCCACGGCAGCCCCCGTCGCTCCGTGAGAAAAGTAAGAACGATACGTACTTTCACGTCAGAGTCTCCAAAAGTCTCCAGTAACACCAGAAAAAGTCACTAGATTTTTCGCTAGTAGCTTTTTTTTTTTTTTTTTTTTTTTTAAAAAAAGGAGTAGCTAGAAGGGTCTAAATACTCGCGAAATGTTGGTAACACTGCGTACAATCCATGGGATAGTAACTAGGGCTTATTTTTGGAGTAGGCCTTATGTTACGAGCATCCTGAAAAATCGTATTAGGGCTTATTTTTGGGGAAACACGGTAGATTACAATTGTGGTTTTTGTGGCATGGAAACAGAGTCCACTATTCATTTGTTTTCAAATGTATCTATACAAGAATGTTTTGAATAGATTTATCTAATTTTATTAGTAATAAGATTGGAAGGAAAGTGACAATTGAAATGTTTGACGTCTTTATTTTTAAAATGAGGGGTTCCGAGCAGTGGGGCGACTTGGTGGTGCAGTGGTTAGCACTGTTGCCTCACACCTCTGGGACCTGGGTTATATGTGTGTGGAGTTTGCATGTTCTCCCCGTGTTGTCGTGGGGACTCCGGTTTCCCCCCACAGTCCAAAGACATGCTGAGGCTAATTGGAGTTACTAGATTGCCCATAGGTGTGCATGTGTGAGTGAATGGTGTGTGAGTGTGCCCCCTGATGGGCTGGCCTCCCTGCCTCGTGCCCATTGCATACAGAATAGGCTCCAGACCCCCCACAACCCAGTAGGATAAGCAGGTTGGAAAATGGATGGATGGATGGCTGGATGGTTAAGAGCAGTGTCATGCCCCACTCGTCTGCTCCTCCTGTGTGCCACGCTTCCTCATCTACCTGGTGTGGAATCCCCGTGTTTACCAGCTGTTTCTTCATGTTGTTATAATAATTTTACTTTATTGTAAAATTTCCCCATGGGAAATTTGCTCATTTGCTCATTTGCTCATTTCCTCAGCTTGCTCTTTGTTGAGTAAGTTGTCCGCGAAGGGCAGCCACGCGTAGTAGCGCCCAGGGAGCTGGGGGTTAAGGAACTAATTCAAGGACCCGCAGACGTGCTGTGGCTGGGTTTGAACCGGCGACTTTCTGATTACAAGCATGCACGCAGGCTTAGCCCATTGATTAATCCAATGTATTTAAGTCGCGTTTAAGTATGTTTCCCCAGTCCGGTCATTAACATTGTGATGTTGCTGCTTGTTTTCCTCGTGTTCAGTGATGGTTCCTGCAATAAATCCCTCGTTCCCCAATTCTCCGTCTCCCTGCTCCTGCTTCCCCGGTCCAATCCATAACAAGCAGACATTATTTATGTGATTCAGTATTGCATACGGAAAATTCCACATTCATAAGAAAAAGGTTTTAAGACCTAAACCCAATTTTCCCCCAATTTTTTAGATGAAATTAAGCAGTACGGCACAACTTTAGTTCAGTATAAAAACGAAAAAGCTAAGCCTGTAAAATTCCTCTTATCTTCTCTCTTATCCCTGGCTTTGTTACTGTTTTATGTGCTTGAGAGTTCCTTTGTTGATATGTTGTAATATTGTTCATTATTAATTAAGCGTGTATGGTGGGCACACACTTGGCATGTTTAACCACTTGCACTTCGGTAACATCTTAAAATTGAGAGTGCTCATTTAAATGATATAGCACGTTTGTGATTGCTGCATTTGTTATAATGGTGTGGTATTGGTGTGGATTGATCTAGGTTTGAATTTGCAGAGGAGCACGTGGTAATGCTGAGGGTTGGGATACCACCCAGGACTCTGTAAGGTGGATTCGCCTGTTTCTAATTGTTCGTTTTTATGGACCGGAGAGTGCTTTCAATGTTACTATTTTAGTGGTGTGTGCAAACTTATGGATCCAGCCTTTTAACTGTCTTTGTGACAACTCTGTAAATAAAGTATTGTTTATATAGCTTTTGCACCTCAGCCTTCAACTGTTCATTTACTTGAACTTTACCAGTGCAGGGTGGTCCCTTATAGTAGGGGCCAGTTAGGTGTCTTCATTTCCTGCTCAATCAAGAGTGAGTGGCGTAGTTGAAAGTAGAAGAGGGAGAGGGTCTGGATACAATATGATGTGCAATTAATCGAGACTCTGCAAAATCAGGAACAATTGCTTTGTACAAAGACTGTAGAAAACAGTGCCATTGTCTTTTCCTGAGAGTAGCGCAAATTTATTTATATAGCCACCCAAGATAACTTGCTCATTTATAACTTTGTGTCAGTACAGACTGAATAAATACATTAAACCAACAGTGATTATCTGCTCTGAAACATGTCATTCCAGGACACTCGCAATGGAGTCTCTGACTGCCGCAAACACCCGCTTCTCGCTGGATCTCTTTACGAAGATTAGTAGCGGTAACAAGGACAATGTCATCTTTTCACCGTTCAGCCTTTCCTCCGCCCTGGCCATGGTGTACTTGGGGGCTCGGGGTGACACGGCCGCTCAGATGGCGCAGGTTTGTACCCAGAAAGTGTCTTGTTGATGTCATTCCCAGCAGAGTTACAACACAGGATAGACTCATAAACACAAAAAGGCAAGAAATATGCCTAGAGTCCACATGTGGACAGATATATGTGAGCAGAGGTTTGATGGCTGAACTGAGGTTGTAAGAAATACTGAGCTTAAATAAGCAGAGCTGGCTGGTTTTTGCTTGAAAATGGTATTTTGACAAAAGTGATATTGAAACACCGCCACATAGTGGTAGCAAAGAGAAGGGCAGCCTCAGACACTTGATCCCATTACCATGACAACACAAAAAGTGAAACTGGAAACTGCACAAAATTTGAGAAAAATTGAGCCAAAGTTGAAGCAGCCCGCATAGTGTCAACAAAGGGTGACAAACGGAAGATATTTTACCTTCTGGGCATGATAGCCTAAAAAGAAACTGATGGTTCTTCTCACCATTTACTTTTTTACTAATTTCTCTTGTATATCAATTACTATCAATCAATCAGAACTTTATTTGTCCCCGAGGGGCAATTTGATGGCACATAGAGCAGTGTTAAGATCAACCCGACCATACATATACAGACATCACAGTGGGGGAAGACAGGTCAGGAAGACAGCCGCTCTACAAGCCAACCGGTCGACCGCACGAGCAGCGACCCGGTCATAGGAAGAACAGAGAAAACAGAATTACATGACGTGAGAAGAGGCGAATATATTGAGCTATATTGAGCTCTCTGAGAATCTCAGTTCATTGTCTGCATGTACTGTACTGCTGTTTGCTGTACTGCTGTTTGCTGTACTGCTGTTTGCTGTACTGTTGTGCACTTGATAAATACATTTTAATTTGGGTACGTTGTTGTCATTACAACAGGAGGTAAGTTTCCTTTGGGATGGCGGGAATGTCTGAGTTACATCTTCTCACCCAGAAGGCCACACATGCTTATTTGTCATCTACCTGCAGACTCTGCATTTTCACAAAGCTGAGGAAGATGTTCATGTTGGATTCAGCCAGCTATTGTCCTTGCTTAACAAACCTGGGGCCCCTTATTCACTGAGCATTGCCAACCGCTTGTTTGGAGACGAGTCTTATCAGTTTGTTGAGGTGAGATCTTTATTATTTTAATTCCGTCTCCCCCCATAATATTATTCTACGAAACATCCTTACTGTGGACTGGGTAAAGATTCATGAGAAGTTGTATTTAAAAATACTTATATTTAAAGCTTTCCTGCTTTTTTCCTGCCTTTTTCATGTGCCTGACCGCTAAATTATTAAGATCCTCTAAAGGTTAGGTGATTGTGAAAGACCCACTTCCTGTGTTTTATGACTCCACAGAAATTCCTTACTGACAGTAAAAGGGTGAACTGGAGCCTGTTAACTTCCAATCAGACGTCGAGGCAGCCAGGGTGAACATTAACACCTGGGTGGAGAAGCAGACAAACGGTGCGTCCGTGGCTACAACTGGGGATGCACTGATACCAGCATCGGGTATCGGGCCGTTACTGCGCTCATATTCATATGTCCTGTACCAAGAACCAATACCACTTAATTGCAGCTTTACATTAAAACTCACAGCTTTGACATTTTTTCTTCTTATTTTATTTATTTATTTATTGCTGCCCAATCAGATTTTGGTATCCAGCGAGAGATTTTCAACGTGAAACATTATTTAGGGATAAATACAGAGAACACTGACATTGGCAAATTGGCGATTGTACGCGGAGGATGTCAGCAGTTTGGACATATTTTAAGATAATGCTACAAGTATAACAGACTATAAGCATTGTTCTACTAGTGTCAAGAGGAGGAAAGGACAGCACGCAATTTGATCAAATATCTAAAGACGCACCACAGTGCAGCTAGAGTACACGGAGTTTGCTAATGCTAACAGAGAAAGACCGCAACAGCAAATTTTAGCGCAAATTCTGGAGAAGCGAGAGAACACAAAACTGAAGCATTAGCGATATCTAACATTAAAAATGTTAGATATAACTAATGCTTCAGGTTCAATCACCCTTTCTTCTCTCCTATTAAAAAAAGAACGCTACCAAACGGACGAATCGCAGTTCTTGTGGTCTGCGTCGTGCGTTGCATTTCTGGAGAGGCTATGGCATATTTGCAGTATAAATCAGCCATTACACCCAAGATTTTGTTCCTCTCTAAGTACTGTTCAGATTGAGAATTGAGAACCTGATATAAATGACCGATTTGAAAACTGAGTTTCAAGTAAGGTAAATAAATTCATATATATAAATTTACTAAATTGTCATTGTATATATCATACAAAATGATAAATGTAACACATATATAATGCACGTGTTACATTTTGTTTTACAAAGTTGGGACAGCTTTGTTTAAGGTTTAAATTAAGCCTGATGTTGCCTTACACATAAAAGAATGATCACAGTTAGACCTACCGCTTATCAAACACTGGTATCGGGTCGGTACTCGGTATCAGCTAACACCCAAAGCCCAGGTATCGGTATCCGGACAGACAAAGTGGGATTACAGTGCATTCCTAGCTACAGCTAATGAATCACATGAGTGGTCCATCTCCTGTGATGTATATTAAATTTTATTGTTGTTCAGGGAGGAAAAACAATATATCCAGTATATTTTGCATAATATTAAAGGGGCAGGTCACCCCAAAACTGAAACAATAAATATATATGCATTAGAGGGACGTGAGTGTTATCTATCCCCCTAGGTTGTTCTGCTGGGAGTTGCCTAGTTTTAGAGATACCAGACATGAAATGTTGGGCTTTTCTCAAATATATTGGGAGTGAGTGGCATTCTTTCTGTGGTGATTAAAGCGCCAGAAAAATCCAACAGCAATGTCTCTTACCAGAAATCATGACCCAGTCATTTAAGATAAAAAGGGTATAAGACAACTACCAAAACTAAACGATCTACAAAGGGAAACTAACTATAGGCAGGGAATCAAAAATAGCGGAATCCACAACAGCAAGAACATCTGCAACAAACAAACAATCACGACAAACCACTGGTGAACTAAACAGAGGCAGGGACTTAAATACAGAAGGGTAACAAGACTAACAAGGGGCAGGTGAAACTAATTAACTCAAAGGAACTAAACAGGGAAACTAAGAACTGACCAAGAAACAGGGAAAACAGAATCTAACACTGGGGAATTGCAGACAGGTAAAAACACAAGCAGGGGCACAAAGCATGATAACAAAACCAAGTACAAATCACAAGACACAGGACCTAGAAAACTCAAATGAAACACTTGGGGACAAAATCCAAAAACAGAGGCGGTGGGATTCAAACACACAACAGAAGGGCCGACAGGGCGCAGGGGAAACACTACAGAGTAGGACAGCGGGGGAAGAGACACAGAGCGAAACAACAGGAGCTGACCCTGACAGTGGATTAAATCTAGGAACTGATGTCGTTGTTATTTGAATAATTTATCAATATGCTATTTATGAAACATCCCTTTCTCCTTCCCCTTTTTTTGTAGAAAAAATCAAGAACTTGCTGACTCCAGGGATGCTTGACCCCTCGACTAGACTTGTGCTGGTAAATGCCATCTATTTCAAGGGTAACTGGCAGAGAAGATTTGATCCTGCAAAAACAAGGGAAATGCCCTTTAAAATAAACAAGGTAAACTAAAGAAGAAAAAGATAATAAAAAGATAGATAGATAGATAGATAGATAGATAGATGGATGGATGTGACAGAACACAGTGATTGCTGCGCACAACAATCGCAAATATTGATGAAGTTTCAGGTTGTTCTTTTGCATTTAAATTGACCCAATCTGCTTCATCCCCTCAGTTTTTGCTCTGGAAGAAGAGTGTGCCAGTGATGATGATGTGCCAAAAAGACAGCTTTGGTTTATCTGACATTCCAGAGGCCAAGTGTAAGGTTCTGGAGATGCCCTATGTGGATAATGAGCTCAGCATGCTCAGCATGCTCATCATGCTACCAAATGAGGTCAATGGGCTGGAGGAGGTAGGTCTGAATGACAGAAGTTGCTATGAAAAAGTGTCGACCTCTAAATCAGAGTAGGGGTCTCTTGGCATTGCCTTCTGTCTTATAAGTGCAGGTTATATAGGTGGTAATTATAGACTTAGGAACATTTAGAGGAGTATTAAGAAACGGCTACCCAAGTCAATATGATGTGAAACAAACCAAACTCTACTTCTGAATCCCAGGCCATGACCACAGATGTTAAGACCTAAACCCAGGCTTGTTGTCTCTTTTAAAACTCTGCATACTTGTTTCAATCAGGTTAGAAGGTTACAATACAATATGCTGGGGATCCTACGCTATTTAATGATGCTTTAGTGTTAGACTTTTAATAAGGAGCTAATGACTCTACCTGGTTTTCTCCCAAAGCTGGAACAAAAGCTCACATATGAGAACTTTACGGACTGGACGAGACCAAACAGGATGCGTTTTCAGGAGGTGATTGTGAAATTGCCCAAGTTTAAGTTGGAGGAGACCTATGATATGAAGCAGGTCCTGAGCAGCATGGGTATGGTGGACGTCTTTGATGAACAGAAGTGTGACTTCTCCGGCATGTCTCCCGATAATGACCTGCTGCTCTCCAAAGTGGTGCACAAGGCCTTCGTGGAGGTGAATGAGGAAAGCACGGAGGCAGCCGCTGCCACTGCAGGTCTCTTCAGGTGTACGAGGAGTATCATCATGTTCAAACCCCGGCCACTCATCTTCACTGCAGACCACCCTTTCCTATTCTTCATCAGGCACAATCCCACTAAGAGCATCCTCTTCTATGGCCGCTTCTGTTCCCCTGGGTGTTTGTGAATGACAATGGGCATCCAACTAAAAGATCACAGTGTGCCTTGCAGAATTAACTAAATTTTAGTTTTTAAAATGATCTTTTATCATTTCTACCTGCTTGTCAAAATACTGCTCTAAACCAGTGTGAGGATTTTGTCTGTCTACCTTTTAATATGTTCTGAACTGAACACAAAATATTGTTGTTAAACTGAGAACAAGTGTTGTATGAAAAATTTGTAAAAATTAAAATGCATGTTTAACAAGATCTGCGCCTCAGTGTGTGGAGTCTGAGGCACAGGATACCTGCTTTGCTATCTGACAACTAGTGTTCCTTCCTGTAATGTGGCTGATTTTAAGCCCTCCCCGCGATGGAACAGTAACAAAGAGGCATATGGATATCAAACCAGTGCAATTTAGTACAAATAACTAAAATCAATAAAACAGATAGAAAAGGAAAAATACGGCAAAGGGTGACCGGCGGAATCTCCTCCAAATAGTAAGGTCAGATCGGCACAAACAGCTCTCAGCTCAGGAGGTCCCTGGTGGGAAAGGAAGACAGCAAAACCCAACACCACACGCGCATGCAACACGACAAACACGGCACACATAAGATACATAAATACCACTGCAGTATATAGCTCTGTGTGGAAGTTACAAACGCCCACCAATACAGTGCCCCCTCAGTGTCATACAACTTGACCCATAGCAGCAAACCAGGACAACCAATAAAAGAGAAACAAACTCAAAAAACTAATCAAATAACCATAAAACAGTGGCTGGCCTGGTGCTTTGCAAGAACGCTTAATACCCCCTTAGCTCAGTAACACCAGGATAGGAATGGAGCGTTCCAATGCTAGAGGTAGGAAGAAACATAGTCAACACTTTAAAAACAAACATAAAACATTTTTTCTAAATCCTACAAACAAAACCCAAGTTAGCATCAGTGTCTGTTGCCCAGCGGCTCATAGGGGATCACGTCAAATGATAAAATTCCAGACAGTCACCTCTGCGTCCTCCATGAAGAGTCACACACTTCTAGCAATCACCCCGGTAAAATTAAAATCATACAGAAGAGTTCAGGTTTCCTAAAATAAAGAAACCCTACCCTCACTTTCCTTACCCAAAGGAGGGGGGGGGGGGCAACCCAAGTCCAGAATTGAAACGCAGCAGCAAGAGAATGAGATTCCACCTTGGCAAACTCTTATAACTTCTTGGTGGGTCATGTGACCTGGCTCGTGTGGTTGCATATGTTGTCTAGTTACCAGTGTCATGTGACTACCCCTGCTGGCCCTTTCAGATCCCCAAAAGTGTTTATAAGGCAAACCCGGGAAATGCGGTGACCCTGATGCCATCGAGACAACACTTACACAGCTCCCCAGGTGACTGCTGTGTGCAGGAGCCGCCCTGCCCTGATCAGCATCCCGGAGTGTACATCACACACGGTACAGGACACCACAGGCTACCACAGGCCACAAGCACAGATGCCTCTCTGTGCAGTTTGACACAGCTGCTAACTAGCATCACTTGCAAACAAATAACTAGTCAATCCAAGCTAATCTTCAGCTGTGAAATACATAGCAAATATCAATTCTAGACTTCTATTGGGTATTGTTTAAAAACATCTGGTGTGATTTCTCATTGAAAATAACAGGAGCTAAAATGTCCATTGAGTGTGTTGTAGACCTTTGGTATGTGTTGTATATGTATTTGGATGTGAGAAATACTACATTGCTTACCTACTAGTGTAAACCTCTACAATAAGGCACCACATGGCCCGATTTGCCAAACTGAAGGGTCCGTCCCAGCATATACCCACAACGTGTCCTCTCACAGGCCTTACCCTTAACCAGCAATACTGACATATACCCTGTCCTGCTTCTCCAACATGCTAAGGAACATTCCTGGGACTACTGGGACGTTTGGGGAGCGCTTCAGTTCGCTGTGCTATAAATTTCACTGGTTACAGGTGACATTTATATTCTGTCTTGTCCAGTGATCATTCCATCACTTGAACCACTTTGTACAATTGCGTTTTACAGAAGCAATAATATCACCAGATCATGAAAAACACATGATGATCACCATGTCTACTGATTCCTAGGAGTATCTGCTGTTTGCAAGTCATTCAAATTCCCCAGATTTCAATCAGATCAAGAATTTATGGGATTCAAAGTGAAGGCAGGCACATAAAGCACATAGTATCACGTTGGTTAAGTAATTTTAAAACGACGTTTTATACTTTATCCCTGCTCATCCAATTCAGCTATTCAAAATTTTCTGATTCTCACATTCTTGTCCCCCCCCCTTCCGCTTTAGCAATGCATTAAATCTAGATAGTTATTTTCAATTTCTTTTTCAGCTCGCTTGTCAGTGCTACAAGTCTCTATTAAAAATCTTTACTAATACCATTCTCCCATTGGTCTTTCTTTATTATATTTATATTATAATAATAATTACTAATACTACTACAAATAATAATAATAACAATACAGGAGCTTCCTATTATTTTCTCCTTTTATATACTCATACAAATATTTATCAGCTCAACGACACTGACAGTATTCACATCATTACTGGTGGTGTTTACACTTCTTTAATAACATTAAATCTTATTGTATGCCTGATCTTAGAACAGCTGCCATTATTGTCTGTCCCGTTGGTGGGAAAATGTTTGACTGCAATGCTTTATCTAACCCTATCATGAAAATGACACAAAATGTATACAAACAAATGTGTATATATCTGTAATTTCCAGTAGGTGACAGCATACATCAAGTGAATAGACAAACTGAGTTTTTTACCATTGATTTTTTCATTTATGATATCGGAACATGTAGATTAAATTTTTATGAAGGTTGAAGAGTTACCCATCCCTCTCTTTTACAAATCAATACATATCGCAACGCATATCACATGCATTGCAATGCATATTACAAGAGAGGTGTATTGGGTACCTCATTCTGGGGCACCAGACATATCTTTTTGTCAAATTGCCCCTTACAGCATTGCATTTCTTCTCACTGTAGTGCACAGGGTGCAGAAAATAGACGCTGTATGTGAAACCAGATGCACCCTGATTTTTTTAATGAAGTTAATGTAATTCTCTCGAAAGGGAAACATTTCCTAGTATCAAAATTGGCTTGTTGTCCAAAGCTGCATCATAGTAGCGCAATTACTGCATAAGGTGCACAAAAGTCTGCGCAGACTTTACAGCATATTATAGCTAATAGAAACCCAGAGCAACTATGACAACAATGAAAATGGGACCCGGCCTCTCGTTGGCCATGAAATCCAGGGGTTTAACAAGTCCACTGGCATGACCTTTGCACAGGGCAAGGGCTTCAATGTTTATGTCAGCTGACCTTTGGGACAAATGTAAATCTACCTCAATTCTTAACCAAGAAAAGGAACAATTATCACATTGTCAACTAGATCAGCAAATCAGTAACGGATTCATTTCATCTTCACGGTTAAACTTACAAGGCACTGGACGAATAGATGAGTTTTCTGGCTGGGTAATGTCTCTACGTGCAAAGACAGAAGCAGTGCCTAAAAGGAATTTTAATAATTTTTTTGTGAAATGTTACAAAAGTGTAAGAGATAAATCGATCAAATGACAGACAGGGCCAAAGAGATGTTCATGTATAAAAGGAGGCGAATGGACAAAGGCAGTTTCATCTACGAATAACAAAGCTTAAAAAAAATTCAATTAAAAAAATATTAGAATTTCAACTCTATTCTAACTCAGCCCCATAAGTGGCAATCAGCCCAAAAACTTGATTTCACGCCTGAAAGTGCATAAGAAAGTACAGCTGAGTGATGGAGCTCACGACTCTGTATTGAGGGTTGGGTGGTGATCGACCCTATTTCAACAGTTTTGGCACAGTGGACGTCACGGCGATGTCCCTGAACACCGGCGGGATGCTGGCTGCGGCCGACGGCTTGTTCTGGCTCAGCGTCTCTATGATCATCTGCTTCATGTCGCGACTGGCGTCCCCCCTGACGGCCAGCAGGGTCATGATGTGCTCCTCCCTTCGGTGGGGGTGGGGTGGGGTGGGGAGAGAAGCTTGGTCACATTTTGTTCGCTTCGCGACAGATGCGGTTAACCATGCGACACGCAAAGCGCAGGTCGACGCCGACGGCAGCCCAGGACAAACCGCCGATGGTGTATTATTAAGACTCAAAGCTTATCCACGCTGAAAAAGGTTGACTGATTCACTTACCCACCTGATACTTAGCTTACCTTTACACTGAGGTATTTACCGCCAATCCGTTGCATTAATGGGAAGAGGTGCATGTCATTTATCAAAAAATGTAACCACTTCATATCAATTAAAAGTAATTTACATAGTATTCTTCCCATCATAATCACCCCGAAGCAGAAGGGTTGGGAGTGAGACGACAATACACTGGAGGTCAAAAAAACCACCCTGAGAATGTTTATGGAAATGCGAGATGGTTTAGAAATGTCAGGGAGTCCAAAATCAAGACTATTCTACCTCAATGATCTATCAAACTTCGTACACGTTAAGAGACACTCTGTAGGATACTTTGGGGACAGTGAGGTACATTCCAAAGATTAATCACAACAAAAGCAAACATCTCACCTGATATCGGGGTACTTTGAGACCAAAGTGGACACCTCTAGGTAGAGCAGCGATGGGTCGGTCAGGTTGAACACCTCAGCTATGGCAGCGATGGCGTCACACAAATGGTCACTGTCGTGACTCTGAAGGACACAGCAGGGTGTGGTTAGCATGCGCTAAAGGCAAGAACGATCAGCTTAAAATGGGCAATTGCAGAATGCGACATGGATTCATACAGGCACTAATACATTATACTGACCATGGTTCTTCAATATGGTTTCAAATAGTATTCACTAGCACTATTAAAAAAAAAAAAACCACACACATTCTTACCATGTCTACACCCACTCCTCCTTTAGCGACCTCCTCGGTTAGCGACCGTTCACAAATATGACGGTAATAAATTAATTTTCTGACCAATGTGCACATTCATGACCAAATTTCCTGTGCCCGACAACACACGTCAGCGTGAGAATAAGGCATGGCTGTCCGAGAACTTTATCGGAATGAGACGCCAGCGACCAGTGGTCTCCGCAGCGCGAAGCAGTCGCGGTCACGCCTAGGCTACCGTGATTTTCACTTACCGACCATTTTGCTAAATTAAAATGGAACGCGGTCGCTAAATGAGGAGTGGATGTATTCATAAAATGAACTGTAAGAGCTGAGTGGTAAATGGTGGCTAGGGAGGGACAACACGTACAGAAGATAGCTTCTGGAAGAGAGCCCGGAATTGCGTAGCTTCCTTAATCATCCGTTCGGCTCCCTTCTTCCGCTCTTCGGCGTTCCTGAAGGATATACGCTTCTGCATTATAGCCTGGAGGTACTCCACCACCACGCGGCGTTGGGCGTTACGTGTCATCTCCTGAAACGCAGATGCAGAAACAAAAAGCTCTCAGCCGTGCTATAACGCATTTCTGTATTGTCACCGGCCCCTCTGAAATTTTTCCCCCTCCTCTTTTTAAGCTCACCTCACTGTATGGCTTCTTGATTTTGGCGAAGTCGTTGAAATAGTCCTCTACAGTCAGACAAATGGCATCTGTCGTATTGGAACCCGCCAACCAGTTCTTCGTCAGCAGATCGCTGAGGAGTTTCTACAAAAAGAAAATGTGGAAGATGAAGTACGATGGTAAAGGAATGAAGTGTGGAAAACTGCCCCCCCATGCTCCCTAAACAGCACAATGTTGCATGTCTTCCTGCTAAAGCAGCCTGCCGCCAATCCCGCTTCAGTTTAGGCATCTGGTTTGGAGACACGGACTGGCCTCCTGCCCTCTGCTGGCCACTTCGCTGTACCGCCTCACCTCCAAGTCCAGGAAGACTTCATCCAGCAGGAATTGACAGCCCTCTCTGGCCACCTCGTTGAGTGAATTCTCAATCGCAGCGTCATTCTGCGTGGCCTCTTTCGTTCTGGAGTATTTCATTCTGAGACTGTTTATAGAGTCTCTGGAAATTAAATATAAAAAAATTATATGTGCGTGTGCGTGTTGTACACAGTATCTATCACAGCTGGGTGGGCATGTCTTTTATCAGCAATTTTTTTGATTCCTTCAATTTACATCTTTATGTCTGATTACAACTGTTACGCCTTGTTTCCTTGAAGCCAACTATGATCTCAGATCCATCAGTAATGACAGGCTTACTTAAATGTCTGGCAGTTGTTGATGATGGCAATCATGTACTGAACGTAGCACTGGGGAACCTGTCGATCTTTCAGGTGCTCTTCCTTGTAGGTGACGGCCTCGTCTCGGTACCTGAATGAGAACGTGTGGCTGTGAGGATCTCTGTAGAGAGGCTGGCGTCGGGCGGGCATGACGCCAAGACGAAAGAATGGCATTGAACCCGAATGGCGAAGCACAGAGTAAATTTAGTCTGTCTGAAGACTGAAGGTGTCGAGACCAGAGCAGGGTGGAAAAAGCCGATGACACTGGGACCAAGATGCAACATCCTCCCCACGCCGTTTATCTTACCTGCGCAGGAACGAGTTCATCTGCTTCAGACAAAGTCGTAGCACCTCCTCCTTAAAAGCCTCGTCAATCTGTGCTGCCACCTGCAGGTTCTGCTCAAACATCTACGCATGGAGTCAACTAATTAGCTTCGCAAAACGTTCCTCCTGCAACTTCACCTCCTTTGGTTATGGCGAGCCTGGGGGGAGGTGGGTAGTACCTGGAAAACGATGGCGGGAAGTGTGGTCTGATAGTATCCGTCTTGGTCTGCCTCTGGTTCAGTGCTCTTCTGCCAGTCCTTCTTGTCCGTGTCCAGGGCTTTGCGAAGCCAGCCGGTGATGTTGGACTGAGGCGCACAAACATAAGGGACAGAGCATGTTCCCTCAGCTAGTTTTTACAGGCTTGCAAATTGCATATATCACATCACCACCAAGCAACATTAACACTGGTGTGTTAAGCTTAGGTCATGCTTCACTTTTCCACATGCTGTTACAGTTGTTCTGGCTGCACAAGTCTCCACGTGCAAACAGCCGTGATAATCCACCAGACCAGCAGAGGGCAGATGTTTGGCAACAAACACAAATACAAGCAGTCTATTGAAATGGGTAAACTTTTATGAACAATTTTAAAGTTGTTACTTAGGCTTGGATAATATGGTATATCGTGATATTTTGAAATATATGACAGCGGATCATTATTTCTATGCAACTTTGTCACTTTAAATCGATATTTTCTACACATTGTCAAGTTTTTAACAGAACTGTGATTAAAAAAATACCTCTGGATATATATATATATATATATATATATATATATATATATATATATATATATTTTTTTAAGTAAAGGAGTTGCACTTTTCTTTAAATCTTGTGTTTTTGGCCCAGCTAATTGACTAGTTGATCATGAAATCAAATTATTATTGTTTGCAGCCCTAGCAAAATATATCTTCTTACATACATTATTCATGACTGTACAATCATTGCTCTTAAACTGTCCAGGAACCTTAGCAGTTAATGTTCAGTAACTATCAGTAAGTATCTGTTCAGATGGACTTCTTGTTCCTTGAAAAACATCTGAGAATACAGATATAAAAAAATACAGCATAGCGGCTTAAGATTAAGAGTACAGGAAGGAAGCGTGTCCTGGGTAAGACACCGTGTGCCGTGCCAGAAAATGGCTGGCCAGTAATGGTATAGGTGTTTAAATTTATTTTTGAAGAAATGCACCTTTGAAGTACCGGAATGTATTATATGCAAGCTGAAAATGTGCTTAGGTAAGAGGCTGCCCCCTAGAGGATTATATGGGCATTTACTGCTGGACGGGAGCCTGGCCGTGTGCTTATCGCCGGCTGAGGTGTGGCTGCTTTAATGCAGGAGCTTACGCTAAGCCCGTCTGCTCCTACATGCCAGTCTGCGGGACCCTCAGGCAGCAGATGGGGAGTAAGAATCGGAGCTTGGGTGCGAGACATCAAGCAACAGCTCAGGGGTTTCTGGGAGGCTGGGGATCGGGGTGGTCGGCGGATGGCGGCGCGACTCACCGTGAAGGTCTGGATGTACTTGCTTAGCAACCTGCTGACCACATCCTGAGGCAGGAGGGGCTCCAGCGTTTCGACGTCGCACTCGGAACGGAGCTCGGGGTGACCCATCATCTCGGCGCTAAAAGACGGGAGTCACGCCAGACGGATACGGAGGTCACATTCTGGGATTCTTCCAATCTTAGTCCCACTGGAACTCAGACTTTACTCTTGAAAAACCATGTTTTATTCTAGCTACATGATCTGCTGAATCTTGAACCATATGGTTGCAGGCACACATCACATCAATCACCCCTCCTTCTTTCCTTCCCTCCCCCTCTCTGTCCGTCCATCCATCCATCCATCCCTCCGTCAGTCAGACGCCGAGTACCTTTTGTAGGTGTTAAGCACCCAGGTGAGGAGAGAGACGATCTCGTTGGACTCCAGTTCCTCAGCGGCCAGCTCCTGCACGCAGGCTGACACACCGCGGTGGTAGAGGTTGAAGAAGACGCTGAAGATGTTGTAGTTTGATGGGAAGCACTGTACCATCAGGGTTTTCACCACCAGCAGGTCATCCAGCACGTTCCTCCTGGTGATCTCCAGAAGCTTCACCAGCCACATCTTGTCAGATTCGCGCGTTTCTGGCTGGGAGCCCTCGATGCGTGCATTCACCGTGGCCTCCAGCACCTGGAAGAGGCGCGCCCTCCAGCGCTTGGGCCGGCCCGGCGGGATGAAGCCCGTCTGCTTCTGGCGGTCCAGCATGCGTCGGTCGATCTTCTCCTCCCGCTCGATGATGCGCACCACCGACACCAGCATGGTGGGGTCGCGCCGCACAGTGACCAGTCCGCGTTCCGCCAGCATCCATAGCTGCTTGGCCAGCTCCTCAGAGAGGCCCTGCACCTCGCCAAAGTAGTTGCGGATCAGGTTCATGTCGTGCGCATTCTTGCTGTCCAGCCGGAACTGCTCGTACATGAGGTCATCACGAGAACATTCCAGGTCCATGAGCCTGCGGTGGGCCTGAAGCAGCTCAGCCTGCTCGATCATCTCACAGGTCTCCTTAACAATCTCCGGCACTGAGGGACAAGAGTGCGGACGCGGTCAGAGAGATGAAATATAGCAGGACACTTCCGAGAGGAACCTCTAGGGATGAGTTTCTCAACCCAGTCCTCAGGGCCCCCAGCCAGGCCACATTTTTGCTCCTTCTCAGCTCCCAGCCCACGTGAAGCAGGCATTCTGGATTGTTCAGCTGTGCATCAAGCTGGGAAGGAGCAAGAATGTGAAATGTCTTTCGAGTCCTCGCGGAATGAGTTGAGAAACACTAGTCTAGGGCAAGGTTTCTCAACCCAGTCCTCGGGGACCACGAGACGGTCCACGTTTTTGTTCTCTCCCAATTGGCAGGGAATTGGGAGAGAGCAAAAACATGGACCGTCTGGTGGTCCCCGAGGACCGGGTTGAGAAACCCTGGTCTAGGGCAAACTGTAGTTTACCTGATTATTTTACTTGAAGTCAACAACAACAACATCATTAACCAATCAAAATCATCCTGTCAGTCAGCCTGAAACGGTCTTTAACTTCATGCCAAAATTGAGTATTACATATTTAAAAAGAGAAATAATCAAACAGTACATACACATCAGTACAAATGTGAACCTGAAGAGGATAATCCACTCTTTCAATAAAAAGAGGATCCTTTAATGTTTAATTAATAAGTGTCTTGTTGGCTTTTCAGATGATATCTGCCAACAAAGGTAAATGGACGTCAGTCTCATTAAAAAAAAAAAAAAAAAAAAAAAAAAAGGAATTTAATGCTGTTGCTTAGTAACACGTATATTTGCACACGCATGTACACATTTCTTTCAACCCAATACAGGCAGTAAATGTAAACCACTCATTTCCATCCTCATGTATGAACAGCCATCCAACATGTCACTGATAGCCCAGTAAACAGCTCCTCAACCAAAGTGAAGAATTACATACATCAGTTTCTGGACATGTAAACATTCTGGTGAGAGTCTAGATCACGGATGGGGAAGCTGATCCATGGAGGGCTGGTGAGGGTGCGGGTTTTTGGGATGGCCTCTCAATTAGCCAATCACAGTGGCTCCCTAGGACAGGAGTTGAGAACCACAGCTTTATTTTTTTGAGAAGTCATCCCAAAAGACCACACCAGCTCACCAGGGAACAGGTTCCCCACCCCTGGTCTTGCACCTTGCACAGTGCAGACCTCATTGAAAGCATTAGTGGAATCCAAAACTCTGCCTGGTTTTAACCCAAATGCTGGACTATATATATGAGGCCCCAGATGGATCAGCTCTGGCTGACTCGCTTAATTTAACCTGCTTCTGGACCACAAAGCACCGAAACGAGCCTTCTTTAGCTGGGTGGTATCCATCATGTTGTGGAAGCATTTCTAACGATAACTGAAACATGAAGCAAATTACTATGTGTAAAAAGATAGCTTTACACATAGTTCATATTACAGGATTTGGAAGTGAATCCAAATCGTATTCATTTTATTACCGCAAGTAATAAACGTTTTTGTGAGTTGCAACCTGCACTTGGCATTTCCGCACAAATCCTGATCTAACCTACTAACCTTTACCTCTTTATCTGGCAAAAGCAATTCATGGGAAACTGAGGATTAGGACCTGGGGATACGTAAGGGAGCGACCCAATTTTTTGTTTGTTTTTTACAGTATCAAAACAATACAATAAACTGAATTAAAAAGGTTAATTTGCAATAGAGATGGCAGGTATGGAGGATATGAAGACACATACATTTAACTCTACACAGACTGTCAATCCTGTTACATCCGATTCAGGCTGTTTAAAAGACGGATTTACTCCATGCTTTCTGCTAGCTATCTCCTAGATAAAGCCAAATCTACTATACGATTAACCTCCCACAATCCTCAATTCAGGAAAGCATCCCAATGGCCACAAAATTTCATGGGTGGACGCGGATGGCCAGAAGCCTGCATTCCTACCGGAGAAGATGTTCTTGAGGTTCTCGACGGCCGATGCCAGCTGGCTGTGCTGCACCACCACATCCTTGACGTCCTTCAGGCTGGTGATCGTGTCGATGCTCTGCCTCCAGTCTTTACTGACATCCGCCAGAGAGCCTTGGATGTCCTTAACGTCCCCCAGGGCATTGTGGAGCTGGTAGAGGCCGGTACGCACCCCGTCCAGCTGAGACTGGATGGCTGCCTGGGGTGGGGGTGGGTGGTAGACAGAAAAAACAACAACAATGTGCATCTCAACAAACTAGGTGTGCGGCCTGCATCCACCTCTATTCTCCTTGCAGGATATAGGCCTAAAAGTAAGACCATGGGAGGCACTTTCAGCCAATCAAATGTTGGGTTGAGTCACTGGTGTGTAAAAAGCTAAAATCTCTCGGACACACATTAGCAGCACTTTAGCAAATTTAGCAATCAATTCCCTGTATGGCCTGGAACCCCTGCACAGTGGCACTGGTCTAACAGAAATTTTTTCAGATACTTCCAAGACAACAGGCAATCAATACTTTTCCATATGAGATGCTAATTGCAAGGTGAAGCTTCATTTTAAAGCTTTACGTTAATTCTCAGGATCTGACCGGAGAACAAAATATGTCTTGTTTGTTATCTGATAATCATACTCCACAGCAAAAATTGGCATTGCGTCAACAATTCAGCATACTAAGGAATGAGACAAGCAGCCCCAGATTAATATACTAAATTCCATATCTAATTTCCATTCATTTGTAATTCAGTTCATCCATATTTAGACACGTCATCCTGAATATAGCATTGCAAAGAAAACCCAGCCTGAAATAAGAAGCTGAATGAATGTGACAAAAACAGGTTTTGGGACATATGGTTACTTTTAAAAACGTCCAATGTGGAATTTACCAGCCAGCTTGCTTCACGTCAGAGTTAAACGATTCATTCTTAATAGTAAAGAAAATGCCTTAATGGCTACAAATTATGTAAAAGTTATGAGTATATAACGTTATGAGTTATGAGTAAAAAGACATTGAAAAAATATTCGTATGCAATCGGACAGCTGAAGTAAAAAAAATTAAATAATTCTGTTAACTTCAGATGTTACTTTTTTGCAGGTCCCGATAGCTCTTAAAAAGATCAGCCCTGTTTGTCAGCTATGAATACTTATAGTCTTGAATATAGAACTTTACACTCTGAAGCCATGTCCAAGCTCGATTATTCAGACTTGACATGGAGGTTAATGACTCCCGTGGTCTGTTTTTTATTGCGATTTAAGGGAAAAAGCAATCTGAGAGCTCTGAAAAGTGCTCTAAAGCAGTCAAAACGATGTGGCGCTCTGGCACCCTCAGGCTTAAAAGTATCCCTTGATACACGGGGGCAGTCTTTTGTGTGGGTGCCACTGGACAGCACACAGCTTTGTCAAGTCTCATGACCAATAGCCGTATTCCTGTTTACGGCCCAGACAGACATTCTCGTTTCAGGCAAAGCTATAAAATAGACATCCCAACAGACAGAGTGCGGTTTTGTGTGTTTACCACGGATATCTTTGGTTTGAAAAACAAAAGGGTGGAGGAGGCTACGCCAGAGCCCTTGTCACGCGAACTGAAACTCCATCCCCCCCTGGGGCAGAGCTGAGCCGCAAAGCCTGGGATTTTCACATTAAAAACAGGACAAAAGACAGGGGCTGAGTCACACACTTCAAACTGGTCCTAGGAAGCTGCCCTGCCAAATGGTGACTGCTCTTATGTACTGCGACGGCCATGTGCGCATACGTTGGCTCGGTTACCTTCAGCCTAGCTTCCACAGAAGCCTTCTTGCGGGCTTCTCTCCTGCGATACTGCTCCACTTTGTCTAATTGGTCGGGCCGCTGCAGCATGCTGGCGACTCTCTGCACCGCCATGGCAACAACCTCTCTATCCGTCTCCATGGCAACCACAGACCTTCAGATCCAGACAAAAACAAAACTAGCAATTTATTAAATCACGAAATATACAAAAGTATGCAAATTTAAATTTTGGTTATCAAAACATATACGACTGGATGTAGATTCTGCACAGTAAATACACACAGATAACCACACACACACACACAGACAACCACACACACACACACACACACACACACACACACACTATAAGCTATATATTTATGTTTAATGCATTCTGTCTATGAACTGCTAGGAACACTAAAATTTTCTTTCTACGTTTTATTCTTTAAGTTCAATCATGAAATGATTAAGATTTTTTTTAACTATTGTAAAACATTAAGCAAAAATGTTATATTCGTTGTTTGTTATACAGAGCAGAATTAACTACCCACTGAAAATACTCCCGGATTCGGCATATACAGCTTTGGCTGGTGTCTAACAGGTAGTGACACGTTTGCACTTCCCATTAAGTCAGAGAGTCTCATGCAGTCGTCACTATTCAGCAGATTGCAGTTGCTCGTTGACTGCGACTGTAACGTACTGAAAATGCGGAAATGCTCCGATCCGCCGTAACCTTGTGTGAAATCTTCGACCTGAGCTTAAGCATTAACTTCAAAGACCTGAACAGGTAAAATATCCAGTGATCATCACCATGGCTCTTTTAAACAGCAACTGACCGTGCAACCTCTACACTGTGCAGCCAACAGATCGGTACACATTTTTACAACTATTCACAACAATCGTATTTGTCAATCTTGAAAATCGCCAATAATCGCTAAACTTCGTAGCTAGTAGCAGAGAACAACGCCACCTACCCAAAAGATTAAGCACTAGCTGACCAAACAACTCAAAGGTACCCATGAGTCTTTTTTGCTACGCAGATAAGACATACTAAACAAAACTATTATAGGGGGCATGCCTACCTGAAATCACCCACTATATTTTGATATAACCGGGTCACCTACATATTGAAATGTACTATTCTTCCGGGAGGCGGATTTGGGCACCACCCAAAAAAGTTAAAACACACTTCCGGAACTTCGGGAAGTCGAAGCGTTTTATGCTGGGAATTGTAGTTCAGTCAGAGAGTGTTTGGAATTCCACGTGTTTAAGCAGCTGGTTCATTGTGGACAAGCCAATTTTTCTTTCACCCCTTGGCCTTCATTAATAACCAGAAACGCACTATTTTGTCCGAGCTGTTTTTTTTATCACCTGTAAAAGCATGTGAATTTTTCTATGCACGTATCTGGTATAGTGAGCGACCTGATTTCCCCCGGATTGCACTTTTGTGTTAAAAGAAAAACTTTAGGAGGCTCGCCAACATGTTTTCAGACGCTGAGTGCCAATAAACTTATTCTGATGGCCTGGCTTTGATTCATGCGATACGCCCCGCTTTTGCACGTACTGCATCTGATTAAGAAGGTGCGTCCCTGTTAAGATACTTCCCATCGAGAAATCGGTTTTCAATTACCGAGGTCGTGCGAAGGGACCGTCTAATGAAATTTACGCCACATTTATCACGAAAGCAGGAAACCCCCCCCTTCCCGGAGTAGCTGCCATTCGCTTCCCTTGTTTTACAGGCCAAATGTTCATTGTACATAAGGAACAAGCCTGACCCACAAAGACTAAATATTATATGGTGGCCATGACATGCCATTTACCCTCTATAGGGCATTGTAATCGCATGTAGTATTGGCGTTTCCTTTAGCAACGCGGCAATGACGAAAAGAAGCTAACGTTGATGTTACTATGGGATGCTTCACAGTTTTTAAGCATGGATTATGGTTAGGGCACAAAGCAGGCAAACGTCCAGGATGGGGTACTAGCAGAAATTGTTTTTTAATTTTATTTGACTTTATCTGTCATTCAAAAATGAAGTAAAATTAAATATTATATCATCCTCCAATAAAGGGCCACAGGGGTGGAGCTTATGTCACTTCTACTCTACAGGTAATTTAGTCTCCAGGTAGGCTAACTGTCTGTCTTTGGACTGGGAGAGGATGTTGAAATACAGTGTGACACTGGAAGGGGTGAAATTCAACCACAAACCCTGCAGGTGTGAGGTAACTGTGTTAACCACTAAGCCACCGTGCCACCCAGAGTTTATAAAGCTGAATCTGCTCTTATAAGGCTCTTAATTGCTGAGTCTGTATACTTAAGCCTGAAAAGTTAAATTTTGTGGAACTATGGGAAAAAAATCAGGCATTGAAGGCCTGTGATGTCTTTGTTTATCTATGGGTCAAAATCTGCCAGTAATTGCCTTAAGGGGATTGTATCTGTTCGACTGACACAGTGCAGCCATGTCTGTCTGTGTTGGTCCTGAAATGCATGTTGTCATCCGAGGAATTATGAGCCGCTGAACAAATTTGCTGCAGAACCCAAAGATTAAGACAAACTCCAAATTCTGACCCCTCTTTGTCAAATTCTACGCCAGTCTTGCACCGTTAGGACAGGAAACAGAGTCTTAGCACTGCACAAGGATGAGAAGAGGACGAAATGCATGTAGATCTTCATTCTTTATGAACTCTAGTTAAAACCTAATTTATATCTTATTTTTTGGAGATCCTTGCTCTTAATATAAAACGCGCTGCAGTTCAAAGTGTTGTTGCTGCTGGTTTTAATTCTGGTGAATGAAAGACTTTGGTTAAATAATTTAGAATGATTGTTCAGAAGGCTGAATGATTTACATCATTTTACATACAGTTATAAAAGGAATCATTCTGGTTTCTCCATCTCGGAACTCATAAAACCGCTGTTTTCTCCCGAGATGCGTCATACGGAGCCTCATATCAGTACAGCAGACTGTTTCTGCTGTACTGGCTCTGGTGTTTCACCCGTAACCAGAAATAAATGTCTTCAAGGGGTCCAGCAACCCTACCAATAGGTCCTCCTTAGTGGATTTTTTCCGACCTAAAGGGGGCAGGGGGATTCCCCATGGTTAGACTTTGCCAGTTGGGGGTGGGTCTCCCTTCTTAGATTTTGCTGACCAGGGGTGACTGAAGGGATTTTTTTTTTGGTTCGGAGCTCATCATGGATTTCAGGTATCTAACCACGTATGGCACCACGGTACACTATGGGCAGTGTCACCTTCACCTTCTCAGACATCGCATCCATCCACACAATTATCCATCTAACCATTGATCCATCTTTTTTCCATGACTAAATACCTGTAGTGTATCCCATGAGGCTTTGGGCTGAAGGCGAGTGAAACTGCAGATGTCAGTACCTTCTGAAATAGACTACTGAAAATAAAAATAAGTAACATATATAATGAGTTCCATTATGATTTTTTATTGACTTATCTTGAAAAAAGAATTTAAAATATTGAGGAAAAAAATGCAATACATAGTCGCTGCCTTGCAGCTACGAAGTTAGCTGAAGAGCTTGTTAAACGTGTGTTTTTAAGACAGAAACGATATATCTGTCTACAGTGAATGAGCGTTAAGCTTGCATTCAGTTATTTTAAATTAACATGTCTACTTAGACAATAAATACAAAACACAGGACGTAAACTCATCACTTTTTTTTCCTTTACAAAGACAATAGTAAAACAACTTAAATGACAAAAACAACATTTACAGTTCTGCATGTCAACTGGACATTACGTCTAGGTAGCAGTATGATTAAGAACCAAGTCCCATAGTGCAAGTCAAAAACATGATAGCAGTAGCACACAGTGACTTTCATTCTGAAATGATCACTCACAAACACCTTTGCAATATACACTAAAATGATAAAATAAAGACATTGTGTCAAAATCTATACAGAGTTGGGTTGGCCTATTAATACATTTCAGCGATGTGAAATTTTAAAATCCTCCATTACCGCAACCAGGGTAAGTGGTTAGAAGATGAATGGATATTCGCAAATATCTGCACGTACTTCCTTGTGTAAGTCCATGTAAGAACTTTAACCACTATGCCACAATGTTGAAAGATCTTACACACTAAAGGCAGTGGATTCAGTGAATTTCTATATAAACATAAATATCAAAATACATTTTAAGGCATGTTTTTAGCAGAGAATTTAGCGAGAGATGAAGTGGAAAAAGTGTATCAGTTGATGTAAATTTACAGTCTTTCAGGAGTCTTTTTTTAGTTCGTTTGAGTTTAACAATGGCTGCAAAGTATTATTCTGTATAATGGAAAAAAAACATTTAATTAAACTAAAAGAAACAATAACCTTAACAGAACTGGTAAGGAACATAACAGAATTCATACAGAACTATTTTATATGATTCAGACTTTTATATACAAAAGAAAACAAATATACTCTCCTAGATTTAAAAAAATGCAGTATTCATGCGGCAGCAACAAAATTGAAATTAACTCGTTTATAAGCCAGTTCACCCACACTCAACATTCAATTTGTTTTTTTTGTTTTTTGCAATAGTATTGCTACAAAAACTATAGCAGTAGCATGTATTATTTTCATGAAATATTTTACATAATACATTATTACAGTCCTACAAATCACCAGAAAACTGGTAGCAATCACATTTCTTGAATCTGAAGCCAACTTTCTTATTCCAACACTCAACCAGCTAGGTCTGCCTAAAAGTATTTGTTGTTTTTTTCAGTGCCATTGTTCAATTCCTGAATGTCAACACACGGTACAACCTTTACAATTTCTTCATTGCCGGACCTCCGAAATAATTGTCAAATAGATGACTTAACTAAAAGAACAATCAAATATAAACAGTTTAGAAGCTATAAGTAAATCATTTTACTTATTTCAATTCAAGGCAAAACACACGATTTTGGACTGCATATTTAAAAAATATAATTTTAGAATTTTTAAATAAAAGCATGGTTAGTGATCAGTTGAAAAACTTGAAAGACAAGCAGAAAAAACTTTTTTCACACTAATTTTTCAAAAATACCCCCCCCCCCCAATATGGCTCATGTCTTATAAATTGTAGTTTTGGAAACATATACAAAATGAAGTTATTCCTTCACAGGATTTTGCTACAGATCTGGAACCATTGTGCTGAAAGTAACACTTACATATTTTTATGTATGTTTATTTTTTGCCTGACCTTCAAGGTTGAGGTTAAAGAAAAAAAAAACTATTGCTTTGTTTTGCTATGTACAATTCATATATATATATTTTTTACTTTTCAGACATAAACATAACAGTCTGACATATTTTCCTTTGTACAATAAACACTCAAATATGGTCAATTAATCTGAACACAAACATCACATAAATCGAAAAATATGTTTCGTTATTTCCTCCAAAAGTGCTTATACTAAAAACATTATTTTTTAAATATAAATTTGTCTAACAATCTTCAATGAGCGAACTGATAACTCTTTAGTGACAATGATATGACCAGGGGTGTTGCTAGAGATTATAGGCCCCAAGAAGGCATATCATATTGGGCCCCCCAGTCCAGACCAATTCAATCATTTTCCAAATTTTCTAGGCCCCCTGTCACTCAGGGGCCCTTGGAGTCATCCTACCTTTCCCCCACCTTACGGGCCCCTGGCAATGACGTACTCTTAAACCTAAGAGGTTCACTTGATCACGTAATCAGCACTCTCTCCTGTGTCATTTGTTACTGTGAGGACTTTTAGCTCTCGGGCTTATTGCATATATATATATGGGTTTGATTTGTGCGCTGCAGTCATGACGCAGTTGGACATGATGTTCCTGTGTACGGCCACATGGTCGAGGTCATGGCCGCTGTCGGACCAGGGTGGTGAGTCCATAGGCTCACGTTTGATGGAGTGGAGCAGACCATGCCCCTTGAAGTCGTAGCCGAACTTGTAGTCCTGATTTGCGTAGCCCTTGTGATCTAGGGAATCGGCCCCTCCGGTGAACATGTGACTTTCCATGCAGTTTGCGCTCTGGTTGCTGCACAGGGGGTCGGAGTGGGACAGGCGCTGCTGGCAGAATTGTGTCAGCTCTTTGTTCAGGACACATTTCAGGGGCCGGTTTTCCTGCACGCATGCGTTCTGGTAGTGCCCGTTGAAGGCGGGCCCCGCACCAACCTTGCCCTTTTGGCAGGGTGAGTACTGCTCAAAGTAGTCCGCCTCCGTCTTGAGCTGAAGGCCGTCGTAGGTCGTGGCGTAGCGCCTCTCCACGTGGTCTTTGCACGGCCACGAGCGGCCGTGTGAAAACCCGTACGCGTCGCAGCCGTTCTCAGAGTCGGAGTCCTGCTCCACCTTGATGGGCATCTCCAGAAGGACCCGGCCGCTGTAGCCCTCCTCGGCAGCCAGGTACCCGTTCTCGCTCTTGATGCCCTCCACGCAGTAGCTCTCCATCTCGGCATTCAGGGAACCGTCGCCGTACGGCTTGGACAGGTAGTCGTTCCGGTTGCCATGGCAACCGGAGGACGTTCTGTAGACCCCGGGCCTCCCGTACTGGCCGAGCCTCCCTAGCCGCCCCGGGGGGAAGGCCACGCCTTGGCCCACCCGCACCGCCCACGCACTGTGCTCCAGACCCGGGCCCCTCTGGCCAGCCGCGGGGGACTTGCAAAAGTTCAGGGGCTCCTCTTGGGCAAAGTAGGCCTCGCTCTTGTGCTTGGCATCCTTGGCGAGAGCCATCCAGGGCGTGGCGTGGTGACGTGACCCCCCCGCCGGGTTCCCGGAGCAGCTCAGCAGCAGAACGTCACCTCCGTGGCTCATTGTGCCCCCACTGGAAGTCTTTCGCAATTGCTCCTCTCTCTCACTGCAGGAGACAGTCAAGGAAGACAGGTCAGATTCCCCTTACTCATGAGGATCCCGCCAGCAGGGGGCGCCCACCACATGGCTACACATCGATGAAAGCCTGGTGTCACGCGATTCAACACTTCATCAAGCTGATTTCATAAACTATCATTTAACTATCTTAAATGAGACAGCAGATCATTTTGATCTCTATTTCCCAATATCTAGGCATCATGTTAAAGCTTTTTGTAAGTGCAACAAGAAAATAAGTGTTGCCAAATTCTCAGCTAATCACATTCATTTCTTAATTATCTGTAAATTCTTTGGACAAACACTTGATAAGTTCCTCAGTTGCCCCTGGCTGCTTGGTTACTGACTAAAGGGTGAGTTGAGTAACTCAGACCTGCTGTTCAGATGTCTTGGAAACAGAAATTCAAGAGAAATGTGGCTTTGATTCCAAGAAATTACTTCAGCTTTTGCATGACATGCCTGATGACCAGCGTGCACTTTCTGACGTATCAGACTGTTTACACCCTTTGCATTTCATCGATGCAGACACTTATTAAAAACTCAAAATAGACTTTTATCAGTTCTCACCAAAAGAACTGCAAACGTAAGTGTTAAATCACTGACGTTTATGTGAAAACAGCTGTCTGTTACCTGCTTCAGACATTGCAGCTCTTAACTATGTACAGTAGACTTTGACTTGAAATATTTCTTAAATATTCCCTACCAACTCCTTTTCTTAATATAATGTGACTAAATAAAAAGTCTCCTTGCCTTTTCAAGTCATGAAAATCTTGTAAAGTTATATCCCACTGCAAAGCAGGATGGAAAACAAAAATAAGTCTGGACATCTGCTTGACGTAAAAGGCCATTTTTTTTTGACCCATCAGCAGAAAAAAAAGCGCTTTTCCATTTTTCTCCAAAATGGTCGGGGAAAAAATGCACGCTCCACAGAACTTTGGTCACAAAGACATATTCTGGCCGGAAGCTGTCCGCTTGCCCCACACCGGTCATCGCTTACACGCGCTATGCCATGAGAAGTTCCTCTCTCTCCGCTTTATTCCTTGACGCCTGGCGGGACGAGTGGGGTCAGCATCCCCGAAATCTCCCTTCTAGCCCCCTTCAGCTTGAATGAGGCGACACAGGGCCTGTGAATTACTTTAACATGCTTTCTCACAGTTTATCAAGCTATTCGGACACTGTCACCCAGGTAGGAAGCCAACCTGCTGGTGCTTCCTATACCGGCTGATGTTCCATCAAGCTAGGAGTTTCTGTTTTTGAGACATTGAGCCTTTCTGCCAGGTTTCCAGACAAGAACGAGAAGAAGCGTTTCCCTTCATGTTCACATCTGCGATTAATATGCGAGGGCTCCTCTTTAAAACTTCGGGGTCTTCAAAACCTGGTCCCGGGTTTGGTCATGTTCTCCAACTCTCTCTTTATAATATCTCTTCCCTACACTCAGAACCGCTGAGAAAATTCCCTGCTGTACCTTAAAACATTTTTATTTACAATATGTTGGATCATAAAAGTGTAAAAGATGACCTGGAACAGAATAAAAGACTGAAAAGAAAAGCTTATTCTGCAAGAACATATTATAGTCTGAAATTTTACATGAGCAAAATAAATCATTACTGTACTTTCCTGTTCAGTCATCAAAACAAACTCAGTGTCTGTTTTATTTGGCCATCAAGCTTTATCTGACTGTGAAGCATCTGAGTCACCTGACTGACCTGGAACCAAAGCGATTGTAGTGGTAGATATATTAGCCTTGGTCATGTGACAAGCTGGCAATAGCCAATGGCACAGAAGGAGGCAGGATGTGAAACAGGGTCCCTTTAAATAATGAAGCAATAGCAATTCAAAAATTTCTAACATCAATGTCCAATGATACTTTACGTATTGTCCATAAATATGAAATAGACCATAACAAAGTTGTCTGGCAACTAAGGAGAGAGTTTGATCTGGGGGGGACAACATCTAAATTCAGTTTTTTTTTTTTTTTTGCAATAGTATTGGCACAAAAATAATTTAAATACAATAATTTAAATTCAATCATTTAAATAGAAAAGTCTATTTATTTGGTGAGATGGATGAATCTGAAGGGTACCAGCCCCCCCCCCCCACCATGATTCCTGCACACCTGTCCACAGGTTGAGTTTAAATGTTTACTGGAAATTATAGAAACTGTAATTGTCTTTTCTACTGGTAATATGTTCTTGTTTAGTTTTCTTTTAGCCGGATGAGGATGCAGACAAATGTCCTTTGAAGCAAAGTGCGAGTATTTATCCTAACGCATCTTCTGATTTGTCAAGGCTGTCAGTTACAGTCACTTATGGGTCAGTTGCTTTTCTTTCTCACCCCATACAAGGTACCAAGGTTTCTGGAGAACGGGGTTGGCAGAATTACGTGCAGAAACATAAAAATGCTTCCTGCTGTGAACTCCGGCGCTGCCTTCGGGGTCATAAAGAAGAGGGATAACATCAGGTAACATCAAATCGTCAGTCCACCGCAGTCTTCTGTCTTGCCAGCCATGAATCTGTTCTCCTCGTAGCCGTGTAATCCCTCAGAAATCTCCTTCAGAGCATCGAAACAGTACAATTGTACAACGCTACTGTTACTGCAGAGACCTGCTCCGAAAAAATGTTCCCTTGCATACTAAAGTAACACAAGTTTTTTTTTTTATTCTTTTCGTGTCACTTTTTAAAAGGACTTTTATTGTCTTAAAATCATGAACTCCGTAATTTCAGCAATGGTAAAAAACCCCAGAAGACGGGGAAGTTCTGCACAGTGACCTCCATCCTGGAGCTTGGTGTGAAGTTCTGCAGACACCAGAGGGAGTCACGGCGCTCCAGGTTTTTCTCGTTCTCCTTGAACTCCAGCCCCCCCCCCCCCACGATGGTAGTTTCACCCACTAATGACTGAATCCCATGAACCCGAGAAAAGGATACGGAAACCCCAATTGCGTTCAAAAGGTCTTTTATATCTAATTTATATGCAGAAAAATGAGGGGAAAAAGAGAGAGATGGGGGTAGAGAAAGAGGCGGGCGGAAGCAGAGATTGGATATAGGCATGTGGAAGAGGCATCGCCGGCGTGAGGCATGGCAGGGCCCTGCTGGCTGACTGACCGCGCGTGGCCTGCTGTGGGTATCTCCGCCAGGAAGGCGCTGGTCCCCTGGCTGAACCCTCCATGTGAACACCACGCACAGAGGATTTAATCAGAGCTACAGGTCCATGCCAATCCTGGCCGGGACGTCTCTTACGTTCTTACAGCCTCTCGAGCTCTGCTTTTTACAGTTACTCTTACAGTTATACTGCTTCAAGGTAAGATAGAGGTTATAAAGCTCTTCATACATGTACATTTAACAGTTTTATTTTTTCTGCGCTGAAACAGAAGAGCTATGCTGTGATTCAATGTTACTGCACTGTCAGAAAAAAGGGTACAGCCCTGGTACAGTATTGTTCCCCAAGGTACAAACAACATTAATGTACCCCCAATGGTACAAAAATGTTCCTCAGAATCCATTTCTGTACCTTAGAATAAAAGATACATTTACCTACAACTATTGTACAACTGGCAGAGCCTTGAGGGTACAATCCCAGTAATAGGTAATTGTACCCTAAATGGTACAAATTGGTACTTTTTTCTGATAGTGTGTGGTTTCTTTAATAAAAAAAAATCTGTATTTTCTTTTTTGCAATTAAACAGTGTTCAGCCACTGTCCAGAAAGGCCACTATCTCAGGGGTCTGCAACCTGAATTACAGTGAGAGCTACTTCCCAAATTAAATAGTCTGGGAAGCTATGTGTTTGACACAAAACAAAAAGTAAGGAAGTTAAAATAATTTGTCCTCTTTCCTAATGTTATGGGATCTACTGGCTTCCTGTGAGATACTAGTTGCTCGTGAGCAAAGTATTATTGACCACTGCTCTAGCTAACCCATTCTTTGCCAAATATTTATGTTATCAATGAATTAATAAATCCGTGCGATAACAATCTTCATTAGTCTTGACTGATCGAGTACCCATCGTCCCGTGATGGTGGGCGGAGCCTTACTTGTGATCCAGAGCGGTGAGGAGGCCGCCCCTCTGCTTCCCCCTCATGGCCACGCTCTTCATCTTCATCTCGGTGATACTGGGCAGCAGCAATGGTATGGCGACGCAGAAGAACGCCAGCTGCGGGGGCAGCGGCGACCCCGACGGCGTCTTCTTCTTCTGTCCGTGCAGGAACTTGAGGCGGCCCTGAAACTGCATGGTCTGAGGAGAGGGATGGGGGGGGAGAGGCAGTGCAGGCTGAGCACTCTGACTCTGAGTCACAGCGAGCACGACAAGTCACAACTAAAACACAACTTCGGGGTTGAGTAAACAGGTCAGGGTTTCAACTAATTGCAAAGACGGTGATTAATTAGCGTTATTTATGCACTATTAATTTAACTTAAAAACTTCAAACAGCCAATCTTGCTTTTGTAACAAATTAATTTAAAGTAATATTCTCTTGAAAAAATATTCTCCCACAAACACAGTATGCAAAAATAAACATAATACCATAACTTATACCATAAATGCAGTATGCCAGGGGTCTCCAACCTTATTTACAGTGAGAGCTGTACAAAGAAAATAGTCCTGGAAGCAACGTGTTTGATCCAAGTTTGCATTTAATAAATTCAATAAATACACTTTGGGAACTTGTGGTAATCGGTGATACTTGTGGTAATCGATGAATTATTGGTATAAACCCATTTAATGTCTAGCTATAAAAACACTCTCTCAGCATGTGTGACACTGCAGAGGGACCTTATCTGACAGCGGGCGAGTTTTGTAAAGGGTGTTAATTGTGAAAAGAGCAGTGGTCACTGTGACACACGAGGCAGGTTATCGGCAGAATCATGGTTTTGAAAGCTTTCCACGACAGGTCATAACTGCAGCAGCCGTAATGAGAAATCACTCTTCACTTCCCCTTAAAACAAAAAAAAGTGGTGGCCCCCGTGCGATTAGTGGCTTTTGGTTTCTCTGAGAGAGCAGGGCCTCTCACATCCCGAACCCCATGAGACAATTATGGAATGCACAACCTGTCCACTCGCCGGCCAAACCGGGACGAAAAACGGCCAACAACCCTTCTTGACCTCTCGGGAAGTGAGCGTTCCAAGCCGACCGTTTTCCATACCGACACCGAGTGACGTGCCCTCTGTGTTTCCGACGAAGCGTCCAAACCACTTTGGTCAAACGTTTAGGAGGTGGTAACATGCTGTAAATGTGTCTTTCTCCAAATATCTAACCAATGGCATTTCCGGGCTGAGGGGATGCTCTATTTATAGACATTTTTGAAAATCTCCACTGAAATTTTACTTCGAATTGGTTAAGTTATACCAAACATTTGAATGAAATGACCATTAACCAAGATTATATGACAACTATGATCTTTATGGTGACCTTCCATATGACCATGAGAAATTAGTAAATCACTCCTCGACTCATTTTTAAATCCATTTCAAAGAATGTTTGTTTTATAGACCAAGAAATTTGTTAAGACCGTTATTAATATAATAATGATAATGATGGAGTTTGAGTGAGGATTACTGGAAAGATATTCAGGTAAAAAGAATGGAAATCTCTAGAGGCCCCCCTTGGTCCCGAACATCTAGAGGGTTCGGGGTTCAAATCCCTCCCCCACTGTGTGTGGAGTTTGTACATTCTCTCTGTGTCACGTGGGCCTGGGCCCCGGGTTATTTCAGTTGTCACAGACCCCCCTACTCTTTTGAGGGGGGGGGGGGGTTTGGCGACGGTAAAAACTGTTGCCTGGGAGGTGGGGCAGGGGGTGTAATATTTTAATAAATAAGGCTGGTTGAGACCCCTTTTAAAGGAGGCCGAGCAGGGGTGGGGAAGCTGTTCCATGGAGGGCCGGTGAGGGTGCGGGTTTTTGGGATGACCTCATAATCAGCCAATAATAAAGCAGTGGCTCTCAACTTCTGGGGACCCTCTGTTATTGGCTGATTGAGAGGTCATCCCAAAAACCCACACCCACACCAGCTCCCCGTGGAACAGGGTCCCCATCTCTGGCCTAGAGTGTGAGTGGGGGCCCTGTGATGGACCAGCTCTCCACCTGGGCTACGCTGCCTGGGATAGGCCTCAGCTGCCCATCTGGTGACCCTGGCCAGCATAATTACGTGGTAAGACGGGAGGCGCGTGCCGACGGTCACTCACCAGGAACCCGGACGTGCTGTCCAGCAGGCAGCGGACGCGAGAGATAAAGCAGCGGTTCAGGAAGGAGGAGAATTGCCCCGGGATGTTGCCCGACTCGTCACAGCTGAAGAGGCTGCTCACCGCAAAGTCCTCACCTGAGAAAGGAGTGCCGGAACGTTCCCTCAGGTGCTGACATACCAAAGCCACTGAGCCTTACTCTCTGTCTCCTTGTGCAAGATTACCTCAGACCCTTAGTGTGGAGACACGTGTAATTGTTTGGCGAGGGTAAACAAAGTCGCTCCCACTGAATGCATCATTCAAACGATATTTAATCTGCAAAATGTTTCATGACAAACACTGCTGCAAAAATAAAACACGCATCGCCTTAGCAACACTTTCTCTGAACTTATTAGGCAAACTGGTGATGTAACAAAGCAATGTTTTTTAACATGTATAATTACAGAAGCGGTCATATCCTGGGTTGTTTTCCCCTTGCTTGGTCCAGTTACCCTGCACCTCCCTGTTGTTGGTGATCGTGCACCTACCGCTCCCTGCCACTAGGGGGTGATCTGGAGCTGGAAGCTGCTGGCTGGGGTTCATGGCCCAGTGGAGCTGTCTTCTGAACTCCTGCCGGTCGTCCACATGGATGTAGTCGAAGATGTTCTGGTGCATCACATCAGTCTGTGCACAACAATGGGGGGAAAACGTCAGGACCTGAGCCAATATACCCCCTCCCCCCGGATTAACAGTTCCCGCTGGTATGTGTGCAAACAGGCCAGGTGGCCATGCTTAATCCATGCAGGACTTGACTGGGACTAGCCTTGACCCAGATCCCTGACCTAGATAATCTCGAGTAACTTGGCTTAGAACTTCACACTGAAGGTGAATACAGTGTTTTGAGTCTGGCAGTGTGACCACCTACCGCCCAGTACTCAGTTATTTCCTCACGATGTCCACAAATCTAAGGTCTGTGTAGGGGGAGTGGATCACGTGGTACGGACATTGTGTCTCTGTCCGGATGCGCCATTTGAGTATCCATGGCTTACGAGTTATTATTTTATATACGTTATTTACGCATGTTAAATAACCAGCAGTGCTCATTTTAAACTAGTCGACGGTCTTAAATCACACCACGACACAAAAACCACAGAAACTCAAACTTAGAACGGTAATAATATTCTTGGTGGTAAAATTAAAAATATATATAAGAAAGAAAGAAAACACAAAGCATTGCGTGAAGCCAGCTGGCAAGAGGCACCGCAGCCCAGCCTTGGTGAAAAAAAATCCCGCAAGTGGGCTCGCATTTGTAATTCCCCTTTCTTTCCAGCAATAGCTTTTGCTTTCTGTCATGAATGACAGATCCCTTTCTGAAATATTCAGCCCCGCTTTAATTTCCACGTCTGTGGCACGCAAAGCAGTCTGAGCGCGCCTCGCAAAAGCACGCCCCCGGCCGGACGCACCCGGAAACGGCGCCGTGAAACCCCGTCAGCGGACGGATCGGGTGGCAATGGTGTGAGATCCCCTTGTAAAGAAACAAACACACACACACACACACACACACACAGCAGTGTTTTTCTTGGACTAGGAATCCTGTTCGTCAAAGCATAATTACAAAGTAACAGATCAGATCAAAGCGAGGCACTGCTAGCGCGCAATTTCTCCACTTTATTGTGGTAGGAATCCTTTAAAATTATACATGTTTTGCTGTCTCCTGTGATGCGGGGTAGTCTTGTGTCTTTGTGCAATCTAATTTACCCTCTTTGCTTGTCAGAAAAATTCTCACAGAGGGCCTCAAAAAATGTTTAGAATGTATACCTAGGTTTTTAATATTTCTGTAAGTCTCAAGAACATGTCTGGGGGTCTGATACCAAGAGTCAATTCTACTATTTTGTACTTATAGAGTCAGATTTCCCCTAAATTCAGTATTTGCTACTAGCATTGCATTACTGAATTTGGACAGTGTTCAGTGATATGTGGCCATTTCAGTGATGGGGACTCAAGTTACTAACTTCAGACTAATTGTGGGCAAAGCTTAAGGTGGGAAGGGAGTACCATGCATCAGCAGAAGGGGCCCTAAGGCTGGAGACTTCAGTCTGTTATAACACCTGCCTGCGTCTGTCTGGAGGTCCTCTGGCATAAGGAGCACAGGGATGACACATAAATAGCTGGTTTTAACACTGAATAATTATAATGATGAATGTAATGATATCAGGCGTATTCCTCCAAGGTCAGTTTGCACCATTCATTTCAGAAGGCAGTGTTTAAGACCCTGTGTAAGCATGTCCACCCCATAATTCAGCATTCCAGTGAATTCCCAGATGGCAACACGCTGCAGTGTCTAGGACAGTCACTGGACACTTGGCATTGCTGTGGGGGGGTGGCGGGGGGGGGTGGTGCCCATAGTGCTGGGTGCAGAGCCACCAGTATCTCCTGTGGGACCAGAAAGGGGCAAGAGCCAACCTGTGTGGCATATCCAGCCCACAGAGGGGCTATTTTTACTGGCATACATAACCATAGGTGCACAAGTTTTAAATTTGCTGAGAAAAACAGACCAAAATTTGCCATTAGAACATATGTAGATTGAGAGCAACACAATAAAAACTAACGAGAATTTCTTCTGTTCTCCAAAAAGTTGCTGATATCTAGCTGGACGGCTAGATGAACACAGCTTCACTTCCAATCTTGGGCACCCCAGCCGTTCTATGCATTTGTTTAATTTCACCACCCACTCAATTAACTGTTTTAAAAAGTCAATGAGGTATTGATAGGTCACATACAAGATATGTAAGCGGTCGAGTAACAAATCACATGGGTGTGTTGGATGGTTGCTGCAAATGCTGGGGTGATACTAGATACTGGAGAGGTTTAAAAATGGTTAACACTTCGATAGCCATAGAATCACACTTTTGTACCAATATGAAGATCATTTAAATATCATTCTCTTAGACTGCCTAAGACTTTTGCACAGTGCTGTACAAGTGCTGTTTTCATACCGGCAGACGAAAATGAGCCTCTCCAACAAAATGAATAAAAACTCATTCCGAATGTAGAAATGTTTAAAAAATAGATGTCAAAAATTTTTACAAATCTTCTATTGTAGCTTTTATGGAATATGAAAATAATCATAAAAACAGCCCCTGCTGACACGGTGAAGCTTGGATTTGGCGGCAAACTGAAAATAATTGGCCAGGCCTGCGTAAGACTATCTGAAAATGAAGACATTGCCGCTGTTGGGCCGTGTGAGGATGCAAGCTTGTGAAGGTGCTGTATTCCCACAGCTAAGTAAGTGGGAGCACTTGTCAGAGTTTTGTCTTTTCATTGCGTTTTATTATAAGCGGATGCTTTTGTCCAAATCGAAGTACAAATGAGTATCTGACTGCATGGTCAACTCCGGGTCCCTGGAACAATTGAGTATTGCTCAGAGACCAAATGGTGACATCACTCTGCCAGGGATTTGTCCCAGTGACCTTCTGATCCTGGGTACAGTTCAAAGCCCCAGGGCCAAACACCATTCCTTTTTTGTGTACTACCTGTATGGTTTTGCAGATAAAATGTATATATTAACATCAACTTGAAACCTTGATTTATTAAGCATGAATTTTTGCCCAGGGATCTCTGTTAAAAATCATAAAAACATATGCATTTTGCATACAACATAGTGGCTCAATGGTAACCACTGTTGTCTCAAACCTCCAGGGTTTGTGTGGATATTTTTCTCATGTTGCACTGGGTTTCCTCGTGGTTCTCTGCTTTCCTCCCCGCAATCCAGAGACATGCAGTCAGGCTAACTTGTCTCTAAAAGAGTATGAATGTGCTTCATGATGGATAGGAACCCCATCCTGCTCGAGAGGTTCCAGGCTCCACAGGACAATATACTAGAAAAGATTTTGCATATTAAGTGGGAGGTGAGTTTGCTAGAAGTGCAAATAAAATATTTAATATGCTAACCAGTTAAGTATGGGGGGGGGGGGGACTCCCTGAGATGCTTTCTGTTTTTTTCCCACGACCATCAAATCCACAGGCTTGAGAAAGACGTTACTTCCTGTGAAATGTAACCGCCACCAGCAGGCAGTGCAGTAGAGGACCACACATATTGGGCAATAGTTAGTGAAAGTGAGATCTGCACTGTTACACTGGCCAGACATGAAGCACCTGCCTTGTCCAGAAGCTGTAATATTCAGGTCCTTGTTTACAGGACTGCAAGACGATTTAAGTTGGCAAGGTGGGCCCAGGCGGTACGGTCAGTAATGAACTGGGTCCAGATTAACTGGGTTGTTCATGATGTCTTTGGCTCAGCCTGTCATCGCTGAAATGTATCTGAACCCTTCAGGGTGTCCCCCCTTTCCTTCAATGGGCCTCGGGTGTCTGCCGGGGCCGGGGGAGACTGAGTGGGGGGGGAGAAATAGCTCCCTGCGGCAGTAGGCCACTATTCCAGAAGATCTTTCCTACTGCCGGGACCCCTCAAGTCACACCGCACAACCTGTGTCAATACAGAGCCGTGCCATTGGATGTCTCTTCTCTCAATGCCTAATTCTGTGGTCAATGGCGGGACGGCGGGGGGGCTCTACATTCAGGACTTGGAAGTGAAAGCTGGGCGATGAATGGAATGGGAGGAGTGCTGATGCATTTGAATTTTGGTGTAGGCGATGACTTAAGAATACTGTGGACAAGGGCAAAAAGATAGGATGATTCTAAGGGCCCCTGAGTGACAGGGGCCCTAAATTTGAGAACTGATTGGTTTGGTCTGGGTTGGGGGCTACGTTGTGTTTTTATGGGGCCCAAAATCTCTCCTTCTAAACAAGCATTAACCATCCCTTGTAGCACAAATGACCAGACTGAAGTGTCTTATATTGGGCATATTATGAGATCATGGATGTAATGCTTGGAAAGAAGCAAATGCAGTCCATTCAATCATCACAACAATGAACATGGAGCCTGAAGACCCAAATAACAGACATGGCTTTCTGGAGTAAGGCCGTCAATATGATTGCTAAGTGTTAACATTGTATTGATGGCACCTAACTGACTGTTTTACCCATTTAAAATATGCTGTTAAATATGGTGTCTGTGTTCCTTGGGAAGGGGCTACATTAGTAGAGTACCTCTGCTTTCTGATTTCAAGTCAAGCAATTTGTGCTTTAGATGACACCATAGACCAGTGTTTCCCAATCCGGTCCTCGGGGACCTGTGACTGTCTATGTTTTTGCTCCCTCCCAGCTCCCTACTGGGAGCAAAAATGTGGACTGTCTGTGGGTCCCCAAGGCCCAGGTTGGGAAATGTTGATATAGATACGCTGCCGACTTAATGTAGAAGCTTGGGATGGATCCCCGACGGCTTCTGCTAATCATTCAGAGCCGCAGTCTTAAAAGTTTCATAAATACACAGCAGAGAAGAAATTCAAGAGCTCAAGCAGATAGTCAACCAGTGTGAGATGTATCTCTAAGGCAATGGAGCTGCCTATTCCTGCACTGAAGTTTCCACATCTGTCTGCTGGTTCAGGGAGCTTTCTTTGACGGTATGGTGGGAGAAAACCTACCTGATGGAAGCCCAAGTAGTCAACAATGGTAGAGGAAGCGTAGAAGACCATCCCCTCTGTGCTCACCACCAGTGCGAAGCCGGTCAGGGACTAGAAGAAAAGGAAAAAAACATAGTTCACTTCAGAAGAAAGCACGTCCCGAATTTTAGAATTGGCTTCATTCACCAGGGGCGCAGTAGGGGCATGGATACCCTGGCAGATTCAAGGGGTCTATAACTTTACAGGGGCCCTTGAATACATAAAATTAAACATAAAATTGAGCATGGGAGGGGGGCCCAAGATGACATTTTGTCAGGGGGCCCAGAATTTCTGTCTATGCCTCTGGCTGTGCATGTACCAGAAATCTCATCAGGTTTGTTTGGTGTTATGCACAAAGAACTTACAGCGCACGTACGGTGCGAGTTATGATCTCTGCTGCAAGCAAGTACGTGGAATAACGATTGTATTTTAAAATTACATACGTTTAAAAAGTCAGCATTAGCCAACCTCAGAAATCAGTCGGCATACACAACAAGACTTTCCTTCATTCCGGGAGCCTCCAGACATGTGGAAATACGTAGAGTATACGTTACATTGTATGTTCACCTGTAGCGGTACCGGCACCCATGGATAAATTGAAATCATACAGCGTCTCTGCGTCTGAGGCCCAGGGAAGTGGGGGGGAGGGAGGGGGGGGGGCAGTCGGTTCCACAAAGCTGCGGTTTATTAACTTTCCAGGGCTCGTGTTTGCAGGGTCTCTGTTCCGCGGCCAAGTCCCCGACGATCGCGTGACTGCGGCCCCCTCGCTGCCAGACCCTGTCGCCCCCACTTTAAAGTGAGTCAGCCCAGGTCAGGCGGCCCCGTCTCTGCGCGCTCTCGAGCCCCGGCTCAGCCCAATTGGACGGGGCATTCCGGTAGCTGTGCCCACAGGGAGATGTTTTTGAGCTTTCGTGGCTGGGGGTGGGGTGGATTGGGGGGGTGGGGGCTTATTCACACCCGTTTCCTGTACCCTGCTGGCACTTATGCACTCAGAGAGGGACATGATAGAGAAAATACTCATTTCCCTGAAACTGTTTCTCGTTTTCCTCACTGGAATTACGCACATAGATAATAAAAAACTTCTTCAAAGGACATAAAAAGTGAAATAAGGGCAACTAAAGAAAAGAACATCAAAAGTAATTTTAGAAATAGATATTTATTATGCTACATGTGGAAAGATGCTACATTATGCACACCCAGAGGTGTCAAAGAGGCATGGATACCTGGCGGATTCAGGGGGTCCAGCACTTTACAGGGGCCCTTGAATATATAAAATTCTATGTAAAATTGGCCCGGGGGGCCCAAGGTGACATTTTGTCAGGAAGCCCAGAATTTCTAGCTATGCCTCTGTGCACAGATGTGATTCCAGAAGTCGGGCAGGTCCTGTCAGCACCGTGAGGGCATAGCGAGAGTTTCCATATGCCTACAGCAGTGCTGACAAGCCCTCTGATTGACAGAACTGCCAGGGGTCATTGACCCCATATCCATCTCCATCCCGCATTGGGGTGTGTAACCAATCACAAGCATGGGCTGTGACCATGACGAGGCCTACGCGTGCCTCCAATTCCAGGTCCCCGATTGGGTGAGGGCAACATAACTGTCAAAGTATGGAATTTTCTAGATTCTTTATTTGCTATTTGTAAGTATCAGTACAGGTACATCAAAATTCCAGGATTTTGAAATATACGTTCATGTGAGACACATATACAGGTGAGAGTACTGGGTCAGCTGTTTATCTGGCATTACTGGAGCAGTTTTTGGGGTTAAAGGCTTTGCTCAAGGGCCCGGCAGTGATACAATTACTCTATCAGTCATGGGATTATTACAGACAACCATCAGGACAGACACACACCATCCTACATTTTGTGGTACTCGGAATGTCGCTGGGATTATCCGACACGATGTAGCTCATTTCTACTTGATCCGTGTTTCGGATAATAGCACTACTGACTCGTAAAAATAACGCACCTTTACTGTCTTTCACTCTGTACTTTTAGAGGGATAGGATCCTTTCTGAATTTTGCACCCCTCTGCGGCATTCCTGACTCTTGGAATTCCCGTGAAACTAGCTCATGGAAACTTCCACCTGTTTTACACTGAGAGCAACGAGAAACGAAAATCAATCCATTTCAAGGAGCAGCGCCCTCGTGTCTGAGCAAAAAAGGATGGTAAAGTCATTTTGTGGAAACGTAGATACCGATTTGGGAGAACTGGGAACTGAAAAACAACCACTACAAAAGAGTCAGAACCAAAGACGAGTGCTGGAAGTATTTAATAGATCTCTCTGTTTTCCCGCATACTTGAACAAAGCAGTGTCCCAAAGACATCAAAGATATTTTGTCAGGGTCAAAGCTAACTGAAAAACAAGCGTCCCAAACATTTTGGAATTCCCGCAGAATAGAGGAAAATTTTCTGGCATTCCGGGGCCCCTTGAGACCCGGTCGTCATGGTGACCCCAGTACAATTACAGAGGCCCAAAGTCATGCCTTGCCGTGAGCAGCTTTTCAAGTCACGCAATGAGGGCAACACATTTCCACGGTCAATTGGGTTGTTATTTATCCAGGGCCACAGCGATTTTTGGATGTAAACCGGAGTCTGGGGCTTGGTTATGCTCAGGCTGGGGGAGTCGCTCAGTTGGAAATATCACTGGTGAATTGATTTCTGGACTTTTGTGGATGCTGAATCACAGCGAATCACACTGATTCCACCTGTTTGACGCACCTAAAAATAGTACTAGCACGCCCTATTTTTGGCTCTCCCCACTGTCCAAAAACAGGTGTGCTGTAGTATTCTTGAGTTTGGTATTTCACCGAGAAAATTAGCTGACTTCTTTGTTCAGTTACACCTGCTGCCAGTTGAGCCCAAAAGCTTCTCTCTGTGCTCTCACCTCCAATAAGAGTTCGCTCTCTGTGATGCTCGTTTCTCCCGGCAGACTCTCCTTCCCCAGGTCACTATTGGTGGATGGACTGACATGCGTTCTGGAAGGTTTCTCCTGAATGGCTGCAGATGGGAACAGGAAGAAGGAATGACAAAAGTTTTCAGTGGGCTGTGTGATTAGCGAAAGCCCCAAACGTTGTCTTTTGCACTCATATTTGGGATTAACCTCTACAGGGGCTGATTCTGAATAACAATACAGTTAATGCCATAGTCAGGATTTGATGGGACTCTGAAGAGATGTGACTTTTGAAAGTGAATTAAAAGAATTTATTCAAATTGACTGTCCTGACATGCACTTACTGCATCAGTACATCTTGGCATATTTACAGCAAACTGGCTGGAAGCATTTTTAAACCAGCACTCAGCAGAAACACATTCCAATCAGACAACACGCAGTAGATTTATTTAATGTTTATGATAAGGAGGAATGTCAGCTTCCAAAAAACAAACAGCAGCTTCAACTAACAGAAAGTAAATCAGTAAAAAACTGGCTTTTTTTCTTCTGGAGCCAGAATTGTTCAAATATCACTATGCACTATAAATTGATAATAATAATAGCCTGCCTCAATGTTAACTATAATCATCATCTTTGGTGATGCTGCTAAAAAAATATAAAAAACAAACAAACAAAACTGGGAATATAGGTACAGTTTAATGCCTCAAGGGATTATCTTTCTGGAAAATTCACCATCACATTGTAAAACACAAATGTAAATGCAACTCATCGATAATAAATAAAATGGCTCTATTATAAAAACCAATAAATATTTTCAGACAATTTAGCTAAGGCAACCATATATTATATGTATTTTCTCTGAATGAAACTCAAAATGGTATTTATAGCACCTGATTATCTGATCTTAATGATATGAACCTATTCAAGCTTCTTAAACACCTTTTTAATATCGAGGCTTCTGTCTATTATATTACGAATGAGAAACAATTATGATATATTGATTTATTTATATTGATATATAATGTCCCAATTTCAAGAGAGGGCAGAAATAAAGGTCAGATCAACTTATTTCAAATGTTGCATTCTATAGTGTTATTGTAAATACAAAACAACAGGAATAGTAACTTTTATTACTGAGAACTGTATTTTGCAGTGTCATCTGAAAAAATAGATATATCTAGGTGCCAAACCTTTGCAGAAATAATTCATTTGTCTGCCTGTATCACAGGTGTCCCTAGCACTTGCATATCTGACTGCGGGTATTGTAGCTGTGTCACCTGAGGATAGTGAAGCTGCGTATTTAATGTTCGCATTGAATTTCCAGGGAGAGTACGGACGTTCCGTGTGGGATTCAATGCAAACTCAGCATGAGACCTGCACGCGACCGCGGTCGGAAGCCAGAGAAAGACTACGGCTCTGGAGACATTTGATTCCCACAGCAAACGGCGTCCCAGGGGAAGGGGGGGGGGTGGTGCATTCAGATTGGCGCATTCAACGGAAAACGTGAGGGGGGGGGGGCAGTGTCACGCCGCACGGTGGACGGCGGGCGAAATGTGCGAGCTTCGGATCCACAGGCCGGCCACAAGCGGCTGAGTTGACCCCGGGACACAGAGCCTGGTCACGGCAAGCACACCCCCGTCTTCTCCTGTGGGCCCCTTACGCCCTCGTAAAAATGGTGGTCAGAAAAAAAAAAAAAAACAACTGCCCTCCCTCGGCTGTGACAAATTTCAAGAGCGGACGCTCCTTTCACACAGCCCTGGCTGCTCCACCACAATGGCAGCTACAGGCTTTCGTGACTATCATCAATTTTCCCCTACAATATTTTGAGCAAAGTATGTGAGCTATTTCAGCAATTCTTCTCAGCCCTTTTTAGGAGTTATAACACAATGCAGACCTTGGATGGGTCCTATAATACAGTTGGGCCAACCTACAACAAATATCAAATTGTTTACTTTCCTACAAGGGGAAATATCTGCTTCTCCTATATTATAACATCTCATAATCATGCACTGTGAATTTCAATGAATTAGTGGATACTGGTACAGGATAGGAATATTACCACTGGCTTTACCACTGGTATAGTTTATTCCCCGATTAAAAACTACCGCTCATGCCTTAGGAAAACTTTGGACAGGATGAACATCCAGGAAAAACAAACAAATGTGATGATTTATGGCTGAAGTTGTGCTTCGTAAGCCAACAGAAGCTTTATTCATGTTTAAAAAAAAAAAAAAATAGGTGACCTGATCATTATAAAGTCTAATTTTTTGTTATAGGTACAAAGGCACAGTGTGCAGGACAGGAATATATGGCTGGTGGAAGGAGAGAACTTTTCTGCGAGTTTTCATGATGATCAGGCACGACCGAACAGCATCTAGCGAGGCTGAAATCAAGCTACTCGCGAATCATTTTTCAGGTGCCTCGCGCTGTGAAAACGGGCGATAACCTGCTGGTTATCTAGCCCTGTGTTTCCTCGACTGAATGGCCCTCGACCCTGTTATAGCCCCTGGTAGAGTTTAATGGACAAATGTCTAGTGTGACGGTCTGCCTAGATGTCCACTTTCCAAAGCATAAATCAGTAATAATCTCACAGACTGAAATAATACATGATCGTCTGAATATGGTACCGTCCTTGTCAACAGAAAAAATAGTATGACTAGTATGAATAGTAACAACTACCTCACAGTTACCGCTACGGCTGTAAGCACTACCATCCCTCTGTTTCCAGCCTCTCTGATGCCTGTGAAGGAGATGCCCTGTCTGTGCACTGATGACTCAGCCAAATACCTGTATCAAGTACGCAATACACCTACTGAAATGGCAAGCTCATACTCCAGAGACTTTCCCTCGCTACACCATCAGTCTCATCTAGATGCATATTTCGAAGTATTTTTTTTAAGGTGCTACGAAGGGTTTATATATTTTTTTTAACTCATCTCGCCTTGTCTCCTTCGTGATACAGCAGTCGTCTTGGCAGGATTACGCTCCTGTGGTGTTGATGAGTGAAGTGCAAGGAATTAGCAGGGAGCCGTTAGCGTTAGCAGCTAACCATTGGACTGCTATTAGAAGCTGAGTGCTATTATGAGGAAAGAGGCAGGTTAATTCCCATTAAGGGACCAGGAACCATGAGTTGTTTCTCCCAGTTCTGCGATTTGTCTAAACGAGTCTACGGTGCTCTTTCTTGCTCTCCATGCATAGATGCTAATCTGCATCACATTCAAACATTTTTGGTCCCAGAAAATAAGCATCTTGACAGTTAGGGTTTATTTGTATTCTATACAAATTCTAATGTCGTCCAGTAAGACTCTAGCAAACAACAGTTTCAAGGAAGTGCGTCTCTTCCTGTTCCAGCAAACATGGGGGGGGTGTCCTTCGGCAAGGATGCAGGAGTAAACAGATCCGCATCCTCCCTCCCAACCCCCAGCACCTGTTGACCCTAACCCCCATTGCTTTACAGCCTCGCGTGCAGAGGCCTCGCTACTGAGAGGTGCGGGGGCAGGGATTGGCCAACAGCCAGCTCATTTGCCTATTCCTTCCCCTTGCTTCCCCTCACCCCTCCACCCTGCCCAGGAAATCCAAGGCAGAGGGAGAGCGAGCGTCGGCGCAGAGTCGAAGCTGGCTGACCAAGGTCTGGTTGTCACGCAAGCCAACCGTCTGTCAATCTCCTCTGGTCCCTGACAGAGCCCTGGCACTCGTTCAAGCCCTTGCGTGCAAACCGGCAAACCACGTTAGCCTATAAAGAATTTCACAATAACAACAGCTGTTAAATATTGATGACTGTTGGCAAAGGCTGAATGCTCACTATGAAAGGTTAAGCTTGCCATGTAATGGAGCCTAATTCTTCATTATATGTTGTGTCATATGTCTGGGACTTTCTTTTTTAGGTAATGTGCCATGAAATTGGGTACATACTGGTTTCAGCAGGCAAGCAGTTTTTTTTGCTTTTTTTCCTTTTCATGAGCAAAAAAAAACTTCTGTCATTTCACTGCTGTTTAACTTTGAGTAATTTACCCACTGTCGCGCCATTCCGTTGTCAACAACATAATAATAATACATTACTACAGCTACAGAACTGAACGAGGTAATTGGCAGCACCCCCGTCTGAGTCTTCACACATACTGGCCAGATAGTGTTATGCAGCTAAAGGTAGTTTCAACAGTTTCAAGGAACTGTGTCAGTAAGTAAGATTAACATTTTGTTCTCTCATGTATTAACCTTACAGATCATTTCCACACTGTGAAATTAGTATTATTATTACTTTAATATTTCAAAAATAATTATAACAGTTAATACTGTCTGAAACAAAAAGTTTGTTTCATGCAAACACTTTCAGATTCGAAAGAGATGTTTACCATTATGCATGGAATTCTCAAAAAGTGCGACATCTCATTTTGGATGCACAATATCGTACCATTCTGTCTGTAACTAATTAAGCCAATTGATTAATCGGTGTGATTTCCAGTTAACAAGCACAGTGCAAAAGTGGGTGCTTTTGCTGTGCAGAACTCATGCATGTTTCCTGTAGTGAGCTATCGCTGGAGGAAACATGTGGTCCTTCCGTAACGTGGTCTTTCCTTGTCTGGCACTCAGAGTTATTGTAAGTCAGCTGCTTGGGCTGTGAACCCAGGAGTAAATTCATTTTGTCCATAACTAAAGCCTGACAACAAACAGAAACCCCTGACTTACAAGGTGGTATCCTTACCTAACCTTTTTAAATGATTTATATCATACATATACAAACCATTGCATACAAAGCATCTGTTTTATTTCACTAAATAAAATACCAGTAACATTGCATTTATTATTTATCATTATTTTTCCTCTTACTGCTCGCTTTTAAACAATGTCCTTACAGTAAAGAGTTCCGCGTTCCTTTTCGACTGGAATTTTCTTGACAAATGCTTTACATTTCCACTGTAAATCAAACAAACTGTGGACAATAAATCTTGCCTTTTATTTACTTATTCACTTAGAGAAATTCTGCTTTTCTTGAGACAAACAGCAATGGAAATAATTACTCCGAGTTTGTGCTATTTCTGTCTGAGTAGCAGGCAGCAGGCTTTGATGTACACTTAGCATTCCAGCGACAGAAAGGAAACGAGAGAAAGGCCAAAGTGATGTGAGGGAAGGATTGATGCACTGCGCTGCTATGTTATCTGGACTGAGTTCATGCCAAAAACCTTCCTAACCTTCAGAAGCAAGTTCTGTGTCTGAATGTATGAAGTTGTAACCAAACTATGATGGTTGTTGCTGGGGGCTAATTTCAGTAAAAGTGCCACAAAACACAGTCCCAGAGGCTCCGCGAGAGCTTTTGGACCATATGAAAGCATACCATATTCGGCCTTCAACACAGACCAATCCAGTTATGCTCCAAATTTTTAGGGCCCCTGTCATTTCAGGGCCCTTGGAATCATCCTGTCTTCCTATCATCCTTTGCAGTGCCACTGCACGGTCCACTAAGGTGGTGGATGCTAGCGGCTAGCATGTGCTGTATTCTCTGGAAAACCCTTGATATCCTTGAACGCTGTATTGCAATCTGACTGCTCCCAGTTATGAGGTATTTGATGTACAATTGCATTTTATCCAATGAAACCTCTATGGATTTGGATGAGTAAGGACACTGCAAGGTTTGGAATGTTCACCAGAAACATTTTGGTTCACTCAAGTCTGTGTCGTTTACTATTGTGTTACTTGTAATAACCTCTTTATAACCCATAATAATGATTACAACTAATCCCTGACTAATGCAAAGAAAGAAGCCTTTGGGGCCTTTTTCAGTCCAAAGGAAACTGATAAGGATCAATAAATTCCATTTATAAATGGTAAAATGCAACATAATTCTGAAAACACCGTCCCAGATGAGACGGATGGGACAGAAAATGAATTATGACTCCTGTACAGCTTTTTTCCCTTGTTAGGAGAACACGAGTTATTATCTGGCTGCTCTGCACCAATACCAATTCCAATAAAAACAAATCAAATATTGGCAAAACGAAAGGAAAACGATTGCATGGGACATCTTCCTTCAGGTTCATTGTACATTTATATGATATGATAACGCAGAATTTCCATCCAGATTTGACTTTCTTGCAAATATTAATCAGCTTTAATAGTTTTCAATAAAACATAAAACTCATCACCATCATAGCCCATTAAAAATGAAAATCATATTCAGGTCAAAGGATATGTAAAATACAGGATATATATGTACACATTTGGCCCTACGTTTTTTTTTTTCCCCCAGACTGATTTTCCATGGCTCCCACTCTTTACTCCTCACTCTTTTCAAGCCTCTGATTGGTCAGCCGAAAACAAGGCCTCTGATTGGTCAGCTGCAGCTCAGTCCGTTCCCACTGGCCCACGTCCTCATTTGCGAGTTTCCCGGGAGCCCCTACGCCCAGTATATATCACCGAATTATTGGGCCTCGCGAGGAATGTTATCACCTCACTCTGATGGCCCTTTGGTATTTCAATCCATAAAACCAGCAAAGGAATCTGTTAAAGAGATTATCAGCCTTTACAGGCCATTGGAGGGAATAATGACACACAGATGTCCGGCAAGGTAAACTCCGTATCGGAAAGCCGTGTTTCCCTCGTAATGGATCTCACACACGCAATTATATCCCTCTGCCGCAAACCCTTGCCAGTACGGTTTTGTGTATCTCATTCTGGATGTCTGTTTAATATTAGCAGAAAGACAAACAATCGATCCGTGCTCAGCGTACACGAGTCTCCTTGCCTGTCTCTACTTGGCTTTCCCATGTCATATTTCAGGAACGGTTTGGCCGGCTAAATATATCAGTAGCTCACCTGAATGGTTATGTAAGAAGGTAAACCTTGTGAGCAGTAGGCCCTCTCCGATATCACGTTTAACAGCGCTGCTGCAGCCAAAAGGAAACACACACCGTTTGGATGGTGTCCAGGAAGTTGGTCCACCACCCACCCTAAGCCCCATTGTCCAACTCAGAGGTGACAATCTGCCTGTTACTCAACACTCGCTTGTACCATGACTGACACTTTACCAGCAATGGTGAATTATAGATTAGATGGGTCAAGGCGTTCCTAATTTCTTCTTCTGCATTGGAAACAACAGAAACCTTTTGTAGCATTGCCACTGCTGCACATTGAGGGACATCCTTCCCTACAAAGACAAACTCCTTTTGAAGCCGCACCCACAATGAATGTCAGCATCAAAGCTGAAGGAGACACCCATACCCTTGTCTGGGACAGTTGCTCCTCTGTCGTTAAGAATGGCAAGGAGTAGCGTGGTTTTATTTCCTAATTTCTTGCTGTTGTATGTTAGCCTGCATGGTATAATGAAACTGATGAGTCCCACTGTGTTTAGTACCATGATTTACTTGTCAAACCATAGCAGTTTCGGTAGGAGGACACACTGACCTTCAGATGATCTCCTGTGAGAAGACCTAGGTCCATTGTTATGGATACCTTTTGATCCACCACGGTTTTCCTTGTTTCATTCAGAATACTTTGTGTCGTTTCCTGCTTGTCCAGTGGGGATGAGATAAACGTTGAGCGGAATTAGGTGCACGATTTGATTTATTAAACAGACAGAAGCTAGGGCACAATGTTTCTTCTAGCTACCATGGAGAACTGCGGCATCCCAATCATTTCTCATGAGATCAGAGGATGAGAGATCCTGCATTGTGTTACCCAGTCCCAGCCCCTCTAGGCCATGTGATGATCTCATTACCACATGCTCTGAATCGAGGTTTGGCCTTCCATCCAGTTACAAAAAAAAAAGAGTGAGTCCTTCTCACGAAAGCCTGGAGGGAGGGGGTGGTTGGCGGGGTCTTCCATGTCATATCTGAGGTCACACCACCCTCTCTGCAGGCAGCACTGGCCTCTCAAAGAGAGACACACACAATGTTGTGTAGCAGGCAGAGGATTCTGATTCGCTGGTGGCAGGATACAAGAGCCCAAAACTGGGAAAATGCATGAGCTCATCTTCTGTTTCACCAGAAGACCAAAACAGAACTAAAACTGCTTATGTAAAGGTGAATGTGTATATTTAAATACATAATTCAGGCTTTTACATTTTATAATAAGCTAAAAAATGAGAGAGAAAAACAAGAAGCCATCCAGCTGTTTCACATCTGCCCCCAACCGTCTCTGAAAGCCAGCAGTGACTAACCTGTAATGGACCTGCAGAACTAGACCCTAACATAATATGTGTTTCTCTGGAGATGTTTGCTTAGGTATTTGTGAGCCCATGTAAAAACAAGGTTTTGTGTGAGTCACCAAACCGGATCATGGCTTAAGGAGATGCCCTTATTTTGTGCTCATCTCTGGGGGAACCACGAACGGAGCTGCTTTGTTTCAATACATTCCTATTACCCTTTAAAGACTTCAAGAGAGCAAACTAACCGCACCATGGAATGTTCAACTGTTCGATGTCAATGGTGCACTAATGCACACCCCAGGAGTGCATCGTTGTAAACGGAAAAGGACATCTCGGTCTTCTTCTGGGGACATCCTGGCATATCCTTTGATGCAACTTCAACTAGGGGAGATAGTTAGTACATTTCCAAGGGCCAGACTGCAGCCTTAGGACCAGCACACCTTGAAGGCTGAGCTTCGGAGACTCACACCTCTAATCTGTCATTATATTTAATTCTCTTTCTCTGAAGTTACGGTTATCACTACAAAGGTTTGGGGCAACCCATGGACTAGGACCGTTGTGATGTATAGAATTCTCAAGCCGAAAGTATGACTGTTAAAACATCTGGGCCAGACAAATCATTCATGGCGCATTCAGACTCATCAGGAGCTTCATGATGTGTCCGTAATTGGGCCCGGTACAGCACAGAGCTAACGTTTTATGGGCTGAGCCACTGACCCCCAGATGACCACTGACACGGAATGACCCGCAGAAAGTTGGCGGTCTCTCAGTTTCCAGCGGATTGGGTCCAGTTTTTCTTATTCAAACGGTGACTGGAGTAATTATCTAGTGTCTAATAAAAAAAAAAACCCTTTGCGTTTTGGCAAGGTGGGCTGCCTAAATCGATTTCAACACAACGCGAAGCCGTTCATAACCCAAGTGCGAGCTTACAGCAACTATTTGTTTGACAGATATATGTGTTTACGTCTGTAGTCTAATGCAGGTGCACACTAAATCATTGCAAAATAATAATAATTTTTACAGCAGCTCTATGACCCTCCAGGCATCACAAAAGGTGTATTTGCCTTTTTAATACAGAGGTTCACCACAAAAGTCACAATCAACAGACTTGTGAAGGTGTCTCAAGTGTCCTAATTTGCAAATAAGACTTCAAGCGTTTGTGATGGCTTCTTGGAACTTGGCTTTTGTGTGACTTCCTTCTTCCACAAAACCTCTCTGCTTATCTAGGTGCCGTGTTTTACAGAATTACTGCAACACCACATTATAAGTATATATAAAGACTGCATCTCATTTTGAGGTATTTAAATTTCATCATGCGGGTCAACTTTAGTGATAAGGGGAAACGAAGATGTCACTATGTCTTTAGAAACACTGAAAATTCTATACATATTGAATATTTTCCTGAACGCAAATGAGCTGTGAGCTTTAACGGCATTTTAACGGCAAGGTGGCACAGGTATTCTTCGGAATGTTCCCAGGCGTCGATATGTGACTTTTGCAGACGTCAGAAATCACAGCTGACAACAACAGACAGCTGAGGCCAAGCCAGAGACCCGAGAGCGTAGCTCAAGCGCGCAGATTAAAAACAGCCCTTCAGCAGCTGTTCAAGGCGGGTGCGACTCACGCGATGTTTCCTATCTGTCCCCGAGTCTATTGTTCCCATCTTCCCGCTGTGTCCTTGTGTTGTCCACGACCAATTAAAACAATGGCCCGCTTCACATTTTCCACATGAAGCGAACCGCGAGCTGCCAACCGGCACTGCCCAACTTTTGCCAAGCGGCATCAATGTGGGGGGGGGATCCGCCTTGTGTTCAGTCATTGTTTCGATGGGGAGGGGGGGCAAGGACGTTGATAGGGTGATTTGGCCCGACGTTGGGTGAGAAGAATGGACCTCTATTAACTGATTTCCTCAGGGATTATGTGACGCATGGGTTAGCATGAATCAGCACAAATATGTTTCGTGGCAATTTATTTCATATGATTATAAGTGTAAATACAAGTACAACATGCAGCCAAAATATGAGTTGCCTCCTGTCAAAAGCCAACGTTCTCAAAATTGATAACGCAAATAAAGATGGACTGAAAATTTGATTCTTATTCGCATTGATAAAACACAGCACTACTTGGTTCCTCTGCATGTTATTTGTGACCTTGGTGCACTACTCAGAAAATGGGAGTTCTGGCATGTTCTCTGCCGGTTTGGTGTATGATCCCTCAAAAACACGCACCGGAATATTCTGGCAGAAAGAATGACATGGCGTGGTGTGAACAGACCCAGAGAGAGCATTATGCTTCCCAGCAGTAATTATCGCAGCCACAGCACCAAGGTTCTTATGGTATCCGCAACAAATAAACTGGTCTTGGTGGCTTTGCTGGGAGCTGCTCTCTGTGGCTTTCAGCCACGGAATTTGGCTCGGGGAGACACCAGGCCGTGGACCATGCCCCGTAGCGCCAAGATGTAAAGGAGAAACCCAGGTTAGGGTTAAAAACTAAAAAATAAACCTCAGAAAAAACTGAAACGTTTTTGGATTTTGACCCAATAATGCTTATACAAAAGACTACACGATGAAAAATAAAATAAAAAATACATAAATCAAAATTACAGTATCTACATGAAATTCCATACATCCATCCATACCCGCTTATTCATATGCAGGATGCAGGGCTCTGGAAACAACAGGCACAAGACGGAATAACCCAGGGTGGGGCACCAACCCATCACAGCCATGTGAAATTAGGTCACTTTTCCCGTTTTAAATAAACACCCTAACCTCCTTTCCACCTGAAGGGACAGCCATTCATAAAACAAACAGCTAAGTGGTTGGGTCTCCACCTGCACAATCTTAATATAATATGGATGAGCAGCACTAAGCTTCATCATGGACTGTCTTTACTGTCTACATTGCTGGCTCTCCCCATGTCAATCTAATATGAAAAAGAGAAATGGCACAAACTGTCATTGCTGTACACACTTACTATATATAAATCTGTATACCAATTTTTCATCAGTTACTAGTGAGTTCTAGAAAGATCCAAAGTAATTTTGAATTACACCTAACAAAAGCAAAGCATTTTTATTACCTCTATTAAATTTCAGTTTCCAAAAAGGCTGAATTGCAAAACATCACTTTAAGAACATGCAGGTCATCCTGGTATACAACATGCAGGTTGGAAAATATAACTTTTCGTCTTTATTTATGTAAATACAGGTAGCAGACAAAAATGTGCACACCTCGGAATATGATGGAAAGTTAGGATGCACCACACAGAAGAGATTTGATCATCAACTGTTTAAAGTGGTAATATGTATCAAATTAATTTGTTGCATGGCCTAGCTAGCTAAAAGTCAGACCAAATATGTATAACTAAATCCTCTGGAGATCTAGGAGGAAACAGATTTTTAATTTACTTATAGTATAGCATAGCATAGCATAGTATAGTATAGTATAGTATAGTATAGTAAGAGATATGACCGAAAAAAAGGTTTCTACAGAGGACAAAAATTATCTCGGGAGGATATATAGGAACCGCAGAGGCTTTGAAATTGAGTTTGCAGGAGTGTGTTTACTGGGACCCACAGTAACTGGCGTGGAAGCGCACATTTATTTTAAAAGCGAAGGAAAACATACGAAACATACGAGTCTTTGCATGTGGCTCAGTGCCCGTGATCTGAAGGTCGCCAGTTTGAGCCTGGATTTGCAAATAAAGGCACGTACTGTATCTGTAGGTCCATGGGCACCGCTGCAGGTGGCTGCCCTTCACTATCAAGCTTACTATGTGTGTGTGATCCAGGCCAGGATGGGGTAGGTAAAAAAGAGAGGATCAGTAAAGTGTCATTTTTATTATTATTAATGATATACTGGTAACCAACTGGCATATCATATTTGGGCTGTAGAAGGCTGTCTGTGAGTCCAACAGAACAGAGACTACGGGCAGTAGATTACTGTGCAGTGAAGAAGCATAATACCGACAGATGAATCATTTCTTGATTTTGGTCTCAGCACAAAGACTAACACATAAAATCAAGTGAAATTTCTGTACAGCCATGATTTCACCAATGCAAAACATTTTCATCATGTGATGTGGGTCTTTCTGTGTCCTCTGAAGGCAACGTCCATGTTAATCAGCTCTCAGGAACACTGAGTGATCATCTTCACTCTATGTCGCAACATTTCTTTCCTGCCCTGGGGGGGTGCATTTCAGGATCCGAATGCCCCCATCTACAGAGCGTGTGTGGTCGCCTAATGGTTTGATGAGCATGACGCTGATGTTACCCATATGCCATGATCTGCTCAGTCACTGGATCTGAACTCAATCAAGAAATTATGGGATATTCTGGAAGGAGGCCTGAGGCTGCATTTTCCATCTCTATCAAGTGACTCTGAGTCGATTGACTTTGTCATGGAAGAATGACACTCCATCCCTTCTGTCGAATTCTAGACTCTGATAGAATAGACCACTATAAAAAACGTTCCCTAAAGAATAGAATAATCAAGCCTGTTTTGCATACCATTTCTTTGGTAACAGTAGTTAACGTTTGTGATTTCATAACCAGCTATTTGTGACGTGCTAACATCTTCCATCCCCATTTACCCAGTTCAGGGTAATGGTGAGCTGAACCCATATCCCAGAATACAACGGGGTATACCAAGATTCATGGAACATACTCAACATGGCATACACAATAGGCAATTTAGACATAGCTACAAATTTTTGGACTGGGGAATGAAACCCTAGGCCCCGGGGAAGACCCAGGACACGCTGGAGGGACTATGTCTCTCGGCTGGCCTGGGAACGCCTCGGGATTCCCCCAGAGGAGCTGGAGGAAGTGGCTGGGGAGAGGGAAGTCTGGGTTTCCCTGCTGAGGCTACTGCCCCCGCGACCCGACCTCGGATAAGCGGAAGTTAATGGATGGATGGATGGATGGATGGGAATGAAACCAAGTATTGCAGACCCATTGTGCGAGAACAAATGGTAACACTTTACTCAATATACATTCATATACATTATAATGGTCAGTATAAGAATTAATGAAGCAATACAGCATTTTGTATTGACAGTCATAAGACATAATAGTGTTGATTATAATACTTCATTAGCTCCAATGAAGCTCTCATCTACAATGTATTATAGATGCAGGACGTAGGAGATTTCACAAAGACTAGCAATTTGAAAATGAAATGTTGTGTCATTTTGGACTGATCACGCAAGCTTTATGAACGCATTATAATGTGTTATGAATGTTTTTATAGATTCATATAGACATAGCATTGATAGAAAGTGTTACCACACAAATTGCCTAAACTCACTCAGTCCACAGTGTGTTTTCAAGAAAACTTCTGTGGAAATGTTTGATTTTGTGAGGACTGAGTGAGTTTTGGTTCCAGATACTGTAACATACGACGAGGAAGCTTGACTTTAGATAACTGCTGGCCTCACGTGAAAAACAACAAAAAAGGGCCTGAGTGAGGTTTGGAAATTTGCCTGTGATATATGAGTTGGTGCTGGAATCCGTACCCACAACCCCAGAGCCTACAGCTCTACCTACTATGTCACTCTGTTCAGATAGATAAGAATTAAACGATTTAAGCATGACAAACAACGTGATATTCTGAGCCCCATATCTCACTCTATACGTCCTCCATACCACGCCGCTGCAGTGGAAGTGTGATTCATGATATGGCCAGAGGAAGCACTCTCAAATGACTTCCGTATGCTTTTGAAGTGCAGAACGTAGGAGATTTCGCAAGGATTAGCAGTTTGAAAATACATGTTGTGTCACTTTGGACTGCTCACGCGAGCTTGTTCTTCCTTCCTTTAGGTTGTGCTCCTAGAACCAGGCACCTCCATTCTCCGGTTGCAGAAATCCAATGTCTAATAACTCGATCAGCAGAAACGAAGCCAAATTTGTAGTGCGTGGGAAGACATACTCAAACTCCTCGATGGTTCTCATAATGATGATGTCATTGGCTGTGAACGTACAGTGACAGTGACAGAGTGGCCAACTCAGTCCAGTTTTTGGATAACCTGATTACCTTGATGGTCATAAAACAGGCAGAACACGGCTGGAATGATGTGCTTTTGTGACTCAAAATTGTTTTTATGTGTGTCGGGGGGGCTGGAAATTCGGTGGCGTGGATAGCGTGCAAAGAACTAATGGAATGTTTACCTCAAACTGGTCACATTGGGCACAATCAACAAATCTGAAGCACCAAGCCTGCATGAGTCTCAGGGGGTGAGGCGTCTGTCTTAAATTGCATATATTAATTGCATGAATGAAATTTTCCATTACAATGCATGAAAGACTGCAGTCAGAAATGAGGGTAACGACGGACATTTCTATGGAACGAAATGAAGGCAGCAGCGATTCTCCAGCACTGAGCTCGGACTGGTCGGCCCTTATGCTTCTCAACATCTGAAAGCTGGAAAGGGCAGAACCTGACACAGTTCTGTCAGAGATGAAACAAACACAATGGGGACATATAAAAGGTCTCTGATTTAGAGGTCAGCGGTTTACAACATCGCTCTGATATTCTAGAACTTGGAGGAGCTTTTCCAGAATCTCAGCACATACTGTAGCAGGCTGGTCAGAACCTGGTGACACTTTACGATACTGATTTTCTGAAGCTCCTACTAATAAACTCAGCCACCATGACTTCAATCATCTACAATTAAAACTTAGAGTGTAAGTCTTAGACCGGAGTTAATATTGAAGTCATATCCACTGCCCCTATTCATATGTCAGTGAGGGATTTGCTGTGTAATTTTTGCCCCAGGGAACTGGATGCCTTGGAAGTAAAGCTTCAAATACCACCACCCTCACTACATACTTCCCATTTTAGTTAATTGAGAATCGGTGATGCATCAAAGGGAGATGGGGAAAGGAAATAATCACAGTGTAAGCAGTGTTTTAATAGTGAAAAGAAGTTATATTGCTTTAGCAATGAAAGGCTCTTAATGGCGAACTGTAAACATTATACAAAGAGCAATGGTTGATCTTCAAAAGCAATGATTCTACACACATTTGACAACTTGAGGAACTCTGATTCCACATTAATACCTCCAACGGATCTAAGCAAATAGTAAACCAGATGGAAATGTGCAGTTTAGTTTCTTTATGTTCCCAAGTGACTTATTCCATTACTACAGGATATTCCAGCCCCTTTGTGGGTTGCCATAGTCCACACGTGTGGTCCTCTTATTAACAGCTGCTGGATTTGTTTCCACTTTGCTCTGATTGCTCTTTAAATATGGGAGCATAATGTACTCGGCGCCTTTGAGGCACACATATGGACCTACTGAGTTAAGGGTTAGGGGTTTGCATTCAACTGTTTGCGACCTTGGGTCAAGATCATTCTGGTTATTGAACTACATTGCTGGAGGTTTACCACCACAGGAAGCCAGATACACTCAGTCTGGGGTGGGGGGGAGGTGGTGTTTATTTTGATTTCTTCAGCAGACACTTAGCGATGTATGTTTCAAAAAGTGGGGTCAGATTGTCCCTGGAGCAATTTGGTTTAAGGGCCCCACTCAGGGGGTCAGTGGTGACATCACGAGAATATGTTATGATCTCAGATGCTGAAAATTAAAAACGACCAATGGACTTTACCCAAGTTCTTTTTTGTATCATCAGTAGCTATCAATACGAGCTAACAATGGTAGTCTTTTTGAACAAATAATCATAAAGTTGCCTCTGAGCCATTGTGAGATAAATATATTAATGCTTAGTTTTTCTTTAATTAAAACTATAGGACAGGCACGCTGTTTTAAAGTATTCTGACACTTCTACTTTCAGCACTACTGCCAGCTATGGGATTTGAACCGACAACCTTCTGCTCACAGGCACCTAACCCGCAGAGCCATACACAGATGTTGCCCTGGGGTGTTTACACGCTCTCGGGAGGAACATGGCTGGACATCTTCATTTTCCATAAGGGAGCTGGGAACCAGGCACAAGCTCACACGCCCTTTCAGGTGTGTCTGCGAGGGAAGACCGCTGTCGTCGTGCCAACGTTGCAGCTCAGGGCCAGTCGTGAAACACTTACTACTGCAAGCCTAACAGGGTGAGATAACAGCTGACAGTCCAGGCTAACAGGCGATGAGGACAGATAAGGCGACTGCAGGGAGGAGTGGTGTGAAAAAGCGGCGTGAGTGGGCAGCAATTCTGCTAGAAACTATAATGGGCACAAGATTCAGCAGATGGAAGCCACTGCTTAAGTACTGATAATTAATAGAGGTGAGATTAGAAAAAAACCAGCAAAGCTTATTTAACATCTGAACGTTCAAGTTTTGCACATACAGTACTGTGCAAGTCAACAAAAACGTTTAAAACAATTTATCTGGGTAGTGAGTGGCATATTCGCACAGAAGAAAAACACAATTTTACATTTAGAACATATGCAAGTGAACCACAACACAATAAAAAAAATAACAAGGATTTCTACTGTTCCCCAAAAAGTCACTGATATCTTGTTGGACAGCTAGATGAACATCGCTTCAGTTCCCAAACCTCTCCTCAGGGGCACCTCAGCCATTTCATGTATTCTTTAAATTTCACCCCCAGCTCACTTAATTCATTTATTAATCAATTAAATCACTCAGTGAGGTATTAATTAACCAAACATGACACGCTAGTAGGTTGAATCAAAAAATACATCGGATGTATGGTGTGGTGTGTTGGATGGTTGCTGTAAATACTGAGGTGACTTTAAGAGAGGATTTGAAATTTCTAAGATGACGCACTTTGACAGACACCTAGATCATTCAAACATTTATTTTGTGACTGGCTAAGACTTTTGCACAGTACTGTACATGCTACCTAACATTAACTGGTGTACAATGGATTCTAGGCTCTTAGAAGATGTTTTTTCTTGTGCCATATCATCAGTACTGTAAAGGCCTCGAGATATAAAACCGGAGGGCGTCACTTATGAGGAAAACCAAAAGAAAAACAAACAACCTGCTGATTGCGGAGGGATTATTCAAGGGTGGAAATTGGCGGTGTGAGGGCTATTTATGTAAGTGGGGCTTTACCGTGCAGCAAAACCCAGGCATGAGAAATATGCTCGGTGGGAAAAAAAAGGCAACAGGCTAAAATGCTTGTCCAGCAGGAAAAAAGGGCACCCGGGACACAGCGAGCAAACGTTGGACCCGCATAAGCCTGCGAGTGTCTCGGGATCCCGGCCAGCTCCTGCGTGACACGCTTGGCTGGACTTGCCCTCCGGCAGCCCAAGTGCTTAGAGGATCATTGTACGCCACGTGACAGGTGTAACTACGTTAAACGTGCAACTTCCAGCCCGGTGTAGGCCACCCCCGCGCTTCTGAAGAACTCTCAGTCGGTCTGCCTCCGTCATCACCTCTGCAAGGCGCCCCATACCTTTTTCCACATTACTTTAATTGACGTTCCCATTGTACACTTCAAGGTCTTGTTTTCAAACCATCAATTTGCACCCGATTGAATGTAGTCAAACCGGTTCATTGTAATGAAAAAAAAAACCCGCAGAGACCTCCTGCTCACGCTATCAAACCCTTACGGTATCTCTGCCTCAATTCCCACTTTACGACGTCCCCAATGGTCGTGTTGCCCTGACAACCAGATGTGCCCCCCCACCCCCTCCTAGTCAGAGACTGTATCTGTATCTGGGCAAAGTACCTCCATATGCATTCAACAACAGCTGGCACCTTGGTCTAAACGTAGACTAGTACTGTCTTTTTAGGTCCAATTTCTGGCAAAAATCTGGATCATGGAAACTGGAAAAATTTAGCAAAAAATAAGCCTAAATGAAATAAGTACAGAAGAATTTTAATTAAATATCTGTTGTTTGAGTTACAGCTCTAGATGTTATCAAAAGCCAAGCCAAAGCAAGTCCTGAAAGGGCATCATCAGAGTGAGTTTCGTTAGGTCAACAAACTACATGTGTTTTGACATTTCTGTAGTCATTCTGTTTTAAATCTAAAATGAACAAGTACATCCATCTTAATCACTCATTTAATGTCATTTAAGGTGACATTTTACCCAACAAACAAAAAAACAAAAACCCATTACACTCAGCAACAAAACACTCTGGAATGGATCATAATGTGGCCGTAAAGAAAACCAAACCTCACAGACATTTAACTCACGCAAAACCCACAGTTATGGTACATGACAATAAACAAAACAAACACCCATGACCCATATGGGCCTAACAAATCAAAAAGCAACAGGTTAACCCACATACTCCATTAATAACTTAATTACACCTTTAATAAGGTAGCCTACATCTGAACTGTCATAATTACAGATTTGAAAACACTCATACCTTACCTATGACATGATAATGACTACTATATAGTGATTAGTCACCATTATATTCACTCAGTGGCCAATTTAATAGGTCCATCTGCTCATTAACACAAACAGCCAAACGGTCAATCATGTGGCTGCAACTGAATACATAAAGGTCAACGGGTTGAGTTGTTGTTACCAAGCCTAAAGCAACTAACATATTCCAAACAAAACAATACGGTTACTGCATCTGAATTTAATGACACCACATATTACATTATATGCGTGCCACACTTAATGTAGTAATACAAAAGCAGAAGTAAGTGCAATGTGTCCTCGCCGAAGTTTAGGAGAAATTTGTGCCCCTGTGTTTGGTGAGAAATGCGGACAATCTACATCAGATTGCGGTCCAGTCTCTTGGCTTCACAATCTAAAGCGGTTGCCCTCCTGTAGCACCACATTCTGCTGTCCCCATCGTGTCACTGACGAAGGATGCTAGCAAAGGAGGTAGGGTTCAATGCCATGGGTTTCATTGTTACCAAAACCTCCCATCTTAAGGACAAGTGTGCGCTACTTTTGCTCGATGCACTGGGGCCTCCTGGCAATAACGCGTTCCAAGTGATTCGTTTGCATTTCATTGCCGAAGCCCGTTTTAATGTGAAAATTGCCTTAAATGAGAAGCAGAAGGGATACTGGCCTGACACTTCCAGTTGGATTTACAGCCGTGTGTGTGTGTGTGTTATCTTTTTCGGAAATATTTAGCTGGAGAGACTGGAAGACATCTGTTGCCAAAACACTGGGGTTCACTGGGGTTTATTTTTTTAACAAATTATAGAAGCACACAGTACTTCAACGAGCCCCGCGATTAAACAGGAAATGAACAAAGCAGGAGGAAAGGAAAATGCAGATTTCCAACACACTAAGGCACCTCCTGTCCACTGCCAAGCGAATCATCTAAAAGTCATGAGACAATCAGTGGTGGGCCCTGAAATGATACCGATGTTCAAAAAATAAATTCCATAAGACCATGAGGTTGAAGCTGTAGAGCAAATGCTTTTAATCAACACCAGACACCTGGAAACTTACATTAGTGCTGTTATCAATGAGAGGCTCCCCCCTCTGAACAGAGGTCAAAGGTGATGAGGTTACGGAATGACAAAATCGAACCCACACGGCTTCCCGCAGGTGGAAGAAGGCATGTCCACACTTTCATTGACAGATGCACAGGCCTAACAAGTGCCTGTCCCAAAGGTATCCAACAAAGTAATAAAAACCTAAAAGATATGAAGATGGTGCATAGAATCAGCCCTGGCCAGCTTTCCAAGGGGAAACAGACAAAAGGAGCAGGTGCTTGAAGATCAAAGAAAGCCCAGCTAGTCTGTAGCTCCAGAATACATAGATCTACGCCTACAGCACCAAGCACACACCGCCAACAAACTTAGCGTCTCTGGTTTTTATGCTGGAACTCGCCAAAGAAAGTATTTCGCAAATTTCTGATCATCCCTGCCTACATTCTACAAGATTACTCCAGAACATTATACACCTTTTCAGTGGGAGAGGACAGTGTTATCAAACATCAACACAAGTCAGTACAAAATACAAAAGAATCAGTTTTTTAATGATGGACAAAAATAAAAAAAAAAACATACTGTGCAAAAGTCTTAGGCAGCCAAAGAAAATTATGTTTAAATGATCTTTATATTGGTGTAAAACTATGCTATTATACTGTAGTTGTCAGTAAGTGTGTCAGCTTAGCCATTTCAAAACCTCTGCTAAAATCACCCCACTATTTGCATTTTTTGACTTGACCACTAGCACACTAGTTAATCAATATCTCGTTGACTTTTTTTAAGAACTAATTATGTTAATTAATTATGCGAGCTGGTGGTGAAATTTCATAAATATGTGAAATGGCTGAGGTGCCCCTGAGGAGAGGTTTGGGAACTAAAACAGCGTTCTTTTAGCCATCCAACTAGATATCTGTAACTTTTCGGAGAACAGAAGAACTTTTTGCTAGTTTTTATTGTGTTACTCTTAATTTTCATATGTTCTAATATTACATTGTGTTTTTTGTTCAAATGTGCACTTACTAACCAGATAAACAGCTTTGAACATTGAAAAATAAAAAATAAAATGAAACTAAAAATTCCAGGAAAAAAACAGACTGATTAGACAGATCATAGTGGTGGCTTGACTGCTCAGAGATGCTGAATGCCATATTACGATTGTAATTGCTTTTTAGTTGGCAGTCTGTTCCTGGTTTGACAGGACTGTTGATGATAGTGGCACAACTAATCCGAATTCACTAGGAAATGGTTAAGGCACAATGACAGTGAAGTGATAATTAGGCACCATTACAGCTTGTGATGAGAGCCACCTGTACAAACGGGCCTGCGAGGGCAAACCATGTTCTCATAGATATTTTTCACCTAATTGTCCCTCAGAAGTCAATGTTCAAAATGAATCAGCCAAATTCCAGTTTTTATGTAAATGTTGTGCTGTAATATTGATTCGTATGTCATGTACACAAGCTGTTCTGTTTGGATTGAGATAAACCTGTAATACGTGTTACAGTAATATGTGTAATTGATCAAATACTATAAGTCCAGTTCTTCGAGTTCGTCAAACATTGTGTTGTTAAATAGTGATAAATCTTGAATATAATCCATTGGTGTACATGGCCAAGATCTCAGGCTGCCCCGTGCAGAATGTTTATAGAGGGGCAACACGGAGGTCTTCAACAGAGCACCAAAAATACATCATGATTTATAAACTGGCCCGGAGTTACGCAATGTCAAAACATGTGGCCTCCACGCAAAACAAAACTTAGCACGCAAACCATGTATATGGAAACTAAGCCTTCTTCATTGGCTTTTCTCTGATGGTTCCCCATAGTTTAACCTTTCTGTGGTCAATCCCTTCAGCTGATCTCATACTCACAACATATTATGTTATTTAAAAACATTTTGAAGTAAAATTTCTCTGAGATAATTTTTCCATGCATGCATCATATTTATTTGGGCAGGAAGAAGAAATATAGATATTTTTTTTTTCCCCAGATGGACGATTGGCTGATCCTAGACAACACTTCTGGGATACTGAAGGAGAAATGGGAGTGGTTTATGCTAAAATATAAGAGAAAGGTAAAACTTGAAAAACAGCATTTTTCACATTTTTACATCAGAGAAAAGGTTCAAAATTAGCATGCAGGACAAGCCATGGAGTATGTGTCAGTAAAGTGGGATTTATGTACTTTTTTTGTACTGCCATCGATTTACCAATTAAAGGAAGATCTGGATTTTATACGGCTCCTGTAATATCTTCATTTTCAGAGTGGTGTGCAGCAGAAAGTGTTGGTCGTGATCTTTCCATGCTCTGCCACTGCAGACTTGCTCTCAACAACGAAATCTAAGGGTGAGAGATGAGCTGTGGTAGCATGGATGGCTGTTTACTATGAGGTCAATTTGATATGACTGGGCTAACCTTTTTTTTTTTTTTCCTTGTTCTTATTTGAATTTAGCCATAATCCCAAGTTCCATAAAAATATTTACAAACACCCAGGGGATAATTAGGAAGACAAATGTACAAAAACATCCCATTTAGTTTTTAATCCCAGCCTTTGGCCCTTAGCAGCCTGGAACAGGTTCCTGGTCCCCATACGACCCAGATGTAGAAGTAGTGAAAAAGTCAAATTCATAAAAGCAGTGTGGGACAGAATACTAGAAAATAGGCTGATGGATAGACGAATCGACGGACGGATGGAAGTTTAATTGAACTACATTAAAACTAGCTGCACGCCAAACTGGAGCACCCTCTTTTGGTGAACAATGATATATTTCACTCTGACATCATCAAGCTAGGCTGTAAATTTAAAGCAAAGACTCAACCAAAAAAAAACAAAGTGTATTCACAGGAAGTCAGTGGTGACCGAGCAAGAGAAAGACAAAAATATCTGCATTGGTACAGTATATATGTCTGTGCGCAGCTACACCTTTCTCACACAGTTTCTGCAAACACATATGGTGAAGCTGTAAGATTTCATTTAAAGACAAATGTAAAAGTTCACATAAATGCTGCAGTATTTGTACAGTAAATGTGCCAAAGATCTCATGGCTGGTGTGGAAGAGATACCCATTAGCAGGACAACAGGCTAAAACTCAAGGCGGGCGTAGCAACGGCAAAGCAATATCCCCGAGGATCACGAGAAAACCTCAAAACTGTCACTGAAGAATGACCTCCAAGCTGAGATTTAGTGAAAACTGCACTGGCTGCGCAGAGCTGGTAAAGTTGGTAACTCCCGTCAAAGGTGCTTTCGCAAAATATCGAGTCCATTGGTTGGAGTAGTTACGCAATCAACATTGTTGTGTTTTTGTCTCCACAATAAATTTCAACATTCAAAAAAAAAACAATGTCGGGGCATAATTTCACAAATACAGAGACCACAGGAATAGTCTAATTATTTAAATACATCGGAATACATTAGCCATAAATGGCGTTTTTTTGTGTATATTTTCAATAACGGCACGGTTGGTAATAGGAACAAACCTTAAGTCTGGCTGGCAGAGTGGAGAACACGATGGCGTCGCACCTCCAGCCGCCACAGCGGTATGTAAATTTACGCAAGAATGTCGAATATCGGGAAGCTATTTCCATTATAGGAGAAATTATAACAATTATCATATAACGTTCCACCAAGAAACCTTAATGTCTGAGACCTTTAATACAGGCTATAGATACTGTACATAGTAAAATAATATACTTCATATAATTAAACATTATAATGTAATACCCAAGGCAATAAAACTAAACACATTAAAACAATACTTATAATTATTCTAGTATTAGTACTGATAGGATTTTTTTATAGTGAGATTAATCTATGAGGCAACAATAAATTGATTTGGAATAGAATGTTAAGCCTTGAAAATATAACACTTGTGGTCATATGAACTAGCTTAGGTCTGTACAGTTTAAAAAAGACGTCAAATCAAAATTACAAGTCATCTGTGCTTGCTTGTTATCATTCCTGCGCATTATCCTCACCTAAATAGTCTAATTAGTTCAATGTGACGCTGTGTACTTCTCCATTACTCTAAAATCATGTAAATCAAGTTAAAAATAGTATTCCTAACAAGGCTGAATGGCAACTGTTTTAGTCATTTTCAGAGAAATCCACGACTGCCAATATACAATGAATGACCTTTGATGAAGATGCACATGTAACGCAGACCTGCCCATGGATGTGGGGGACATTAAAGTTTGTGTGTGGGGGGGGGGGGTCTGTGGTGGTCAGCACAGAACCCCTAGGGAAGGAGCATGTTGTTTTTGGAAGACAAACTGTAAATGTTATTGTCATTCAGAGCAGAGCACAACTATGGGAAATCACCCCCCCCCATCTCTCCCCTCTGTATCAGGTTAAAAGGAGTACAGAAGATAATGCTCATATTTAGTATCTCTTTAGAGAAATAAAATCTTTACCTATATTACCTTCTCTGGTAGGTAGGTTATGTATTTTTAAAAAAGTGTAATTTGCGCCCCGTGTGTAGGCGTGTGTGAGTATGTGTGTGTATGTGTGTGTGTGTGTGGGGGGGGGCTGTTTGCTGTCACTTACTTACTGCCAACACAGGCAAGGCCTTTTAGCCTGCAGTGCTGCTACGGTGACGGCCCCAGGGGCAGCTTGCCCTGATGCCAGCCTGTTTTATTCAAGTGTGACTCCTCAGGTTCACGCCCTCAGGCCACTGAAATAAAGCAGCCGCAACAAGTGGGGCACACAGCGTTCCGGAAGCCAGCCGCCTCCGCAGGCCACGCAGACAGGGACGGCACCGTCCCATAGAATCCCGTGTTTTTGCCGTCTATATTATTATTAGCCTACTCTTCTTTTGATATTTTCCTTTATTTCGGTTACTGCAGTGGCCAGATGCTGTTAAACTTATGGTACAAGAGGGTTTGTTTTCAAAATCTCCCACTGCAATCCTCTGGCTGCCTCCCGTCTAGTGTGTGTGTGTGTGTGTGTGTGTGTGTGTGTATGTGCGTGCGTGTGTGTGACTGCACTGAGCACAGCAGAAATTTCCTCTTTGTGGGACAGAGCTGTGTAGAGTCAGCTCACTTCTGCAGGGCTGGTCTCCTGAGCTCCTCTGATCGACAGATCGTTTTCATAACCACTTTTCTGAGGTCAGGGCCCAGTCTGCTGCAGTCACGCAATCCCCAGCCTGGTGAGCTTTACTACACCACTACTACACGAGAGCTTCTTAAAGGGACAGCGCTTCTTTTTTTCCCCCCCTTCTTATGGACAAGAGAGCAGTCTGGCAGCTAAACTCTACCTGTTCTAAGATAGGAATTCTGCTTCCCCTCTATAACTTTATTACTTTTTTAAAAATTAGCATTAATCTTGGCTTGCAAGTAAAAAAAAAATAGTCTCAAGACGGAAGATGAGTGAGATTTTAAAGCGGAGGATAACAGAGGTATTATGTAGATTTAGATGGCTCATTGTGTTATAATATATTTGCATGGACACCAACAAACACGACGTCGCTTATGGGTTAGACGCTGACGGAGAGCTTAAAAGAGAAGATCTAACCGCTTTTCAAGCAAGCCTTGCAGATCTTGCAAATGGGACGCAGTGTTGCTGGTCTGAAGTCAGACGGAGATGGGGGGGTACACGGCGATGCAAGCAGGCTCAGATTCGATAAAGAAAAAACCCTCAAGGCAGCTAGTGGGCCACCACACACATAACACTTCAGACGTGGCATTGCTTATGGGTCAAGGGTGAAGTGTTGCAGGCAATGAGTATCAAAGGAAATGCCAGCACATTCGCACCTGCAGCAGGGCTTCATGGCCTGGCTCGCTTCTCCTTGCTGGGTCAGCTTTGGAAATGATACATGATGTTCCTGACCCTGCCCACCCCCTAGGCTGCTCTCATTCTAGAATTCACCCCCACGTTCCGTCTCTGCTGTGTGTCCCCAAAGCAATGTTCCATCATGACCACTGGCAACAGGAAACGAACCGGGTACCAGAGTGGGGGCTGGAACTCTGGTGCCAGTTCCGAGCCCTTTGCGTGTCAGAGGCCGACTAGATTTGTCACATGTGGTCGAATTAAACCGCTTAATTGAATCAAAACGTCGAATGGAACTTTAAAGGCCTACGGGATGGCTAATGTTTGCTCTTAGTGTGCTAATTTCCCCAGCTTTCAGAAACACTGTAATTCAATGGTTTTGCCACATGCTGTTCTGGCTGCTTTAAAATGTCAATCTGCATCTTTGCTGAATCCGGTTGCTTATTACTGGCAAGCTCGATATCTCCACACCAAGCCCAAATTGTTCAAGTTAAACAAAAATAAAACCAAAAATAATATTTTAAAAAAGACTTTGAAGTGTCTTATATTACCTTAAAAGGTTTCTTCACTTTATTTGACTCTAAAAGGCTACTGAAGATTCATGCGGAGAGCATAATCATCCCAAATCTCTCAGGCAAGAGCGACACACATGACCTCCAAGACAAAGAAGTGGTGTCGCAAACACACTGATCTCAACTGTGCCATACTCTTCATTGTTCTGACTGGACTGCTACTGACAAAGGTGAAGAGCTTCGAGAAGACCCGGAAAGACGTGTGTTCTCCATTAGTCAACATGGTTTTTTTTAAAAATTTTATTCCCATGCAAACCAGAAAATAAACATGGAAACTGCTTCTGGCGCCGTGACCCAGAGGGTGACAGGATTCATGAATCACTTTCCCCAGTGATTATGCCGGAGTTGTGCCGCATGGTAGAGACATTGGGTGGCTTTTGGAACATCTGAAGCCCTGTCAGAAAGCATGTGAAACATCACTAATATAAAACATTTCATAATTTAAACCACCTATCGCAGTGTATGCTGGCTCGGTGCTACGCTAACTGGCATTCCACTGCATATGATTATGATTTGACGTGAGCCCAGCTTTAGTATTAAGATAATTATTTATTTTAAGCGAAAATACTTCTTGCATTCTGATATGAATCAGAGGTTATTGATAGGTTGATAATAAAATATAAACATCAGTGAGAGTATTGAACTTTAATGTAATTCACAATTAATGCATTTTAATGTAATTCACAATTAATCTCCCAGTTTAAGGTAATTATGAATTAGGGAAGCTAAGTATATCCTAAACTTATCCACAGGACGGTCTGTGTGTCTTGGCCTATGCGCCATATCCTGTTTAAATTTTGTGGTACAGAATGATGATCTTTCTATGAAATAGCGGCCAGATGAAGCCAAAAATAAGAATTAGTGGAGTGTAAGACTGCAAATGCAAGTGAGAGTTTAAAGATGCAAAGGGTAGGATTTGAGGACCAGCCAGCCAAACACAGGAAATAAGGGGAAGAGATCCTTCAATATTAAGAACAATTTGTCCTAAATTTCCTTCAATTTCCAGTAATATTACATGAATGACATATTGACATTACAAAAACTAAATCTTCTAAATGCATATACAGTAATAAGAAGTAATACTTAAAATATTACAAGAGAATAGTAGTCCATGATAATTATAAGCTCAAATTTCCAGATGTCAAAATGTTGTATATTTTTATGTCGAACAGCTTAGGGGGCAAATCTCAGTGGAGCCCTATGAAGCATTAGATTAAGTTTCATGTGTTGCATAAAGCACTTTGTAGGAAGGTACACAGTGTACAGTGGTAGATATCCTCGGCATAGTCATTTGGATCGCCCATAGTCACTTGGATGAACCGTTTGGCCTCCCTCCTATTTGAACATCAGAAGCAGGGAATAGGGGCGGAAATGGGGGGGGGGGGGGGGCACGTAGGAAGGAGGGAGCTTATGCACCTCAAGATTAAAGGTAAAATGGTCTTATTCTGTCCCATAGAATCCCTCCACTTTCAAAACTGCAATGGCTACACTGCAGATTGCCGTCAAAATACTTAATACCGTGCTTAGGCAGTGAAGAAAATACATTTTAAGAGATTTGAGCTCCTGGTAACTGCTCGATATTAAGAAAGAAATGTCTGTTTACTTTGCAAAAAGATAATCCATTAGACTTGTGTGTCTTCAGCAAGAGTTTACATTGCAAATACTGGTTAATAATAACGTCAACAGTTCGATTTCGCGTCGGTGTTTATTCAGGGTGTTTACTATTCTTGTTGTCTGGGCCTGGGACCTGTTTCACAAAGCAGGATTACTTGCTTAGCCAGATAACTTGCCAGATTTAAGGTAGTCTGAGCTAAATGTAAGCTGATGAAAATAAGGTCTATTTAGCCCAGACTACCTTAAATCTGGCAAGTTATCTGGCTAAGCAAGTAATCCTGCTTCGTGAAACAGGCCCATGGCCTCCACAGATACTGACTGTCTGTAACTAAGCTGTGGTTACTTACATGCAAATGATTGGTTGCACACGTAAACAAAAAGAAGTTCAATTACCCATGGCTCTGTTCAGCGGATGGGCTATCGAATGAAAACAGTGGCGAGGTTCAGTGGCATTGACATTCAATTCTTCGATTCAAATAATTTTTTTTTTTTAAATCATCCTTCTGCCATTTACGTTGGTTGCTCCAAAACACTTAACATCTAGCTGAGGACTCTGCAAGTAAATTTGAAACTACTACAACCAGTAGAAGAGTTACTGTTAGTCATCAAAATTAAAAGTCTGCCTATCTGTAAGTCACCACTGGGCACGAAGATGTTAATTCCATCCGTTGTAAGCATGCTTGACAACAGAGTAGCCATAAATGATTACTCTAAGGTTTTAATAAAAGAAAGATGCTGCTTTTTTGCCTAACATTCAGAGTGAACAATACAGTCATCAGCATGAGGTGTGACAGGATGGATCTTGCTGCTAAATTCCCTTATGACACGCTGGGGTCATTTTCTCAGAGTTTTCACAATATTGCATGCAAACATATCAGTATCTTGTGGATCCAATTGTCCATAGAGAAAAGCAGAGTCTCCATGAATGTTTTCTTTCAGATCAGGATGAAACAACAGACATGTTATTTTTTTTCCCCAGAAATAGAGATGAATTTGTACCAAACGAGCCTATGATTTTAGAATAGTGTCATTATACCCTTACGCTTCAGCTGTTGTGAAAGTTCATAGATTAATTGATACTGTAATTACCATATATAAGAAAACGTGTATGTGTGTGACATGTGCGTGTGAGTGTGTGTGTCTGTATGTGGTCTGGAGCTGGGGTTTTTCATGAAAAAGGCCACATCCGAGGAAGGACTTTATCACAGATGACATTGTCACAGCATGACCTGTCTTCTACATTTTATTACTAATTGCACTAAAGACATTACTGTCTAAGAAAGCAGAAGAAGAAAGCATTCTACTAATGGAAGAAAGCAGAAAAACAGCAGCAACCGCCCCCCCCCCCCCCCGTTTAAAGACCATATTTTCTGAAACGGAAGTCGCATAGGCTGTGCAGTTCATTAAAGAAATCTGCCTGATGCTTATTGGAACGCTGCATATTTAAAGCATGTCATGTGATAAAATCAAACACTCCAGCATTAGCAGGGAAAATGGAATCTGGTCGCTCGGCACGCGAGCTCCAGAATGATCTGCCAGAGAAGCACTAGCAGATGCCAAACACACGAGTCCTATTCAGGGCCCCACTGACGTCCTATTTAAACATGATACTTTGGGCATGTAAACAGAGCTCGGCATTAAATTTCTCGCTCGCTCGAAGCTTCCATGTTATGCAGATTTAAAAAAAGAAGAAAAAAAGCTGCTAAACCTATTTGAGGAACAACTGAAGCATTCACATCCAGACAATAATCAGACCTCCTCCATAACCAGGGGTCAGTCTAGGGAGATACGTAGATGGAAATTACATGGAAATAAATATAAAAGAAGGAGAACTAAAAGCCTAAACTTGGAAAAAAATGCTCATTGAGCCTCACTAACCAAAAACAGCTACAGGTATGAGGCCTGTATCACACGTCAGGGAGTCTCAACATCCCCGTTTAAATTAATACCATTGTTTATATTTCCACATAAGGTTTTGCTTCCCCAGCATATTTTCTCAGTTTTATTATCATTACTAAAATGCTATCAGCTCAGTATTGATTGCTGCCAACCATACAGAAGGTACCCTTCTAGAATAAATGAAGGAATCACCATCTCGCGTCTGCCTCTTCAGGCACAGCAACAGCCCATTCACTCTGCTAATCATTCAATTCATGCACCATGTCGATGGCGTTTGTCTTCCTGTATGATACAATAAGCGAATTTCCCAGCAGGTCAGAACTATTGACTATCAAGTAATAGTCCTAAAAAACAGTGTTGAAATAAATGAAGGAATCACATTCCAATGGTTTCTTATCAACCAATAGTTACTGTATTAACTGGGAATGGATCGATAGATAGATAGATAGATAAGCTAGATAGATAGATAGATAGATAGGTTAGCTAGATAGATAGATAGATAGATAGATAGATAGTAATAGACAGAATCTATCTATCTATCATTTCTAAGATTGTTACAGGGTATTTGATTTGATTTGACTTGATTTTAGTTTGTCTTTTTCTTGCAGGCCGGCACACTGACTCATTGACTGCATGGGACATTCATGTGAATGTCTGTGGTTTCATTCCACTCAAATGCACGCCTTTGTTTTTGTGTCTGCAAAGGTCATTGCCGGGATCGCAAATCCCCAAAAGTAAAAGCTGCAATTTGGAGCCATAATTTCGTTGATACTAGCAGGGAGTGGCCTGAACCACGCAGATGAGAAACACACGGACCACACCCCCCATCAATGCCTCCTACTGACCAAGGTTTAGACACTGTGGAGATTAATAACATCCAATAAAGTGCGAGCTATTGATACGCTGCAGGGCCGAGTAGAGTCTGCGTCGGGATAATCACCGAGACAACATACAGGCATCTCCAGTGTCTTCACAGTTTATCGCTAATCTCTTAATTACGCCTGCTTTTACTGAATACACATATTCCATATTTGACCCAGTAAACTGGAAAAGGCACTTCACTTACCACAGGACCTCAACCTTCCCCTCAACTTTGGACTAGAAATGTAAGTATGCATTATACTACACAAAACCTACAATACACAAAACCTATGCCAAACACTACCATAAAACCTATACAAAGTGCTACAACGATGCAGATTTTTCCCCCCACTGGTTTCGGGGTTACGACAGACATAAAAGCTAACAAAAGGAAAATTTTAAAAAGTAAAATAAAAAACTCTCATTGTTTGAAATTGGGGAATAAAGAAAGATATGTGGATTTGAAATTTAATTGCTGCTTCTTAACTCTTACAGCTACAACAGCATTCCTGGTCATCAAGCCTGAACTGAATGACGTGCCATTATTGTGACCTTATAGAAATCAGCCCCCAAATCTTGCAGCATTAGGGTCACAGTGGCAATATTTACAATAGAACATTTAAGACATACCCATGCCTTTGGGCTAACGGAACCTGCCAAGGACTTGTCACACAAACAGCCTTTAGCAAATCACCCATAATTGTCCTATGCCACTTCGCATTTGAGGCAATTACTCTCTTATGTGTGTGAAACAATAGGCTTGCCATGATCACTCTCACTGCTTTCATTTTTTTTGCCCCCCCCCCCACAAAATATTCCTATTTCATGAATGTTGACAGAAAATACAGATCGTCATGCCCGTTTGCATGACCATAAAAATATAAATAAATAATAGTAGTAATAACGGGGCCCACACCTGCCAGGGCTATCGTCATGCGGGGCGAACGCGATGACAGAATGGCTGGTAGCACGTCGCTCTTCTGGCACATCTCGGGTCTCCCTTCTTATCGCGGCAGCAGTTCTGTAAACACTGCCGTCAAAAAGGTTCCTTACACGGATTCCCCATATCAAGGAGAACTTACCATTTTTTAATACCTCTAAAAGAACTGCTGTGTTGTTTTAGCTGATGCCCACGTCTGTGAAATAATTAAGTGCTTTCGTTTTACTTGTTTCTACATGATCAATCTTGAGCAGACGCAAAGCATTATTTCTACAGAATGTGTAAATTTTTCGACAACACCTCAGCAGCTGAAAACTGACATTAATCCTCGTGCTGATCCTTCCAGCTGTCTGCTTCTCTTCCCGGCTTCGAAAGCCAGCTAATGCTCCCCAAACAAGAGGTCAGCGATTCTGCCAACATGACCGTAAGCCATACATCAAGCAGCGGCCCCTCACTGCCACCAATAAATACCAAGTCTCCCAAGAAAAAAGGCTGCTAACTTTATTCAGACGAGTGTTATGTTAAATGTTACGGGTCAGGAAAGAAATCTGGAACTCTACCAGAGATTAGTATTATCGGATGCGCTCAAACTCTAGCTCTGTTAACACATTGATTTAGGCCCTGCATTCTGCTAGCATGCCAGCCCTGGGGTTGGGCAACCGCCTGGCTGCATGCTGTTCTTGCTGCTGGACTTATTAAGTACCAGGGGCAGCTGGTTTGGGACCTAAAGAAGCACAGCCTCTCCGCCGGTAAGGCGACAATGCATTTTAATACAGTACACCTAACCTAACAAACATCATAGCTTAGCCTAGCCTACCTGAATAATGTACTGAAAGTGAAAAACATTTACCCATCGTAAAGTCAAAATATCAGGGAGCATCTGTATTACCTGAATTGGACTGAATACTGACAGAATGCCGCATGTGGAGAGGCTGATTGGCCACTAGGGCAAATGTCAAACCAAAAAAAAAAATGTTCAAAGAAACAACAGACGTCGTGGCGGAAGCAGATGACTAGGTACCATCCTGCAGGAGGTGAAGTGTACGGCGCGACACAAAACTGAAAGTGCCACAGTTCTCTGGCGGTTTACCAGGAAATAAAACAGCAAACGGCACTTTCAGATGGAACGATGACAGGTTGTTAGTTGAGACCTTTTGTTTCGGACTGGGTATGAACCAGGGCCCAGAATGGCTCCTCGGTCCCGCTACACCCTGTGATTGTACAGCTGAGATTTTGCCCGTGTCCAAATTTCCTACTTTTAGTAACTAAGCAAAGAAAAACTAAGCATTTGGGGTATATACAGACTGCAGGAAATATTTGTCTAATACTTATTATTGTTTATTTTATGCAACCTGTACGAAACCTACCCAGATAGATAAAATCACTTATCTTCACTTGCTTATCTTCACTTGCTGATCTTCATTTGTTTTTGCAAGAACATTGATCTCATCATTTTCGTTTTTGCTGCTAGCTTGTTCCTAAAGTCGCACAATGACATCCACCCCCACCAGACAAACTGCTTCGCCAGCACTCCTTACCTTTCACTAATCCTCATGGACAGGGGCAGCTCAGATCTGTGACGTTCCTCTCCCTGGGTTGAAAGGGAGAATGCTCTCTGCGGCCTTATCACGTGCAAATACCGTGTCTGCATCAGATACAGATCAGACGATTTTCTTATGGCAGCCCGTGCTCAATTTCCAAGGGAAACTTGTCAGGAAAATGCACCAGAGGTCATGAGGTGAACCATCCAGGCTGAATAAGCCTTTCTGAGAAGCAATTTCTGATTATGTTATGATTTTGGAGATTAAAGGGAATTCCTCATGTCACAAAAAACACTTTCATTTCCACACAGGATTTTATCTCTCGAATAAGCCAAGAAAAATAAAAAGAAAACATATTACAAGCATGCATTTATTTCCTTGAGTATAATGATGGAATACTGGATTTTCAGATGTATGAAACAGCAGATATGAAATCATGGCTGTCAGAAAGGTATGGATACCCTGGCAGATTCAAGGGCCCAGCACTTGACAGGGTCCTTTAATGTGTAAAATTATACGTTAAATTGGGGGGGGGGGGGGGAGATGACATTTTGTCCAGGGGCCCTGAATGTTTAATTATGCCCCTGCCCACATCAGGCCCTATCCTGGGGGTCAGCTTTAGGGCACCTTCCATGGAGCCACACAACCATGTAAGAAATAGTGATGGCATCAGTCAAATGCATTGATAAGTTTTGTTGGGATGAAAAGTAAACAGCGTAAATGTAGGACACCAACAAATAACGTAAGATGAAGTGAAATTCTTCACCCATTTCGCCGCTACAGCTGTTTTTCATGTCCAAGGTTTTAGAATCAGAACGCTGCATCTTTTACACAAGGCTCAACTAAAGCGATCTATCCATGCATCGCGGTTTTACTTACACACAAATGTTTCGAGGACAGAAGGGAAAACGATTGGTTCAAGGCGATAACCAATAAGACTGCAGAGGAGATGGGTTCAAGACATCTGAAATATACATTTTTTTATTTATCTGGATGAATTACTGGTTGAGCTCACTCATCTTACACCCTCTGGGAGAAAAGCCTAGAGTTGCTTTAGTGACAAGGGCCCTAAAAAAATGGGACATAATTGGATTTGTCTGGATTGGGGGCCCAATGTGACATGCTGTCAGGGGGCCTAAAATGTCTAGCTGCACCTCCGGATGTAATAACACTCAAAAGAATCAAAAGCAACCTAATGAAAATGTTCCCAAAAATTAAATTTACCATTTTCTTTTATCTTTAGGCCTGCTAGTTCCTGATTCATGTGCTGTTGTTTTTATTTTATCTTTCACTTTCTTTTTGATGACAAGATATAAAATATGGCGTAAGCAGACCAGGGCATTCCAAGCGTTTACGGGTTTTGGTGGGGGGGGGGGTGGTCTTGCAGAGAAGCAGGTTGAATTAGGATGACCTCAATTCATGGTACTTCTCTTTGGCTGATGGTGCCGCTGCTGAACAGGTAGTATTTGTATGCCAGTCCACAGGAATACCACAGATAAACACTTCCTGCAACGGCTAGACGTCTGCTGCTGAGCTTCTGCCGTTTCAGAACCTCTGATAACCACTTCAAAAAGATGTCTTCCATATTGTGCTACATTATATAATCTCTTACTCTGACAGTACAAGCCTACGTGATTCTAGGCTCATTATGTACAGAGTAGGCAGCTTGCTTGGTGCCCAGTCTTTGCTCCTGCCTGGTCTATCTTATGTCAGTTCTTAGACTTTTGGTTCTCTCATCTGGTTCTTGGGCTACACTGACCATCTCTTTCAGGACACCTCATTCTAGAACCTCCCCGACTCCATAACCATTTTCCAGTGGAGTTCAGTCCAGACCATCGGGCAGAAAGCCTGGCAGATTGGGAGGAACAATCCAGTTCAGGGTGGTTTGTGTTTGTGTCTTGTTCAATCTTGTTCAGTCAGGCAATAAAACTAGTCATTGCGAACTGAGTGAGATTTATTTGTTTTAGTTCTTCACTGTTAGCTAAGTGTTAGCTAAACAAATATGCTACCCTGCACTATACCACTCACATCACAAAGGCTTCCTATCGGCCAACTTTAGCAGCAATTCTCAACATTGACGCCTTTGCTGGCCCTGGGTAATGCTGATAAAATTCCCGCAGAGAAACAGCCTTATGGGCTATGAAACCTCAAGCTGCCTGTATGACAAGTCACTGATGAGGCTGAGCGGCCTTGACTTCCTGCTGCTGAGTCTTCCCTCATTCAAAATCCATATGAGTCTTCCCTCATTCAAAATCCATATGAGTCTTCCCTCATTCAAAATCCATATGAGTCTTCCTTCATTCAAAATCCATATGAGTCTTCCCTCATTCAAATTATAGTGCAGGGTAGCATATTTGACTTCCTGCTGCTGAGTCTTCCCTCATTTAAAATCCATATGAGTCTTCCCTCATTCAAAATCCATATGAGTCTTCCCTCATTCAAAATCCATATGAGTCTTCCTTCATTCAAAATCCATATGAGTCTTCCCTCATTCAAAATCCATATTTAGAGCATAGATTGACACTTACAACTAAGCATTACTTCCTACCTCTAAACCAGTCCTCAGGGATCCCCAGACAAACTTCTGCAGTCTCCCAGCTCCCAGCACACCTGAACCAGGTTTTCGGTGCTCCTCATTGGCTGTGGACTGTCGGTGCACTAATATTTCTTTATCCACGTTTGGGGGGTTCCCCGTCGGTTTGACTTCAGCATCCTTTTAGAAACCATAACACACTTTCAGAAATCTTTAGTCCTCCTACAAGAAAAGTGTGTGTTCTTGTCAAAAAGTGCATACACACGCGATGCGCCTCAGCCTCTTCGCAGCACAACCCCCCCCCGGCAGCATTTTCATGCGCCAAATGAAACAACAGCCTCCATCCACTCATCCATAAAAACACGGGGCATCGCTGCATTCCCACTGCGCCAGCAGGATTTAATCAATGGGAAATGCGGCAGAGGACCAGGCAAGCATGAAATGCGATATTTGCAGGAAAAAAGGCGGCAAACTTTGAAGTATTCTGATTTATAACATGCTGCTTCTACTCCTGATCAATTGCCACTGGGATCCTTGAATGAAATTAAAGATGCAATGCATACAATGCACCAAAAAGGATGTTTTAGTGAGGGAAAAAAAGCTTGGTTTAAGTTTGTCTTACAATATCTCTCATCAGTACCTCTGACTCAGAGACCACCCTGGGGGGCAAAACTATGTCCGCCCACTTATTTCACCCTAAACACATGCGGCAATAAAATAAAGGAGCTTATTCCACACATCCCTTTCATGTGAAAGCACCTCCCACTCCCTGTGGAGAACTGCATTGTGGGAAATGAAGAAGAACAAACGCATGCATCAAATTCATGGCCCGTATACAAACCCAAGGTTCTCTTGCATCTCAAAGATCCAAGAAAAGGGCAGAATATTAGAGATTTGTGCAATTGTACCAGGAAAACAAAATATAAAAAACACAACTGAGGTGTACATTAACATTCTACTGTAGGGTAGGGTGTCATGACTGCACTCAGATGTTCGAACGCCATGCTGCTTCTCAAAGAGCTGAAAGCAGAGAGGGTGAGAGGCCACTGCTTAGCTGATAAACAGCTCCAGATCAGGCCCCCGTCGCATTAGCTTAAAGCAGTTGGGACGTGACAGGACCTGAGTGTGGCCGATAGTCCCCGGCACACACATTACCCCGACACAGCCCGTCGCGGCGAGGAGGAAGCCAGAGCGGCGGCAGGGGGCAGGAAGCGTGGACAGCAGAACAGCGGCGGTGACAGACCCAAGTCAAAACAATCGGTTACATCACTTCGCCAGAGACGGGTCAGCCCCCAGACTCAGCGAAAAACCAGGAGAGTCGGCAATAACTCCTCAAGGAAAATAAATAGCTCTCCTCTCAAGTAACTGGAGAATATTCTCATTATATTTCATTGTAATTATTGGTTACGGAAGGGAATTAATGGTTATTTCCGTTAATCTGATTGTGTCTGACCTCATCTCCTTCATTTCAGTAAATATTTAGCTGCATAAATGTCAAAATAGTAAAAGGTGTTTAAAGACTGGTACAATACCCTGCTGAGAGTAACAGCTAAAACCCAGCCTATGCTGGTAGCTGGTTTTAGCTGATCTAAGATGGTCTTAATTGGTCATTTCCCGGCTCTTGGTGTTCTTTGATGGTTTAGCTGGGTGGGTCACAGTTAAACCAGCTAGAATGACAATTATAAGCTGGTACTGTATGACCATCAAACCATCAGGCGAAAACATACCTTAAGCTGGGCAACTAGCTTAAGCTGGTCAAACTGCTTTTTTCAGCAGGGTACCCAGAGGAAATGTGTATTTTAGAGGGGAAATAATATACTTTATGAAATTATATTACATATGAACCAGGGGTGAACCTTAATATGAGGCCAGCTGGTAACATAGTACCTTTAGACTCAAACTACCACAAACAAACAACACATATACACATATGCACAAATATGCAGTATGAAAATCTATCATACCAGTGTTTCCCAATCTGGTCCTCTGGGACCTCCAGGAAGTCCATATTTCTACTCCTTCCTAGACAGCCCATTTTTCTTGATCCCTCCCAGCTCCTGGTAGGTCTCAGAGAAGCAGACTGGGACACACTCCATCATGCCATTGCAGAGATGAAGCAGAGAGGCCCTGGCTTGCAGTGGTCAAGCCGAATCTGAGTACAGAGCTAGTACCGGATCCCAGCACCAAAATATATGATGTTCAAAAGCTAGCAAACAGCCAGTGGACAACATGCTCCATCAGTCAGCACCAAGCCTACATTTTGGGCAGAGAAACAGCGTGATGCAACTGTGCTACCCACTAAGCCAAAGTATTAGCTTCCCAAACGTAAGATATATGAGGAACAGTACCAACACATTAGTACGATTTCTCAACATGTTTCACGTACATATGTTTCCATCTGGCTAGAATTCCCGAGGTCACATGTATCCAGTGTTCGGCTAATTTAAAACAAACACAGCTTGTTCACGATTTAAAAAAAAAAAAACAGGCAAATATATGAACATTTAATACGGCTTTATTGCTTATATGTAGCAAAACAATCGCGATAATAAATAAAGCTTCTTGGAACATAAATAAATTAATAGCTACATAAGAAAACGCTTAATAATATGCTACGCTTAGATATAACAAACTGTCCATACATAACAATTTTCTTTGTCTATTCTGGGATTATGGTATCCCATTTTGTATGACTATCTTGATAAGTAATTGAAAGTGCCAATATTTGCTTTATACGGCTATATGATGTCAGTGTTAGTGGTGTAAAGTAGAGATAACTAAGATGTTATTGGAACGACACGTCTGGAACTGACTGCAAATAAAAGTATGAAGCCACGTTGCTCTCAAGATAAATTTCATAGGATAGGAGAAGCTAAAACTTCAATTCTACTACACAGAACAGGTTAAAAAGTAATAAATATTACTGACTCTACTGATTTTGAAACTTTAAAACTAAAAACCTGCAAAGAAGGGTTACTCTACTACAGATTGATTAATTCTACAGGTTGATTTCACATGGGGAAAAAATCCTTTTATTTCATTTCAGGCGAGTTATACGGACATGAATAAACTGATTCTTCGGTTTCAGTGACAGCTGGAGCAGAAACACAAAAGGAGGGAAGGCAGCTCATCCGCAACATAAATATTTAAAGAATTGACCAATTACAATAGACACCGTGACAGCAAGATAAACATACAGCATAATTACACATTTGTTGGAAGAAGACATCCAGCGCTTAACGAACATCCTAGGATCAATATCAACAAGACGACGGCCAGTCCTGGAAGTTAGACGTCCGTTTCGTTAAAAGCTACCAGACAGCTCCCCCTTCGGTACTGTGGCCATCAGTGGAACTGCAAGTCTACATATCAGCCACTGCTCATAGTGAAATACCGGTTAGTGTGTGGCACACCTTCCTTCCACAGAGGCTGCTGCTTAGCTACGATTTTTCTCAAAATAATCAGTTCCACTTCCAAGTATCTACAGTGTTTATGGCAAGTTTTCTTACATTAACGGCGGCTAAATGTTGTCTAATGACAGTATACTGGATCTGGATCTTTAAAGAAGAAAGTGTGAAGCAGCACTTCATCTCCCCCCCAGGCCGTCAGGCTCCACAAAACCCAGCTACCCCCCCCCCCAAATATCCTGCCTAAACACATCACCACCACCACCTCCCGCCCTAACACAATACTGCCCCCTCCCCACTGCCAGCCTTAATACCCTGCCACCCCTCACCTGAACACCCTACTTCCCCCCCCATGTCCCACTCTAATATGTTGCCGCCCCCTCACCTCCCACCCTAACACAGTGCTGTCCCTACCTCTGAGGTTATCACTGCACTGTCCCCCTACTTCCCACCTTAACACAGCATCAGCTTCCTACAGTACCTCCCACCCTAACACAGTGCAGTCCCTACCTCTGAGGTTATCACTGCACTGTCCCCCTACTTCCCACCTTAACACAGCATCAGCTTCCTACCTCCCACCCTAACACAGTGCCGTCCCTACCTCTGAGGTTATCACTGCACTGTCCCCCTACTTCCCACCTTAACACAGTGCTGTCCCTACCTCTGAGGTTATCACTGCAGTGTCCCCCTACTTCCCACCTTAACACAGCATCAGCTTCCTACAGTACCTCCCACCCTAACACAGTGCCGTCCCTACCTCTGAGGTTATCACTGCACTGTCCCCCTACTTCCCACCTTAACACAGTGCTGTCCCTACCTCTGAGGTTATCACTGCACTGTCCCCCTACTTCCCACCTTAACACAGCATCAGCTTCCTACCTCCCACCCTAACACAGTGCTGTCCCTACCTCTGAGGTTATCACTGCACTGTCCCCCTACTTCCCACCCTAACACAGTGCTGTCCCTACCTCTGAGGTTATCACTGCACTGTCCCCCTACTTCCCACCTTAACACAGCACTGCCCCCCCACTGCCAGCCTTAATGCCCTGTCACCTCCCACGTCAACACCCTACTGGCCCACCCCCCCATCTCCTGCCTTAACACCCCCCACCCCCACCCTAACAAAACTGAACCCCCCTCCCCCACCCAACTGCACTGGCCACCTGCACCCCTTGTTTACATATATCCAGACACACTGTTACATATATACTAGATGCTCCATGTTCATTTAAGATTCCACGCCTATGATTTTCCACCTCTTCCACCGTTGATTCTTTCGTAATTATAATTTATATATATGTAACATGTGTATTTATTGCATTGTCACCCTTGTTGTAGTTTATTGCACTTTGTGTAGTAATCTGTGCAGTTCATCTTGTATGTATGTTGCATCATAGCCCTTGAGGAATGTTATTTTGTCCCACTGTATACTGTACTTGTACTTTGATGACAAACAGATTTCTCTCTGAGAAGTTCATAAGCTGCCTTGGGCAGACGCATCTTGTTCCAGTGCCCTGACAGTTGTGGTACAAGCTCCTATAGGACCACGGTGTCAGAGTTCCTTGGAGACCTGTTCACTTTGGTTCCCATCAGTTGTGGAGTCAAACTCCTCCAAATTCTGCCACTCCACACCAATCCAGCGCCGCACCACGGGCGACACTGCTGGTTATGATGAAAGCAGCGTGAACGAGTAGCAGCACAACTTAGGTAACCCTTCAAGGCTGATGGGTCAACTTAGGTTTGGCAACTTCTGTCCCACAACTTGGGCATAAAACTTACCAAGAACAAATATTTACAGTCTTGAACTGCTTAAACAAATCCAACACCGATATGCAGAAATGCCCCCTCCTGTTTCTGTGGCCTCATGGGAGATGGAAGGATGACCAACAAAGATCAGGCTAAATGACATGTGGACATCAAATGCCTCAGAGTGAGTATAACGGCGTTAACCCTGCCTGCGATACACGGCCCAGAAAAATGAAACCTTGCAGTCAGTAACGCATGCGTTTGCTGCATTATCACATATCTTGATCCTCAGTGAAATCAGAGCCTGAATTTTTGACCCGGTAATCCTAAATGTCAGCTTGTGTCTCTCCTACATGAGCCCGGGGAAGTCAGTGCTGTCTCTCAGCACGGAAACCCCTTAAACCCTCATGGTCACCTTCTCCTATAGCATCCATGATCCAAGGCATTCCGTGCAGCAAACAGGGAAACCCGAGAATAAGGAAAACAGAGGCAAAAGCATCAATTAGCACCAGTGGAATTAAACAGCATTGCTTCTATATCAATGAAACTTGTTTCTTTTTCAGAAAAGATTTAATATCTTTAAGGAAAAAAAGACTATATCTAGTAACCAGGTCATGGAAACCTAGTCTCAGTCCTAGATTACTTTCAACCTAAACACAAACAGTACATGTAATGTGGTGCTTTAAGACATGGAGTCCAGAGTTCGAGTCCCTGCAAGTTCCAGAACTGGAGCCCCCTTGTAGTAATTCGAACAAGTTGCTTAAAACTCATAAGCCAGCAGAAAAATAAGTCCAACTGCATAAATGAACACTTTCATTACTGCACTGCTATGTGTAAGCAGCTAAATGTGTGAGTCAGGGATATAGATTGGTATAAAGAAAATAAAAACTCTGGAAACAAATTGTAACAAAAAATATTTTTGGTGGGGGGGGATCTTGAAGGAGGGGCCGCAATGTGTCAATTATCACACTTCACAAGGAGCCAATAATGAAAAAGCTGCACTGCGGCTGCATACTAATTTTATCGAGATATGTTTTCTATTATTGCCAGTAACGCCTGAATCTTATTAGGGATGGAAACGCAAAGATGTGGGTTACTGAGTTTTTCCAAGATGCTGCTCAGCCATGTCTGGCATTGTTTGCAAACCTTCAATCTGTCCAGGACATGGGGTAATCAGATTCGACGTTTACACAAAAAAAATGAATGAGTGTCCCTGAAAACAGAATTTCTGGACACAGAACGGAACGTAACATGGTGGTGCTTTGAAAACGCATTTAATTTTTAAATTTATTTAAACCATTGACCATTTCGACTCTTATACTGTATATTTATATACAACAGGAAGCTGTTTTCCCAGTTTTTTTTTTATTCCCCCGATGGATAAAACTTTTTGGAATTTAGCTGGTAGCGGGGGGTGTGGATTTTTTGATGCCTTATAATTAAACCCAGTTATGAGAGCTTCGCAAACAAAAGGCAGGATGCCTTTGAAGAGCCACGTGTCATTGTTCGGTTTTACAGAGCTGTCTGAAAGGCGACTGAATTCAAAAATCATGCATCGGCTTCTCACGAAACACTTGGAATTGGTGCAACAAGGGAGCCGGGTGAAGAAATCGCCGAGAACAGGAAGGCCAGCTCGTCCAATATTTCTTCACATTCTTTTAAAACAATTTAAACCAAGACTGCACCACTTTTCCATGAAGTATGATGTCACTGAGGTGTTTTAAGCTTGATTACCCATAACACATTTCAATACAACAATAATACACAGGAAGACGGCGGAACATAGATTTCAGTAACTAGTAGCGCACAGTTTTTTAAGTGAAAATATTTCTACAAATACCTGATGTAAGCACTGTTGTCCATCATCTGTTGTAGCTGTGTTTAAGCATTATCAGAAAAATAACCTGCATTCTGTAAAAATCTTTCATCCCTAACAAAACTGTGTTTAAAACCTTCCTATCCTTTCCTCACAACAATACTACCAGGGCAGACTTGTGTGAACAGGAGTCCACCGTGAGCTCACTTTCCATTTGTGAGCCTATGGAGAATAATTACCAACACAATAACTAAAAACGCATTTCCTGTATTAAACATGGGGTGCCAACTCTCTGAAATGATTTCCAAACTACATTTTTTCTGGGCGTGGAGCGTAGCTTAGCAGGTTAAGGATCTCTGCCTGTTTCCAGGAATCATATCACCCCAACTGTTTCAGAGTGCTGGATGCTGGCTGATCCTTGTGCTCACACCTGTGCAGATATGTGTGTCTGTGTCTCTCCCCGAGAGCAGGGTGGGACTAGTGAATTCTCCCTAAATTTCCACATGGATAAAAAACGTACCTCTCATTCATCACTTATACTTCTACTCATGAAAATGACTTATTACCAAACCACAGTTGTTTGGGGATGCTGAGATATTTATTTTTATCTCCCCAACTTCACACGAATGTCCTACAGTGGTTATTGTGTAACCGTCATCCACTAAGTTTGCGTGAAATATATCGCGAGCCGAATGAATAAACAAGTTGTGAGAAACGAGGCCACAAGTTAAAGGTTTGCTACTGTCTCCAGAACTTTCAATAGCCCTTTATTTTATTCACACGTGAAAAAGGAACTACTGGGTTTTTTTTTTAGGATAGCGAGGAACTTGTTTGGGGGCCTTACCTTGGAAGAAGCTCTTGACCCTCAGGTAGCTTACACTGAGCCGAAGTACCGAAAGCTTGTCCAGCTTGGAGATGATGTCCGGGGGGAACGGAAGCAGGCTGGCCAGCCGGTCCAGCTCGGCATTCAGCCGGTCACGGTGCCGTTTTGACGGGTTTGACTTCTCGTTCACCGCCGCCGGTTTCCTGAAAGAGTGACAGCGAAAGCTCGGAACACTTACAACCTCATCTCTGTCATCCATCTCATCCACAAGAGAAATATAACATAATCCCGTTCCAGGTCCAGGTCGAGGGCAAGACATGCCATTATTCAGCGTGTATGACTTTTGAAACAATCCTGCACATCCGTGTCTGGAAAAGTTATAATCTTGTTTCAGGAAGTCTAGTCCTGATTCTGGACAGGTCACATGCAGAAACTGCCAATAAGGCCACTGTGTGCAATGCACATTAAGACAGCATATCCCCTTTTCCCTCAAAATCTGTAAAAAAAAATGCAATGATGATATCATTGCACCGATTAAGTAATATAAACATTTCCCCTGTTTCGCTCCATAGTTAGAGTAGTTAAGTGGTTGTCCAGAAATCTAATAGTAAACACACATGTTACATTTAGTCTGACGGATAATAAAAAGCATGGGCTCTGTTTTCACTTTGTGTTTGTCGGCAGCCTGTACTGAGCGCTCGTTTCGGGTGCCCTGTATGTTCAGCGAGAGCAGGCTCACCGCCCCATCGCAGCCGGCCTTTCGATAAAAGGCCTTTCGATTAGTCGGTGGCGCAGCTAGCAGGCACAAAAAGCACATGCCACTAGAGGGATTCGGATTCAAGCGGGCAACTGTCGCACACCATGCTCACTCGGATGCCCATGCAAATGCTCTGATGCCTGCAGCTGCACAGTATCGCCCTGTCAGAGGGGTGAAGCGCAGGACAGATTTCCTGGGACAAAAAACAGGTGCTTTACGACTCCGAGAATGCAGCCCCTCTGCCGCCATTACGCCGGCACCACCTGAACTTCCTGTAGTTGCCCGAGGGCAACTGCTCCCACAGACTAGATAGCCACCAGAACAGCACCCAAGAGCCTTGCCTATAAATACACCCCAAAGACAAATTTCAGTTGCCGCGACCGCTTGGAAAAAAATCCCGTTTCATCTCTTCGCATTTCCAGTCATGAGTTTAAAGACGTGAAACCAGCCTTGAAAAAAATAAACTAAGTTAACAGGTTGAAACCAATGAAACCAATTCACCATAATTCTTTTGTTCATGGACTATTTGGTATGTTTACATGCTTTTCTTTTGTTTTGAACTATTAACTGTGAAACTGAACAAAATAACTACTTGGCCCTCAGATTGAGGAATATATTTCCATGAGACATAGTTAGGAAGAGCTATTGCATTTGGTGCTTTGAAAATTTGCATACCTACCACATCAACCACATTAATCAGTATGCCCATGTGTGTCAGTGACACTTTAATTCTGGTAGTCACTCACTCACTCACTTTTAACTAAAATATATTTGTACGTTTTAATATTCTCGTGCTGTCATTTAAGTAATTTATAGGAAGTTTTCATATTATTTGCCTCTTTAAAAAGATTGTCACTCAAACAAGATATAGGCTCAAGTCTTGCAAATGGTAAAACACTACAATTTACCGCATATTGACGGAAAGACGAAACACTGATTATTAGTTAAATCATCGTCACTTGGTCATGGACACAGACATCGTCTCATAGTCATAACCAAACACTGTTTTAACAGCTTTAATAAGTTAAGTTGTATGAGAGTGCAAGTTCCAAAATGTTTCTCCCCCCAGCTTTGAGGCACGGTAAACATGCATTTGACGACCTCGTAAAGCACAGTATCAGAGAAAATAGGGTGATACTTAACTGTTTCTGGATGGGCTTTCTCCGTTTTCTGCCGGCGTACATGCAGTCCCCCGGCGGAATCATGATGTAGCGACCGTTAAGGTAGCAGGTGCTCTTTCAAGAAAGAGAGAAAAACATTACAAAAGGCATGAAAACAGTTAAATTACCCCAAGTGTTTCAGCGTGCTAAACACAAAAAATATTTACGAACCACATCACATAAGACAGAAATTCACGTGACATTTACTACATATCCTGATGCAAATATCCCGAATGCAAATGAATTCAAAATCATATTTTAAAAATTATATGCAAGTTACCTGCTTATACATGCAAATGCATTCTGTTGCTGATATTGCATACACAGAAAAAAACAATAACACAAACAAGTTAACAAGTGCTGTAACCAGCATCAGGCGTCTACTAAAACTTAATACAGAAGACAAATAACTTTAAAATGACATCATCTTTATCAATGTCAACTAAAAACAATTTCTGTGGCATATAAAAGTGGGCTGTAGAGACTTACCGAGCTGCAAATATATTTTATTCCAATATAGCCGAAAAACAGCTGCAATAAATTCGAAATAAACGCGGCTGCTTATTCATTCAGAATAACCAGAGAAAACAACTCCCTGTCCGACTCCTAATTGATGTTTTTTAGCTGTTAGCAATTCTAGAGGCAGATGTGGTTCATGTTTTATACCCAATTGAGTCGCCTCTACTTCCTTGTGTTTCAGGTGGCGGATTCCTCTGAATGACAGGGCGAGCTCTTCGCACGCAATGCCTCGCAAACACGATCGTGCGCACACACACTCACACACATACACGCTCATTTCGGTTTAAAGAAAGGATCTACGGGGACGATGGGAGGGATCACACGCAATTTAATCCCTTAAAAAAAATCTTCGCCGCAGCTGCTGCCCACGGAGCGTTTCTTTCTCATTGTCCGAAAGCGGATATTTCAAAGCGTCAAGCGGACAAGCCAAATGCGTGTGTGGGAGCGATCTGGATTTGCCATCCGTGACATTTAGCGATGCATCCCCTTAATGTCTTCCTTGCGCCCGGAAAACTTGTTATAGACGAGCTTCCAGATTGTGGATTTGCCTTAAGCGATGCGCAATTAGTGCATATATAGCCTATGGAAACGGTTATGAATTCGCATTTGAAGACAAAAATAAAATGAACTTGGTGACTGGAGACGGCGTATGAAAACAGAGTAAATTCAGGAGTTCAGCGGGCGGTCACGACATCCTCCGGCCAGATGACTTGTCGGGTTCAAGCTGAAATACGCAAGTGATAGGTTTACTGCGTGATTTCTGTCCTGTTTAATGTTTTAAACTTGTAAGGTTACATTTTAAAAAACGTTTGAGGTTTATAAAGGGAAAGGGCTACTTTTCAGCTGCATTTTGGCTGTCCTTAACTGTTTTGTATTGATTTGCTTTCATGTGTCGACTTGTAAAACTCCCCTTTGAAGTCTGCGGATTAAAATAGGACTGACTTTGCTTGTATCATTTAGCCTATTCGTGGATGTGCGCCTCACGGTAATTAATATGTGCTATATAAATAACTCACGGACAGCAAATATGTATTTGGGATGAGAAAGTCACATTTGTATATATTTAAGTTAGACTCAACGGTATTAATAAAGAATCTCGTATTTATACTAATGATGACAACCAATATTTAAAAGTGTCAAGACATTTGTTTTTGCAATTCACCAGAATTTTATGTAACACATGAAAAGTATTCCAATAGTAAACTATTTACAATAATTAATTGATCACCTAGTAGTGTAGGCCTATTCATATTCCACATAACACACACATGTAAATAGAGTTGGCTACAACATCTCTTCAGGTTAGCCCTCAGAATAATGAAGCACTCCCTCTGGCTTAAGATGACCATGATAAAAGTAAACACCGTTAATGACTGTACAACAGTCGGTGTGTTTGATGTTTTTTAATATGCTGTCATTAATTATTATAGGGCCTAAAGTTTGCTTTGACAGTATTTAAAAAATACTTTTAAACTTTGACTACAGGCTACTAGGAACCGGCCAATCAATGGACATAGGCTACGAGTTATTTATAAGTAAAACCAATATAACTTGCTATGTAAGCTGAAATCCATAAAGATTTAATAAAAAAATGATCTCTTTAAAGCCTTTGGGCTGAGTTCCTGTCCCACAAATGAACATGGAGGTGTGATTACCCACAATATCTTTTTGTCTTCTGCATCATCACGCTAAAGAATTTTAAGCATGTTTTAATTCACAGCTCTACTAATGAATCAAAATAAATTTGAGGTATTTATTTTCCCTGATTGTATACATGTGTGTTTCAGACACATATGATGCTTCCCTCATAAGCCTAAATTACCCGGCAATTAATTTTTATTAAATCCATCCATCTGCAAATTCTTGCAAAGTAAAAAGTTGCTGGGAGACTATGTTAACCATCACAGGACACATGCCAGGGAACACCCAGACTGGGATGCCATTTCATCACAGAGCACACACATAATCACACACTGCAGGCAATTTAGAGACACTCATTCACCTAACTACATGTTTTTGGACTGTAGGAAGATTTCTGAGTACACTAGTGCTTGAAATGCGGCTATATTCTCCAGTACTCTGTACCGACACTTTTTTACCTTTTTAGCAAAAGGGGTAAAAATGAGTACCTTTGCTTGTCAATGGGGCTGTACCCTTAGGGGACTGTCAATTGTACCCTTAGCTGTAGGTACAGAAATGAACTCCTGAGGAACATTTCTGTACCATTAATGGTACATTAATGTAGTTCGTACCTTTTGGATGTTCCTCAGAGTGCATTTCTGTACCTTAAAAGGTACAATCACAAAGATACAGTCCCAGTGACAAGCAAAGGTACAAATTTTTAACCTTTTGTCTGAGAGTGTACCAGCACCTCCCATAATCTGCCGGTACAGAATAACAAGAGAAGCACTGGTACTTCCCCCATCCCCAACGACTGGAGGGCACAGAAATGACCCACACAGCCAGACAGAACATGCGAGCTCCATATACGAAGAAGTGTCAACAGGATTCTAACCCACAACCTTACGGGGCTTCCCGGGGATTTGATTATGAGACACTATACACTGATCTGCGGTCTTTCTAATTGTTTTAGAAAGTGACTTGTTTCTATCCGTTTCGCTAATCATAACCGAAAGCTTCAGCTGCCGTAAAGCAACACTTCTATAAAATCGATACCCCGTTGAGAAGAACGTAACAGTCGCTGTCTGTGTTTATGTCCGTCGTGGTTTGGAGTTGGCGTCAAGGGAAACACTATCTTCACGTCTCATTTCAGTCTTATTCGTTTGGCGCCTTGTGTACAGGGTAATTCCCTCATTATTCGCTAGAGAGCTTGATGCACAAAAAAACAACAGAAAACACCAACTGCAAACTTTAAAACCGCAACTGAAAATGATTTTATCAATCTTCATACTAGATTGATGGACCTTACAGGAAATAACTGTGATACTACCTGCAATTATGTTTTTTTAGTTAATCAAGCGGATAATCATCAGTATCATGATTTTCCATAATATGAAATGAACTGAAGCACATTATTTCCGCTGGAATAGATCTGCTTAAATGAATTTATCTGATAATGAAACCTAATATATTTAAATGGGCCACACCCATATTTTAAGTTGTACTGGCAGAACAACCCTGTTCATTCTCTAAAAGCCATGCAATAAACCCCCATTCTGGGATACACCCTCAGAAGAAAGGGTACAAATTTATACCTTTGCTTGTCACTGGGACTGCACCCAAGGGTCTGCCAATTGTACCCTTAGCTGTAGGTAATTGTTCCTTTTAAGGTACAATAATGGAATATTTCTGTACCATTGATCATACCTTAATGCTGTTTGTACCTTTGGGATGTTTCTCAGAGTCAATTTCTGTACCTTAAAAGGTACAATTACAAGGGTGCAGCCCCAGTGACAAGCAAAGGGAAAAATTTGTACCCTTTTTTCTCAGTGTATGAAATCACAACTTCCTGTTTAAAAACCTAGTTGTTCAGCAACATGTTACGACAATCCCAAGTAATTTTTGATACACTTAAAGTGAATAAACACGCTTCCTTTGAGATGAGTATAGGCCTTTGTTAGTTACACAGCATGAGTCAATTAGCAGGGTGAGTATGTGGCGCAGCAAAGGACACCAGATGTCAGAAACTCTGCATGTTTAATGTTCTCATAAATTTATTTACTGTAGCTACTGAAATAATCCTGCATCATGTGACATCTCAGTATAATTTTACATTGGAATGAAAATAAGGCTAACTAGGTCGATATTTGCTTCGTATTATGTGCTTTTAGCGTCCCATGAGAGCGTGGTACAATCCTGTTTTTATGGTGGTTACTTATTAAGTTAAATAAAATTCACATTTCTTTAAATTGATAATTCATTCCTTGTGTTTCACTGTGTGGCATCGGGAAGTAGTCAACGCTACAAAAATATGAAAAAGATACATGAAAGGTTTAGAAACACTGCCTGTTACTTTTCTCAAAGGGTTTTCCGACAGTGCAAATCCTCAAAGATCCCCAAACTTTAAGATTAGTGCATAAGCTTCCAAAGCTGTAAGAGAGGCCTAGCACTGCATGCAAGCTTGTTAGTCAACATTGTAAAGGACTGATGTTAAGCCAATTTTTTATTTCACAGAAATATGTTTACTCATATGCCCTGATTCTTCTGATATTCTGAACGTTGTTCATTAGACTAGTTTTGGGATGTAGAGCTACGGTTTGGGGAGCTGATCTGTTTGCAACTGTTCTAGAAGGACCATGTGTCACAGTGAGTCATGCCTCTTCCATGGAAAATCAACTGTAGTTCTATGAACATGAAATCCCAATCAGAGCGTCACAGATCACTGATCAGCACGGCGTGTCTGACGCTCTACATAAGCATATAATGATGCAGCTGATCTGGGCCTTGGCCCTCGAAGCAGATTCTCCCACGCAGCCCCCCAACCCCCCCCCCCCCCCCCCCAACCCCAACCCTCCTGCCGATTGTGGCCCATGATTATCGTAGGATTTGTGAAGCAATTCAAAATAGCCTCAGAGGAATAAACAAAGAGCACAATTACAATAATGACTTTGTGAAAGTAGTTTCAGGCATGCCTCAAGTGAAAAACAGTGCAGATTTCCACATTTTTATTTAATTTTAGCAAAATATAGAAATCCCAAGTACCACTTAAATTTGAAATGTAAAGAACTTTTCCAAAAACATAATTCTACACTTGAAAGTTTTTTTCATTTGAAATTAACTATTTAATAATTACATGAAAGGAAATCTACCCTTTGAGCCAGTACAGGGTTAGTAGGTGGAGGGATCCATTGGTGAATGGATATCACATTAAATACGAGAGTAAAAACTGTAAAAAAAAAATAAGTACGTCCTTCTAAATGACTTTGAGATCAGTGCAGAGTTGGACAAAGCGAACAGCCCACAGTTCCCACAAATATGGCATTGAAAGGTTGTCCTTTCAATAAATGACTATGAAAGAGTTTACAATAACACGAGTCTTTGGAAATTTTTTTGTGCAAGGGGGTTCATCAAAAGCAGTTAATGTACGATAAAACGAGGCTGCTGCTGACATTCGGTTTCCTAAGGGCAAAGAGAAAAAGTATTAGCAAGGGAGATCAAAGGGAGATGACATAAACTGTCACTAATAATTGCCATCACCTGTCTTCATCCTGAGATGGAACCACTGCCAAACGATATCATTCCCAGTATTCGACAGATTACTTTGCTTTGTTCTGTGCTGGCTTCACGGTTGTCTGGTTAGCATTTGGGAGGTGAGTGCAGCTGTAAAATCTATTTCATACACTTTCAACTTGCACATTATCATCAAACAAACAACTGCATAAAGCCCCAAGACTAAAAAGGCACATTTCTGGTTTTATGATGCAGTCGCTTCACTTGGGCGTCAGTTTCGTTGGGACTGTATCCACATGGCTGCTTGGTGACATGCTGGACCCTGTCCTCTGTATTTGGCGGGCCTGTTTACGTGTAACACCTCTGTGCCTAAATGGACTAGCTTGGAGAGATCATTTCGCTCCTCTAAAGCTTTCTACACGTGCATGTAACAGATTCAGTCTCTAAAAGACTGCAAACTGCAGTGTGAAAAGCGTAACAGCTGATTATGGTGCTTAAGACAAAAAGTAAAGTACATTCAATGGTGACAAAATTCTCTTTGGGTGCAGACTGTCCCCAACTTACGATTCCATTCCAACAGACAGGGTGTATGTCGAAATAGACACATGTCAGAATTGGTATATACTTCTAACATAAAAAATCGGTTCCCACGCTTCAGAATAGTTATTATTTTTGTATATGTAACATAAGCCTATATTATAATTCTGTAATTAAAAAGTATGTTAAGCATCTTTAACATAATTCAAACAGTGTACAAAACCATAAGTCAGTCTCCCATACACAGAGGTGGAGATTTCAGGTCCAGAGAGTTCAAATCCAGACCAAGATTTTGTTTCTACCAACCAGTTGAGTACTCTGTGTATGTGGGAGTGGTCATAAGCATCATGGGTCGTAATTCGGGGACAGCAAGGCCGGCCCTGGGTGTCCTGGTGCCCTAAGTGACATTCCGCTTTGCCCCCCACCCCCCTGAGCAGCAGAAAACTAATTTTGTCAGTTGATTCATATTAAAAACATTTCAGTAGGACAGGGAATCTGGCCGCTAACTAGGCAGCTTGCACCTGTTTCACAAGAAAAGTAGTGAAATATTAAAACTAGTGTAAATAACTGTGATGTCACAGAATGGAACCACGGATAGTTCTGTTTTTTTTTCTTTTTTTTCCCCACTTGCGCTACTCAGAGTTAGTGGCAGTGAATGGGGGGTGGGGGGGCAACTGAAATTCACAGAGAGCACCAATAAAAGTACCCCAATAAAAAAGTACACACAGCTTCACAGCTGTTTAATAAGTGCATCTTTACACCACACACACTGAAAGATTAACAAACCCCGAGAAACACGCACCATCCACACATCCTGCATGATGGCAACTCTCTGAGCTTGATTTCAACAGAGCCAACAGCGTTTACCTGCATAAAGCAAGTGAGAGTTTTTAGCAACAACCACCTGGTCAAGTCACACTCTGGAGATTGGATGGTCGCTTACAAGCACCGGGGTGACTTTACCAGAGGTTTTCAAATGGCTAAGCTGAGACACTTTGCCAGACATAATATCATAGTTTTATAGCAACAGAAAAATCATTTGAACATCATTTTCTTAGACAGCCTAAGACTTTTGCACAGTGCTGTACCTGCAGTGTGGATAATGACCCTTTGCCACCTTAGCAACTTATCTCTTGATGAAAATGAAAAAGCACTGATAAGTCCACATATCCGAATGCCATTTGGTAGTGAATTCTGCTATCCACTAGAATACAGTATATATATTAATGCACACAGTATCTATGTGCTGGTTCCTTGTGTATTTGACCCAGTTTAGTTACTCTTCTCCGCCTTCCTTACTGCCTGTATTGGATGCTTTATGCATACATTTGCAAAATTAATGATTTCTCTTTGAAAAAGGCCTAAAGGTTTTTCTTTTCTTTTTTTTTTTTGCCTGTGAATCTGAGTTTGTTGCCTACAAACACGCCACTGAAAAAGTGCTGCCTTTCATTTACATTCCCAGGATATTGGCAGCATCTCCAGTGAGCTCAGGGAAACTACACTATACACACAATCAGCTAGAGACACACATTCAGCCAGCACTCTGCCTTATCTGAATAGTTATCAAATCATACATCTGCTGGACCCAAAAAGCAGATTTAAGGCAGTGTTTCTCAACCTGGTGGCTGGGGACCTCCAGATAGTCCACATTTCTGCTCCCACCCATTCTCTGGCAGGGAGCTGGGAGGGAGCAAAAACATGGACCGTCTGAAGATCCCTGAAGACCGGGTTCAGAAACATTGATCTAGGGAAAGGACTCAGTGGACACCATAATCCAGTCCGCTGACACAGTGGTCTTCACCAGCCAACTCTCAGTCCTCTACCTCCAACAGCTATATCACTAGACCAGGATCAGCTACAAGGTCTCTTCCACAAAACCTCCATTTTAATATACAGTGCACTGCTGCATTTCTGTCATTTATACAACAAAGGTGTTACATAATGGTGTATCTCCCTGTCCACATATATCAGACTGACTCAGAAAGCCACAATTTCTTTCCTACTCACCTCATGTAAATGGCTAGATATTTTTACTGTAGGAATTTACTTGCTTGAGAGGTGAACATTCTTAGAAATACAACTTACGGAGTTTCTGGTATTTTGGATCCTCAAACTCTACTTAGTAGGGGCTGATCCATCAGCACATTTTGTCACAGAAAGACAATGTGCAATGGGAAGGTATCCTGAACCATATCCTGTCCTTCCTTTCCTCCTTAGATCATTACAGTATCTAGATAGAAAATTCAAACTTTGAAAGAACGCACAAAACATTAACAAAGTACTCAGATTGTGGTGTAACTTCTGTGTTGCTCATCGCAGATGTGCACGCATGCAAACACCGATTCACCAGGCTGCACATTTGGGACTATTTTACGAGACCCTGCAAACACAGGAATCTCCTGAAGAACACACGTGGAGCTGGGTCTATAAATTAAACCCCCAACCCTGGAGGTATGAGGCTACTGTGCTAACAGATTAGCTACCATGCCACTCCATGATACTTATTATTACACTGCCTGGCAAATAAAGTCACCATTTGAATTTAAATCAAGAAGTATTGAAGAAACAATGACTGGATTATTATTACAGCTCAGCAACGTTATGCAGTAATAAAGTGAAGTCAGCTGAGTACTTGAATCCACTGAATGGTCAGGTTATCCCATCAATGGATTTTTTCTTTCCTAATGGTATGGGCACATTCCAGGAAGGTAATGCCAAATTTCATTGGGCTGGAATTGTCAAAGAATGGTTCAGGGAGCATGAGGATTCATTTTCACACATGAATTGGCCACCACAGAGTCTCAACCTTAACCTCATTGAAAGTCTTTGAGATGTGCGGAAGAAGACTACAGAGTGGTTCAACTCACTGATCATCAATACAAGATTTTGACGAGAAATTAATGCAAATCTGGGTGAAAAAAAATGTTAAAATGTTGCATAAACACATGGAAGCAATGTGCATGAACGTAACTGACACTTCACTGAACCCTGTGGGGAAATTCTCTTTATGTGTCCCCCAACGTGCTCTTTGTACAATAAGCTGACCATGAAGGGCACCCAGGGAGATGGGGGGGGGGGGGGGGGGTAAAGGCCTTGCTCAAGGACCCACAGATGTGCCATAGCTGGGTTCAAACTCTCAACCTTCTGATCACAGGCACACAGGCTTAGTCCACTGAGCTACATGCTGCCCCATGCACCATAATCAAAGCTAAAGGTGGTCCAACGAAATATGAAAGTGTGCAATTTCTTTTTGGCCAATCAGTGTAGTTCTACATATGTAAGGATGTGTAAAAATAAATTGCTCACAGGACGGACCCTGGACCCAAAGAATAGCAGAGAAGAGTATGTAGGTGAACCTGGATGGCATCCGCTTTTGGGGGGGGGGGGGAGGGGGGGCTATCCTAGAGCACATTTAGCCATTGACTCATTCCACCACGGTGTGCTAAAAAAACTTTACGGGTATTATTCCTGCCTGCTGCCGTTAGGCACTATAACACCCTGCGAATGACCCACCCCTGAGCCGTAACATGCAAAAAACAACCCATATCTGCAACAGTGAAGTCCAGTGCTATCTGTTTTTTAATTATTATTATTCATTATACCAGCTAATTCATTTTATTTGTTTAGCAGTATTTATTACATGAACATTCCATACTATTCTGTTTTTCAGGATTCCATTTTTGTACTGTGTGCTTCTAATTTGTCTTTTTCACTGAATGTTTGTCTGTGTGCTACATGCTTGCTGCTGTATGCACTAGACGTTCCTTCGGCGAGTGATGAAGTTCATCTAATTTATCAATCTTACATATAAACCACAGTTTACAAGAGCAAATTAGACATATTTATTACTCATAATATTGTGCGGACTGAATACTGCTCTCTCTGAACCGCATACCGCTATATGATCAGAACCCATGCACATTTAGACTGTTCTTAGTAATTAAATATATTTACCTGATGCTTCATAGATCTACAAGCAATGATTATACTTCTGCTTTAACTCTCAGGCCTTACAGAGGCCCCGAAGTAACTCTTCTATCAAAGGAATCTTAAGTTTATTCAGCAGAACAGATGAAGGAGCAGCCTCACTTTATAGAAGACAAGAGGTCTGAAAGTGACAAGAGTAATGACTGATGGAGATGGCTTTTCAAACTTAAAACTGAACAATCTTTCAAAAGAACTTTGAGTCTGAAGCAATATGGCTTTCAGATGTTTTTTTCCCATCTTCATCGTGGGTGTAAAAACAACTGATAAGAGGTTATTTAACACACTTGTGTCGCAGATGTCAGCGATAAACTGGTGCATCCCAAATGTGTCAGAAGGCAAATATTTATTGAAATCATTCCGCATCCGAACGCGCTAGACACTTGATGCTGGAGAGGAACAATCACAGACATGCCGTAATTGTTTTTATGAGGCAAACGTTATTAATCTGGCCTTGGTTTAAATGCACGAGCACAATCAAAAATGCTTCACCAAAGGGAATAAAACTAAGGTACAGCTGGAAGATATATATACATAATAAATTTAATCATATGGCAAATAACTGCACATCGCTCAAAAAGTCCAAAGTTCCCAATTAAAATCCAAAAATAAACAAGTGAAAATTAAATTAAATATATGCAATAAATCACCGTAAATTGTATAAAATAGTTGCTAAAAGATTCAGCTAAATAAAATCCAGATGGTGCTTGGGTTCTGGACAAAGATGAGAAATGCCTCCGTCCCATCTTCAATAGCATCCCATAATATAACAGTACGCACCATCAGCACTTGGGTCATGTAGGGTAAGAGCCCAGGCTTTTTATGATTATCCCTCAACAGTTAATTTTAGGCCAATCATATGCCCTTCAACATGAACAGTGGCTGCAACGATTCGCCGTTACGTCATGAATCAAAATAATTTTCTTAACTTTGAACTTGTAATTCCATTCTCTTTCACTAGCTGTATTATTAATAATGTATCTTTGTCCAAAACGTAATGCTTTGAGAAATCTCACACTTATGTCCCAGGATATCTGTGTTTATGTGAAACAATGAGCATCGCCCCGACTTGGAAAACAAGCTTGACAGTTTCAGCTCCTTGTCCCCGGGCATTCAGGTTAATCCGTAAAAGTAAACATTTAAAATCTTCAATGATAGAAGCGGGAAACTGGGTTCCACAAAAGGGTGCTTTAAGGATGCATAAAAACGGTTTGTGTCATTTAAACCTGGAACCGAATAATTCCAGATGCACCTGAGAGGATGAAACCCCATGTCTGGGTACGAGAGATTGGCGCACGCAGTAGTCACGGAGACCGCCTCTCCAGAATGCACGGTTCTCTGAAATAAATTTGACCCTAGTGACCAAGTCCAAGCAAACTGGTCATTCCTGCCAAAAATCCTGAAAATCCTACATTATCCTGTTGGCATAACGCACAAAGGAGAATGAAGCTCTGTCTGGCTGGTCAGACCTGTAAGTGAGACAATACTGGAACCCGAATCACCAGCTGCGTATGACATAAACTTGAAAATCTATAGTAGTTTTATAGGTGCTGTGAAAGGCACTCCAAAGTCAACATACAACTCTGCATCTCCTGATTTTCAGCCATATTAAAAGGTTATTTATAGCTATATGGATGAGCGTTGAATGAAGTTATTGTACGCATTTAATACCTCTGTTTACACAAAATGCTTATATATTCAATTAAGCCCAAGGCTGCACAAGTTATATGTTGGTGCTGTTTGTCAGTTTGGTTTAAACAGTTTATTTCATTTATTAATAAAAGGACATGTTGCCATGTCTAGCAGTGGCACCAGAATTGTTATACCTCCTTACACATGGAAGCCCAGTTTGCCTATATGCGCTTCTTATTAGCACTGTTGCCAACTCCTCAGCAAGGAAAGTAGCTATTGGCTGTCCCAGTAGTCGCTATTAGTCACTAAATAACGCCATCGCCTCATTTGCATAATTGTGTAATTGTAATGGATGCTGTAGGAGAGAGGAATAATGTCTTGGGAGAGACAAAAAGTGATTAAAACACCCTAAATACGTTTAGAACTACAAATGAACTTTCCTCTGTCGATTTTTGTTTTATTTTATATCACAATAACAACCCTTCTCCTTTATCCGGGCTTGGGACCGGAAAAATTGACCCAAAAGGGACACTCTCGCGGAGTTACTTTTATTAAGTTTGCTTAAGTGTACAAGTCACAGTAAACAAGTGAACAGTTAAGATTTTTAATCATAACATTTTTTTTTTATAAAATCTACATTAACAATCTAAACGGACCAAAAAATGACAATAGAAAAAAAACTGTCAATGGCAATGTGAGAAAATGATGCACATCTCCTGCTCTGATTGCAGCTGGGCGGGGCTACTGCGCGAGGACTGTCCGCCTGTGAGTGCTTTGGGACGGGAGAGGAGCCGACAGCAGCACCCGCTGCTCGGTGAGAAGAGTAATGAATGATACGTGCTTTCACGTCAGAGTCTCCAAAAGTCTCCAATAACACCAGAAAAAGTAGCTAGATTTGTCGCTAGTCGCTTTTTTGAAAACGAGTCGCTAGAGGGGTCTAAAAACTGGCTAAATATAGCGACAAAGTCGCTAAGTTGGCAACTCTGGTTGTTAGAGCAAATGTCCACAAGAAGGCGTGGCAGTTCCAAACGGGGAAGCAGCAAAGCAGTGACGATAGAATGATTGCTAAGGAGCCCTGATCATACTGGTTTTTGTGAGCCTCATTATAGGCTGAGCTCTACAACAGAACACTGCTAACCTGCACTGTATGACACGTGGTTTGAAATCAGTGTTGAAATGGACAGGTCCAAAGCTTGTGTCCATTGATCATTAGAATCTGCAGCCTGATTAGATAGATAGATAGATAGATAGATAGATAGATAGATAGATAGATAGATAGATAGATAGATAGAAAAAGTAGACAGTGTAAAATACAATATATTATGCACACCTAATGCTATGAAATCCTGCTGCTGTATTTATTGTGTTTTATTCTCTCGAGGCACAGCAAACAAGCTGCAATTAAAAAGAATTCTAGTTCCCTATACAGGACGTATGAAACACTGTATTACCTTTGTGGAAGTTAAAAGTCACGAGTCTTAGACCAGTGACAGGTTCTACTTCTATACTGATGGATACTGCAGTCATCGGGAAGCACTGTCAAAGTCACTCAGCATCTCCAAGAACAGGGAACATCAACATTATACACACTTACAACAAAACACTTCCTCTGCGTTCACCAGGTACTTGCCTTCTCTGGAACCTTCCTTATTTGTTCTGCTTAATTTCTATTGGCCAGTTGCACACCATTCAAACATTCCTCGCGTGTGAAGGTAACGTTCCGGATTTCTCACGACTTTGCACTTTTCAAATTAGATTAAGACAACCTCTTTGCACAAAAACAAGTTAAAGTAAAACACACATTTCATATTACAAATCACAGCAAGAAAACATACTCATTAATAACAGGATGCATTTTTTCTTTGAAGCCATTTAATGTACGCCACCCACAAGTGAGGCCGATACCTTTATAATGTACACATTCCCAAACCTGAACTGTGGTAACTTTTAAAGTGTATATTTAGTTTTAATACCCAAATATCATTTCATTTATTCTTTACTCCCACACCTTCAAATTACTTGTCTATGGTGTTCTTGGGATGCTGCTTTTATATAAACCTTAAGCAGTACCTAAGTGATACTGCACCACCTAGTGGATAACAGTGGTATTAACGCTTACCGAGCATCCGCAGAAATATTCAATAAAAGGTTTTGTTAAATTTTGCGATATTAGCCGCTCTTGATTTCTCCAAAAGATTTTATATACTCATATTTGGTTCCTTATAAAATCGTAGTGTATCTCTAGAGTCTAGGGTGTCTGATTTAATTTTGGTTGCCCCTGGGTTGGTGTGTCAGTTATTCTGTATTTCGCTGGGAAGCAAGGCGTTCGCAATGATTTCCCAGCCTTCGTTAAGTGCGCTTGTACAGTGGCTTGTACGGAAGGGAAGTGCAGACGATCTGTTGCTTTCTACGTCACACCTGCTACAGGCCTATTTACTCGGTTCCCAAGCATTCGGTTTTCTGGTAAGCCACTTTATTTGCCATTTTGTTGTCATTCCAAAGTTTCACCATCTACTCGAAGTTTACAAGGAGGACACATGTGCACTAAAGTGACGGGTTAAAATGACCTTCAGTGCAACGTTGTTTGACAGATGCGCATTGGTTGATGAAAATTATTAGTGAAAATGTTACTTGGGTACGTAATAATCCACATTTTCCAGGTACCATGTGCGAGCTATACTAGGAATATACTAGGTTTGTCGCTGGTTGGAATAGGCCTATATGTATTCTGTAGCCTATGTGTTTTTAGTGATCAGTCATTATGTCACTTATGTAGGCCTATTTGCATTATGGAATGTTTTACTATAAAAAGTAGGGCAATGAACGCGTAAATTTCACGTTTATAGGTTGTGTGTGTTCAGTTTCCCCAATTGTCGGCCTACAGTCGTTCATTGGTATGTAAAGTAATTAATGAACTGCTGGTCTTTTGATCAGTCTCACGTGTGACGTTTGATATGATGGATCGTAAATGCTGATTACAATTTTATCTATAGCTATTAAAGCTACTACAAAGGAACTAGCAACCTCAATACCAAGAGTTTGGATCAGTTCAGTATTGACGTGCTCTGGCAAACTGAAGAGCCGCAGGCTTTCAAGGAGCTCTGGTGTAAATGACTAAAATATTAAGCTGACTCAAACCTCTAAGGGCTCCAGAAGGCGAACTTGGGTAAATTATGTGGTTTACAAAGGGGAAAAAACGATAACTCCTGTACGCAGGCTTTAAGCGGATGAAAAATAGGCAGAAAGACAAAACATTTATTCTACTTTTGAGGTTTGGGATTTCGTAGAGGAAGGTCGAAGAGAGCACGGTTTTCAGCAAATCCTCCGCAACAGACAGTAGGAGATCCGTTCCTGACTCTGTTTTTTCATTGCATCTTGACGGCATTAGTCATATTTTCCAGCCTTCCCGAGCTTATAAAAACACAGATAACGAAGTTACTATCAGCTTGTTGAAATAATATGGTGCAGATCACGGGTCAAAAGGTATTACCGCAACACACGGCTGGGTTTCAAAACCGCAAAATCACAACCGCATTTTACATAACAATGTCTCAGCACATTATTAACCAAGAAAAGTCTTTTCATGCCTATAAATGTGTGCACTGCTATTTTACTGGTAAAAGTAACTTTTCGACCGCTAACCGCTGGTTGGCGATGCTCATCAGTAAAAATGAATCTGCGATTAACCGTTTTACACTTCAATATTTCTGGAAAATATCCGTAGCCTATTAATAAACATTAAGCACAGATGTAGGCCTGGTTAAATTCACTGCTTTTCATAAACAATCTTTGAAAAGCAATATGCCAAAAAACTGCAGGTGTACAATTTTCCAGTATTTTTTAATATTATACACTTTTCATAATACACTGCTATTCATCATATAACAATTATTTCATTTAAATATAGCAAAATTGTACACCGGTACTATTATCTCCAAATCAAGAGTAACTACAAATTTGCAGAATATAGGAACAGACTTATTTGTCATGGCTTAATAATGTGTGTATATATTATATATACGCAAAAATTAATCAGATGAAATAAAAATGATATAGCGGCTTTGTGATAACTCTTCTTCTCAGTAAGTGTGCCGTTTGGCGACACCGGCCAGAGAGATTAAGGGGTTTCTTCAGTCAGCCTCACAGTCGCTCCTCCTTCCCCAGGACGGCATCGGAGGGCCGCGGTAAAGGCGTGTGCGGCACATCGGTGATGCGCTCTTGTCTGCGGGTGTCGGCATCTGGGCTGCAGAGTTTTCGGGCATCGCCACGCCGGTCGCCGATATACCGGCGTTCAGGAGCATCGCCTCTTTCCCGCCTCCAGGCGCTCAGTCTCCCGTTACTGGGGTTTTCCGACAGCTTTCCCTCGGTGACCGGCCTTCACTACCTCTTGTTTGTGGTGCGCACCTGCTGTCTCACCCAGCCTGCTGGTGCTGGACAAAATACATATATTTTTTTAAATAAAAACATTCTGTTTCCTGGCATATGTTATTACTTTTTGGTAACGCTTTATTTTAAGCAGTCATTATACTACATTACACATTCCTTCATAATGCATTATACAGTACTGCATTCATTTGGTATTATAAACATGGCTATAACTATTTATAAAAAGGCATATCATCATAGTCATGTACTCTATGCATTATGAATGCTTTATGAAGCTCTCATCTATAATTCACTATAAATATCTTCATAAAGCAGTACAAAGCATCCTTAATGCTTATACCAACCACTATGATGCATTATTATGAAAGTATTTATAGAGTATTAAAAATGCATGGGAAACATGGGTACAATGTGTTAACATTTTTTCCAAATAAATATTTATAGCCATGTTTATAATACTTTATGACTGTATTACAATGAATTATAAGAACAGTTATTTGGCTTTATGAATATGGGCTTAATACAAAGTGTTACCCAATTTTTATAATGATGACTATTTCAGTAATTGTATGGAAAAACTCCACCAAAACTATTAGCAACATCACTACGACTAATAATAATAATAATAAACCTGACATAATAGGAGTAACTAGGAATATAATTTTGACTGTCCCCATTCCAGTATGATGATGGTATTATCTTAAGGTCACATGATCTTACTCACAACGTGGGTATCCAGGAGGGCGCGGATTGCTAGCGCTGCTCCCAAACGAGGACTGGAAGTTGTGGATGGTTTCCTGTAGGATCTGCCTCTCTCTGCCCTGCAGAATTCACACAGAGAAACACCGGAGGGGACTTCCCTTGGTCAGAGGCCCCCATATTTAATTACCCCATGCTTCTCCACCCACCCACTGAGGGGTGGTCAGGGGTCTGGTGGTCCACACCTTTCCGGCGTTCAGCTCCGAAATGGCGGCCAGGATCTGCTGCCGGGGCCCGTCCGTTTTAATTCCCAGCTCCTTTAAGTCCCCATCGGTCAGTGTGAGGAACGCCTCCATATCCACCTGCAATGACACAACGTGCCCTTTGGTCCAGAGTCGGGATCCGCAGGAGAAAACCAGCACCATATTGCATGTAATAGCTTCTCACTGCTACATTCATTCATTCTGATAGGTGTCTGATACAAATCCATTAAAGAGAACAACGGCATCGGTTGCAGTATTATTTTGTGAGTACAACAGTAGACAGAGGCCAGATTTGTGGTAGGCAAAGCAGTCAATTGGCTGACCTCTTGTTCTTCAAAAATTGGCTGGTATTTTTCCAGGGAGAGTTTTTTCAGAATGCTTGACAGTTCATCTGCAAAACACAGTAATAATAATAATAATAAAATGGTAAGAGTTTTAGCCAAAAAGAGCATAAAAAGTATTAGCGATTGGAACAAATCACTGCAAGAAATCGGGGCAGCTGTTTCTTGTGTGATATCGGGCAGGAGGAAACATAATGGGGAATGAGGTCCAGTATATCTTGCTCAAGCAGAAATTACAACGTGAATATTCTAGCTCCTGTATCTAAACAAGCAGAGCATCGCACTAACACAAAGGTCATGGGTTTTAATCCCAAGAAGCACGCATAAATTATAACCCCTCTCTGTAAGTTGCTTTGAATAAGCGCATAGGATAATTGAATTAAATGTAAACGAACAAGGATGCTATTACAGCGCCCCCTAGTGGTGTAGCCTCACCCTCATCGGTGATAGTGCCACTGCTGGAACCGCCGCTGCTCTTAGACCGGGGATGTGAAGAGGTGGAGGATAAGGAATCCCCGGCTGGGAGCTTGGGGGTCGGGGATGGGGAGGGAGTCAGGGTAGGGGAGGTGCTCTTTGAGGTAGAGGAGTTCCCAGACTGGGGCCTTTTCTTCAGGTCTATCTTCTGCAACACGAGAAACAAACAAAAAAAAACAGCATAGGATGAGGGATGGTCCAGAAACACGGGGGTGGGCACCATGTGCCTGAAATCGAAATAAAAAGATTACACAATGTGCTGACAACAGATTTAACTAAAAAAATAAAAATGCAGTGCCAATGTTATTATAAAAGTCTTATCGGAGAACCACAGCTCTTTAAAACAAACAAAAAGAGTTGGCTTTGAACCTGGGTCAAAAAGAAATTTACTACCATCTGCCTTTTCCACATAATAATAATAAAAGCAAATAGTTATCATAACCTCAACCCACCGACCAAAGCCCAGAATCAGATCTGGTTTTCCATCAAGCCCAGGACCTCAGTGTTAATCCCACAATCTAACAGCGGTGTCTAAATCCCCTCTTATATCTAACAGGAGAGCGTGGGGAGCTGGGGATTAAGGAGCCCGTCTGGAGTGCTTTACCCTCCTAGTGTGAACGTCACTGGCCACCAGGCTGCGGGTGCTGTGAATGTCAGGGAGGGTGACGTCAGGCGCGGGAGGGGTCGGCGTCTCCATCGCGGGAGGCTTCTGTTCAAGCAAGCCGGCGGCCTTCTTCCTTTGGGCTACAATCTGGGATAGGACGTTGTCTGTGCTGCCCCCTATGGGTGGAGGAAGGGAAATACATTCCGCTAGCTTTACCTCTCAAGCTGAAAATATCAGCCATATGAAGCGAGAGAGGGGCCTCACCAGAGCGGTTGTGAGGGTCGGCGCCATGCCGGCTTACACCTGCCACACCGTTGGACCCCCCTGAGGAGTGTGGGGAGTAGCTGAAGTTCCCCGAGTTCGAGGGAGACGCGGGGCCCTTTGTGATGCTGGGGAACTTGATGGACCTCGTCACTGCACGACTGACGGATGTCTACGACACCCAAGGGGAAGCAGATAGTCACATGGGGTGCTGATCTGAGGCCCTAGAAAAAGCTTTTTTTTTTTAACGTGCCCCCTCAACACTGTTAATGTAGAGAAGAGCATTTCAGCAACATAAAAGGGTAAAAATGTACAAAATAAAAACTTTTGGAGATCAAAGTTGAAATAATCTTTTGAGAAAAAAAAGTTGAAATGAACTCAAGAGAAAGAGAAGTGATTGTGACCAATGTGTAGGAGGTGAATCTTAAAAACTCTTATAATTCTTTTCTTTTAGGTGGCCATAATTATTTTCTATATATATAACTTCAGTTTCCCAGATAAATTAAATAGAGAACTTACAGTAAAATTTATACAAAAACTTTTACAACATCCAGAGTTTTGAACCTATGACATTCTGGTGTTAAGGAGCTGCCCTACCCCGCCCCGCACTCACGATGTCGGAGCTGCCGCTGCTGTTGAAGTTGCCTTTGCTGGGCCTCTGCGGCATGGGAAGCCCCCCCCTCGACTCTGCCTTGCCTTCCTTGGGGGTACGGGAGCGGTCCGAGTTCCACGGCTCGAAGCTGGACGGCGGCAGGAAGGGTGGGATCACTGCCTTCAGCTTGTCACTGGGGAGCCTCGTCAACGGGGCACCGTTTCGGAGCTGCAGTGTGGAGAGATGGTGAATGTACAGTAAGGCATTGGTTCCCAACCCTTTTTGCCTTTGACCCCATAGACATTTTTTTTTCTAGAATTAGTTTTTGATCTAGTAGCCAGATTAGTGCACAAAGTCACATTTTATTTCCCCTGATCACGCGTACAGTTAGGCGAGCTTGTCTTTACAAGGCTGAAGGTGATCGCGATCATTTTATTTGAACTAATTTATATTTCTTGATATCAGGTTTTTAAACAGACTTTGCAACGAGGACTTGTTTGGTCTGTTTCCGACGGCGCAAGACCGAACCAATTCCATGTTACAGATGTAGCAACCCCTTTCTTGGGCACAAGCTGCAGCTTTTCTCCTGTCGTTGCCATGTTGTTTGTGAATCTGCTACAGTGTTTGGGTGCGCCGTGCTAATTTACCCGTGAAGATCGGTACGTCGCATTAGTTCCGCTTTTGGCACTCGCGTGTAAAATATGTAATAAAATTTATTTTCATAAAAACACATCGTCCTGAACTGTAAATTCGAATTAATCGATAAAATCAATGTATCGCCCACCTCTAATTGTATGTGGTGTTTTAATCATAATTTTTAAAAGAATAATCATTAGTTGAAAATTTTTTTTTCAATTACTATACATTTCAGGGGACCCCATTTGAATTCCAAGCAACCCCACATGGGGTTTTTACCCCAAGGTTGAAAAACACTGATGTAAGGAGAAATAAGTGAGGGAACGAAGCAGGGATGCTTCAGACCATTAATGGATCATGGTTATATGTCTAACAGGTATTTCATGTTTAGTGATGGCCAAATTCATTTTCATGAACCATTTGCTATATTTTTTGACTCCACTAGATGGTGCACTCTGTTCAAAAATGTCTCAAAGCATGCCCCAAAGCCAACCAAGAGTGCCATGGTGTGGGGTCAAAAATACCGCAAATAGTTCATGAAGCTTCACTTGGCCATCAATATTTACTTTACATCTTATTTATTTATGATAAATCGACATACAGTTGAGAAATCAGGGTGAGACAGTCCCAGGAGAAATTGGGGGTTAAGGAACTTGCTGAAGGGCTCAACACTCTAGCAACATTGGGATTTCAACCAGTGACTTTCTTATAACAGGCACAGTACCCTAACCCACTAAGACACACACAGCCATTGCTTTATAAATGTTATTTTTTTAACACGTGCCCTGGAACTTCATCTCTAGCAACAACACAAACCAACTCGTTCCAGTAGCCAAACCCCTTATTTTTTTCTTGCAAACTCCCAGACATCACCCAGTTCCACTGGAGGCTGCACCCATACCATGGTGGTTATGAGAGAGTCCTCCTTCTCTGTGCTGCTTCTGCCAAGCCCTAAAAAAAAAAAAAAATTAAGGAATGAAGGCAAAATTAAATAACACCATAATTCAACATTCTGACATTATTCAGCTCAAGAATCTTCAAATTTAATTATGTCTAATCCGACATTGTGAAGTATTAGTTTTAGATGAATTATATGCCACTTGTGGAGATCTCTGTGCTTATGAAGACGGCCTGGCCTCTGTCCATGGCGTCCCACTGCTCACCGCTGTCCTTACTCTTGGAGGTCCACGCCGTACCGAGGTCGATGCTCCCCAGGCTGGGGGGTCGTGTTTCTGTTCTGCACGGGCCGCTGCTCCGCCGATCCGCCCTCATGGTCGACTCCAAGCTATCTGGGGTATCTGTGCCGCCTGGGAATGGGGCCAGTCGATTGGTGGACAGACCGTGCCGCAGGGTCCTGGTCAGCTTCAACCTCCGGAAGCGGTTGGACATGCGGCTCCACCAGGACTGTGGGCGACACAGCGGGCAGAGGTGAGAGAATATTGCCATGGGAACTGGAGAGGTCACTGCTGAAGACCCGGAGATGACGAGAGAACATAGAACAAAACTGTCATTGGTGGCTTGACACTGCTTGATAAAAATATTTTCTGATACTTCAAAGATGTGAGTATCAGGTAATAATTAACCTACATATCTATACAGCATGTGCTTTTATAATTGAGCAAGCAGGGTTAGCTAGTGATGAGCAAATGAAGCTTCATGAACCATTTGCTGTATTTTCTGATCCCACTAGATGGTGCTCTCCATTCAGAAAAGGGCACAAAGCATGCCCCAAAGCAAACCAAGAGCACTATCTAAAGGGGTCAAAAAATACAGCAAATGGTTCATGAAGCTTTATTTGCCCATCACTAGGGTCTGCTAGTGTCCCTGTAGCAATTGGGCATCTGGGTCGTCCTCAAGGGCCGAACAGTGACATCACTCTGCTGATCATGTGATTCTTTTGATCATGTGATTAGTCCTAATCTACAGTGCCACACCAACCTAGTGCGCACTGGTTTAAGGGTCATAGTCAGGTTTGGCAAAAGGTTTTTGTCAAATGAATAGTTAATTTTGGAACTGTCAGTACTAAATGGTGATAGTAAATATTTAAATATAAGAGCATAACAGAGCTTGCTGTGTTTGTTTTGTCTGTGGTCTCACATGCTTAATACATGGACTATTGAAGTAGCTGTCGCTTTTAACAGGCGTAGCATAAAATTCGTCCACACAGCTTCCTGTTGCACTGCACCTTTAAGCCCCCCTTGTCGTCAGGTGGGAAAGGCACATTCAGGCTCTGCCGGCTGCGGGATCGCGCGACGGACGACCTCGTCTTCTGCCGGCCCTTGTCTTTGTCCACCTGCATGCAGACAGAGGCCAACAGTCTCACCAGCTCCGTATCTGAAGGAAGAAAGCAGAAGGAGATTAAAGAACCATTGAGCAGCAGGATGAAAAGCCAGAAACATCATATCAACCATTATTACATACCTGGGTCATTCAGCAGCATGACGAGATCAAAAGCAGTGTATCCGTTTTTGGCTCGAAGATTGACGTCTGCTCCCTGGTTCAGTAGATACTTCACAACATCTTTGTTCCTAGAGAGTAAAGATAGAAACCAAAAATCCAGAAATAACACAATAAAATCCTGCCATAATAACACGTGCTAAGTAAATAAACTCCAGGGGTCTTAAGTCAAAGTGGATACAAGCTACAAGGGTCTTTACTATTAAATAGGTCAGTGTTTAGGAAAATAATGAGAGTGACAATGGTGATGAACATATGAAAAGTACATGAATTTGCCCATATTTAAAACTTTTCAGCAGCAAAACCCACCAGCAGGAGTCGCAATTATCAAATGCCACACAGTATTTCTTATAATAAAGATCCAGCTATTATTGTAGCGATTTTTATTACTTGGGGATGAACAGTCTGGGGGACTGTTGCATCTCCCAGTCTGTTGCACCCTCTGCTGGTAATTCATTGCAAATAACTACTGAGGCCATGGATTAATTCAAATGATAAATTCAGTGACATGCATCCGACATGTATCAGTGACCAATGTATTACTCCCAGTATTTCGAAAATGCTACAAAATTTCAACAGTTACTTTATTTATTGATTAATTATTATTAATATTCTAGTCCTTGGAGAGGTACGTATGTATTTGAAAGTTCAAAGCCACGTCAGAATTTGGCAAGAACTAGGTATGGATATCAATTCATATAACCAGACAGATCTGGAACCAGATAAAATATGATGCGCGCGCACACACACACACAAACACACACACACTACGCATATACTGTATATGTAAATATCATCTCTAGTAAAACTGAAGACATAAAAAAATTAAATAAAAAGTACACAACTTAATATTACAAGGCGTGCATCAAATATGTTTGTGATAAAAATTCTAAAACCCTCCTTAGTGAAACATAATGAACAACTTGCAATGTAGTCTAGCCTAGAGTCCTCTATGGATCTGAAATTTAAGCATATTAAAACTGCCAAGCTTATATGCAATGGGAAAATGCCATGACTGATGCAAAACACTGATGCTTCTTAAAAAACAAAAAGCCAATCAAAAAGAGCCAATGTTCACACTATTATTTACAGACAGGTAGTAGGCTATAATTAGCCTTGTGAAATTCAAGCCAAAACACCAGCATATAAAGATTAAAATTGACATGTTTTCAAGAGGTCTTATACCGTGAAATGCTGCATTTAGAAGATTAACATTAGCCAGCCTAGTTTCATAGCTTGGCAAGGCACAACGACCTGGTAGCACCGTGACCTGTTAGCACCGTATGATAATGATTACAATAAGCCGTTTGGCCTTCCAGTCGTTGCAAACATCACACTGGAACAGTTGCACTTTCAAATGATTTACCAGAAGCTGTTGTGAAAACAATGTTAATAGCAGTGCCAGATGGGTGACTGTGTCACGGCGTCCGCGCAGATGGGCACCCACCCGTGATAGGTCGCCTGCATGAGGGCAGTCCAGCCGTGGACACTGTCCTGCTTGTTCATGTCGCCGTTCTTCTCCACCAGCAGCTGCACCACCCCCAGTTGCCCGCTGACCGCTGCGATCATAAGCGGGGAGGCGCCGTCCGCGTTGGCAGAGTTCACCTGGGCCGGGTCCTCTTCCAAGATCTCCCTCACCAGCTGGGAGCTCCCTATCTCGCATTGGACAGCGGGGAAGAGAGACTGGAATGTTCCAGGCTCCAAAATGTCACCTTTGGTACTTTTCAGAAAGGTTTTTAACTAAAACAGGCTCAGAAGAAGGCCGTTTAACTAGATGTGAACACAACTGTCTCCTAAACAACAAAGTAAAATTTTTTCAAAAAACTGATACAAATACAAAATACAAAATTTCTCTCTAATTCACTCTCTTTCCCTCCATCAATTCGAATTTGGGAGAATTTCAGAACTGGAAAGGTATAAGAGGCAGAGGTCCACAAAGTACAAATCCAGACCAAGATTTTGTTTCAACCAACCAGCTGAGTACTCAGTGACTGTGACTCTTTATGCTCAACTGGTTGGTTGAGATAAAATCTTGGTCTGGATTCCTACTTTCTGGACCTGAACTTTTCACCTCTGACAGATGGGAATTCAGAAAGGACTGGTATCTGGTACCCAGTTGCAAATCCGGACAACTATTAGTAGGGGTGTAACAATGCATCGATTTGTATCAATGTATCGATTAAATGGCAAACGTTCCGGTGCATCGACGTGACCACATAAATGTCGATGCATGCGTTTTTAATTTTCTCGCCTGTTCCAGTATTGTTTTCATGATCCACTCTGACGGACACATGGTCTACACCAGGGGTAGCAATTACGTCGATGGCAATCTACCGGTTGATCGCAATCTACCGGTCGATCGCAAAGGTAGTCTGGGTAGAGGATGGATGATGCGTTCAACCGCGCCAGCTGTTGCAAAACTCTAGACAGCTACTGAGTCGCCAAATTAGCCTCCAAGTTATTTCAACTAAACTTAAGAGAGGGTATAAAAATGAATGGGGGAGCTGGACCAAGTAAGAAGCCAAAAACCTACCACTTCCATACGGAATGGGAGGAGGACTTTTTTCACAATGTCATATTCGAAGCGCATTTGCCACATCTGTACCCCAGAGCTACACTTTTACGCTGTAGGTGGAGGTTTGTAGCATAACGACTGCAGGTGGCATCATGCAGCTGCACCCATTTGTTTCAGTCAGTGGTGTTTGAACAATCCAGTGGCAAGCGAGTAGCGACGACGTGTTACACTCTCCTAGATGGTAAGGTGTTAGAGTGGTGGAGAACTCATCAGACAGAGGTTCCTCTCGTTGCAGACCTAGCTAAGACTTATTTGTGCATACCGGGTACTAGCGTACCTTCAGAGTAGTGCTGTGTCGATAAAATTGATTCTCTGATTCTTTGTAATATGGACTAGATTTTGTTTACAGTTCCCAATAAAATATGATAAAATGCTAATTATATTTGTCTTTGTTAATTCATTGAAATGTAAAGGATTGGGAAAATGTTCTTTGAGCAACGTGCAGCCGACTCACCTAATTTTAAGGCGCTGAATACATCTGGCCTCTTCTTCTCATCAGCTTAAAGGGTTAAAAAAAATCAGACATGGTGAACTTTTAAAGACAAAACTAATGTGCACAAAAAAATATTACTATGTTAATCAGGTCTAAAAAAGTTAAAGCTTTAATGAATCCTACAGTAGTTGATCCAGGTTCTGGGAAAACCCCCTGACAGCCATTTCTAGATAACTGTCCATCAAAAACCAAGCAAAGGCAGAGCTGAGCAGTGTGTGGCTTCAGTGGGTCAGGATGTCACGCCTGGGATGGAAAGGTTGCTGATTCAAATCCCAGGGCTGGTGGACTGATTTCACTGCTGGGCTCTTGAGCAAGATCTTAACCCCAAGTTCTCCAGGGACTGTCTGGCCCATTGACAGGTGTGGAACGACCACTTACACGACCTTTGAGTTAAACCATTAATGCTGTGTTCATCTGTTCTGCAGTTACAATATATTTTAAGCACTTACAGCATGAACATAGGATTATCGATTTCTCAAAAAAATTATGTTCCTTTGGATAAAAGTGTCTGCTTAACTTAATGTATAAACATGCGATACACACTTTATAATCATAATACTATATGGTAGTTCATACTGTACTTAACAGAAACAACTAACAGTAGGACAGCTGGACGCATCATTAAGGGTTTGACTGAAAGGTAATGGTATGCTGTCATTCCACACCTACAAATGCGTCGGACGGCAAATCAAATGCGTAAAGAACGGTGGCGCTACAGTGTTAGCCACACCCCCTTAAAGGGACAGGGGAGGGTGTTAAGTTCATTACTTCCCATCATGCATTTACAACACTGGAAGAAACGAATCGGTAACGGCTATTAGCGGGGTGAGACTTTTCACACCAGCACAAGTAAGGACTTCAAAGAGGCTGAGAGGATCATCTGATCCTATAACTAATCTGTTTGTATCCTTCTCTGTTGTACAAAGTTTCATAAATCAGTATCAAGCCAGGAGGTAGAGGCTAGTATGTGAATCAGGCTATTTTTTACAGAAAACTACAGTGACAGAAAGGACATTGCTAATCAGGATGATTTAATACTCAGCATGATTTAAGCCGAACCATAGTGTCTGGCCTGTTGTAGCTGTGTTTAATCTCTGTAAGAGCAAATTTAAAGTTTAATAAAAAAAAACCCGATGGTACCACAGGTCTACCCGACTCACCAGTTTCATTAACCATGAACAATGTGTCATGTCTGGTGTTAAAGATCGTAAAACTATCTGACTTAAACATGTCGTCATTTAAGTAATAACTGCGAGGGGAGGGCTAAATGCTTCCAGGTGATAGCGTGACGTTTATTCTCGCTTGACCGAATAGCCCTGAAAGCGGAGCAGAACGGTCAGGTTTCGAGCGGTTACCTGACTGCGGCCGCACGGTGGTGACCAAGTCCAGGTAGCTCTTCACGTCCTTCTGCTGGAGCTGGAGGGCGATTTCGAAGGCGGTTTTGGAGAGCACGTTGAGGTGGTCTGGATCTGCACCACGCTCCACGAGCTGCTGGGCTACCCCCACCTTCCCGCTGAGCACGGCCAGCATGAGGGAGCTCCAGCCTGTGGTCCTCAGGCTCACGTTGGCATCGGCGCCCCACTCCAACAGCAGCCGCACGGTGGACTCGAACCCGTGCTGGGCTGCCACCATCAGTGCCGTAATGTCCAGAGGCTCCCGCCCGCTGCTGCCATTGTTATTGTTGTTGCCGTTGCCCTCGGGCATTTCCAGGTGGTCATAGTCATCAACAAAGGCCCCGCTCTCCATCAACAGTTTGACCATGTTGGTATGGCCCCCCCTGGCGGCCATTGTCAGCAGACTGGCCCCCATCCTGTTCTTACTGTTGATCTCCGCTCCGTTTTCCAGCAGGATGTGGGCAACGTTTAAATGCCCAAATCTGGCGACAGAAAAATTGATAACCAGTAAATTGTGAAGCTCAATCTTAAAACACCACAATGTTAAAACACGCGACCGTAACTGCATCAGTGATCGGCTGAGAACAGTAAATTTGTCCGTGCAAATGTAAAGTGTAAAGACACATACGCCGTAATCTAATATAAGAACCACTCGCACCAGACGCTTCCAAAGAATCTGCGATACATCAGCTATAAATTATTTTCATTAAAAGAAAAAAAACACGAAATAAACGACGACATGATGGTCAACAGTCTGTCATCTGTTTACCCACATCTTTCGTCAGACTCCCCATCAGTTTAAATGAGATTTAAAAAGTTTACATTGAGTGAAGTTGGACATTCGTAATTATTACAGTGGCAGAAATGGCAAGTAACAAAGTGGTCCAAGATAGAGTTAACAGACGCACGTCTACGTGCACTTATTTGCGCTGTCAGCAAAGCAGCGGTTCCGCACCTCGCAGCCTGCATGAGCGGCGTCCACCCGTAGTGATTGTGGCTATCCACCGAGGCGCCCTTCCGCAGCAGGAAGCGGACCAGCACCTCATGTCCGCTGGCCGCGGCGAACTGCAGCGCCGTGTTGCCCTCCTCGTCCGTGCAATCCACGGGCACCGGCAGCGCCAGGGATCGGGAGACGCCCGGGTCGCACTCGGAGCCCGCGTCCGTCCGCAGCCGGCCGGACTCGCCAGCACCGGGCTCCAGGATCTTCCGGGCCGCATCGTAGTCGCCTTCATCGCAGGCACGGAAGAGCAGCAGCGAGCTGGCCGGCACACCGTAACTCATCGCCGTGCGATCTCAAGGCTCGGCCGCACTCCTCTCTATCCAGCGGTTTCCATCGTCCCATAATAAAGAGGCATTGCTTTCTAAAACTTTTGTAAGTTTCTAGATCACCCCAATATAACGCACTATACGTCACCTACCACGCATCTCTGACCAACATATAAAGTAGATCAATAAATGTCGTGTATTTCTTTTATTCTAGTGTCTAAGAAAATAAATCCCAGCCGGCGTACATAGCTAAATATCCATGCATCTCCGAAATCTGCTCCCTCAAAGTGCAGGCGCATGCGTGACACGGGAGACGCAGAAAGACCCTGCTCCAGACCACCTCCTTTCTACCGTAAAATTGGACAAAAAGGAGTAGAGAAAAATTTCGCACAGCTGACCGCAAGCACTGGACCGCTACAAATCCGATGCCGTTTATATAATATCTGCGCAATCCGAAATACTGTATATACAATTATCCTGGACCGAAGGTATATCATATAAGAATGTAGAATAAGAATGATAACTCCTAAACAGGGGCGGCGTAAGGGGGAGGAAAGCTAGGACGATTCCAAGGGCCCCTGAGTGACAGGGGCCCTAAAAAATTAGGAAAATAACTGGATTGGTTTGGACTGGGGGGCCTAATATGATATGCTTTCATGGGGCCCAAAATCTCTAGCAACGCCCCTGCTCCTAAATATTCTTTTGCAACAAATAAAGAGGACGGGCACCACGGTGGTCAGTGGGTAGCTTCATGATGTCAAAATATCCATATTATAAACCGAGGTAAGAGTAATGTTTTAAAAGGTCTTGCGTTTGCCGATTCTCTCACCTCTGCTGCTTCTTGTACTGTGCTGGGCAGCCCACTGCAAATCATAATGACCACAATGACCACTCCCCTCTGAGCAGAGGGGGGCAGTCACCCCATCTCTCCAGAGACCCCCATAACTTAATTGTAGAGAGATTTATACAAAATGATCCACAATAATAATTATTTTATATTACTATGACTGGGCAGCACGGTAGTGCACTGGTTAGCACTGTGGCCTCACACCTATGGGACCTGCGTTTGACCTTCTGCCAGGCTTCCATGTGTGTGGAGTTTGCATGTTCTCCCCGTGTCGTTGTGGAGTTTGCATGTTCTCCCCGTGTCGTCATGGGGTTTCCTCCAGTTTCCCCCCACAGTCCAAAAACATGCTGAGGCTAATTAGAGATGCCAAATTGCCTGTAGGCGTGTGAATGAACCCTGTGATGGGTTGGTGCCCCATCCTGGGTTGTTCCCCACCTTGCACCTGGCACCTCAGGGATAGACTCTGGACCTCCCATGACCCTGAATAGGATAAGCGGATTTGGAAAATGGATGGATGGATGGATGGACATTACTATGACGCTGCACTGGATGGATGGAAGGACAGACTAACTTGGCTTATGAACAGACAGCTAGATGAACTTGATATCCTTGTTTAATATTTTGTATTTAATAAAGCAATCTCCCTTCTATACGTAGGCTACCCCGTGGTTACAGGTGTTATTATATAACCATTATGGTTTATGTAACCGTGATTATGGTTTTGCAAATTGTGCATTGCTGTATTCGCATTTCCACTGTCCCACAAGTATTATTTTTTTCTTAACTGGAATGGAGGTGTCATATGACGTGTGTCTCCTGGGACAGGCAAGCCAGGACTGGGAAGTGGTTATGGAGATTGAAAGGATGCTTGTATGTTTCCTATCACTCTGACCAAATAACACACAAAAATGAAAAATGAAATCAATCCTACATTGTCAGAAAAAACCACGGTACCAATTTGTACCATTGAGGGTACAATTACTTGTCAGTGGGGCTGCACCCTCAAAGGTCTGCCAATTGTACCCTACATAAATGTATCTTTTAGTCTAATTTAATGTACAGAAATGGGCTCCGAGGAACATTTTTGTACCATTAGGGGTAGATTAATGTCGCTTGTACTTTGGGGAACAAAACTGTATTGGGGCTTTACCCATTTTCTTGATAGTGTATACATTTTTACTAATCATCTGATATAACAGAATGCTCCTTATTATTTGTGAATAATTTTAAAGATGTTGTCTTTTCCCAGTTACTTAGTTAGGCTAAGTGCACATCTTAGAAACATTGATACAGTGTTACATGAACTATATGAGTGTACTTGCTACAGCAGGATACAAATTATTAAATAAACACTCAAATTCCTCTACAGATTTTCTTAATGGAAAGAATAAGGAGGAGACGAATATTACTGTTGTGACATATGTAAATTTTGGATCGGAAAAAACAAGCAGTTTTTGCGGGTGAATGTAGCCTATCTGACATCCGTTTATGAAAGCACCTAACCTTGAGTAGATGAGCGTGCAGTGTGAAATTAAGTTGACACAGAGCATGCGATGTCATTAGTCCTTAATTATAGTGCAAGGGGATATCAGGACTCACAAGCCAGTATTTTTCACACATGTTCAGCGTGGGCATGTCAGATATATTCATCTGGATGCGCGGCTAACTGTACATGCATCATTTGAAACATGCATTACATACCAGTCCAAGGTGATTAAAATAGACAGTGCAGTATGTGTTAAGGGGATAGGCCTACATTTTCACTGAACACTGTGTCAGACATTATCAGTTTACTATTTCTGTAATACGCAACATAAAAATGGATGGTTTCAAACAGCTTAAAACATATTGCCTCTTGGTGTTATTTTCTGTGGTCGGGGCGATATAGCATTAGTAATTTAAACATTAGGGGTTGACAAGATTAAAAAAAAATATTACTGACTTAGTGTAGGTCGATGATATTTTGAGGCGTTTTTGTTTAACAGGCTGAGCATTTCACAACATCTCGTTATTCAGGTAAGCAGGTCCGGTTTTTGGTATAAAACGCTCCGTCACAAAGGAATTCAAAGCAATCTTAGAATGAATTCCACGTGATCTTTAAGGACTACAGTTTAACAGCTTTATCTTATATCCCTGTTTATATCAAAACCATTGTCTTATAAGACTTATATTCCTGTTGCTGTAGTGATAACTGTCAATCAATCATACTAACTGATCATAAGTGATGGAGACGAGCGAATGAGACACCATAGGCTCCATGAAGTACGTGACTTGGCATTCCTCATGAATTATTGATTTAGGATCTGGCTGCAGTTTCAAACATTGGCCAGAAGGGGATAGTAGAGCACCAAATTATAATCATTAAGATAAACTGCATAGTGGGCTTGCACTGAAGGATTTATTTTGTGGGGATAGATGAAAGGCGTTTATCCCCCTCGATACACATATGAGAAGCAGAAAAGCTGTGTGATCCATGCATCTTTTATCCACGTATCCAGTACACAACTATCGACTTAATCATTTAGTGCACATTTTGTCTTAATATTAGATATGCACCCTAAACCTTTACTGGACAAACAGTAGAAAGACTGATGGACCCACCAACCCTAACCCAGGAAGTGCAGGACACATGGCAGGATAAATTTCTGAATGTCATAGTTAATGCAGCTGGATGTTTCTCACTTTGGATAATTGTAACTCTTTAATAAGCATGTCGTGACAGACTGGAATTACATCATTAGTGTCCAGTGCCTTCTGTCCTGCTTCCTGGGTTAGGCTCCATACATCCATCCATCCATCTAGGTTCACAGCCTCCCTATGCTGGGTAAGTTGTCATGGAAATAAAGGGAAACCTAACAAACCAAAAATATATTACCAAATATTCAATGTTTCATCTCCTAGTATCTCCTAGTTCAAGTTCTGCATTCATTCTTCTATATACCAGTTTCCCATCCCAATATATTTGTCTCATTATTCCTATGAATCCTGTCAGAAAACAGTGTAGGTTTAGTGGTTAAAAACGTAAAAAAAACCTCTGAGAAACCTAAATAAAACATCCAGATGTTTCAGTTAATTTACTATGTACATTACTTGATTATTGCATTTGTTTTACATGTAAAAGTCTTAGCGTAGATAAGCATGGAAAGCAACCCTTGGCTGGTTTGTGAAGTACGACAGACACGGAGCGTGAAGCGCACGCCTGACCACAGAGCAGAAGGGACTTTGGCCAGCAACACATAATCCTCTCTAACAAGACATGCTGACAGTGTTAAATTAACTATGGGTGTAAACCAACACCAGTATCCCATCCAGTGTTTTCCAAATCTCTATATTTCTCTCTATACTCATATACTTACTCTATACTGTTTTTATATTAATTAAATTCAACACCATGATGCCTGATATTCATATTCACACTGTCTTCCTTATCACCATATCTTCTGCCATAATATTAATTTCTATATCCATTGCTAGTTTTTTCTATCCATATACACATCCATAGATATATCTGTACTTTCCGTGCCATTCCTGCCAATTCTCATGCTTTTTTCCCATAACAGTGAAATTTCCATTGCTTTGAAGAGTCTCACGTATGTTAAGACTTTGTCATTGAGCTATTTCTTCAGGGAGAAGAGAAAAAAATTTACAACCCCACCCCCAGTCAAATTTAGTGATTTTTCAACGCATCCCTGGAGGGGTGTGTCTTTGATTTGATTGGTTGGTATGATCTTCCCACAGAATGTACATAAAACAGAAAACAGGACAGATAAACAATTCCATGACATCCCAGAGAGATCTGTGGCTTAATTATGAAACATATTTCAGATCCTTTTCAGATTATGCATATTTGATATTCACCATAATTGAGATGCAGGTTTTAAGCTGCCTAATCCTTAAATCTAATTCTCATACAAACAGTATTGACAAAAGCATTGGGACACCAGGTCATTATACCTACAGGATTTTTATGACACCCTATTTTTAATCCATAGGCATCAATATGGAGTCGGCCCCCCCTTTGCAGCTATAACAGCTGCCACTCTTCTTGGAAGCCTTCCCACAAGATTTTGGAGTGTGCCTGTCGGGATTTTTGCCCAGTCATTCAGAAGAGAATTTTTGAGGTCAGGCACTAACGTGGGACGTGAAGGCCTGGCTCACATTCTCCATTCTATTTCATCTCAAAGGTGTTCAGGGCTCTGTGCGGGCTAGCAAAGTTCTTCCACATCAAACTCACCCAACCATGTCTTTACGGATCTTGTTTTGTGCACAGGTTGGAACAGAAAAGGGCCTTCCCCAAAGTGTTCCCACATAGTTGAAAGCATAGAATTGTCCAAAATGTCTTGGTATGCTGAAGCATTAAGAGTTCCCTTCACTGGAACTAAGGGGCATAGCCCACGCCTGAAAAACAACCCCATACCATTATCCCTCCTCCACCAAACATTACATTTGACAGAGAAAGTGTCAGACAGATGAAGTTCTCCAGGCATTTGCCAAACCCAGGCTCGTCCATCAGACTGCCAAATAAAGAAGCGTGATTTGTTACTCCACTGAACACGTTTCCACTGCACCAGTGCCCAGTGACAGTGTGCTTTACACCACTCCATCCGACACTTGGCATCTCGCTCAGTGATGTGAGTCTTGCATGCAGCTGCTCAGCCATGGAAGACCACTCCATGAAGCTCCCAGCACACAGTTTTTGTGATGGGGTTAATGCCAGAGGGAGTTTGGAACTCTGCAGTTACTGAGTCAAGAGAGCTTTGGTGAACTTTTTACGCACTATGCGCCTCAGCATTTGGCAACCCCGCTCTGTTACTTTACGTGATCTGCCACTATGCGGCTGACTTTCTGTTGATACTAAACACTTCGACTTTTCAATAATACCACTTACAGATGACTATTGAATATCTAGAAGGGAAAAAAATCACAAACTGACACTATGACAGCACCACGCTTGAATTCAGTGAGCTCTTCAGAACAACCCATTCTTCCACAAATGTTTGTAAACCTGACTGCATACTGTAGCTAGGTGTTTGGTTTTACACACCTGTGGTAATGGGTATGAATGATACACCTGAATTTAATGATTGAGAGTTATGCCCCAATACTTTTGTCCATATCCTCCTGAGTCCCCACCCATTCATTTATGTCCATTGCAGTGGACATTTTGTTTTTGCATATATCTTTTCACTGATGTAAGGAAACATATTAATTCCTGTTGTACACTAAAGAGGACATGCTGTGAAATTAAAAATAAAAATAAATTTGAAAAAAGATGTCTTATTTCCTCCAAAGACAGAAAATCACAGTTAACCTAAAACTGAAGGACACTTTTTTCCTTGGGTCTCAGGAGGATATAGTGTATCCTTCAAATGTTTTGTATCAGTTGCTTCATCCATCATGTGAAATCTCCACAATATAAAGTTCCCAATGATACCCTCCAGGCTAACACTGTAACGCTGCCCTGAATAAGCAGTTATGGAAGATGGATGGATGGAGAAATGGATGTAAAACGTTTTTAACATCCTGAAATGTAGCCGTGTACCTCGACTATACAAGCTGGCTAGGCTTGGACAGTATTGGGTAATACTGTATATCACATATTATTCACCTTTGGCAAATTTTATTGGCAAATGCAGGAATTGCAAGTGATATGCCATGAAAATTGCATGCTATAGTGTCTGATGGATACTGTTATACTATTAAAAATTAGATGCCGCCTAATCTTAGTCCTGGCTGGGGGTTGCGGCGATATATCTTCTTGCTAGCTAAATTTGCTGCTGCTGAATAGTGGAATAAATTTCTAGGAAATTGCGCATCATTCTTAGGTGTCAGGGAGTTCCCGTCGATTTGTGGGAGATTCCCGGAATTTCAAGGAGAGGTGGGATGTCTGACTATATCCTGGTGTCTATTTGAAAGTACAGTCATCTTGCTCAAAAGTATTAATATTAGTGTGGGACAGTCTTCTGCGTCTGGAATGGAAAAGGCATGATCACATTCATGCCTTGATTTAACACAGGGCAGTTCATCCACCAAGATCATTTGTTTCTCTCATTTAGTCATTTTATCCACCTTCGGATGCCTCCGGAAAAAAAAAAATACTCAATCATCTGTTCAGTACAAATAATTCTCAAAGTTTCACAAGTATCACAGTCATCTTTATTCTCCTCTCTCAACACAAATGGATTTAAAAACTGTTTAATAGCACATCCACATAGATGAAATGAACTATCTGCCTCTTAAAACGGCTTTGGACAATTTCAAGGCCAAACTTCCTCCTCAGTCTGCTGGTCTGGTTTCTACAAAAACCCTTCCTGCCTTCACACTGTCATTGAAGTCAAATGGACCATTCTGAATGACGGGTGCTTGTGTTGACATCTGTCCATTTTTAAGTGTTGATATGAGTCAGATTCGTCTGTTGTTTCTTTAAAAAATGCCTTCAGTGAATACTATTTCTACTTAAACCTCTGGTCTGTATAGGTGACAATTGTATCACGTCTACTGACAGATTACCTGTCTACTGGCATTTAAAAAATGTCATTTCTTCTCCGTCTTTGATGTAGTCTTTTGCCGATTATACTACCGTCTCAAAGGGAGAAACTGGGTACCCAATTTTTTTTCATCTATGTGCCTGGGGCTTCCTTGTAGCATCCATTGTATCCTTTTGGTGTTTTCTAACATTGAAAACATGCAAGTTGTTTCATGGTTGACATTTGCCACGTGGATCTCGGCAAGCCTGGCTACGGTCTACTCACCAATGCAAGGACACAAAAATGCCATGTCCCATTATCTGTCTAGAAGCCTTCGGGCACCAAGAACCCTAACTGGGGAGACCTTGCGTAATCATCTGCCGCCCGCATCCTGACTTCCACAGTATTGTGGAATTTCATCATCTCCATTATCTGTTTAAGGCACCTTCTGTTTCCACATCTCTATATTTGCAAATAGATTTTTGTGATGGAACTTTTAAGGTGTAAGATGTTTACCTGGTCCCAGATGTCAGTAAGTGATTTTGTTTTGTTTTTCTTTTTCATTTGTATGTAAAACTTTGCACTGTGCCGTACCTTTTATGTTACTCAAAGCAAGGACTGCTAACATCTGTTCAACTGCAAACAGCATATGAGTACTACGGTTCAATTTACTAACAAAGAGCTTCTCTGTCATCAACGTGTAATGCAGAATTATAAACAACCCAAGGTGGACCACAGCAGGAAGTCTTACTAATGTTTTAAGAGAGTGGAGTACGTCACCAAATGCAGCAAAGGGTTATATCCGGGAATTCACCTTTAAAAGCGATACATGCGGCAATCGATTGTTTTAACAGCGCGAATGCAGTACGTGTTTTATGTGCGATATGACAAGAAATTATCGTGCATTTTAACCTTTATAAGATAATTCGTATTATATTTGAGGTATAGAGGTTAAAATGTAAGATAATGTCTTGTCATATCGGCGCAAATGCACATAAATACGTACAGTACGTACGTGTTACATTTATCGATTGCCGCACGTATTGCTTTTAAAGGTGAATGCGTACTTGCGTGCCAGTTATGTCAATCGCTGGTTATGTCAACACAGTAAACCAATCAATTCTTGAACAATTGTTATCATTATCAACGTTCATTATCTGTTGGAAAACGGTATAATAAAGCATATGCAGTATATCTTGATCTGCTCTTTGAATCAAATTTCTTCTTGGCACCACTTTGTTCTTCTAGTACTCGCACAAACAGCCAATGACTGGACATCTATCACACAAACACCATTAATGAAAACAGTAATACAATAAAATAAATAAAAGAGTTTAGGCACGTACAATGCAGAAAAGAACAAACAACCGCAAGGACAAAGAGTGGGGATTTAATAGATGCAGCATCATAATCATTTTTCATAGCAATAAAAATGTCACTGGTTTCTGTAAGGTAGCATAAAAATGAGTATATTAACGGCGTGTCCCACAAAAAGGAGAGAGAAAAACTGGATTTGTGGGGCGTGAGGTGATTACTCAGCCTTTCTGGACAGTGTTCCTGGTAATGAAGCTGTCGAACAGGGTTTGAATTTAGTGCTTGATCTTCATCCTCAGTTGCTGAACCTCTTGTATTTCAGCATGATTATTAATCTAGATGGCTCTTATCCTGCTCTGCAAGGTCCTCCCAATGGCGACCCCGCTGCGGAATGACGACCTGTAGGCCCAGACTTTTTGACTGTGTCCAAATACCGTGTTTGAATCCAAGTTACTGAGAGGGTGTTCAGTTCAATAATTTAATGTTTGCCCGCTTAAATGATCGTGACTTGCCATTAGGGAAATGGGGGGGTGTTGTGAACCACTGAGACTCAATAAATAGGGTTGTGAGGCTATTTATGATTTCAGAGTAATGAAAAATCAATGATTTATTCATGGCACTGATTAAGAAACAAATACGTTAATCTGTGCCTTTTAATGAGGCACCTATGAATGTATTCTTAGCTAATGGCGTGGAATGGGACACTCGTGCAGACAAACGTCCAAAGCTGTAAAACAGCATTTATCCTGGGAAAACGCAAAGCTCAGGATGGTCAAAGCTGAAGGTTATAGATTTGCCAGGGAATAATCAAACTTAATTCGCAAGGCAGGACAGGGTTCACTGTTAACATGCTTAAAACCAAAGTGTATGTGTGCTTTACTCAAATAAATGGAACCCAGTAAGTATATTTAGTTTAATGATTAGCTTAGCCACTAGCCGCTGTATTCACTAATTGTACATAGACAGCAAAGACTTGTGGTATAAATGGGAAATGATACAGTTCTGTACATTTTATAGGAGTCTCAGAGCTGCCAGATAAAATCTGACAATATCTGAGGAGCAACTGAGAAACACAACCCAGGAACTCCTGGGAAAACTCCTGGGAATGTCATTGTCACACACACACACACACACACACACACACACACACACACACACACACACACATTTGTACTCATGTCTGTGTAGGGACCATCCATTCATTCCTATGGGTAAAACCCTAATCACAACAATGACAGCCAAACTTAACCATAAGTAACCAAACAAAATACAAGACTTGGCAAATGCTGCAATACTCTGTAATGACTGTATCATTGTCAATACCCAGAATGTCTCTGCTCTGAGATGTACAGTAATTAACAATGAAATGAAACTTGAAAAAAAGACAAAGGTAAATAATCTCTGCAATATTTAAAATTCCGAATATTACCTTCCAAGAGAGAAAGTTATTGCATTATTGGAACTGGCACTCTTCCTGCATAAAATATTCCTCATGCAAGATGAGCTTCATAGCAGACAGTATCTCCCACTGGACATGAATACAGATGAACTGGATTGAGGTGGACTGGGGGGGTCAGCATCCATTTTCCATTAGTGATGTCTGTTTTACTGTAGGTAGGGTCTGCCCTATAAAAGCCAGCAAAGTGCATCAGTGTCATGTTAGAAAGACAGTGTGGTGAGTCTCCTTTAGACTTTTCAGTGTATTCGGGACCTGTGTCTGTTCAGTCACTCTGTACCCATATGTATACAACTGCATCCAACAGACTATCTTGTCATAGTTTTGTTGCATTTAATTTCACCTTTATTTACATTTTAATTATGTAATTTGTCAAGATGTATATTATGTATTTGTGCACCCACAGACAGTTTTTTACATGCCAGCTTTCTAAAAATGGTTTTGAAAAAGTCTGTCAAATGGCTATTTGCACTGATAATTTTTACTTTAAAAACATCCAAGTGTAGTTAGAGGAGAACAGACAAAAAAACAACCTGAAGTCCACTGTAAAAGACATTGATGTATGCATCTGTACGGTAATGCATGGGCATCAAACTGTATGCACTGCTTCACTAAACTGTTGCTAAGAGAATGTCTGGGTTTCACTGGCATAATCACAAACTACCAAGATACTCTACTCAATCTACTGCTCCTAATTGGACATTTGGTAGCACATAACTCCAAGTGCATGCATTATATAAAAATAGCTTCCTTATAATTGGGATTTATTGTCTGCAAATTTTACAGTTGTTGTTTGTATCTGGCAACTTCTTGGACAGCCAAACAATATCATATTTTTCCCCCAAACTCTTCAGGGAAGCATCACCAACCACAGAATAAGAGGAATGGTGAAAAAACCATATATTTCAGCACTCATACTTCTTGCTGCATGCATTGATATAATCAAGCTGACTTGAATATAATGCTGGTTTATACTCATTAATATTTATGAAGTATTTTATGCGAACCAAGAGGAATCACTGCAGAATACCACCCAGGGCTTTACTTACCATTAAGTATTCAGACTGCGGCACAATCCATTTATTCAATTTAATACGCCATCAAGGTTTTGAAGGCAAGCAGTCAGATTTCGAGTACCATCTTAAAAGGCATGGTTACAGTCTCAGAGTACAAAAAATGCATCTTAGCATCTTTAACTGATAACTATTCTATCAACAAAGTAACTAGTAGAGAGTAGTAGTAGCTGTTATCAGTCACATATCACATGTGATCATGGTTTTCATTTCTGTGAAGCTTCACAGTAATGCCTTTACACTTTTAGTTTTATATATATTTTAAAAATATTTCACGCTTGATATTTCTTTAAGATCAGTTTATCTATCCAATGAAAGAAGTTTTTAATGCGAGGGATTTAATTAAACTGTAAAAAGACACTGAAAGTACACAGAAGTTTAACAACAGACTCTATTTTGAGGAAATTAACTCCTACTTGCATATCTTTTATTGCTAAGCAGAGTTCAGATGAATTCATTTCTGAGCTTATTTGTCTGTTATTGATCTACACTGATACCTTGCCTGGAGATGATACTCACGTGCATTATGGGTATTGTTCAAAACACACAAAACAAACATGTCCTTTCTGTTACTTCACATTGCCCTTTTTCTTCAATCTGATACATCTAACAATAATTCATTATTGGGGTGAAACAGGGGTGAAAAGTGATATTTCTGTGATCCGCCAAGCCATGAACAAAATGGTATTCCTTGGCTGTCTATCTCCATCAAATAAAGTCCGTTGTTGTTTGGTGACATCATTAAACAAGGTGCTGCTTATATGGGGAATAAGGCAGCTGGCTTACATTAATCATTGAAGCTTGTGTCTGGAAAAATTCTACATCTACTCTATACGTCTTGGGAAATTCAGTAAAAATGACAAACGGTCCAAAAATTCTTGGATGTAAAAAAATTACTTAATAGATATGAAATACTAGTAAGCAACCAAGCAAATTAAAGAAAGTCTGTACTGAAACCAAACTTTCCGCATGACTGTAAAACATTTCTGATGAATCAGGCAGCATGATTCCAAAATGATTTTAACAGTTAACTTCATTGGCTGCAGGAGACAAGCTAATATTAACAGAATTTTGTTTGTGTGTTTCATGGTATAGATATTGTACACTTCACAAGAGCCTACGATAGAATAATCATGTAAAAAACTGTCACCGACACGACAAGACGTACATCTGTCTCACATCTTGTACAGTATATCGCACGCGCCCAGAATTACGCCACACTTAATCTGGACTCAGTGTTGCTTGAAAATTGATCGTGCAATCGATATTTCACGATAACACAAAATTTACCGGGGATGACCTTCCGCGGACGCCAAATTTTATCTGTCCTGCAAAGAAGTTTGAGAATTTTTTGGTATTTATATAATTACTGACGTTCCGTAAACTACTACTGTCTTCGTTATATTCAAGGCAAATTAATCTGTTACCACGAATGCATGTCCTGTACTCTACAGATGGATGGATATAAAATACCAGTAGCCTAAGTAGTGACAGCTCCGGCTCCCACTTTCGTGAGTCATTTCCTAGTGAATGCAGTTATGCCGAGGAAGCGGCTTTCGCTTATCTCCCCGTTTTTACCTTCAGTAAAATGCCGGTAACCCTCAGCACAAGTTGACTGGCTGTGAATACGCAGCCGGATCGCTATGACAAAAGGCTTTTTTTTTAAAAAATGCAGCCGTACCAGGTTTTCAAATTGAAAGCTCACACATTTAAAACTCATTTCTCTCCACTGCGCTAAGCTGACGGCTCGGTGTTGACGAATGGGTGACATCCAGAGAATTATATAACCAGTCAGCTTTGGAAAAACACAACTTTTATCCATTCTGATGCATTTCACTGTTTTTTTTTCTCCCATAAAATGCTATATTTTCCGCTGTTAACACTCAGCTTTTTATTTATATACATAAAAACGTATGGAACTGCATGAGGGGTGCAGGTAAAGGTAACGTTTGTCTATTGACCAGGTGGTACTGTCTCTATTCACCTTCTATTCAACCTACTGATTGCAGACTGTTAAAGTGGTGTTTGTGTCCATCAGGGGCGTGGCTAGAAATGAATGGGGGGGGGGGGGAGACCATCTTATTTCTGAGACCATATAATTCATATACTGTAACTTTTTTATTGAATAAGCAATTCACTTGAATTTAAAATGTCATCAGATCCAAATTACTTAATATTATAATCTGTGATAATTTCTCCACTGACAGATTGGAGGCAGGGTGTACAGTAACCCGGAGCAGCGGGGAGCTGGGATACCAGCTCAGTGATTCTGTCCCGGGTTTCCTCAGTGGATCGTGTGTGAGGATATCCTGTGTGACAGTTCTCAGAAGGGATGATCGTAGAGTTGCTTATTTTTCCAGAAGGCATTCCACAGGCATTGTGGGTTTGGATTCCCTTGACTCCATTTATTTATTTTTCCCCGATTGGTGAATATTGTTTTGTTTTTGCACCTGGGCCGTCTGTGTAGGTATTTTAATCTCTGTTTTGCTTTGTAGGAATTGTTTCTTTAAATGCACTTGGTATGATGCCGCTGCACACACTGTTTCCCAGAATTCTTCCCACAGAAATGATGAAGACCTTACAAACCTTACGAACAGCTGTTTTGTGTGAGTGTGTGATAAAGGAACATCTTTATACATATACCGGTATGCAATCTCCCTTCTACTCTTTGATTAGCGTACCTGTATCTTTATATATAGGCTATATAGGAAGCCTTCTGTGAATTTCTATATACATATAAATTAAATAAACCTTTCGGAGAATTCTAAAGTACGGAAGTCTGTAGAGGACATGCATAAACGTTTTTTTTCTTTTCGTTATCTCAAGATCACGACTTATTTTTTTACGCCGACATCTTTCAAACATCACCTGGTAACCATGGAGACGTTCCGGACTCTCCAGTTGGTTGGTAATGAAACTGACTACTCTTTTAGGCTACTATATAATTTCTCCGACGGTATAACTACAAATATCTGAATCTCCTTCTCAAATGATGAACACTAATATGACAATTTTCTAGCACCAACAGACAGTGTTATTTCCTCGTGTCCATGGTTCGGTGCAATATATCTCGACTTTTCCCCACAGTTTGAGGTCTAACTTGGTTTTACAATTAACAAGTGCAATATAACCACTTATGATATTGGTGCAATATACTTTTACTTTACTGTGCAATATACACTTTTACTTTTCCTGTAACTTTTGGACAAAGGTAGGCCTACTTTAGATTCCTGTACAGAGATTTTCTATTTTATTTTTATTTTATTTATCAGAATATTTAACAGTGCCGTAATTTGTTTTACACTTCATTCCTATTTTTATACTTATATTGTAGTGTTCTTGTCTTCGTGTTTATATGTGATTGTGCAGTCGCAATGCGAGCAATTTCCTCCGGGATTAATAAAGTCTTCTGATTATGATTGTGATTCTGATTGGGACAGTCCACGATCAAAGTAAAATCTGATGTACAGTATTCGTCCACGAGGATAATACTAAACCTGTTTCCTTTGACTGCCTGAGACTTTTGCACTGTACTGTATTTTGTCAGATGTCCAAGAAAAGCCCCACTGTAGTGTATCTGACCAAGGCATTTACTCAGAATTGCTCCACAACTACTCTATTCCTTGAAAGCCTTGGCTTCTTTCAGTTCTTTCAATTAGACGGGGGCACTGGGGGGTGGGAGGAGGAATTTTACTGACACTCTCGGGATGAAACGGGCGGGTGAGCTGTGCAACTCACACAAAATCCCGTTAGCACTAAAGTAAGATGAAGACAATGTAAATCCATGTGCGCCTAGCCATCGTGCCCGCTGTTCTCCATCAGTTAGAGAAGGAATTTCATTTATGTCATTTCTGCTTGATTGTACTTGAGCAGAGGGTCTTGTCCCCCACCCGACTCTTGCCTGTAAACATCCCTGCTCTCACACAATCAGTCATTATAGTCTTTCTTTGGACTATTATTTCTGTCTGTTCCATTCAGCTCAAGTCCTTTTCTTAAATATCTCCCCTAGGCTTGTCCATAATTCAACTGGTAACACACACATCTGCCATACCAAGAACTTTCCACCTTTAACTTTTGGGGGCTTTAATTTTTGGGGACTGTAGCTTCGGAAGCATCACTAAAGATTTAGGAAAAGGGGGGGCTAAGCCTTTACTGGGGGTGGGTGACTGATTTTAATGATAATGAATGAGAATATTTCAGGGAGGTAAAGCCCTCCTAAAATAGCCCTAACTATGCCCCTGGATAGCTTTAAATTTTGCAAAAGGGTCAGATTCATCTGCATAGGAAAAACGAGTATAGAAAAAGGATGGATGGATGGATGGATGGATGGATGGATGGACGGATGGATGGATGGATGGATGGGTCAGATTCACAAAAGACAAATTATAGTAAACCTGTTAAATATATAATTAAAGAGCAAAGATAATTATAAAGGAAACAATGTACAGAAGGTTTATTTAATGTTTCTTGCATATTGCTGTCTTATTTGTGGCACCTTTATGTAAATTTGTTTCTAAAATATCAGCAATTTTAAGGCAATAATATTTCATACCTTTCAGATTATTGAACCATCTTGTGTGTAATTGATCTAAAGGACTCACCTGCAAGTAAATTACATGGGAAAAATAAACTTGATAGTGACTTATTACTACATTTACAGTTTATGGTTAAGAAATTTTCCAGGGCTGATATTGTCACACCCTGCTCATCCGATCTTCCTGTGTGCCATGCCCCTTCGTTTACCTCGTGTGGAATCCCCGTGTCATCAGCTGTTTCAAGTTGTTTTCATTAGTCCTGTGTATTTAAGTAAATTAAAGTATGATTCTCTGGTCCTGTCATTGAAGTCGCTATCTGTATTGCCCCGTGTTCCTAGCTGGTTTCCTTCAATAAATCCCTCGTTCCCCGATTCCTTGTCTCTCTGCTCCTGCTTCCCCGGTCCGTGACATGACAGATATGCACCACAGGCATTTTTTAAATGCTGAAGTAATATAACCATATTTGCTGTGCTTTAGTTGTCCCTGTAGATCAGCCATTTTTAAAATGCATTCCCATTTAGAGGTTGGTTGTAATATAAGCCAGTGCACATTGGGTGTCCTGGAGCAGACATACCGCTCTTCCGAAAACTTGAGGTCTGTTTTTTTGCTGTCCTCCACTTCCTGCATTTGTCTTCTGCTTTAGTCTGACTTCCTTAGTTGCATCTTTGCCCTTTTACCCCAAGGTCTGTCGATCCTTCTCCTTCCCAAAGTCAGCTGGCTTCCTCAAGTCCTGCTAAAAAAGGAAACGGAGGAAAGCCAGAGGTCGAAATCCATCTGATGAACATTCACTGACTCCTAATGCACAGTCTTCTTCCACATAGCACTTTTTATCGACACATTTTATTGGTCTATAACAGGGGTCGTCAACCTTTTTGAAACTGAGAGCTACTTCACGGGTACTGAGCCATACGAAGGGCTACCAGTTTGAAACGCCCTCCTAAACTTATATAGACTTCATGTATAATAATCATGTTTTAATTGCATTTTTTTTAGATATTGTCATTTTCAAATGTATATAAATGCGAATGTAATTAAAGAAGAATTTCAACAGGATAAAATTAAATTTTAGATGCTGCTCACTGGTGAGTTTTGATACTTTTAGAACAGGTCCGCGGGCGACTCATGTGGTCCTTGGGGGCATCCTGGTGCCCACAGGCACCATGTTGGTGACCCCTGGTCTATAACGTCCCCTCAGAGCTGCCATCCATTCCAGATCCTATCACAATTTATGTAATGTACCATAGTTTGTGATCTTCAATTTTTTAATATAAAGTACTATGCAAAAGTCTTAAGCAGTCCAATAAAATGATGGTGCAATCATTGGTGCAAAAATTATGGTATTATGCCTGTGAAAGTGTATCAGCTTAGGTGTTTCAGAACCTCTCCTAAAATCACACCAGGCTTTACAGCAACCATCAAATACAAAGTATTTATAAATATAAATATAAAATAAAAAGTATTTTTTGATTTGAACATGAACACACCTTGTTTGACTAATCAATACCTCATAGTTATTTAACTAATTAATTAATGAAGTGAGCAGGTGGTGAAATTTAATGAAGACATGGAATGGCTGAGGTGCCCCTCATGACAGGCTTGGCAGCCAAAGCGGTCGGTGTTCATCTAGCTGTCCAGCAAGAAAACAGTAACTTTTTGGAGAACAGAGGAAATTCTTGTTGCTTTTTTATTGTTACTATTAGTTTGCATAATGTTAAATTGTATTTTTTTCCCATGAGCAAATATACACTTACTACCCAAATAAATAGCTTTAAACATTTTCTTTGATTGCCCAAGTCATTTGCACGTTACTGTATATTTTAATAATATTGAAATCCAAAATGAGGACCTGATCTCTTTTATTTCTATAGTTTTAATCCAAGCTCTCTACATTCTGCTTTATTTTTAGCACTTCACTCTCAGTACCTCCCTCTCTTTCCCTCTCTCTATCTATCCATCCATCCATTTTCAGAAACCACTCATCCTGTTCAGGGCCATGGGGGGTCCAGAGACTATTCTGGAGGCTACAGGCGCAAAACAGGGAACAACCCAGGATGGGGGGCCAACCCATATATAGTCAGGTCCATAAATATTGGGACATTGACACAATTCTATTCTTTTTGTCTAAACACCACCACAATGGATTTGAAATGAAATGAACAAGACTTTCAGCTTTAATTTGAGAGTATTTACATACAAATCAGGTGAACGGTGTAGGAATTACAACAGTTAAGTACCTCCCACTTTTTAAGGGACCAGAATTAACATGGGACAAATTAACATATCATCATAAATCAAACTTTCACTTTTTAATACTTGGTTGCAAATCCTTTGCAGTCAATTACAGCCTGAAGTCTGGAATGCATAGACATCACCAGACGCTGGGTTACATCCCTGGTGATGCTCTGCCAGGCCTCTACAGCAACTGTCTTCAGTTCCTGCTTGTTCTTGGGGCATTTTTATTAACTAGAAGTTGTGCACTTTCATGATAGCACTTCAGCATCACTTTTCCTGTGGGATTTGACACCCTGGCCTACTCTGACTTTAATCTGCATCCCCGCCATAGATCTTCTATGTCGTGAAGCAGCATTGTTCCAGAGAGGTTTCACTGTATTTAGCTTAATCTCTTCTACAGGGATTCCCAGCCCCTGCTGTCGAAATGCATACCCATAGCAAATACCACCAACATCATTCTTCACGGCACAGATGGTGTTGCCAGGGTGATGTGCCTTGTTGGTTTTGCACGAGAATCAATGCTTGGCATTTCAATCAGATAAAGCACCAGTTTAATGGAATTGTTTGCCAAATCTTCTGAGTGCCCAAAATTCCTGTCCTGTGAGAAAGTATTGTAAACAGCCTTTTTAAAGAAGGGCTTGCATTTCAAATTACCCTTATACTGCCCTGATTACAGGAGTATCTAAGCAATTGTTTACCAGTTTAACATTTTCCCATGTTAGCTATGACCATGTGGTGTGTCAGTTTTCATTCCAGATGAACTGACAATTAATCAGTCTTGATTGAAATATAGATTTTAATACATGACTTTTGTCATCAGATATCATCGAAAAGTGATACTGAAACTGAAGTACATGTAGTGTTTTCTAGTGAAACTGAATAGTTTAAAGTTAAAAAGAAAATATTTTCTTTTCTTTGGATGCAATATGGTGGCAGTACTTGACCTCAAGTGATTAAAATAACTTCTTAAATTCATCTTATTATGTGGACTCTATTCAATCCAGAATAGAAGACAATTTTCTGGAAGGTCATTCTCTATTCCATATGTCCGTTATTGTGTGACGAGTGAATCCCACAAGGCAAAAGCAACAATGCGGTTTTGTCTCATTCTTCGGTTGCAGCTGGATTGCCATTCAACTCCGGCCCTGGAAATAGATGAATGTAACTATAAAGTGATCAACAGCACTAATAATAGAGGTGAAACTATCATTAGCAAACCTTAACTCGGACTTATGTGGAATGATAAATGGTGGAAATTGTTCCAGAATTCAGCTCTAAGGCAGTAAGTGACTCACAGGATACCTGAAAAGTCACTTGCTTGACTCTGGAGATTAATTCCTGGCTGCTTTGGAGTCGCACTTCCATAAGTCAGCCTTTTCAGTTCAGTGACAATTGGAAAAACATGCTGCTGGCAGCAATATTGCATTTATGCTGACATTGCACAGCTGCTTCTTTTATTGAAAGCACTTTAACCATTTAATTTATTTGCTGGTTTAATTCTCTTTGTCAAAAGGACAAGAATCGACTGCAAGGTATTGTTAACCTTATTTATTAGGCAAACACAAACATCACTATTGTACAGTAGCTTTGTTCTGAACAAGTCCTTAAAAGGCATATGAAATTACCCCACACATGTTCTCTATGATGACTTTCAGATGTAGCCATGAGGAATGTGATTCGGAATACCTGTATGTAAAACAAACAGGAAGAAGTGTGGGTTTGTTCCGGAAGCCATCAGATTGGTGAACAGTAACACTTAACGAACCGTAATGTGACATGCTTGTGTATGTATATGTATGTACGTATGCATTTTTTTTTAGATTCTCAGTATTTTAGTGAGATTGTTGTAGATTGTCTGAGATTGTCAGTACATTGTTATAGACTGTGTGTGTGTCCATGAAATTTCTGTGCATTTTATTGCTTACCTGGTTGCCTTGAATTGTCCCTCTTGGGACAAATAAAATATTTTGAATTGAACTGAATTACTGGTAAAGCTTGTTTTTGCCTGATCACCCTTAGGAGACCCAGTGTTTTCAAGGTGCTCCAGGGCTTCAGAATGAGGTCTGGTTTAATCTGCCATGTTCATACTTCTGTATCAATCACTGGCACATTTTAGCATTTAGCCTCTGGGCTAAAACGCACCCCCAAAGTGGCTGCATTTAGAGCAAAACTCGCAGTGGCCGTACTGACACTCAGCAAAAGGACATAGGTGACAAATATTTGTAAGCTTTAATTCAATAAGCAAGGTGGCTTGAGACACAGAGAAGGAGTAAGTCAGCTGTTTGGAAATAAGAAATATATGCAAGGCATCCTGGGAACATGCATGACTGTGCTCACACATGTCCAGATTAAGCAACAGTTGGCTTGGGCAGTAATCTTCACACTCTCACACAGGCCATTGTTTAATGGGGTTTGCAGTCAACAAATCAACATCAGTAATCAAAACAGTGTGTATTATTTTTTGGGAAGTCAACTTTCAAATGAGAGTTGGGCGAAACCTGCCAAAGTACACAGTTAGAGAAAAACCTCAGGTCTCGACCAATTCTTTAGTGTTGTTTCCTTCTGTACTGCCAGATATACAGAGGCAAGGTCCAACATAATGATTGTCACAGATGAACGTTTTTCCAGCTCACCCATTCCAAGTTCTAGGGTACATTCGTTCGTTGTTGATATGTTGAATATTTTTCTTTGTTTTTCTTTAACCCCATGACATTATGGACAAGAGCATCTGGTAAGCAAATAAAATATAAATGTGACATATCTCGTCTCGGGTGCCCAAAGGGAAAAGGGCCTCCTCTGTGAAGACCTCTGGTTCTCTGTGAAGACCATCAACTTGTTGGTCATGCTATTGGACTCTTCTCCAGAGGACTGGGCCCTGGCTCAGCTCTGCCCCCTCTGGGATCATGTTATACTAGCGAGCTATGAGATCAAGGCCCACAGACTCTACTCTAGGTAACATTTATTTAGTGCCACCAGCACGAAGGATCAAATGCGGGACACCCTGTACCATACACACTATGAGCAAGAGGTAGATTTTCATCCTTGAAAAACTCCTAGGTGCAAAGAAAGCAGGAGGGGTGTGATAGACATTATGCAATATTACTTCCTTAAATTTGGGTCTAACTATAAATGTAAAATGGAGCGATGGCCCAAACACAGCCAGATTAAGAGCTGTTTGCATTGCAATGGCCATCAGTTCCACGTGACTTGGAATAAAGAGCGAATAAGGTCTTTATTAGCACTCGTGGGATTCAACAAACTAGGAGAATGAAACAAGCACCTAAGACAGTCCATCTGTCCGTCCATTTTCTATCACTTGTTCTATTCAGGGTCACAGGGGGGCTGGAGTCTATGGAAGCAGGACAAGGAACAATCCAGGATGGAGCATCAGCCAAACACAGGGCATGCACACACTTATGGGCAATTTTGTAGCTCCAATTAACTGTTTTAGGACAGTTTGGGGGGGGGGACTGGAGTACCCAGAGGAAACCCCACAGTGAGATGGGAAGGACATGCAAACTCCACACACACGGAGTCATGGCAGAGACTCGAACCCAAGTCCCAGAGGTATGAGGCGGCAGTGCCTCCCCTCCCCAAAAAAAAGGGGGGGGGGATAAAAAACTGATTGAAACTGAAGGGCCAAGAGTGGTGTATGGGTTCTGTGAGGGCCGGCCTCTTCTCTACCGTAGTTTAAACTCCAAAAATCCATTAGTCCTTTCAAGTCTAATCTTAGAAATCGAACTGCGTCGGCGTTTTTGGAAGACTGATATAAAACAGTTTATATCGCACTGCTCCAACTGCAGCTTGCTTATGTTTCTAAGTGGAAATCAGCTTCCTCTTAAGAACCCTGCCTATTCATCTTAACCGGCAGCTAATCTGTGGCAGCCTTTTTTTGAATATCGTATTGCCTCAGACCGTATTAAAAATTGAAATGAAAACTCTGAATTAAACTCCCATTGTGTGTGAGCACCGTGGGGGGTCACATACTTGCAAAGTGATATTTTGCTTGTTTCTTTTTCAGAGATTTCCAAGAACATGTCATACAGTTAATCGTTCTGCTTGTTTATGCAGCTGGGCATTTAGGGAAAACACTACATGTACTTGCAAATATTTTCCTCAGCTTCAGCACTGGATTCCCACTACGACTTCAGATAGTCAGTGAACAGCAATTCAGCTCATTATCCCATACTGCAGAGCAACTGGAAGAATCCCCCATACTACCCCGACTTTATTCATGCATTTTTATAATGAAGTCTTCTGGCTTTTGTTCACTGTTCATTTATACTGTTGTTACTCTAAACGGCGGTGTCAATAAACGTGACTGTTGTTTGACTCCCTGTCAAGGACTTTGGGACATAAAGCTGAGAAAGACGGCATATAAAAATAAATTGAATTTGTGGTATAAATACTGTCAAAAATGTTTTTTTTCAACTTTGGCAAGGTCATATTGTCAGTGACTGAGCTCAGAGCAAAGCGGAAGGAAGTGATTAGTCATGCTGCAAGGTCATATTACAGTAGAGTGCATGAAACTGTAAATCGATGGATGCAGCAGGAATACAGGAAAGCAGCCCAATCAAAGACACATATGGTGTAATTATTTTGTAGCTCAACATACAATGAAAAATGCAAAAAGATGTTGTATATCATATATGGTATTTGTTTGTATGGTACAGTATAGTGCTATAGTAGACCTGAATATAAAATTAATTAATAAAATTACACGAGATGTAAACTTTGCATAGAACTAGGTTGTAATGCATGGCTAACTTTTGATAGGAGCACTGTTGCATTGCACAAATGGGTTTCCAGTTTGAATGAAACAGATAACAACTGGTTAGTTTTACCGTGGGGCAAACTGAACAGCAAATTTCAGGCCAATGTTGTGGCGATTTTTTTGATCTTTTTGAGGTAAGAAGGCCAATGACGTAATGTCAGGCTTTCTCATCATGTATCGGGAAGCAAAACTTACTCAAGTAATCCAACAAAGAACTTTACAAAGAAAATTTACAAAAGTCACTAAGTCCACAGATTTTTTCACAGATTTTGGAAATTTGATCCTCACTTGTGCAAAGAAGACTTTGAGAGATCTGATTTATAAAACATTTTTTGTACCAGGTAAGTAGCAGAGACAATTTATATTGCAGTCATGGGTAAGTATCTATAAAAATCCTCCCCTGCAGGATATGGGAGCAGAAATGCTGCTCATGTAATTTTATCATATTTGGTCAAATTAGGAAACTTTTTTTGATCAAAGATCAGAGAAATGTAATTAGCAGATTCTTATTCATTCCTCAGGGTTTGGCTTTTTAATATAGATGAATGGTGCTATTTGGATACCAAAAATATAAACGAGAAAGAAACATTCTATGGTTGTGAAAAAAATAACAAAACGCCGCTGGGCTGTCACATTTAAAAGATGAAACACGTGCTTACACACCACAATTTTCAGTAAAATACTCGCACAGCTAGGGCAATCTCATTGCATATCCACTTTCCCCCATCTTCATGCTGATATGGCATCCTGATCTACATTTATTTATTAACTTTTGTCCAAAGCAGACAAAAGAGAGCAGAGTCAGACAGCAGTTGGAGTTAATGGTCTTGCTCATTTGGGGCACGGGAAGCACGAAATGCTCATTCAGTGCACATGAAAACAGGAATAAAATCTTACAGGAAGTAAATAACAGCTTATGAAACAAATGTTAGCACCAATAACATTAAAACAAGAAGATGTGAAAAAAAACAGAAAAAAATACATGGAAAACAAAACAAACCATTTTTCTTTTAATCTTAGAAACAATAAAGTAGCCAAGTCAAACAAAGGTCTTTCACAACTAACTACCTCCTAAAAGTTTTCCTTCCCAAGCTACAATAACGAAATGGCAACGACAATGCAAACCTCAAATCACACACAAATCCCAGGGTTCAGGTCATAACACACAAGAGAAAAACCAGGGGCCTGTTTCACAAAGCAGGATTACTTGCTTAGCCAGATAACTTGCCAGATTTAAGGTAGTCTGGGCTAAATGTAAATTGATGAAAAAGTAATCCTGCTTTGTGAAACAGGCCCCAGAGCTAAGTGGAACCCAAACAATCAGAAAGCGACAACTATAGGACCCGAACGACCACCAGCAATGTATTTTTGCCCGGCACATCTATCACTTTCCTTTCATGCATTCCTCTGTTGTGCTATAGAAAGACAAAGACTTCCGACCTACCGTGCATCAGCCAATGCAGGAACAGGGAATCCATCTTCATTTCTGCTGGAGAGTGAAGGGTTATTTTACTAGTCACAGTGGTTAAACAAAACAAAGCTTTAAACAGTTCAAATATGGTGATGTTATAGTATAGAGCAATTCATATTTTAATTTGCTGATATGACTAAACAAGTCATGAATAACAGTAGGGTATTATATAACATAAAGCATTTTTCCCAGCATTTTGGGAACGTATAAAATATGTACATTGTTGTGGACTTTCAAGGATTTTGGCTTAAAAATACTCATCATGGTTATTAAAACTGGTTATTACTTTATCACTATAATAGACATAGTCCTCCATGCAAATGCCTTAGAGAACCAGCCATCAAGCAAGTCTTTCCTTCCCTCAAATAAGCCTTCAAAAAGACTTTAATACACTTTTAAAGCTGACGTGAACAGTATGTGAAAGTAGGCCTGATGAAGAAGAATGCAGTCACTGGGAAAGTGTCTGGGATTTCATGTGATTTTTGGAAGTACAGTTCTAAATTTCCTTTGTCAGGCTTGTTTGGCAGGGAACTGAGTACTAGATGAGAGCCAAAAGATGGAAAACAAGGCAGAAATGTGAATGTTATAGAAAAAAGAAAAGAAAACACAATATGTGAAGGAGTTCCAAATGAGCTGGAGAGCGTTGATAGAACCTAGCAGCTTGTCCAGGAGGTGCCTGCTGTAGGCTTGGCAAGATTTAACCATAATCTGCACTCATATTTTTGAATAATAGCTTTGTGAGTCACAAGCAAATCCATTGAATAGTGAATGACGGTAATTTGTCATAGTCAATTTGTCAACAGTCATAGTATGCCTTAAAAACACCTTTGTCAATACAGTAAAATTGTTTGAACTAAATTGAAATAGATTAAAGATCTCTTTGTCTGGTAGCTTTGATGAGCCAAACCAAGATGCAATATCTGTGACCCATTTCAAATTTTGTTTTGAAATTTTGATATTTGAAATATCTGTGACCCATTTCAAAACCATTTCATTTGTTTTGAAATGTCAACCTGACTTCAGCCTTGTGGTAGGCAAGGAGAAGTAAATTATACTTTGAAAAGGACACTGCCTGTCTCATTAAACTGTCCAGTCAGTCAAAGCCTAAACTAATTACGCTAAAAATAAAGTCAGCCCAACACTTGGGTATCAGCAGGACAGTTATTTTAGCTTTTCTGGGAAGATCATCGTTGTGGATTTGCATTATTTACCGAATGACTGTCTTATACTGTAAGTGCATTAGTCAAATGAGAGAAATGCTTTTACGACAAATTAATACAGTATGATCACTTTGAAGTGGACTATCTTGGAACCATTTAGAATTCTAGACACTTTATAATAATATTGCAATTCCTACTTTAAGTTTCTTCATCTGACCATTCAGGTCAAGTTGTCTTCCAACATTAATATAACAACCCTGTCCATTAACCAAACTACCATATGATTAGATGTTTTTTAGACAGACTAATGAGAAATTATGTAAATCAGCCTGTTCAGGAGAATTGCAAGTGAATCCCTCAGCATTCTGAAATTTAAATGATCCTTCAGTGAGGAAGTGATGGTTACACGTAACACATTCTACATTCAGTGGTCGCTTTGTTAGGTACACCTAGCTAGGGCCAAGTAGGACCAACTTATGCCTTCAGAACTGCTTTAGGGGTAGACAACTTCAGCTTTAACAAGTCCAGCCATTTTCTCTGACCTTTCACATTAAGGTGTGTTTCAGTGACAGAACTCTTAAGCTGGATTTTTTTTTCCATTGCACTATTCTTCAAACTCTAGGCAGTGTGGTGTGTAAAAAAATTTAAAGAAGGCGGCTGTTTCAATCCATTCAGAATTGCAAATTATACTCTTCTAATGTATAGCCAAAGAGTAACTGGACCTCTTGACCCTCCTCTGGACTGCATATACTTCAGCCACGGAGTTCAGCATTTGGAGAAGCAGGGTGTAAGCATTAGCCCATAATTTTACCTAAAATTTTACCTAAAATGCCTCCTGAGTTTATGCAGTCATCAAATACAACAACACATCTCGGTTCTCTGTAAACAGCTGAACATTACAATCCCCCCATGATCTCATTAATCCTTCATCCCTTAAGGGAACATCGTTTGATTTGTGTTCTTGGGGAGGAAGTCTGGATGATTCCCATCTTAGTCTGACATATCATGCTCTTGCAGTAAGATTCTGTTCCTCACCCTGAGCAGCGGAAGGTAAGCAACAGTTAAAAGTGGCTGATTTACAGGGAATGACATAGAGAGGAAATGGAGCCAGTTTTGTTGATTGATATCACTTCCTATTGTTCCCCTCAAAAAATCCCCTTACAGTTTATCATGCTGGCGTGAACGTAAAAAATAAAGGAATACGTCAGAGAAAAATATTAAACTGGTCTCAGTCCAGAAATGTAGAAAAGCATCTGGTTTATCTTTCATTGCTCGAACAGAAGTATTTTTATATATGATGCAATATTTATGTATGTTTAAATTTTGGGCAGGGGGATTCTAGGATTCGATCCCTAGGGGGCTGAGCCCCCAGTGGGGATGCCACTTTCAATCTAAAGAAATAATCCCCCCCCCCCAGTTTTTCAATGAGAAAAATTGTTGAACATGGGAGTTCCATGTGAGAATTTGGAATTAGCTGCTAAAAGGATTTTTTAAATAATTTTTGCTGGGAACTAAGACAAAAAACGAGGTGGCTAAAGCCCCCGTGAATAGGGTACGAAATCACTTGTGTTTTTAGGTATCATTATGAATCTCTTTGTTTATCTTTTTGATATCTTTAAATCATTTTCGTAACATAGTGTGTCAGGCAGTTACAACAAATCTTAGATAAAATTCCCATTATGATATAATGAAAATACACTCATACTTTAGTAGGTCTTTTCTGGGTAGCACTATGGTGTTCTAGGGTTGTGGGTTCCAGCCCTGGCTGGGGGGGGTCTCCCTGTGATAATGAGGTCATCCTGTTTTATTTACAGCATGTGAAACTTGGTTGTACCGAAGCAGTTTGGATCAATGCCCAATAAATAGACAAATATATGTGGAAATATAAAAGAGATCAGGTCTATAAAGTGGACTTCTAAGCCACTGAAACTACTGACAAATTTATCAATTTATTTCTGGGACATTGAAAGGCAAATGTGATTATAATGGCCCTTATTGTAGGTTTAAATTGGTTTTCATTTGTAATACATGGAAGCTTTTTGTAGATTTCCAGAATAAACGACAGGATGCAAAAAAAAAAATCCATTGTCATCGGCTTATTTCAATATCCATAAAACCAACAGGCACCCCACAGAGTAAATATTGTTCTGATGAAGCGTAATAAAACATGAAGAAAACATGGAGTAGAAAAAAGAATAATATACAATTGATGCATGTGTTGGAGTAGCTATTCTGGGTGTGATTCGGATATACCATCTGGAAATTATTATGACTTGGAAAGATTTCAGGCTGTTAATTCTTTTTGATTTCAGTGGTCTGCCAAGACTTTGACAGACACACCTCTAGGGAATTTATGTGAAGTTACCTGTAAGTCACTTGGATACCTCCATTACAATTGGTACTAGCTGGTGGGAGATTTACTTACACAAAAATTTTCTGAGTGCAGAACAAAAAATGACTGGTTCAGGAGATAACCAATCAAGAACTCTGATTGGTTGATCCCACCTCTTCTAGTTGCTTGGATCCACCTCTACAGTCTGATTGGTTATCTCTCTGAACCAATAATTTTTCGCTGTGCCCTCAGAACATTTTTGTGTAAGCGAAACTCCCACAAGCTACTACTTAGGACTAATAGTATAAGTACAATACAGTGCATTACATTGGCTCTTAAGATCAAAAGCAATTCTATTCTGTGCCACCTAGCTGCCATATGTGTGACACGTGTTGATAAGATATTGGAAGTTAAGGTATATCTCTATTTACTGAAGGGACAAAACAGGATCATGGAACTAAGAGTAAAGAGCATTTAGTGCTTCAGATAACCAGTGTCTTCCTTCAAGACGTTATGCTCAATGGACATATCAGTATGAGTGGTTTTCCACTGTTTAATGTCTTGACAGAAGAACACAGAAAATAGTTTCTGTATGGCTCTAATGACTTCATAAGTTTTGAAAACTACTAGCTAGAAATCTTTTTCTTTTAGAAATACTTAATTAGCTCTGTATTATACTTTTAAAAGAACTTTTATTTATATTAAAAAATTAATTAATTAAACATGAGAAAAAGTACATTTTTTTCCCACTTTTATCTTTTGGAATGCATAATCATAGGATATCATAAGCCTAAGCAGCTGCGCCGATTCTGAGCTCTCCCACTTTGTAGGCTCAGTTCCCGACCCCTCCAGCACTTTCCATTACACTGGAGGTCCCTCATAGCAGCCACACTCCAAAGGCTGTGCATGACCCCGCTAAGATAAGTCTTTTGTCTCTCCCCACGGATATCCCAAAAAGCAGAATTGTCTTTAATCCCTGAAAAATTACAGGAAACACACAAAGTTAACCCTATATCAAACTGATAGTATATCAAACTGATAGTATGTTATATAATGTATATTGATATACTGTATGTTGATGTTGTATTGGTTTATTTTTTAATGAAGTTTTATTATTGTAATCTCTTATGCTGTCCCAAGTTGCTCATTTGGCTTTTGATTAGTTTTATGCTGGCAGGAAATACCTCACATGTTCAGAGTGGATTTGTTGTTGTGTCATTTGACTATGCAGACCTGAATACACATTTGCATAGTTTGAGTAACGCAGTCACCCAATGAGGACGTGGCTCACACAAGCCATATCTATCAAACCATGATATTGAGCAAATCAACTTATACAACATAGTCAACGATTCACTTTCTGCCCTCTAACTAATGATTATTAGTAGGTCCGGTGGGAATTGAGAACAGATCCATATGATGCAGGTAGACACAAATGTTTACACAGACATCACTGAATTGGCCTGGAATCTATGATAAAGGAAAAATGTACTTTGTTTTGGGGGGGTGGGGTTTGAGGAGAGGTTGTACATTTTCGGTGTGGCATCAACTCTGTGGTCCAGGTTGCTGCAAACCACATGACACCCAGTGCTTCATTTATGCCAGCGTTGCTGGATGCTAATGCTACTGAGATGGACCGCTAAAGGGAGCAGCATTTATGGATGCTAATGTTACCGAGAAGGACTGCAAACAGGAGCAGCGTTTGTGGATGCTAATGCTAATGAGAAGCACCACTAAAAGGAGCAGCATTGGTGGTTGTTAATGCTACAGAGATGGACCGCTAAAAGGAGCAGCATTTCTGGATGCTAATGTTACCGAGAAGGACTGCAAACAGGAGCAGCGTTTGTGGATGCTAATGCTAATGAGAAGCACCACTAAAAGGAGCAGCATTGGTGATTGTTAATGCTACTGAGATGGACCGCTACAAGGAGCAGCGCTTGCAGATGCTAATGCCAATGAGAAGGATCACTAAAAGGAAGAGTGTTTGTGGATACTGTACTAATGCTAACGGGAAGGACCAGAAACAAGAGCAGTGTTTATGGATGCTAGTGCTAATGCTAATGAAAAGGACCACTAAAAGGAGCAGCATTGGTGGTTGCTAATGCTAATGAGAAGGATTGCAATAATAGTCCCGGCGTCTCAGAGTGTACAAATTAAGCACTGATGACACCAATATATACAGATTACCAAAAACGGGAGACAAGTCAAAAAGAATAATTCAGAAGGATTGACCTTCTCTCCAAAAATAGGCTATAGTGACAAAAATGTTACAATTCTAAATTCACGTCATGTGTGTTTTACTTAATTCATTCTCTGGATGCTGCTCATTTGACATTGACATTATGAAGTTCAGCTGACACAAAATATGCCACATTTCTAATTTTCTTTTTTAAACATGGCAGAAAGATTTTTTTTCTTGGGTTAACAGAAAAATGTAGAAAATATGAGTCAGATTTTTGAAAAACATTAGATTGTTCAGTGGGGCTACTTTTGAATACCATCCAGATTCAGTCTGAATTAGCCATGGTCACTACTGTCAATCTGAGAAACACAGCTGGACGAAACCTTCATTAGGTTACCCTGTAAAAGCCACTTTCAGGTTCTCTGTCTTTCTGCCCAGATCCTGTGACTCTAAGGATAACTTTAAGTTCCAAATTGTGTTTCCAAAGGATCCACAGCTGGCAGCTTCCAGGCTCACTTCCTGTTTCTCAAAGGGTAGACTAATCCCATAATATGCAGAGGAGCATTCCTGCATTTCCTATAAGGTTAAAGATGCATTGACATTGCAGCTGGACAAATCAAATGGAGCATTGCTTTGAGCAAGAACTCAGTAAAACCAAAGAGTTGGTCCTTGGTCTGAAATATTATAGTGCCATTGTAAAATTTTGCATACGCTTGTCTATGTATGCTAAGGTATGCTAAATGTGGGTATAATTGAGTACTGCAACTAATTAATGAGAATCAGAATTAGGGTTATCTTCCTGGTATGGTGCTCACAGCGACATAAAGTAACCAGAGAACAGAGAATAGATAAGTGAACTGAGAAGTGAGAAGCAAATCCCAATGACAACATTCCACTTACAACCAGCATTAAATCTGTGCATAATTTAATGTTTTCCATCTATCTTCCAAGCGTTTCGCCAGTTCAGGGTCAAAAAGATTGTTTATATGCGTACCCCTGATTTCTATCTGAAGAGATTAGAAAGTAGTATGCTTAAACAATATTTTGCTTATTATCCTATTTAAATTTTAACTGTCAGTACATATTAGATAGCAAACAGTATAATTCATGGTGTATTCTTGAGTTAATCCTCAAATGTTTTATGCCACTGATAATCTGGTACTTTCAGAGGTTTTCTCAGGATGACCTTTAATAATGATAGGAACAGGTTAACTGTATTTTATAATATCTTTTAGCTGTAACTATATAGGCTTTAAGAACATTTAAATGCATCTTTTAGGAAAAGGACAGTTTCAGCTCTTGATTGAAGTCTGACTATTGACTAGCACAGACGATTCAGCACTTAGAGCATACACTGCTCAGTCTGAGAATCGGCACTGGAGGAAAGAGTTCTTCTGTAAAGCAATAAGGGGAGATCACGTACTCTGAAGTTCGTGAGACATTACGAAGCACTGTCGGGTACCGAGGGTAGCTATTCTGGATTGCTGGGACAGTGGCAGATCCTGGACAAGCTGCCTGGGGGGGCACCAACTCAGCAAAGCATGGGTGACAACTTTAGCCATCAACAATAAGAAGATCAAGAACCATGAATTTTGGTTAATAAAGACAACTTATGGACATTAACATATAAACATAAATTAAAAATATACAAATTATATGAAACAGGTTAGAAAAATCGTCACTTTATTATTGAAGACCACACAAATAAAAACATCTTGGTTTTTTACACAGGGAGAGCAGAAAATGTCTTTGGTGTATGTAGTGGAAGGATCTGGGCAGCTCCAGCCACACTAGGAGACATTATTCATGGTGAAAAATGTAGGGGTGTGTCTTGACCTAGACCGGAGGCAGACTCGTGGGAACCCTGAGAGCTCAGATCCATGACTCGCCCCAACGTGAGAACAGCTGCTGCCTGGAAGGCTTCCAAAATAAAAAATAAAATAAAAAAAAAAAAACACAGAAGTGTCCCCTGGGTGATTGGCAGTGAAAATTAACATCAGTAGCCAAATCAAATGTGAAATTTGTACATATTTGTAAAATAAAACTGGAAATAGGTCATGTTCTGTACATTCTATGAGCCACTAACGGTAACATTTTACTTAAGGCAATGTTTATAGCAATTTCTAAATACATTTATAACACATTTATAACCATGTTCATAATGCCTTATGAATGCATTATTATTTGTTATGGATGTGTTTATGAATTACTAAAAACATGGTCTTAAGTAAAGTGTTAACCCATTTACATATTATCTATATATTGACCATATGTTGATTCTGTTATATTAGTTATATTTACCCATGAGAATTTTACCCAATTGTATATGGCAAGGAACCTTTAGTAGAAAAACCACAATAAAAACAAGAAGTCTTATCCAGTTCGGGGAACGGTCGCTTGTGTAATCCAACAGCAATACTTGACAGTTAATTTCAGGGAAAATCCTCAAGCGGGTCGACAAAATGAAATGAGTCTGGCTTTTACGGGACAGAGTGAGTCTTGCAGCAGAGCTTGTGCTTCTGCCAGGGGTGGGAGTCCCTCAGCTGGTGATAGCTGACAGCACGATTGGGGCTTTTAAACTGTGCATGTGACAGTGGTAAAGCCAATCAGTCTGGAGAAACACATGGACAAATCCCCATGGGATTTATGTGCCATGCTTGGCATATAAAACACATATTAACACTGGTATAGTTACTGGTGCGCGTTATAAATCCATTTCATCGGGAGATTGGGATCCTGAACACCGTTTAGGTGTTGAAAATAATTTGTGCAAAAAGCATGGAAATGCACTTTACATTTTTAATATTTTGTAACAGTGGGCTGTATTTACTGCTTTATGTTTTGCATGCCAAAGAGTATTTGGTTTTCAGCGAATCCAGGTTGCAATCCAAAATGCTAAGGTTTCCACAGTTAGCTGTGGTTAACCCAAAAGGGAATTTCTCCGCCTTTTCATTCCAGTTTTCCGCTCTTGCCAAACTTCAGGGTACTATCAGGGTGTTGGGCCTACACACTAATTTCACCGAGAGAAATGGAGAAGACGAGAAAAACCAAAATTATCAGCAAATTATTCATCGAATATTGCATTTACATTTACATATCATTAATATTGATAATGTACTATATTACAGTTTAAATTACTGGAATATATACATATGGAAAATATCACAGCACCCTCAATTTAATCTCTGCAGCTATTTTCAGGTGTATAGCACCATGCTCTTTTCAGTAAGTGCTGAAATGAATATAGATTCCTATCAAGCATTGCAAAACACTAATCTTTATGAGTAGCTACTGCTGAGCTATATAATGCTGTGCACAGTAAATTTTATTAAATATATAAACCTGAAAAAAAGTTTTCAGTTGTCACATTATCATGTGATAAAGGAATAATCCCTGTATTATATTGCCAGCGCATCAGGCATACAGATTTAGAAATGATTCCAACCTTCCCTTCCCACTTCATTTCTCCAAACTCTGGTACCTGCATTCCTTGCAAAACCACAGCTGGAAAAAACTCGGCATTAATTAATCGGCATGTGCTTGAGATAAGCTAAAGGTTAATCTTGGTTTTTCTTGTTGGAGGTGCTTATCTGTCTCAGAATTATGCTTGTTTTTGCTTGAAATGACCGTGTGGGCCTGTGCTTTCAAGATGCCCTGCTGTGTCGTACGTGAACCTGCATGATTCACATGCCCAAGAAGAGTGTCCAGCTAACTGATATTGGACCTTCAGAGGTTTTTTTTCTCCCACCAGTTCAATCTACGTGGTTTTTGCTCCTCCTCTCTGTTGTCTTCTGGCTTTTTCTGCTTGCACAGTATTCTGTGTGTGTTTATACTGTATGAGCAAATGTAAAACACTTTGGACAACCACGTCGAGAAGAATACTTTATGAAAATTAATTAAAATTTAATATATAAATATTAAATCCCTTGACAACTGTGCTGAAGTTCTTCTGTAAGAGTGTATACCTGTCAATTCCTCCATAATAGGGAGATCTTCTATCCACCTTATCCCTAGTTACCATGATACCCTGTGTGAATTGTGGGTGAACTTTCCACTTTGTTGCTCCACTAAACCAGAACCAGTTTTTATGAGGAATAGCATAAAAAATTAACCCTCCCTCTTGTTCCTGCCCTTCTGTGGTTCGTTCCAGCTGGCTCTCATTCCACTCCCTTGTTATTCCTTGTACGTAAGTCCTTCCCGGTCCTGTGCTCCCTAGTTCTGTCATTAGTCATAACGACATTGCCCTGCATGTTATCCAATCCTTGCCCCATGCCAGCCTTCCTGTTTGACCTCTCGCAGTCTGCTTTGTTTTTTCTTGTTTTGGTTTTGTTAATAAAGCTTTTACGTCCTCCCTATGCCTGTTCTCACCTCCTTCAGTGTCTCAACATGACAGCATTGTTGTTTAAGCCACACTACGTATGTTACATGGATTTGAACAGACCGCCGCGGGTGGCTAGTCTCTCCAAAGAATAAAAGGTGTTGCCACTTATGGCTTCTTCCGCTGCTTCACCTTAAGTTACACCCGTAATCATTTCCACAGGCACGTCCCCAGGAATAAGGTGGATAATGAGAGTCCAATCACCTCCTGCCTTAGGAGCAGGAAGACATTTTGAGCTCAGGGCGGTAAAACTCGGAACGACCAATGGACTTTATTGAAGTTCTTTTTTATCATCAGTAGCTATAAACGGCTAACATAAATAGTCTTTTCGGAGAAATAAAGATAAAGTCCCCTTTGAGCCATTGCAAGAAAATTAACATAATGATATATTTTTCTTTTCCGAGATCTATTGGCAGGGCTATGCTGTCCTATGCTGACACTGCATTACCACCAACAACCAGAGGTGGTGCTGAAACATCTTCAGCACCCCAACGTGCAGTACTACTGCTTGTGCCGCCATCTTGGTGCACTGTCAGCTGATGTGATGGTTGTGAGTGGCCTGCTGTTAGTTATGAGAATATTGTGATTTATCTGGTTCTTTGAATGTTGTGGGTGATGCTGAAGCAAATGAAAGTGACTAAAAGGATGTTTAGAAATTCTTCATTTCTGGCTGGTTACAAGAACTACAGAGAAAAAAGTGTAGATGAAATTTTTGTGTATTTGTGTCTAAATACAAGTATAAATCCCCATGATTATTATTCATCATTTATTATATATTGTTTATTGTTATATTAGTTGTGTCATGTAACGGTAACATTTAGCCATTATGTTGCTGTTTGATGTAAGTTTAACATTGTCATTATAACAAAACTGTTCTGATCTTACATAACTGAATGTTTTAGAAGTAAATTGCTGTTGTGTTGTAATTACTCACCAGGTAGACCACTCTCAGAGACCCAATGTTACTCCCACAAAAAATTAATTTCTTTCCAGAAAAGATAGAGAAGTTTTATTATGGAGTCAGAATAGTGCCATATATACTTGTATGTGTACTTTCCAATTTGCACCCGTAAAATTAAATTTGCTCGCACTGAACACAATTTTCATTTGAAAAATACTGAACAGAAAAACGCGTCACGTGATCTGTACTTGTATATGAAGATTTGTGAATGAACGTGAAAAACATTTTGCAAATACATGTCAATATTTTTTGTAAATGTGAAACCAAACATCTTAATAAAAATATTTTTTACAAAGATGGAATGGATTTCAAGTACAATCCCTGTATTGCAAATCCAAGTCCTCTTGCAAATACCAACCTGCGAGTGCCAATTCACACTTGCACACATAAATAATTTTGGCACTAACTTGCCTAGCGCTTTGCAGATAAATATTTGCTCGCATAGCCACCAATCAAATTAATTAATTTTCTAGCCAATCATAAAACCACTGGTGTCCTGCATAATACTTGTACATATACAAGTATATATGGCACTATTCTGACTCCATACTCTCCTGGCACATTGTGAGTCTATTCAAGATTCAAGCAATCTAATGTCATATTTGTAGTACACAATGAAATTGTTTTTGGTTGTTTCTGATGTTGCCTCCCAATGCAGCAAAAAGAAAAACTGAGAATAAAACAACAGTAGCACAGTAAATAGCATATAAAATATACATTTCTATCCTAGATGAAAAAAATATTAAAGTATGGCAGCCTTGGGGGAGGTTTGTGTTTATGTTGGAAGTCTGCTTTTTTGCTTGCAAGGCCATATATTGCCCACAAAGAGCTCTGTTAGCTGTGCGGGGGTTGCAAATCAATTGATCGTCCCTCATGTGAAAAAAGTGCCCTTCCGGAAAATTTGAGATGTCCTTGCTGAAAGCAGCAAAAGGTGACAACAGAGCACCGAGACCAACTAAACTAGTATTACAGCCACCTTCCCCTGCTACAGGGCAAAGCTTTTTGAGACAGGTGGCTGAATCAGCGCGCTGTTCAGTAGTTTTTTCAGTGCTGGAAGGCTCCAACAACCTCATGTCCCACAAGCCCTGCTGTCACCCTCGACAGACTATTTGATCCAGCTTCCCATCTGCACTACTACCAAGCGTCAGTAACCTGTCTGTGAAGCCCAGTAATGTGTAGGACTTTGTAGTGAGGTGTCTCTTAGGTGCTCATGTAGTGTGCATCTATCCAGACGGTGCTGTCACTCAGGTGACACATTTTTTCCAGGCTGTTGTTCTGCTAGAGCCGGTCGGACGGTGATACAGAAGGCCACACTGTAGCAGTGATTTGCACTAAATATATAATATTTTATAATATAAAATATATAAATCAACAATTGTTTACCTTTTGAGTTCTATGTCGGATATGAATAAAGTGATTGTAATTTAAGAGAAATACTTCTCATTTTTTTAAAAGATGAAACAACCTTCCGTTGGCGCCAAGAATGAAATAGCCGTCATTTGCTTTGCCAGTGTGCATTGCTTTATTTTTCAAGTTCCAGATAATTCTCACTGTCCCACAGGAAATTTTCTTTGTCAGTCTCAAATGGAACAATAGACTCTGAGAGATTTAAGGCACAACCTATTTTTGCTATTTTGTCTATTTGAGCCTTTGCATCTCTATCTTTTACGTTTAGCATTTTCAGGAAAGGCGGACGGAGCCGTCACTCAAAAACTCATTAGTCAATGGGGACGCACTCCTGAAAACAACCCACTCATGTGAGAGGTTTGTGTCAGAACTGCAAGCAAAAAATCTGGCAGCATAAGTGAGAAAGCTGGCATTAATTGCAAAGCTGGCAGCAGAAACAAGAAAGCTGTAATTGTAACTTTATTTTCTCTCAAATTCTTGTTTTGCTTGATGATATTGGCACAATTCTGATTCCATAGCCCTTGACAGGAAAAAAGGTTCCCCACACCTGCTTTACAATGTGGGTTTTGCTCACATGCACTGAACAAACGTTTAGCGCTTTTATTGGAAATGTATCAAGATGGTAATCAAAAATACAGTATATTGTAACACTCAGCAGCAGTACAAAGATCAGGGGATTTTCTTTTCATTTTGTCCCTATTCCACATCCATAAACAACACAAGTACCTCCCAGATCCCATATTATTTACATGACACACCTTCATCTCCCCATAACCTCATCTTTCCACAGAAAATGTCATCAATGTTAATCTTCCCAACCTCCAGGACTTGGTACTTATCGTGAGTCACAAAACAGGCAGGAAAAATCGTCAGAGACCCCTTACATCCAGCCTGCAACCTTTTTAAACTTCTACTCTGCAGCAAGTGCTATAGATCACTGTGCACCAAAACAAACAGGCACAGGAGCAGATTTTTCCCACAAGCCATCACTCTTACAAACAGCTGACCCAGTTGCCCGGCCCATTTGCACTGTTATCCCACGATACGAGGTAAGCAATTCCTCATTGCTGTAAATAACTCACTCTATTGTTTTGTGCATATTTGTATTTATTAAAACACTCCTGCACTTTTTATATATGTATTATATTTATCAACCACACACGCATATTGTATATATCAACTGAGCTATATGTGACACTTGTCTTGCTTTTACTGTGTGAATTTCCTGTAGGTACAATTAACAGAGACCATGTGTCTACCATATGTATGAGAGCCACTGACAGCCAGACACAAACTACTGATGTGTGAAGATGCTTGGCCAGTAAACCTGATTCTGATGTACTGCAAAGGGGGGATCACTGTTGGCCTGTTTATGACTGGTGCCATCTCTCTAGGGGCCCCAAGCCACAAAGAACGAGACCAGGAAGAATGAAAGTCAGAAGGACTCGCCGGAACATTCAGAATGAAATCTATGCAATTGTGTGTGACATTGATCCCACACAATGAGCAGTGTGGACAAAGAAAAACCAGCTGCTCTACTATTCATGTTAACTTTGGTCTAGAAAACTTATGATGTGTCGGAGAATAGGTAAGTTCCTCTTTGTTGTAAATGCTAAACACTGCGCTCTGCAGAATGACACAATTACATTACAAAATAATAACAAAAACGATTTGTATAATAAACCCCTGAAATGCAGTGTCTTTTCTCACTATACTCTAATTTAATTTAAACTACTTCTAGAGAATTCAAATATCTTCCTCTGGCATCAGCTCTAGCAGCTAAAATGAACAATGCACAACACTGAGGGCTTTAGGCTATAAAAGTTTCCATGGTGATGCAACATCAGCACCACACATTGTCAGCGTTCATTGCGTCTGTTCTTAAATCTGTTAGATAGCTTTTGCTTGGTCTTCTATTGCAATCTGTGCATGAAATAACCCTTTTTAAGGTAAGGTAAGACAGGCACAAAGGTGCAGTAGATCTATCGTAGGAGACATTTTTTCCAAATGGTAAACTGGGGAGAATGTTCAATACAGTATAAATTTGGGAAGATCTTTTACTGTCACATCCTTGGCATTGTCACCTCTTGTAGAGCGCTTTGCATTTAGAGTTCATAGCCCGGTTTCCAATGTAGGTGACCATATGCTTGGAACAGCAATGTTGCTGGCTGAGTTTAGGAATAAAAAGGAGGTTTGTATTAAAGTGGAACATAAAATTAGGTCTTGGCCTGTGACAAAAAGTGCTAGTGGACTGAAATGCACACAGCTAGCTAAAAATAGGCAACATAAAAGCCATCATCTACACCAGGATTATTCAAATCACGGTCCTCAAGGGCCGAGTCCTGCTGATTTTCCAGCATTCCTTCACCTGGGAAGAAGGTGTGAAGCCTCTGACCAATCAGAAATCAGTAATTATTAAACTAACTGCCTGGGAGAACTGAAAACAAGGCCTGGATTTGGAATCGAGGGCCTGAATTGAATAGGGGGGTTCTACACTACATTTTATGGGGCAACCATAATCAGGTTATGACAGGCTTCAATACCCGAGTTGTTTATTGGTAAATTAACCGCCGCAATCAAGTAATTGCTAGATTCCTCCCAGCAACATCGGTATACCTCCTACCTAGCTTAGAAGTTCCTTTATTCCTGTATCTTCATGTTTCCAGAGACTGTACTAACAAGCAGCCATTACAAAGGTATTTTTTATCCATTATCCAGGATAACCCAAGAAATCTGCTAGGCATCATGCTATTAGCACATATTTCTGGATGCTGCACATCAACTACAAAAAAAAAGTTATTTGAGTGTCATTAGCCAGACTCTCTCATAGGCTTTAAGGGGTAGGTCACCAGCAAAGCAGGTCAGCGAAAGCTCCTCTTCAGTAAGATGCCAAGCAGAATGTGCCAGAAAACCACAGTGAAATTGTGTCGCCGCTGACAGCTTTGGAAAAAACAAGGTGGATCATCTGGAAAATGGAGCCAGCAGGTTACATAGAAATTATATCAAGACAGATTTTACCCAGGAACATTATATAAGTTCCATATTAATGATGCCACAGTTTTTGTGACTTTTATTATGCAACTTGAATTCAGAGCATTCTTTTTCAACACGATTCTCCTCATCCATTAGTCAAGAATCCTTCCCCCGACCTTCCGCAGCTCACGGTTCACTGACCCACAGTGTTATTTTAATCCTGTAAAGTGGCCCATGCAGAAAAATAATTAAAAGGCTCTGCAGTGGGGTTTGAGACGCCTCTCAGAAGTTGCAGTGGTGCCTTCAGAACCGTGGAGAGCTGCCTGAATGCTCAAAGGGGAGACTGGGGAGGCCAAGTTGGTGATGGTGGCCATTGTGCAGTGGGCGAGAAAAAAAGCTGCGAGCCAGTTTTCCTAATTGGCTGCAGATGTGAAGTGGCGACATTCTGAGAACGTAGTGGCCCTCCGCTCAAGAAAACATGTCCTCAAAGAACTCTATTCCTCAGCGGAACTTTAAACTTTGATTTGAGGTATTTGAGTCAGAAACATACACCAAACATTATCATAGCCATTAGCAATATCATCATTTAGTGTAATTATATGGGGGGAAAAAACAAATATACTTTAACTGAACTTTACTGTCATTCAGACAATACAGCAAGGAGTGCGCAGCTGAACGAATCTGCGTTTCTCCAGTCTCCACATATGAACATAGATATAAGAAAGTCACGCTATAGAACAGCAGATAAACATAATGGACAGATAAACAGTTCAAACAGACTAAAATAAAAAGAGTGTTCTACATTACAAAGAATACTGCACTTTGTTGTTGCAGTATTGCACAGTGTGAGAGGGAAGAGAAAAGCATACTGCATGATGTCCATTTTTCAATAATTGGTTATTGCAGTCATGGCCATCCAAGGGCTTATCCTGAGACGAAAAGAATGTGAGGCAGGGTGCTCACTACAAACGGCAGGAGACAATTGCAAGAGACAGCAGTCGACTATTGAATATTCACTACAAGAAACTGCAGGGAATGCACTGGAAGAGAAAGCAATAAACTGCAGGGTGCTCACTGCAGTAAACAGTGGATAACTGCAAAGGGTTCACTGCAAGAGACTGGTCAATTGCAAGATACTTACTGCAAGAGACAGTGGTCACCTACAGGGTACTCACACACAAAAGTAAATTCAGCATTCACTACTTACCCAAACTGCATGTTTTTGGACTTTTAGGTAAAATCAAAATACGAAGGAGCAGACGAGGTTCACGCAGATCTGTGGCCAAGTTTAAGCCAAAAAAGTCAATTCAAAACATTCAATATAAGAAAGAAGAATCCAGACTGAAACTACACGAATGCAATTACAAATAGACTGGAGAACATAATCACCAACCATGCACAGAAGAATGTTAAATTCAATGAAAGTACTTGTCAAATGTGTTGATATTTCATTGTAGAAATGATGAACTACTCTGAGCTAGTCTGACTACATTGGACATTTGTTTGGCAAGTCATGTCATTTAATGCTATGCAAGTCAGTAAAAACCTTCGATTTTTTTGTGAGGGCAGAGGGATGGGATAATGCGCTTCTTGGCACTTGTTCCCTGAGCTGAACCCAGTAAAGTAGGCCATTTTCCTCCCTGAGACCATCACTCTTCATTGAGGCTAAGCTTCAGAAAATACAAGGTGTTACCCATCATAATATAACTAAGACAAAATGGCAACAACAGGCATAACTTGTACTAGCCCAAACAAATTTAGCAGTATTGTTGCAATCAGTGATGCCTATTGAGAAAGCAGGGTGGTACTGCAGCCTCACAGCTCCAGCGATAGGAGTTTGAATCCCTTCCTCCTCTGTCTTCTTCATCTTCCTGCAATTAACTAGGTGATTTGCCTACAGTATGTGACTGTGTGTGCCTTGTGATAGACTGCCACCCTATCTGGGTTGTACCCCTGCCTTATGCCTATGCTGCCTGTGATAGGCTGCAGGGCTTTGACCTTATATTGGATAAGCAATCGGATGTTTCCATTTGACGGCAAAGTGAAATAGGAAAAATATCTAGAAGGAAGAACCCGTCACACTTGCTGCCCTACAGGCAGTATTGAGTCCTCTCTGTCAGAAACTCGATCAAGGCATGTGAGGCCATGTACCTTCCTTCAGAATCAATAATGAACTACTACTACTACTCCAGTGGGAACACCCTCAGCTGCAGGGCCAGAAGCACCCAGGCAGCATCAAAGTTTCATCTTTAAATGTGCTCTTGGTCGAGGTGAATTGCTCCCCATCTGCCTCTTCTGCATCCAGTTCTCCTAATTTCAGCTCCAGTGTAACCATTTGTGTAATAGGGCACCTGATGATTCAATTCAATTCAATTCTATTTGTATAGCACATTATCACAGCGTTACATTGTCTCAAACGCTTTACGTTATTCCTACCCCCAGTGAGCACACCCCCAGTGACCAAGTCAGTGGTGACATTGGCAAGGAAAAACTCCCTTGAAAGGAGAAATCTTGGGAGGGACCAGACTCAAAGGGGGAGCCCATCCTCCAGGGGCCGGCAGAGGAAATCAGGTTAAAAAAGTGCTGATTAATGCATTGTGATTCGTTAAATCGGGGTGTAAATGCAGAATCATTGGCTGCAGTGCAGGCAGGAAGGACGTCACAGGGAGGGGGGCGGGCAGGAAGTTCATCCAAAGCCAATGGCACCGATCCTCACCCAGCTGTACACCTCACACTATAGGTCTAACTGGGAGAGAGCAGTTAGCTGGAACTAGAACTAGAACCCGTGTAAACTACACTAAACAAGGGTGTTTTTAGTCTTAATACTGAGAGTAAGCCTGAGTCGCGCATATCTCCTGAGAGACTATTCCACAGCTGTGGAGCTCTGCTCAAGAATGCTCTGCAGCCGGCCATAGTTCTTTCTACTATAGGTACTAATACATATCCATCTCTTTGAAATCGAAGCAGGCGAGGAGGGTTGTACGTGACTAGTAGATCTCTAAGATATTCTGGTGCAAGGTAATTCTGAGCTTTATCACTAATTGTAGGTGAGCTGCACAGAGTTTACTTGGGGAGAATCAAACATCGTGTGCATTTCCTGTAATAGTGACCATGTGAGACAACAAATCAAAACCAGGGAATACATGTAGTGGTGGGCTGGGACCTGGGAGCTGGGAGGGAGCAAGACTGTGGACTGTCTGGGGGGCTCTGAGGACTGGGTGGAGAATCACCAATGTAGATTTTTTTGTAGGACAAAGCAACAGATGACTCCCAAGTCTCATTTTACCCAGGGAAAAATGTTTTGATTTCCAGAGATCTTAAGCCTGGGGTCTGTCCCTGTGGTTTATGAGCAACAAAGAGGCTTTTCCAATCCCTGCAGCCTTGGGGCCACAGTGAGACAGACAGAAATGAAATTAATTCAGGAATAGAGATTAAAGACAGAATACATGAATGAGCCCTGCAGAAATGGGATCATCTGTTTTTGTGGTGAGGACAATAAATATGAAAATGATTAAGGTCACGACTTGAAAACCTAAGGCTGTTTTTTTTTTCTTTTAAATCTTGAAAGAAAAAGGTACTTAATAATTGTGTATCTACAATAAACATTCAATATTGTAAATGGTTGAAAAGTAGCAGTTTATGTAAAGGTGTTAGCTAAATAAATAAATGCATATATTAAACCCTACCAAAGTGACATGGTGCCCTTTTAAAATGCTAAAATTGCTACATCTATTAAGCAGAATTATGCCTAAAAATGTTTTGGGCATAAATAATACACCCCTGTTTCCACCATTGCTGTTATTGTGCCTTATGATAAAGTGAGACGGAGGCAGGATACAGGGCACCAGTTAAGCTAAACAGTTTAATCGGTATGTTTACAGAAAAAATATCAACCGGCTCAAAAGCATAAACAGCAGATAAGAGCAGAACATCCTCTCCAAGCAAAATGCTAGAGACATGAGTAAGGAGTTAAAGAAATGGCCATTGTGTGCAGAACGGGCCAGTAAGTTTCCCCGTCGACAGAGATGTATGTGACAAAGGCAAAGTACTAAAAAAATAAAAATGCTTTGTTTTCGAGCCTTGGACCCGTTCTCGTTATTGGCCCCTTGCCATATTAAACTGAAGGGCTAGTCACGAGCATAACGAGGTGATTCATTAACGGGGCCTTGGAACCGTCTTTTCAAACACAGGGGAGCCTGAATGACAAAAGCCAGCAAATTAGCCTGAATAATTAAAATGTGGGAAACTAATGTTCTGTACACGGTTTGCACAATGCGCATTGAAGCACCGCATCTGCTGCAACAGAAATGAGGTATAAACAAATAGTCAGTGGCAAGAGAACGCTAACAAAACATTAAAAAAAACATTTCATTAAGGGATACAGAAAATCCCTGCTGCGCTGTTAGCTGTCACGGAGACGAGAAACTCACAGGTGAAGATCCAGTCTAATTCTGAAAGCCGGTAGAAGGTGTCTGACCTCATTTAGGTCTCAGAGCTGAAAGCTGGCTATGAGAAGATCAGATGCTACAGTAACTGGCTGTTGGGAGGAAATGCAGTGTCGTGAAACATACAGGCAAATGGTCACACAAAGAGTCCAAACTAATGCTTAGCCTGTAACTCAAGCAGGAGAGACGAGACTTCACAGTGAGATGAGAGTCCCAAGGGTTTAGTGTCCTAATTAGTAATGTGCAGTATTGGGCATTTGAGGTTCAGAAGCTACTGTACAATCTAGACCAAGATTTTGTTTCAACCAACTAGTTGACTGTTGTGTGATTGTGATTCCTTATGCTCAACTGGTTGTTATAAACAAAATCTTGATCTGGATTTGTAGCTTCTGGACCTGAAATGCCCAACAGTGGTAATGTGGCTCAGGTGCACGATGTCAGGAACCAGCAGAATTCGTTTAGTGTTCAGCACCAGTGTTGAGTCCATATTGGTGAAACTGAGGTCCGTGTGGGCATGACATTAACTGTGTCTTTAAATATTGTTTTTAATATGAAGGTTCCGGGGTGAGGTTCTCAGAGGGGAGCTGCTGTGGCTTAAGCAAGAAATACAATCCAAACGTCACTTTGTATAAAAACAATGCATGATAACGGCAATAACTTATAGACCTGGTGTACAATACATCCAGGCCATAGGTCTTAAACTGACTCTGTATTTGACTAAAATTAAAATCCAATTTTTATATAGATCCCATTTTATTCATCTGGAAATAAGTAAAGGCTACAAAAATACCATGCAGCTAATACTCATCTCATGACATATTTACTTTCCGAAGAACAAACATATAGACATTGAAACCTTTTGTGTGTGGAGCAAACTGGAATTTCTAGTCTTTGAAGACTTGGTTGAATTACAGACTAATAAGCTACCTGGTCTAATTTCCTCCTCTGATGGCTCATTCAGTGTAATGAAGAACATCGCTTTTTCTGCTGATGTTCAGGGGCCTCGGCAACGAAGCCTTTCCCATATGGTCAGTCCTATTAGGGAAGGGCTTCCAGTGTCCCACGTTGACAGGCAATTTAATTCAGCGCTAATGGGAATGCCCGAATGCCTATTATCTCACTTGAAGAGATCACACTATACAAATCGAAAGCACTGGCACCTTTGATACTGTTAGCCAATGGGAGGTTTAGGATTTGAATCAATCAATTAATCAATAAATCAATCAATCACTCAGCTAAGAAAAAGAAGGAAATGTATAAAAGTATAAAATAATCATATGAACTCTGAATTCAGAACCTCTTATTTTTTCCAAACTCAACTTGGTCAAAGTCTTGGTGATGTTTTTGATATGTTTTTAGTGTTTTATAAATAGTGTTTAATTTAGTATGATTGTTTAACATGCAGTGAAATATTTTATGAGTGTTTCTCAATAGGTATGTTGTTTTGTTGTATATATTGAAACGTGGGTAGTTTATATATGCAGCTTGCTTATATTTTTCTTTTCCATTTCTTGTGCGCCTTTGTATTTGTACCCTTGCACATTTTATCTTGTGTCTTACAAACCAGGAATCCGAGTTTCAGAAAGATACTGTTTGCTGTTGCCGACAATCTGAATTGCTTGATTAGTCTAATTTTAAACATTCACCTATTGAGGCCGTGAACCCTGAGCTTTGATTTCACAGCCAGCAGAGCTCTTCTGAATAGTAAAATGGATACGCGGTCAATGCCAAATGAAGACTGTGAGAGAAACCGACATATTCCCAAATAGCCGCTCACTTCCTGGAAGTGACAGGCAGTAATATGGAGTGAAGTCTTCCATTCTCATGCCTTGTGCCATGCCTACGGGGCTTGGCGGGATGAGTTAAGATGGGACTGGGGAGAGACGAAGGCCTCTAGAGCCTGTTGTGGATGACTGAAGCCCTTGCAGTCAGATTGTCTGCCCCACAGTGTTTGGAACAGGAAGAATGTGGCTGGTAAATCACAGTGTGCTAGTTTATAGAACATTGTAACCTTATATTAAAGGCTTAATTAGGCCTGTGTGCATCTTAGGAAATGCAACATGAAATGATGACATGTTTTATCTGTCATTTGTGCATGTATGAGTGCAGGTGCCGGCGATGGGTTGGCGCCCCATCCTGGGTTGTTCCCTACCTTGTGCCCGTAGCCTCTGTGATAGGCTCTGGATCCCCAGCGACCCAAAATAGGACACGTGGCTACAGAAAATGGATGGATGGATGGATCTAGTGCAGATACATTGGAATGCTTCTTTTTGTATATCCGTTCTTGCTCTCCATTGAGACACACACAAGCTTGAGGCCTGAACACAGGGTTAGGCCATTAATCAGGAGCATATGCTGCTTATAGTAATCCTTGGATGCCTGCTGTTTAATGTCACGTTACTTAGCATTTAGTTAGTGTGTATCTCCCTTCGATACCCAGAATGTCAGTAGAGAGCGGTTAAAGGATATATTCCTCCATGATTTGCTTTGGTATTTTTAATTATTTTTATCAGCTGTAAACATGTTCTGAACCAAAGGAACATTGTGCACACCAAGCCGATGACTCAACGACCCAGGTGTTATGCACCAAAATTAATCATTATTAAATGGAAATGGACCTTGGTAAATGGGAGAAATCCATCTCACAGTCTGACAGGATCCAAAGTGCAACTGCAACCTTTAAAAATAAATTGATTTCTTTCAAGGCATCACTAGACCCTTCGGCTCTGAAAATGCACTGCTGTCCTCGCTCACCTGTGACTCCGTCAGCCTGTGATCCTGGGGAAACAGGAAATACACCAACCTGCCTATAACTCACAGAAATAATTCATCTTATGAAGGCACAATGCAGAGAGTTCCTCTTTATCTGCTTATAGGGCTTTGACAGATAGTATTGGGATGGCCGGTGGTTGATATGTCTCTGCAGAATTGTTTTGTGCCACGGTTTGAGATTGATTTGTTTTGGTCGATTTTGTTTATCTCGACAGACAGCCCCTCACTTACAACTGGGTGCCGTTCTGAAAGAAACACTGAAATAGACATGTGTTGGAATAATCGCAGGATAATCGCACTTACTTTTCAGTGGGAGAATGAGACTCGGAGAGGTGCGTGAGGTTGCCACGGTCATGCTAAGTACAGTAATTTCGCACAGTAACTCTTATATTGCAGTGCCGGGCATATGACAGCCCGAAATTAATTTTTACATTTGCCATATGTGTAAGTCCTGGTAAGTTGCATAGGCTGTAAGTTGAGGACAGTCTGCAGCACATTTCTCAAAACCTCCGTTGGCAACTTACATAGTTGGAGCCACCCAGTTGTGTAGTTGGCAGCTATGCTTTTTTGCCATGTACTGTAGTACAACCCAGTTCTGTTGTAGCTACAGCTCAGATGGCTGCTGTTTAGTGTGAACTTACATTGGCAGCATCAGGTTCATGGTATAAACAGGAAAAGAAACTACTACATGATTTCTATACGAAAAAAAAGCCCTTTGATTCTTTTGTTCCTTTTGTACTAGCAAGTCAGGATGTTCCGCCCAAATCTAAATGTTGCACACAGTCCCAAAAGACATGTTATTGCTTGATGTTAATAATACAAAAACTACTGATATTGTATAGAAGAATCTCGATTCCAAAAAGGTTTTTTTAAACCCACCTGCAAGACACAGCTGACTAAAATAAACACTCATTCAAGCAATTTTTCTTTTGGAAATTCATAACATCAGCACTTCTAGTTGATATGATTTACCTTAAGTGTCACTGATGTCAGCCATGGGAAGCACCCGCCGGACACTACAGGTCATCCGAACGATGTGCAGCCTGACTTTCGGAAGGATATCCCAGTACCGTATTACTACTAATACAAGCACCTAAAGGGAAGGCCAGGAAAACCCCACCAAGGTTAGGGGGGGTTATGCTGTGATTTGTGTGAGAAAGGGGAAGAGTGTCAGTGCAGAACTTGAGCTTCACCTTAAAGGAATTACGGTGCAAGACCAGAGAATGCAGATATGACCATGAGGAGGAGATGAAGTTCAGACCATTCTGTGTGGGGGGGTGCATAATGTACAGTAAACACATCCACACACTTTTAAAATAAAATAGGTAGTTGATTATTGTGCCTTTTATTATAATTACTGCACACAACTATTAAAAGTGAATGGAATGAAGGCAAAATGCTTGAACTGAAGCCTTGGTACCCACTCATAACAATTACCAGCAGGGAAGTTTGCTATTCTCTACAATTCCTGTGCCACTTTTGGTAATATCATAGTGAGCCCATTTCCTTTAATTCTTTGCAGCTCTGGGAAAAAAATCGTATATCCTTCCTGGTGTTCAGCGCTCAACATCAGCGACTCCAAGAAGTCATTTTTTAGCGGCATAAAGTAAACTGTTAAAATTGTACCATTGTCCCCCTTTTTTTTGTTCTTGAGGCCATTTAGAAAATGGGGCTTTCTGTTCCTATATAAATGCATCAGCTGTATAGTGTTTCCATATAACAGCAATGTGTGTGGGTATATCCTCATCGCTCAGCCAGGCCGTTTTGCAGCTCCTGTACATTAGTTCATTTCCTAATTGTGCCAACAGATGGAAATGCATAATTCTTGATGTGATATGAGGCAGGAGCCCAACATATATTAGTGGAATTGCTTATCTGTCTGACAAAAAGCAAAATTTTTTAGTCGTCTCACTAGCATGGTTAAATAAATATTTCCTTTGCACCTGCATGCCGAAAATCACTCACATCTTTCTCTGATAATGATGTTTAGCTTTATTTTTTGTAGAAGAATGTGATTTCAAAACACCATATTAAATGAATCTATTGATTCTTGCATAGCCAGTTATATGACGTACTGTATATTAAAATCTGATTTATTGAGAAATAAAAAAAAAATCTTTCAAACTGTATGTTTGAATGACGCCCAGTGCATTTACTTGGTCATTTTTTATAATGTCAATGGTTTAATTAACTTGAATGTTACTAGGATAGCCCTATGAATTTCAAAACTCATTCTTGCATTATGATTTTGCCAGATGACCACTAATGTGCTGTCAAGTTTCAAATGAGTGTAGGTCTATTAATGAGTGTAGGTCTGGTTCAGACACATCTGTTAAACACTCTGTTACGTTCAACAGCTTAAAATTTTTAAATGGTGCAAGGAATTATCACAAGTTACCACTGCATGTTTGCAGTTTCGAATAAAGAACAACCACTATAGTTTCACAAAGAAAAAAGGAATGTTACACGGGTGATTTTAATATACACTGTACAGGAAAAAATGCTTACACCTCAATTTTTAAAAACAAAACCTGACAAAACGAAGCAGTGTTACCTTCTAACAATATCTGATGCAAGGACTATGTTGAAGTTTAATTATACCATTAAACAGAACACTACACAACTCTGAAATTATTTAGTAATGAATTAAGGATCCTTGCACACCAGTTTTGCAGTATTTTCATATTGATCACTTTGTGGTTGTATATTTACTTATCTTACATCTTCTTTATGCTGACTCTGTGCATTGGCATAGAAATCCCATACTGTTGAAAGATCACGTCCTCCTGTTGCAGGATTATCATGTGATTTAAACTGCCACAGACAGAAAAGCATGACGGAGCTACTTTAAGGGCTGATCAGGCTTGTGAAAATGATGTCCATCGAGCAGATGGTCCAGACCACGGCACCTCATGCATAGTCTCTCGGTCTTTTCAATTGTTCTTTTTTTGCTTCCTGGAAGGCCCCTCAAATTCATTTCATTTGATAGTGCAGAAGGGCCCGTCACATGTTCATCAATACATTCCATTTTTGGATGGGTCCTTTTGAGTTGACGTCTTTCCCTGCAAGGCCTTGGGAAAGCAAATTTGTTTCCATGCGTCGATCTTTATTATTTGAAAGCAATGGTTGTTAATGAAGGAACAAACAGTTCAGTTTTATGGGGTCGTTAGACATTTCGGTGCTTGCACCATGATGTACCTCCTGGAGGTTGGCCCAAGGCTGGTTGTCTTTACACCAAAAATGGTTAAAAATAAAAATAAAAATTAGGCGAGAGTGTCACTCCGGCGGCTGCACCACACCACCAGTGCGATCATAGACAGAGTGAGGAAGACCGGGACAAATATGAGGATGATAAGCAAGTTGTCTGGTGGATCGACCCAGATGATGTGGTCAAGGGTGCAGTTTGAGAAGAACAGCTTGTGGATGTGGATGATGTAGCTCTCCACTAGAGGGTTGGGCCAGTAGCAGCCCATGCTTTCAGAGCTCTGCTCCGTGCAGTACGAGAAGATGTTGTAATCTCTGCAGGGGGGGGGGGGGGACAAAAGAGCATTGTCCCATATCAGCACTGGCAAAAGAGAAACACAATTCTCCCTCAGGGGAAGACATTTCAGGGGTGTAAATTCACATAATAAGGACACGGATTTTATTGCAAGAATTAGATATCTATCCCAAGACTGGTAAAAATTGCTAAAATTTGAAACAAGGAATGATCTCTTCCTATGTCAAGCCTTATGTGCCAGGGCAGATGTGTTCAAATATGACTGGGAGAGTGGCATGTACATGTGGCTCGTGGGAATTTTACTTACACTACAGGAGGCGGGACCAACCAATCAGATGTCTTGGACCCACCTCCTCTATATCTGATTGGCTATCTCTCTGAAACAATTGTTTTTTTCATTCTGCCCTCAGAACAATTTTGAATAAATAAAACTCCCACGAGTGTACTGTACGTGTGTGACATGTTCTCCCCTTGTTTTTGGGCATTCCCTCTCAAATACAGGTCACATCAGCATCACTCAATCGTCCTTGCTTCTCTGGAAAGCATCACCAATTCACAGTATAAAGATGCCTTCCACATGTAGAACACTTTCTGAAGCTTACACTTATTAAGCAGTGATAGAAAAATGATATCCCCTGCAAGAGTGAAACTGTATATCAGATAAATCTCTTTAGCGTCAGCAGATGAAATTTGAGGTTTAAATCCTGTTAATATATTCTCAAAGGCACAAAATCAAGCTTGTTCTATGATGAAATTTGCTTCATGCTAGGAAATTGAAGAATTTCCCAGTGTTGCTGTCAAAGCCAGAAATAACTGGAAATAAGTTATCCACAATATGTATTATACACATTGCAAAAAAAGGGTAAAAATGTGTGTCTTCGCTTGTCACTGGGGCTGTACCCGCAGGGGTCTGTACCCTTAATTGTACCCTTAGCTGTAGGTACAAAAATGGACTCTGAAGAACATTTCTGTACCATTAATGGTACATTAATGCTGTTGGTACCTTTAGGATATTCCTCAGAGTCCATTTCTGTATCTTAAAAGGTATAATTACAAGAGTACAGCCCCAGTGACAAGCAAAGGTACAATTTTTTACCCTTTTGTATGTGAGTGTATTGTTTCATTGATCAGCCTTTTCTGTTTAGAACACCTCATACAAAGTGACAATAATGCCAAAAAAAATATGCCCCCAAAAAAATTGTTGTTATGTAAAAAGAACTTTCCGGAGTGGATAAATGCCACTTTGTCCAGTCTTTTCTCCTAATTGCTGATAGATACCATTTTAAAAAATGAATGATATAACAAATGAATTATTACTACATTTCACTGTTTGTTTTAATATTATATGGAGCCCCTCAGAGGAACACTGTTCATTATTCATAAACGTCCATTAGCTGCATGGTATGTGGCCTCAACCCCTTCTGCTTTCCCCTAAAACTGAAGTATATTAAAAGTATACCCAAAAATACACTTAGTTTTATGAATTTAAAGAGGTATTTCTGTAGGATGCCTGTTGTCCATCCGTCAATCTTTGAAACTCTTAATTCCAAAAAATTATTCATCTTTTGCTAAGTTTTGGGAGACCTTTTGAGATGTATAAAGGCAGACCAGGAAAAAAAAACACAGTGGACCCTCGTTAGGTAAAATTTGTTTTAGATGTTCAATGGGCCAGTTGAGTGGATGGGGAGGAGGGTTTTAGAAATAATGGGAGGAAGCCCCCCCCACCCCAATAACATCTGGAAAAAAACATACAGATTTATGTATCTTATTCACCCTTTCAAAAAAGGCCTAGTCTTTATCCTGCTTCTTGACAGATCTCCACTATAGTATCAGTATAGTCATAGTATATACTATATAGTATAGTCATAGTATCAGTACTACATCTGTTGGAGGGGGTGTAGAAAGGTGGACGTGATACTAAATATCATTTTAAATTTGCCGGCTTTGGCTTAAATTTCTATTAAAATATATACTATAATGTAAATAGATATGCCTGTAGACATCAGTGTACATTATCTCAGTCACAGGGGGTCCATATCTGTGGTTGGACTCTCCACTTATCAGCCCTGAAGACACAGTTATAAGATCTGATCCCTTCACAGCAACACTCAACAGCATTAAATTACGAGAGGAGTGAGCAGATTACCAGCACTGTAGGAGTGATTTATGGTTATGCTGGACTACACTGACAGATTAATGCCTTCATTGTATAACTTCATTTTGCTTAAAGCTAATAAATTCTAATGATATATTTTTCTATTATTTTGAAAGTACACATCATATGAAATAAACAGTACGAACTATGCATTACAGTTGTTTAAGTATAAAATTATCTGCGGAAATCACTGCGACTTTCACATGTTTGTTTAGGACTAAATGAGTCGTGTCTCAAACACGTGCTACTGTTGAGACAAACTCAGTGAAACCCCTGAACAGGAAAGACAATTCTACTGTCTGATCCTCCCATAAATATCTAAAGCTTTGATATGCCATGTTTGGGTCTTAGATTGGACTTTCCAGAAGGAAAAAAGAATTATATAAAACATATGTGTAATAAAAGGAACATAGACATAAAAAATACCATCTTGAAATGAAGAAATTTCCACCGATACACAAAAATATTTGATCAATACTTGAATTAAATGAGCTATTTGTATTGTCTTAAACTGTGCGGCAAGCACGTGCTGCTACTTTTCTGGTAAACTTATTGAAAATATACCAAGGATAATGGAGACATTCAAAGTAGAGCATTATACTAAATAACATTGTTGCTGCAGTTTTATATTGTTGATATTTGAGTATGTCTTTATGTATTGGTTCCTTGCTTTTTTCCCTGTTATCTTAAGATGCCCTTAAAATATTTCCCCTGTCATTCCACGTTCACAGCTGGAATTTGTAAATGTGTCTCAGGACAATGCAACATATTTAGAAAATGTGCTGGCTGGAACTGAATCGAAGCAAGGGAGATATCAAACGTCTTTCCTAGTGATCATGTAGGTGCCACCAGGCTTTCTCCTGTAATGTCTCAGCGTGCTTTGGTCCCTTGTACTACTCATGAAATCTAATCACAATTCTATCACGTCGGCTTCTTATCTACTCATCTGATTTCTTCTTTGTGATCTCCTGCCTGACACCGATAGATTTTGCCAGCCCTGATGGGTGGGGAGTATGTCTATACCACATTCCTATGCGCTTTGGTTGCTCATCTTTCGCAGGATTAGCCTATATCATATGCGCTTAAGTTAATATTGAAGGCTATTTGTGCAGTGGTTTTGATATGGTCGCAAGCTGCCTTTGGAAGAAGTATGATAGATGTTTGTAATGTGCTATTTGCCTCACTTGTGTGTCGCTTTGGACCAAAGCATCAACTAAATAAATGTCAATTTAAATATAAACGTATGCAATGAATAATTTTGTTTTCCTGATGTAGCCACAGGCTGCTGTGAGGATAGCAGTCCTGCATCTACCCTCTCCGGCTGACCTTCAATGACATCACCGCAGCCCTGACCTTTACAGTGCTGGCTTCATGATATTACAATACTGAGCAGTGGTACTGTGCGAGTGACCCGCTCTGCATCCAAATTGATTAACCTGTGCATATTAGAACCTCAGATCAAACATCTTGTACTTAAGGAATAGCAAATATGTACTTAAGGAATAGCAAATATGTAATGTAATTTATAACAACGTAAAAAAAAATTTAGGATGCACAAACTACACAATAATTTATTAAAATTTGAATGAAATATAATTGTAAAGTACAGTAAATAGTACATTTTTATTAATTAAAATATCATTGTACATATTATTTACGAAAGTCAAAAAACAGAAAAAATTCAGCTTGATGCAACATTCTTGCACAAAAAAATTGCTCACAGATTTCTGTGTTTTCTAAAGGCAACCCTCCAACCAGACCACGTTTCTCTATTTACTTTCACTCCCAGTTGCACTCGAGTACAGACAGTCAGACAATTCCCTCTGTTACCTGAAATGAGGCTTGTTTATTTATCCACATACGGTACGTTATTTTTAAGAAGCGAACAAAACCCTAAACGTTTCCCACGCTTGACGAGTCCTAAGCCGACCAATCCCCAGGGAGCGACATGCCTGCTTCTGCATAGCAACCGTGATGTTGATTCCGCTACAAAGTAAATTTCCTTCGGTGTTTCCAGTCAACACACTGTATTTAGGCCTCAGCAGTATTATTGTTTGAGTTATGATTTTTTCCCCTGGTAGCGATTTTTGAATATCGCAAAACACCATCAGTCTAATTACGCGTATCGCAATGTAGCACTGTTGAATGAAGCCTGTTAGGCCAGGGGCTCAGACAGAGCATAGGCTTTATTAACTCCATTAACTGCAGTTTCCACCCACAATGCAGACACATGCAGCTGACTGCAACGTATATGTTCACCCAACTGTGCCCTTATATACCCAGAATTGACTCTACATCGCTGCAACCCTAAACACTAAGGGGATGGATTTTTAGCTAACTTCATGCCAGGTGTTTACTCAACAAGTTTTGCTTAGTACTTTGAGTATAAGCAGTTCACAGGTTACAAAAAAGATCTGTACCCTAAGTCTGTCTTTAAGTAGAATCTGTAGGTAAGTTGGAAACATAATAATACAGTAAATAATAATATTTATAATATATAATAATAATAAAAGTAACCTTAAGCCAAAGCCGTGCAGTGTTTTCATGAATGTCACCAAGTAGTGTATGCATTCGGTATTACACCCTATCGTACTATTATCATATTTAACTCAAATTTGTTATCTAATAGGCTAATAGGCAGTAAGTTTGTAAGTACGAATTGTCCGTATGTCCAGCGTTCTTATCTAGTGGGCTGCCTGTATATGTGTTGATTAGGTTAAAATTGATAAGGAGGTAACTTTTGGGGTTGTTTTCCAGGACTGAGTGCGAAGCACGAATAAGAGTTTATGACATAAACACACACAGCTGTGTCCCTGGTATTTCCTGGGTCACATGGTCATTCTTCAGACGGGTGGTCTAATTGATTTATATCAGTAAGGGCTGCGCTATCAAGAGTCATCAGCAACCATTTTTATATCTGTTTAGTAGTCTGACAGTATTATTTTTAGTAACTTGCACTGTTTCCATTTGTATCAAAATTACTGCATGATTACATCAACTGTGCAGCTTTTAGCATGTCGCTGATGGATGAAATTTTGATGCATATCATGTATGTGGATCTGTATATTGACATGGGGCTTCAATCAGCATGAAAATGAAAGAAGTGAAAGAAACTATATACAGTATAAACAAAGGTCTTCCTAACCCTCAAGCATTTGATAACTGATTCAGAGTCATATGAAAATATGGTAACACATTTTCAAAACATCTAGGATTTGCTATAACATGCATCTCCAGAATCATTTAACCTTTTGTCTGAATACATGGCCTTAGTAATTTTTTCCTCCTGCGTCAAGGGTACTATTTTAATAAAGCACAAACAAACAATTTAGGATCTTTTAAAATGTTTTCATTTTTGCATAGTTTGTAGTTCTTATCAAGAAGGAAAGGCTTACCCAAAAGAAAAGTGCTACACAAGTTTCCACCAGTGAATCTGCTGTTACATTTCATCAATTTAGGCCAATTTGGCTTAAAAACTTTAGCTGTGTGTGTAATTTTTGCCGTAATTTTAACACATTTATAAAAGCCTGTGCACTAATGTGCTGCTGCCTCTGGAGGTGTGATGATTCACGGAGAGTGGGATTTTTAGGTCATTTTTTTCTTAGTCAGTGAAAAACCTGACAGCAGAATAAGCTCACCGCTCATTCCTGGTCAGCTGTGAGAGGACAAAATCAAACCTTATTATTTCTAAAATAAAACCAAAGTGGCTTTTACCTGATAAAATGTGTGAGGTTGCACCACTTCATTTGATCCACCTTCAGCATGTGCTTTTTAAACTGATCGCCACACCGTTCCATTTCCATTAGCAGCGTCGTCTCATTACACCTGCTGGTCCTTATTTTGGGCCTTGTGTCGATGTTCTCTGTTGCTGTGACACATTATAAAATAAAAAGAATCCGTGAGAGGAACGGAACTCCAGGCCCAACAGTCAAGGACGCAGTGAGAAGTTTCCAGCAAAAAATGCGGAATCGTCCTCCATCTCTGCCAACTTCCAAGGTGTCACAGCCAAACATCAATATAGTTTTGCAGTGAGACCAATGTGATGTGAATAACTGAATTGGACAATATAAAGCTTAACCAACCATGGTGATTGTAAAAAAAAGTCAATACAAATCCACGAGATTAAAAGCATATTATTTCGCCTACCTGACAGCCCTGTCGTCATCAAAGTGTTTGCTGAAATAGAAAAAATACCCAAAAACAATAAATAACTGTATGGCAAGACGAAAAACAACAACAACTCTATGACAATTGCTAAACCTGCGTGAAGTTGGCCCCTCATACGTTTCATATTTCAACCAAACTGGTCTCAATCGCATGTGCCGCGTTTGTGCCGGATTGTGCCGTTAAAATTGTTGTTTGTGCTGTTTTAGTTTCTGAGATACAAATGTTTGTTTACATGGTGACGTCATCAGCGTGAAGTTGGCCTCCCCATTTGCGTCTGATTTCCACCAGACCGATCCCAATCGTGTGTGCTGCGTTTGTGCTGGTTTGTGCCGTTAAAACTGTCCTTTGTGCTGCTTTAGTTTCTGAGATATTGCTTGTAAGGCTGCCCCCCCCTCTCATTTGCGTCTGATTTCAACCAAACCGATCGCAATTGACCTTCAAGTCCTGTCACAAAAGTTCCCTATTCACAGAGCTTCAGAGCTGGATGCGTTTATCTTTTTAATTGTTTTACTTATGATGTCACAGCAAATACATCTTGCTTAGAATTCCTCAAACAACAGAAGTGAATCCACACTCCACACATCAGACATCTCTTTTTTTCTTAAAACAAAGCCAGGACAACGTGTAATACTTAGTCATTAAACATAAAAACATGGTTTTGTACTAAAACAGTAGTTGGCGACTTTTGAGTAGTGTAGGACAGAGAACACAAAAACTACTGCATGTGTTTTTTCTGGTTGAATAGCTTTGGTTATTTACGTTACATTCATTTTGTCATTTTCACAGAGATGCACTTATTGGGTACATTGTAGATTATTTTTTTTTACATTTCACATTTGCTTGTTTGTTTGGAACATGTTTGGAAGATGTTTGTTTGATGAGGATGACAAGCATATAATGGTTTGGAAACAACTTAGCTACAAGTGTTGCTAGGTCAAGTTTCCAATGTTTTCACTAAACCGATTCAAATTAAGTGCCCTACTGATAAGGATAAAAGCAGATTCCCTCCTGATGCTTGAACTGACCACCTTTTGATCTAGAATCCAGTGACTTATTCACAATGGCACCTTCTAAAACTGCTACTGAAACTAAAGATAAAGAAGCACTACAGGAAAACTGCAGCTCAACTGAAATGTAAGACAGTGAATCTCCCGCAGAGCCAGTTAAAATCTCAGGAAGGAAGTCGAAGCCTCGACTCTGTGTCCTCTGAGGCCTGTGTCACCCGTCACCCTCAGAAAATGAGCCTTCTCGAGCAAGGCTCACTGAGACAGATATAATGCTCCTTGGCTGTATTTGTGGCATGAGCTACAGTCGCTATTATTGCCAGCACTGGGAATTGGGAGACATTGTTAGTCGGATGAGGGCCAGATTTTATCTGTCTGTTCCACCACACAGACCCATGGAGAATGAAGGAAGTTCATGTCTAGGGAACCTGGGCTGGCCTTTAGTGTGGGTGTTTGCTGGCAAACCGAACACAAACAGCCTGGGACTGGAGCAAGGCACACCCATTTCCTTTAATGAGGCATTCATTTTAACTTCAAGTTATATTGTGGAATAATCTTACACTGGGTTCTGTAATGCTTTTAATGTTCCAAAAAGGGCTCACAAGAGTTTAACTTAAACAAATAATGTTCTGGGGGTAGAAAGAAGAATGATTGGTTATCTCTCTGAATCAATCAGATTATAGAGGAGGCGGAGCCAAGCAACTAGAGGAGGTGGGACCAAGACATCTGATTGGTTGGTCCTGCCTCCTCTTGTTGCTTGGACCAACCAACTCTGTGATCTGATTGGTTATCAGTCATTTTTCTTTCATTTTTCATTTTTTCTATATTTTTGTGTAAGTAAAACTCCCATGAGAATCCCCAAAATGCTGGAAGCAGGAACAAACACCATAAGGTCATCAATGTTGTGTAGTCACCATGAAATGGCTGTTATTTTGCATTTTACGCCAAACAAGGACATTTCTCCCATCAAGATATGGGCGTGGTATCTGATAACTTCAAACCCTGATGCAGGGGTCCAAAAACATTGTAACTGTTTCAGCGGTTGACAGTACTCAGTTCCCACACAGACAGTACTGTCTTGTAACTGTAACAGACTTGTAACTGTTTCAGCGGTTGACAGTACTCAGTTCCCACACAGACAGTACTGTGGGGTTGGGTATAGAGCACATACCAGTCAAAGTTCCATAAATGCATTAAACATTAATCAGAACAAGGAAAACAAAGTTGCATGGCTCTGTCATGTATTCTGGCATCCTTATATTAGGGATCAAGGGTAAAATAATCAAAACAAGTATACTAAAACCTAGGACTAGAATTTCTTCATCTTTGATCCATTGGGGTAGAATGAATAGGGTAATATATGGTTATTATAATGTACTAAAATGCTAGTGTATGACTGCAGATTTGCAGTCTATAGTTGGTGGAGTGGATAATGCAAAGAGGGGCAGAGTAGAGGGTTAGAAAAAGATCAGAGGCAGACTAAGGAAAAAAAACACAGAATATGGGAAGCCTCCTGCCACAGATGAACGCTGATTATCTTTGTGACTTATAGAAATGGATCAAATATACAGGCATGCATGTGGCCAGTTTGTAAGAGCTTTTTGTGATGGAAAAATATGCAAATTAAAATTCTGGGAAATTGTGATGATGTGGGAGAATTCGAATGCTGTGTATACTGGGCTAAATACCTTCAAACATTTTAATACATCAGTCAGCTGGAGTTCAGCAAAATCATTGGCATACAAAATTCAAGCTGATGCTTGTTGGAATCTGATGACAATTGGCATTGCAATTACATTTGCCAATTACAAGGAGCAGAAAAACAGCAATAAAGGTAATTTGTTTTATTATTTAAATGTATTTGCTGCGTACGATTAAACAAAGCATAATGATGGACAACCCCAATTTAGTATGATTACTATTATATGATATGTACTAATCAATAATGTTATATCTAATACTGTATGTGCTAGCATATAATATTTAAAGTAAAAGAGACTTACAGTAGAAGAAGGGGTTCTAAATTTATACGCAGTCCCCAGGATTTAAACCAACAACCTTGGAATACTTGGTTGGTTGAGCTACAACATCTTCAGAGACTGACATGAAGTTGTGGTATATCTGAGTTGAGATGCAGATCAAACATGTGGCCATTTATGCTATCGAGGGTTGGACAATCTACACTGCAGACACATTGAGGGAATTTCACCCAGCAACAAGGAGCATGAGCCAAAACGGATAGTAGGGGCAGATCTAAGGGGTGGCCAGGGGTGGATATTTCCTCCCCCCAGTTAATATAGGGGTCACCCTTGTTGTCACACCACCATCAAAATAATAAAAACGAAATATGGATTATTTTATTTTCTAAGTGGGACCATAAAAGACATGCCCCCACCCCCATAAAAATAACAGTCCCCTGAAGGCCACTGCAATCAATGTTTCCTGCAGGCACCACTGCTCAGGACAGGGTAGAATGTGTGGACTTCCTGGGGTCACTTATGCTTTACAAGCCAGCTGCAGCATTAAAAGGCTCTGTCACTCTCTGCATTCGCCGGTTCAGGAGTTATATATATCGTTTAACATTGGACCGGTCCATTATTCATATCGGTGTTTATCTAAAAGCTGCAGAACAGTGCTTGTACAAAAAAAAAATACAGGTATATATTTGTTACAGCTTTTATTTCCAGCACACACCGTCTGCCGTCCCGCAAGACAGCTGGGATAGCAATGCTGTTAGCAATAGCCATGCTACAGTATGTGTGCAGATGGTGCTACAGTGTAGGAGGACACCAGAGTTAACAGAAAACATGGGGAGAGCATGCAAAGCCTCCAGCACAGAAACCCACCCAGATGTCAAAGCCAGAGCCTTGGAGGGCAGCCTGTTCATCACCGGTCATGATCCACTGATTCTACCTCTCTGGTTAAAACTTCAGGTCACTTCTGTGGCTCCTACCGTCCGGCTGAATCAATGATCACCGCGTTCATTTTTGGTGTTCTTGGTGTCCACTGTCCAAATTTCCCTGAGCCTTTAATCTAAGTAACACAGCAAAAAAAAAACTGACCATCATGGCCCTGAGCACTTATACCTACATAGAAAAAAATGTGTAAATACTGTAGGAACTCGGAGCTGATGATTTACCCAGATCAAATTCCCATCTGCTCTCCGAAACTTTAAACTTCTTAACCCATTGTCTGGCCTCTATTCAGTTTTCTTCCGCAATGACTGATACTGAAATTGACATCACAGCCTGCCAGAATCATGCAGTTTTATCTTATCCTGAGCCCAACTGATTTCTTTGCCATACAAGCGTCCTTATTTTCCCCCAGACTGATATTTACAAGGACAAAAGTAGCTGAGTAAGAAATTTACTTTGGTCTTTGTACCGTAATATTCAGACCAAGTAAACTCTATCTTATTGATATTCACAATGTCATATTTTGCCCACACTGATACACATTGCGTGAGCCATTCCATGCATAAGGGACAGAACCAGTAACAGCATGATCTTTCAAAGACCAGCGATATGCCAAAAGACATTCCATTCAAATCGCTAATGCAGACGCAGCTGTCACTGCCCTTTTTAAACCTTTCAATACGAGTCGGTGTCTCACGCCGTGACGGCTACTGATCAACGTCCCCAGGAGTATCATTAGAGAATACTGAATTTGACATCTCATGTCTCCTTCTCACAAACTGAAATCCTGCAGATTGATGAAAATGTTGACACATCTAGAATCTTCTTATTGAACTATATTTCCTGCACAGCCTATTTAACTGCATGTTCTTGGACATCATATGAACGTATGATGTTTCCACACATATGCAGCTGATCGGCATTCAAAGGCCCAGCCCCCAGGCAACACTGCCCCCCACAACAGAGATGCAGGATCTGAACCCCCGACCCAGGAGGTGTGAGCCAATGTGCTGCCCCTGCAATTAAAATAATCCTCTGCTAAAATACTGGATAGTGTGCGGCTATGACCTGTGATCAGAAGGTTGCTGGTTCAAATCCCCCGGCTGGCAGAATGAGTTGGGCCCTTGAGCCAGGGCCTTAACCCCAATTACTCCTGGGACACCCTCTGATCCCTCTTTGCCAATAGTTCACTATTTTGGATAAAAGCACCTGCTAAATAAATGTAAATATATAATCAACAGGGACATCCTGATGTGTCATGTGACCAGCAAAAAAACGATGTCTGTTTTGTGTCTCGTGCCAAGACCACAAGCCTGGGCCTTGTCACCCGATCCCAGACCATGCACTTCCCAAGTCCCGGCGCCCACTTTACTTCCCTCGTTCTGTGCTTCCTTCACAGTAAACCTGAAACATTTGCCTGCTGTCCTCCCCTCACCTGCGTTTTTGTGAGGAAACAAATGCATATCTAGGTACCACGTTACTCTGGAGTGCAAAAAACCATAGGCAATGGGAATAGCTTCTCAACCTCTCTAAGGACAGTAGTGTGTGTGTGCGTGTGTGAGCGGGTATACCTTACCTTATGGGGACACTTAAGAGAAAACTCAATTTAATAAAAATCTTTGACTGCAATGAAAAAACTAAAAATGCAAAAATTCTTGTATTTTGCTTGGTTACTTATGGTTATGGTTAGGGTTGGGTAGGGGTTAAGGTTGTCATAGTTAGCGTTAGCATTTTTCCCATAGAAATGAATGAGCGGTCCCCATAAAGATATGTTTACCCAACGTGTGTGTGTGTGTGTGTGTGTGTGTGTGTGTACTGAGGCCATCCTCCATGAATGCACTCAGGGATCAGTAAGTGGAGGCTGCATCTAATTGATTTGCGTGGGAGGCTGGGTTCATGAGCAAGGGTGTGTGGGGGGGGGGGGGTAGGGGTCGGTGCTGAAGGAATAACTGGAAACTATGGGCAATCGTGATCCCATCGCATTTTCCGGAAAATCATCTCCCCCATACCCATTTACCTTATCATTGTACCTGTCGCATTTTATCTGCACTTTCCTTTTGCATTTTATCTGCACTTTCCTTTTGCATTTTATCGGAATAATCCCAACCAGTGCTGCAACCTTGAAATGTCCCTGGAACTTTGACTAAAATAACTGCCATGGAACTGGAAGCAGTAAAACACAAATAAAGGCATTAAAATCTATTGCGCTGGAAGCTTGCATGATTTTTTTCACTGCCATTAAAGAAGTCTGTTATGACATCCCACGACTAAACCGGCTACTAGCTTTTTGTTTCACATAGCAGCTACATTTGCTTTTTCGCCCCCTAAAAAAACAGGCCTGTGACTGAACACTGACAATCTGTCCTGGTGGGGAAAAAAAAGTGTCAGTGGGCAGAGAAAATCTGACAGTAATGCAAAGCAATTTCCATCATAAGTTATGTAACTGAGCCTGGATTGACAGAAATGCCTGAAAAGTCGCCTGCTGACATTCAGCGAGCAGTAAGCAGGGTGCCGGCATTGCACGTGAATGGCAGGTGGGCAGCTGCTGGTCTTCAGAATGTCATCCGGGAGCTATAAGAACTGTCCACTGACTAGTTAAGCAGACTAGCGAGAAGCTAGGTGGTCTCAGAAGACAAAAGCAGGAAGATGGCATTAGGGGGGAAGTGATTGTGAAGAGCAGCTGGAGGCAAGACAGCTCTTCTATTCCAGTGAAAAAATAAGGAGAGGAAGAGCAGTCTTCCTATTCTTACTGCCATAGAGGAGTTAATAATACACAAATGCAAAACATCAGTGGCTGCGAGACGGAGCAAAGCACAGAGATCCGCATTCGAGTGCTGCCTTTTATGAGCGAGAGAATCCTCCCTGTCTTTCTAAATATTTTACTAACTAAGGCTTGCATCGATACCCCCACCCCCATCCCAGGTTCTCAGAGCTTGCTTGTTTTCTGTGGCTTGTCCTTGACCGCTCTTCAAAGAAGCTGGGAAACATCTGCTTGGTGACAGCTTAAGCAGAGAGTCTCCTTCCTGGTCTATCTCCGGACACCCACAGTGACCAGTCATTACTATAACCGCCTCGTTTGTGACTCAAACGCACCGCGGAAGCTTTGGCAAAATGAGTCTTTCCAACCTGTGATTTTCAGCAGTGCCTGTAGGTCAAAATCAGCCTACAAATGAACAACAGTACCAAATAAACATCAAAACCAAAGCAATGGGTGACACTGTGGTGCAAGGAGTTTGCTAATTCTCTCTAAACCCATGTGGGTTTCCGCTAAATAAGTAGGCAGTCTGTAAATTGGCCTTTGTACTTGCATCCCATTCATGATATGATGATTCAAAGCTCACCGTCACCCTACCGGACAAACGGTATGGATGGACGATGAATCAAGAATCACTTACAGAACTCTTATCCCTGTATTGGGAAAGTTGGAGCTCCATCAGTTCTGAAGTGGTGATTCCTGATCTTCGCAGAGGGAAAGTAAACCTCATTGAAAAAGCATAACACTCTCTTTTTTCTGAGCAAAAATGTTTGAATGAAAGATGTCGTCATGGTTCCCACTGGCACAAGTCAGTTGCATTGTCAGGGGTCTGTGGGAAATCTATTCATACACGTTTCACTAAAGCTGTCCAAAAATAGCATTATAATAAATCATGTTAAAAAAGACTTTCTTTGCCAATAGTTCTAATTATTACATCAAGGTTATATCACTAATGCTTGATACGTATGATCCCATTCATCAGAATCACATACTGCATTGTGCCCTCTGGCTCTGTCTTGTCGTACATGTCAACTATGAAATTCTCATTTGTTTACTTGTCCATTCATTCTAGTTGAATAAATGGCACAATTGTTTTCTTCCACATCAAAATTTTTTTAATATTTTATATATATATGTATATATGAATCACCTCCATTTTTTCCTGATTAAATGAATAAATAAACACATTTTAATGAATATAATGTGAGTACATTTTCAGATGTGATAAAAATGTAACAAATTTTCAGAAGACTATTTACGTGTACTTTACGTGCACTCGTTACGTGTACTTTACGTGCACTCGTCATGTGTACTGTACGTATGGTACATGTTCTGTATACTTGACAATGCCTTTGCCGCCGCCAAAAGCACACTGGCGCAAATACTAAACTTTCACGTTTACAATTCATCTAAAGCAGAATCCCTCTGTTCATGCCCTTCTGTTTGCCAGATTTCATTCTCCTGTATTGTTTCAAAAGAGAATGATGTAAAGCATCCGCTCAGAATTGCCCTGTTTTTTTTTGAGCGCAGAAAATCCCTTTATTTCCAGCCCGTGATGCCAGACATCTGTGAAATGAGGGGATCCCTTGGCTGATAGCAAAACAGCTCCACACTGCCCCTTAGCTGTTATAGCGAGAAGCCAAAACCTGCAGTTCCAATCACACAGCTGTTCCCTCGTTAACAACCACCTTAAGTAAGCAAACACGGATCTAAAGTCTGTAAAATAACTCCTGAGTGCACGTCTCATCCTGCAGTTCATTATTAAGACCCTGAGGGGCAAAGGGAAGCAGAAAAACATAAGATGGCAAATAACGGGGCAGCAGGAAAAAAAACACAAAAGAACTACACACCAACTCATAAATGTCGATTGGTAGCTTAACTGAGATGAATTATGTACGCAGTCTTTACATTGTTAGTGTTTTTATAATTTCCTTTGCTGTTTATAACGCTCGGTAAATACAATGAAGAACTCTGCTGTAAATTTTTGAGATTCATTCATTTATACATGTATTGTATGTGTAATTGCGAAGTAGCCTACATTCGGTGTGGGAGCGCTTAAGATGATTCAAGCGGAATTAAACCTCACACAGTGCATGCAGTTAAGACTGCCTTGGCACTGTCAAGAAAAGCGTCTCCCTGACGCAAGAAATGGCAAGTTATGCACTGTTACAAACGGAAACGCTATTACAACGAGCAAAAAATAATGCTCCGCATTAAACCGGTTATTTTTTGACCAGTGAATTCAATTTAAAAGTGTTTATTTTAATAACCAAGTTATAATGTAACAACTAGACAGATCAGATTTTCTGTCGCCTTAAAATCTGCACTAGTTCAGGAATTCATACTATTTTTGAACGATAGTCATCAGATTGTCAGTTAAATGATGTAGAACAAATATGAGAGAGGAGCAAATATTTGGGCTAACCGTAGTCATAGCTTTTGTATTATTACTATTGTGTGTACTATTAACACCGAGGTTAATAGTAGCCAGAAGAAGATACCTGTACGTGGTGCTATTTTAAAACTTCCGTATCTTCTGTGGGGGCGGCAGAACATTTCAACAGATGTTGGGGATACACTTAAAACACAAATATAGCTAATGAAGTATTCCACTAAAGTCCACATGAAGGCATCTCTGAGCATACACGAGTCCCGATCGACTGTTACACGGTTCTTCAGAGATAATCAAAATGGACAGAATGATGATTGAAAAATGAGCTTCACAATTATTCTCGTTGTACAATAGGCTACATTCCGATAATAAAAAGGATTTTTTTCCAATCTAGTAAGTGAACACGTTGCACGAGATTCATGCTATTTTCGTCCAATAGCCTACAATACATGGTTTAATATGTTTTTCATATTAATATTTGCTTGCTTTTAAATGCTTGCTAATTGCATATATCCACTAAATGACAGGTCAGTGCTAGTCTGTTACATTTAAATCAGCAGAGGCTGTTGCATCCGCAAAACGTACAACAAAAAAAAGATTTATTCCGTTTCTTAAGTAAGCGTACTCTTTCTAAGTGATGCTCCTCGTGCATGTGACACACTATACGACCATCAACCAAGTCAATGCAGGACACGTATATTTAATATCAACCTCTCGCATATATCTTACCTCTTAAATATGAAATATTATAAATGACACTTACCCATGATTCCCACAACATAAAGTTTTAACACAAGGTAAGTATTTGTATCCATTATAATTTCAGCGTTCATAGATTAATCAGACACATTCAGTGAAATTTCAGCTTGGTGATAAAAGTACGTGAGAGCGCATTATTCATTCCAGCAGACCAGAAATAATAGTGAAGTGTTGATTTTTGCGGTCTCTTGTCCGCCGGATTTGCTTCCTGCGCTGATTTCAGTCATTCATAATAACTGAACAAACGCAACCCAAAATTTCAGGTGTCAGCCCTACGGACTCGAGATGTTAATTTCTGATTCTAGCGAAAAACGCCAGGATTTTCGCATCCTTCCTCTTTGTGAAAATATGCCGAGCCGCCAGAAGCGTCTGTCCCCTTATTAGCCGAAGAGACTTATCTGCTCTCTTTCTTTCTTCCCTCTCTCACACAGAGAGGGAGGAAACGAGAGGGGAAGGCTGGGGGCGGGGGGATTAGATTAGGAAGACACCGACCGCTATTTTTTCCACCATTACTGACTTCCCAATGAAACTAATAGCAAGCTGTCCTAGAACTGTCTCCGCGTATTGAAGCAGGACATAGAACCCCGAAGCAAACAGCACAATGACAGTTCTAGCCAAGCATAAGCCAATCGCAGGAGACTTTTCAGTTAATTAAGCTTGTACAACTGCACGGCAAACTACATGTACCTACATGACATTAGAGTACATCCACTGATAAAAAAGAAGGCCAGTTTATGCATTCAGAAACAATTAAAACGCATAATGGTGATCCATGCAAACCAGTTTGTACCAGCTGGAACCAGATAATGAAGTTCAATGGGATAAGCTGGAATCTCCAACAGCAGCTGGAAACACGTTTGAGAAATTATTTCTTTTGTGGACGAGGGGTGATATAAAACACTAAGGGGACTATATGTTTATTAAGCATGCTATACACAATGAATGGAAAGTATAATTTTTAAAAACTCTTTGTTATGAATATATCATGTGGCTGATTTTATGCGCCATTTATTCCGCATGCATGGAGGAACCAAATCAAACGGATCTTCTTTGAGTGAATTTTATCACTTTCTACAGAGAATAAAAAATGCATGGGCCTCTTAATACCATTATAACTGGGGGAGTATATGGAATAATGTGCCCATTGAATTGGTCTGCTGAAGCCCTAATCAGTAATTAGCAGACTTGGATCAATCCTGTTATTTTCTGAAAACTTCAAACTTTCTTAACAATCCCAATAATGGGCTTCCGGGGGATGGGGGGGTTGGCAGGACAGTGTTCTTGAGAGTAGCCTGGAATTGTCCATATATAGGCTTCAAAGGAGCTGGATTTGATTCCTGCATTGATTTCAGTCATTCATAATAGCTGACCAAATGCAACTCAGCCTTACAGACTCGAGATGTTCATTTCTGATTCTAGAGAAATGCCAGGATTTTTGCATCCTTCCTTTTTGTGAATAAAGGGGGGGGGGGCACTGTTCTTGGGAGTAGCCTGGAATTGTCCATAGGTTTAAAAGGAGCCTATCATGGGTTTAATTATCCAGTTAGCCCATCCTTCTCCATCAGCTTCTCAATGTGAGATACAGGCTGTCAATAGTAGGGATTGGTTTTAACTCAAGTTAACTTTAAGTTATTCTAACCTACTAATTTTGTCACTTAATAGTCTGTGAATTGGTTCTGTCCCTAATATGGATCTGTGGAATTGCCATTTTAAATCAATGGAAGAACTGTTTGGTGAGGATCTGAATCTGAATGACAGTCTCACCTACTACGAAATCAGAAAGTATAGCAAGAGCTTCTGAAATAAATGTGAAAAGCACAGTATTTCAAATTGGTCGGGGAACTAAAACACATCAGAAGAATATAAGATGCAAAACAATATTCTTCTAAGGAGCACTACTGAAATGCATCCTGAAGACAAAGCAGGTCCCATTGGAGGGCAACAGAATATTTTACATAAACTTTTGCAGAGCTCATTTTCCTTGTTCTGCATAACACCAAAGAAGCGCAATATGAATCAGTGATGGTCTGTTAGTAGGCTTAATCAGCAATATGAATCAGTGATGGTCTGTTAGTAGGCTTAACCAGCAATATGAATCAGTGATGGTCTGTTAGTGACGACCCTGAGCAATTGTTCATATTACAGGCAGGACGAGATGAGGACATTTATCAGCAGATGGTTGCTTGCTTTTTTTAATTTGTAGATATAGTAAATGGTATTACAGTATAATGGCAATAAAGCTTTCTTATCATTACAGTATGACATTTACTAACTGAGATCGCACAAACAACCACGGCGAGAAATTGCCTGAATGGTTTTCTTTCTCACTTTCACGGTAACCATGGTGTCTTCCATCCCTTATCGCTTCACTGTGTCTTTCTTCACACCAATCAAACAACAGTTTTAAGGGTCCAATAGAATCGCCAATTCTATTATTGTGTCCTAAGCGAACAAAATCCATTTGAATATAGAGGGTCATAAACATGTGAATGGCGAAAACACAGAGTATAGTTTTAAGATTTTCAAATAAGAAATCGCGCGTATCATGTCTTACATTTATGATCCTTTTCTGAAAACCTGGGATGCATATACAGGAATTTCAAAAACGTATAATCAAATGAATTTGTATTTATTTATTAGTTTGTTTGCTTAGGCGTATTGTACAAAGGGCAAATCTGGGATCAGCGTTTTAGTTGTTAATATATATTTTTAAATAACCAAAGTATCGTAATGTTATGTCATGACATGAAGGCTATTAAAAAGACGCTTCGAATTAAATAGCATTACTCTCATTATTAAGAAAATGGTTTTAACGGAAAAAAACGTAAAATGCACGAAGTTTCGCTGTGATGCGAAGCACACCCCTTTCTCACCTGCGTTTTGGTGCGTCATAGGCCCTGCACAGCCTTGTGTCTGCGTCTTTCACAGGCAGGGAGACGTTTTTAAAATGATTTCCCTGCACATTTACACGGCTCCGCTTTGTTTTTTTGTTTTATTTGTTTCACATATACTGAGCAACAACTCGATCGGTGAGTAGGGAAGATTTTGAAATACTTTTTTCCCCCTTCGGTTATAAAGGCTGCGACATCGTTGAAATGATTTACGTTTGGGCTGCAAAAACTTGTTTATATGGTCCCGATATAAAGTTTGTGCTTCAGAGTTTCAGAAAAATTAGAAATATGCAGCATACTTGATGAACTTGATTAATCTTGATGAAGTCTTGAATTTATCAGTGATCAAAAACTTTATACACTCCTTCTGTCTAATATCAAAATTAATGTTTTAATTTTGAGTATTAATGAAGAATCTGGAGGCTGCTATGCATAGGGCCTACTCTGTTTTAGTTACCTGGGCCGAAGTGTAGATAGTCTTTTAATAGAACATTTGAAAGTCAGAGAAAGCCAATTTAATAAATCAAACGAAATGCTTACTCTTTCCTTACACAGGATTACAGTGGTACTTAGGCTGTTACAACTGGAGCGCTCCTGGTTTGTCAGTCTATCTCTATCCAATGCCTTCTGGAGAGCAAGTGGACCCTGTCTTTTGTTCACACATCTGTCTCGATGAAGGGTAAATGCGTCCATGGTGTGCTTTCGTTGAAATACCATACACATTTATGTTGGTAGTTTTTGGGATTGCACTTAGCCCTAATTGGACATAATAATAGCATACATTACTCTTTTGGAGGACAATAGACTCTTTAATCTTTTATTAGAATAACTGTATTAAGCAGCATAAATAATGAATTCGGTATGAAGTAGGGCAGCACGATATCCCATCGCAATCACGTGGCACATGCGCATATAATTGTATCGCAATGTGATATCGTGCAGCCCTAGATATAGCAAAAGATACGGGTTCAAATGGTTTTTAAAACTGATTGTAAAAGCCATGTAACCTGACACATGTCATGCTTTCAAATACAAATCTGTGGAGCCTTGACAAGGACAGGGAATTGTTTCTTCAAGAAGCTGCATCTCTGCAAGAATGGGTTTGCACGCTGAAACGTAAGCCCTTCAATGCACTTAGACTAAACAACGGTGATACGTGAATTTCACATAGTGCCAGGATGATGTTTTGTGCCTCGGAACTGGACTTGGCAGGGAGAAGGAGTTTATTTGAGAACACGCTCCTTTGCAGGGTTAGACAAAGGGACGGCGGTTGGCCGTGGAAAAGGACACAGAGGGAAGGTATCCTCAATGAGGGCACCAGACATCAATTAATATGTAGGCTGCTGAGAAAAGCTATGGAATATGGGGCAGCAATCAATAAAATTAGCCCCATTACCTGACTGACTGGAAACCAAAGCCCACTACTGGAATACATACTGGTGCTGAACTAAATATTAAGCAGAAGCTGGACAATTCCACGCAAAGGCCTGATATCACATACATAATGCGGATAAAAATTTGTGTATTTCTAAGTACGAATTAATATGTCAGTTTTTAGGATTTGTCTTTATTCAGCGCTAGAGGTTAGAGGAAAACTCTTTGACTCTTTGATGCTAAACTTGTCTAAGCTGTCAGGCATTTTGCCAATATGAGTCTAAATGTCACATCCATAATGCTGGAACTGCTCAGCTATGCACTAACTGGATATTTAACATATATGCTGACGACTAATGGGACAGATTAATATTGTGTTTTTCCCAGTATGTACATACAATGGTGGTGTGTACCACCACACAAACCACATGTGTGTACGGGCCTTGAGGTTTGGGGGGACCCCTGTTGCCCACAAATAGTCACTACACCAGTGGTTGGGGGGTTTCAGGTCCTTGAAGTGACTTTCTCAGTGTGACCCCAGAAACAGGAAAACTTTGAAGATGCAGTGATAAACAGAAAATTTTAAACAGGTTTTGTTATAGCAGGAATGCCGGTTCTTCATAGCAATGTTGTTAATGCAGATTTTGGAGCTGGACGTAACTAAGAGAGTAGAATTACTTTGAATTTTTAACCCTGGAGAAGTACTGTAGCAAGGAGGCTTTATATCATGTTGGGTTGTAGCATCTCTTTATATGCAGTTAATGCTTTTCTCTTGGGAATCCTCAGAAATATTGAAGGCTCATATGAGAGAAGATGCTTATGTGTATAATCCCTGGTGTGTCGTCGTTAAGGTATCAGTTAGCAGCGCTGTCCAGGGAGACATGCTACTGCAGTGACCTACCCTGGGACCGGACTGTGAACGGGCAGCATGACCACTCTGGGAAGGCCAGTGGGGAGGGTGAGCGTGCCCGGGGGCAGCTGCGCATGGCCTGGTGAGTCAGTCGGGTGAGTTAAGCAGTACCTGCACCGTGTGCCGTTTGCCTATCTGAACGCCAAGACCGTGCTCTTCGTCCTCCCTACAGTCTGCACTGTGGCCCCACCAGTCCAGCATCCCCCACTAACGAGGCTCGTATCTCACCCGTGCCGCCGTGTCCCTACAGGTGAGCTCCTCTGTTTTTTGGGAAGTTTGTTGGCTACTAGTAGGACCACTAGGAGGCTTTCAGTACTGCTTCAGCTCCATTGTTTATAGCAGTGTTACCCAACCCGGTCCCCAGGAACCTCCAGACGGTCCATATTTCTTATAGGCAGAGATTAACATAGCTGGCATGCAGGTACGCATTCACCTTTAAAAGTGATACGTGTGACAATCAATTAATGTAACAGTGCAAATACGTATGTATTTTATGTGCATTTGTACCGACATGACAAGAAATTACCGTGCATTTCAACCTCTATACCGCAAATGAAGTACGAATTTGCATATAAAGGTTAAAATGCACGATAATTTTTTGTCATATCAGTGCAAATGCACATAAAATACGTACGCATTCAAGCTGTTGCTGCACGTATCTCTTTTAAAGGTGAATGCGTAATTGTGTACCAGTTATGTCAATCCCTGTTTAGTGAAGTCTTCCAACATGTAATCTTTGCCTTCCTTTTAAAATGTGTGAGGCTGTGTGTCTACTCTGCAGTGTTAGTTCTGAGTTTTTAATTTAGTCTTTTTTTTTTTTCTTTTTCATCTGAAATCCAGTTTTGTTTGTTAGTTCTCAGAGTGGTTTTATTAGTTTTTATTTTAAATATATCTGTAGTTTATATATGTATATTAGTCCCATAGTTCAGTTCTTAGTAATTTTATTTCTAGGGAGAGACTGAAAGTTGTAATGCCATCTTATGAGAGATTTTTACAGAATTCTGCATGAATACGCAGTGCACATTACAGACGCTCCTCTACTTACAAACGAGTTACGTTCCGAACGGCCGTTCGTAACTTGAAATGTTCGTAAGTCGTTATTCGACATCATTTTAAGCGTATATGCAAGTACAAAGAACTAGGATGCTGGGAGTACGCACGCTAAAGTCATACTAGGCGTAATTAGCGCGAAGAAAAAAAAATATCGATGTTGCAGACAGGAAACGGGAGCCCAACAAACACAATTTGGACTTACAGTCCTCTTCTTCGTATGTCTGAAAGTTCGTAAGTAGAGGAGTGTCTGTAGTACATAATATCCTTAAAATGGGCAAAACATATTCCAGGTCTTATTAATGGTGATTCAGGATTGAAAGAATATCACTTTAGCTAAGTAGTATTAAAAACAGTATTGCAAAGTATTTGGCATTGGTTTTAATTTTATTTCAGTTAATTCTGGAAGCAATATTTATAGTTTTCATATAGTTATTTTTGTGTCTTATTTTATTTCAGAAGTATTTTCTTATTTTAGTTTTTGTTAACGATAACCCTGATACTCAGAGTGTTAGGGCTTATTTCCAGAAGGTTGTGGGTTCAAATGCTGTGGCTCACAGATTAGCCACATCACTGTTGCACCCTTGACCAAGGTCCTTAACCCCATCTGCTCCTGGGCTGCTGGCTGTGACCCCGCTCACTGCCCCCCAAGCTTTGTACGCTGTGTACTTGTACATCAGTTTGGACAAAGCATCTGCTATATATATGTAAATGTATTCTCTAAAGCACTACGGCACAAATTTTTGTCAGCCATCCAATTTTTCATCACATTAAACAGATTAATTTTTGCTGTGTTAAGCAAGGAATAAACAGTGTAAAATGCTTCTCTCTTCCAATGCAAGCTGCTCTCGAGCCCGGTGTCTGCCCCTTGGGGTGGATTTGGCCAGACTAGCGGTGTACAGGACGCAGGGCCCGTACATCTACAATATCAGCTTGTCCATTGCGGAGGAGAGAGTGCAATCTGGGAAGTCATTCCTGATGCAGATCTCTGGCCATTTAGCTGCTCCCTTGCGGCAACCCACAGGTGAAGATAACCAGACGTTCTTCAAAGATCTCACCATACTCGGTGCTTTTAAAAATTAAACTGTGTGCATTTCCTTGCTTCCATGGTGCCCTTAGGATTAGAGACCATCAAGGGCGAGAACTTCAGTTCAGTTGACATTGTGGTCAGCTGGACCCCTGGTGAACAGAGCTTGTATATTACCTCAGTCCAGGACAGTGGGTTCTTCAGACTGGCTCCTGAGTGGACATTTAATGAGGCTGGAACGTATCATATAGGTATGTTGTCATAAACACTGGTATGGGTGTAAAACAAAGGTGGATTGCTTCCAGAGATGCAAATATTGAATGACAATGAAAACATTTGGAGAACTTGGATGTTTTCAACCCCTACATAGAGTAATGCTTAATCTCAATGGCATTTTGTCCTCCAGAGGTCACGGCCCATAATGAAGTCTCCATGGACACCGCCAGCCTACTCGTTACTGCCCTCCCACCCAGACTAGAAGCACTGGAGGTGGAGTTGTTGCAGGAGCCCAAAGCCATCCCTTCCTGTGTCCCCTTTCCAGTCCAGGAGACCCATGTCTTGAAGAGAGTCTTCCTGGGAGAGACCTCCACATTCAGAGCCTTTGTAGCCATGGGGGATTGTCTGGACTTCCAGTGGCACTTCAGTGATGACGGACTTTCCCTGCCAGCGGGGCCTGATTGCGTCCCTCAGTCCGACTGCCGGAGCAGCACCGTGGTAAGAAAGTACAGCAGACATACTGCGAATTCTCGGTATCTGAAATCGACACTCTGCCGACCGATTTGTTTGTCACGTCCCACAGAGGCATACGTTTGGAAATGAAGGGATTCACACAGTTTCTGTGAATGTCTCCAACATCTATAGCTGGGCTCTGAAAATAGCTCGCATTGTGAGTATGCATATTAAAAACTGACAGTTAAATATGCAGTTCATATTACTGTGTTATAGCATTCCACCCACCATGCGTCAGTTGTCGTTTCATATAAAACCCATTAAAGCAATAGAAAATAATTCTAGTCATTAAGGATGCAGATACCTTCAAGCCCTTGGATTCTATAATCTGTGCAACACTATTTGATTTGCACTAATTAACATCCACCTTGTTCACATTGATGTGTCACTCTGCATAGGTTGTTGTCCGCCGTTTTCTGTCCAACCTGGTGCTGGGGAACCTGAGCAGGTACTCGCTGGCTGTCACTCAGAACGTGTCCCTGGAGCTGCAGCTTCTTACCACCATGCATCAGGACCTCTCACTCAATGTGACATTTGAGCCTGGTGTCACCCACAGTCACCCGTTGGACGTGGGCTCCTCCACCGTGAACGTCTCCAGCCAGCTACAGCTGCTCCACACCTATGACCCATCTAGCTGTCAGCTCTATGTCCATCTGCAGTATGGCTACAGGACATCGGGGCTCTTTCCTGTATCTGTTTCTGTCCTCTCCCCCTTTGCTGGGCAGCATGCAACTCTACCTCGCCCAGTAGAGGTGTATGAACCCATCAGAAACCTGGGACCAGCTCCATGTTGGCCCTTTGTAATTGCTTCCAGGGTCAGCACCACTTTTAGGGTCACCAGCCAAGTTGACCGCACTGGATCTGCTGTGCAATGGACCGTGTCCAGGGGTAACACTACTCTTCTAAATCAGACCACTGTGGACTGGTTCCTCATCTTCTCCCTACTGGATGCTGGTCGATACATTTTGAGCATCAAGGCCTTCAACCCAGTAAGCACCAGCTCTTTCCAGATACCGTTGCTGGTCCAAGATGCAATATCTGAGCTGATCCTTCTCCCCCTCAGCCCACAGTATGTGGAGACTGGCGCTACTATTTTGGCAAAAGCCTCCGTTTCAGCTGGAACGAACGTTACTTACCTCTGGAAGTTTGGCGCAAACTCAAGCCTCTCAAAAGGCTCTGAGATAGTCACCCATGTGTTCCACCAAGTGGGTGTGCACACAGTGACGGTGACAGCAGAGAACCACGTGAGCCAAGTTCACAGTGAGCATGTGGTATTTGTTGTTCAAGATCCAGTTGGAAACATTGCTCTGTATGCACCTAGAACCACTACAGTGCAGCAGAGAACTGCAATATCATTCACTGTCATGGCAGGAACCAACACGACTGTTACTGTATGTGCCAACAATACCCTTGTGTACAAGAGTAACAGATGTGTGGTCGGAGCAGAGGTGGTAGTGGCTTTGTATCCTGAACAGACAGGACCTGCTCGGATTACAGTCGAAGCCAGCAATCTTGTTTCCTACAAAAACACAACGGTTTTTGTGCTGGTAATGCCAAGACTACATACAGTCACAATAGAATGGACACAGACTCCAGTGGTTGGAAAGTCTGTCATTCTGTTTGCTAAGGTTAATGGTAAGTTACATACAAATCTGCAGCATTGCATTGTTTCAACCAAGCGGTTGAGCACTCCGTGACTGTGACTAGTTGGTTGAAACAAAATCTTGGTCCGGATTTTTACTTTCTGCACCTGAACTATCCACTTCTGGAAATTTCTTAAATGGGATCCTAGTTCTAAAGATTCTTAATCCGAAATGTTTAGGAATGACATTTTACTCTTCCTTTTTTGGCATAAGTTGATTTATTACACAACTACATTTCACACTTAGAAAAGGTGAAAAATATAGTAATCTTTGCAAAAGTTATGAAAGTTATTTCACTGTAATAAAATCCAGTTATAACATGCTGCTAACAATAGTAATATATGGGATAATTTGCAATCACAGGACTCAACAATGTAATTGTGCCAAGCCTCTGGCAGACAGTAATGTGTGAATTACAGAGGTCTCTCCTTTCAAGACATGCATACAATCCTGAAGGCGGGGGTGGAGCAGGGGTGTCACAGCAGAGGGGGCCAACTGGGGGGGTTGGTAGAATGTGCCGATCCAGGCCGGGGGGCAGGGTTCTCAGTGAAATGTTGGGAACTTTGAGTAATCTTCTCTTATCAAAAGGGGCATTTGGTAAAATTTGCCAGTTAGATGGGGGGGGAGGGGGGAAGCACAAGGTGGATGCCTCTCCACCCTCCACCTACTCTGCTACTGTCTGAAGGCCGTCCAAGGAAATGATTGATATATATTTTCAAAATCTGGGGAAACTGCAGCTTTCAACTGCCTACAGGTTGTAAACATTTAATCTGTCTGTATGCTGTGGTGGTCTTCAGTGCAGTCATGCTCAAAGGAATTTTCTACTCTGTTGCAGGCAATATCTCATCCTGTACAAATTACCGCTACACCTGGCTGTTTCCACAAGGCCGCACGGTTCATACTGCCAGTCCAATTGTGTCACTGAGTTGTGACAAACCAGGTCCTCACTTGGTCAACGTGACTGTGACGGACCATGCTTCCTCTTTATCTGCTGGAGTGCTATTGTATATGACGCCGCACAGTGCTGCCCCCTTTCTGGCTCATCTTGAAATTGCAGTTGTAGGGACGCCAGTTCAATTTTCAATCAAGGTAGAAAAAGGTTGTTCATTGTGACCCATTAGTCTGCATCACTGTGTATCAGCGGTTAATGATGTTATCTCAGTTTTATTCTGTTACAATATTTTATTTTATTGTAAAAGTTGTATTTTTTTGTTGTGAATTTTTGCCTTATATATTGAAAATGCACATTGTGTATTTTTTTCTGTTGCTATTCAGGTGTATTATAAAACAATATGTTGCCGTATCCAAAATTTTAATACTGGTTGACGAAAAAGTTGAATTTAAAACGGCCAATTTGTGATTTCTTTCCAGAATGTTCCTCCTGGTGGCAGGCTGCACGTGGACTTTGGAGATGGAGACAAAACTATCCTGGAAATTAGTTTTGAGTATGTAACTGTTGAGACATGCAGCACATGGACAAAACTACCTCGGATACTGTAGATGACACTCCCAGTTTCAGATGGAAGAGTCACCCACTGGGAGATAAAGGCCTAACTTAACCTTCTACTTTCATATGTATATTTAGCGCTGTTGTTGATTAGTTGTCTCTTGTTCTTTGAAGATAGCATGCAGAATTAATAAAGCCCTCTGTGACCGAGGCCCACTTCTTTGTACATATTTTATGGTTCCATTATTTTCCTGCAGAAGGTGGGTTTTGTGTGTGTATTATAGAAGTCTAGATTAGGCCCATTGAGGGAATGTCGTTTTTACGCAGCACTTCTGCTTCTGCTTTATCTTGCTGCTTTATGCCGTCTTCTGATGCGTCTCTGGATGTGTCGCCACTGCAGATCGTCTCTTTCTGACCTCGTGGGTGTGACCTTTATTTCAGGTTCAGCCATCGATACGAACAGGCTGGCATCTATCACATCCGAGTGACTTCAGACAGCCGTGAAATACTGTCTTCACTTATAGATGTTCAGGAGCCTGTGAAAGATCTTGACCTAGTGGGTCCAGACACCTTTACCTTGCCTACCAGGTTTGTGCAGCAATTTATTAAGCTGAGCAGTGCTCTCCAAAAAGATATAGTCTGATTGGTCATCATCCTGTAGGAACAGTTCTCCTTTAGGTCATTTATTTATGTTCTCATACAGAGTGTTCCCTTACCTCATACCCTGTCATGAATGGGATGGGCTCTAGGCCCCCCCTTAGCCCTGTACTCAGTGGCGGTTCTAGACCATTTCAACTGGGGGGGCAGACTGGGGCCAGTTGTTCTGTAAGGGGGGCCAGATGCATTTCACTTTAATGTCCTCTGCGCATTACTTACACAAGATTGTCAGCATTAAGAAACAAAAGACAATTTTGAAAACCAATGTTATTTATGCAATGCTTTGCAGTCACATTTGACAGTTTTTACAGACTCACTCTGATTACTTGTTTAGATTGTCTTGCTTCCAGTGGCTTGATTATTGTTTTCTGTCGTTAACTTTGCTTTTGACCAATTGAAGCGACTCGACCACCCAACCCACCTTCGTTAAGAAAATGTGCTTATGCTTGTGTTTCCCCTGTTCCCAGCACACAAAATCTTAGATCACATATTTAAATGCAAATGATAATAATAGTAATAATAATTAATTTATTTCAGACCCTAGAAGCATATGTATTTAGGGGGGCCACAGGGGGGGGGGGGGCATCCATGTTGTCACAGGGGCACTGGATCCCCTATAAATGCCCCTTCTGAACTTGATAAGCAGTTAGAAGATGGATGGATGTATTTACTAACCCTGCTGTTAAACTGCAGCCCATCGAACGACTCTCTAATTACCTGGATTGCAAAGGTGTCTCAGGGGTCAAGCTGCCTGTACAGGTGGAGAGCTACCGGGGGGAAGAAGAACGTCTCCCACTTTGGATCGGATCAGGTCTGTATTTTATTTTATTCAATATCAAGTGTAACAAGATGACGCAAATTTATTGTGAAATCAAAGTTTTGTTCACACCTCAAAGAAACATCCCAAATTAAAACTCAGTAACTTCTCAGTCCAAGAATGAGGAAGCCAAATCCTAAGCTAACTAATATATATATTCTTTTTAAATATCACGTTACTTCTTTTAACTGCACTGCAGACTGCATTCATTGTCATAAATAGGACAAAGAAATAATATTAAGGTCATTTTATGGATGATAGGTCATGGTGGGTCAATTATCAAACTGTAGGAGGGACATTATGACTTAGCAATGGTCTAGTGTGCAAACCCACTCTCCTCTTCAATCTGTTCCAGTTCACTACAGTGCTGAGTGAGCCCGCCCAGCTCAGGGTTGAGGTGTCTGTGACCAATGAGATTAGTGGATTGACTGCAAACATCTCCACGCACGTCATGTACCCCATTATGAGTGTGTCCCTGAGTGTCACCCAAGCCGTCTTGGGCCAGCTCAGCCATGTGACGTTGAAGATGGCACCACAGCAGGACTGCGACCTCTCGCTGGACTTTGGAGATGGGACGAAGCTTCAGACCTCCTCGCGCCTGCACCCGCCCCGGACGGACTGCTCCCAGGGCCGGCCCTGTTCCTCTGTCTTCTTCTTCTCCCACGTGTATGAAAGTGTGGGTGTGTTTGGCCTTTCCGCCACTGTGTCCGGTGCTCTCGCCGTTGTCATGGAGACAGCGGGGGCAGCTGTGGGAGAACCCACGGGAGGCGTCCAGCTGGTCTTGACCTCGCCTGCTGTGATCCGTCTGTCTGACTTCATCAACGCCTCCGCCTCGGTGCAGATGGGTCAGGTAGTGCTGTTCCAGTGGCAAATCCTTCTTCCAGATCATAGCAGATACCTCCACGAAGATGGGTGAGATACTTCAACGTAATGGCAGTTATCCATACCAACTTAGGTGACTTTAAAAAATAAAATAATGCAGAAGGCTCAGAAACATGTATTGCTTTTCTTATTATTGTGGTAAACTGGCATCCCAGCCTCGTGCCTTACGGTGCCTGGGATAGACTCCAGGCCAGTGGCGAATCCTGGCAAGGGCAAGCTGGGCAGTTGCCCAATACAGCATCCTCTGTGGGGTGCCGCACAAATTCGTATTTATATTATGTGCATTTGCACTGCAATGACAAGAAATTACCCTGCATTTTAGCCCTTATACTGTGAGAGAAGTACAAATTAGCCACATAAAGGTTAAAATGCACGGTAATTTCTTATCATAACTGCGTGAATGCACATAAAATAAATAAGAATTTGCTCTGCTATTACAAGAAATTGCCGCACGTATCCCTTTATACGTACAGATCCAGCCGCTTAAAATTTCCCCACTTTCCATGACAGGTCCTTGACAGGACCTTGACTGGCTCTTGGCTGGTCCTTGACTGTAATGAGATCCCCCACGATGATGTAATGAAAAAGGGGGCCGGCATGATCCACCCCTCAACTCTCTGTGTGTAAAGTACTTGCAATGATCTATCCATCCACCAGGGAGAGCAGTAATCTGAAGTGACTTACCTGAAATCAGGTAAGATACCTGAATCAGGTATTGTAACTACACTGCAAAAAATGAAAATCTAAGCAAGTACAATTTTCCTATATTTAAACAAAATTCCAATTTCATTAATAAACTTACTACACTGCAATAAATGGCCTGTGAAATTTAGAAATAGTTTCTGTTGTGAGGCAAAGATGGCCTAAAACTGTCAAAATGTGTTTTTAGTCAGTTTATTGATGAAATTAGAATTTTATTTTACTTCCCTCTTTGGAGATGAGGCGGTCCCAAGATATGTCCAATACAATAATTACAGGTCTAAACAAAGTATTAAGACTGATATTGTCAAGCAATGAGAGGTATATGAAAATTAATCAGATTTGAAGCCCATTAAGCTTGTTTGGCACAAGATGAAAGATTTCATCCGCAAGGAGGCCAAGCCAGGTACAAAGCAGCAGCATGTCCAAGAGTTATTTTGGGAGAAGAGAGTGACCCAAGATGTTTGTGACAGACTAATTACAGGTCTAAACAAAGTAATAAGGTTTACTGTGGAGAATAAAGGTGTGTTCTTTCTTTCTGTCTGGCTAACAGCCGGATAGGCTGCTGGTGGCTGCGCATCCACGGGGGGGGGGGGGGGGGGTGATGTGTGAATGTGTCATTAACTTCTCTGCTTGGCCACAATGAAACAATGAGACAGATGAGACAGATGTTTGAAGCGGTCAAGGTGAGGTTATTTTTTTAACATAAGAAACACTGCTTTCAGATCATAAGAACATAAGAACTATACAAACGAGAGGAGGCCATTCGGCCCATCAAGCTCGCTTAGGGAGAACTTAACTAATAGCTCAGAGTTGTTAAAATCTTATCTAGCTCTGATTTAAAGGAACTCAAGGATTCAGCTTGCACTATGTTATCAGGAAGACTATTCCATATTCTGACTATCAAGCCAGTCGGTTAAATAAACACTACTAAACAGTCATTACATACTACCAGTCAAAACTGTTGTTGGCATGTAAATTAGAAACCAGAAGACTATAGTGGAAAAAAAGTATGATCGTCTACCAAAAACATTTATACACTGTATAGTCATGACTGACATGCTGAGGCTGGGTTTGAACCAGTGATCCGGGGAACACAAGCACACAGGCTTAGCCCACTGAGCCACACAGGGACCCTGGAAGTACATGAAAGTTCACCATAGCAAATACCCTGAGCAAGGAACTGCCCACAAGCACAAGAAAAGTGCTGGGGCTGGGGGCTGGGGGCTGGGGGCTGGGGGGTCAACTGAATGTGTGAAAGTCATTAACATCTCTTTTGACTGGTAGTATGTGTGTGTTTGTGTGTGGGTTTGCATAGATCACATTTGAGGACCAAATTGCCCCCAAAGTGTAGTAAAACCTGAAATTTTCCTACTTTTGGGGACATTTTTTGAGGTCCCTATTTGGATAAACACTTTTAAAGCCTCTGGTCACAAATTTTTCTGAACACATACAAATCGAATTTCAATGAAAAAGTTGGCCAAAATTTCACATCTGTTCACGACTATACGCTCGGGTGGTGAACAAAAGCACTGGCAAAGTCTTGCATTTCTGAAAAGTTTCAATACGCAGAAAAAGGCTAGTCACATTAGAAACGCTATTTCGTGAAGTCTGGTCCACCATCTAAACGGCTAAACACACCAGAAGCCCCTGAAATAGAAGAAATCACAAGACAGAAAACACTTTAACATCCCTCCATCATAGAGCCGGACTCGCCATCAAAACTGTAAGCTCCTCTAAACCCAGCTTATTGTACCTTGATACCTTGTACGTTGCTTTGGATAAGTCTGCTAAATGCTTTAAATGTAAATATAAATATTGTATAGTGTAAAGCCATGTAGCAGAAATGACTTGGGGTCAGTAATCCAGGAGACATGGAGGTGTACAGTAAATATCCATTGTCTTCCCAACATCAGTCACTGAATGGTATTAAAAAAGCACTGGAGAGTTCAAAGCATACAATTCTCACAGTCTATCAGCACCACCAACATTCAGATGTAAATGAGCTTCAGATGTAAATGCACGCTGGCCGACCAGATCACCCCCCCTGGAAAGAAAATATCCCTATTCCCTTTTATTGTCCTTGGTGATTTTAACAGAGTGAATCTACACCAGGAACTTCCTAAACACAGACAGCATATCGACTGCCCCACCAGGGACAACATCACACTGGACCACTGTTACACCATTTTAAAAGATGCCTATCGCTCTGTCCCCCGGGCAGCTTTAGGACATTCTGATCACTGTATGGTCCATCTTATTCCAATTTACAGGCAACAGCTTAAACGTGCCAAGCCTGTAGTCAAAACTGTGAAGAAGTGGACCAATGCAGCAAAGCAGGAACTGCAAGACTGTTTTGACTGCACTAATTGGACTGTCTTTGAAGCTGCATCTGATAATCTGGATGAGCTGACAGACACTGTGACATCATACATCAGTTTTTGTGAAGATGTGTGTGTCCCGACCAAGACCTTCTGCACATACAACAACAATAAACCATGGTTCACTCCCAAACTGCAACATCTTCACCAGGCCAAGGAGGATGCCTACAGAAGTGGTGACAGGGCCCTGTACAGGCAGGCCAGGAACACGCTGACCAGGGAGATCAAAGTGGCAAAAAGAAGCTACTCTGAGAAGCTGAAAGAACGGTTCTCAGCCAATGACCCTGCATCAGTGTGGAGAGGCCTGCGAGATATCACCAGCAACAGACGACCCCTACCCCCCGCTGAAGCAAACAAAGACCTGGCAGACGAGCTGAACAACTTCTACTGCAGGTTTGAGATAAACAGATTCACACCCCCCATCCACCCCACTCCAGAGACAATAACCCTCATCACACCTCTCACCCCCCTATCCTCCCCCCTGGAACTCAGAATACACGAAGCGGAAGTGAGCCGGCTGTTCCAGAAACAGAAAACCAAGAAGGCCCCGGGACCAAACGGTGTATCCCCCTCCTGCCTCAAAACCTGTGCTGATCAGCTGGCTCCCATCTTCACCCGCATCTTCAATAGATTTCTGGAGTTGTGTGTAGTTCCCTCCTGCTTCAAACGCTCCACCATTATCACGGTCCCCAAAAAACCCACCATTACAGGACTGAATGACTACAGACCTGTCGCCTTGACGTCTGTGGTCATGAAATCCTTTGAACGCCTGGTTTTAGCCCATCTAAAGGACATTACAGGACACCAGCTGTACCCCCTGCAGTTTGCCTATCGGGCAAACAGGTCGGTGGATGATGCAGTGAATATGGGGCTGCATTATATCCTGCAACATCTGGACCGTCCAGGAACTTATGCCAGGATCCTGTTTGTGGACTTTAGTTCGGCTAAACGAGCATAGATTTTAACGAGCAGTTAAAATCATTTCAGATCCATCACATCCTGGACACAATCTTCTCCAGCTACCCCCCTCTGGCAGACGCTACAGATCTGTTTACAAAAACTGTTTACACTATACCTCGCACCTTAAAATTGCACAGTGTTACTCACCTGTGTATATTTATAATATTTATAATTTTTCACATTTGTATTGTATGTGTGTTGTATTGTACTGTATTTGTACAGTATTTCTTGTATAGGGTATTTTGTTTTTATAGTGTCACTTATTGTAGAGCTGGGTGATATGGCCTAAAAATAAAATCTCAGATTTTTTCACAAAAAATCTGATTTCCGATTTCAATCGATTCTCCCCTCCCCTACACAAAATCAAACTACTTTATTTAGCTTTTTTTACTTTAGACCACACCTTTAGGGGCAGTGTGTGGCTCAGTGGGCTAAGCTGTGTGCTTGTAATCAGAAGGTCACTGGTTCAAGCCTATCCTCAGCATGTCTGCAGCTCCTTGAGCAAGGCCCCAACAGGTGGCCTTCACAGACAACTTATTCTTCAAAGATCAAGTTGAGGGAGGCATAAACACAATTTCCCCACGGGGATCAATAAAGTGTCAGTTATTATTGTGAACACTTTTAGAAAGGTTTCTCTATAGCTTATTTTAAAACTGGCAACAACACAATACACCCTCAAACTTATAAATAAAAGTAATAAGTAATATTGTAATAATAATAGAAAAAAAACATAATTTTATCATGTCAGCTTAGTATTAAGTAAATACTTTATGCCATTGGGTTTGACATATTATATTACAATTCCATATTACAGAAGTAGCAACACCTTTCTTTGGGCACGTGCCATCTTTTCCCCTGTCATTGCCATGTTGTTAGTGAATCTGCTACAGTGTTAATTTACCCATGAGGAATGGTGCATCGCATTAGTTCCGCATTTGGCGCTTGTGTGTAAAAAAAGTAATAAAATCGATTTCATGAAAACACATCGTCCTGAACTGTAAATTCGAATTAATCAATTAAATTGATTTATCGCCCAGCTCTAACTTATTGTTTGTGTATGAGAGAGTATCAAACTGTGGGAAACTAATTCCTTGTGTGCCCCAGCACACTTGGCGAATAAAAGCTGATTCTGATTCTGATTCTGATTGCTGCAGCAGGTGAGGATCATGAACTCCCAATCACCTACAAATTCTTTAATCAATCAACAGTTACAGTATCAACAATCAATGGCTGGACAGTTGATACAGGGACAATGATCACAACACACATCAGAACAGCCTTCCCAAAGCCAACAAACTGAACCCTATTGAAAATTTGTGGACTATGCTTAAAATAAAGCACTTTAAAACAAATCAATATACTGTAGGACCAAAGTGCTGTACAAAGGATAAATAAGAATAGACAATAAACAAACCAATAAAGCATATTAAAATAAAATAAAATAAGTAAATAAAATAAATTAAAAAGAAAAATTAGCTTTTTTAAGTCATAGCAAAGACCATTCAATCATTTAACCCTGTAAAAAGAAAAGTAAAGTTTTTGTAAAGACAGCGCCATCTAATGGTATCACCCTGCAAGTGAATGAATGGGCGGGTTTATAGTCAAATATAGGCCCACCCCTAGAAGAAGGGGGGCTCTACCTTTCGGATGGTAATTGGAAGGAACTTGGCTGGGATTTGGCTGCCAGCCAGACTGGAGGGGAAATTTTAAGTGGCTGGATCTGTATATTTGATGCGTACTTGTGTACCAGTTATATGCATTCCTCCTCCTTCTTCTTCTGTACTTTGCTTGTTTCGTGTCTGTGCCTGTCCTGCAGAGTCTCCCAGTTCCCCACTTGTCCAGAGACATTCACTTTGAGTAACTGAGAGACAGCAGTTCACCTAGTGTGACTCAGTGCCCGACAGCCTTGGTGTTTTTCTTTATCCTCTGACTTTTGTTCACAGAAACACAAGCCGCAGCTCTCTGATGTACCGGACCCGGATTCCTGGGACTCACAATGTTTCGGTGCTGATCTCCAATCGAACAAACGGCAGCTCAATGCTCAGGCGCCTGTCAGTCAAGGTGCGAGCTTCAATCGGCACAGTCCATTCCCGGCCCCCCCTCGGCACAGACCATGCCGCGCTCCACCGCCAACCCAACGGCTCCTATGCCACGCAAGCCCTCCCTTTCAGCGCTTCTACATCTGCTGAGGAAGCCAACTTTACCTTTGGTTTTGGAGACGACTCTCCGCCGATGTGGGTTCAGGGACGGGCCAGAAGAGTCCAGCTGGGTTCTGTAGCCACTGGCTCCCACCGGTTTACCAGAGGTAAGAACTCTGCCTGGTCTAAAGATTCAAACAAGGGCTACACTTTAAGTCAATATTTCAGTACCTTCCACATGATCTATTTTTAGGTACATTTGTAGCCTTTCCTTAAGACAGACTGACCTCAAGAGATGTTTGTCCCTGAAGAATCTACAAATATTGTATGCAGAGTAATTCAGACAGACATCTGTAGCATAGACATTCACAGTCAATCGCAACATCTTCTACTGTGAGGACCTGATCCCCCCTCAGCCTCCATCTGCAAAAAACTACCCCCCCCCCCATTCATCAAAAAATACCATTGTGACTCTGTAACCCCCCCCCCCCCAGATTATTTTCCTCATACAGATAGCTCACACTGTTAAAAAGGTTGATAACCACCGGCATAGTACATTTACACATATTGACACATTATGTAAATTTGTGTTCTGTAAATAAAACCATCATAACATCAGGTTAGCAAACCAGCAAGGCTCATGCTGGATCACAACCGTGCAGTTTGTGCCAAATACATGATATTTCTTGTCTTTTCTAGAAGGCACCTTCTTTATTGCAATAACTGCCTCCAACGAGTTCTACAACGCCACCAGTGTGCTACCGTTCCATGTGGAGAAGATGCCGGCAAACCTGCAGCTTATTACAAACTCCACCGTGGTCTACAGGAATGAAACGGCTTTGTTTAATGCGCATCTAGCAGCTGGCACAAATGTGACGTACGTTTGGAATATGGGAGATCAGACTGCATATGTGCACAAAGGTAAGTTGCAGACAGTAAATGCTGTACTGAAGCTTGTTGGCTTGATGGTGTGATCCGATGGTGAGAATGGCTTTGTTTGTGTATCTAGGGCCGGTCGTCTCACACCAGTTTTCGGCAGTGGGTGTTTACAATGTCACTGTGTTTGCTCGGAACCGAGCGGGAAGTATGAACGCCAGCACCAGCGTCGCCGTGCTCCACCGGATGCGGCGTATGTACTGGGCGACACTGTGCCGCGTCTCTCCGTTTCACCGCTTATGCCAAAACTGTCCTGCATGCATTTCTTTACCCGCCTCCCCATTCTGCTCGTGTTTTAGCTGTCAGGATCTACACCGAGAAACCAGCATATTCCACTGAAGCAGAGATCACCTTTCTGGCCATAACCGAGGATACCGGCCCGCTGGAGTTTTTGTGGCATTTTGGGGACAGGCCAACTGTGAGAACGACCTACAGAACCGTCACCAAGAGATACCGCTTCCCAGAAAGGTGTGGCCTCAGTGCAGTGAAAAACTGCTCAGCACTGTTTTGGCTGGATATAATACATTTAGTTGTAATTCAAAATCTCTGTTGTTTTTGAATGAATCTTTTGCACTTTTTATAAGTTTACAAACTGGCCGAGGTGCTTCTCTAAAAGAAGTGATCACATCATTGGAAAATAAAGATTAGAGGTCCAAGCTGATGAATATAGTTGAAGTTTTAAAGCAGTACTTATCTGCCTACCGTGTTGTGTTTTAATGAATAGCAATGGTGTGAACTTTGACCCTCCAGGTACAATGTCACTGTCACTGCATCGAATGGACAGAACTCCGTCACCTCTGGTGCCTATCAGATAATAATCCAGAGAAAAATCCATCCCAACCGGCTGTTGTTCAGCGCCTCGGTTCTTCTGAACACTAGCGTGAACTTTGACTGCAGGATCAGTGGAGGAACAAACGTCAGCTATGACTGGACCTTCGGAGATGGTACTTACAAAGTCGGAAACAGCTCTGAGCAGCATGTTTTCCACAGGTAGGGTCTGCTATCTGCTCTTTTCTGTAACGTTACCTTTTAACAAAGACTTTCAGGGCACAATGACGGCAAATGGCTCAGCAGGTTAGACTTCTGTGCTTGTGATCAGAAGGTTTCTGACTGGCATCACATGTTCGGCAGAGTTGCCATGTCCTTGTTGTGCCCTTCAGCATGATCTTTAACCCCTCAAAAAAATGCTCCGGGATGTTGGATGGACAACTGGTCCTGTGCTCAGACCGCAAACTTAGCTATCACCTCTATATGTGTGTGTATATGCCTTAAAAACGAGAGGAAGATATGATATGTTAAAAAACACATTCAGGTGTACCTGCACTTGTAAAAATGACAAGTAAAGCTTTTTTTCTATTTCGTTTAACTAAAGAACGGGCGAATTCACAGTGGAAGTGAAGATGTCGAATCTGGTCAGTTCTGCTTCCTTGACGCAGCAGATATTTGTGGTCCGTCAGCCCTGCCAGCCTCCTCCAGTAAAAAACATGGGTCCCCTCAACATTCAGGTATCACTTGCCTCTTTAGCATGAACGGAGCTGCTGGTGAGTTTTAAAGTGCTGTACCTGAGGTCGGGGGCAGTTAGCTCTGTGACCTTGGGCTTGTCGCATTTCTTTAAGTTCCTTCTTCAACCCCTTGTGCAGGTCCTTCGGCACCAGACCACTAAACTTGGAGTGACCTATGAGTCAGATATAGCTTGCGATATCTCACAGGGCCTCCTGTACAGCTGGACTTTGTACCAATCCGGCGGGCTGCCTTTGGACCTTCATCCAATCGAGACCCACCGGCAGGGCATTGAGCTGCCTGGCCATTTCCTGAATTATGGCATTTATAAAGCCATAAGCAAAGTAAGAATACACTGAGAAATGAACGTAGCTTGAGTTCAAGTCCAGCTGGCATAACTTTAAATATAGTCTGCCCAATTTTGTATTTTCCTTTGAACGTAAGGGATTAAAGTTTCTTTTAACTACTAGTGTGATTATCGTAATAGTGCAAATGTAATGGAATTCAGCAGTGATCCAGGCACTTTTTTCGCTGTCAGGGCACTAAGTTTTGTTTATCTTGTGCCATGCAGGTCCAAATTGTTGGCAGTGTCGTTTACAGCAACTACAGCGTCTACATTGAGGTGATACGCAGCCCTCCTGTCAGCGTAATCGAGGGAGGTACAAACATCTTCCTCAGTAAACATAACGGTACAATTCTGACCTTGAGCGGACGCAGGTCACATGACCTCGATTACCCTCTGAACACCCTCAGGTAAGGAAAATGTTTAAAGCCTATGAACATATTACACCATTGTAGGTTTTTGGTGGTCTGACATACACTCTCAGAAATGTGTACCTTTGCTTATCACTGAGGCTATACCCATGTAAGTATACCTTTGGAGGTACAGAAATGGACTAAGGAACATCCCGAAGGTACAAACAGCATTAATACACCATCAATGGTACATAAATGTTCTACAGAGTCAATGTATGTAGCTTAAAAGGTACAATTACCTAAAGCTAAGGGTACAATTGGTAAAACCTTGAGGGTACAGCCCCAGTGACAAGCAAAGGTACAAAAAAATAATGTACCCTCTTTTTTGAGAGTGTATGTAGACCTTGAGGGCAACGGCAGATGACAAACTTAAGTGTTGTGTTAAACTTGCTGAACTGGCAACGTTATGAAATTAAAGGTTTTGTGGATTCCAACTTCTTCTGCAGCTACCAGTGGGACTGTAAGCCAGCCACTACCATCGCGAGCCCCTGCTTTGAAGAATATGTTCCTCTGACTGGTCCTGTGGTCACGTTCCCAACTAATCTTCTGAAGTCTAGTTTCGACCAGTTCAAATTCACCCTCACGGTGTGGAGTGGAGAGCAGTCGTCCACTTCAGAGCTGTTTGTTACTGTCACGGCTGATCTAACACGGTGGGGGCCAGAATCCTTCTGCTTGTTTCACATCTGTGGTCTGAGTATTGATACCACATTTGTTTTTGGTTTCTTGGAGTTTTAGTATTTCAAGTGCATTGATTTGAAAGATGAGACTTATTTCTTCCACAGGAGAGTACACGTGTATTGTGATCACTGCCAGGGTAGCTTAGTGAATTGGAATGAGCCGTTCTCCGTCAAAGCTGAGTGTGAAAACTGCGGCATGTCTCCCTGGGACATCTCCTACACCTGGAAACTTTACCTGGTTAATCCTTCCAGTAAAGCCGTTGTTGAAGGTAAGCATGTAGAGCAGTCAACAGAAGGACAGCTGCAGTACTTATGGCGGTCATGTACCTTACTGAGATTTTATTTTTTCTTAGTTCCTTTCTGCAGTGTTGTGGATATCAGTGAGCTCTCCAGCTTGGTTAAAGGTGGGGCTGCATCCCACTTGATGTTACCTGAAGGTCCCGGTCTCACTACGGCCTCTCACACTCGGCTTCCTTCTGTTCTGCTTGCCTCACCTTCCACCCCATTGGTTTCAAACACTCCTGATGCCTCATATTTGGCAACAAATCTCCTGGAGTCTCAGATCCGCCCAATCAGCATGACCTCCTCAGACAGCATAGGAGACCCCACAGTCTCTGTTCCTCCCAGCACCGCTGTCCAGCCCCATTCTTCTTCCTTCCTCCTGCCCTTCGCTGAAGGGAATCAGATGGATGTTGGTCACAGCCAATGGCAGAGAGCCATGGAGGGAAGCTCTGATGGCCCATCTCATCCTGAATCCCCATCAGGTAACTGAGCAACTAGCAGCTCCTGTTCCTCAACAGGTAGATCTTTGTGCTAATGACACAAAGGTTGTGGGTTCAAGTCCCTGGATGTATGCACAAATTGCAACCCTTCCCTCTTCTGTCAGTCACTTTGGATAAAAAATATATCAGATAGGTGTATGAATGTAAACAGAATTATTCTATAATAAAATAGTTGACTTTTAACTCATCATTCATCATCCTGTAGATTTTGGATTCTTCCCTCCATCGCCTGGCAACTACAGCATTCCCGTACCTCCTGATTACGTCCCAGGGTTCCCTGTGTCTGAGGAAGGGAGTGTGGCTTACGATGACCCATTCATCAACACTGATTTTGGCTTCCCTCCGTTCTTTGAAAGTAGCTACCATAGACAGCCAGGTATCTGGAACTAGTTCCATTTTCAAGTGGCTTTAATTCTAATAGAAGGAAAAATAAGGCAGATTCTTTGTTTGAAAATCAAGTTGGCATCTTTTAAGGTTTGATATAGAGCAGTGTCCCAACCTGGTTCTCAGGGACCCACAGACGGTCCACATTTTTGCTCCCTGCCAGATAATCCACATTTTGTAAAAACAACGACTGTCTGCGGGCCCCCAAGGACTCCAGGTTTGATAACACGGAAGGTTGAAGCTGTTTATAGAGCCCCGCCTTTTTATTTTCCAAATAAACATGAGCAACGTGAGTCATCCTATACCACATGCTGTGATGACACTTAACTAATCAATATAAGGTAAAAGATCCATGAGTTTGTATGTGACTGTTTTTCCTCATTGTTGTCCTCATATAGGACCCCCCCTTCCTGATGCTGATACTGACATTAGTGAAACATCGTCAGGAGACGGCAAAATTTCTGTCAGTCAGATGCCAAATTTCAACCACTCCTGTAATTACTCTTCCACATCTTAAATTGCGTAATTATTTGCCTTACAGCAGCTGTTGAATACAGTATGTGCTGTGTACTTGTATCTGAGAGAAACAAAAGGCCATCACCACTGTTGTACTAGTAGTGGAGTGGGTATGAGCTCATAACTAACAGGTTGCTGGTTCAAGTCCCTGTAGGAATGTTTGTGCAAAACAACTGAATGTCTTTGTTTTATTTTTTTGTCATTGTGTTTCCGCTACTTTATAGATTATGAAAGTTATTTCAGTAACGTTAAAGAGGGTGTCTGGGAAACCTCTGGGGACCGTCATATAGGTACGTCTGAAGGATTCTGTTTTATGCAAGGTCACCTGCTGCCTGTCCATGTTTAATTTCAAGTTATTTTTGTTCTTCAGTTTCAGTTTGAAGGATTCTGATATCATTGCCTCTGCCTGACAAACTGTTTCAGGAATTGGGTCAAGCGTTGCCAGCAAGGATAGGGACGTGATCCTGGAATCCAATGGCCAGGAAGGAGACAACTTGATGGACTCCAGAAGATCCCCTGTTGCACCTGAAATGACGCTCTTGGATCTGGACAGGCAGCAGATTGATTCAGTGGAGTTTGAATCATACACTTTCACAGGTGATACCTCATGAGCAGTTGAGATACGTCCATCACATGACCACATGGTCTTGTAGAAAACTCCCCTGACAGCTCTTAACAATGTTCAATGACAAAGATTCAACAATTTTCACACTGGTTGTATGTATATGTGTTTTGTAGCAATGTATTTCATCAAATTTTATGTTTTTTTTCTCATATTCAGGCATTTCTTCTCCTGTCATCACATTTAAACCTTTTATGTTAAAGGCAAAGAGTCTTTATATGCTGGAGGCATCTTCAAGTAAGTCCTATATGGTGGCATTATCATTTAAATATATAGCAGTGTCAGCTGTAGGAAGGGTTCCGCTAATCCACTAGCTGCTAATTAGTGAAGCTAACTTTTTTGTTAGCGGATTAGCATTTCTGCTAACTTTGACAACCATTAGTGGACCAATTAGCGTCTGCTAAATTTAGTTCCGCTAACTGTAAATCTGCTAACATTTTTATGCAGGTAAAATGAATGAAAGTTTGCTACCCATACAATCATACATATTTGTTCCTGTCTGTTGTGAGTGTCTGTATCAGGAAGCTAAATTTTTGCTTAGCTGGATAACGTCGGATTTAATGTACCCTAGTTTCTAAAAAAGTAAGAAGTACTATGTATTGAAATCTAATTATCTAAAAAAAAGTGACATATCCTTTAAAACTGACTCAAGACTGATTTGAATATAGCATTGGCAGTAACAGTGCAGCACTATAACGAAAACTGAGTAAAGTACAAATCTGGAATAAACCTACTTACATATAGTTATGAAGTATTTGTTCTTCATTACTTTACATCTATGTTAAATAGCTTATTCACTGGTGAACATTTTTGATTTTTTACTCTCTCGATTAACTTTGTGCTCTCAAAGTTCAAGACGACCAACCACTATCATCGTTGCAAGTTCCTTTTGTGGTTTTTATGGCAGACATATGCAGATTCTTAGAGCATGAGAGTCATCCACTTCTCCGTCTTTTCCTCTAGACTCACGACACAGACTCCGGGGCAAGACACAATTCTTCTTCTCCACCAATGACGTCCCCCATGGAACGACATGCCAGGCGCAGCCCGGCCGAGGCTATGAAATCCACACAGAATTCAGCGTCTTCTGCACCTCAGGAAAAGCGGTGAGTGTTCAGGGGGCACAGCCTGTTCTTTTTTGTTCTTGTTTCTCATCCGTTCACTGTGCTTCTGGAATAATTCAGGCGTGGCAAAATTGCTCGCTATAGCAGAGGCCGGAGCCTGCGGGTCATGCAGGATTGCTTAGTAATCTGCTAAATGGGCACTTACCCCACCTTCATTGTTTCATGACCTTGCTCTGTGGTTGGCTTGATGCCTGCCCCCTGCCCTTCAGGATCTCCTTTATAAGTACAGCTACAGCGCTGGCAGATCTCCAAAGAGGACTCTCTACCACGGAAGAAACTTCCAGCACTACTTCAACCTTCCATCCGGAGAGCCAGAAAACGACTATAAAGGTAACGAGGCGGGAAATGGTCTTCACATTCATTAGGCAATGAAAAGCCTTTTGATTGCTTATTAAAACGTAACGAGTCAAGAAACAGCTGTTAAATAAAATTTGGTTTTTAATGCTTTTTGAAAGCCAAAACCATAAAATTCACCACACGTGTGTCTCTCACAGTTACAATATATATTGAAGTATGGAATCAGTTTGGAGCTGCAGCCAGGCCATGCCCAGTAAGTGTTGAAGTTCTACCGAGCTTCCAGAAGAATCTATCGCCTTTCTACCATCCAGACCTGGAACTGTAAGACTCCGCCCAGCTTCTGTAGATTTCACTTGTCAGCCTGGTGGGGTTCTCACACATTTTTCTGCTGATCTTTTTCAGCTATTCAGATGGTTTGAGGAACCTCACCAAGTTGACTCGCATGGGCAACGGCATGTTGGTCCGAAACTATGTCATCTTACTGACTGATGTGCTGAATCGCATGAGTCAAGACTTGTCAGCCTCCAGAACACTGCAAACCACCATCCGTGGTGCCCTCATATCTGCTATCTGTGAGCTAAACATCCAAAACCAGGTACTGACCATACCATTCAAATCAAATCCTCAAAAACTTGTGGATCTTACAATGAAATTCCAGTTACTGGGTATGTTTTATCATTCATCCATCCATTTTCTGAAACTGCTTAATCCCAACTGGGGCCGTGGGGGGGGGCAGAGCCTATCCTGGGAACAATGGGTGCAGGCGGGAACCAATCCTGGGCAGTCGCCAACACACCACAGGGTGATGTTTTATCATTTTCCACCAAAATATGAAGTTTTTTCTGCTCCTGCTATATCTAATGATTACAGTAGGACATTGTGATTCATAATTTCAACACTGTTGTATAATCCTTCCTGGAAGTTCTCAGGTACTAATTAAATCCTATATGAGGCACCAAATGAGTCTGTTATCTGTGACTGACTTTTTGACATTGACTCCTTGTGATGTGATAAAACCCATTCATCTCTTGTGTTAAAAAAGGTGTGCATAACATATTTTCTCCTGCTGCCTTTCAGGCAGAAATGATAGATAGCATCCACATACTGAAAGATCTTTTGAGTGTTGCCAGCCAAGTAAGTCCTTTATTTACATATGAATGAGTATTATCCAGGAAAAATAGAGCATTACTGTAATTTAATTCTGATAGTCTTACTACAGGCATATTGAGCAGTTGTCCATAGAGAAAGCATACACTAAATTATTTAAGTTTTTAAGTAGGTTATTGCTTTTTTTCTGTGTGCTTTCCTGACTTGAGGTGACTGTTGAAAGTGCCAGACTCGTGATGAGGTTCGTTCAGAGCTTTTGGACCCAGTTCCGTGAGCCCGCCGTGCCGGTCACGTACCACCTGGAGGAGGTAGCAGTCCACTCGCTGGTGTCCCTGTTGTCTTGCGTTCTGAAGACCTCTGCTAACTTCTCAGAGGACGGCATCTATCTGACGCTGGATGGCATTCGCACAACCCGTGACCTGCTGCTGGTGAGAATAGCACACCTGCCCGCATGAGGCTCAGAATACCTAGAATCAGCAGTGCTTGCTGGATACTGTGGTTATAGCAGATACAAGCCAAAAGTCAAATATAGCAATGTGTGTGTGTGTGTGTGTGTGTGTGTGTGTGTGTGTGTGTGTGTGTGTGTGTATGTGTGTGTATATATATATATATGCTACAACATATTTTTCTCTTAAACTCTCCCTACAAATGTTTCTTGTCAGTACCATATTTTCTGTATGATGGCTTATATCTCATTGTTTTGAGTTTCATTTGTTACATACATAAATATACTCCTGTACAGTGAAATGTTCTAATTATTCCAGCTGTGTTGGTTGAGAATCAATGCTCAATGCTAACCGCTACACCACTAACTATGTGCGAGGCCCATTATCAACTCATTTGCTTCCTTGTCTATTTGATTGTAGAAGTATGTCCTATTCAGCAAAGTGTCACTGCACACTTTAAGCACCAGATGGATGGAGCTGAGGACACAGTGGCATGGAAGGTTCCAGAACACGGTCATTAGCGTCAGACAGACCAAGCTGTACCTTCCCAACACGTTGGATGCAGATGTTAATAGGCGTATTGCACTTAGTTCTGACCAAAGCAGTCGTTGTGTCATCAGTCAGCTGATGTTCTTCAACCCAAACCCATACTTTTGGGGTACAGCGTCCATCCAGGTGGGATGCCATATGGTTTTCTACAATGTTTTTAATTTATTTTGCTTCATGGTCCCCACAAGTGGCTCAGTCAAAATATATGGCTGGTGTATAGTATGACCCCAGAGTCAGCTCTCATAGTAAGAATTTTGGTCGAATGTGAGGACAGACACCTGCTAGATACAAATGCTGATTTGTTACAGATAAATGGGGACGTGGTGGACCTGACTCTGTACAACTGCACCACAAGGAGAGAGGTCAAAGTGCGCTCCCTCTCGACACCAGTCACCATCGAGTTTCAGAAACCAGACCAAAGAGTACGTCATGTACACAGAACATTTCATGGATCTTTATTGATCCCCATGGAGAAAAAATCCTCTGTTCAGTATCACAGAAAGAATTGCAACAAAGTGTAATGTAACTAAAGAGACAATAAAGAGACACGTTTTCATTACTCATCAAAACAGTAATAAAAATAAAAGTAAAAAATTAATGAATAAAGAGGAAAACTGAGATACAATGTACCATAATGGTAAAATATCACATGACTTCTGCAGCTTTATTTCGTTATATTTTAGCAAATGCACCCTCACGTCAACAAAAGTGTTTTTTTTCCCCGGAGCTTTATTTCTGTAAAAAAGCAGGTTAAGGATCTATGTTTGCTAACAAAGGGTTGCTGATTTAAAGCCTGGTGACACCCAAGGGCTGCACCCATGAGAGAGCAAGAGAGGCACATAACCTAGATTCAGCAAGAATATCTAGCTAAAAAAAGGAGGTCAGGTGCTATAGCTTCGCACAGCAGTCTGCCGAATCACCAAAATACCGAAATAAATACTTTAAGAATTGGTTCACACAACAAGCTCCACTTCATTTAGAATTTAAGAAAGTCTACAATCATTTGTCATTCTTGTCATATGTTAGCCTCCGCAGTCATCAAACATGTCCTAACCCCCCCCCCCCCTACTCCCACCCTCAACAGCAGACCGCTGATTTAGAATTTTCTTTGCAACGCACTCAAATGAACATCCACCAGTTTAACATTACAGCGGAGACCCTGCAGGAGGCGCTACAGATCACCGTGAAGCTGACCAGGCCAGCTAACCAGACCTTTCCCATCCTGCTCCTCCTCAGGTTGGATAAGGAGATTCCTAAAATGGCTCACAAGCCAAAATGCCTAAAATTCTTCTATTTCGAAAATCCTTTCTTTATATTTGCATATGTGAAAATTGTCAGTGAATGAAGCTGGGAATATTATGTTGTTCATGTTCTGTATAGAGTTTAGGGGTAAAGGGAGCAACATATAATGCTGTACTCATCAACTGCAAAACGATAGCGGAACCCTGGTCATGTGACCGATATGTGACAGACGGCGTTTCTCCTTGTTTGTGCAGGATGTTTGAGAAGCCAACTCCAACCTTATATAAGGTTAAGAAAATTTTCCGCTGGGAAGAAGACACGGTTCACATTTTCCTGCCACCCTCTAGTCTCAATGGTTTGTTCCTCTTTTATTTTACAGTATTATCCCTGTTTCTTTAGTGAAATCTTATTTTTGGAGGTTCAGCAGATACTTTATGTGGTGTGTATTAATATAACTGCAAGTATTTAATATATGAATCTACATTCATGTTTGTGCAGCCCCTGGCAGCGCTTATGTGGCCCTGCTCAATGCAAACTACAACCAGACTCCCAGGAATAAATATATAGCCAGTGCTGTGAACTACTCCCTGAGCATGGGGTCTATACAGTGCCTCTCCTGGGACGGAGTCAGGGTGTGGAAAAGGGACGGATGCACTCCTCTACAGGGAGATCCCAGCCGGTTCAACTGCAGGTACCTCTGGCGTTTGAACAAACTGGACAGTTGAGGTGAAGAACAAGAGGAGGTTTCAACAAAGGAGGTTTATTTAGGTGTATGTGTCTGAGCATCAGACATTAATCATGTCATGGAATAACCTGGCAGTGGACAAAAAGAAGATGTTCAGAAAATGTCCAGACAGTCCACATTTTTGCTCCCTCCCAGTCTGTCTGGCAGGGAGCTCGGAGGGAGCAAAAACATGGATTGACGTTGGGTCCCTGAGGACCGGATTGGGAGACACTGTCCTAGAGGAAGATTGGAGCAGTTTTAGTTTTTGCTCTCTGCATGAGATCAGAACTACTGGAAGGTGATTGTTCTGTGTCCTGTACCAGAGAATAAATAAAAGTAGATCATTTCCGGTTTTAAAAAAAGGTACCAAGAGATTTCTGACACAATTACAAACGCACTATTAAGTACCTTTACAACAAGAACAATTTGAAGGGGTCTTAAATTCACAAAGAATTTAAGATGCTTTTGTGTTTAACATACCAAGTGTGAAATTGTCCCTTTGCAGCTGCAGTCACCTAGCACCGTTTGCGGCCACGTACCGCAAGATGCTGAGCCGTCAGGAATTTACCAACGTGGATCAGTTTGTAAGGTGGTTGAAGGTGTCTTTCAGGCTTGGAGCGCAGCATCGCTTCATAATGGCATCCCCAATAACCATAGCGATCCGCCTCTGCCTTCTGCAGCCTACCCGATAACCTGACCCTCTGCAGTGTGATGGCTGTCTTGCTGACCGCCTACGTTCTGGCGGCGGTCATTTGTAAATGGGCTGATGTCCACGGTGAGGAGAACCAGGGCCCAGTCCAGCTGGAGGAGAACATTCCATCAGACAAGCAGCTGTATGCTGTGACGGTCGATACCGGCTTCCGATCCAGGCCCGTTATGACAGCTAAGGTTGGTCATCTGAAACGTCAGCCGCAGTCATATACATTCAGCCTCATAAAATATCTTAAGCGGATAAACAAGCTCAGTTGAGCCAGTATTCACAAAACCTTGAGCGCTATTGGACAGTAGCAGTGGATTAACTAATCTGGGTTCAGAGGTGGAAAATTCAGACCTAGATTTTTGACCAACCACTTGAGTACTCTATGACAGTGGCTCTTTATAGTCAACTGTCCGAATTGTCTTTGAGAAGGTATGCAGCACTCATGCAAAAGCAGCAGAGAAAAACTTCAAACTGATTTTAAATATATAAGAATCTATAAAAGGAATAATTAAATTAAATTTTAATTAAAATTAAAAGTTTTTTTCTATGACAGAGTAAAAATATTTTAGCGAAACTTTAACCCCGCGCTATAATATCCGTACGGAATTGAAAGTAAGAAAAAGCGTTATTTTAATATAGCTGACTAGCAATGTAAGAATTGGATGTGCATAACATGCGATGTTGGTATTAATACTGCACATCACCAAGCCGTGTATACTACAGCCATTTTCCAAATTCAGTACAAAAAACCCTGCCTCATGCTTTAATGCATAATATAAGTTTATGTGAAAAACCAACACCTTGACGTACCAAAAGTTTGGTACCTGGTGCGGTGGAAAAACACCCTTAGTCACATGGCATGTGAACAGCAGGTCACTGTGTAATGATGGGACTGTTGGCCAGTATGAACATGGCATGATTTGGCTGCATGTATTAAACCATTCCACAGGTGTATGTCGTCCTTCATGGGGAGAATGGCATCTCCCAGACCAGGGAGCTCCACAGCCCTGGAAGGCTCCTGTTCTCCCGTAACTCCAGACACACATTCATATTGAGGTGCTCTATCATCTTGTCCAAACACTTCACTACTCTCACACTCTTTTTCAACTGTGGTTTACGCGACTTAGACTTTCTGTGACTGATGGATTTGCTCTAATAAAGCTGATTTCCCGTGTAACTTTGAGCTGTTGCTTGAACTAATGAAGATATATCTCCTCGTCAATCCTTGTGTTCCTCAGCACCCCTGAGAGCCTGGGCCCCATCTGGAAGGTGCACTTGTGGCATGACTGCGGGGGCCCCTCCCCAAGCTGGTATGTCAGCCATGTGGCCGTGAGGGACCTGCTGGGGGGCGATGACTGGTTCTTTCCCGGAGAGTGCTGGTTGGCCGTGGATGAGGGCGATGGGCGGGTCGAGAGAGAGCTGAGCGCCCTGATTGGAGGACTGGGATTCAGAAAGGTGGGTGTTGACCATTTACATGTGAGCATGAGACAGGCCAGCAGTTAGAATGACAACAAGAACCTGGAAGCAGAAGGATCCCAGTTGCTGACTCAGGAGGACCCTGTAGTTTTCTCTATGAGATAAACTACTCCAGGAAAACATCCATCTACGTCAGTGGAAGGCCTGATCCTATCCAATGTGTCACCCCAGGCAAGCATCACCACCAGCGCCCCCCCATCCAGGGAAAAATGAAATTGGTTGGAAAGTCGGCTCCCCCTCAGAATTTGGCACCCTAGGCAGATCGCCTCTGTCGCCTATAGGATTGACCAACCTCGATCAATGGTCGCCAACGCCTTGTTTGCAAGCTACTCGTCGGAGGCCAATGAGTAGATCCCATAACTTTTTTAGAAATATGTCTTTCAACTGTTATTTCATTTTTTATTTTTTATTTTGCTAATACACATGTACATTAGGGCACCACAAGGATTTTCACTTCGCAAGATCTTGCACCATCCAGTCAGCAAGTTGCATTACTGAGGCCACAGGTTGACAACTTTTACCATTGGCGTCTCTCACCCCCCCAGATACACTCCAGTTGATATTATCTAATACACTATCAAACACGTAGCTCCCCAGATTATTTTCTTTGCAGAAGCAGCTTTCACTGTAAATAAGGTTAGAGACCTGCCTGATGGATGACAGTATCAACTCACCAGCAGCTGTGGAAACACAATGTAGTTGCAGGGTGTCCCCCGCGAATAAGGTACAGCTTCACAGAGAGCCTGAACGCCACCAGCCCCCGTCTGTAACCCAGTCCCACTGGCCTTTCAGCTCCTGCACTGCAAGCTGACGGAGTACCTGGAGGACTTCCACTGCTGGGTGTCGGTGTGCAGCCGCCCGCCACACAGCCCCTTCACCCGCACACAGCGCCTCGGCGTCTGCCTGCTGCTGGCGCTGGGCTACGCGTGCACCAACGCCGTCCTCGTGTCCCTGCACGGCGACCAGGTGGGTCAGACACGCGCCTTTCGTTTTCCCCCCTTTACATACACTGGAATGCTTCTTTTCACGTATCCCCTCACCTTCCTTTGAGACGTGTGCACACACACACAAACACACACACACAGATACAGTTGAAAGTGAAGCTTGGACTCGTGACATTTATCCCGCAGCCCTGGAACATTTTGGGGGGGGGTTAACGGTTATTGCTCAGGGCCCTAACGGAGATGTGACTATCCCGCTGAGCCATACAGCTCCCCCCCTGGGGGATCACCTGTCACTCATTTTTCCACTGTGTTGCTTTTCATTTTCTTTCTCACATTTTTTCACTTTGGTGCAATATCTGTAAGCTGTGCTGAAGCTGCTTTTTGTAATGAAGTCAAATAGACTTACTCAGCTGCTAAATGTAACATTGAATAAGGGCTTTGCATGGACCATTTCATGCATTTTAAGTTTTATTAAACTTAAAGACCTTTTGATTATGATTTTGGCATATGTTGGCAAAATACCATAGTAAATTGTATCATTTTATCCAGGAGAGATCTCTATGTTAACCTACTGTAATATTATAATACTCAAAGTAGTGAGTATTATAATACTCACAGTATTCTCATAAAGAGAATATACAGTCAGTGGCCAGTTTATCAGGAACACCTGCTCATTAATGCAAATAGCCTGCTCCTCCCAACATCTAATCATGTGTCTGCAGCTGAATGCATACAGAAGGCAGACAAGATCAAGAGGTTCAGTTACTATTCGACTACAAATTATTATGGCCGAGACACCTAATCTAAATGATTGTCAATGTGGTGTGATTGTTGGTAGTTCCAGCTTCTTAAACAGCCAACTTCCTTAGATTTCCGCCTGCTACAACATCTAGGGAATGGTGCCGTATCCAAAAATCACGCAGTTGGGGGCAGTTCTCTGGCCAATAATATTCTGTTAATGACAGAGGTCCGCTAAAGCTAACAGGAAGGCTACAAGTGCAGAACTAATGGCTCATTATAAGAGTGGTGTGCAGAATGGCTTCTGGAGGCAAAAGGTGGCCCTACTCAGTACTACCCAGGTTTACTTGATAAAAGAGCTGCTTAATGCATGTATGCATATACTGTACTGTATATAATGATATGATTCTGTACCACAGCACAGAGCTGAACTGGGACTCCTCCACACGTTTGCTGCATCCCTAGCGATGGGAGTTTTCAGTACGCTGATGGTGCTTCCCGTGGGAGTGCTACTGTCCCTGTTATTCCGTCTCAGTAAGGTTAGTGCATCATATTCATCTATTATATCCATGGCACTAAACACCCTTTTGTTTTGTTGCTGAGAAAACAAGTACTTCTTTTCGAGGAACTATTACTTTATTGATACTGTCTTCTAATGTATTCTCCATAATATAGACCCAAATATGGAAAATTTAGTTGTTTTCTTGTATGTTTTACACAGGAAACAAGCAGTAAGGACACTTCCGTGGTGAAGCACAAATGTAGACCGCTCAGTGTCTACTCTGTGGAAGGTAGTTATCGGTCAATGTATAGTAATACCTGCGTATACTGATTTTCAGCATTTCAGTATTGTCACTGGAGTTGGTTATTGTTTTGGTGACACCTGCTGTCTTCAGCGCATAGTGATGACCTCCTAGAAGATGCCAGAACTGATGACTCATATCTATCCTTGCACCACCATCAGCAGTGTGCACCAGTCATGCAGAGAAATAAATATGCAGTAAGTTAGATATACTCCAGACTTCAGTGATGTCCAAATGAAGCTTCATGAGCCATTTGCTGTATTTTGTGACCCCACTCTGCTCTTTGTTCATAAAATGGCTCAAAGCATGCCCCATAGTAAACCAAGAGCACCATCTAGTGGGGTAAAAAAATACAGCAAATGGTTCATGAAGCTTTGTTTGGCTGTCACTACCAGACTTAACTTTAAGCGGTGTTTAAACTTGGCCTGTTTCTCCACAGCATGGAGTACAGGATTTCCAGTTGCCTGGCCTGGTGCCACTTCCTTGTGGTGAAAAGAGGTCTGAGTTTAGATTTGATCAGAGGAACCAAAGTGATCACATCAAAATGCTAAGAGATGATGCCAAATGGAGAAGCTGTGAAGACCGACCCAAAAGTTCTACAGGTACCTATGAAGACTTCTTTTTATTCCATGGAGACCTACGTTGCACATATATCATTTTTCTGGTGATGGCCAAATGAAGCTGCTTGAACCATTGGCTGTATTTTCTGATACCACTAGATGGTGCTCTCTGTTCAAAAAAAGGGCTCAAAGCATGCCCCACAGTAAACCAAGAGCAGCATCTAGTGGGGTCCGAAAATACAGAAAATGGTTCATGAAGCTTCATTTGGCCATCACTAACTTTTTCCATAAGTACATGTTGCAGTGGTTCGCAAACAATGGTACACATACCTCTGGCGGTATGTGGGAGGCCCTTCAAGTGGTGCATGAAGGTATTAGTGTATTACAGTGTCGGTTATAATGGTGGTACATTGGAAGGGTGTGACTGCATAGCTTTATCTGTCACCCCCAACCCCCTTGCCAACTTTTCCACTTGGAGAGCTTGATATTTTCTTAGATGCTCGTAAAAAGAACCAATGACCTGTTGAATATTATATTGGCTAAAATAGACTAGACTGCATGTGGGGCAGTTAAAAAATTGAAAATTAACGTCAAACTAAAGTGACAGTAAATTTTTTGTTTATTGTAATTTATGTTATAAAATGTTTATTTGTTGACATAATTGAGTAATAGGGGTGACATTGTGGTATGATGGGTAGAATTTTCATTTTATACCTTTAGTTAAAAATGAAAATTAAAGTAAAATAGGAAACGAAATGATTTGTTATAATTTATGTTGTAAAATGTAGATTTTACAGTAGTGTTTGTGTGGGATTCACATGTTCTTCACGTGGTACCCTTGTTTCCTCTTGCAAGGCTCTGGAGTAACTGTGATGCTTTATGGAACATTTGGTTGGAGTATAGATGGATGATGATTATAATCAATCTAAGTGCACATTGTGTGATGTAAACCGATCGCTTTACCTGAAGCCCTCTGTCATGTTCCCACAGCTTATGTTCTGGGAGAGCCAGATTCTGGAGGCAGCAGCATCTCAGTGGCGCCCCCTTGCTGTCGCTACCTCGCCTGGGCCCTGTGCTTGTCTCTGTGTTTAGTCTGCATGATTACCACTTTAGTCCTGGGAATAAAGTAAGGAAACATGCTTATTGGTGGTCTTTAATGCTGTTTGGCACTATCATGGTGTTTTAATCCGATGCAGCTCAGCCTTGCCTACCATTTCCTTATGTTTCTTGCCTGCTACTTTAATCCAACGTGTTTTCTGCAGTTTCAAATTTACATGCAATTTCTTGGCTGGTACCAGTGGTGCCACAAGAGATTTTGGGCCTTATTACAGCATGTAATATTGGACCCCCCAACCCAGACCGATCCAATTGTATTCCAAATTTTGCAGGGGTTGTTCTGACTTCCTCTTCTTTAAGGCTCCCCTGCTGGCAAAATATGACTTAAAATTTTTACCCATTTTCACATCTGAGATATTTTACTGAAGAAATTCAGATAAAAAATTTTGTTCAGAGGTTCTCTAGCAGGATGGTGTAGTGCCTTTAAGTGCTGTGCTACTTGCAACACTACTCGTTTATGCAATGACAGGTTGGCATTGTTATGACAGTCACTGTTATTCTGACCAATTCGCAGTCAGGAGACACTGTGTTGCCCCTCCCCCTCCAGGTTCAGCCCGGAGAACAGCTTCCTGTGGGCCCACGCGCTCAGCTCCTCCATTCTGCTTTGTGCCTGTGTTCTCCAGCCACTCCTGGTATTTCTGCCATGGCCTCAAATCGAATTGCCTTAATTTGTCCAATTTGAATAAAGTACAACAAAACTACAGGGTTTTTTATGAATAATATGGATTGCACACATGACGCCAAATGCCTTTCTGTTTATTTTGTGGCTTGCGTTTATAGGATGCAAACTTCAAATTTGTCTTTCATATTTGTCATTACTCGTTCTGTTGTTACAGTGATCTTTATGATAATTGAACTCTGTTTGCCTTAGATACTCATCAGTGCTGCAGTGGTGGCCTTGAGGTATAGGGGGCGCTGTTTCCCCCACAGCTGCCCTCAAGAAGCCAAGGCAATGGCAGAGATTCTCAAAGGGTGGCAGAATGGAGGCTTCCCCTCAGACAGCTGCCTGTTTGGCCCCTGTTGTTACCATCAAGATGGAGCTACTCACTTTAGCAGGGTAATGATAACCAGCTCTTCCCCATAGTGTCACTGATCTTCCATACTTGGGTGGACTTTGAATTTGAGAAGATATTGTACCAGCAGGTAAGCGCATTAACTGGAGAAAAGTGTGAAAACTGTCCCAAAACACTTCGGATGCAGCTTTTCATCCCTCAATCCAGAAATGTCCCATTTAAAAAAAAAAATTTCATGAAAAGAAAATGAATATTTCTTCAATTTGCCAACCTATGTCATGTCTTTGTTACTTTCAAAAACCACACTGAAAGTCAAATCAACAGTTTGACCAAAAATATTGGTCAATTTCACCCTTAGTTGTCCATAGAAACCTACAAAACCCACTAGATGAGGTACCAAAATAAAGCTTGAAAAGAATTTTTCTTCAGGAGATTTACAACAAAATCCCACAATCAATGGTGGACCCCACCCCCCGGGTCAGGGGGTATCCCGACAGACATATCTCAGTTGCAATTTTTTTGTCTTTATTTGGTATCAGTCATTCAGACTTATTAAATCTAACATGGTCTAATGTTCAGTTATTGCTTGCCGGTACCTAATTTGAGTACGGATCCTACACAGTACTAAAACTAAATCAGTCAGCAGTCTGACACTTCAACCCCTACACCCACTATATACTTAAAATTAATTTGAGTTAAATTTTGAAATAAATACAAATTGAATTTAAGAAATGTATATCTATATCATTGATTGTGTTAGTATAGTTTCTTTGACATACATCTGCCCAAAGTAGTATATTTTGCTTATTTGGCTTTTGATTTGAAAGTGAAAAATGGAACCATGTGTGTGCAGAGAAATACTTTTTGGCCACTGAAATGCTGAAGTCCTCTAATAGGGTATTACGTAAGTATCACTTACAGTTTGATGTAAGTAACAGATGTTGATTGAAAAATATTGCATTGTGACTCAAGTATTTTAAGTAATTAATAGCACATTATAGTTGTTAAAGACCTTGAGTGTGTGTGTGTGTGTGTGTGAGACGTCCTTCAAAGTCGGTGTGCAGTGGCTTCCCACTCAACGGTGGTCGCAGTAGGTCTCTGTGCTCTTCTGGAGCTCCGGGAGTTTACAAATTAAGCACTGGTCCTACAGCATGAGCGCCAAGAAGGTTTCCACTAGAAAAGTGCTGACCTTTGTCCTGCCTGCAACCATTTGATTGGTTGTTGCCCTGATCGGGGCTCATGTGACCCCAGGTGCTGAGAGCCCGTCGGAGAGACCGGCATCTGCGCCTGGCTCGGCCGCCCTCTCCAGCAGAGCGGAGACGCGCGCGGGAGCGGATCTGCAAGCAGACGCTCCTCCACAAGGCCTTCAGGTGTCGCCCTACACGTCACTCTGCTCTCGCAATGCATGTCGTCCATTCTAAGCATCACTCCCTTCAGGGTGATTCCCGTGAGCAGAAACTGAACTCATTTTACCACAGGGAGGCTGTGCTGTACGTGGTCACCTTTTCCCTGGTCTTGTTCCTGACTTATGGGAAACCTTCCAGCCACCATTACCAGCTAAACCAAGCCATCAGAGCTGCATTCACCAAGTAGGTCAACACACCAGTGACTTTCTGTTTAAAATGTAAATGCAGTCAGGTTCAGTTTTATGCCTCAGTTTGCACGGGTGCTCAGTAGGTATGTGTGAAAAGGAGGGTCTGGGGAACCTGAGCACCTGCCTGTTTTGCCGAAGCTATTTAATGTGAACTGGATGCCCCCTTTTTAAATGTTGGGCACCACCCCCCCCACAAAGTCTCTGCACAGCCCTGGTACACAGCAAAGACCAACTGTGGTGTTTTCACTTCTGCGTAAAGAAAAACATTGTGTGTGTTGAAAATCCAGAAGTGCACGAAACCCCTTTCAAGAAATACGGATGCATGAAGACTGGTGGAATTGGAGTATGACAGCCTTATTGGATGGGCTGTACTGGGACTCATGGTCCAATAACGTCTCAGCAAAAATACAGGTAAATACTGTCGTTATTGACAGGTGTGTTTACATAAATGGACGTGTCTTTTTTTTGCTTTGTATGTTAATTTTTGTTCTTTGTATCTTGCTGCTGAATGCACTAGAATTTCCCCAAGGGTCACAAACGTAATGTAATTTATATGCAACAATATGCAAAAAGTCTTAGGCAGTCAAAGGAAATGTTTAAAGCTATTTATCTGGATCGTAAATATATATTTGCTCAAAACAAAAAAACAAAATTTAACATCAGAACATATGCAAATTAAGAATAACCAAAAAATTACTGATATCTTGTTTGATGGCTAGATTCAGTTCACCTCACCTCAGGGGCACCTCCTGAATTAAATTTCACCACCAGCTTATTTGATTATTTTATATTAAATCAGTCACTGAGGTATTGATTAGCTGTATGAGGTATGTTAGTGGTCATTCAAAAAATACATGGATGCATTGGATGGTCGCTGCAAATATGGGGGTGACCTTAGGAGAGGTTTTGAAATGGTTAACACACTTTCACAGACAATATTGCGAAAATCGTGTACATCATTTTGTGATTGGCTATGACTTATGCACAATACTGTAAATGATTATGGGTTCATCTTGGTTGACCTGTGTGCTGGTGCAGTTTTTGCACATGTCTGTGTGGTTTATTCTCTCAGGATTCATGCTGTAATTTGTTTGCCAGGCTGGCGCAGTCTACGGGGCGTGCATTCTCATTGGACAGCCGGTCCTTGAAAAAAGAGAGGCCGCAGACCAGTCAGCTTGCAGGGTAAGATCATGAAAAACCTTGAAAAACCTCTTTTCTTTTTGCAGTCCCTTTCTACTTGCAAAGGCAGTAAAATATCCAGATTCCCTAGCAATATCATTTACTGCCAGCAGATGGCGGTGGTGATTCATGAGCTCACTGGAAAAGGTACATTTCAATGTTGCAGGTAGCAGGGTCAGACCTCCAAGCAATACTTGTAATTACAGTTACGCTTTCATGCCTCACCAAATTTAAATGGCTATGATAAGCAGTAACACAGATAAGAAGGATACAACTGCACCAGACAGCTGTGGATTTCAACTTAATTATTATTTATTGCTGAGATTTCAAACTGTGGCTAAACATGGGTGTGTGTGCTGTTTCTGAAGCTTTTAAGTTTCTTTAGTTGATAAAATGTGCTCTCTGATTATCGTCCTTGAATTTCGTTGTCATTTTTAATTAAAAGTTATAATGGTTTTCATGAGTACTTCCCACCAATAGTTAAAGGTTGACATCCCTGAATTAGCCTGAATTACTACCTCCTTGTCTGGATTTTGAAACTCAAATCAGCAGCATCACAAGAAATCTTTCCTTTATTCAGTGTCTTTGATGTATTGAGTAAAGAGAACCCACATTTAATTCAGACTGCTCTAGTAACATTATTGAATTATTGGTCGGCGCTCATACTGGACTAAAAACCTTTCAGTTGTCCTAAGTGCTTTAATTAGAATTTAACCAGACATTAAAAGTCAATGGGACTTCTAAGGAAGTAGACAAAAAAATCATTACCATAAGCATTTATGATACTCCAGCCAGAAAAGCAGGTTGTTTTTTTGGTTAAAGTTTACTTGGGAGCTTATGCTGATGATGGTTAGAAGGTACGGGGAGCAGAAGAAGGGTGGTCTCTGATCTACTTCCCACAGACTTCCATCTCTGCACAGGGCCTGGTTCCTGAGGTCCGGTCAAAGTCTTTCTCTCAGCCTCTCCTCGCTCGGGGTGACCAGCGATGTGGGGGCGCCAACAAGGAAGCAGGAAGCCAAGTCACCCTGGGTCGTACGAGGTCAGCCCAACTCTACTGACCAGTAAACACTCCACTTACAGTAAACTCCACATGCACAATCAATTATGTCCGTATAACTGTTCATGGAATTGCAGTTCTCGGTAACAAATCACAAGTGTATTGCCACTCTGGAACAAACAGAAAAATCAGTTCAACGAAAATTCACTGTTTAATCACCGTTACAGGAACAAAGAGCCCTGTGAACGATTATAAATGGTGTTAAAGTAGACTACTTCTACTGTATATTGTGATGAAGGTCTAAACAACCTTCTGAATTCAGCTTCAACAAGTTTTGTGCGTTATGGTTGTTTATCTCCACCGGAAAGCTTAACTGAAATTTCCTGTGCCTTTCCATTCTATTCCTGTGGGGCTTGACCACATAAATGTGGTGTATTTCTGTGCTCACCAGAGTTTTCATTTCTCAATCTTTGTATTATAACATCAGTGTCATCAGCTAAATCCGAAAACAAAAACAAACACAGCCAACAAGCAATTGTGTTCTGGAGGGCATGAAGAAATCATTTTAAAAGCATTGTTTGTTTCAACAACTAATAAGCCTGCTGTTACGTTGGGTAACTCTGGAGGAAATGGCACTTGTACGATTGTGGACCCCTGTAACAATTGGAAGATGGGGGATCTACATTAAATAAACTCAGGAGCTGCTTTAATTCAAATTTGACTTGGTACAGTCACACACTGTGCTGTGTAATGAAATACTTTTCCATCTGCTTGCTGGATTGTGCTTGAGGAAATAGGCAATACAAAGAAAAAACTAAATAGTATAAAAAGATAAGAATAAAATAATAGAAATGAGGAGGATAAAATGATTGCAAACTAGACAAAAATATAGAATCCTTGTCCAGAGGGGTCTGGGGGTAGAGGATTTCCCTCAGTCTCCCAGTTCTGACTTTCAGGTGGTTTTCAGTGTGGCCCTCTGTGGTTAAGCATGTGTGTCGGATGTATATGGTACAGATCTGCGGTGTCAAGCAGCCTGCGGTCACTGCGGGCCAGGGGCTGGCTGGGCCAGCGAACGCGGGAGGTGATCGTCCGCTTCGCCCTCTTCAGCCCCCCCACTGGCCTGTTTACTGGCGTGTCCCTGCGGGCCGAGCAGCCCGTCCCGGGGGTCCTGTTGCCGTCCGCGTCTGTTTACTCCGCGCAGGTGCACCGGACTGCCGGCGCCGTTGACTACGCTGTCATGGCGTGTGAGGTGAGCAAAGGACACACAATACGGCTTAGAAGGAAGTTATTCTGCTCCATGATCTTTTCACACTGAAGACATGAACATAAAAGACTTACAATAAATATACAGATCAATAAATGCTTAAGTAAAAAATAAAAGTAAGCTATGGAATTATTATTCAATCCCGTCTTTAACCTTTACTATACTGAAAAACAGGGAGTGCATATTCTATAGAGTTAGCAACGTATGTACCGTCTTGCGTAGATATCGGTGAAATAATTATTATTCTCACTGATAAACATTATTAAAACACATGATGCACTGGAGTGTGACGCTGTGGCAAACTGCATTGGCCCGATAAAACAGGGTTCCTCATCTGTGGTTCTAGAGGGCAGGAATCCAACACAGTTTGGAGATTTCTCTGCTCAAACACTCTTATTCAGATGTTTACCAGGTTCAGTAGGCGTGGCCCTCTAGAACCGGAATTCGGGAACCCTGCTACACGGGATCTCACACGTCTCATCGCTTTCTAACCCTTCTTACACAGCTCTTCTTCCTGCTTCTCACGTCACTTCAGCTGTATGTCCAAGCATGGGCCATGGTTCAGGCAGGGCTTGCGTCCTACTGGAAGGAGGCCTGCAATTGGCTGGAGGTGAGAGGGACCTCTGTAAAGGGATTATCCCAGCAGAATCCCATTTGACATTAATTTTGTTGTGCAATTTTTTGTCTTATATTGAATCCAGCTTTCAGATGCAGGTCTTTTATTAAACTGTTTATGTGGCTTAGAAATAAGGTAATTATGTAAGGTGTTGAACAAGGGTGTCATTAGGCCTATTTCAAGGGGGCTTTAGCCTTGGCTTAAGTCATAGTTTCCCCATCAGCCCCCCCAGAAAAGACTCAGCTCCCCTATCCATTCTATTTCCCTGGTGCCAAACAGTCCATGTTCATATGGAACCATCTTGTGTGATACATAACAAAATATTAAAAATTTTCTCCTTGAGATGTATAAAAGGAAAGTGTGTGTGTATGTATATATCGAGAAACTAGAGCCGTGGCTATTATTCAGGCATGATGGGAAAAGTAAACCATTAACCAGTATCGCGTCTTTCCCTAGGTCACCATCCTCATCGTCAGTCTCGTTTACTATGCAAACCTCACGTACAGCAGCCTTCTGGCCGCAGAGACTGCAGACCTCCTCCAGAGAGAGAACTACAAGGCTTTTGTGGATCTTACTCTTCTCTCCTCCTGTGAACAGGTAAGCATCTTGTATAGCAGAAGAACATGGTGCTATGTCTGCATGAGTTTCCTGCTGCCGTCCAGAAACGTGGTTGGATGACATGGCGTTGCTAAATTGCCAGTGCTGTATGATTGCGTGTGTTGAGCTGTGTCCTGTGGCGGACTGGCATCCCATGCGGAGTTCCTGCCTGCTTCCTGGGATGGGCTCCAGGTGCTCTACAGGCCTGCAGTAGATTAGAGGATGGATGGATGGGGAGTAGATTATATTCAAAACAGTCAAGGCACATGGAGTGAACCAAAAGCGGTTGTTGACGTCTTCTATGAAGCTGAACGCTGTCCGCTCCGTTTTCAGCTGACCAGAAGCCTCCAGGCTGTAATCGTCTTCCTGCTCCTGGGGAAGAGCATCTCCGTGCTGCCTGCCGGTGGAGCTGTGGCCCTGTTCGTGGCGACTCTCCGGCTGTCGCCTGGCACCCTCTTCTCCCCTCTGGTGATGAAATACCTCCTAGCTGCCAGGGGCGGCTAAGGCTTTGGGTGCCTTACTCTCCTGGGTCGCCCTCATGTGCTCCCGGTCCTGAGGTTTCCGTGGCGCTGACTCGTCCCTGCCCCTGCAGCTGGCCGGCGCCGTCCTCGTCGTGGCCTTCGGCTGCCTGGGGAACCTGCTCTCGGTGTCCACCTGGGGGTCCTTCACTGCTGTGACTGGCTTCTTTAACACCCCCCTCGCTCACCGCATGGGCATCAGTCTGCCAGATGATCTGCCCACGCTGGAACCCCCCCATGCTGCTTCCCTCCTGCTCTACCGCAGTAGTTTCTTCTGTGTCATGTTCATCGTCTGGATAACGCTGGTAACGAAAACCAGCACCGTGAATCTCCAAGCTTCCGTCGAGCTGACCTATGATCGTACCCATCTGCTCCACAACGAAACTTAATTATTTCTGCTTTCTGATATTATTCAACATATGCTTCATATTTCTGCGTTCTGATATTATTCAACACATGCTTCCATGCCTCATTTAGTAAAAGACAACTCAAGTACTTTCTACATGCTTAAAACTTTTTTATCGTTATTAAAGATGACTGGAGTTCTCAGATCCTTTGAAAAGGCTGCAAAGAAGGTCTCCTCAAGAAGAAAAGATGCGATACCCTTTCCTGTGCTGGCAGCCTACATTTGGGACAGAGTTCTCGTGTTCGCTGGTAGACACAAGCAAAGGAGTAGAGATAACGGCGCCCAGCAGAGGGTAAGCACTGTTTTATTACACTGGCAACTAAACAGTAGTCAACATTTAGTCATTTGCTTCTGACCAACCGTTTAGAATAATATCCCCATGCTCGATTCACTCAAAGCTGACGTGAATTTTGGGTATCCTTCCTTAGAAGAACACAACAAGAATGAATTTTAGAATGAATGTTTTGAAAGTGATTTTGAATGTGTTACTTTTGTTGGTGCCACACGTGGTGCTTCCAGCATCTCAGTAACAGCCACCCTCTTGGGATTTTCACACACTACAGCACCTAGGGTTTACAGAGGATGCTGCGATAAACTAAGATGATTTTCAGTTCTGAGGGGCTTAAACACCTTAAGGCGAGAGATCACGGGGGAATGGCCAGACTCGTAAAACCTAACAGGAAGACTTTACGTGCAAAAATGTCATGGAGCAAGCAGAGTTTCCTGCACTTTGTTGGATGCTTGTCTCAAAGTATTCCAGCTGTATTTCCAGGTAGGAAATAGGGGGTCCTATGGCCTTCTAGGTGGCTATATCTAGCAAATTTTTGTTTGTGTTTAGAACTTTCACCTGGAGGAGTTTGAAGACCTTCTGGAGGAGCTGCTACTTCGGCTGGATGCCTTCACATGTGACCTACCACAGGTACAACTCAACAATGGACAGAGGTTGTGGGAAAATGAGAAACTTCCCATGCGACAGGCTTACTACCCCCACCACCTGGAAAGTGAGGTAGGGATTGTGGACTTTCTCTTTCCTAGTTTATACCTTTTGTGGCCTTCAAATATTTTCAAGACCTCTTCCTAATGATGAATGCGTTCTGTTGCTATTCTTATTTCATATACAGACACTCCTCACTTGACAACAAAGCGAATTGGTCGATAACCGTGGAGCCGCCCCTTACCGATAGTTCAAGCTCACTGTACTGGTAGTGGGTTTGTGTCAGTCATCTTTATATGTTGTTTTAATGTTACCTTTGCACCATTTATAACATTTTTAGTATATTTAAAAATGTTTATACGGTAGTGTACTGCATATTGCAATAAACAGAATTGTTTAATATTGTTGTGGAAATAAGCTCTAATATACATTACTTAGGTTTGCATACTGTACAGGTAATTGGAGATTGCGAATGCTAGTGTATTGAATACTGAGCGACTGTGGGAGTGAGACAGACTGAGAAAGGGTGATACGAGATGAGATGCTTGACGCTGAGATGCCGCGCTGCCTTTTCCACGGCCAAAGTTCTCGTACAGCGTACAATGTCGACTGGTCGGAGAGCTGGTCATAAGTCTGCACGGTCGTTTAACAGGTAGTTTGTTAAGTGAGGAGTGTCTGTATTACTACAAAGTAAAATTAAACATGAACATGTAATTTGTATTAACTTTAATAACGGTTTTAACGTAGCATGGACTTTCCAGTAAAGCCTGTCTTTGGGAGACTCCATCCAGATCATCTGTTAGCATACACAACTGGCTGCTGTCATCCAAAAACGTGCCTGATCCATACAACCACAGGTACAGTTTCAGCCGCATTGTGGGACACATTTCATCAATGTTTTTTGAAGATTAATGTACATTTATAGTAAATGTATGGAATATATATATCTCATGAGCTTTTTAATATTAAACTGCAATTAAATGCATGCATTAAATATTTAAAATAACTGTTTCTGGCCTATGACCATAATGTATTAGACTAGGCGAATAAATGTATTACTTTCGACCATAATAATTTGTTTCATCTATTTAGATCAAAGCTCATTTGCGAAACATTGGAGCCAAGCCAGAGGACGAGCCTGACAGGAGACTTTGTTTCTGCTTATGGAGACTATACCTGTCCCCAGAATACCTCCCATGTTATTGGGGACAAGGTGATCCCAGAGCCAAGTTGCTCTTTCCAGCCACATAAGACTATCCCACCATTCATCTGGGAATCGGCAACTGTGTGTCACTCGGATGCCCACAAGGAATATCAGTGCAGCTCCTCATGGGAAAGCAGACAGGGACCAGGCTGGGGGGAGGGAGCCTGGTCCGCAGCAGGAAGACTAGATGTCCTGCCTGAATCTCCCCCCTGTGAGCTCGGCCATCACCAGCACTGATAGGGGTGCAGTACAAACATGGGGAGGAAGAAAAAACTCAAATCTGAGTGATTTTATTGACCTACAGAACAGTCCTGGCTTATCAGAAGCATTAAGACAGTGCTGGAGAACTTAATTTGATAACTGGTAGTCTGCTCTTCCTAGGGTTTGTTACAGTTTATTCCTATTTGGAAAAGCAGTAATTGCTATAGTGAGCACATCAAATTCATGCAAAGTCAATAAAAGCAGGAAAATTTCCATATTAATTAAATATTTCAAAGAATTATTTGACCTTGTCAAAAATCTATCACTACAAGCTCTTAAAATTAGGCTTTTTTATGTTATAATAAAGCCATTATACACAAAATCCACACAATTTCTAATGGAATCCACAAATTCCAGTGTAAATGAAAGACGGTAACATATAAGCCAAATTTGATTTTATTCTGAAAATGTTTCCAGTAATGGTCTGTGCAGAAATTTGAGGTCAGTTATGAAAAGAATTTAATTTCCTTCTGCTGTTAAATGTATTATATTTTTATATAATTGACATGCAGGCCTATTGACCAGCACAGCAACCTTGAAGAGTTTTATAATGCCAAGTACCCAAAATATGCAGTCTGCTTGGATTGAGATGAAGTCAGACATCAAGGTAAAATAATTCAATGGCACCAAAGAAATTCAAAAACTAAAATCTGTTGGTCGTTGCTCTGTAATTCCTGGGATTTGCTTTAGATCAGTGATCGTGAATGGGTAACAAATTCCTGGAAACAAAGATGGTTGGATGGATAGATCTAAAGGCTGATTTATACTTTGCGAAGAATCTACGGGGAGCCTCCCCAGGAATGTAACTACAGGCGTCAGGCCACGACGTAGACTTTATGCAGGCGTGAATCAGTCTTCATTTTGCTGGTCATATCAAACTAACATGGATGGGCTACATTTGCAATTTCCTCCAGGTACGCCGGTTTCCCTCCTCAGTCAAAAAACATACTGAGGTTAATTGGAGTTACCAAAATGGCCACAGGTGTGCCTGTGAGTGAATGGTGTGTGCGTGTGCCCTGCGATGGGTTGGCGCCCCACCCTGGGTTGTTCCCTGTCTTGCGCCCGTAGCCTCCGGGATAGGCTCCATCCTTAACCCACCCCGCACGACCCCGCATATTACAAGCGGTTCTGGAAAACGGTTGGTTGCCTACATTTGATTAAATTATATTCAATGTTCCACCAAAGTGTTTTTTCCCCCCTGTTATTTTGTGAAAATTGTTGGGTAGTTAATCTCCATCTACTTTAAATCATAAATTGTAGTTCTAGAGTTAAAATAAATTCATAAATAATAAACCATGATTTTATTCTCGAATTACAACTTTATTCTTCAAAGTTACAACTTTATTGTCGAGGTTTTATATTTTTATTAATAGTGGCCCAACTCCGTCGTAGGCCTACGTCCGAAGTGCAATTATCAGTCTACAGCTGTTTTATTATTAAGCCAACTATTCTGTAAACGTGAAAGAAATGTCTGTTTAACAGATGTTTACGTTATTCAGTTAAAGGTCAATAATGCAAGACACTGCCTAAAGCTGATATTAAACATGATTTCTAAATATTTTTGATATAACGATCGCAATTTATTTGTCACATTGTCCTATTTGATCAAAGCTGGAATTACTAAGAAATGGGAAGACATACTACAATTAATTCATTTCGTGTAAATTTATAATTACCAGGTGATTCAGTATACTATACAAGTACACATTTTAGACGATTTGCTTAAACTATATGATAAAGCTTACGAAAAACATTCGCCTTGCATTAATGAATCATACTGCCTGCCACAAACCTTTATTCACACAGGTCGCCAGGAACTGTCTTTATTTAAATTAATGCATATAAAACCTGCAAACTGAAATCACAGTGAGCAAAAGGTCGGTCAAAGCCAGTAGTGAACGAGGGGAGAGAAGAAACGAGGATTTCTGTAACTGACTGTAGCAATCAATTGTGAATGCCCACTACCTTCGGACCAACCGAAAACAACGTGGCCCACAGGCATATATAACTCCCGTAGATAAACAGCTTGTTCCCATCATGGGTAGCCAAGTATTACTTAGTATAAAGGTAGAACATTTCAACACTTGCACTCCGGCTTACCCGATTATCACCTTCAAAACAGTTTTATTGTGATAATGTTTTTTATTTTTCATCGCTAATACTAAAGTTAGCGCATTCAAGGAGCGAGATGCATTATGGGAACTGCTCGCGATTTAGATGTGCCGGGGATGATAAGCAGCGTGGCACTTGACAATAAAACTACAAAAGCACAGTTCGTCCTATTGACATTTTAAAAATGTATAAAATATACCAAGTGTAGGAAGATTTTTTTTTATTTTATAAAAGCAGACGTCTTTTTTCCCCCACATAGCATTGGCATTTGCTAAGATTTCAAACAGTTGGATAGATTAAAAGACTAGTCAAATTACGTAGTGAGTGGGAAGGGGGAAACAAACAGGGAGTTAAGTTAACTGACTGAGAAATAGCAATTGCATGAACCCACTACAATCGGACCAGCCAAGAAAGAAAGCATCATTACTGTGTATATATATCCCCATAAATGTCTTATATTATTTAATTACGGTGTATAAAAATACAACGAAAGAAAACTAACAAAATTTTTGTCTTCGTATGAATTTAAAAAACCTCGGAATTAACAGAACTTCTCACAACGGTTTTTGGAAAATAATTGTACTATTTTTTATATCAAATATGTTTACTGGTGCATGATGGGATATCACAAATACAGCCAATCGCAGGGTGTCGATTTAACATCGCTTACATTATTTTAACAAACGGTTACAAAAGAAACAGATACGGAACCAAAGCAATGATTAGACGAATTCAGTATTTCAATAAATAATCGTTTATTTTGCATACGCTATATTGGGTTATCAAAATAAATCAACGCGTTAAAGCAATTGATTACATAATCAAATGTAATTCTGAACAATTTTCTAGGTAATCCTTATGAAGATAAAAGTCCAGCACTGAGTTAATCGACGCAAAAGCTTATAATTTAACGTTTTCGACTATTAATCATAACTCGTAAATGCAATACTACCAGTTACCACGAAGTGGAGCTAGTTATACATTCGTGATAAAGTTTTTTAAGAAAATCGAGTACATTTCTAAAGTAACAGTAAAACTTATTTTTTCGGAAAATTCAGACGAAACTGCCCATAAATTTCATAAAAATTGGTATAAAATAAACAAAAAATCCACCTTTTTCTTTTTTTTTTTATTAAAAAATGCAATTCTGTCTTCCATTAGGCCTATATTTCCGTAACAAGGGTAGTAATAGATTTTTCACATTAAACACCGAAAATAATGTGCAATAACACGTAAACAAATTAAATGAATTCATCAAGTGGGCTACACTTAAAAGTATCACATTTGTTATATTAAGATATATTGGCGTTTTATGGAATCAGGGTGTTTATCAGTGGCATTTTTATGAGCACGATCGGAAGCGGGTCGCAATTTCCGCGTGTATCTATATGTTGCTATTTTAATTATTTTGTGTTTTTGAACATCGTGACATTTTTCACATTACGGTAAATTCGATATTTATATTTTACCATGATTTCAAAACTTAGGACGCAAAATGAACGAACAAAAACGGCCAGTGAGTACAATATCGCATGACATACACAGGTTCAAGTCCTAGGGCCCACCTGCTGTTTTCAAGGCCAACGCATGGTATTGAAAACCAGCCCGTGACAGCAAGCGTGTACATAGTTTACAACTGTCGACTATTTTCGCATGTAATGACTCATGTTTCACTGATAAAGTGAGAGTATATTAAGAGAGTAGATTAAGGAATAACAGCTATATTTCATCATGTTTGTCAATGAATGAAGTTGTTCAAAAATGTAAAACTTCTCCGAGTTGTGAACTGTATGACAGAGTGAACTATTACATCGTAGCTATTTAACAACCACTTCGATTATATCAGTCGTTTGCGTTTCGGAAACCTGTGGATTAGACAGACACCTTGATTTCAACAAGACCACATCGTGACAAGCAAAATTTGTTTTACCTCTGACTCAGATTGTACGATATTCACCGTTAACGCAGGACACGGACTACCTGCTTCTAGTCAAATATTACACATACTGGCGATTTCACATAGCATCGCCGAACCTAACTGTGTAACTTAGTCATTACTGCCCTGCATTTACATCAATATCTTACCTGGATGGGTACTATTCAAATAAACGTGAACAACTAATTTGCGGAAATGGCAAGCGAGCACATTCTCTTACGCCCGTTACTTCTATAATCTTAAGTCACATCAAATAGGAACAAAGACAAAATTCTCCACATGTCCCCCTCCGGGGCGCGCAGCTGCGTATGATTGGATAACTAGAAACGCACTCAAACCAATTATACATCGTGTAGCTGCGACACGGGAATGACGAGCTCTACGATTGGATGATGCGTTTGGCGCTCGTTAGGGCTGCAGTCCCCCCCCCCCTAAGTGCAAGGCGGATATTGAGTGAGGAAAAGGGTAGAGCGAGTCAAGTGTGTAGTCGGAGCGGAAACGTTCAGGTCGGGTGCCGCTTAAAGCGACACGGACAGCGGCTTAATCTGGAGATTTAGGACTTATGTGAAAATAAAACACGAAATATATATCATTGTCCGCTCATTTAAAAAGCAGCGGTGACAGTAGAAGCGCCCTTGCGGTGCCATTACCAGTTCGCCGGTATCGCAGTCGAGGGACGCTCGGGACGCTCGGGACATCGACAGCAGTCTGCCGCCCTCCCCTTGCTCGCCCTAAACTGTCGATTGGGTGTTGGTGCCGCTTTGGTCCAGTTGATGTGGACTTGAGGTTCTCCATCACAGGTAGGGAATTCCGCCTCCTCAGTTGGCGCGTCCCGTTTCTGTTGAAATAGTCGAAGTTGTTTCAGTGTGACTTGTTAGCCTGGTCACCTGGAAGGTCAATTATTAGTTATCGCAAATTCACCTGGTAAGATGAGCCACCTGTAGGGGGGCTGGTTTATTCTTTCCTTAAGTTCCGTTCACTTTTGTGTAGTTCTCCACTGGTGATGATCAGGCTCCAGGAACTGGTACTGACTGACTTTATCTAGTCATCTTTTCGTTTTTAATCGAATGCCGAGACACGTGTTCTGATGGCTTATTATTTCCAACTTTTATACAACTTAATTGCTCAGTGTTTGACAGGGGCTGTATTTTGGCGGAAATGTTGAAAATTGTCTCAGTGAATTCGTCTCAATTTATAAGAAATTGTGAATTAAAATTGTGTGGCTGTAGCATTGTCGGAATCGGCTCGATTACCCGGTATTTGGCTAGTCGATCATTTTTTAATCTTCCGACAGTACGGTGTCTGCAGCTGTCACGTCTCTATACCAGTTAAACGACAGCTTATTTATAAGCAAACGAAGGGGGATTCGGCGGATTGGTTGACACGTTTTACATTAAAACGGACCATTCAGCTCCTAAGATAATTGACACAGTTTTGTGCGATACAGTATAATGTGATTCTGTTCTTGTATTAACCGTGCATGTGTATAAAATGCTTAACTATATTTGCTTAAAGTCGGTAAATTGCAATTTGTACATGAAACAAACTGGAAGTATTTGAAATATCTGCTATCTGTATTTTCCCGTTTATAAATTGAGCCTAAATCGCCATACGTATATGACGACATTTGTCTTTGCCGACAGAATTTGAAGACTTTTTCCACTGTATTTTGCAACAGCAAATTCCAGTACATGTTTCTTAGACGGCATGGCACCTTGACGTTTTCTGTTGCTTCGTTTTTAAAGAATTTTCCAGTGACTTTTAACTGCATAAATTTATACAATTTATAATTCGCTGAAAATTAAATTTTATGTGTACTCATTACCCCTAAGAGCCAACTAATGTTTTAGAACAGGAACACACAAGCGGAAAATATTAATTTTGTACATATGAAAAAAGAACTCCGATTGTGTTCAGTATTTCAGCCTTGTTGTACTTGCATTCTAAATCACATTTAATATTGTTTTCAAATAAATATTCAATTAGTTTTGGATATGAATGATTTTGAATACAAATGAGCATAATAAAGGAGTATTAAAATGTATTTCCTTCATGTCCAAAATGCTTTTTTCATTTTCAAATGGTGCCATCTGTGCTGAGCAGCTTTATAGGACATGGCATGATGGCTCTGATTAATCCCAGGACATCATCCAAGAACCCAAATATCAAATCTATACTACTAGATAGCCACACCAATAGAGCTGCTAACTGCTAATTAGATCTGTCAGTTTGTGGTATACATTTAGATTTAAAGCCAGTAATCTATCCAGGGTAGATGCTTCCACTGTATGCTGCAATGAACATTATTTCCAGTAACACATGTTGTTGGTCTTTTAGCTGGCTGCTGGTCATGAGACCCATCTTTTCCCTGCTCTTGACATGCCTGCTTAGCTTGCTAAAATCCTGCAGTGGAAAAGCTCGTGGCTGTTTCAGAACTTTGGCTTCTTGCAAAAAGTAATTTTTGCAGTGTAATGGGTGATGATTTTTCTTTGTTGTGTGTTAAAATCTGCTAGAGTTGCATTGCTCTTTTGACGGTTGTAAGCTTATTTGTAAAATTCTGCAAAAATCTTTTCAATAATAAACAGTTTTAATAATTTTTGATTCTCAATATCCCACCAATCCTGCAACTTCACTATGTATTTCTTTTTATTTATTTATTTGTATTTCTGGGCCTCTCACTCCATATTGTGGGTCCATGACCTGCCTGAGAGTATTTCCGGTACGAAAGCTGTGAAGGAATGTAATGATGCTCATTAGGTAGAAATGTCCTTTGATTTGCTGCAGATTAATGAGCGTGTCACTGGAAAATTAAAGATCTGATAACCTGAAGAAGGTCTTCTGGTAGCCAGTTGGATCAGATGCTCCACATTTTGGCCTCTGCATAACATGAGCTGCCTGGTCAGTGTCCTTGCCTGCCTGCCATGTAAATGTCTTTACAAGGAACTTCAAAACGGGGAGATTGCATTTCATAATGCTGTTTACACCTCTAATTTTTTTAAAGTCTATTAATGATTATGGCTTCGTCTGATTTGGCATCTGGCATTAGGTTTGTGCAGACAGTTAATTGGTGGGTTTTGCTAGAGATGTGTGTACACATTTTCTGAATACTTTTTCCAGCTGCTCCAAAGCACCAGCATTCCTTAATATTCGTGTTAAAGTATGTTGTTTGTAAAGTGCACAAATATATGGCATGGTGCAGAGGTTATCACTGTTACCTCAAACCGATGGTGCCAGGGCTTAAGTATCTGCCATGGCTCCATGTGTGGAGTTTGCTCATTTTCCCCGTGTCATTGTTGGGTTTCCTCCAGGTTCTCTTCTCCCCCCCCGTCAGTCGAAAAACATGCTGAGGTTAATTGGAGTTACCAAATTGCCCGTAGGTGTGCAAGTGTGACTGAATGGTGTGTGAGCGTGCCCTAAGATTGGTTGGTTCCCCATCCTGGGTTGTTTCCTGCCTTGAGCTCGTAGCTTCCAGGATAGGCTCAGGACCCTCCACAATGGATATGGTTACAGAAAATTGTGTGTGTGTGTCTTCATTACCAATCACACCAAGCTGAGTTGCATCACATGGACTGGTCACCTGACCTAAACCTGTTAGAGATGGTTTTGGAGGAGCTTGACCAGAGAGTGAAGGATGAGCGGCCAAAGCGTGCTTAGCATATATGTGGGACCTCCTTCAGGACAGCTGGAAAACCAATGCAGGAGGCCACCTCATGAAATTGATGTAGAGGAGACGAGACGGTAAGGTCAACCAGTCCCTAGAGATATTGGGCTTAGGGGTCTTGCTGAAGGGCCCAATAGTGGAATCACTCTGCTGACCGTGGGATCTGAACCTCCAACCCATCCCACAGAGTTACCACCCTTAACAATTTTTTATAATACGTTTTACTCTCTCTCTCTCTCTCTCTCTCTCTCTCTCTTTGGCATGATGGTTTTACTCTCTCTCTCTCTCTCTCTCTCTCTCTCTCTCTCTCTCTCTCTCTCTCTCTATATATATATATATATATATATATATATATATATATATATATATATATATATATATATATATATATATATGTATGTATGTATATATGTATGTATATATGTATGTATATATGTATGTATGTATGTATATATATATATATATATATATATATATATATATATATATATAATGTATATACATTTATGTTGATCTATTAAATGCAGAGTTTTTGTAGTCAGGATTTACAAGAATGACTTGGTAAGTAGGTCTGCTCAAGTCAGTGTTTGTTATATGTTGACTGAACAGAATCCTGTGCTTGCTGTTGTGCAATGTACCTCAAAAGCTCTTGATATTCAATTAGAGCTTACCGTCTAATGTTGTGTGTCTGTTTAGAAGGAGACGCTTGTGATTTAATCCAAAATAGTTTGTCCATTATTATCTTAAATATTTAAAAGGCAAAATGAAAATCCTCTTTGGTATTTTAATTGTACCTTGAAGTGCTTACCTTTTGATACATTAAGTAGTGAACTTGTATTGGTTTGGTTTTAAGTAATTTGCTACTGGAAATCTCTAGTGTTTGTTGGAAATCTCAAGTGTTTGTCAGCTCATTATCATAGAGGTTCCGTTGTGACTTGTAAGTGAGCTAATTGTTTTAAAAGTCCAGGAATTCATAATAAAGTAACAGTAATAACGGTTTATGATTGTGGTGAATTATAAATAAATGCATAAAAGCAGTTAAAGTAGCACTTTTTGTGCCAGCTGTCTTTAATAGCCCTTTAAAATCTCTGGGATTTTTTTCTCGTTACTCAAGAGCTTTAATGTAGAAAATCAAGAAAATGCAGCCTCAGATTGTGTTTTTTTTGTGTGCTTGTCTAATAATTTCCTGCTTCATCCACAGTCAGAGTCTGTTGCTTTTGTTTGAGTGTTTTGTTTTTCATTTACTCCCCCGGCCCACAGGGTGACCATGGGCCTGACTGGTAAGCGATCAGAAAAAGGCCCTGTGTGCTGGAGAAAGCGAGTGAAGTCTGTGTACATGAGGCTCCGCCAGCTCAAGAGGTTCCGCAGAGCCGATGAGATTAAGGTGGGTCAGCTGGTCAGCTCCGCGTTTCGGATACCTGCTGCCAGCGGGCTTCACTCTTATCTTTGTTTTGCCTACAGTTTTGATATTTTTGCTACTGCTCCCTTCGACTGGGATTTTACTGCCAAATAACGGGTTGAGTAAATGTTGACCAGGTAGGTTTGACAACCTTTATCCCCCCCCCCCCATCTCCCCACAGAGCATGTTTAACTCCAATAGGCAGAAGATCCTGCAGCGCACTGATATCTTAAACCAGGAGTGGAAAACACGCCGGATACAGCCGGTGCGCATCATGACATCCGTGAGCTCTCTCCGTGGGACCAGAGAGGTCAGCACTCACATTCCCGGGAGCCTCTGCATTCCCTGGCCCCGCCCATCAGCCCGGCCAAACCTTAACGAAATGCTAATATAATCATTTCTGATTTAAATATTGATCATGAGGTGGCATTGATAAGGGTTCTTTCACTCACATTTTATGAACTAAGCATGTAATGATGATTATTGTCCATCATGTCTATAGCCAAATGGTATATGACTCTGTTAGGTCTCCGTGTACTGAAATGCATTTCTTATTGCCTTAAACCTGTACCTTTTAAGGCTGCTTTTGGAACTTCAATGAACTTTTATGTCAGCTGAAAATACGGTATTAAATGCTCCCTTTGCATTAATATGAAATGGTGGCCCAGATGCCTTAATGCCTTAAAGAAATCATACGCCCTCTAGTGCTTCTTGCTGCAGTATTTGCAGGTCTGCAATGTAGTTTTTAGTTTGCTCTTTGATCCATGTGCTGTTAGCTACTAAACCAGTTATCTTGTTTATGTGCTTTGGTGAGAACAGTTTATGTAGTATGGACACCTGTGACCACAATATATGGGCTCTTTTCCTGGGAGTCAGAGGATAAGATTCTTTGTGTGAGAAATCTGACACTTTTGCACAGAAAGTAGAGATAAAAAAAAAATATATATATCTTGCAGAAGTAGGCTCCGAATTTTTGATGTTGAGTCTGTTGAGCTTCTGACTCATGTAATTGCACGTCGTATTTTATGTGTGTGTTTTATGCTTTGAAAAGTTTGTGCTTTCTTAATCGCTCGCATGATTGATTACCATTAAGTCCCATGACAATGTTCACGTGCTTCCACATTACAAAATGGTAACGGCACGTGTTCCCTTTGGGTGTGCAGTGTACCGTGGACAGCGGCTTTTCAGAGTTCTCCAGCCAAGTTATACCCCTCAAGACTCTCAATGCAGTGGCGTCCATACCTGTGATGTATTCCTGGTCCCCTCTTCAGCAGAATTTCATGGTAATGAGAACAATTGTCTCATGCTTTTCGATATTCCTTTGCATTTGATTTTGCATTTAGTACTGCGTTTATAGTCTGTGACCGAGGTTTGAAGTGTTTTAGTTCTTAGCTTTAGAGAGAAGTTGAAAATTAAGTTGTCGTGAGTGTATTTAAGGCTTGATTAATCCCTTTCAGAAATTTACTGCAAATTTGTGCTTAAATTATTGCATGTTACAATGGGAAAATGTAAAACCTGCTCCATTTAGTGACATAGAATTATAGTTTTTTATGAATGATTATAGAAAACTCGATGAAGCTGGCAAATGGTTTCTGCAGGTTGAGGACGAGACGGTTTTGCATAACATTCCCTACATGGGGGACGAAATCCTAGACCAGGATGGCACCTTCATTGAAGAGCTTATTAAAAACTATGATGGCAAAGTCCATGGAGATCGAGGTGAGGATCTCTGGCACAACTAGGCATCTTACTGTCACATGACCTTAAAACATTTTAAGCTCTTGGACATTGAAATAATACTGTGATTTTTTCCCTCCCTCACCCTTGGTTGGTGGTAAAGAATGTGGTTTCATCAATGATGAGATATTTGTGGAGCTGGTCACAGCTCTCAATCAGCATAGCGACAATGAGGATGAAGAGGAAGACCAGCATGAGTACAAACTGGAGAAGATGGACCTTAGTGAAGACAAGGATGATGATGATCCCAGAAAGGGCCAGCTGAACAGCTTGGATGGTATGTCTTTCGCTGCATGCATAATCTTGATGTTTTTTTTCCCAGCTGTTTCCTCAGTTGAAACTTTCAGGATTCTGGGTCAGCTTTTGTATTTGTCTATTCTTTGACAGGCAGAAGCACTGAATGTTCTAAAAAAATCCCTTCCGATAAGATATTTGAAGCCATCTCTTCCGTGTTTCCGGACAAGGGATCACCAGAGGAACTCAAAGAGAAGTAAATCATTTTCATACTGCTGGTTGATGTTCTTCAATATTATTTGATCGTTTGAGATTTCTCACCATCTCAGCTTCCTTATCTGTAAACAGGCATGTTAGTAAGGGTATAACTAACATGAGATGTATGCTTTACAGATTTTGGTGAGCTCATGGTTTACCTTTGTCGCTATAGTTTTCTCCTTTGTTTCAGCCCTACAGTTGATCACATGATCAGCATCAGTTGTGATGTGTAGTCTGGCGGTTTCTGTCCCCACGCACAGGTACAAGGAGCTGACGGAGCAGAAGCTTCCCGGGAAGCTGCCCCCGGAGTGCACCCCCAACATCGACGGGCCCAACGCCCGCTCTGTGCAGCGGGAGCAGAGCCTGCACTCCTTCCATACCCTCTTCTGCCGCCGCTGCTTCAAGTACGACTGCTTCTTGCACCGTGAGTCCTGCCCGTGCGCTGGCTCGTGTTCACGTTTGCTCATCTGTGACGATCCCTTTTTGTCCAGGCTTACAGGTTCCCTGTGCGTTTACATGCATCATTATACAATGAGAGCGGCCATGGACATACAAACGAGCATCGACTTTTATGTGAAATCTTGCCCCTGGCGGTAATGTTCAGGCATCATAATCGTTAGTTTTCACACAGCCCATCTTCTCTCCTTTGAGACATACACACATAGGCAGTTGAGAGCGAAGCTTAGGGTTGGAGTTACAGGGTCAGGTAGGACTGGACGATATGGCAAAAATTTATATCACGATATATTTCTTACTTTTGGTCGATACGATATAATTCCGATATCGATATGGACAATATTAAAAAGACTCAGGAAAAAACTGCCGAGGACACACACAATGGATGTCTGCAAACTGAATTTGCAAAGTCTATAATACCTCCAGGCTCCTCCTATTAAAATTATATCATTTTTTTTTTAATAAAAACAGTACAAAAAAAAATAAGGTTCACTTTTTATTTTTATTTAGCCTTTACAAACAAGAAATGTGAAATAAACTATCAAATAAATAAAACTCTCAGACTCAGCTTATTAACAATAATATATTTCCATTTAAACTAAAACAGGCTGATTATTCATATACTGTATATTATATGATACAGTATATATGTATATCGAAATATCGGAAATGTGTTTAAAAATCGTATCACCGTTATTGAAAAAAATTATATCGCGATATATATTGATATCGAATTATTGTCCAGCCCTAGGGTCAGGCTGTTTGCCCGGCATCCCCTGGGCATATCAGGCGGGTAAGGGCCCTGCTCAAACCGGCGACCTTCCAATCACAGGCGCAAAGGCCTAACCCGCTGAGCCGCACACTGTTTACAGACACTCCTTGCGAATGAATATGCAAGGAACAGAAATTTTCAGGCTTGAACTATATCTACACTTCTGTTGCAATAGAGCTTTACCAAGAAGTGGCAGTTAGGGAAGCTAGCAGTGGATGTTGTACAGAAGTGAATGGGAGGGTGTCAGAAAAAATGTAGATGACAACAGTGGAAGGTAAATATGGTCCCATGATGGCGCTGGGGGCACCTCTAGGGTCTGAAGCCAGCTGGCTGCGCAGCCCCACTCCCTCCCTTCCTCCTTCCCTCAGCATCTTATCATTACCTCATCGAATGTCTTGTTTTGCAGGATACTGCTTATTAGTCTTGGGCAGTGTTATGGTTTGTTCAGAGAAGCCAGTAGCAGGAGTGCTAGGGAACTGGGAATGTTGTGGATTCCAGGCTGACCCCAGCCATCTAAATCACTGCTGCTGCTTGTCTGTCTAGCGTTCCACGCAACTCCAAACACATACAAGTGTAAGAACACGGAGAACTTGACAGACAGCAAACCCTGTGGCCACAACTGCTACATGTACCTCATACAGGTAAGTATTTTCTATACGCAGTGATGTTGATATCAAAGGCGTGTGCTAACGTTAGCTTGTACAGACATGTTCAGGTAAGATTTCTCTTGCACCACCTATGTAAGCTGGTGGTCAGTGACTTTCTGACAATTAAGGTCATGCAATTGAATATTTGCTATATGTGTTTCAAAAGTGCCTTTATCGAGGCTTATCAGAACAGTCCCTCCTACAGCTTTAAAATATGCACTAGAGCTTCAGCAGTCGTTTGATTACTTTCATTTTTCAGATAGTCCTAAGAGTGCAGTTTTGGTTTGCTTCTGCGTGTGTGGTATTTTGGCCTGTAAACTGCCTAAAAGTGTGAAGATGTGAGTATATTCCTGTGCTGATTCTGATAGCAGAGTCCACAAATAGCTTAGCCATAAATGTCACTTTGTGCAACTGCAGTTTGTCACCGTAAAGGAAGAAAGCAGGGGGGGAAAGGTGAAAGGAAGTGTCTTCTTAAGGGTGTTTTAAATAGAGACAAGCGCACAAGTCGATTGTTGTAGCTTAGCTAGGCACCTCAGCCGCAGAAGCCGTCACGACTTGCAGACTTCACATGCCTTTGAGTCTGAAAGATGTTATGACTTCAGAGCCTCTGGAGATAGTGCCACGAAAGCACAGATAACGAGGAGCGTGAAGCTTGGCTTCCTGCACCCTGACGCTCGGGCCGTTGCAGGACAGCACGATGCAGGAGTCCTCAGCCAGCCTGGTGCCAGAGCGGGCCAAGACGCCGTCCAAGCGTGTCGGGGGGCGCCGGCGGGGCCGGGTCGCCAACAGCAGCGGTGGCAGCCGGCCCAGTACCCCCACCGTCAGTGCGGAGACCAAGGACACCGACAGCGACCGCGAGGCTGGCGGTGGTGACGTCAACGACAAGGACGAGGAGGACAAGAAGGACGAGACCACTAACTCCTCGGGTAAGCGGACCAGCCTGAAGGAGCCGGCCGGCTCCAGAACCACGAAGGAGCATCTTTCTGAGACTGAGTGCCCGTTTCTCCCCGGGGGGCCAGAGTCCAACTCCTGCTGGCAGACTCCCGTGAAGCTGAAGGTGAACTCTGAGCCGGCGGAGCACGCGGAGTGGAGCGGCGCCGACGCCTCCCTATTCAGGGTGCTAATCGGCACCTACTACGACAACTTCTGTGCCATCGCCCGGCTCATCGGCTCCAAGACCTGCAGACAGGTGGGCCGCTGGGCACCACAGGCCAGCAGGTGGCGCTTTGAAGTCCGCTTAGAGCGGTAGAAGGTCTTTATCCAGCTCAATATTATTCGCTGTTTTTCAAAGATATGGTCGTTACCCTCCAACTAGTCATAAGAGATTAACCAGTTTAAAGGGGAGTAATCGTCTTAAGCTTTAAATTGGGTTATGGGTCATAAACATTTCATGCATGTTGTCTTGCATATTGTGTTATCTTATATTATATTATATGCTTAGTTCATTGTGTTAACTCTGCAATGCTTTGTGTTGTTAAGGCTGTACAGTGCAGATCTTGGGTGCATCTTCCTGCTCATACCTTTCAGGTGTATGAATTCAGGGTCAAAGAGTCCAGTATCATTGCCCGTGCTCCAGTAGATGATGTGGACACTCCACCCAGGAAGAAGAAACGAAAACACAGGCAAGACTCATTCTCTCTCTAATATTGTGGGTCTTTGATATTTTTTCACTGGGGAGACTCTGAGAAGCCAGTCACTGTGTTCCAGTTAGATTCCGTCTGTTTCTTTGAATAAGCACAGTGATGTACATTTCCTCTTTCTTGTATGTGGTGGTGTAGGTTGTGGGCCACGTATTGTAGGAAAATCCAGCTGAAGAAAGGTTTGCAGATTATTTTTTTTTAACCCCCAAAAATTTATTTATTTTGCTTTGTGCGTGTCGCACAGAACTGGCATTGCTAAAGTGAAACTGCACAGTGGAATGGTAAAAGTAGCTTTGGGGTTTGCAGTAAGACAGCCCACCCTGGGTGAAAAATGCCCCCACACCACCGTTGTAATACCCTGTGTATGCAATATTGTAATAATTGTAAAGAAATTGTAATAATTGTAAAGAAATTGTAATTTATTTTAGAAAAATGTAATCATATTGTTGGGGGAAGGACATTGAAAATCAGGAAATGTCTAATATTCTTGAAATATGAATATTTATCTAATATTATTGAGCAGTGTGATTAAACAGACAATTTCTCCCCCCACCCCCCCAAGATGGTTCCTCAAACCATGTGTATAACTACCAGCCTTGCGACCATCCTCGCCGGCCGTGCGACAGCTCGTGCCCCTGCGTCACAGCACAGAACTTCTGTGAGAAGTTCTGCCAGTGCAGCTCAGAGTGTGAGTATGCAGCCGGCCTTCCAAGACCCGCCCTCAGTAAGGTGTAACCTTAAGGGTACGTCAGCTACTCGGCCCTTGCCTGACGCCGCAGGTCAGAACCGCTTCCCAGGCTGCCGCTGCAAGGCGCAGTGCAACACCAAGCAGTGCCCCTGCTACCTGGCCGTCCGTGAATGCGACCCCGACCTGTGCCTCACCTGCGGCGCTGCCGAGCACTGGGACAGCAAGAACGTCTCCTGCAAGAACTGCAGCATCCAGAGGGGTGCCAAGAAGGTCCGTCTCTAGTTTATCATCGGTCTGATTTTGTGTTGAAACACCCTACGGGCTTGTGGGATTTGACATCATTCCCCCCCCCCCCCACCAGCACTTGCTGATGGCCCCATCTGACGTGGCTGGCTGGGGCATTTTCATCAAGGAACCCGTGCAGAAGAACGAGTTCATCTCTGAGTACTGTGGAGAGGTCAGTTGGTCTCTGTGATTGGAGAGGAGGCTCCCAAAAGCAATTTTCTGGTGACAAGGATAACGCTAGATGCCTTCGAGTACTTCCCGCTTCAGTGCGTGTATGATAGTGCCTCAGTGCTTGAACGCCTGCAGGAGGCAAATGTGCAGCGATATAGTGGATTCTGCATTTCCTGACTGTCAGATCTGTGTGGAACGTGCAGATAATCTCCCAGGATGAGGCTGACCGTCGAGGGAAGGTGTACGACAAGTACATGTGCAGCTTCCTGTTCAACCTGAACAATGGTAACCGTCCCCTTCGCATCCCTGCCCGTCCCCAGTAGCTGCAGTTCTCCTCAGTCACACCAAGGTCCTTCACTCCCTTTTCAGACTTCGTCGTGGACGCAACGCGGAAAGGCAACAAAATCAGGTTTGCCAATCATTCCGTGAATCCCAACTGCTATGCAAAAGGTAAGGAGATTTATGATGATTATGAGTGAAGGCATGGTTAGCACTCCAGTGCTTAACAACAGGAATTCCTCCTCTTTGCTGCAGTCATGATGGTCAACGGCGATCACAGAATAGGCATATTTGCCAAGAGAGCCATGCATACCGGCGAGGAGCTGTTCTTTGATTACAGGTAAGCAGAGTTTATCTCTAGTGCTTAAAAATAGCAGTGGAATATTAATCCCTAGAATGTTATTGGTGGAGAGCAGGATGTGGGATGCGATTTTAATATCTAAAATGCAAGTACGTAAAGCTGCCTTTCTGATGTCCTTTACTGCCCTTTAAGGTACAGTCAAGCCGACGCCCTGAAGTACGTGGGTATCGAGAGAGAGATGGAGATTCCCTGATACCAGCTACCTCCTGCAAAACACCTTTATTCTTCAGGAAGATTTTAAAGCCTCATGCATTCCTTTCATTTTTGATACCGGATTTTAAATACCCGCAAGATAACTCGGTGGTTTATAATGGTAAACTTTGGTAACTTTAGTATTCAGTTTAATCTAGTATGTTGCCCACATACTAGTATGTTCCTTGTGGTTTGCAGCAATACAAATAATTCTGAAGTTAGTGTTGAGATGTAGTAATTATCAGAAACATGTTTGACAGCCACTGCTGCTGAGAGATGCTTTTTATATAAAATTGGTGTAGATTGCTACTTGTTAACATACCCAAGTGGCAGACTTAACTAAGCAAGGTGCTGGACACTGTATATTGATCGTCAGGATGTTTCAATGTGAAAACCAGAGGGTGAGATACATTTCATAAGTCAAAGCTAGACTATGTATTGTATTGAGTGCCTAAGCACAGTTTGCTGTATCACTGATGCCACAAAGTATTGGGTGTTTTTGTTGCTTGTGAACTTAACAGGTTTAAATGTCTAACTTCGGAAGAACAAAGGGTAATGGATAAATTCCTACATGAGAATATTTCCTGTCATGCTGAAATTTACAGCAATCTAGCATTGCACTGGAGAATTAGGACTGCAGGGTAAAAGTCTATTTGTGTTGCTGTTTATGTATAAACATTAAAGCCAAAGAAATTGAACAAATGTTTAGATCGTAATATACAAAACAAATCCCTATTTATTTTTTGTGGTTTATATAAAGTAGCTCTAAATGAAATACTACCTGAATAACCAATGAAATCATGTCAAAGCAACAATTTGCAGTTTCTACACTTGAAGATTTGCTAGAACGTGCTTAAGGGTCATGAAACTTTAGTTTCTTCCAAATTAGATTGAACTATCCACTCGTTACCTCTGATTATATGGTGCTGAAGTTCAATGTTTACATGAAAATGTAATAAAATTGTGCATTCATTATTTCTTGTGTAAAAATTGACTATTGTAACAATTCTAAGAAAAACATACCAAAAACACACCAAGATTTAACTAGCACCGGTGGCAAAGTACATCTAGTAGTACATAGTAGTACATCTAGGCTTCATATCTAGTAGTCTTGTTATATCCAAGACTCACTTCAGTTTAAGGATGGCATTTTGTTTAACCTTTGCTACACACATACTTAACCGTTAGCAATTGTGTGAAACCAGCTTAGTGAATTCTAGGGTGAATGCTGCCACCTGCTGGGTGGTCAGCTATACTGCTGGAGAAGTACACTTCCAACCAAGAAAACAGACTTTTACAAGGTATACAAGAAACCTTTAATTTTTATTTATCACACTTAAAAAATGAATCACACTATACAAATGATATTCTCGTAGCAGGTGCCGATTACACAGTACTAAGGGCCCATTCCGACACTTATGCTCTCTGAAAGTGCTGCCCGAATTGCATTCATAAATTAGTTTTTAAAATGTATTTTTCAATTACAACCACTGCCAACAGCAGCAGCCTTTTCATATCCGGTTCCTTAAGCATTTGATTTCTTTTGCTTAAATGCAGATAGGCGGTAGCATGCAGCCCCACACTTTTGGGGGATCTTGATTCTGTCATGTTTATTTTGCTAGGTGTGGGGCAGGGGGTGGGGGAGGGGGGGAGAGCACGTCCATATTTACATGTCGCAACGTGTCTTTCGATCCTGAGCAGTTTGGATGTAAATGCAGGACAGGGGCTAGAAGACAACCCAGCCTCAGTTTTAAAGGGACATCCAAAACTGTAGCTACTCTGCCATCAACAAGTCAACTTGAGATCGAGAATGTCACCTTGTCAGTTCCAGATTCTGCTTGTACATTCCTGACAACATTGACTAAAAGTCAAGAGGAATGACCTTGTAATTTTTCATAGACTCTGAAGAAAAGAATTAAAAAAAAAAAAAAATTAAAAAAAGAAAAGTGTAGAGGGGAAACAGGATAACATCTAAGCCAAATAACTGTACGTATCCTTCTCTCCATCAACACGTTCGAGGTACTCCTTCTCTATCAGGATGTCGATGCATTTCTGAAACCACAACCACAAAACTATTACTACAAAACCAGAGAAACACGGTGACCTGCCATTATCTGTGTAAATACAGCAAAGTATCACACCTGAAAGCATTCTCTTTATTTAGACAGGCTATACAAAACAGATCAGTAGTGCTTTCCTGTCATAACATTACACTGGATTCATAAGCTAGGCTGTGGCTGAGCAGGTGACAGAGACTGACCTTGATGACGGGGACCCTGGGTTTAAAGCGCGAGGACAGCTGGTTCAGGACCTCTGCCAGCAGCTGCTGATGCTTCAGCACCTTCCTCATCTTCATGATTCTGACGATAGCAGCCTGCGAATGTAGGAGCCGACATGGCACACATGAAGGGGACTGAAAGACGGTGGGCTTTGGAGGCAGAACAGCCAAATTACATGCACATTTGCAGCACACACAGATCTACTCACATCACAGAGATGTGGAGGCAGGGCAGTGAGACATCTATACTGATAAATCTGGGAACCTGGTTCTAATAAGTATTCAAATTTTCATATTCAAATCCCATATTATATTGTATTTTATATTTTTTCTTAATTTATGTTCTATGTTGTCTGCGAATGTATGCACCAATACTGCCAAAACACATTTCTAGTACAGTCAGGTGTACCTAGTTATTAAATTCTGATTTTGATTCTGACCTGTATGAGAAGCTTCCTGTCCTCTTCAATGTTCTTGTGGGTTGTCTCTTGCTCCTGCTTCTGCTCAGTCTTCATGGGCACGTTGATGTTGACTCGCAGCTTCTTACTGCACACAGGAGCAGAAACACCATTCTTGACCTTGTTCGCCGAAAACGTGCACGGACATAAGAAAACACAAAACTACTTACTTCTTGTATCCGAGAAATAGTTTTATTAAGGTGTCGGGCTTGAAGTCGACCTCATCGACGTTGGCGTTCTCATCTTCTAGAACCTGAACATCAACATACCAGTAGTCATACACAACCGTGAGGAAATCCCAATGCTTTGTACCAAATCCACAGCATTAGGAATACTACAGAATGATAGCAAATCACAAGCTATTTCCACTGTGGTATTAAAAATGGTTGCTGGGCAGCTGCTCGTTTGTTTACTGAATAATGTATGTATTAGTTTGGCTTTGCTGATATAGCAAGTTTGACACAATGCACGGTGTCCTGGATCATGGTATGTGTGCCACCTTGAGCGGAGTGGAGACGAGCCAGATAGGCTACACCCTTGGCGTTGGGCCGAGGAACCTGCCAGGAGCCTCCTAAAGCCCTCGAGCAGTAGATCTCCAACACATCAGTGATCTCCATCTATTCCACATACTCAATGTGTTCCATCGTCATCATACTTGGGCTAGTTCCTAAATCAGGCATCTGACAAAACAGCTGTGCGGAATGGCTGGAGGACCCCCAATTAAAAGGGGGTACATGAAAGGGGAAAGGATGTGGGGGAATATGGTGAATATTTAACCTGCATGATACTTTGAGCCTTGCTTTGCATGATCGGCGTCCTTCCCTCATTAGAATGAACGCATAGCCCCTTGTTCCTGGCTTCCAGGACCCAACACATCGCGGGATGAACACATTCTCTGTGCCCTTTAATCATAGAGTTACGACGTACTTCCGTTGTTCCCAGCAAGAAAAGCCTGAACTCTACTTTCAATTCAACTGTGATCAAAGAAACTTTTCCGCTCCATTCAATTACCAAAGGAACTCTTAGCTGGTGAAAAAACCATCCGTCAAATCAATGTCAACCAGAGGAGGCTCATAATCAATGGACGAGGCTAATTATTAAAAAGAGGCCTTGATGTTTTCATATGTACTGTACAAATGTACTAGACAAAATTGAATATATATTTCAAGATAAGTAAAGCGCTTACCAGTAATTTTGACTTTAACAAAATCTGCAGAACCTGCACTAATATATCCTGGAAAAGGAAAGAAAAAAAGTTGTAAAACATTAGATAAATACTGGCAGTTGTAAAAAAGCATGTTTGGAAACATACCAACGTGAGATAAGGGCGTAATCTCCCCCGTCAAGGGTTCAGTAACAGTCTGCCCCCCTGAGAGGCCGAGGTACAGCGCCTTACCGTTTTGATCTGCGTGCTGTCAGCCAGCTGCTGCACGGTGTACATGTCCTCAGTATTGTACTGCAGTAGGATGGCCATCTGGAAAGTGGATGCCTGGGTGGGGGATGCACTGCACATCACTAATTTGGCAACCCAGCCCAGGCGGGATGACAGATGGCCACCAGAGGGCAACGTTCGCTCACATCCCCAGCATTCGTCACTTAACACAAACTGTAAACAGTTCCAAAGGCTTCTGCCCATATAAAACATTCATCATCTAAGCACTTATCCCAGTGATGGGGGCCAGAGCCTCTGGAAGGCAGCACAGGGCACAAGGCTACGGTACAGCCTGGATGGGATGCCAGGTCATTGCAGGACCAGCACACATGTAGGCTCACATATACAGTGGTACCTCAGAACTCGAAATTAATCTGTTCGGAACTCCGGACCAAATCCTAAAAAGTTCGAGTTCTGATCAAATTTTCCCCATAAGAAATAATGGAAAACCAACAACTTGGTTCCCAGCCCCAAAAAATTACACCGAAATATGTTTTTTTTAGCATTTAAACAAAAAATGAACCGGACAAAACAAGAAAAGCATATACTGTACTAAACACATCTAAGTACATTTATCAAAACAGTAATTTTTAAAGTAAGAAAATAAAGGTATCCAAACAATGTGTAAAGTAAAAAAAAAAAAACAATGTGTCCTGCCCCAATCGTCCGCTCCTTCCATGTGCCACGCCCCCTCGTAAACCCCATGTGGAATCCCCGTGTGATCAGCTGTTTCTGGTTGTTGTCATTAGTCCTCTGTATTTCATCTGCGTTTCAGTTTGTTTCCCCAGTCCGGTCATTGTATTGTCCGTCTGTGTTTTGCCTGCCTTACCTGTAATTAAACCCCGTATTCCCCGATACCCTGACCTCCGCGCCTTTGTCTCCGTTCCGTCCCTGCTCGGCCCAACAATATTATTATAATTAAATGTATTAATGGTTCATAATTAATATTAAAATAATTAATAAGAAATCTTTATTTTTAAATGTATTTTATTATATAATAATTACTGTTACTGTCTATCATTGTCTAAATGTATTTTTACTGTCTAAATATATGTATTCAGCTAGTGTAAACATGCATGATGCTATCACAGCGAATGCGAGGCTGAGAATGAAGCGTTACCCTTTGTTTCCGCTGAGAGATGCGCCGCGTGACTCATTTCCCCGCGCGTACAAGTTATCTTAGGTCGGCGTTCACGGTTTGACTTCTGAGATTCAGATCCAGTTCTAGGTAAAATTTTTTCGAACTGGTTGGTTCGACTTAAGAAATTCGAGTTCTAATGAGTTCGAGAACTGAGGTACATGCTTTTTAACCTAACAAAATACAAGACTTTTGACATTTTTAGTTTTTTTGATTGTAGTCACAGATTTTTACATTCCTGGGGGTGTAAGAGAACAGTGCTACCCAGAGAGCCACCATGCCACCCCCATTCAAATATTACAGCACATAAAGCAGGAATCATCTCAAACTATTGCTGTGCTTAAATGTGAAAACCAAAACAAACTGCCAAGCTTAGCAGGCTATGGATGAAGGTAGACCTGTAGCGTGTATCGGTTCTTGAAGCAGTTGGTGACCAGCTCCCCTTTGGACAAGTGGTACAGCCAGGTCAGCTTGCGGCCGCTGTGTCTGCTGGCGTAGAAGGACGTGAATCTTTGGTAACTCCGCTCCAGCTGTGGGGAAACAAAACGGCTGATGTGAAGTCGCAAAGGACCACACCAGCGGGTCATCCCAGCAAATCCAAGTACACAGCTGATGCAACATGAGCTCAAGGTCAACGAGGCAACACTGGTTGAAATACTTGTGTTAGTTAACCACCGCTGTGGCTTTACGGGTGCTTATACTATGTTGGAGTTAATCCCTTAGGCATTTCTCCTGGATGACCTAGTAAATGACTAAAGGACAAGGTCATACATAAAAAGAAACGGGGTCTCTTACCTCAGACGGCAGGGCAAACGTGCAGGACTGCTGGAATGGCCAGGAACCAGAGCTGAGGACCTGGATGCTGAAGTCCACTGCAACACACAAGCCACGTCTGTTACTAAACAGATGGTGGAGAAGCTGGCTTCCGCGAAGATGCAGGTTCTACATTACACATGACGTAATGTGTATTTTTCATGTCAGGTTAACGCTCATTCTGATTGGTTAAACTGGAAAATCATTTCCATGTTTAGGAATGCTGCTCCTGACACAATGGGAGCCATCAACCAGACAGATTTGCTGTACAGGTTGGCATTACAGGCTGGTGAATGTGCATATAAAAGCCTGGCACAGGTATGGTATCTTCTGCCTGAAGCAGGAGCCAATCAGGAGGCCATCATACCTCTCACAAAATTATAACCCACTTTCAGAAGAGGCATGCAGCAGGAGAGCGAGCGAGCGAGGCTAATGATCCTGGAGATGTTAATGACCCACGTCAGCGTGTCGGGGAGCGGGGGACAGGCTCTTACGGTCCAGCGGTTCCGAATTGGAGAGATGCTTCTTGAACTGCTCGTTGAGGTCTTTGCTAACCCCGATGTCCTGGAACATGCGCTGCAGTTTGGAGGTGTATTCAAAGCCACATGCTTGCTGGAGAGAATTTAAAGACACAGTATGGGGGAACAAATTAGTGTAACATTTTCATCCACTATAAAGCAACATTTGAAAATATAAAATAAACCTTATCCAGTCAATTTACTTTACAAATTCTATTTATTCACTTGTTAATCCCCAATTTTATTGCCCATTTACTACATTTCCCAGGTGGCCCATTTACTATATTTTCCAGGTGGCTCTGCCCCGAACTCCCAAACTAATAGGGCGTTCCATTTGCCATCGGAACTCTGTTTCAGAGTTGGTTAGCGAGTACTGAAGCCGGAAGTTACGACGTGCGCGCTCCCGTTTCTCGTGGATCCGAGAAATATCTCGGAGAAGCACAGAGGATCCCGAGTTCAGAATCCAAGATGGCTGCACCCCTTATCAACAGAAGTTAAAGTTATATACTGTTTAATTAAGCACTACTTCTTACTTGTGACTCATTAAATCGGTCGCACACACTATACTGTCCAACTGATCTGTGGACGTGTTGCTACAGTGTCAACTGATATTATTAACAATGGCTTACAATTAACCGGGCTAGAATTGGATTTCATGATTAGTCGGATTATTTGTTGGATTTAAGGTAATTCGGGCTAATTTTAAGTGAACGAAGATCAAGGCCATTTAAACTGATACACCTTAAATCCGACAAATTGTCCGGCTAAGCAAAAAAATCTTTTTGATACAGGTGCCTGGTATTGCTAATTGGGTTACCGACTTCTTGTACTGGAATGCATTTAATTCGTATGTGATGTCATTCCGAGTTCCGATCTCCGCGGTAAATGGAACGGAGCATAACTCCACGAAGAGGCCACACCTTTGTGGACAGGCCCAATGACAGTATCTCGCACCTTCCCAGTCCCAGGGCTACGGATTATAACCACGCAACATGCTGGGAGGAAAACCCCATTCAAGAAATTCCACCTGTAGGTAGCTTGCCATCAGTAGAGGTCACTGTAGAGCAGTGAGAAGTAGAGCAATCTCCAGCCATCTCAGTCATTCAGTGAAGGTGACCCAGCCCGGATTTGAGGGCACCCTTCACCGCAAAGAAGACTAAACCCAGATCACTGCACGACTCACCTTTGGGGCTCTGTAGCTCTAGCTTCCAATAAAACTCAGAACTGGAACCTGCTCAGAGACATACAGCAACTGGCCCTAAACCTGCTTCCTGAAGCCAAAAACAGTGGAGCGTAAAGAGGAAGCCCAACCTTCAGCTTTGAGATCATGCTGGCCTCTGCGTCGTCACTGGCACTGTTCTGATGGACCAATCGCTTCGCCAGCATCTTGGCGTAGAACTTCTGAAACACATCTTTGTCTTCAATGTACTTGAAGACCACCATCTGGAAGAGGAAGACATTGATTAAGAGAAAGGATGTTAAAATATTACATAGACGGTAACCAAAGCGAGGTCTAGAAGGGATGGATGTCAGAGGTGGTATCAAGCATGGAAACGAAAAGAACATTTACCAGCTACTGAAGGCCCATACTTACCACTTGGTTCAGAGTGTCTTCCAGCTCTGCTTCCTCCGGGTTCTTCGAACTGAGAGGGAGACAGATGAAAAACAATGTATAATACCAGCAACCTAGAGTGTCACACCTACATGAATCCAAACACACACAACAGCTACTGATACCCAGGACACTCACTTAGCCAGCAGTTGTTCAAGTTTTATATTAAGACTATATCACACACAGGTACTCTAGTCTAGTTATTGGCGGCATTCTATGGAAGAACAATAAAAATATTTATGGAAAAGAAAAATGTGTATTGCAGGTGGTGCAGATAAACTTAGAGAACAAAGATTATCCTTCCCTTCAGAGCACTTTTCTGCAAGGTGCTTTCACAAACGTACAATAAATCAGCATCGGGCAATCCAAGCCGTTTTGATGATCTAAGCAAATAAACAGTCATTATGGGTCAGAGTCTCAGAAGACAGGGAGTAAATATGAAGGCGCAGAACAGAGTGCTTTGTTCTGCCTAGGAGCCACCTGCCATTACACATCCATTCTATTCCACCACTAGCTCTCCTGATTTAATTAATAAAGGGATTGATGAGCAGATGACTGGCTTGATTAGGAGCTTATTATTTGAGTCATGTGTGCTGATGGTGGAATATACAGAATGGCTGAGACGCCTAGATCGGTGTTTCTCAGTCCGGTCCTCTGGGACCAATAGTCAGTCCATGTTTTTGCTTCCTCCCCAGCTCCCTCCCAGTCCACATTTCCGGTCTGGGAAGGAACAAACACTGGGAATCTCTGCAAGTCACAGAGGGCCAGATTGAGACACACTATCCTAGAGGATAAGGACTAAAAATAAGTGGTTTGTGTAACCAAAGTGGGGTTGATACCTCTTTTTCAGTAGAGAGTCACAGTATCTGGCCAGGAGCTCTGGCGATTTACTTGAAGATTGCGCCATCTTGGTGATTGCATTGTTGTTGATGAATCGGCCACAAGCCTGTAGAGGGGGGAAAAAAAATAAATTAGAAATGCACTGCGCCTTAGCCAAACTAAGCCTATTCAAAGAGAACAGTAATAAGCTATACCACCCAGATTAATCCTTACAAACTCACCTTGTCTAACGCTGCCACAAAGCCGGCATCGTTGTTGAAGGCTGACATTACTAGTGCATTGTACTTTTTATGTACGTCTAAGATGGTCTGGACATACATTTTAGGGTCCTGCGAAACAAAAAAAAAAAGGAGTTGAACACATGAGATTGAGTTCCCAGTCACATTAAGAATGAGTCGTGCTAAAACTGAAAAGGCAAATATCATGGAACCCGTACAGCGGAAGCTTCGTGAAAGCTTCATAAAGTAGCCAGGGAAGAAAAAGCAATGAGAGTTACAGATGAAACTAAGTGAGCTGCTACTGGAATCTCGGGCTGCAACAGTCATACTCTAACTGAATGCTGCACTGTGGTCACAGAGGAATCTTATTCCACACAACTACATATGGATGGTATCACAATAAAGCCCACTTGACTTGACATCAGTCATGTAGAAATATGCCATCCAGGAGACTAGATTATTATAAAAATACTGTGTTTACACTCGACATTCAACGAGGTGAGGCAGTCTGGATAGGATCCGGGAGTTCTTCCAAATAACGAATGAAACGAAAAACAAAACGGTGAGCTGGCACATCGATGCAGATGGGGAACTCGCGGGGCAGAGAGAAACAATGATCGCTTCGGTCTTCCACAGAACCGGCTAACCCAAACTGACGAGAGGCGGGACCTTCTTGCAGTCTAACTCCAGGAAAATGGCATGTGGCCGGGCCCAGTGAGACCGGCCCGTGTGTAATTTTAATTAGGTTTCTGGGAGCAGTCTCAGGAGGTGGACCAGCCTGAACAGCCAAGCCTTCATTGAACCAAAGAACTGTGATTACTCGAGAGTAATTAAACCATTGTGCCGAAATCAGCGCAAATGACTAAACAAGAGCGGATCCACGTTCAGCCAGACGTGCTACATGGAAACTGGACCATCCCTCATAACATCTAGCTATTCCATTACCCATGTCAAGCCAGGTTCTGAAGACAAGGGAGCCAGGTAGCACTCATCAATGCCCCTGTTTGGAAACCTTCCCTACAATGATCCCCTTTTCACTGAAACTTAGCTCGAGCCAAAACACAGCCCAACACGCTCATCCCTCGCCGAGAATGAATGATTTCTCCTATGCTGTTTAAACCAGGGCGGTACCCGAGATGAACTTGGGCTGACGTGAGGGAAATGCTTCTATAACACAATCCGGCTCAGGGCAAGTGGCCAGGGAGCGGGGCCATGGTCATGGCAGAGTGCATTCTTTAAAAATGCTTGAATGCTTCATTCCTCTGAAGCTGAGCTGGAAGGTGATTGAGCTGGTTTTACAAAGCACTATGAATGAAGTGGAGTAATAAAGAATGGTCTAACATGAACCAGAACAAATCAATATCTTGTCTTCGCATGCAGCCCGGGCTCTCAACTGCCCATAGAAAACCACTCTCTGACCGCAAAGGACACATCATAAGCCTTACAGAAATCACAAAACCTCACTGATAGAGCAACAGAGGGTAAAAAGGCTGGTTAACCAAAACATGCTTTGATCTCTTACACCAGCCTGGCCTAAAAAAATGAGTAAAAGACTATCAATGGGGAAATGACTTCCTTTTCTACATTAAAACACAGTCTCTTCACCATCTGCAATGGCCTTCCAAAGGCAACGGCCAACATCAATCAACTGAAAGTGCTGACATCTTGAAAATGGACACTTAAAGGTTAATGTCACAAGAAACTGCAAAGCTTGACTAAAATATGAACCCAGAGAGATCCAGTTGCCAGGCAACACTGGCTAAATCTTGCCATTTCTTTTTGAACAAGTGTGAGGATAGTACAATTGCTCAAACTCTGTACAACAACACAGGACAGAGCAGTTCGGTTTAAGCTCATGTATCAGATATCTCAGTTGGGACTCAGACTTTTCAAAGTCTAAAAGCTTTAAAAGCTGAAATGTTATTAATTTTGTTTTTATAGTGAATATTCCTGTTTTAAATATCTCTAATCACAATGGTGAGAAGTGCAGCAGTACAAAGCAGCAGATTCTCTGTCACACACACATAAGGCTCATCTACTAAATTCCAACTTTCACCACCAGCTTACATTAAGAGCAGCTTCTCCACACTTCTCGATGGCAGCCAGCCCCTGGTTGTGGATGTGTGTCTCCAGCAGCTTCTTCAGCTCTCCCAAACCATCCGTGATCCGGGACACAAGGTTGTACATCCGGCCCAGATCTGCAGGGGTCGCACAAGGGAGCCCATGACGAGATGTGTGGGCCAGCCAGTAGCCGTGAGGTCAGAGGGCCCGGTGCATACCTTCGTTCTTGTCGGCATCCAGCAGGTTCTGGAACTCCGTGTGGAAGATCTCCAGGTGCTTCTCGATTAGCACCTGCTCACACTTGCGCGCCAGCTCGTCCTGCGTGCTCTCATGGAGGTAGACCTGAACTCTTCGCTGTTCTTCCAGCAGCCGTGCCTCTGCCTGAGTAGGAGCCCCAAATTAACACGGTACCCCGGCCAAGTTCTCACTCCTAAGCCTCCTTACTCATAACTCCTCATTCAAACTCAGATGCATGTGAAGATGCTTGATAGGGCCACCATGACGATGGCTGACACACTTCCTAAAGAACACCAATTTCTTTACCCAACCAACAAGGAGCGCTTCGCTACTACCTTAGCATACGTCGGCACCTTACATTTAAACACAAGCAGTGTCATTACCAACCCACCTTTTTCATGTATTCAGTCACAGGATTTTGCTGCAAGAACTCTGTGCTTTCCCTTGTGTAGAAACGCTCTGTGTCTGCCAAGAACTGAGTCTCAAAGTGCTCTTTGTACACAGATAATGTGGGTCCTTTAGCAAAGGCATCATCTTCATTCAGGCCCAGTTCAACTGGAAGAAGCGAAAACATGCGGTCAGTCTTCCCGTGCAAAAATCAATAATGCTTTGTATCATCCTACTATCCAGAGACCTACCGCTTGCTAACAAACTGAAGCTAATGTCAGGAGGTGGTCATTCTTTCCCCCCCGTATCTGTATTAGCGCATATCCCACAGACCACGTCGTGGCGGAGGACGAAAACAGGTCACTAATGGATTCTAATGGCGCGTCCACTTACCGTACGACTGGACAACACCGCTGATTAACCTGGTATTGATCGTTTCCCCATTGCGTTCCTTTTCGATCAGCTTCAAAACTGCATTTGTCACCTGCGGGAGGGGAGTAGGGGGCGTGAGATGACGATGTGGCCGCATGTTCGACACGTATGATCAGTTGACTACTACTTATCAGCAGCAGAACAGCTAACAGAAACTCTTGCATGCTTAGTTTGTTTCACAGGGGACTCTTGAACAGTAAGATATGAAAAGAAGCACTAACTACTGAGGCACTATTTGTTACTGGTTAAGCTCAAACTAACTGGGGTAGAGAGAGTAAAGTAATGGCTAAACATCTCAGGTAATGTCACCTTTCTTACACAACACCAAACCAAGCAGGAAACAGTCACAATTACAATATATACTCACTTGTTTATTTAAAGGTTTAAACAAGCATTCTCTCCATGTAACCAAGGCAAGCTGGAAAGTGCAGGAGAAAAAAAATATATATATTCAGAAGCCAGTAACCATTTATGGTAAGGTAGATATACATTTCTTTGGACGGATTGCAACATTGATCTCCTACCGAGTAGATTTCGTAAATGCCTTTGCGCCCTTCGTCGCATTCGCGGCGGACCCAGTGTCGATTGAGGTAGGCACAGATACCATTTAACACTTTGCTGGAGAACCGATAATCCTCCCACTGCTGTGTATAGAACTTCAGCACACTCTCATCCATCAGGTCTTCCCCATCCTTAGAGAGAAAGGTGCATCATTAAACTTGAGTAAGTGACGTCTGCTGATGCAGCGAGAAAGGCGTGAGTAAACGCCTGCTTGTACAAATGGAAGTTGACCTCAGGACTGGCTGACAGATTTCCTCCTACAGGGCAGTTTTACAGTCCCTGGGGTTCCTGCCACCCATGCACCTCGGCCAAACTGTAAGCAACAGGCATACTGAGGTGGGCCTCTGCCTGTCAATCACCAGGCACATTCCCTCACTGCCCTCTGCGCAAACATGTTACCCAGTAGTCTTCCAAAACAAGATATCATTAGAGGTCTATATTGAATCAGTTCACAAATAAATTGCCAAACAGTTACTTGCCTATTTTTCTTAAAATAGCAAAAATTCATTCGAGCTTCTTCCACTATTTCCATTGCACCAAAAATAAGATGAATGACAAATAAATAAAATGATCATGACCATTTAGAGCATACGCAACAAATTCCAAATTACCAGTTTTATACAGAAATCAAGTAGAGAATTTAAGGGCGAACTAGATCATTCTTAGGCTAATCTTAAAGTGGGGAAAAAATTAAGATTGCGTTGGTTTAAAGTAAAAACACAACAAATCAATATGGCTGTGTTTCAATGAACAACAAAAATGACATCCTGGAAGCACAAGGACAACAGTACCAGGGTTTCGCCATCAGAGAGCAATATCAACACACGGCCCTGGGGCAGTATCAGAGTATAACTGTCTGACTCCAGAATTGAGACGTCAGCCAGTGAACTGGAATTCCTTCCATGTTGCACAACTACTGCATTTCGCAATAAGCTGCGGGCGAGACGCAAGCAAAACACATCGTCTTATAAGGTTTAAATCAGGTTGAGTCAGAAGCATGAGAAAGTTCAAACTGCAAGGCTGAAACACCAAGGACAGAGATGGAGAGAAAAGAGAACTGAAACCACCAGGACATACGACAGGAGCCCGCAGTTTGTTAGTCTCTGACAAAGTCATTAGAAGGGAGTGATTACCTTGAGAAGGTTTGTCAAGTAGTTCTTCAGGAATTCCTTCAGCCGTTTGTACAGCTCCAGCCCGACGAACTGGGCCCCCCCAGGTGTTGGTGCCTTCTTGGAAGGTTTAGAGGGGGGCACTCCGGCTCCCCGGGCCTGGTTGGACTGGTGCACGCTTGTACAGTAGTTATAGACATGTCTAACCCATTGGTTAAGGAAGAAAATGAGATGCAGAATAGCAATCTGGAATTCACGTTTGGGGTACAGCACTCATCTTTTACCAACTACCCGAGTCAGTGACTGTTTGCAAGTACAACAGTTAAAAAAATAACAACAACAACAACAACAACAACAAATCATTTCCCGACCAATGCTCACATTTACGACAAATTTTGTAAGCCTGACAACGCACACCAGAAAGAGAGGTCTTGGAAGTAGAAAATGCTGTTCAATGTCCACTTCATTTAGGATATAAGAAGCCAAGTATGGAAGGCTGAAGTAAAATTGTATGCAGAGCCGGTCAACCCCAAGGTACCTTGACTTTCACTTAGCGACCGTTCTGCTTAACAAGCTGGTAGGTCTTGGTCACTAAACGAGGAGTGACTGAATATGCCTAATATAAATCACCAAAATGATGCTCAGAAATTGCAGGAATAAATAATAATAACGAACTGGTGGGCAGAGGTAGAATTGGAAAATCTCTCAAAATCTATGGAATTTACCTTCGTTATACACAAACCTTTCAGACCTATTTAATATTACCACGCCAGTGGGGGAGATTTTTTCTCTCCAACATCAAACTGTAGAGTTTCGTTTCCTTTTCTCTGTTGTCTTCTGCCTATTATCCACTATTCATTAACACGACTGTCATCCTAAACCACAAGCGATTCTTGTTTAATATTACAAAAATAAAAACTGAACAAGCAATACACATTTCTTAAAGGCTTTTACAGTAGCATTTATTGTAACCGGATTGCAAGCACACTGCGCTGCTGAACCACGATAAATCCAAGTCTCCGAGAAGGTGGGGGCAGCAGTAAATATTAGGCTCAGCACCCTACTACTGTGCTAAGAGTCATCCACAGTCACCATCCAACAACGAACCAGAATCTGCAGCTATCCATGGGAATTATCAGAAACAGCCACTGTCACTGTACCAGACTGTATGTGTACACAGCATCACAATAAACACATTTCTGCATTTCCAGCTGTATGTTGAAGTGAACCTCCCTGCCTCACAAACACTTCATCACCTACTGTCAGTCTACATGGTACTAAGAGCACCCAGAACCCACGGTGGATGTCAAAACAGTTGACAGGGAAGAAAAATATATATTTATATATTTGCTTCTTCTATAGAGTAATGTTCTGATCTAATGAAGAGGCAGCAGCTCAGCCAATAAAGCACAATGTGCATACTACACAATTTCAGATTTCGGAACACCAGGCTATGCATTAGCCATGGGTTTTGTTACTATGAGTCATTGGGCAATGGTTCAAAAGTATAGTCAATTTTAGGTGTCCAGGACCTGCAAGTCACTGATACAAGGAGACCAAAAACAAGATAGGAGAGAGGGGGGAAAAAAAAAAAGTCTTCAGAATCAGTGACTTAAAGCCACCTATCCAGCCCAAAACCAGCTTTGATACCAGTCGCTGTTTTTGGAAACACAGAATGATGTGACAAAATCCCAGAGGCATCTACACAATATTGGCTTGTTTTAACAGAACCACCTGTGTCAGACATACACTCCCCATGAGGGTGATCTTCACAGACCAGTACCACCATAAACAATCCTGAGTGGGCTTCAAAAGCCTGGGACTGAAAGCACTGCCAGCTCAAAGGAAGAATGTGGGAACGCTTCCTGCAGCTGTACGATCCATCTTGTAATTATAAACGAGGCTGCAATTACAGCCCCCACATGAAATATAAACCTAGAACCAGGGGCAGAAGTCAGGCAGAGCTACGGACAGAATTACAGTGAGGATAGCCGCCGGGAACGCAATCAGACAAAGAACGCAACAGGCTGGCAAAACAGAGAGGCCTACAAACACAGGCTTAGTTTTAAATTAAAAAACACAATAATAATAAAAACAGCAGTATGTTTAGCATCTATATGGTGCTGAGTGAGAAAGGAATCAGTTTCACTCAAAGGTTCAATTTCCCCAAAACAAAATAACTGACAACATGGGAACCATGAAAAATTCCAGTCAGAAAGGGTATATTCCCCAGTATCACTAAGAATATACATATATTAAAACAAAAAATTGCTTAAAAGCTGTTCCCAAGAGCATTTTGAACATCAGTGGTTCTCAGTCGACCCCGTCTTCCTGACTCCACTGATAACTGGAACATCAGAAGACAACGTGGCACAAAAATCCAGAGAACGAGTCGATAACCAAGTTTAGTCCTTAGAGGTTAGGATCTATGCTGGATGTTAGAGGCCAACTTAAGTCCATATTGAGCAACATTCCACTTCAGACCACAACTGATCTTTGAAACAAGAATCTGGGGTCTATAAACTAGTTCTATAATCTAAAACTACCCCCTTTGAATGTACTGAATGTTTGCCTCCTGCACTGAATGTAGAAGTAAACCTTGATACTCAAGCTGTACGATGAAAAAGAGGGAAGAAAACAAAAAAGATTCTGCAACAAGCCACTGATGTTCATACCATTTAGACCATTCAACAAATCCCACAGTATTCACCGGGAAAAGGGACAGCCTGCTGTCTCAGTCACAAACTGCTCTTTTTCTAGGGAAGCACCCTAAGATGAAAGCTGTTATTATGTTGTAAACTTAGCAGAGGATCAGACCAGAAGGGAGGCGGCAGTGAGGAAGACGCTTCCCAAATACCAAGTCGCAGTGTGAAGGATGGGACAGTGTCAGCTTCCACCAGAGATCATGACGGAGGGCTGCGGATAAAGCACTTGTTCGCAGATGGAGAGCAACATGCAGTACGGCTCAGATTCAACGCAGGAAAGTGGCAGCACCAGTAAGAGCACATTGTGCTAGCTTTTAAGTAACAAATCAAGTTTCAATCTCATCAATCTCATCTGCCGTCAAAGACCGACAAACGTTTCAAAAGAAAATGTCAACTGCAGGCTATTAAAACACCGTACATGCAAATCCCAGAAAAGTGCCTTCCATAATACAGACAGAACAATTGATGCATTGCTCTGGGATGAATTCAAACCTACCCTAGACTCATGGTGACAACTTATGACCAGATTCAACGCCAGCTTGATCAAAGACAGACAAAGGTCATAATGGAATTCTGCCATCTACCACAAAGTCCACTAGTGGCTAAAATGCAGCTGTGCTTTGGTAATGCCCTTAATTCCATGCGGGATTCACCATGCACACCTTTCCTCGGAGCTGGGTGTTGCTGCGGCAATGACTGCAACATGCTGTCATTTTTCCCCATCTATAAACCTCTTGCTAGACTAGTGATTAATTTTGCTGAATGGTGCCTGGCGTAGGGGGTTACACGCGAATATGTAGGTCTGGTAGACAGACAAAAGCCACACTGCTCCAGATCGATTAACAACAGACACATGGATGCCATGTCAGTAATGTCTGCACAAATCTCTAAATGCCCCAACAAAATAATTGATATTATGAAACCAGCATAAGTAAGGAAAGCCTGACAGAAGTTATTGCTCTTTACTCCAAAGGGAGCATTTCCCTGAGAAGGCCGTCAACACAAATGCTTAATTATAACTGCATTTATTAAATGATGCTCAAATCAGCAATGGGGGAGGAGGGGGGCATCACTGAGAGTGAATGTCTGGAAAAGCAGGGGGCTACTGTAATTAATGCTCAATATATACATGCACTGCTGAAAGTTCATAAAACTCAAGACATGACTGTAAATGCACAGTGGATCAGCGGACAGCTTAAACAATACATCATGCTGTATTCCCTCTGTGACCTTAAGTGGCCACCACTATGCACCAATGGGGCATATGAGTAAAACGAAGAAGCTGTAATCGAACTCTCCGGTGGATCCATCTGCTCAGCTTCAGAATCAGCTATCAGCCATGGAAAAAAATAGATAAAACAGTGATTTTATGCAACCGAGTACCTCAAGAAGAGATTTCCCTAAAATGTGTGTTCACACTTGGCAAAAACTGACAGCATACAGGGACTTCCTCATTTCATATCAGCCAGCCCTTACATTTTCCTACAGATGCATGTGTTTGCTCCATCATGGGTAAAAAAAGCTCACAAAAAAAACGTGTCCTCTAAAAACAGGCCCTGCTTGTTCTTCAAAGCTGAAGCTGAAAGATGCAAGTAACTAACTCATGACTAGGGAAAAGTCGGAGACTTGCACAGGGAATAGCTCACACACATCAGACCCTCGAACGCACAGCTCTCAACAGGATACGTGTAAAGTTCCATGTATCGTGACTTGGCCATGCTCTGTCTGGTGTACACCTGCTGTATGCCTTTGCGTAGGTCATCCCAGATCTGGTCCAGCCCAATCTGTTTCAGTCCGTGTGGATTTTGGTTCCTGCTGGACGACATTGTCTCTTGACTGGCGAAAGCACTTCCTTAATATATATATATATATATGTATTCCCTTTAAAAAAAATAAATAAAAAAGGGAAAAAAACAAAAAACGAAGCAAGATAAGAACTACTCCTCCATGAGACAATTCCAAAGCCAAGATCCAAAAATGAGAAAAAATGACCCGGCTTCCAAATGCCGGTTAGGTCACGTCAGGAGTTCCACCTCTGGCAGCCACTCCGGGACCAACCTCACCAAAAGACCTGGGGAAGAGAGATAGGAAGAGAGAGAGAGAGAGAGAGAGAAAGGGGGGGAACATTAGTTTCCACATGATTCCCTGACAAAGAGGCCACTAACTTGAATAAACAAACAAAACTTAAGTTCTGGATTTTTCCGAGGGGCGGAGGCTAGTGGCTTATTTTTGCTTTGATGAATGTCCCAGGCATTGCAGGACATACCAAAACCAAGACATCAATGACTCTGGAATGTTGTGATACCAGAGAAACATCTGTATGGAGAACCAAAGCCCTCTACAGAGATTAACTTCTGTCCGATACAGAATCCACGTAACGATATACGTCAAAGGGCAACAAAATTCCTTCATACCCATCCTTCTCCACAATGGCGCTAATAGTTTCTTGCATTGTCATTCTATTCTTACATGACGTATGGCACATTTAACATGCAAGATGACTAAAGGAGTTTAACTGACAAAGCATTATATACATCACATTAGTCCAAATGGCGCAGTGAGGCAGGTTATACCAGGGGTGGTATTTGTGTAAAATACCCACACTGCCTGACACGCGTGTGCTTATCGTGTTATGGACATGGTGCAGATGAGCACAGAAAGTTGCACCAGATGTTCCTCAGGGCTGCCCAGTAGCGTGGCCGTTATATACGCTACTTTGGCCTATGGCATTCGGAAAACGTAGGGCAATCAGCCCTCTGAATCCGCAGGTTCCGCATCCGCGGATTCAACCAACTGCGGAGTAAAAATAGAGGGAAAAAAATTCCAAAGAGCAAACCTTGAACTTGCCACGCATGTAGCACTATGCTGAATCCACACGAATGAAGTGAGAATTTTCTCTATATTTTCTATGCACAACAATGCTCGCATCAGTTCTGAACATGTACAGTATAATTATTTACATGTCATTTACATTGCATCAGGTATTATCTAGATATTATTTAAAGTATACAAGAGGATGTGGGTAGGTTATTTGCAAATACTATGCCATTTTATATAAGGGACTTGAGCATTTGTGGATTTGGTATGGGGGGATCCTGGATCCAATCCCCCGTGGATTCCAAGGGACATCTGTATGTGTGCATATTGTTAGTGAGTCATATGATAAAAATCAGCATTCACCTGCCATCTAACTGATCTTTTTAAAAATACAAAATAATTTAATTATTGGGTGTTTATCTATACTGACATGGGTGTGATTGTTGCCTCATACCCGCAGGGTTTGGGGTTCCAATACAAGTGTCCCCTGTCATATCTTACCACAGTCCTACCACAGGACTTGCAGTTAGAATAACTGACATCTTTTAATTATGCAGAGTATGATGTTATGTATTCATATGCCCTGTGACAGACTGGCATCGTGTCCAGGTTGTTCCCCAGAATTCTGCCTTGAGATAAGCTGCACCACCCCCTGCAACCCTTTTCTGGATATGCAGTAGAAAGACTGATAGACAGATGGTTGGATAAATGAATGGATAGATGGACAAACAGACAAAGGGACAGTTGGATGGACGAACAACAGTATGTGAGCATAAGTGAATGATTTGTTCTGATTTTCATCAGAATAGTGTTATAACATACGACTTGGATAATAGAACACCAACATGATCTAAGAAATAAAAGCCTGAATGTGTATGAGGCAGAGGTGGAAAGTGCAAGTCCAGAAAGTACAAATCCAGACCAAGATTTTGTTTCAACCAACCAGCTCAGTACTCTGTGAATGTGACTCTTTACACTCAACTGGTTGGTTGAAACAAAATCGTGGTCTGGATTTGTACTTTCTGGATGTAAACTTTCCACACTGGGTCTGAACCATAAATATTGCTACCCAGCAAATCTCGGGGAGCCCCTAAAGGTCATTCAATTTTAACACTGGCCCAAAGGAAGCACAATGGTTTAACGGCACGAAACAGCAATGATGTGTAGCATAAATTCCAGTCCAATCCAATGAAAAATAAGAAATTGGTGAGGCTTATAAAACACATATGAAGAACTGCTCAGAGGATTCCAACTTCAAAAATACTAACTAAATAAAAATTTTTTAAAAACTATAATATTAATAATAATAATAAACTATTTGGAGTAGAGCTATAGGATTTTGCAAGGTCTCAGATTTAATGGAAATATTCATATTTTTTTCCAAGGTAATACATGACGATCCGGGAGATATAGGTGTTATGTTGGAATGACCAATATAACCATTAAAATTTCTGTTGCTATTACTATGAGAAAATGCATCGTACTAACAAAAAATGACTGCATGTAACACAAACACCACCATTTTATTACCTGATTGGCTAATAATGTTCCAAGTGCTCATCATGCTTTAACAGGCATTTCTGACTGTTAGTAATTCGTTGGGAAAAATCGACTGGGGTTTCTCAGATAGACTTGGAACGAATGATGATTTTTCTCCCTAATAAATAAGGGAAACCTCTTCCCAACGTTCAAGTCTGTGCTATGTGAACAGTTTCTAGGAAGCAACTACCTTCTGAAAACAATCCTATCAGTCTTATGTACCTGTAATTAGCTATAAAAAGTAAAAACATCCAACTGGAGAAATACACCAGCGGTTTCATTAAGTGACAAAAGCTTATATTCTGACACCAAATGAGAGCATATAGGACCAGAAGCAGAGTGATGCATCCACACTGGCTGCTGGTGCATATTTATGTGACCCAGCAGCTGCTCAAATATGAATCTTTGCTTATGCACAGACATACATGCCACCAAGAGCCTCTCATCACTGAAGGATTCATGGTAACTAATCCTTAAATGGATGTGAGCCATATAATTTCTGCCAAAATAAAAACATGCATGTTTAACGCATGGTTATGGATATTTAAAAATGTATGCATGTTGGACAGATCGATTCCAGTCTCTTGCCACATGTACCTTCAGACTTAGTGGCTTGGCTGACTTGCCGTGTCTCTCCATAATATTGCAGCCAGATAAAACCAAAACAGAAAATGGGCAGACAGAACAAACAGGCCCCCCCCCCCCCCCCCCCAGCTGCCCACACAGCGACAGAGCAGACCTGACTAGAGAGAGTGCATCCGAGATCTCTGCCCAGTCCCTGAAATCCAGCACAGGAAACGGTCATTTTGCCCACAAGCTCCCCGTGCTCATTTGCATGCCCAGGCATGGGGTACTCAGGGTTGATCTGGGTCACACAGCCCCCACTGGGCTAATTGAACCCTCTCCCCTTGGAGGAAGTACTTAGGGAGGCCCAGGGGCTGAGGCGCTTATCCATGCACAGCTGACACTGTGCACTACACCCAGCCAGAACAGCTAACACCGCTTGACCTCCTTCTCCCTTCTCCTAAACCTTCAACTGCATCATCTGTGCCTAAAAAAACCATGCTCATCTCTTTTTAGAAATGGTCATTAAATTCCCCTCCTGGAATTTAAATCGTTTACTTTCTGGTGACTTTTCTAAGCACTTCATTTTCATAAGGCTAAATTTAATCGTCTCTGCAACAAACTGATATTCCGTCCAGGGTATACCTCGGCCTTATGCCCTGCACTGCCTGGGATAGGATCCAGGGCACCCACAACCCTGTCCAGGATAAGCAGTCGGAAGAAGGCTAGCTGGGAACCCATTTGTGACGGAATTACTGGACTCTCTCTTGGTAATGATGCTTGTGTTCTAAGGCTACGCTGCAAATAGATACACTCGGTGCAACAGAACTAAAAGTAGCCCGGACACTGCACCCTGAATGGGGAAAGGTAAAACCAACGGGCAGACAAAAAGTGGTTTCACCACAAGACGACAGAGTTTAAGGGAACATCCCATAGGGGAAGAACAAAGAGGACACACCTAAGCAGAGTGCTTGATGGTCAGCAGTCACAGTCCACCAGGCGGCTTTAAAATCAGCCTATATGGAAATCTAACAGCTGTCTCAGTGAGCATTATGAAAAGAATCTAAAATTCTCCAAAATTGGCGAGTCATAGCAGCACCCTAACCAACTAAAATTAAATCTAATAAATTTACACATCTATTTACGTAGTCTTTTTTCCAAGCCATATGCAAATGAGGTAGATCACAATCATGAAGCTATTAAGAAGCCAACTACACAAAGGTGTGAATAAAATGTGTGTATTCCCAAAGTATATGATTTTTCTAAGAAAACCTGGCATGCGAATATGCAAGGTTAAATGCTGACGATTAAGGGCACAAAGCAGCCTCATTTCAGTCCCATCTTTTTTTTTTTATCATCATCAAATTTCTGTACGAGGTTTAAGAAAAATACTGCAATTCTGATAGCTTGTCAAATACTGGGTATCAACAGAAACTCAAAAAAAGAGATAGTCTGTTCATATTCGGCCCCAGCTGTACCTTGATAGATGTAACACTATATTTCTGTAACACAGGTACCACCTTTCAGCAGGCGCAGGGGGCTCCGACTACGTTACCATGGAAACAGACCTGAGAATAGGTGCGGAATCCAGCGGGTTATCTTTCCTTCCAAAAGAGGCCGCTACCTGATCTAGATAAGACCACAGATTTGTTAGGGCTGGGTGGGGTGATCTCGGAAAAGGATGTGACCGAACAATCATAAGGCACAGACATTCAAAGGAAGACGTTCTCTAAATTTAAACAGGTCTTCAGTTTAAAGATCACCAATCGGCTGTCAGATATCAGGAAAATGGCAGACTGTAGGCCAAGTCCAGATGACAAGTGACAGAGGTCCAAAAGGCAAAGTAAAATCCAAAGCAATACCCACCAGGTGACCCATAAGGCACATAAAAGCTGCACTTAAATTTTATGTCCAAAAAGATACAACAGATTCAAGATTCAACAGAATCTTTTTCTAATAAAAAGTTTCATACGACTTCTTAAGCATCACACAGTGATACTATACAGTAGCATGTGTGAGACTGAAAGGTAAACGATAGGCACTAAGAGATCCTCTGAAGCATCCATCGCAAGGAAGAAAGGAGGGAGAAATTGGGTCAGAAATCTTCTTGGTTCCTTGCAGCAAACTACATTTGTACAGACTAACGGAAAAGTGTCATGCAGCTGATGTGACACAGCCGGTAACGTGCCATAGGAGTTCATTATAAACACAAGAAAACACCACAGCAAAGTGACTTAAAGCCTACAGCGGAATGAAAAACACACAGGGCCCAATAGTCCAAGTTTAACCGAATCGGCAGTCATAAACATCAAATGGAAACAGAAAAGGCAGTTTACCTTAAAAAAAAAAAAAGCGGGTATCATACAGAAACTATTAGGCCAACCTGCCAAGTCCTCACTGAACCACTCATGGGAAACTGCCTAATTCTTATGTCACACAATGTAATTCCACACATTTTGGAACAAGTTAGGTTCAGGTTAGATTGCTTGGCACCCCCTTCTGGATTTTTCCCCTGCCTTGTGTCCGTAGCTTCCGGAATAGGCTCTGGGGTAGCCACGACCCTGAACACGGCGAGTGGACAGAGAAAAATATAGATATGGAAGAATTTTCAGGATTTAATAATCATAATAAATAATAATAGTAGTAGTAATAATAATAATAATGATAAATAAAATAGACCTTCAGCTGTGACTGGAGAAAAGCACTTTGGCTGACGGATCCCAATTCCTATCTGCTAAAACAAAAGCTAGTAACTTTCACACGTGTTGATGAAAGGATCATCCAATGTAACTATGCACTGCTGATACTCATTTATGAGATTTTCAGAAATGGGAGGAATGATTCAGAACAACAGTCTCATGTGTAATTTTTTTTTGCGCTGGTTTTTTCTACACTGAAACCTGCCATCCAAACTGCCCCCCCCCCATAAGTGTAAACACATTTCACAACCCTCCATCCTGACTTGTGGAACAAAAGCAGACAACCAGGAGTTATTTGTCCATGTTTCTTCGAGTGCATTTTATTTCTAAGACATTTAAGAGCCACACATACACTGTAAATTGTGTAAAATAAAACATTAAATTTGCAAGATTTTGAACCACACCAGATGTCAGATAAGATCAAAACTTAATTAAAACACAGAGAAATCCATCACAAGTGTTGTAGGACTTGAAATTTGTCTTACAGAAGAGAAACTGATGAATGTTGTACGCAATTGAGGTACCAGACAGGGTATGTAACACAGATACCCCCAAACACCTGACCTGTATACCACCTACACATCTCTATTGCTCTATTTAGTCTGACATAAAATTCTCATGAAACTTGTATCTTCCTGCCACCTTTTATGCTACAATCACACCAGCATATTAAATTGATACATTAAATGTAAAAAATAAACAATGAAATGAATCACTGACAATCAAACCCAAGAGGAAGACACAGTAAATAAACATTTAAACCGTCCATCGTTTAATCCCGTCCAAATCCATTAAAGTGCAGCAGGAATCCGACGGCAGCCACCGGGTTCTTAGTGATCGTGCAGTAAGGCGCACGGCTATGGGTGTCGGCGTTCCTGGATCATGGCTGGCGGTGCAGGATCAGCCTGCCTGGCTCCCTTAGATCAACGTTTTGGTACCAGGTCGTATGCGTTAAAGAAATCAATAACAGCAGCTCAAAATAAGTCCAGAGCCAACCTCCGCTCATACGTAACGCATTAAGTAAAGGAACCCGCCTGTCGGCCAACTTGGCGCAATGGAGCGACGACCGCTGATCGGTCCCGGCTCGGTAGCTCCAGCACGCCCGCTTCAATCGCCCGTACACGGCCGTCCTTTATACGCCGACTGACTCGGGCAGCCAGCGGCCTTCGGGCGGGGGTCGGCCTTGATTTATTATTCCAGCGCCCAGAAATAGAGCACAGTAACGGCTGAAGTAAATGTGATATTAAGCGGCAAAACACGCCGGTCCCGGCCGGATAAACGTCCTTCGGAGACAGAAGCGTGGCTGGCAGGCCATATTTATGCGGTGACGCGATGGTTATCGCCAGCTCGCGTTATTTTATAAATATTTATTAGTATATTTCGGGGAAGCGACGCCAGCGTCGCAGAGCAGCGTCGTGTGGCGCGACAGCCGGCCGCCGGAGTAGTTATATCGGGGAGGCCTCCGGATCCCAAGCAGCCTCAAAGAAGGCAGGCTGGATATGTGGTTATACAGAAAATCACCGCGAACCGGGACACTTCACACGCCGTCGAAGAGCGACTAGCAAGCTAACCGAAGGCTGACAGAAAAGCGGCGACGTACGCAGCCCGCTAGCCGGTTAGCTAGCGGCTAGCCGCCCGCGGCTTAGGCGCAAATAATAGGGCCCTCGGTTCACTCACCATCGTCAAGCCGCTTGCTTTGCCCTTCAGCCTGATCGTGGAAATCGGGAACTCAGAATCAGGTATAGGCCGTATTTCGCCTCTGGTTTCCTGGCTGCATTAACAGTTTGGCTCAAACAGAACAAAATGCCTTTTTCTTTCCGTCCCTCGACCGTGAGCAGCGCGCCGTACCCGGTCGCCCCAGTCGCAGCTGTGGTGTAGAAAAAAATAATGTCGCCCTAACGGTGTTCAAGGAAAAAAATGTCCCCCGAACACAAAGGCTAGAGACACATGGTTCCGGATATGCAACTCTAGCATGGACCTCAAGCCGTACTTTCTTCACCTCATGAGACATTCACCGCTTACATTTTTGTAACAATACTTCCTGGAGCCGTCACGGGGGCCAGCGACTGAGTAATGCGTTTGATCAGCCTGCGATGTTTTCCACTTGGAGTCTATGGCTGCCAATGGATCCGCATTGACACCGAAGCGTAATCTGACTGTATCCTTGATTTTTGATAAATGGATTTAGCTGCAACACTACTGTTTTTGCTTTACTAGTCTGCAAAGTATCACAAATCCACGGCATTGCAGCTTACAATATAAAAATAAATTAAAATGTACTAGCATTCGTCAGCATTGTTTTTAGAGAATATAGAACAGTTTTTTTCCTTAATGGTACAAATGCATATGAACATGAATAATAAAATGAAATGGCCATCGATTCAATATACAAACAATATAAAATGTATAGCTTGAGAAATTATACGGTATATCATTTGGCCAACTAGCCTCATAATATGGCAACAAAAATGCACTTCCATTTTTCAGCACTTAATTGGTTACTCTTTCTTGTTCCTTACGCATGTACTAGCTAATGACCTATACACTGTCAAAGAAGTATAATGAAATTTATTTTCCAGCATATGTAGGCCTACTTCTTTCCAAATATGAAATACGACGCCCCGTACGAAAAAGAATGGCCTCGCGACAGTTTACTAGAGGTTGTGAAGATGTGTTATTCAGTGATTAATTTCAATGACATTCACACGTGGAAATGAAATATATTTTAATATATTGGCCAATAATATATGCCACATATTTGGAACGTAAAGCAGAATGTCAAATCAAAATTTAGATTATACTGTAAGTTAACTAGTTCATACAAGCACAGAAATATGCCATCGTTTCTTTAGTGTTTTTCAACTATAATGGAGTGTTATTATGACATTATGGGTCCAAGGATATCACTGAATTCCCAAAAACAATTGTCATAGACTTCACAGCAAAAGGAAGAAAAAATATGAGGACACCAAGCGGACACGTGAAGATGACGAAATAGGAGAAACAAAAACATCAGCGTGAACAATCGCTACAACTATAGCAACGTCATGAGCACAGCGTTTTGTATCCAAGATTCATAGATTCCGCAAAACCACAAAGGTATGGACTATCGTCGTATTGAGTAATATAAAGTACTTTCAACAACAGTAAAAAGGGAGACTGAACAGTAGGCTACGCCATATTTACTTGTATATAAATAAAATTCTATAAATAAATACGCAAATTCCTAATGAATTCCAGCAACTTTTAAGAAGTGAAGGAAACGCCAGATGCACTTCTGCTTGAGTGCTTACCACACGTATCAAAAACAAGAATACGCATATGTGGATAACTAGTTCAGAATAACCATGCGATACGCACTCCGCATATCAGAATAAAGAAACGATAACATGATGCAGAGAAGGAGAATAACATACAAAGAGAGCATATTGACGATGCAATTTCCCACTTATGGGACTAATAAAGGATTATCTTATCTTATATTCAAATATGACAAGAAAATAAAAGTGTTATGTCGCCATCTTGTGGTTCCGGATACAACTACAATATTATAGAGAACAAAGAAGAGTTAAATGCTTGTGTACTCATATACACTTAATCGTAAATAGCTAAAAACGGCATAAGCATTTTAAAAATATTAGAGTAATTTAATACAGGGGATCATGTCAATAAACTACATAAAATGGACTTCTACTGTATCACAGTCATCGGTCATGATTTTTTTCCTTCGCAGAAAAGGAATATTAAACTTATATTCCAGGACTATGTTTTGAATACTTTAATCGAAATAATTTCAGATGAACACCTTTACCGTAAGTAGTGTTTTATTAATTGTGGGGCTATCTTGTAAAATATGAGCATTCTTGTCTTTGTATTGCAGGCTACACTTTTTCTCTTTTATAATTTAATTATTCTTGACGGATCGTGATGCGTGCTGTGTTAAAAAGAGGTGACAAGTAATTTATGGTAAGGCTCTTTTAATGTTATTACTTAAGACGATACCACATTACATACTTCGGGTAAGGCTCGACAGATTACGTAAGCTCCTTAAGAATATAAAATCAGTTGAAATTACAAACGCCACTCATATTTTTTTTCTCTTTTGATCGTCGACGTTTTCAACAAGTTTGCCCTGTTTATTTTCTTCCAAAGAAGTAAGACATCGGTTAAATATTTCAAGATATTTCATTTAAAAATATGTATAAAGGATTTATAAATAGTCTTCCTTGCTAATTATCCATACTTTTATATATATATATAATATATATATATAAACACATACACTTTGTGCAGTTTCTGGGCACGATGTGATGATCTCATGAATACAGTCTATCAAAATAATGACATAAATTTACTGAATGGCACTTAAACCATGATTCAGATACGTCTGCCAAGTGTATATTGTAGGAAAGTTAAAAAATAATTTCCAAAGAATAATGTATGATCTCCACAACTGTCTGCAGTACAATATGTACATTTTCACATATAGTGCTCATGCTGCCAATAGAAGCAAAAAAAAACAAAATACACAAGTAACTGGAATAAAGTCTTAGCATGAAAGTTAGAAAGACAAAACGTGTAGATAATATACTTCACATATTTATTGAAACCCCACATTATTTATCCTGTTATTCAATTCAGTTTTATATATGTAAAAATCACAGTTTAAATATAAGCTGTACTATATCTATATATGAGGCAAATCCAGTAATTTTATTATTTGAAAAGTTTCCCCCTTTTTCCAACTTTCATATTTACCCTTTCTTGAATATGCTTTTATACCGTGATTCCAACGGATTGTAAGGTACGAGTGACGAAGACGATCTCTGCTGCTGAGGCGGTTGCTTCTCAGAGCCCTGTCAAACATGTGACGTAGTCGGTCAAACAGCAACAAAGTTGCGCTTCCTCCAGCTGATCGTCGCCATGTGGTTAATGGCTGCCTTTTCAAGGGATGTTCTGTACCCAGATCTGGGGACATTGCAAACAAGGCGTACTGCCATGGAACCCACACGGGGGGGGGACCAAGGCTGCAGTTATAATATATATTGGGGGGACATTATGAGCACATCTGAATATTGGGAGGGACGTGTCTCCCCAAATATATATTATAATTACGGCTTGATTACAAACAAACAAGCAAACAAAGCAAACAATGCATATCATCATAATGTCACAACAATAAAGAAAGATAAAGTGATGGGACAGACCATAGCCTGGAGCAAAAATATAATGATAAAGTAAAATGAAGAAAAAACACACAGAGAACAAATGATTCGTCTTATCCACTGGGAAATCATTCCCCAACATAAACTGGAGGATATATAGATCTTCTATAAAATATCTCCTTAAAATATATGTACATAGTAAAACAAGATATCCTACCGGAAATACTATTCTGTAAAATAATAATGTATTTTTCACTTTTTAAAACAAATCTTTTCAAGGGTATAATGACGGACAAGTCATAATCATCATAATTGCTACATTCTATAGAGTTCTAGCACTAACCAAATAATTTAAACACAAACTACAGGCGAGAACAAATACCACACTGTATAAAATATATAAAAATATGACGGTCAGTGGAACTACAACAATTTTCCGGTCGATTAAAAAAAACGAAAAGAAATACCCTTGGACGGGATATTTTATGCCTAGTGAAAACACATGTGTATTTCTTTAAAAAAAAAAATTAAACTGGAGAAGTTTGATTATCTGGACACAGTCAGTTATCAAACCAGTGTTTAAGTTATCTGGGCTGTTTACCTCACCTACTGTTTTTAAACAGATGCATATTTATTTCGATTTGGACAAGTGCGTATAGGAAATGGATGGATGGTTGTAGTTTATCAATCTTGTGTAAAATACGTACAGGCCATACTCGAGTAAAGAGAACGGTTGTATTTCGTTTAAATATATTATTGAAACCCTTCAAATAATCCAACTGAGACCTGATATATTGAGAAACCTTAAACCTCTTGTAAAAATACTGATAAATGCAACTGACTATGCTACTGATAATACTTTCTATAAAACACATGCATATAATTGCATTTTGACCGAGTTGTAACATAACAAAAACCAAATATACTCAAGCGAGATTTTTTGCCAATGTTTTTTATTTCTTACTTAAGTGCTTTAGTTGACAGTCGTAATGTCATAATATGTCATGGTCATTCCACATGTGCTTCACAGAAAATAATACCAGTCTAAACATAATTGTTTAATAATTGTTTTCTGTGTTCTGGAATGTGAGTTACACTCCTGTATTTGGGGACAATAGTGACATAACTAGTATTATGACTGTGGCCTGTAGCTGCAGTTTTCAGTCGTCACCCCATTCCTTAGTGGCCTCTAAGCTAAAAGAGAATGCAAATATGTTTAATGAAAGAACACATAGATGACCGATTCCAAAATCCCTTATTCCCCCACTGACAAACAGCAGAAACACAATTATTATCATTCAACAGGGATATGTTTCCCAAGAGCATAGTTGCTAAAAATGGTAACAATTTACACAGTTGGAATCATGCAACTAAGTGGATCCAACTGCGCAAGTTACTAAAGGGAGCTTCTGGGAAAGACACCCCAGGGTGGTCTGAAAATGTTCTGCTTAAGTTTCTGTTTATGTTCCTCATCGGCGAAATGAGAGGAACTGTGATTAACTTCATGTGCCACAGTCACGATGGACATGTTTTGCTCAGTAAGTGCATAAGAGATGCTCTCGTCCTGATTGCCACCAGGGTCCTACAGGACAGGCTAACTGTCAATGACCAGCTAAATGGAACTGGCACTGATTTATGTAAGTCGTCCGGGATTTTTGAAGCCTTTAATTAAGGTACCACCTGCAAGGGACCCGCCTGAGCTGGCATAAGTGTGATCCTGCAGTGTGAGTTCTCTTGTGTCTCAGGAGAGTGTGGTTGTGCTGCCTTGAAACGGGGCCGTATTGATGCAGAAGTCGGATCTTGTTATGAGATCTTGGTGGAGATTGGCAGGGCCGAGCAGCTGGAGTGACATCCTGAACTGGTCATAGCTAAACAAGGGGAGGTCCATCAGGGGACCCATCTGCTGTAGTACCAGGTGGTACTTCGGATGCAGAATGTGTGTGTGTGGGGTGCGTGATATCAAATGGCAGGCATGCCTCTGCACTCGTGGGAGTTTTACTTACACAGAATTGTTCTGAGGGTAGAACGAAAAATGATTGCTTCAGAGAGATAACCAATCAGATTGTAGAGGAGGTGGGTACAAGCAACTGGAGGAGGTAGGACCAAGACATCTGATTGGTTGGACCCACCTCCTCTACAATCTGATTGGTTATCTCCCTAAACCAATCTTTATTCCTTCTGCCCTCAGAATTTTTTTTGTGTAAATAAAACACCCATGAGCTGCCTCTGCCAGGGCAGAGATAAGAGCAGACACACAGCTCAGCCAGTGCATTCTAGAAAGAAAAGGGAAGCCGTGCCCCCATTTTACCCGTATAAACCTAGGGGGGGCTCATCGCTTGTGGCAGTTTTACTTACACAAAAAAAATGTTCTATGGGGAGAATGAAAAAAGGATTGGTTCAGAGAAATAACCAATCAGATTGTAAAGGAGGTTGGTCCAAACAACTAGGAGAGACTGATTGGTTGGTCCTGCCTCCTCTAGTTGCTTGGACCTACCTTCTGTTCGATATGATTAGTTATCTCTCTGAACCAATCATTTTTCCTGCTGCTTTCAGATGATTTTGTTTTAGTAAAATTCCCATGAGCGGGCTCATTGCAGTGTGAACGGCGCATTGTCCACCAAACAAGAACATCAGATGAAAACATTTATTGACTGCTAATGATATGTGCTGCAATACTCAGTTTGCCTTGCTCTCCCATGCTACCGCGCCCATCCATTGCAATCGGCTTGAATTCACATCCACTTTTCAATAGCACAGGCTCATGAGCACCAAGAGCTTTGAGGGTGTTCCCAGGAATGACAGGGAAATATGGGGGGGGGGATGGACCTCTTTACAGGCATGGCATTCAAGACAGGATGGGCTTAGCAGTGCAACAGTGATGCTGACTAATATCCACATTTTACTCAAATTTTTGGTAAATTCTGGAAGTGGAACATTAGAATGGCAAATATTTCACGTACTTCTTAGACGGTTCATTTAGATGATGGAATAAAATCAAAACAATGTAAGGCCCCTAAGCGTAATTGCTCTCCAGTCACTTGTGCAGCGTCTGCTACATACGGAGATATATTACACCAGCTTTGTCCGCAACATTCTTATCGTCAGAACAAATTCAAGGAGATATAGATTTTCAGATATGGAGCCACGCATTTGTCCAAAAACAAGAGGAATCACTAGGGTGGTAAAATTCATGCAGATGGTCCACAGACACAATGAAACTGAGCATAACGCAAATGTGTAAAGTAAATATAAACAGACAATACAAAAAACACTCCTTCGAATAAATGTCCTATATAAACCCTGCGCCCTTTTTGTGTTTCACTTCTCTGAACCCCTTACGCTTGTATGGTGTAAAGCCGCAGACAGGTCTAAGTGGCTGAATTCCAAAGCAGGGTACTGGACTTGTCCAATTTCTTGGTTCACGTGTGACTGTGGAACTTGGCACACAGTTTCTCTAGTTATGTAAACCTCCCAAAAAATCTAAAAAAAACGACAGTTTCACATAAAAAAAAAAATCTTAAAAAACTATTTTTGGCAAATAAAAAGTGCACCATCTATAGAAACAGGAATGTTCTCCAAAGACAGAATCAGTGATGTTTGCTGGATGAGCCTAATGACAGTTCAACGCCACCTTGAACCAAGCGACCATATTTAACCTTTCAGAACTGACCAATATCTATACGAATACATTTTAGTCCTGTATGTGCTATACATCTCTATTTTCCACATGTATCATTTGCAAAACAAAAATATTCAGCATCTCCCTGCTGGAAAACCTCCTACTATACTGTTCTCTGTACTGAAAACTCACTCAGAAGCTTCTGGAAGAAAATCAAATGTGCGATGTATATCTAAGATGCCTAGGTGTGAAATGAATAATAGAGCACTGCAGATCCGTCCGGTGGTGACTGGATGTGCTTACAATGTGACACGAATACTGATATGACACCTCAGACTCCAAAACATGCCGCAACATTAAAGATAGGCCGGCCACAATACAAAAGTCACTCAACAGGGAAAACTCAGCATTCCTCAAATTTTCTGCTCGTCCCAGTCTTCAGAAGCTTATTGGAAAGTGTGCAGAGTTTTTGAAGCCCACCTCCGCCCCCCCCCCAGCCTATGCACACGTCCTTCTCTCTCTCTCTCTCTCTCTCTCTCGCATTGTCCTGTTAGATGAACCACTCCTTCTTGCTCTCGTCTATGGTCTCCGTGAAAGTAGGATCATGGCCTATGATGGCGGCATCGCCGTTGTCCGCGGTCTCTGCCCCCTTGGCCTCGTTGGTGTGGTAGGTGCCTTTGTGACGGAACATGTAGCGGATCAGGAACACCAGCGTGCAGAGGATTGTGAAGATCACCACGGCGATGACACCTGCACGGGGGGGGGATGGAACCAAGTCATTTGTCAACATCGGACAACGTATCAGATGATATTGTTGTTCAGTCACCAGACAAAACTGGACATTCGATACAGAATTAAACCCGCCTCCAATTATTGCAGAATTCCTGTTCACTCCATCGGGTATAACCCGCTCCTCATTGAATGGGAAGTCGGCACCAGCTGAAAAATAATACAAAGAAAAACAGTAAAAACATATTTCAGTTTTTTTTTCCCCCAAATAATTCTCTCTCCAAAATGATATTTTAAGTCATTCTGAAAACCGTGTAATCTTCTCACTCGGGAAAATTCAACTAAGCTGTCACCTGTCTTATGGCTTCAGATGAATAGAAAGTCCGCTTTACGTCTCGCAGAAGGAGCATATCAGGATGTAACGGTGAGTCACAAACACTGACTTCCCGTCTCCAAATCCTCGGCTAGCGGCCACATACACGCCACTGCTTTGCAGGTAGTCAAAAGCATTACAGAATAAAATCAACACAAAGCCTGCGCTACACTGGGTTGTGCGATTACCATAAAACCCGATTGAACAATCTCCGCAGGCTTAACCCATGAAAGAACATAACAAGGCAATTAGTTATTCTGTTCCCTCTATTTTTTTTTAAGAACCGAGCCTGCCCAGACTGCAGAAATTCACATCTGATTAGCAGCGAGAGAGATCACTGCCAGACGGTCTGTGGGGAGCATGTCATGGGTGGGGGGGGGGGGGTGGATCAGAGTGGCATTCTGGGTAATCAGCAATGCAGAGAAAGCGAGGGACGGGCAGTGATGGAGAACCAGGCTTTAATCTCTCTGCCACCTGACGTTCCAAAGCCAACCCAAATCAGAGGGGGGGGGGGGGGGGGGGCTGTGGGGTATGACAGCCCTCTGTGGCTTTTTAGTGGCGTTTGGATGAAATGGAGCGCGGTCGTTCCTTAAACCGTGGCGTGAAAGGAATGCAGCCCCAACAGAGACTTGGGTATCGTCCAGACCCTGCTGCGGCTCAGTCACATGAGAGCCACAAGAAACGGGTGTGGCTTTAAAGTATATCTGTCAGTGGACTGCTGCTTACATGGGCAGTCATATGTCATGTGTTTGTTTAAGTGTAGCTTTCCACTAGCTAGCTGAAGCGTGTCTGTGCATCGCGCCTCCTAATTAAGTATCACAACACTGTAATTACCCTCACATGGCATGGAAATGTCCAGCGAGATCACGTCTAGTGTGAAATGTCATCCTAACACCTCCCGGGCGGAGTATAACCTTCAGGTCTACAGGGCGACGCTTTTAACATTCATCTCTTTACAGAAACATGCATCACGTCCCACAAGAACCTAAAAATGTCAGCAAGGAACTACGGGCTACAAACTACTGCTCGTGACTAAGGCAAAACAGACTTGTACAAAAAAATATCCAAGATACATCCAGTTTACAGAAACGCTAATGTATGAAGGTGACATTTTGCTATAAGGTGTGTTGAATGTTATGGGAAGGTAAATCCGACTTACGTAAAATTTGACTTACGTAATGGTTTGTGGAACAGGTGGCTTACATCAGTCAAGGACTGCCTGTATATGAAGCAGTGAATGAGCAGGTGTGAGTCTGCACCCGGTCCACTTAGTGCCAAGGCTGCGGGCTCTCCAGGCCGGGAGCAGGAGGAGAACACAACCTAGCTTATGGAGCGCTAACGCTCCCACGGCTAAGAAGCTGGCCTCGACCCAAGCGCACACAGTCAAGCACGGGCCAGAGTTGCACTAATCCACCACACCGACCTGTCCCCCACAACCCAGGCCACTGCAGGGCAGCAACAGTGTGTACCAAGGCTCGCGGAACACAGAGCGCAAAAACACAAGCAACAAAAAACTGTTCGCACAACCAGTAGGAAAAAAACATATAAACATAATCCTATCTGACCCCTGCAGAAAGAGACAGATTTAGGAACTGTGCTTAGCCATGTTGAATCACCAATGAGTAACTGGTTTCTAACTGCAATGCAAACAGCACACAAAACAATAAAGCTAATAGCGTGTTGCTATAAACTGCGACATCAACTGGGAGACAGAGGCCTACAAATCTTCTGTCTTAGGCAAATGCTTCACCGTGCAGCTCATTTAAGCTTTCGATCAATAGGATCGAAGGACTGCAGCAGACTTCTAAAGGGGAACAGTGTCGGCTAAGGAAAGGGAACTAGGTACTGCAAAGATGCTATTAATTATCTACCTGTCACCGTCTTAAGGGTCAGAGGAGCTTCAGCCTCACAAATTAAGACAAGAAAAATGATGAACGGCTGTTTGATTGATTTGACTCAGTTGAGCGTGTAACAGTCAGGGATGTAGAGAGGTTTGGGTTGGGTAGCATTTTTGAAACGGTTAATGACAAGGGACGGTAGTGTGCAGGTCACACGGTGCACCAAAGCTGTGACATTTGCACTTCAGATAGCAAAATTTCTCTGGAAACTCTGCGGTAAAGATACCACAGCTCCACAGCTGAACATGGAGCCTCTTTCGGCCCAATCCGTGTTTAGAACATCCAAAATATCCAAATGGCTGAAAAGTGGAATTTCAGCGCAAACAACAACCTTGTTTATATACCACAACTTGTGTTGTTAGATAATGAATCAGAAAACTCCTACCTGAATGAATGAATGAATCAGACTCCTACCTGAGTCCAGGCGCCAGGGGTCCGTGGCGGCAGACATTGGTGGGATGGTGAGAGGGGAGGCCCCACAGTTAGATTCCACCAGCTTCCCTTGAACGGAGACGGGGGCGGCAATTTGCGACCTCAGAGCGGCCTTCAGGGGGGCGATGCCGTTGAACTGCACCCGTGAAAAACAGCCCACAAAGCCTGGCGTGTTGTACCTCTCGATGAGAACAGGGTCGATGTGTCCGGTTTCTGCCAGGGGGGAGGGCGAGACAAGCGAAGTAAGTCAAACCGAAAACCCAACTGGGTAGGTCAACTAGCACAAACACGTCGGCTGTCAACCAAGCCATGTCTCCAAAATCTGCACCAACGGAATGGACTTGGGTGAAATGAAGATGCTGAAGCGGCTGTATCACTTACCATGTGGTGCCAATTCATAATCTCTGACCATCAGATTGTCCTCAATTGATTTATACGCATTTCATATTAGTTTTCTGTGGCCTGCCCCCTGACAGGAATCCAATTACACCACCATAAGGGGCTGGACGTTTCATGGACATATGTAACTTGTGTAGATGTTATCTCAAACGCCCCATCTAAAGCCCTGGAAAAGGCTCCAACATTATCATGTGAATGACTTATTGTCTGTTGACAGGAAAACACTTCTACGCATTGCAAATTGCATCTTGTCTGGCTGTCATATTATAATCTACTTGAGGGAAAAAGACAAAAGGGGCGCATGAGCTGCATCTGATTTTCAGGCTTTTAGCATATATGCTATTGATTACAAAATGTGAATAATTATCGTTCTCCTTCTCAAGCAGACGGGGAGCCAGCAAAGGCTGCACTGATCTTCCAGCCCCTTATCCTGTCCCAGACAGCAGCTGGGATGGGTTGGGATGCCAGTCCATTGCGAGGCGCGCACACACACACACACACACACACACACACACGTTTGTAGTCAATCCTAACAATGACCACCTCAACCCCTACCCAGCCATAACCATAACTAAGCAAACAAAATGCAAGACTTTTGGCATTTTTTGTTTTTTGATTGCAGTCACGGATTTATGAAAATGAGTTTCCCCTTGTGGGGACAGAAAAAATAGTTTGAACAATGTCAAAATAACAGGTTTTTATCACAGTGTGGGGACATTTGCTCCCGACTATGTAATATACATATAACTGCTCCCCCCCCCCCCACACACACACTATAGGCTAACTAACAGCAGTCTTAGGATGCAAACCCTCATGACCCAGTGAAAATTCCATACACACAGAGCTGAGGTGCAGGGGGTCGAGGCTACAGCCCCCCCACCCACCACCCCCTGAGCTATCATGCCACCAGCCTAATTCATCATTTCCTTTTTTTGTCTCATCCATTCCTACTTCCGTATGTGATTTTTCCCCTTTTCCTCTGTTTCCCAGGTCAGACCAGTCCAATAATATTTTGCAGCCTTGCGGACTTACAGATCAGCAACAGCAGCCCATGTGAGCGTCGTCTCTGCACTTTCTGCCATTGGTGCCAAACATGATCCATTCACATGAATGAGACAATATATCCTTTTTGCTGATTGATGGGGAGAGTCCCATCGATAGCATATTTTGAGTTGGGGGGTTGGGGAATGCAATGTGTATTGAAATACGAGACGAATCACATATTTTTGTGGATCGATACGTGACAGCATTTTATTTCTCAATACGATCCCGTAATAAAACCTTGGCGTTCTGTGGCCCAGTGGGAACATTAGGGGTTGTGAAGCCCTAATATAGAGGATGCTGATTTAATCAGACTCATTGTCACCTGTATGACATCTGTGGTCATACGGGTCACTGAAAATGCTGAATGGGCTTGGCTTGTGGTTACTCAGTAAGAGATGGATGAGACACCTCGATAAAGTTCCCTGGCTGGCGGGTCTCAAAAGAATTCTCTTTGTAGTGTTTCCCTGATTGGTGGTTTTCAATTTCAGATGAGTTCCCTTATTAGCATCGCCCGACTGATCGTTCAGTTTCACTGTTGTTCTTTCCAATTACACAATGCTGTATTGCATTTTGTTAAGGCAAAATCTGTTAACCATGCCAGGTTGACTAAAGAACAGTTCTGGTCAGCTTGTGAGACTGCGAGTTAGAACCAAAGACCTTTCACTCAAAATATAACTATAAAACAGGGTTCCGGGTTTCAAGAATAAATTATCCTTCCTTATTTTGTTATATTAATTTTCCTCACTTGGTTTGAAATAATCACTCCAAATTGGACACATAAACAAATCCAAGTTTCCCAAGATGGCATCCATTGCACTCTGCAAGCATTACACATTTGCAGTCAAGAGGTTACTTATGAACACCTGAGAAATAAATTAACGCTTCGGACCCGATTCTCAGCACTGGCACACATTTCCATTCTAAATCGACCCAAGCAATTCATTATAAAACGCTGATCGCATGGACAGCAGAGAAACCGCTCCCAGTGCAGTCATTTAATCTGCTGTGGTGCGCACTGATATACACCAAGTTTGACACAGCACTTTCCTTTAATTCAGATATGATTTTAGTATTTATAAAACCCCCTATAGATACCCCAGTCATGAAACAATGGGAGCCTTTGGTCTGCATTTCTGGTCCTGGTTTATGGAGAAGTGCATTTTTTATTTTTTTTTTACCCTGGGGACTGTTGATTATGCAGAAGTCTGCCGATTCAAAGTAGGGGGGTCCCTGACCCACAAGCCTGTCTGAACTCTGAATTCACAAATTCTAATCAGAACTGTTGTGGGGGAAAAAACACACATTAAACCTCGAGGAAGCCAGCAGCATTCATTTTTAATTTTGCTGGCGTGTGGAATACATTAATTCAAATTAAAACAAATTGGACATCTGGGGTCTCTGTCCATCCCCCCACAGGTGCAAAACGCTGGCTGATTAATTGTGCGACAGCCCTATTGTACGTGCTGGCTGAATGGGGGGACACGCCGGAGGGGGGGGCGAAGGTGATATAGGTCCGGGTGGAGGTTGTCGGGGTCGACGGGGGGTGGGGGAGAGATTAAAAGGGGTTACCATGGAAACAAATAGACGCTTATCATGCCAGAGAGTGACAGACCCTCAAGAATGGACAAGTGTGAAAATGAGAAGCACAGGCGTAGCATTACACTGGCATTTCACGACTCTTGTGTGTGAAGCGTAGCTAGTAGCCTTGTTAGTAACATGTAACCTATTCTGCTGCCATTTAGGCGTGTGAAACGAAGCCTGGGTCACGCTTGCGTTTGCCGCGGGGCATCTTCTCCTTTTGTATAACTGCATGATGGTTCTGAATGGTAATGAACACCAGCAACCCTTATAATGGCCGTCAGGCAAGTGGTGGCAGGACTAACGGAGTCAGAGTAACACTACTGAGCTGCCAGCGGAGACCCTGACTGGGAGTGACCGGTGCCCCTTTCCCTGTAATGAATGGCACGTTTGGTCAGCGCCCCCCCCCCCCGGGGAACGGCTCCCATTTCTGACCCCCGGGTAGGACCCTCTGCCGCCCACTTTCCCCCCAGCATCGCCGCACCTGCCCGAGGCATGGAGGCAGCCAAGTGACAGTGTGGGACGGGATTCAGGAAGAGCCCGCGAGAGGCGAAGGGCAAGCTGAGAGGGCGCTCACAAGTTAGCGCCCGGAGCACGCCGCTCGTCACGTCTGCAGGCACCACACTCAATCCTGATTGGACATTAGACGTGCTTTAAAGACCCAGAAGGAGCTACAATATATTAGAAAAGTGACAGAAGATGTGGAAGCCTTGCACAAATACCTGCGGCACACAAACCCCCCAGCCCCCCCCCCCCCCCCGCCCCCACTCACACACGCACACACACACACACACACATGCACACACACACAGACCACTCAGACATCCGCAAACCCCCTTTACTGCAGAAAACGATGGCTGCCGTTACCTCTCTGTGCGGCTCCTCGTTCAGCTCCGTTCTCCCCCTCTCCCTCTCTCTGCTTGCTCTCGCTTGTCTTCCCGCGGCTCGCTGATGCTGCCCGATGCGACCGCCCCGTGCCTCCCGTTAGCTCTGCCTCCGCCTGTCTGCCCTCCGCCTCAGAATGCAGCATGCGCGTCCGCTACAGCCCCGCCTCCTGGGAAAGCCTGGATCCCGGATGCGGATCGGGAGCCAGCCAAACCCCCGCTAGCAGCTCGGTAATGCGTAGCTATGCGGCCCAAGTGGCTGCCAGCAGAACCAAACAACCCTGAACAAATCTTGTTTTTATTCTGGACTAATAGCAAAAATAAAATGCGGATCTTATCATTCTCAGAAATGTCATTCATAGATGAACAGTAGCTAAACTAAACAATAAATAGCATATTTTGTGATATTTTTGATTATCTTTCACAAGGGGCGGTGGGTCAGCTTTACTTTGTAACCTTCATTATTTATATGATTACTCTAATTCATTCTGCGCTGCCAACCTCTGGCCTTTCACGGTATAACTCCTGATCCCCGCTGCGGTCGGGCTGAGATCATGTGACCGCTGGCTTGTTATATGACCTTTAGCTGAAAGTAAATATCCCTTTGTGGCTGCCTGGCTGGGCATTTTAGTGCAGGGTGATCAGAGTCATCAAGGCAGGATGATGGGACATCATCAGTCACGCTGTGTGGCCCCCGCTCTGATGCTGGGGGGCACAGATTCCAGAAGCTTCAGTGTGACCTGTATTTTCATCATAGCTTCTGATCTCTTTAATAAGCCCATGATGCTGATATTTAAATTCTGCATGATTTATTCAATGGGTACGACTCATGATTCTGAACAATCGCTGTACTCAGAAAACCCTCATTAATGATGCGTGATTTCTGACCTATCCATTAATACTGACTGACATTTATGAATAGCATGAAATGTGATTTTCTTAAACCTGCCTTTATACATGTTCTTCAACACATGCACGACCATCGTGGGGACTTCCCATGGACTCTCACTTTCATAATTCCTAAAAGGAGCTCCACAAGTTACTAAAATATACAAGATTTGCTGGAAAAAAAAAAAATTAGGCACATTTAGTTCATTATTAAAAAAATGGCATTTTGCCAAATAGTCTTCAGGGCTTCCTATCCTTGTTTTTATTCCTGTTTCCCTTCCTATCCTCTTTATCCATTTTGGGGGAAGTTTTCCAAATAGATCCGGAAAATGTCACATGCTGCTTTATGACAGCCTGAGGGGAGATTCATACAGTGGATAAGGGGCGGGGCTATGTAAATTAGTCTGGACCACAATGACATCACTCTACAAAGATCAATGGTGGCTCATTTGTCCATCCAATCACATTTTAAGGTGTGTCAGTCACAGGGAAAGGTACCCTAACACACTTATATGTTCAGTAGATCAGTGATGTTATGAGAGCTGATAAGAGGCGGGGCTATGTAAATTAGCCTGGACCACGATGACATCACTCCACAAAGATCAATGGTGGCTCATTTGTCCATCCAATCACATTTAAAGGTGTGCCTGTCATGGGGAAAGGTATCCTAACATTCTTACATGTTCAGTTTATCAGTGATGTTATTTTAAAACACAGTTTATTCATGTATTCTGTAGATGTTTTTCTGCTTATTTTATTTGTTGACACAGAGTATTTACTTACATTAAGTACTCTTCCTCTGTGCCTGACCTAGAGTGAAAAAGCATCACAACTCACTTTTCATAGTTGCTGCTGAACACAGTGATCTCAGGGTAAGATTTAAATGACTTTAATTCCGCCGGGATTCCTATGACGCCTCAGAGGAAAATCCAGGCGATGAATGCAGACGGTGGAGGAACGGTCAGCTAAATTCTACCTGTGATCTAAGACCGGGGGTGTCTGCCGGCCCCAATATAGAGGTGGGAACGGAAGGCTTTCATTGGGCTCGGTGCCCGGATCTTTCAGATGACAGGTGAAGATGAATTGCATGGCAGCTGAACACATGGGAAGCGGCTTCTACCTTAAAACACATATGAGCCTTGCTGGCCGTCTGTGCGTGGGAGTATTACTGTAGTGTTAGCAACAGCGAAGGTGAAGACCCTTAACAGTGGAGAGGTTCTGCATACAGTCTAAGTGTTGCTGTAAATAGCACGCTAAGTATTGCCCCTTGTAGCACAATGCCACAGCACTTTACTGTTAACATTGAAATGTGCACCATTAGTGACAATGTCAATTAATCTGCAGCACAAGGTATTCCTGAGATATCAGAAGTATACTCATCATCATCAGTCATGGTATTATGTTTGCGGTAGACTAGCACAAATTTTAAATTGAAATTTTCAGCTATTCAGCCTTTAATTAGGGTGCCGACGTGAACGAATCTAGTATTTTTAACACGCGACAAATGCAGCTCACTCAGCAGCGTGAAAAGCACGCCGCGCAGGTGAGGAGACGGCAGCTTAAATGCTCGCAGAGCCACTTTATTTCTGTTATCGCGGACGATCACAAAGGCCTCACGACAGCCTCTCGCTCACTTTGTGGCACGTGCAGATATGAGCGGCTGCGGAAGATCCTCCTGGCTCAGCAGAGTGATTTAACGCCTGCTGGTGAGCAGACAGACATGCGGTTGGGAGATAACCACTCTCAGACCCTCTGTCTTTCATTACAAAGGGACCCTCCCCCTTCCCTTTCCATCGGGTTGCTTTGACGCATTCGTATTTATTTTCATATGACAGTTAAACAGATACGCGGTGCACCCTGCAGACTACGGAGAGCTGCACAGGCATTTCCTGTTCTTAACCGAGCTGCGTTAGCAACACTGCTTTGCGAAAGATGCACAGAGTGATAGAGAATGACAGGCAGACTCAGCTGGGTGAAACGCATCAGTTCGGTCCAAGAGCGCTGCTGCGCATTGCTGATGTGTCCCAGGAGATCATGTCTTTCCTTGGAACGGTGCCTGGCAGATTTTCTTACAGCCAGGTTCAAAGGTGTTCTATATTCTGCTGTACAATTCAAAGCTATTTCTCGGTCGACTTTGAAACAGATTTTTTTTCCTCTCTGCGGCACTCGGATTCAGATGGATATGGGGGATACGCCCAGGCTTTGCATGTCTAAGCGCTCGTGCTGTTAAAGGTGTGCATCTTCATGTCTTCCAGATGGTGGACATCTATAGGTTATGTGGTTATCTGCACCCCTCTGCCACGAAATAACAGGTGATATCCACACAGCTGTGCTGTTTTGTCCATCGACCATTGGTCTTTTTGTGTTTCTATTTAATCTTCTCAGCTTTAGTTAGTTGAAGGTGGAAACCAATTTAAGGAAGACCCAGTGTCTCTGGATTTCAGGCTTTGTTCATGTCTGCTGGCTCTGCGTGTGTGAGCAAGGTCACTGCCTTTGTTCACTGAATGCCATGATTTCACTTGATAACAGATACTGAGTACTGATATAATTACACAATAGTGCCAATTAATATAATGTGCCTAACTAATAGTACACAACATGTAAATAATGATTGAATTGCATTTAATTTTTGGAATTGCTTTCATGTGATAATACGTAGTTTCCCAATAACATCATGCAATTACATTGTTTCCCTATAAGAGCATAACCATATCTGTCCACCCATCCTTTTTCCATAACTACCCATCCAGTAGGGGGCACCGGAAAACTCCAGCTTATCCCTGGAAGCCTAGGGTATGAGGTAGAGGAACAAGCCGGACGTCTTGGAACCGAATGACATGAGTATGTAAATTGACTCATGGGAAATGATCAAAATGTAAGTTCAGCAAACAGCTTCAGAGCAATAATGTTAGAAAGACTTCAAAGCTGTGAGGTTGCTGAACACTGAGAGATTTATTTCCATTCCGCACTACATGACAGGTGTCCCGGGTTTCCTAGCATTAGAGGAAATTTACAAATTCAGGCTGGCTGTCCAACCCCACTCAGGTGAGAGTAACAGGGTCACCGGTGAGCGCCGAATGCAGATCAGCAGGACCGATGTGCCACAGGTCAATTTAATTAGCAAGAGCGCTTTTCTGCAGTTTACGCAATTCATGCCTTTTACTCACAATCGAACTGTCAGAGCCCCCGCTGCCCTCCCCCATTACCATTCCATTTGCTCATCAAGCCAAGCTGCCTCTGGTAACCGGTGCTGTGGTGACAGACCCCAGGATGTTATTCTTAAAATGCTTTAATATTCCCTTGAATGAAACCCCGACGTTATTAAAAAATGATTTCGGATGGCCCTTACGCTCTCATTTATGGAAACGAGTTGACCTTGGTATTTTTACCCTTATGTGACTGCATCTGGTGGGTGTTGTGCGAGTACGAGTGTCCAATGACAACGTGACCTGCAGTATTAATGACGATTTGTGCAGCTGGTATTGGGTGAGTGACAGGACGGCCCCTTCCTTTTGACTTGGGCTCACTGTGTACTCCTGGGATGACAGTTTCACCTTGGCACCCCCCCACAGAGGTCTGTGGAGTAACAACACAGCTGTTTCCAAGCTGACAGAGACTCTTAGTTCTCAGGCGAATGTGAGCCTGCTTCCCACTCCCGCTTTCATCTCTGCTACAGAGGCAGGCTGACATCATGCCCCGGGGTAATCATATTTAGGACCAAAGGGCTCCTTGGCATGGATGCACCAAGCTAAGAACGCCAGGAGCGAGTTCCATCCAACCGCTCCAGTCTTCTCATGGCTCGCCTACTTAGCTCAATCGGTAAGCCGGTCCCTATCGTATTCTAATTTATTCATGTCTCTCATTCGAAATCATCGGTCAACCACGTCAAAAGTAACCGTAAGAAGAAACACCAACATTCACGGTTACGAAGAGGCTTAATTTACTGTATTCTAATCTGGCTTTTGAAACGCAAACACTGGGAAGTCAGGCTCACTGAATCACTGAAATAGAAAATTACAGACAATCTAAATTAGAGGCACCGGTACAATCAACCACATGGAGATACGACCTACGAATGTGTGTCTTTTTCAAGAGAAATTCAGCAGACAAAAACATTGGTGGGTCGTAAGCAAATCCATCCGTGTATAACAGCCAGGTGGCAACAGCAAAGAAACTCGATGCAAGGGCTCCATCTATTAGCGTGGGGAAGGCAGAGCAGGTGACGCCGGTTACGGAGGGGATGCACAATCTGTAGGGCGTGCTCCTGTCAGCAAGTCACCGAAAGCGCTTCTCCATTTCACGCTGGTCCAAAGCACTCACACTGGTTTTATCCCTCTTCTTCTCAAACATGCCTGGCTCCTGCGTTGTCACGAGCTTCCACCCACTGTCAGAATTCCAGTGACATCACATGTTATTTTTTCCTCTGTGAGGCAATAAGGAAAACTAATCTCGGACATGTCAGAAACATTGCCAGCGGATATCTGTTACGGATACAGTGCAACTACTATGCTGTAAGAGATATAATTGAATAAACCCACAAAGATGTGAGACACAAACCCAATGTTTGTGCCCAGATCGAGCGATGATGAGTCAACCTGAATGAAGCCACTATTCCGTGGGACATTTTCTAGACAAGAGTATGCATTAATTAAGTTAAGGACATTTCTATCCATGCTAATGACTCTTCTGTTTTCCCTTCACTTTCTCTCTCTCTCTCTCTCTCTCATTTTTCAAATATTTTCTTCTTAAAACGGGTCACTATTGACAGCAGTTTTTGATATCATCTTATAGGCAGGCTGGCAACCTCTGTATATTCTGTCAGACTTCACCCTCATCTCTATGCATGAATTCATGCCGGATTACTCACAAATTTCATAAACAGCAAGCAAAAGTCAGCCCCCCCGCGCTCAGCGCCTGTTAGGCACTGTTCCGGGTTCTCGCTTATCAAACGTGCTTCATTGCCGCTCCTTTATTCCCACAACGCGAGAGGCCACTGCCACAGCCTACAGCAGTGTGTTCCTTCACCATGGTAACGCAAAGGTGCTCATAGGTGCTGCCGCCGCTTAACGGGGAGAAGCAGATTGAAGGTTCTCCCATGTATACAGAAACGATCGCCGGTCAAAAGATACCCAGCTAAGGCGGTTAAAGGCTTCGCTGATCATTCTGGAACATCACTGGGCTGCATATTTAATACTCTCAGTTACGCGTTACCTCTGGCTTAAAGATCCAAGCTTTGTTCAACACAAAAACAGCATTTAATGAGAAGATGCTTGTTTTAAAGCTGCCAGAACGTTTGAGAAGTTGCACAATAGCTAAACAAATTTAGCAGAGCCTTGACATATGTCATAAACTGGAGCTTAGAAGCTTTCTCTGAGACAGGGGTCTACATTCCTATTTTTATTTTTGTTCAGTAGCGAGTAGCAGACAGACTGTCAGTATTTTCTGATTGGCCCGTAAGTTGCCAGATTGGGTGAACCTGCTCCATCCGATTCTTTGGGAGTCTGGGGGTCAAATAAGTGTAGGGGTCACCCACAATGTTAAGAGTTTTACGGCATGCCCCAATATCCACACCACCTATGTACACAGCAGGTAAAGGACATGTAATATTTTCTTCTATATATTTATATATTTATATATCTATATATTTATACTTCTATTTAAGTCACCAAAGACATGTATATGCTACCCAAAAGAGGTTGCTATTTAATTTCTCATAAGAGAACAAATAGTGTTTTCTCACTCATAAATTTGCTATTGACATCCTTTCTTTTCGGATAAATTTAACATCATTTATATTTCATACAAAAACCACAGGCTTAATGTGATACAGATTCACAGTAGATCAAATTGAAATTGATTTCATTTTAATCGATGGCCTGCACATTTTTTTCCGAGCCTCGATTATAGATAGAAACTGATGATTTACAAACAAAAGTATACAATCGTGTTCGTATTTTATTACCCTGTCATTAATAAGGAAAAAGATTACATTACTTAACTGCATGGCGGCTTTAAATAATATCCTGGAAAATGACAGGCAGGGAAAGCAAATCTACACTGGTTGACTTATTCAGAAACTGGTAATGAGCAGCATTTATGATGTGACACTGATGTGATACTGATGTGACATCTTGTGCAAGGGAATGCAAATAATCTCAGAAAATTGCCGGCAATTATTAGTGAATAAAAGGTTTCCTCCTTATCAGTGGTTACCCTGTAAAACACCAGTGATCAGAGAGAAAAAAAACCTGCATGTGAGACAGACCATTTCTGACTTCAAAGGTCTTTCTGGTGACAGCCAGGATTATGGTGAAGGGACAGCAAAGGCTGATGAGGAAATCGTCCCAGGCCACTTGTCCATCATTCAGAAATGAGGTTTAGCGGATTTCGCAGGGGACTGCACCAGGCAGTACTAGCCGAAACCCGTGTGGAACCCCGGGACTGTTTCATTGCCGGCGCCCCCTGAAATCGGCTCGCTAAGTCGGCGCTCCCTCAGAAGAAGGCTGCCTAACTGACACGTGTAGCAGGTCTACAAATCAATACTGCTGAAACACTACGTAGTAACTGATTTAGTTTCAGACACAGGAAGTGGAGAGAGGCGAGTAACATGCATAAAAAAAACATTAACAATCACAATGAGGACGTGACTGTACACACCAATGAACCACAGGAATTGTTTACAGGTCTCCCAAATGGGCTGCCATAGCCTCGATGACAACTCCAGGGTGTGGCCAATAACTTCACTCTTTGAGTGGCGTCCTCTGGAGCACAGTGGGCCTGTTTTATTCATGCCACCCTATTCCCAGACTTTAATCATTAATACGGTACTGCAGACACTGATATCCTGAACAAGGGATGCCTTCTCAACTCTGACAGTTATGACTCACTGAGCATCAGGTGACCGGAAAAAAAAACAGGACATAAAACAAAGACTCTCTGCTGGTGAGAGATCGTGAAGGAATGTGGGAGGAAACCTGAGAGATGCCAAGGGCTCCTCCACGCAGTGCGGAGGCAAAGGAGAGCTGCTCTTTGGTAGACAGGAAGTGATGTCGTGGCTGGAGTGGGCATGACTACACAGAATCCATCAACTGAATCACCACAGAACAGCCTCATAAATGCCATTCTCAGTGCTTACACCATAAAATTGAATGAATAAAGATTAGGGTGCACCCATTTGCATGTTACCACTTTAGGTTCTGCGGGCCGTCCCAAGATTCCCAGGATGCAGCTGGAAATGTAGCTGCAAGACCCAGACTGGGAGTCGGTTCTTCAACGTCAAAACTAATGAACTCGGGAGGAGCTAAAATAGGACCTATTTTCTCTCTGTAATCTCTGAAAAAAAAACATTTGTAAACAACCGTCACCTCCCGTTATGAGTTGGGATGGTCACAGGGAAACCACGGCCGTCCTAGAGTAATGATTCCGTGGCTTGATTATTGGTCTCTGGGCGTGTGGTGGAGGTCATGATTCTGACACTGCATCTCTAATAAATCTCAGTGCCACTGACAGTTTGGCAGGTGGTCTGTGCAGCCGCTCAGATCTAGCTCAGCACCACAGATCCCCTGAGCTCCCTCCCACACACGATGAGGCAAGTTATCAAGCCAATAGACTTTCACCCTCTTGGTGAACAGTCACCTTTACTGCTTTATGACTTTCTTGAGGGGTGATGCGATAAGGCTATCACTTTTGAAACAATTTTCTTCCAGAACACCTAAATTGTAATAAAAGGCTGTCCTTGCATAGTAGTGACAAAAATGCCAAAATGTGAAAAAAACATCTCAATGTCATAAAATAACTTCACCAGATAATCATTTCACTTGCGCTGCTGCTTATTCCGTGAGAAATGCGTCTTCCTCCAGCACACGCTAACGTTTAGAGACCTTTGGTCTGTGTCTTACGTTAGAGAGTATTGAGATGTTGATTATGTGCACATTATTGAGAAACAGGTATAAGGTGGGAAAAAAGCCCCCCACCCAAGACCAGTGATTCCCAATCCGGTCCTTGGGGACCCACAGACAGTCCATGTTTTCGCTCTCTCCTACCTCCGTAGCAAAACATGTGGTCTGTCTGGGAGCAAGCTGGGAGGGAACAAAAAACGTGGACCGTCTGTGAGTCCCCATGAACCGGATTCGGAAACACTGCCCTAGACAGTTGGCATGTCCCAGCACCCACTGGGCCCCTGAATCACTGGGGATTTCCTTCCCATTGACGGCACCCCTGCTGGGAATCCCGCAGTCCATGTGACAGATGTAGGTTGTGTCCTTTAATCATTTATGTTGCGCTCTGCATTAATTTTACCTCTCTTATTGCTAACAAGCAACACTTATGCTAGGAGAAACCTCTTTCATTGCGAAAATGAAGATACCATCTCTCATGCACGGCAGATGATGAGTGTTGACTGAAAACAGAAGCACACTTTGGTACGACCTCTCAGATCTGTCCAAGCGTGCTCAGCTCAGATTAGTCCAGTTGTTCCACTATTCAGAGATCGGTGTTATAACAGTAAACCGGAGAAAATCGTTTCTGAACTGCTAGCCATGCAGGAATCTTCTGGACACAATCATCTCAAAGTAATGCAATAAAGCACGGGAGGTGACCTGCTGGTGCACCTCTGACACTCGATCAATGCAGAACTAAATACAAGGACATTCAATCCTTACAAGGATCAGTGACAATTCCTTACCGGACTGTGCACTGCCATCCTATTGTTGATGCAATCACAACATAGCACTAATTACACTCCATGTTGTGAGTGTGAAGACTTGACTCTTCGTGAACACAGAGTCACAGAAAATGTTGATTAGAGGGTGGATTGAGGTGAGTTTTTTTAACCAGGACTCTCTGCATATATTGTGCAAGTTATCTGAGCAACACGTCATACTACATCATTGATCTCAGGCTCTCCTTTCTCTCAAATACACAGCAAACTCATTTTTATAATGCATACAATTGGTTACAGATGTGTAGGCCGGCAGTAGATTGTTAAATAATTTTGGACAAAGAAATCCAGTTCTTTAATCACTACACCCCCTCCTGCTCATTTGTGTTCATAACAGCTAAACAGATGTTAGCAACAAGGCATGTTTCAGCTCCGCACTGCAGATTCTTTGCAACAATAACCAGCCAACAAACAAACAACACAATTTTCCCATCAAGGAAGCAGAAATTGCCCCTACTAAATATTCATCTTTTTACACAGCACACAATGATTTGTTTTAATCAGTATCTGCTAGCTAATGCAATTATCCACCGTGACAGCTGTTGTCAACATCTTAAATAAATAAATAAGGCGCACTCACCGAAAACTTTGCCGAGGAAGAGAGTCTTGGCGAGGTTAAACTGCGTGTCTGACGTGTCGGGGAGGCTGTAGCTGACTGGAGGGTAGTGGTCCACCTGTGCAAAAGAGTTCCACATCATCTCTGACCTCCACACATGCAGGGGCAGACTGTATAACTGCCTTAGTCGGCTTCCCATCTGCTCAGAACGGAACTGGTCACAGCTGAAGGGTTTATCTGGACCTAGATCCAGATCTGGATACGGCACAAGAAGATGGTGATACCACAGTGTCATCAGAGTGGAGCATCACTCCAGGAGACCGTCACCTGACCTTGTAGGTGAAACACAACATCATATACACTCCGTGGTAATGAACCTAAAGTAGTTTAATCAGTACCTTTGCTTTTTAACACAAACAGCCTGGTCCTCCAAACAGCTACTGTTTGGCTGCATATGAATACAAATGGAACAAAGATAGAGATTCCGTTATTGTTTAGCTGAGCATTATATGTGTGATCTAAGCGATTTTGAGTGTGGTGTGTTTATTGGGGCCTGACGTGGTGGATACAGCATCTTAGAAATAGCTGCCCTCCTGGGATTTTCATAGAATGGTGTGAGAGAGAATAGACTTGTTAAAGCATAGAGGAAAGGCCGCAAGCAGAGTTTATTATAATAGTGGTGTACACAAAAGCTCCTCTCAATAAACAAGGCAACAACCCTTGAAGTAGTTAGTGGGTAGTAACAGATACTTTATTAGGGGTACCTAATAAAGTGGACACTGAGTGCATATTATATAAAATGGACAAAATGGACATTCAATGTAAGAAATAAGTAATAATAGCATTACAAGTAAAAATAAAAATAATCTGTTTGCAAACGTGCACCATACAGAAATAGATGAGTGGATTGGAATGAAACTGACAGAAAGAAGCAAGGGCTATCCATCACTCACGGGTCTATAGCGCCTCACAATGCACAAAAATGGCACAACCCTGAAAAGTTAATTTGTCCACATACATGGTACTTTGGTGCCACCTTGTGGCTGTATCGCATTCCTACAATGTAATTTTTTTTTTTTATATATTTTAGGAGAACATAAAAAACTGAGAAAAAGAGATTTCATACAGTCATCTGCAAAGCCCTGTTTTACAGGAATCATAAATCAGGTGCTAAAAATCCATGGCAAAATGATGAAAATCTAGAGTAAACAACATTTTTTTTTAACTCAGAATCTTAATCTGATCAATCACGGATGGGATTTTCATGTGGCGAAGCTGGAGTTTACTTGACATGTTTCACCATACCAGAATAAAATAGGACAACACGACGACTCTTTCATATCCTGGCGACATTAATGGGCTGAAATATTCAATACATTACTCATTTCACCAAAGTTTCAAGCAGCAAATTCCTACTACATTTCTCAGCACGGCTGTGTAAGAATCTTCCTCCAGGCCAACCCGGCTACCCACTACCATCTATGACTAACCAGTCCAGTCAGTTTAATGGCTCCCCTTTGAATCGACTTGGGTGCATTTCCAGGAGCTGTACCCAACCTCCACCCTACACGCATCATCACCCTTCAACCTGATTCACCCCATCTGCCCCCCAACCAGCAAGCACTCTCCTGAGCGAGGGAGTGAATTTGATTCCACTGCTCCATCTCTGAGGAACAATACAGGCCATTTCTGGAGAATAATGTCAGGCGATTAAAGGGCTTTCAGCTTGCTTACCTTCATCCAGGGAGAGAAATTGGCCACCTCACAAATAAAAGCCCTTAACTGCACCCCTAGCCTCCGTTTTGGGTACACACCGTGCATGACACCCTCGTGGTAACTGATCAGTCCGACACAGGAAAGAGGTGAGGAAATGGTGAGATGAGTGCTGGACAGAAGCATCAAGAGAAAGAGCATCACCTACAGCACTGTCAGCCAGGAGCGGCATTCGCAATAATAATTAACAAGTAATAAACAAAGCAAGTAAGGTCTAGAGGCATTACCAGAACAAATAAAAGCCTTTTCCAAAAAGAGTGTCCTTTTACCTTCATTCAGTCTGTCTCCATTTCTCTGTAATGCTGTGTATTTCAGGACCATGAAATGAGTTTTGCGGGGGGGTCGGGGGCAGCTGAGTGGCTAATTCAGGTGTGGGGGCATGGATTCAGAATGCACACAGCAAGTGGGGGGTGGGGGGAGTTATGTTACCTACAGAGGGCCCTCAGAAAATTGCCGTCACGGTTTTAAATCATTGTGCTGCCAGAGTGCCCCTGAGGCGCATGGCCAGACTATGGATGCTTTCGTGGGGGGGGATCAAAGCGGGATCAAAAGGGCCTGCAGGAGAAGGGATGTTCAGACGGGTGGGCAGGAACCTCGGCATAAAAGCTCAGCCTCAAACGGGCTGTTATATAGATCTATTTATCAGACACTTTTGTCCAAAGTGAGGTACAGATAGGAAAAGCTTGGAATCAGACAGCAGGGTGAGCCAGCATCAGCGCCACAAGCAGTTTGGGTTAAGGACCGTACTCTGACATGAATACTCTGTCAGAAACAAAATATGAACCTATGAACCAGACACAGATTCCTAACCCAATGAATTACACAGCGCCTCATATATAACACACAAGGCCTTAGCTTTGAAAAGTGGAGCAAGCAGTATGTGTATGTGGAAGCCATCTGAATGAAGGACCAAAGACCCAAGAGGCAGAAGGAAAAGCAAGAGACAGGGAGGGCTCCCTAGGCAAGGAGGAAGACATACAGAACATTTACATTTATCTTTATGGAATTTGGTAGACGGCCTGAGTCAGAGCCACTTACATGAATGCTTTGTAGTCAGCATCAGTGAATTCTTTACATTTTTTCTCCATAGAACCCGAGCTTAGAATGCCAGCAGTCTAATACAGAAGAAATGCAAACATCTACATACCCAACAAAGTGAAAAAACAAAATGATGGACAAGCTCTCCTCCAGCACTGAGACATTGATGTTGGAAGATAGACATGAACCGACAGTCCCACAGTGCGGCCTCCCGCCAGTAGAGGGCGCCCAACCGCATACCTGCAGCTGGATGCTTCTCCCCACCCTCGAGATGTTGACGGTGTGCGGCTGCCCGTTGGCTAGGTTGCGCTGATCCACATCGATGGTGAACGGCTCCCTCAGGCTGCCCAAGTTGTAACGGATCTCAAGAGTCCCTGTCAGGTAGGGATTGGGGGGGCAGAATGTCAGTGGACACCCAGGTAACTTGAGCACAAAACCTCCACTGTGATTGAGATACATTCAGATAGCAAATTCTTTTAAAATCCTCAGGAGTTTAGTATAGTGATGGGGAATCTTGTAAAAGCATTAATTTATTAGTAAATGTTACCTAAGGCGCGTTTGCTTTGCAGACTGATTTTTTTTTGTCAATTTGCATGTGACAAATAATTGCAACATCTAACTCTGGTTAATCATGACATCAGTGGGTTTCCTTCCCTATCATCCATATTTGTTTCTGGAGTATTTACTTCTCAAAATATATCTGGTACTCTGTTTCTCCATTGCCACCTGTCCAAGTGCTCTCACCCTGGATCCCAGTCCAGTACAGGGCACATATTCACCTTATGGTGGTTCTCAATTCCTGGCTCCCCCATGGCCAGAATGCATTCATTCCAGCCCGACCTTAATCAGGCTCACATGCTCCATAATAGGATAATAATGAATGTGGCAGGTTGAAAGCAGTGTGGGCTGGAATGAAAAGATTCTGGCAAGAGGGGCACCAGGAACAGGACTGAGTTGAGAACCACTGCCTTGTGGGAAATTTAGACATGACAATTCCCCTAAAATGCATTTAGAAGGGAGGAGGCAGGAAGTCCATACAGAAAGGGGGCTGATAATCAGTGGTGCGAGACTGCAAATGCAACCCCCTGATTCACTGCGCCATCCGCAATACATCCTTCCATCTTTTATTTCACAATAATAACTACCAAGGTACCTTACAATACATGCAGTTCCATGTCACGGGGGAAATCCAATGTAAATGAAAAGCTATTATCCTCAGGAGTAAAAAAAGAAAATATCAATTTGAGGAAAGCAGAGAAAGGTAACATCATTTCTGAATGATAATGGACGGGTCTTTTATCTGTGAGCAAACCTGAAAAAAAAAACTAATTAACATGGAAAAATAACAATTGCAACCTTTGCAAAGCAAATTAACGCAGAATTATAAAAGGCACCGAGTGATTCTCGGTGAATGATTTATATTGTCATGACAGTTCTGAAACCATTGTCTGGCTATAACTTTTTTAGGGATAACATAATAAAGAAATTATTACATTTCTATATAGTATCCACTCGTGACAGCCCATAATAGTTTTTCATATACAACAGGGGGCTATAGAAATGTTTACCAACCTATTTCCTGTCACAGCACACCTTCCATAAGGCAGTATCATGGAGCATCTACCGAACGGAACAGTATAGATTTTGAATTATTGATATGTTAACCAAATCATTGTGTGTCGAACGAGCAGGTGCTCAGGGAGTCCCGAATGAGGCACAATACCTGCATTGTGAGGGAGCATCATTTATGGCACTATGGTCATGTGGTTCGATTCCCTGAGGGTGATCCGGCTCACAGGATCCTCATTACTGAGAACCCGAGCGGCAGGACCAGGCCGAGGGGACACTCGTGTAACACCAGGCTGCGGCAGATGGACGGCCATTTCCGGAGGGTGGGACTGAAGCGTGTGTCTGCTTGGGGGGTCGCCAGCCGGGATGCCGAGGTGTTTCGTCGTGTGGTGGGTGCGGCAACGTGCTGCACCAATGCCTGCTCCCCAACCTGACCTAACCAAACTACCATGCTTATACCCTCTCTTCTACATGACTAGATGTCTACAAAACTCTCTATTTGTCTCCCCGGTGAGGATTTCGTGGAGATTTGGTGGAGAGGAGGGCCACAATTGCCATTTTGCCTTTTAAGCATAAAGAGGCTTCATTGATGGGACAGGAAGTGCTGAGAAAATCAGCTCCATCTCACCGTTGTGACGCAGCACCACGGCCAAGTAGTCCTGCGACCTGGAGCTGATGTAGACGAGTATGCTGGGGGCACTGGAAGTGCTGAAGCTGAAGGCGAGATCCTCCCCTGTCCAGTTGGTCTCTGTAGCCACATTCTGAGATAGACCCGTCGGGTCCTGGGACACGGCAGCGGTGTCAGAGTCCAAACTATACTTGATTAGGGTTCCCGCCTCGAAGAAACCGCCAATATCTGTAACCAAGGAAACAGTGGAGTGAGAACAGGTTTGACCCCCCTACCCCCCAATGTTTTTTCTGTAGGTGTAAGTGTCAATGTGCACATTAAGAAATCATTTTAGCTCATTGTATGTGTATGGGACCTAAAATGGGATCATTAGACCATTAGATCTAAATTAAATGAGATCATTTTTAAAATTAAACCGAGCAGAAGCACCGTCGTACACCAAGGATTCCAATTCTTCTTAGAAATGGACTCCGTTGGTCCAGAGCGAGTCGCTCTTTAATCCTTGTCTCTTGATGAATGATAAGGGCCAGTAGGACATAAGCTGACTTGCTAAAATATACTTAGGCCAAGTCAGGCTAACGTGGAACGAAATTAAAATGAAATGAAACAACCAGCAAAGTAAATCAGCTGAAAAATTGAAAACTTTTTTTTTACGCAGTCAAACGACTAAAGCACTCAGAATTTCAGTATTAATGTTATGGGCCCTGGCATTACATTTGGTTTGGTTTGCTGACCAAGTTACACAGACAAAACAAAGGCTTATTTTTCTGGGGGGAAACTGACTGTGAGAGAGCACCGTCGCTTACTGAGTTGTACGACATGACAGGGTGACAGAAGGTAGGAGTTATTTACAAGGGTAATTACTCCCGGTGTGTTAGAACAGGGGTAGAACAGGAGGCTACCAGGCTGGGCTAATGATGAAAAACTGACCCGGGGCTGCGGGGCTGCCAGGTGACCTGTGTCATTAATGTTCTGCAGCTCTGAAACAGGCTGCCATCCCATCCCGGATGCCCTGACTCTGGCCCCATGCCATCTAGGATTGGCTCTAGGGTAGCATGACCCTGTCCCGGATAATACAGCTCACTCACAAACACGTACCATTATCCTACCTGCTTTCTTCTTACAATTTTGTTTTTAGAATCTGACTGCACAGTTAATCTGACTGTGCGTATTATAAGCTGATCAAATTGTTATGGTAGTTGCCTGTGCCTGTGTTTATGTCTGTGTCCCCTAGGAGGCGCTGGAGGAAGCCTGGGGGGAAATATATATAAGAGCTTCCTGGGAGCAAAGGAAGAGGAGGGACCTGAACATGTCTCTCTCGCTCCCTCTGGTGTGGTGTGGTGTGTGTCGGGGGCCTAGACTGGCGTGTAACAAAATTTACTGTTGAAAACAAATACAGCAAATTTTATCCATCTATCCAGTCACTTATCGATCCATCACACAATTCCACATTATGTTCAATTTAGAGACACTAATTAAGCTAACCAAAGCTAACTAATTAAGCTAACCAGTTTTGGACTTCGGTAGGAAAGTGGAGGCCAGGAGGAAATCAATATGTCACAGGGGAGAACATGCAAACTCCACACCCACAGAGCGGAGGTGGGATTCGAACCCCCCAGTGGTGGAAGTGTGAAGCACCCGTGTCATAAACTCAGTCAAACAGTCGCTCGGTTACAACGCTGTGCGACATCACGACTGAGAATGGCAGCCGTGGGGTTATTGCCCACCTTTAGAGCAGAAGGGCCCATCGTAGGCCGTGACGGTGCAGTCGCATGCGTAGCCGTTGTACTTCTCCACGCACTTGCCGCCGTTCTGGCAGTAGATCCCGTAGCTGGTGCAGTGGCCGGAGCAGCCGGGTTTCACCCCGGGCGTGACCCTGGCCCTCTCCTCCAGGTCGAGCGTCACGCCGTTCATCTTCAGCGAGCGGATGCAACCGAGGAAGCCGCGCTGACCGCCGGCGGCACCTACAGGACGTTTCAGAGGGCGTCAGGCGGAGGACGGAGAGTAAACACGCAGCACGAGATCTGAAGGTGCTGTGAGAAAGTGCAGCACTGCAATTCCCTTGAGATACTAAAATATTACTCTATGATATGGAAACACATGTAATAGAAATACAGTGTATCTAATACATGTATCTGAGAGCTTAGGCTACACGTAACAGGTAGCACCATAATATAGCCGAATGCTAACAGCTGAAGACAGCCATACATTTAAAAAGGCAATAATTGTACTGCAATTGGACTCCATAACACAGCCCTTGGATCAGATTAAGAGGTGGGAGGCTGTAAACGGGGCACTGGATAGGTCAGTAATACAGGATAAGGTAAATAATCATAACCTACTGATGAGAGAGATTGCACAGCTCTTTCCACTCAGCCTATAGATCAGCTTGAATAGAGTCCCTTTTTGAAATATAGTCCTCTGCTGTATTCTGTAATTATAGAAGCCCGCCAATTTCAGGATGATACGGAGAGCACTGAGAACATTAATATATCTTTAGAATAGACTTTGAATGCCCTTACGGTGTTTCAAAGTGCAAATAAAATGCATAAATGAAGATGACAAGGAAGGCGGAGGAAAAATATCTCACATGCAGGAATAATAAGCAATGCTTCAAGTTTCCATTTATGGATGCGAAGAGGAAAAAAACAACTAATGTTGAATTAAAATGTAGGCTAAAAGCCTGATAGGAGACGCGTATGAGAAGCAGTGTTCTTAGGCATAATGTTAACATTCGACACTGCAGTTTAGTTTGATCACACAGGCTGTGCAATGGGCTCCTTTGTGTAGCCACTGTGATAATGATCCTTCTGGCTGTTAAACGAAATGAAATAAAGTCTGGAGATGGTTTATGCTGCCGGAGACGTGTTTCATTAACGGTAAACAGTGCATTGGATGCTGTGAAGGGTCTGCTATTAGTGTGGGGATATTCGGCGCCCGTGAATGCGAAATGCTGCCGAAAGTCACCCCCCCACGATTCATTGTGCAGAGGTAAAGTGGGTGTGTCCCGGCCAGGCGATAGGAGTGGGACTCCGTGACTCAAGGGTAAAGGTGGGCACAGCTGGTGATGGTCAGTCCGTGCCAATTGACAGAACTTTCCGTTTGACCTTGGAAAGATGTGATCCAAGGGCGCAACCAAGGCATATTCCCTGAATTCGGACACAGCTACTGTCTGTCCCATGATTACTATGCTTTAATTCCGTGTTTCCCAATTCAGTCCGGAGGGACCCACAGCGGTCCACATTTTTGCTCCCTCCCAGCTTCGGGTAAAAACATGGACTGTCTGTGGGTCCCCACAGGACTGGACTGGGAAACTGTTTCATCAGGCAGAAGCTGTGGACGGGTCATACTGGTAGATAATATCAGGAAGACAGCATTTGACAGTCTCTGACATAAGGGCTCAATCGTTAATAACTCCTTTGTTACACATAGTGATGGTAACATGCTGCCATTGGCAAAAACTCACACAGTGATGGAAATAGTTTGAGGTAAGACTTTTTCAGATAATAAAGAAACAGTCCGACAAGACAAACTGCTGTTTTACACTTCAGTGGTGTAGACCAAAAACATTTGGACGAGCTAGGTAGAGCCAGAACCACGTCTGACCCATGTACAGTGGGTCATTCATGGATACCATGCCGCCCCATCCACCATGAGACCCCCCCCCCCCCGGTTGGCTCAACGAGGCAATTCAGGGGCTTTGTAAATTCTAAGCAAAAACCCCTCCAAGGTAAGGATGGCAAAAAATAAAAAAAAATGTTGCAGAAAATTTGTTCTATTAAAGATAGAATGTCCTTGTACTTCTGCAGAAAGCTCTCCATCTCAACCACTGACACACCATTGATATTATCCAACCATGTAAAGACTAGGGGCCTGGTTCCAGAAAGTAGAATTTCGTGCTTAGCCGGATAACTTGAATTTAAGGTAGTCTGGGCTAAAGGTAAGTGAACAAAGATGAAGTCCATTTAGCCCAGACTACCTTAAATCTCACAAGTTATCCGGCTAAGCAAGAAATCCTGCTTTCTGAAACAGGCTCCTAGACTACGCGCACTCCTTTAGAAGATCATTTTAAGTCAACGACACAGAACACACAAAAGCTGCCTACTGTCCCGACAGACCCATGGGGCACCTTTTCGTGTGGAGTGCCATGGCAACACAGAAAGGACAGTGTAATGAGATGTGCAAGCGACAAATGGAAAAACACATGTGGGACAATTAACAGAAATCTGTGAAAAATACATGAACAGAGTATGTGAAATAACAGAAATGCAAGAAAATAAACCTGAGTATGAATCTCATGCAAATTGTTTATAGTACAAACATTTCAGATTTCATCATTTTGCTCAATGTGTCCCTGGGTCAACAAGGGAGGGGCATTCAATTCACTTATTTAACCAATCACTGTCTTCATCGTATGACATCACCACATTGGTCTGTTGTTTTTCTTCTCATTTTCAAACTCAAGGCTTCCAGAAATCCAACCAGCAGCTGTTTGTGGCTTAGCAGGTTAAGCCTCTGTCCTTGTGTTTTATTATTATTAATATTATTATTATCAGAGAAGACAGAGATGATAAGTGTTGATAAGTGATAGTTCAGGTCCAGAAAGTAAAAATCTTAAAATAAAGTAACAATTTTGTTTTAATCAACCAGCTGAGTACTCTGTGAGTATGACTCTTTATACTCAACTGGTTGATAGAAACAAAATCTTGGTCTGGATTTTTACTTTCTGGACTTAAACTATCCACCTCTGATTATTAGTATTATCATGAAATAAAGACATTGCATTTGCAGGCAAGCACATTCCTATATTTTGTCTGTGTTTATCCCTTAACAATAGGCATACACCATAAAACAGGTACACCCTGCTGCTTAACAGAAAACACTGGTTCTAATTAATGCAGTGATGTCATACGACGGTGACTGTGATTGGTTAAAGAAGTGAAACACAAGCCCCTTCCTGTCCCAGAGACACATCAAACTCAGTGAAATCAGGACGTACCATTAGCATTTCTGCTAAATAGACAAATGTGCTAATAGTTTGAATGAATGTGAATTTAAAATAAAACAAAAATAACAGCCCAGTGATATTGTAACATAAATGACGCTAAAAAACGCAACAAACGCAATAATCACGGACAGAAGAGAAAGGGCTGGACCGAACATACATCGCTTTTATCTCTTATATGCAAATATATTTCCCCTCAAGGGGTTAACAAAGAATTCTACACAGTGTACAAGCTTGAGTTTCCCATGAGATCGCTAATGATGTAAAACATTTGCTAGGGATTAGGATCAATAATATTTCATTTAAAGGCAAATCTCACTGGTCTGGGTCTTACTGGTAATGCCAGCAGTTTCATTCCAGGGATACAGTACAGGGACTTTGACAAAGGTTTAAATTGAATTTTTGTTCTTTTTGAGCTCAGAATCTTTGTTGATGAGACATTTTTGCGTAAATAACAAAATTGAATAAAAACAGAAAATGGTCATTTCGCATTATATTTTCATGGAACGTCGATCCAATTATTTTTCTATCATACGCTTTGATGTGGCCTGTTTCTACGGTACACGTGTTTTGAAAGACGATGGATGATGAAAGGGGGTGATATTTCCTCTAGATGTGAAACGTGTCAGTTAAACGTCAGTTAAACTCAGTACCGGAATTAACTATTTTAATTTTCATTCTTTTAAAACAAAGAAATTATATTTGAGAAACTTTGTTCTACAAAGAAGGATAAGAAGAGGATTTCACTGAATCTTCCCATTCTTGATGGATTAAAATTAATTTATTTAATATAATGAACTGGTACATGACACACCGAAATGAAAATGTAAAACCATTATTTTAGTTACATAATTTCTGCAAAAGCTAGAAGAATTGATAATACCTTCAAAGTCCCAATGAAATTAACAGTACAGACTAGAATCAGACCATTAATCACACATAATACGCAGAAATGCTGTGGTTACTGTCATACTGTATCTCATCCTCATCATGTTCTCCGCATGAACATTGTTGGGTTGGAATTGTGTACAGTATATATTATCACTCATGTGTATTCTTATGAATGTATAACTTGTTTTACATGGCAACTGTGTAAATGCTTAACAGTAATTTTCTATCATGTGCAGCAGACGAGCCCACCTCTGCTGTACGTTCTGTTGTTCCTATTTCCACTCCCACTTCCACATCCCATTCTATCCCACTCGAAATGTTGTTCACACCCACAATGTAACCTGATCACCTTAAAGTATAAATAAACCCTCTCGTGGTGCCACACCCTTGTAGCTACACTGCGGTGTGCACCCTTGCAAGTAAAACAGCGCGTGTCTCATACTCTGTGGGCCAGCAGCCGGGGGGGGGGGGGGGGGCTGATCACTCTCTCCGACAAACATCTATGCACAAATATCACCATGTTGCATGCTACACTGCTTATATCTCCCTGTTGAACCAATAAAATATTCACTGTGAACACAACCTAATAACACAATTATTTTTCCCGTTCAAATAGCCTTTAATTTCAGATCTAGGGAGTTTGTCTAATGATAAATAGAGCTACAACCACAGTAAATGCTAATTACAATTAATAGGAATTGCAGTAGTATTAATTGCAATTGTAATTAGTAATTTGATATTTATTACTGTGGTATTTGTCAGTTGGCAATGCTCATGATAGTCTTAAACATGCTTGATTTTCAATATTTAAATTCCACTGATTCACATGCCTGCACTGCCCCTGGCAGACAGTAGTTATTTTCCAGAGCTCTAACTTTGAGGCAAGGAATGCTGTAGCATTATGGACCTCCTGGGCCCAGAGAGCTACTGGCAGAGATTCCCAAGCCTACTCAGTCAATGAATCTTTCAAGATCTGACTGATGCGCTCCCACTCTCACTTTTATGGCACACTTTGTGCCATAAAATGAGTGCTTGCTTTGTTGGATCATGTACAGAATTTTTTTATGTTTACTCTTTCTCGATTGCTCGCATTGCCCACAATGTGCTACTGACCATCTTTGAGGGCACCAGTGTTCCTAATGCTCGTGAACCGATCAATTTTTGTTCTGCCCTTAGAACACTTTTGTATAAGTAAAACTTCCATGAGTGTTCTTAAAAGCCTTAAACACAACAATGATTTCAAACAAAGGTTATGGTTATGGAGAAATTTGTTGGTTTAGAAAGAGTCTTCTCAGTCAATCAACCAATCTCCGTCCCTGCACCGATTTCTTTCAGACTGCTTTCAGCCCCAGACCTTGACCTTGTTCGAGCAGTTAGATAACACCCAGTGGATGTATGTTTTCTCTTGTGTCCGAGTGTGGAAGCTGAAAGCTAGCAGTACAGAGCCAGAGACAGGGGTGAGAACGAGTCACATGACTTCTGGTGGAGTGTGTGTGCGCAGTCTTGGGGGCAGACTTACCCACGTACAGCTGGCTGTAGAGCTCCAGACGGGTGTGTCCCTGAGGAGGTGCCAGACGCACCTCCTTGTACTGCTGGTCCAGCTGCAACACGGCCTCCTTCACATTACGCTCGGCACTGACCCGGTGCCACTGGTCATCATTGAGGAGGGTGGGCGACTGGACATTCAGCTCCACCGGCCCATTGCCCACATCGAAGGAGAAGGACACCATATTACGGGCTGCGGGGGGTGAATAGACAGTTGGCCGTTACTTTGCAAGACTCCTCAACACGCAGTAAATTATTATACTGTTTATCATGTAATTAAAACATTATGCAGTCATTTAAGGCTGACATGTACATCGTGTGCAAATTTTATGCGATTTGCATTTTCAAAAGGCATAATAAGGCTGAAGTCATTCAAATTATCACTATAATCCCCATTTACAGTATACCACTGTTTCCCAGATTCCACAGATGGTCCCCGTTTCTGCTCCCTTTCCAGACAGTCCTACCGGTAACTGGGAGGGAGCAAAAATGTGGACTGTCTGGAAAGAGACTTAGAGGGAGCAAAAACATGGACCATCTGTAGGTCCCCGAGAACCGGATTGGGAAACACTGTATTATAAAATAAAGCTGGGATTCACAACCAAGCACATGTAGTGGGGGTGCCTGAGCACCTACCCATTCTGCCCGGACTATTTGGCCTGTACTTTAAAAGCATCTTAGTGTCCCCTTTGTAAAACCCTGAACACCTGTCCCAGTATGTGCTCAGTATTCCACCAGGTCACTGGACACTGGGTGTCTTGAGCAGGAGTTGGTTATTATCTACGCATTTTATATATTTACAATCTCTCACGTTTGTGCCTGAAAATAAACAGAAATGATTAAATGTATGAAATCGGCGACTGATATAAGATGTCTATGCGAGGTCAATTTTAGATCTGCACATCAGCAGCAATTACTGTACGACCTGTTTGTGATCTTTCCACGGTGTCTTTTGCCTAATACCTGTTACCTGGCATAGATGTCTTGCCAAGTAGCAAACGACTTGAGTATTACATCGTTTAAACATAACTTGTGTACATCGGGCATACATATGTGTGCTATCAGTATAGTATCTAGAGGATAGCCCAAGGGCGTTTCTCAATACGTGTACTTGACCGTATTTGTGTTCTCGTGTATTCATTTTACACCATCTTCCATTGCCCAAGACCGGTTCCAATATCCAAGAACCGAAGTACAGAGAACAATGAAAATCCCTGGATTTTGTTCTTACCCTGCCCCAAATATCAAGGATACATTGACTGGATCCTTGCCAAGCGAGATTAATGCTACAACTCATTGTGCCCCAAGTTCGTTCTTGGGAGGCAAGTTAGCAAGACTGGTCTTGCCAAGACCACAAGTATGATCTTTGCATTCTTGGCTTTGTGAAACACCCCTAGTCCTTACTCTAGTGTTTGACTGATGGTCTATATTCACCTGTGTGTAATTTGTAATTGACCCACACCTGTCCCTCATCTAGCCTTGTTAGTGATGTATATAAGTGCCTGCCCTAGGCTTGATCTTTTGTCGGTCGTCGTTGTTTGTTTGCTGTTAGTGCTGTACATTTGCCTGATTTGGTTAGTTCCTGTCTGTGTTTTAGACCACTTGCGATCCCTTTGTTTCTGGGTTACTTCTCAGTTCAGATTATCACAAAATTCCCCCTCGTCATCAGGCTGCACTGGGATCAACATTCATTGTGGCCAATCAATCATAAGGGACAAGAAGTGACTCATTAATACCACAGTTGTCCCCTTGATAAAGCACCGGGTTTTCCTCTGTCTTGTTAAACCGTGACTGAAAATGGACTAAGAAAACTATTTTTCATTTTAAAGTACAAAAAAAAAATCACAATCGCTGACAAGGTTTTCATTTATATTAAAATTAGTATATGCTATTATATGCCATATCGTCTGGGTACTCCGGTTTCCCCGCACAGTCCAAAAATATGCTGAGGTTAACTGGAGTTCCCAGAATGCCCATAGGTGTGAGTGGTGTGTGAGTGTGGCCTGCGATGGGTTGGTGCCCCATCCTGGGTTGTTCCCTGCGATGGGTTGGTGCCCCATCCTGGGTTGTGCCCTGCGATGGGTTGGTGCCCCATCCTGGGTTGTTCCCTGCCTTGCACCCATAGCCTCCAGCATAGGCTCTGGACCCCCCGCGACCTTGAATTGGACAAGCAGTTACAGAACATGGATGGATGGATATTATATGCTAATGTATTTAAGGTGAAATATAAACAGCTTAGAAAGTGAGTAAGACCCATTGACGGTTTAACGGCAGTATAGCCAAACATCTACTACTTCTAAAAATGGAGCTACGTGTTCAACTTTAACGGTTTATCAGGTTTTAAATTAAGGTTAAACCACAGTTAAGATGACAGAGGAATTCCCCCAAGATACCTCAAATAATGGCTTATTGCAACAGTAGATAACGGTCGATACTTTCTGTAAAATATGGAAAACAGCCAATGCTTAAATAAATAAAAGTGAAATTACACAACATTTGCAGTTATCGTTCACAATGCGGGCTATTAAAATTTCAATATACCAAGCTGTTAATCGGTAATGAGTCATAGATTTAATATTCACCTTTATCTATGGAGCTGCATTAGACATTTCCCCACAGAGAGAATGTTTGCTGCAGATTAGGGGAATCTGACTTTTAGGAATAGCCTCCTACTGAAGAACTTTTTCTCTAGGCTCATAATGAACAGTCACAGGGCTGCTGACTTTGGTCAGCTGGCTGGCGTGAGACTGTCAATTAGAGACAAGTCTGCACACACATTTACACGTATGTAACAGCTTTGTTACCTTGTAACTAGTCTGTACAAAAGGGGTGGCCAATCTTATCCGCAAAGGGCCGGTGTGTATGCAGGTTTTTGGGATAACCTGTAGGTCAGCTGTTCAAACCCAGGTGTGAGGACCCTTCAGCCAATCAGTCCTCTAATTAGTAATCTAATTAGGGAGTTGCAACGAAAACCCGCATACACACCGGCCCTTTGCGGATAAGATTGGGCACCCCTGCTGTACGGTTTACAAACTACCTCAACACTATTAATGTAGCTAATTTTAGGTTTATAATGGAATAACACAGATTTGCCGTAAGATTTCTTGTGTAAGAATCTGAAAACGTGAATACCACGCCAGATGTGTGAGACTTCGCAAGCCTGCGGTCAGTGTAAAAGATGCATGTGATTTGAATGTGGGGATCCCAAACCTAGTTATACCCATTTTCATCTATATAAACACGGTCAAACACAATCATGGCTCCTCTAGGTCAGCGATACAGATCAAGTCGAGATGCTGCAGGCGACAGTATTATATCATGGAGGCCTTTCACCAACACAGCAGTGGCAAAGATAGCTGAGGCGGTCCCAGCAGGCACAGCTCCACCTGCTCTAACAGATGCAGACGTTCCACCGTAGGAATATTGATTTCAGGGAGGCGGATGAGGTACAGCTTGGGCATCTTCACGGTAATACCGCGCATGTGCTTGGGCGTCTACACGGTAATACCGCGCAAGTGCTTGGGAGTCTTCAAGGTAATACCGCGTATGTGCTTGGGAGTCTTCGCGGTAATACCGCGCATGTGCTTGGGCGTCTTCGCGGTAATACCGCGCATGTGCTTCGGCGTCTTCGCGGTAATACCGCGCATGTGCTTGGGCGTCTTCGCGGTAATACCGCGCATGTGCTTGGGCGTCTTCGCGGTAATACCGCGCATGTGCTTCGGCGTCTTCGCGGTAATACCGCGCATGTGCTTGGGCGTCTTCGCGGTAATACCGCGCACTTGACGACTGCAGGGTGCCGGTGGTAAAATTTAGCAAAAGGGGCTAGATGATGCTGCTAAAGTTTGCTGATCTGGTGAGGGGGGGTAAAACTTCTTGCTGCTAATTTTACATCTGCTGCATAGCAGCAGGGACCTTGCATATCATTTGCGGGTTTCAGAGAGCAGCTGCCGGCCGAAAGCAAGACACTCAGGTCAACGGGCACAATGGGCAACGGGCACAATGGGCAACGGGCACTCCACCTGTCGTCTCGCACTGGGGCAGGTTGACGCGGCAGGTATGAAGAAGTCTGGGTGAGGTGTAAAAGATGAGTGTTGGCTTCTCGACCTGCTGATCCTTGTAATTATTTTTGCTTTACCTGACCGCTGATGCTTACAGTTCTAGTAAATTTTAAATTAACCCTTTAAGCTGCCATGCGCATCCTGTGAATACTTCCACGCCCAGGGGCACTCTGGAAAGCCTGAACTAAAAGGTAGGGTTAGATGGTCTGTCTACAGCATGCGTGAAATGAGCACAGCCCTTCAGTAAATGAGAGGCAGGCCTGCAAATATCAAGTAAATAAATAAAACTCAGAAATACTGCTGGAACCAAATGGCACAGTGAGATTTTCGGTGTCAAAACAACGGGAAAAAAATATTTTTTTTTTTACCATCAGTCCATTCATGGCACTTGCGAGTTCCCAAAATTAGATAGGTAGATTAGATAGACAATTAATAAAATAAATTAATAAAACTGCTGATCATTTCTATTATCAACAACATTTTTACATTAGCAATATTTGGTGCTATAAAATATAAAATATAAATATTATAGGCAATTTTCCATGTCTTGGAATTTAATGAGACTTGGGCACCAGTTGCATCCCAGGCTGAAGGAAGGAGCAGCTGTGTTTTGGCACGGTGAGTGACTATGACCCACAGGGCCACAGGAGAGTTTAGCGCTCACTGAACCGACAGCCGTAGGGAAGCTGCAGATGTCCGCCGGGTTAAAAGGCTGAATAAAGATGATAATGAGGAAACGACTTGAGGGGGGGGGGTTGGGGGAGGGTGGTCGCTGACTGCGTCCCTGGTGGAGTGAGGCACCCGGGGAGGTGCGATAGTTTCTGAGCGAGTCGAATGAGAGTAAATGCGTCTGAGTGGATCCACCTGTGAGGTGGAATGAGGTGATTTTACTTCCCGTGCCAGCAGATGTGTGTTCCAGTCAACCGAGTCAAACCAACAAATGGGAAACGCAAATGGGAGGCACGTAACGGAAATAACCAGTGGCCTCCCATTAAGGGGACCTAGTGCATGCTGAAGAAACTGGATACTTATAACCTCCTGAGACCCCACCCATTCATTTATGTCCATTGCAGTGGACATTTTATTTATCTATCTTTTCACTGATGTTGGGAAACATATTTATTCATGTTGTACACTAAAGAGGACATGCTGTGAAATTAAAAATAAATAAAAAAAATTAAATTAAAAAATCTAAATTGTAAGATGTCTTATTTCCTCCAGAGACAAATAACCTAAATTCAAGGACACTTTTTTCCTTGGGTCTCAGGAGGATATGGTACTGAATAACCCGCACCCCGGTATCACTTTCGCGGTAAACAATTGCATGCACGACCGGCCGGGAATAGCATCGGTTGTGCTAAACGAGGGAACAATAGCCTCTCCATAAATCAGAGCACAATTACAATACACATCAGTTATTCATAAAAATCAGAGGTGGGAAATCGTACACTGTAAACTGTTTGTTTTTCTGCGTCGTGAACCAAGATGGATTAGCCGCAGGTTGCCTTGTTTTTCTTATGTGTAGGTGAAAACAAAACAGCTCGAGTGCCTCACCTACTGTAAACACAAGCCGCTTAGGTTCCATGACGTCAATGGGCCTCCTGACATCCAGGTACCAACTTCACACAAACGCCCATGGAAGTGAGTCTTTGGATGGTCAGGGGAGCCCGCTACCCCCTTTGGGGCCCCAGAGGAAGATGGGAATATCTTCACTGCATATACAGCAGGGGGCATGTGCAGGGACACCCTCCCAAACCTCACGAAAGGTGTGACAGGTGGACGAGGACAAACTAAAGGTGGCCAATGAGTCAGATTGTTCAACCAAGTTGGTCAATTCAGCCGAATCTCATTTCTTTAAACTGACACATGAGCAACTAATCTAGTTGACTAGGCTTCCCCTGCTTAAAAAGACTCCTCTTCAGTCCTTCTGTGAATTTTGTACTCAGTTGACCGATGTACAATGTTCCCATGAGAAGAGACTGTGTGGACAGGAAAATCAGTATTAAAGTAGTTTTGGAAAGCATCCAAGTCTAAAAAAAGCCACTTTAAACACGATTTAATAAATAATTTCAAAGAATTAAGCTCACTCGTGTCTGAGAACGTGGCATAAATATTTAACATCACCTTGATCTCGCCTTAAAAGACACCTCCCTGGTGTATGGCAGTGAAAGAATCAGAGCGCCCATGTGATGGGGGGGGGGGTTGCAAAGAGAGTTTGACAGGTGCCCTGCCTCCTGTTACTCCATCATCTGCCAAAAAGGTGTCCAGCTGGGTGTCACCAAAAGAGGGCGCCAGAGCTATTTCAGTGACTGGGCTGAGAAAAAAGGATAAGCGAAGGAACAGAAGAAGTTCGTGTTTCTTTTCTACGCAGGAGGACTAGTGATCAATAAAAGAGCTTAATCGCACAATAAAAACCCCTTTGACGGTAATTAATGCCATTGTTTTAAATCCTCACAAATAGTAAATCTCCTGTAATCTTTCTGCGTCAGCTAAGACCAATATGTGCAAATTCTCCACTAAAACCAAGCGATGTAACAGAAAAGCAAAAGTAATTTAAAACAGATGCACAGAATACAGGTCCGCTTTTGAAATCGCACTTTAAGCTGCTGCATGCTTGAACGTCAGCTGACTGGATAAAATGTAACGGTAGACTAAAGACCTCATGTAATTCACAGTATTTCTTTAAAATTAATCAGACCTGTGAACATTCCAGAAACTTGTAAGTATATTACACCATAAATTCCACATATATTTAAATAGGTGAATCAATCAGAGCACATGTGCAATATTACCTATTTTTGTCAATATCTGTTTATTTTCGCAGTGCAATATTTACTTTACTTATGGTCATATTCACCCACCCATTTATTACCATCTCTACATGTTATACTTTTTTATTTGTATACAGAATTTGCTGTATGTGGTGCTGCGTGTTGACTGCTCTTGTTTTTTATGTGCTTGTGTACTGAGCAGTCGGAAATCACAAACGATTTCCACCGGGATAATAAAAGTTTTATGATACTAATACAACAAATGTCAATGTATTTTGATAATTTTCCAAATAAATAGTGTGGCTGATAATTAAATGCTTAATGGGTAACGTTTTTGCTGTTTTGATGGCAGATAAACTGGAGACAGGTGGAATTCATCTCTGAGCATCATCACATCGTAACCTCCAACTGAACACCAACCCCCACTAACCTCTCCAGTACTTTATCGAGTTATTTCATGCCCCGGTTGCATTTTACTGGATTTGATTTCACGTGCTAACACCAGAAAGAAGAAGCTGAAATGAAGAGAAAAGATTAGGAGGTCCTGTGGAAATTGATGAAAGATAAAGGGGTGGGAGGGTGGGGGGGCATCTCCAGAAAGATGGAGAGGCTCAATTTCACGATGCATGCCAGCAGCCGCACGCTCGCCACTGCCCTGAATTCATCCTTAATCTCATAGACGCCTAAGGCCAGCAGGGGATTATTCATCTTTTCAGGAAGGATTTATACAGGAAGTAAATATGTGTCTTTAACAAAAGGCTTGAGACTGCGCGTGCGAGTGACACTCGAGGCTCCCGTGCTACTCGACTACACCGACCTCTGCTCCATGGCTCTGTGCCGCACGTGGGAAATACATTTTGGAATCAACGTGTCACTGCGCCAAGAAGGCACTGCAGCTCGGCGTCTGAGGGAGAATCCGGTCACAAACGTCCCCTTTGATCACCCCATGCTGAACTACTTTAGTGACATACTTCCTAGTGCTAACAGAAAAAACACTAAAAACTAGTAATAAGGGACATTTTTTTTGATCGTACATCACAATCTGTAAGAGTACCTTTCAGTCCTCACAAACGTACGAAAAAAAAGACTTGCTAATGCATGAAAGTCTTCCCAAAAAACAGAGGGAACTCATATGTCTTGACTTTTACCTAATTTTTTTTAACAGAGTTTGCATTTTAATAAGCAGGCTTCCATCAGTTATGAATATGGAAATACGGCACATCAGTCATCGGCGTCGGTACCCGTCACGGCAGTTGCCGGGAGACACGGAACCCCAGGAACCACAGTGAGCCGGGGTGGCATGGAGAGCGGTGGCTGCTCGCCACGGTAACGGCGGTATTTGAGGCTGGATTTTGCTGGGGGGGATGGAAAACCAGCCCCCCCCCCCTTGCAGGGTCCTAAGCCCACACACAGCCAGCTGTACAGTCAGCAGATGAGTGATGCAGGGAAAGCTCCATCTCTGATCTTAGGTTCTAGGTGCTAATGGTGTTTGACTAATGGGCCACCGTCGATGGTGGCAGAGAGAATAACCCACCTGCCTTTCCTTTCCCCTCCAATATCCCAACTCATCATTGCTATCAAAACTGGACCCACATGCTCGAGGTTGTAAAAAGGGTGTGGATACCCTGGCAGATTCGGGGGGGGGGGGGGGCAGCACTTAACAAGGACCCTTGAATACGTAAAACTATGTGTAAAAATGGGCGGAGGGGCCCAAGGCAACATTTTGTCAGGGGGCCCAGAATTTTTAGGTACTCCCCAGCACGTTGTCTCTATAGACCAGTCACGAGGCACATAGTAGGCTGTAGAAATAATGAGGTTTTTCTTCTGTGGGATTATGCCCTAGTTGAAATCCCAGGAAGGTGGATCTGCCTTCCATGTTTGCAGGAGATCTGCGGTGGGAATGGCTAAGGAGGTCCTCTAACAGGGAAGGGAAGACACCTGATGAATGGTGTGGACATACTCTTTGCTCTTTCCCACACCTTGTGCCCTACTGGGTGACCCTCTTACATGCAGCACTTATCAGTGGCTCTGGAAGACTGAGAACGAATTGTGTTGGGTAACGGAAACGGGAAGCCTGAATACCATCCCGCATGTTTTCGTGCATGAGTAATTTTGATGCGAGGCTTTTGCAAGCCTAGCGACATGATCGCGCAGGCTCTGTGCCATTTAAAAAAGAACAGACGGTTGTGTTTTCCACAAAGGGTTTAACAAAAGTATTTTTTTCTCTCTCGGGATTATCCTTTGTGCTGTAAACAGTCTGCGAGAAATCGACTCCGGTGTTCAGGGTGAGGGGAACTGTGAGAGCGAGATATTTTGACAGCAGCCTCTTTGAATTCCGCAGAGTAGGTGATCTGGCAATTTAAAGGTTCATTTATGTTGTCTCTTTTGTAACCCTCCCTCCCTCCAAAAAAACAAAAGCTGATTTGGGTAAATAAACATTTATAAGTGATCATAGAGTCTGTTTTTAGTCTATATTTGTTTTCACTGACATTCTGCATTCAGAACAATCAATGCTACAATCCAGTGGAGGGACTTGTAATCACCACATCAAATGGATGCTAAAATTGTGACAAAGTGCCCACAAGGGAGAACTGCTAACACGCTGCATGCCCCCCCATACAGGAGGTGCATAACCACCCAGTGATTCAATACAATGAAGTTTATTTATTCAGCAGGCATTTTCATCCAAAGCGATGTACAGTTGAGACAGAAGGGTCAAGGAGCAATTGGGGGTTAAGGGTCTTGCTCAGGGAACACTGGAATCATTCTACCGGCTCTGGGATTTGAACCAGCAACCTTCTGACCATAGTGTTTCCTTCTTTACGGCTGACCCTCAATCCAGGGTAGGGATGTAACCTACACCCAATATTGGGAGTTGCTCTGGTGTGGCCTACTTACACTTCAGCTCGAGACGGATGAAGTCGGTGTTGCCCAGGTTCTCCAAGAAGACACCGTATGGAGCAGAGGTCTTGAAGTAGAATGAGATGTCAGCACTGGTCTCTCCTTGGAAGGTGGAGAAGTGTAGGTAGGAGGATGGAGTGTTGAACGACGCTGCATTCCAGTAACTGCCTGTAAGACAAACACATACCCGTGTGCTGTGATTCGTCTGTTTCCCTTATTCCACCGTACCTCCTCTGCCGGCTTGTAAATGTCCACCTGATAAATCGCTAAATAAACCTGACAATACGAAGTCCGCATTTTCGCATGCATCCAGGGGTGATTATAGGATTTTTTGTCAAAGTGGGGTACATGAGAGGGGCCATAATTCATACAGAGGGGCCAGCCTTATCATTAGCCAATGACATCAATGAATCAGTGAGTGACAGGGGAGGTGGCACTATTTGGGCCAATCAGCTTTTAGCGGTGGCCCCGCCCTTGAACATGCTCTTGCATGCCTTAGTAGATTTGCTAAAGACGCTTGTTAAAAAAAGCTATTAAGCAAAGCAGGTTTAATTCTTCCTCCTGTCTGGTTGAGTTAGTGCCTGTGCAGCATCAGTCTGAGGGAGATGCGCTTTTTGCTTTCTGGGTCTCCTTTCCAGAAGCCTCACTCAGACCAACTCAGACATACCCCGCCAGATTCATCAGGTTGCTGTCTAGCCTCAATTACAGCTGTCCAGACTGTTACCAGGGCAAAAGGTAAATTATGAATCTGTCTCAGGAGTTCACGTTCCACGAGGAAGCCAGGAGGCAAACAGGAGAAGCCGTGACCCTGGGCTTCGGCCATCCTATTCGAAATTGAGTTACATCTGTGCTTCCTGTCCTAAATGAAAAAGGCTTTAAATTAGGTGAGAGGACCGTCAAGCCAAACAAGGCAAATGAGGGGAGGAAGGCCAACAACAAGCTTGAAAGGGCAGGGCGAGGATTGACAGGTAATTCGGGGGGGGGGGGGGGGGATCTCCTTCTCCATTCTAATAGCCTGGATTCCTGGTTCTCTGTACTGTACTACTGACAAGAAGCACAAACCTCCTTAAATGCCAAAGGGGAAATCATGTAAGTATTTTTTTGTGCTAAGGAGAACATTCACGGGAGACAGAAGCAACGGGTCGCACACACACTGAACTGCCACAAATTTTGATACAATTCTGACTACTGTAAATGAAGCATTTTTCACGAGGTGTTCACAAGGTGAACCTGATGTGCTTAAAAAGAACTGAAGTACTTAAAAAGTCCAATCTTGTAAGCAGATAAAATATTGAACTAGATAAATACATAAATCATTCTGAACTTCTGAGCTAATTAGCAACTGGATGTGGATGTAGAATGTAAAATGCATCACCAATTAAGGGTAAAAAGGCAAAAACTACTACTATACTACTACTATTATTATTGTTATTATTATTATTATTAATAATAATAATAATACATTTTTAAACCTGGGGGGTGTTCCACAAACCAAGATTTCTCAGTTAGCTGGCATAACTTAGTAAGTGAGTAACACACAAATGTAGAATATTTCAGTATGTGCAAAATCTTTTGACTGGTAGTGTATATTCTTGCCCTACACTCACCTAAGGAGTGTGAGTAGTTGTGTGAGGTTATGTGAAAGGATCTTCCACTTGGATGTGGTACTGGATGATGCTCACATCCACTCACTGATTCGGCGTCTTCCAGGAATGCGCAAATATGTTCGGAGGACTATCTAGCAAAGAGTGAAACGTAAGGTTCTGTGGAAATTGTAATGGCTAGTGGGCGGGTGATGACGATGGTGTCACTATGATATAGCCGGCATTCTTCATATCTCCGCGAATCTGTACTGGATCATCTCTCATCGGCCCTCATCATGGGAATAAGCTGAACCATTAGCTACGGAAACAGGCAATATACAGTAATATTTTGGCCAGGAGGCAGGGACCCTAAGCATATCAGTGGTGGGCTGAGATCCCTTAGCGGGACGTCTAGGATCCCTACATTGAGTTGGGCTCTCTACCGCTACCTAAACGAGGGTTGCTTTTCAGGAAAATCTGTAGTGATTTGGTTTCCACCTGCAAGGCTGCCACATGGGGACCTCGGCAGATGTGTTGTTTCCACCAAATTCAGTCGTGACGAGAGTGATCGGCCCACCAAACAGCGACAGGGACACTATCCATATTCCCAGTAGGCCGAGTCTCCACAGCGCAGCTTTTACGATTGCTGCATTATTTATATGTCACACTGATTTCACGCCACGGAACCTGCTACAACCACGGGACGAGATTCAAGCCCAGACCTCCAGAAACGTGCATCCAAAGTGGGGGAGATGCTGTCATGGTCGTGGCAGATATTTGGGATGAATGAGCCTTGTCACCACTGTGTTCTAAAACGGGTCTACACAACAAATGAGAACATTTCTCTAGATATACTATCAGGAATGCTATGTGTAATACTATCAGGTGTGGCTCCGTGTTATGCAGACGAGTCGAGGCGAGCTCCTGAAGCCCATGAGGCTTATCGAGGAGACCCAGGCACTGCTCTACACCGATTATCTTTGCCACACTGGGGTAGAACTGTGTTCTCTGACATCTGGTCACAAACTGTGCACGCTCCCCACTGTGACTCTACTGTGAGCTGATTATGCGGTACCCTTATTTTTGGAGGCAAACCTCATTTTTTTGGAGGATGAGAATGATATCCCAGTAGGCTTACGTTTTTCCTTTTAAATTAACGAGCTTGGAATGGGATGCAAATTTATAAACAGACCTGAACCAAGATCATTCAGATGTACATGATAAGCAACGAACTGCATGAAAAAACCTGCATAAGTAGCTGAACAACCAGTGATCCTGAAACTTTTTGTTATTGACCAAATTCATTAATCAGAGACATAATTGGAAGACACCCAGATGAAAAAAGGAAAACCAGCATAATAGAATAACACCAGTAGCTGGCGGAGCGGATCCACGTTTGGGTCCTTGAGCAGGAGCCGTAAACCAACTTGCTCCAGGGACTCAGTCTGACCCTGATCTCTGATCCTCACCACATCTGCTATATAAATAAATAAACATAAAGGTGCTAAGCAGCAATAGACTGCTGCTATTCTCCTGATGTTCTGCACACACCGGCAGCTCTTGACAGCTTTTCTTAAACAGTAGCACCTAGAAACACAGATGTGGTTTTGATACCTGTCTTGAAGAGAGGACCGTTACTGTGGTCCGAGCTGCAATATGTAAGCACCACGTGAACTATTTGAGCACTCTACAGGAAAAAGTAAAAAAAAAAATTGTAATAAATTTAAGCGTTTGTTACTCTATAACGTGAAACTGGAAACTGTTGCATCCTCTGTAAGGTATAGCCAGAACCACTAGAGGGAGCCAATGAGCAGCCAGCAGCAGTCATCTACTTCCAGCTTTGAACATACCTGCTGATTATTACCCACTCATTAGGCAGGTGTCTAAGCTGTCTAGATTTCACAGGCTGTCCTGAGTCATCATAGCCAGTCTATGGGATGTCAGGCCTCTATGAGCATTTTGTGTAGATTAACGCCGCTAGCTACTCGTAGTGTTTCTCTCTGTTGGATCTTGGACTCTTGTGGAGTAATTAAACTGATTTTTTTTTTTATTATTATTTTTAATTGAAGGACTCTTTCCACTTAAGGGACTGACCTGGGGCTGTCTGTTATTTACCTTGTGGAGCATTTTCAGCTCTCTATTAAAGTTTGTGAGTTCGTTCAGCACTGTCCCAGCATGTCTGCTCTGAATACCCTTGTTTCAGACATGTGCTCATGGAGCTGAGAAAACGAAAAACAAACTGAAGGCACACAGTGAATTAGAGCCATTGGAAAATAATGAATAAGACTACGAAGCATAACCCCACTGCTTTCCTGTCCTTTCAAAGACTGACTGTTCCTGTTAAATGGCACCAACCAAGCTTCATTAACTGGGGGCAGATTTCTGCATAGGGGCAAGTGGATCACAAAGATAACTAGCTTGCGATGAAATAGATGTTAGCGCAAATATGTGGAGAGGCACATATTTGCGCATATTCCCTCTAATCTCCCTCTAATGGAGTCTGTAAGCTATGTAATTAATTTCAACAAATATCTGGATCAAAATGATTAATTCTTAGATAATAGGTAACTTTGTTCACTCTCACGAGTGCTGTTTTTTTTACCTTAATTTAAATGCTCATGGGTGGTATTACTTAAAAAACAAATAATTTAATTAGGGAAAAAAAACTTACTGGCTTGTTGAATTTGTTATGAAGGATCTTGATGCATCCAAGCGTAAAGCATAAATAATGCACCAAGAGATGCTGAACAAATCGGGCAGATTATTTTAAATACTACCTGTCTTTTTATGTAATTAACCAAGGGCTCTTCTGAAAATCCACAAATTCACTCAAATTTGAAAATGAAAGTGTAAAAATGACACTATTAGCACCCTGTCCATCTGCTAATCTAAAAGAAAAGAAGCACAACCTCATTAACAATATCCTTGTTGTTGACACTAGTGAGAACTTTCACATGTGAAAGCGAGATGAATTGTACTACAATACACCTCCATAAACTTCTTTCCCCAAGTACTGATAAAAGGTGTCAGATGTCTAAAGTTGTCTTTATCATTAACAACGATGAAAATTCACGCGCATTTTTGTTTCAGTCTATTTATACATGCAATTTATATGTACAATGTCAGAAGAAAGGCGCAGGTAACCTTGCAATTAACATCCATTCTTCCATCCTCAACCCTTTTTCATGATTAGGGTTACGTGATGCAATTAATGTGAAAAATCGTCTATGAAAACTTTAACATGCCAAGTGTGAAAAGACAGACACGCACACACACACACACACACATGCACACGCGCACACACACATGCACACACGCACACACACGCAGAAGCAAATACGGAGGAACATGAAAGTAATATTTCAAAAAGAGTCCAAAATCCATAATAGCAGGTGTCAGCTATATGCAGAGCCAATTTCACAGACGCCACAAGCTAAGTCTGTTCTCTGGAACATCAGTCATCTCCACACACCTAAGTAAAGGACTCGGCCCCATGCAGTCACCCCCCCCTAAATCCCCAGGGTGTATCACTATGTAAAATTACATAACTGCCAAGATAATGGAATAATACACCAAACAAAAATAACCTACAAAATGACATATAGAAGCAGGAGACGGATGCCAAAAGAGGATAAATACTAAGGGTTAAATACTAAGCGATACTCAATTGCTGTCCTTTTTGTTTGTTGTTCTCCTGTCACATAAACACAATCCTTTATCATGACTATTTATTCTTGTCATTTTTGAGTTAATATTTTAAAACGTTTAAGCATTTAAAGACTGCTTGCTAAGTAAATACATATTTATGCTGTGTGATATTGACTAAATGAAACATGTTGGAAACAGCTTGCTTTGTGTATTTCATGCTATTGTACGAATATGCTATGGAACAGATAAAAGTAAGTTAGCAAACTGGTCTTAACTATCTTGCTAAACAGGATAATCATGTGTTTGAGTTACTGTGAAATGAACAAAATAGCAAAATCAGCACAGGAGAATCGCACAGTGTCTGATTTATGTGTTAAGGGATATGTGTGACGTTCAAGTCTCTAAACCGTAAATCTCCACTAAAGTCAGACCACAACCATCGAGGTTATGGTAAATCCACAGAGTGGACCAGTTCAGACAGTTTCTATACTCATCTCTGTTTTTAATTTCCAACATTATCTCAGTTCAGCTGAAAGATGCACCGCAATCGCTGTCCAAGACGTCAACATATCAAGTAATTTCCTACTCTCATAAATATAATGGAATAAAGTAGCCCTATCTTTGTCTGCTGTTTTTGTCTCTGTATTATTACTATGCTTCACATATCTCCTTAACTCAGTTAGGAAATAATGATTATTAGCACAGAAATGAGGACACAAAACAGCAGTTCAAACACAAAAGTGTTTGCATTGCTTGAATTTTACCATAGATACTATAGTAGTAACCATAGTTTCTGGCAGTGATAAATGATTCTAGGTCACACAAAGTTTTCTCCCTTTGTCCCCTATGCTTTTACGGATAACTTGTGTACAAATTAAAAGGTGTTCTAAATACTTTTTCTGAAAAACAATTTCATTAAATGAACAATACTGTACCCCAGACTAGAAGTGTGAATGACAATATTTACTGATTTTTATAGATGATAATTATCTTTGTGCAGTAATAAATATTAAGTCCAACCACAATAATCAAGAAAACAAATTGCATTATTATTACCCTCATCCATAACAATATTAACTATAATTATTGTTGATTATTTATATAAAACTGGGAAATGCACTTTAGTACAAATAACATGTAATCGAGTATGTTTTTGTCAAAAGATGTCATTGAAATTATGTATCTAAGCACAGCTCTGCCATCTCAAGATGGCTGGTTTGTCGCGCTTCTGTTGACACTCGAGTACTTCCTCTGAAATTTCTTTCAAAGATGGAAAAAAATAAAGAAAAAGAAAAAACTATCGCCGTACAATTTTGAGAAACTGCAGCCATCTTTCTAAAAGGCAGCTTCCCCTCCATTTTCAGTTCCCAGCAGGCTGCGAGACAGGTCGTTCCATTAAAATTCCCGCAGATGTGATTCCAGATGCTCTTATGCTTGCTTCTTGAGCACTGGCAAACATAAATACCACTATCCATTGTCCGTCCTAAAAAAAAAAAAAGCTCAGGATGCATGAAAACTGCTCGTCACTAGCTCTGAAAAATGTATTTGTGGCCAGGTCAGATAAACAAACAGTTACATAACTCGCAGTTAGACAGGGAAAGGGGGGGGCGACCGTCTGATCAGGGATAGCAGGTCAGGTGACTCCCCTTCTTCGACCCTGGTAAGTTTGCTCCCCATTCCCAGCATGCACTGTTCATAATAATGCATGCTGTTCTTGTTTGTTCCACCAAGCTTAGACTTGAGTCTTGATTCTGGTTGACCGAAACCAGTGTCTGAGGAGACACTTTTTGTGTGTGTGTGTGTGTGTGTGTGTGTTTGCGATTCTCTATGCTTGTTTTTGCCTGTCTCCCAGACTCCCTGAAAAATAAAAAACCCACCCAACCCACCTTGTTTTTCTACTTGAGTTCATAACTGTGTGGGGCTTATGAATCCCCAGTAAGGCCTGTTCCCACTCTCCTTTGACCATTCCTTAAAAACAAATACAGTTATGGGTGTATTGTTAAACTTATATTATGGCTAATAAAATAAGCAGAGCTAGATACTGCACCTCAAAAATGTTCCAAGTATGACCCGCAACTCAGATCTTGCCACATTTAGAAACAACTGACCTCAAATCAGAGGGTTTCCATTCTCACTGAAAGGGGTACTGGTAGATATAGGGGTGGCAATCAATTGCCATGGAAACGCAATAGACCACCCAAGCCCAGCACTGAGCCGCCGCTGTGTGTCCTGCCAGCTCACACCATTTATGTTTAGTCTAATGATCAAACCACCGCTCAACTTCATCACGTCATGAAGTCATTGGTTTTTCGTGCTGTTTACTTCTTCCTGGTGTGTCCATCACAAGTAATGCAAGCATTTCTGCATGTCATGCATTACTCTAGACAGTTAGCTAGGGAAAAAAGCTAAGGTCACTTTTAAGTAACTTTACAATGTCCATGTACAATCGTATTACGTTGCCATGAACCTACCGTAAGTGGAAAATAACGTTAAGTCAAATATGAATATGAAATAATACATAAATAGGTAAATAACTACTGTAAATAACTAAATAACAAAAACTGAAAATTAATTAAATGCATATAAGTTTATTTGATTAAACACAGATAAGAAACACTGTACTATACGTTGTTAAACACTATATGAAATGTTTACGCTCGCGACTGATATAGAAATTGAAACGTGGCTGTGTGGATTCTGCCATCACTCTGCATCAGTAGGAAGTATCGTTCGGCATATTGCTAGATTTGGAACAGATCAAAATTCAAAGTTTACTACTGAATGTACATCGCTATCGCACTGTTGTAAAGTCAAAATATCATACAGTAAGTTGAACCATCGTAAAGTGAGGAGCATCTGGAACGGCCCTGCTGGCAATAACAGCATCTTGGGGGACTTTACGAGAAAACGACAAATTTTGATAAAGGGATTTTTGAGGAACACCCAGACTTTGACATACATGTACAGTACAGGGGCGGATTAACGCACAGGCTAGATATGGCTTAAGCCTAGGGGCCCCACGTGTGCCAGTCTGCAAGAGGGTTCCCATTGGCACGGAGGGGGGCAGGGTTGGGGGGCCCACAGACTACTGTAGCCTAGGGGCCTCTGTGCACCTTAATCTGCCCCTGAGTACATAATATATTTCTCTGTAAGGTAGTGGAGATTAATACCCTCAAATAAGTTTCCATTATTTCCCAAAGCCAAACCAAAACCAAGGTTACTTACCATGGCTGGTGTTTCTCTCCATTATGAAGGAGTTAGTCTGACATGACCTTAAGTTAAAGCCAAAGGACAAGTCAAATAAATTCCCCAGAAAGGAGATTGGAAAATTCCATTTTCCATACTTGCATTCAATCAAAAACCTCATGTATCAGTTGCATGAGTACATCTTGTTTTAATTTTACCTAGTATCAGTCTTAAAAATAATGACTGAACTTGAAAATGCATATTTCTCTTTCCGGGGCCAGCAGATGATGTAGAAATTAAGGATGCTGGTTTAAATCCCAGGAGCAGCATTCCAAAAGTATGTAGAATAACACCAGCGATGAGCGAAATGACTTCCCAAAATAAGTATGTAACAGGTGAATGAAATATGTCCAACAGCAATACCTGGACATTTTCAAGCCTGGACAATTAGTCTAGATCAGTGTTTCCCAATCCAGTCCTTGGGGACCTACAGTACAGTCGGTCCATGTTTTTGCTCCCCCGAGTTCCCTGGCAGACAGTCCACAAGGGAGGGAGCAAAAACATGGACTGTCTGTGTCCCAGTGTTGGGAAACACTGGATTAGGCTATAAGGCAGCATGTTTACATTATATTGATGAGTATAGACACTGATCTATTGTGTTATTCTCTCACTGAGGCTTTTGTATCTCACTTTAAACAGGGTTTGCTGTGTGACCACCCTGAGCTAAATCACAATACAAGATTAAGCACTTGCTTTGCAGCACTCAGAAAACCAGTGTAATGATTCTGATCTACGTTACCAGTGTAAATCTGAAATGAAAGATTTTAGACATTTCTTACAGAACAAAACCATCCCAGCGGAGCCAGTCTTTTCTGAACACAAGAATTGTCCAAAAGCAGTTATGGCCTTGACTTGTTGTCGATGGCATTTCACTCCAATCGGTAACATTCCTTTATTCCCCCTCCTATATCCTCATTTTCTTTGTCCAAAACAAGGTGGGGGGTCAACAACCATACCTCACCGAAGTTCAGTGCCTCTAATGTTCTCAACAAGGTTATTTTAGTTTTCTTTGTGAGTTCAAATTTGATATCTCTTCTCTTCATTTTAGTATTAGCTTACTTCATGGTACAGTAGGTCACACACTGTTAAAGCAGGTATTTCCAGGATTCTGCTCTAAAACATAAACATACCCCCTGCAGAGTCAAGATTTTATGTTACGTGCACAGTTACACTGGCTATACTGGTATAACTTGAAATTACATAAAAATTTGGTTTGAGCCTGCAACTGTACAAAAAGAGTATAGAAAAATAATGGATAAATTAAATTACTAAATTAAAAAGGAGGGGGTATAGTAGTGTAAAAAGGCTAAATATAGTATAAATTGTATTCAAAAGTAAGGTTTGAGATGCAAATGGCATTATATATACAATGGGCATTGTTGGTAGTGTGTAAGTGGCTGTATACACAGACATGGACGTCAGCAATGAACAATGACTTGGCAAGTTGCACGCAGGCAAGAAAATGAATGATGTGGAAAATTTGTAACTGCACATAAGCCTAGGGGCTTTACAAGATACAGAATTTTCCCGAACGCTGCCCCCTGGAAGAGAAAAACGCAAAAATGAAATGGTATTGTCGTGAGGAGTCCACTGTGTGGACTGCAGTGAATACCTTATGGTGCGTTCGATTATTTCTCTCCAAGTCGGAACTCGGATGAAAACGTCACGAAACGTCACGAAAAACGTCAGTTCCCGTCGGAAACACGCCCCTTTTATGACATTGAAGTCGGACAAGATTTTGTTGTCCGAGTTGCCCCTGTGACGTAATTTCAACATGGCGACTTGGATTGTTTGTAGTTTGTTTACCATTCGAAAAAAGAATATTGCTATGAATGTACTAAAATATTTTATAAAGCTTTTAATGTGGTTTGACTAGTTCGTGTTTCTTATTTGTCTCTCGGAAAAATCTCCATTTCTCCATTTTCTCCATTTAGAAAACTCCAAATCTGCTAAAATATAAAGCAAGAACACACAGCAACGTGTTGATGGAGGCAGCCATGTTTGTTCCCAGATGTGGGTAGCTCGAATGGGAGATTGTCGGACGTGATGTCACTCAACTCGGAATTTCTGAGTTCCGAGAGAAAAACAAACGCACCATTACGCTCCTCGTACTGCGAAGGGTATGCGCATGACGTCACAGCAGGCGGAAGTCACTGTACGAAAAAACTGTACGAAAAAACACATGTAAAATGGGAAAAAGCTGTCGTGCGATTGATTGTAGAAATAGATTTAACATGAAACAGGAGCGATCTTTTTAGAGATTGCCAAAAACTAAATAAGTAAGTATAGGATGTGGATCGGTCACGCATGCCGATACCCGATCCGTCAAATAGGTCTGGATCGGCACCAAATATCGGATCGGTGCATCTCTAGTTCCTAGTCATTTGGTTCCATCCATTCCTGAGATATTGTATTTTTGTCTGTTGTTAAAGAAATAACTGTATTATAGCATTCATTTATTTCCGAAGCCTTAGTTTCTGCTTCAATTAAGAAACCTCTTTTTGAATTGATTTTATTTTTAATTAGTAAGAATAACCTTGGAACCAATATTTTGAATGAAACAGCGCTGTGCACAGCTGCTACACCTGTCACAGCAGTGTAATGTATTTTTTTCTGACTAAATTAGACATGCTGACAAGGATTTTCATCTCAGTGTGATGTTAGATGTCTAAACAGATTAAAGTAACCTTGATATCAGGGACTTGATATTAGAGGCACTAACAACTCGTATGACATGTTTCACTATCATTTCTCAGACAAAATGTGTTCATGTTCCTCTCAATTAAATTTTTATGCCAAGAAGCTGCAAGTTCAGCAGTTTCTGTTTCAAGTAATTCTTTGACTTGCTTTTAGGATGCCTTGAAGTAGCTGTCAGATATGCAGGAATATGTACCAACTTAAATTTATTGATGTGCCCTCTGTAGAACAGGGACGTTGTTGACTTTTATGGAGATGGGTGTTCTACAAACAGGAAGCGCACTGAATAATAATCCACCCCCCACTCCCCACACCCCACCCGGCCAAGAGCAAATACCTGTCCTAGATCACTCAGTGGGCAGCTGTCAGCAGCTGGTCTTGATGACATGGCCCCCTACACTCATCACCAAGGCAGCGACTCTGGGTCGACCTCCAGCCTCCCAAAGCTTAACGACGTCATGTATAATGATGTCTAAAAGATTCACACCCCAAGGTCACAACCAGAATAAAATGACTGCCCTGTTAATCGGACCGCCGCGCCATAAAACAGTCCCTACTTTGCGTATGTCTGCGTATTTATTTGTGAAGCAGTCATTGGCCTATCATAGTGGCTAACCTTTATTATGCGCTGATTTAAGGATCAAACAGCATCAATGACATTCAATCAAATGAAACCAAAGTCACATCCTTGGGAGGAATTTATCTTGTGGCTTATAGCTGCTCTCTAATTAAACTTTGGAAGTTCATAATAGCAGAAGAAAATAGACTTGGGACAATTTCAAGTTTGTATCCAATAGAATGCAGTGCTATGTTATTGTGTGACATTGACTTCCATTGTGTAACACATCTGAACATTCATCACCTGAATGCCTTAATGAAAAGCTTACTGCAGTGTAACAATTGCAGTGCAATTGATCTGAGTGCAGTAACATTAATTGAGATGTTGGTAACTTGGCCATTCTCCTTGGTTGAACTCAGAAAGTACAGTTAAGTGTTAAGTGTAATCCCAGTAATAAAAATTGCTGTAGTGGCTTTAAGTCTGTGTAATATATCTGGGAGTAAATTCGGTGTGTTTTGATTCTATCTGATCACCCAATGCCAATCTGCCACATCCTTAGCCCCGCCTCCTTATGGGTAGTGCTAGGTCAGTTTGAGAAATCATTCATTCATTTTCCATACTCACTTGTCCAATTCTGTTCAATTCAATTTATTTTTATATAGCGCCTTTCACAACAGTCGCCCCAACGCGCTTTACATGGGTGTGTTGTGATACACTCCTATATCATTTACACAGAATAATTCAAAAGCAGGGAAAATGGTAGAGAAACAAGAAAGAAAGAAAGAAAGTCAGATGACAACGGAGGAGAAGAACCAAAAACTTGCAAATAGGGAGAAAAAAACCTCTGGTGGCCCAAGGTCAACTGGCTGCCCAACCCCCCCCCAGGCATGCTAACATGATGGAAAAGAAAGAACAGGCTTGTTTTCAAAAAACAGCATGGAAATGCAGGGTTGCAGAGCCTACCCCGGAAACAGCAGGCTCAAGGCAGAGAATAACTCAGACACAAACATACACACCATTCACACCCATAGACAATCTGGCAACTCCAATTCACCTTAACATGTTTTTCGACTGTGCTGGGAAAGCGGAGCACACTCGATAACAACAAAAAGAAAACATGCAAACAGGTACAGCCAGGGCAGGGAATCGAACCCAGATCTGTAGAGGGGCGAGCTGACCATGCTAACCACGGCACAGAAATCAAACCAGGCCAGACCCATTATTTCCTCCAGATGGGAAGGGAAACATGGACTTGAGGAACGGCAGAAGCATCAGAGAAAGAGGAACCGCTGGCAGTGGCGGGTGTTTGGAAAAGCACAGAATGGATATTTACATTAGCTTGTTCTTCAATCTTTACTATTTCAATTTGCCACAGTGGTACCTGGAGTGTGTGATGGAAAGCTGAGTGCTATTGAACGCTTTATTCCGCACACGGCCGCCGCAAAGTCACGCTCCACAGATCGTGTTTGCCGTCTGCCGTCTTCATGTCTTATCTGTGCAGACCAGTCCCGCTGACCGTGTCAAAACAGGTAACATTATATTAAAATATCATACAACGTAAGTCACCCCAGAGATCTTTATAGGTAAAAAACACTGTAAAATACCAGTTAATAAACACATACTATTTATGCTGCCTTACATGCTTGTAAACGTGCATAGTGGAAAGGAAAAACAACTGCTACTGAATTTAATCACTCATTTACAGGTAAGATGTAATATAACTACATAGTATGCATACCTATATACATTCCATCCATCCAAGCTCCTGGTCAGGGTTGAGGAAAAGACTACACCTGTTTAGTAATTACAAACTGTCTGTGTTAAGTGTGTTTCTCTGTCACCAGAGAGTGCTCTTCAGGATCAAAAATAGCAATTCATCTTTTCCCAACCACTGGCCAAAAAGACCTTTGTGGAAAGTCAAGGGAGAAATTAGGCTGTCATCCGTAATTATGCCATTAATATGACATCTGTGTGATGTAATCCATAAAATGAATTACATTTCTCTGGGGCACAAACACCTACAAAGTGTTCAAACTACATTAATAGCCCAAAAACACAATATACAGGCAAACACAAGTTAACGTGTCTTCGGTGATGGTAAAAGATTAAATATCCTGATAAGATTAATGACTCTCTGCAGCTTTTAGACTGTTAATGGTCCCCCATAAAACTGTTCGGTTTAAGTCTTTGTCGATTCTGGAATGTTTGTTTCTTAGATGTCATATAAGTTAGCCTGGGAAATTAACTGGAATAAAGTGCAGCTTTGTTCACCATAAAAAATTACATTAAATGTGTATTTTCTTCAGTTCTTTTTATAAAACCAAACAGAATATGCTGAACCCTAATTTTGTACTGTGTGATAACAGTGGGTATGTTTTTTATGAAATCATGTAGACTCTCCAGACAGGTAACAAATTCTTAGGCAAAGATAAAGAGTAAATACAATTCTGACCTGCTCCCAAAATGCACTGAGGTTCCACTCTCTATCCTTCCTCTGTTTTTCCAAATAAGGGCATTGCAGTTGTGTGGCTATTGCTCGCTGTCTGAAGCAGCAGGCAAAGATAAACGAATAAAAAGCAGCTTGCATTTGCTATTCCATCTGTGGTATCTTCCCTGCAGGCAACACATTCCTCAACAATAAGCACTTTTGGAAGCTCGTACTCGATTGTCTTAAATTACAGAATGTTGTAAATTAATGTTTTTTTTCCATAAGTTCACCAAAATCTTGCAAACAAAAGTCACTGGAATACAGATAATGTGCATTTGCGACTCCTGAAGGAGGATAATCGGTTACAATTGAATCATACCAGGAAGCATCTGGGAGAGCAAACAGATGGAGGAGGCATTAACCTATTTTGCCAGCAGGGGGAGACAGAGGGGAAGATGAAATCCTATTATAAGGTAGGAGGCCCACGAGGATCTGACCTGCAACGGCACTAAAGCCGGCCAAATTGATGTCATCAGCCACTATACTTATTGTCTCTGGAGAATTTTCACGACCCGCCCTTTGAGCAGTAATTTGTTGGGTTTTCCCAAAATTTCTGCCAAGGGAGCAATCTTTGTAAATGATCAGCTGGGGAAATGATCATTTCTCCTTAACTCCGCTACACACACTTAGGGTCTACACAGCCAGTTAATAAAGGATTTAATCTGGCAAAACATAACCAGAGAACATAGAAAGTGAGGAAAAGTGTGGGGGGAAAAGACTTGGGAAGAAAAGCAACTATTGAGGCTTTCTCCTACAACTTTTACCATCTATTACTGTTTGTTTCTCTATATTCGCATTTTATTATTTTTTTATTCCTTGGTGGATTACTTAATCATAGGATAAATAAGCAATTAATCAATGGCATGAATCTTAAAGTGACAACAGAGGCCCTTTGTAGTAACTTGCGGTTTTTTCCACATCAACAGAGGTAGTTTTTGGCACAGATCTCTTTGTCGATTTAAATTACATATATTCTAGGCGCAGTGAAGTCACTCCACTGAAGCAGCTCAAATTTCTCTTGCGAAAACTGTGAAAACCATTCCAGTTTAAAAAAAAAAACCTATTTGACAAAAAGCTCACCACTAAATCAAGCAACATCACAAAAAATGATACACATCAGAAAAGATGACAGCCACACCCTTGGCTGCGTCCTCATTTATAATTTCCTCCCTCTGGTAACTTGTAGTACATGACCGGTATTTTATGTTTCTTTACCATTTGTAGGGTTATTTATCTGTATTAATTTACCCTCCGGCATGGGAATCGAAGTGCACAAAAGCATCTGACTCCCTGTGGTCCAATCTGTCTGTCTGTCTGTCTGTCTGCCTGTTTGTTTTAAATTAATGCAATTATACTTTGGGTATTAGTGCCTTTAAAATATGCAAGGAAAACAACAATAAATAAAGAGGTAATTAAAAAATGGTAATAATTGTTTCTACTTTTCCAGTGTAGATTATGGCAAATGGGTTTCAAACTGTTCGCTCATGATAATATCTAGCCAAAACAACTTGGAGCTATGGGTTCTAAGAGAAGAGATTATCCCACAAAGCTTCTGAGTCTTACACCAGCTATTAATACCCTCCATGCCACCTCCTCGCTTATCATGCTGTAAATGGGGAATGGGGGGGGGGCAACCATATCCCAACGGTCAGATCATGTAGCTCCGAGCCAATGCCAAAAGCACACAAAATATACACGTCCTCAATAAATGTAGCTGCTCCGTGGTGAAAATGCTGTTTACCATTTTCAATTGTGATGAGAATGAAAAAGCAGACTTCAGCTTTACACGTTTCCAGCCTTTGCGGGGTTTTGCTTAATTCTGAAACATGCTGATTTAAATTTGCGAAAGAGCAGCTGAGCTAAATTAAAGTGGGAAACAACAATAATATGTGCTAAGTAATGAGTGAACAACAGCTCTAATTTAAAACAACAAAAGAAAACCCGGAGTCACAAACGAAGGCTTTAAGTCTAATCCTAATTAATCAAAGCACCACTGAAATGGCTCGAGCATGGAGGGTCAACATTACCCCTCTAATACAAACTATGTGCCGTAATTTAATTAACTCATTCCAAAGTTTGCTTGTAAATATCGAGTCACAGCTCTCTGAGCAGGCGCTCACAGCGTCTCTGTTCCTTTAAGAGTGCACGGGCGCCTTGCATTTGCAGTTCTGCTTGACAGGGTAGCGTTCCGGTGTAAAACGTGATGCAGGGCTGAGAGCACTATCAGGCAAAAGGCTGCAACATGCATATCAAGTTAGATTTAAAAGTGAAAATCCTGCTTTATATATCAGATGACTAGGCATGGGAGTAAAACGCGGCTGTTAAAACATGTGTTGCTGTTGCAGTAGATTTACATAAATCCTATGCTTTACTTACATCATAATATTTTATTCATTTGTACTAATCCAGTTAACCATGTTAGGATGTTTTGCTTATTCTTTGAATATAATTGATCCGGTTGATGGTGTAGGTTTTCCGATGAGGGCTGGAAAATGAAATACCCCATTTCCAGGACATCCTACATCTCCCTGAAGTTCCGGGACTCTCCCACAAATTGCCAGCAGGTCTCTGACACCCGTGAATGATGCACAATGTCCCAGAAATCTGTTGTTCTGCTATTCAGCCAGCGAGTCATTTTACTCTCACCGCTCTGCCTCACCGTCAGGGTTGGTGCCCGTCTGGCCCTGTGCCGTGTGCTTTTTCCCCATTCGGCCTGCTTCTCCCACTGGCCACCGCGTTGTGTTACCCTAGTGTTTTACCCACTGCCCAGGCTGTCACGCGGCTGAATGGATGGAGTGTGTGGCGCAGAGGCAGGTACACCTTCTGCCATGAGTTTGAGGCTGGCCTGAGGCCTCACCTTTGTTTAATGTTGTTTTTATTTTATCCCCTGGTGTCTAGAAATGTTAATATGTCTTTGCTTTTCATTACCCTGCCCGGGCCTTATTAAGTTCTGTTTTACTTGTGTTCCTTGATCTCTCCTAGTATTGATAGCCCTCAGTGTTTGTTCGCGTTTCCTAGTCTAGTGCCTGTTAATTGTAATTTACCCCACATGTGATTTGATTATGGTTCTCACCTGTCCTGCGTTGTGTCTTGTTAGTAGTGTATTTAAGCGCCTGTTCTTGTTCTGTTCCTCAGAGGTTTATTGTGGCTGTTTGCTTGTGTTGCTTGTACCCCTGTGCTAGTTATTGTACCTTCCTTTGTTCCTACCTGCCTTTAGTATTTACTTCCTGGTGTTGCTCCCTGTTTCGTTTTGACCCCGCATGGTCCCTTTGTTTACTGATTGTCCCTTTGTGTCTTTTTTGTCAATAAAACTCTGTTTTGTTGGTGCTGCTACGTAGATCGTCTCTCCCTCATCATGGCTGCCATAACATCCACTCCACACTCAGCTTGGGTGGTAACCAATTCCATCATACCATTGAACTCAATATGCCTCAACAAAAGGTGTATAAGGTGAGATGTCTGCATTACTGACTAACGTAAGAATCAGGGAGACGGCCTATTAAAAAAAACAAGCTCAAAACTGAAAGAAACTTGCAAACTCAACAACAACAAAAAAAACTTAAAACTGGACCTCGCAAAACCTGTGAAGAGTAGCCATCACCAGTGAAGCACACCTCATCCTCAGAGCAGACTCTGTAATCCACCAGGCTGACCTGATTTATCCCCAATAATCTGTATCCCTCCTTTTAAGGACAGCTAGACCCTCCTGAGCGGCTCCTGTTTTGGATCATCACAAGAGCCCCGCCCCTTGCCATTGCCCTGCGTCCCATTGGTCATAGCGTAAACACACGCTCAATAGCCCCGCCCCTTGCCATTGCCCTGCGTCCCATTGGTCATAGCGTAAACACACGCTCAAGAGCCCCGCCCCTTGCCATTGCCCTGCGTCCCATTGGTCATAGCGTAAACACACGCTCAAGAGCCCCGCCCCTTGCCATTGCCCTGCGTCCCATTGGTCATAGCGTAAACACACGCTCAAGAGCCCCGCCCCTTGCCATTGCCCTGCGTCCCATTGGTCATAGCGTAAACACACGCTCAAGAGCCCCGCCCCTTGCCATTGCCCTGCGTCCCATTGGTCATAGCGTAAACACACGCTCAATAGCCCCGCCCCTTGCCATTGCTCTGCGTCCCATTGGTCATAGCGTAAACACACGCTCAATAGCCCCGCCCCTTGCCATTGCTCTGCGTCCCATTGGTCATAGCGTAAACACACGCTCAAGAGCCCCGCCCCTTGCCATTGCCCTGCGTCCCATTGGTCATAGCGTAAACACACGCTCAATAGCCCCGCCCCTTGCCATTGCCCTGCGTCCCATTGGTCATAGCGTAAACACACGCTCAATAGCCCCGCCCCTTGCCATTGCCCTGCGTCCCATTGGTCATAGCGTAAACACACGCTCAATAGCCCCGCCCCTTGCCATTGCCCTGCGTCCCATTGGTCATAGCGTAAACACACGCTCAATAGCCCCGCCCCTTGCCATTGCCCTGCGTCCCATTGGTCATAGCGTAAACACACGCTCAATAGCCCCGCCCCTTGCCATTGCCCTGCGTCCCATTGGTCATAGCGTAAACACACGCTCAATAGCCCCGCCCCTTGCCATTGCCCTGCGTCCCATTGGTCATAGCGTAAACACACGCTCAATAGCCCCGCCCCTTGCCATTGCCCTGCGTCCCATTGGTCATAGCGTAAACACACGCTCAATAGCCCCGCCCCTTGCCATTGCCCTGCGTCCCATTGGTCATAGCGTAAACACACGCTCAATAGCCCCGCCCCTTGCCATTGCCCTGCGTCCCATTGGTCAAAGCGTAAACACACGCTCAATAGCCCCGCCCCTTGCCATTGCCCTGCGTCCCATTGGTCACAGCGTAAACACACGCTCAAGAGCCCCGCCCCTTGCCATTGCCCTGCGTCCCATTGGTCACAGCGTAAACACACGCTCAAGAGCCCCGCCCCTTGCCATTGCCCTGCGTCCCATTGGTCATAGCGTAAACACACGCTCAATAGCCCCGCCCCTTGCCATTGCCCTGCGTCCCATTGGTCACAGCGTAAACACACGCTCAATAGCCCCGCCCCTTGCCATTGCCCTGCGTCCCATTGGTCACAGCGTAAACACACGCTCAATAGCCCCGCCCCTTGCCATTGCCCTGCGTCCCATTGGTCACAGCGTAAACACACGCTCAATAGCCCCGCCCCTTGCCATTGCCCTGCGTCCCATTGGTCATAGCGTAAACACACGCTCAATAGCCCCGCCCCTTGCCATTGCCCTGCGTCCCATTGGTCATAGCGTAAACACACGCTCAATAGCCCCGCCCCTTGCCATTGCCCTGCGTCCCATTGGTCACAGCGTAAACACACGCTCAATAGGGCTTTTCTGCCAGCAAAGAAGGAGAAACCGCAACAAGAGACATAATAAGATATTGAACTCACTGTCTCCTTGACAACGTAAAGGACCCACGGTTAGCTTTGCCTCAGAGCCTGGTCGGTTTGTATCTCCGATAGCCACCTGGTTGACTGGTAAATGCTCTTTATACACCAGGAGTCCAGAATCTTCTCTCCTACAGGAAAACAGGAAAATAAAGAAATAATAAACAGATATGATGAACAGATATGACATATCACTGTGTAATTATCTGAATTGCAAACTCAGGTTATTTTTAAACAGTACTGGGTAGATCTGGCTTCTTTGCTCTACTGTCACTCTTAAAATGTTAAATGTTTCAGCACTTCAATAAGCCAAGCATGTACAGTATCAGACTATGCACCTATGCAACTCCTAAGTCATCTTAAAAATCCACAAAGTGCATTACAAAGTACTGAAATATGGCCTCTGTGTCGGCTCCAATACGTCAAAGGTCCTAGATCTTATACTACGATTGAAATGCAGATACTTTTTTCAGCTGACTGTATCTAGCAAGCCAGTGGAATTCCTGAAAACCTTAATGCATCCTTTGTTATACCCACATATAGGTTATTAAAAACCTTTTGCTTAATCTACCTTCTCACCTGGTTTAATACTACTTTAATCAGAACTGTGCATATTGGCCATGCTACAGTTAAAATGTTTCCATGAGTTGCTGAGTTATTAAACTTCAATACAGAAAATACATCATAAATGCATCAGGTCCTGGACGCTCTAAATAGACCTTGCTGAGTGCCAGCAGCCTTCTATGTGAAGCTAAGCAGGTTTGGGCCAGGCTAGTGCTTGGATGGGAGACTAGGAAATCTGGGTTGTTGCTGGAAGAGGTGTTGGTGTTGCCAACAGGGGAACCTATCCTGGGGTCTCTGTGGATCCCAGTGCATTGATGGGAACACTGGCCAACAAGGAAGCCCACCCTGTGGTCTATGTGAATCAAAGACAGGGACACTGTGCTGTGAAAATGGTGCTGTCCTTTGGATGCAGGCCTTCTGAGGATATAAAAAGATCCCTGGTCCCCCTGTGAAAGTATAGGGGCAGACTGTGGCCCTTTTAAATCTGCCCTCCAAATCATCCCCAATATCCAACTTGTACTGTAAATTCTCTCCTGTCCCTTCACCACCTTAGCTACTGTGTGGCGAGCTTACTGGTGCAGAATGGCTGCCGTCACATCATCCAGATGGGTGCTACACAGTGCTGGTGGTTGAAGCAGCCCCCATTGGTTTGGTAAAACGCTATATAAACGTTACCTTCATTCTTTCAACTTACTGATGGCAGGGAGTAAAACAAGAACATCATAAATGAAAAATCATCTATCAATTTATTTGCTGAATATATCTTCTCAGAATATGGCATTTTTAAAACAAGGGTAAGGGGAAAAACAGTCCAGTTCTTGATTTACAAACTATGGACGGAGTAAATTGCTACTTCGCCGCCCTAGGAATTGATAGGCTATATAAACAAGGTTTATGCAGAGTGTCCAGGGCACAACGCAATTATCATGTATTTTCTGTATTGAGTGAGACAAACAATGTAATATACCCAGTTTAACGAGGCAGATGGCTGTGGACCCAAAACTGGATTTCCATTTAAATGTCAACTTCAGAAAGTTCTTTTTTATGTTCTATCATTTTTTTATGCGCAAGTTTCTCCTAGATAAAAAAAAAAGAAAAACAATTTTTGAATAACACACTAAATTACTGTGAGTTCAAGTTCTCCTTCAAATCAAATCACTTTTTTGTCTCATCATTTGACACTTGCTAAGAGCAGGTAAGGTGAGTGTCGAGCAGCAGCGACGAAGTACTGCAAATATACAGGATTGTCATAATATCCTTGCTTATCCTTATATTCTTTTGGTTGCTTCAAAAGTAGCAACAAATGTATTAATTATTTATTAACTGACCAATCTTTCACTCAGATTCAAGTGCCTCATAATTACAACATTGCTTAAGCTGGGTTCATGCTATCATAGCTGAAATAATGCTGGACAACAAAAATTAACAATGTTACACTGACAACAGATACTTCATTAATATATATGATTCTACGATGCAGCAGTCATTTCCGTTGAAAAAAAAAACTCAACACACGATGTATTTTTAATGTCCATTTAACAGGTTGCAGCAAGGTTATAAAACAAAAACTCTCAGTGCTTTATATCTATTATACACAACGTTTGAGCCTGCATGTGCTTATGGGGAAGCACATTTGCACGACGTAAACTTTAATGGAAAACATGACATGAATTTTAATGCGGCCGTTAAACGTTTGTCCATCTGCGCTGACAATAAACACTGACCGCCTGAGGGTCAGTAATGCCATAGATGTTCTGGCGGTTGACGCAAACCTCTCCATTGGCCAGAATTACTGAGAAGAGAACAAGAATCCAATAAAATCAATCAATAAATTAATTCTCTGTAATGTATTCCTAAAGGACAGTTTAAGAGCTGGTTATTATGCCCATGACTGGCATGCTGAATGGGAAAAAATATCCACTAACTCAACACTGGTTGCTGTTGACTGGTTATGGTTATCCTGGAATGACAATTCAGTGTCTTTGGCTCAGCCCAGATTTCTGAATGTTAAAATATGATGTTTATCCCCTAGACGTCATTTCTAGCGAATTGTCAGGACTTGTCATTCTGGAATGTGCTATAGCCCAATACAACACATTACATCTTCTGTTGCATGCTTGATGTGAGGCCTGATATGTACTTAAAGCCCCTATCCTCTTTGTTTTTTTATTATTTCCTATTTACAAGGACTGCATGTCACTTTGCATTTTTTTGAACGAAGACGAAGAACAATAAATATTTCACCAGATAAAAAAACTAACAAAAAAAAAAAACTGAGCGGAGGAATGGAAAAATGAATGTGGTCTGAATCTCTCAGCCAATGGTTTCTTCACACACACTAAAAGGCATTTTGGCAGCCTGTCACAGCTGGTTAAAACTGCAGACCTTGGGTAAATTGTTGCAAAGTCTCCGTGGGATTCATTTGCCTTTTTACTGGATAGTTTTATTTTGAAGGTAATAAATAAACAGGGACGGAATTCATTGTACTGGCTCCTCCAGCTATAGTTAGCTATTACGAGCAGGACTTTACTAGCTGTGGTTTGCAGAAGACCCATCATACTTTAACGCATCCTGACATAAAGTTTGACATTGCATTGCGCTGGAGACCTCTGATGGAGGACCTTGAGGGCTTCCTGCTATATCTCCTCCAAGGGCAACAATGCATCGAACTCCAATAAACCAGGGGGTCCTCATGCCACTGTGTGCAATGCATCTGCTGAAAGGGGCCATTATCCTGCTTTTGGGGTAATGGGACATTTTCGTAAAACTGTCATGCCTGAATGGGCTTCCTCAGAAGAAAATCCTCCGTGGGACTTTTCACAAATCAGTCACCCCTGAATGCGCTGCAAAGCCTTTATAAGAGGACATGTTTTGTTTACATGTCGTGAGCTTGTCATATGTCAGCTTGACGACGACGATTCGAGACACTTCCTGCTTGTGGTGTGAACTCCTGAAAACAGCAGGTGTGGTTTGTATGTAAGCCTGTCCGTTCAGGGGGCAGATACTCACCACTGCTTCTGGTCTGCGTCGCAGTTGCAGAAGTACTTGGGGTCGGTGCAGTTGCGCTCGATCCCGCAGACACACTTCTGGATGCCAGGCCCCGAGCCACCCCAGTAGAAGTGCTTCTCATTGCCTTTCCCCACCCACCATGTGTACGGCGTTCCCTCTGCAAAACACAGCCCCCGCAGTACCGTCTCAATCCATGGCAACATGCACGCAATGCCAAAAGCTCATCTGCCACCTCCTGAACACATATCTCCAATGGTGATGATGTCAACAACTACATACAGTACTGTGCAAAAGAAAATGTGTAAACCTATTTATCTGGGTAGGAAGTGTGTGTTTTCTCAGAAAACAGTAAATTTAACATTAGAATAATTACAAACTGAAGGTAACACAATAAAAGCTGACAAGAATTTCTTCTGTCCTTCAAACAGAAATCATCTTGTTCTATGGCTAAAACTACACCACTTTGGATCCCAAACCTTTCACCAGGGACACCGCAGCTGTTCCATGTATTTTTTAAATATCATACCAGCTCAATGAATGAATTTATTAAATTTGTGTAATAACTCAATGAAGCACTGATTAGCCAAGCAAGGAGTTTTAGTGGTCGAGCCATTAAATGCATGGGTGTTTTGGGTGGTTGCTGCAAATACTGCGGTGACTTTAGGAGAGGTTTTGAAATGGCCAATCTGACACATCATATAGTTTTAAACCAACATGAAGGTCATTTCAACATCATTTTCTTTGACTTTTGCACAGTACTGTATACAATACTCACATATAGTAAATATCTATACACATATCTAAATAAACAGTGTTTATTATTTATGCAACCCAAACTAATTTGCATAGTCATTAAGAGAAACATACTTGTGAGGTTGCACGTCCAATTCCTGCAGGGCAACATCTGTTGCACCCAAAACAAGGTATTTAGCAGAAATTACATCTGCTGTGTAAACAGTTTAATCTGTATGAATAAATTCTAAGCAAATAAACAATTGCCGATTATAAAGTCACCAACTTTTGTACTTTCAGTGTCACTGCAAAAGATTAAGCAATATCAAACACATATGAGTCCAAGTGCCATAACGAGAACCATAATGTATTTTTTATTTAAAATGTGATATTTCTAAAATAAAAAATGGCTGACAGACGCAAAACAATGTGCTATAAATATGAAGTCTGCACCAAGGTGAGGGCTGTATGATTTTTATATGAGATGCAATTATGTCTTGCCTTTGTTTGGTAACAGTACAGTATAATGGTTCCTGGGAGAGGCAACATTCATGCATTCATGCATTAAGCATAGAAAGCAGGAACCCATACAAATGTAGCCATCTTGTCATTTTCAAATAAAAAAATAACAATATATCCACCATATCCTGTATACTCTTCTCACTATGACTTTAGAAAGAAAGAAAAAAAAATATATATATATATATGTATATATATATATATATATATATATATAGAGAGAGAGAGAGAGAGAGAGAGAGAGAGAGAGACAGACAGACAGACACACACACACACACACACACACTTTATATCAGGGTTAGGCAACCCTGATCCTGGAGTGCTGGTACCCAGCAGGTTTTCCATCCTACCTGGTGATCAATCTCTGCCTGCGATCAGGTGTGGTTCATCAGAGACCAGATAGGATGAAAAACCTGCTGGATCCCTACCCCTGCTCTGTATGTACAGATATAAAGGATACTAAGGGTAAAAGACAGGGGATGGGCTGCCAGTCCTTTACAAGGCAAACACTGTTGTATAAGGGCAATTTAGGGACACTAATTCACTTTAGAGAATGTGCTTAGACTATCAGAGGAAACACACACCAGCATAGAAAGGACTTGCAAACTACATGCACAGAGCCTGCGGGGCGATAATTGGACCCACAACGCTGAAGGTGTAAGACTACAGTGTTATCCACTGAACAGGACAGTTTCCTTCTTTCCTTTGAGAAAAAGTAGTGAATTTTGGAAGCCCTAAATCCATCGTTTTACCATTCATTGTAGCTATTCTCTATGAGCTGTACCATCGTCTCATAGCCACCTATAATCCCCAAGCAAACATAATTACATCTCTCAAGATACACAAAGTTGATCTGCTCATAGAGAGATTTTGCAAATGTACCCTGAGGGGCTTTTAGCAAATCTGCGGTATGATCTAGAACATGGGTGTCAGACTCCAGTCCTGGGGGGCCGGAGCCCTGCACATTTTTAGGTTTCCCCTCGTTTAACACACCTGATTCAACTCCCTGTGCTAATTACCACATGGCTGTTGAGCTGAATCATTTGTGGTGGAACAGGGAAAGAACTAAGCTACACAGGGCTCCGGCCCCCCAGGACTGCAGTTTGACACCCCTGATCTAGAAGAACTTGAAAGATTTGGGAGCTGGTCTATTTACAGGTTTATGGGCTTCTCTGTTCAACTGTGTACCTACTTGCAAGCAAAACTGTACAGATAAATATATGGCTTATCCTTATAACACCCAGAACAGGATGCCAGTCCATCACAGTGCAGACAGGCAATTTAGAAACATTAACGCACCTAAGCACATTTTTGGACTGCAGGAGGAAACCCATGTGAGTATGAGGAGAGTGCAGAACAGGGGCGGGATTCAAAGCTCCAACCCTCAAACCATTGAGCCGTCGTCAGGGGCGGGTTTGCTGTTTCTGGGCCCCATTCAAAAATTTACTTTGGAATCCACCTGTCCCCCTCTCAGATGTTTCAAAAATTAAATAAATAGCTAGTGAGTAGAGTCAGAAGATTGCAGCTAGCAAGCTGATTAGCAAAACAGTCTGCTTCAACCTCTCCTAAACAAGAAATGCATTTGTTATACAGTGTAGTGACCATTTGTAGCCAACGGGGGCCCTCAGAGGCCCCAAGCAAATTTGTGGTCTCAGTGACAGTAAACACTGTCGCTGGCCATGGTCCTGCACACTATATATACGTACGCTAGTGGCCAAAATTGTGCAAACACTTCCAATTTTTAGAGATTGCAGAACCTTATTCCAGTTACTTATTTAATCGTCCAGTGAATGATATTTGTAAACATTCTTTGATTGTATATAAACACCACAACCAATATTGTGCAGTAATTTTTAAAGCGTAATGCCGAAAATGCTTGTTGTTTCCCCAATTTTGGCCACTAATGTAGTATGGAAACCTTCTTCTAGCTGTCAAACTTTTTGGAGAAAAATGCATTTTTTAATTGTGTTACCGTTTTTTTCTTTTGTTGTGCAAATATACTTTTTAAGACTTTTGCAAAGTACTGTATATACATCTTACTCATCATTTCATGTTTAACATGTAAAACCTATCTTAGCCTAAAATGTGTGCACATGTATCCGCACACAACACATTCACCCATGAACAGAATACCATTCTTGCCAAAGAAATTCCCCGCCATTACCCGAGGCAGACCTTGGGGGACAGAAAAAACATTACTACAAATTTCACTCGGGGACAACCTTACTTGGCCGTACAGCAAGAAAAAGGACCCACACAAGATTTACTGACACTGAGCTGCTGCTGAAGTTATCTGCATCAAGATGATAGCAGCGGACTCGTTACTGGGTGGGGCAATAACGGCGATCGATGGGATCCACCACTTCAGGTCTGAAACATCCGTTATGCGAGCGATTAGAGGAGGCCGAGCCGGCCAACCTAGTGCGCAGCACAGCTGAAATCACAATCATTTTATGGTGGCTTGATACAAGTAGGATGGAGTGCAGACGCCAGGCAGTTAGCAAGACCAACAGGAGCTGGAGGAACTCCACGTTTTGCTCATGTAACTCTGGTCAAGCACAATGGGTTACAAACAAGCAAAAAAAAAAACAAACAGTGCATGATATGGAGGGGGCGTAGGGTTGTAAACAGAGTCTGAATATGTCTTGACTGCTGGAAGGTCATTAGCTGGCTGGGGGGAGCCCCATCAGATCATTAGAGGCTCAGCTAAAGGGTCCTACGTGGTAGTAAGCCCCCGCAGGGTGAACAGGACATATCCGCCCAAGGAAGCAGGGAACACGGCAGCCTCGCTCCGCGGACTTCAGAAGACGCCGCGCATCATTAGGCGGTGCTCTTCCCGCTGACCGTGCATCACCTGCGTACTCCACAGTTAACTCAACGTATAACACACCGATCTACTCCCGGCAAACCCAGGTGCATGCTAAATAACTCGAGGGACTACAGAGAAGAAAGAGCCTCTGTATTTTAAATTATAAACAGATTCCTCAGGGACACTTGACTTGATTTTCCTTTTGAGATCATTTTAGCATGAGACAAACTTGCCATTGTGCTGTCTGATAATTTATATTTGTGTCATCAACCGAAAAACACTATAAATAGACAATTGGAGTTTTCTGCTTAACCTCTTTATATCTGCTCATAAATTGCCTATTAGTCATTCAAAGAGAGCAGAACTGAAACCACCAGATATATTGTATTGCATGCATTTGTTCCATTACAGTCTACTTTCACATTAGTAAGAAAATGAAGTGGTCAAACTAATTATACAAGTATTACTTTCTTCAAAATATGATGGGGGATATGCATATGGAAACTGTTCTGGGATTTAAAGACAGACTTTTATCTCTTTAACTCTGTTGAGTAATTTTGGTCACACTGTGACGAACATTTGTTTTTATAACTTTTTTTCTTATTTTTCTTTTTTAGATTTTGTGAAATAACAATCTCACTTTGCATATGTCAGCTCTCCTTGGCTGATCTACTGGACCCAAACCTTGTTTCCACTGTGTGGAATAGTTTTTCTTTTGAAGGCTCCTTTATACCATTTCCTTCACACTTTTGATTGCTCTGTTATCCCACAGAACACATCTTTCAGTATTTATGAAAACTGCCCCACGTTGGTGGAGCAAACGAATGACAGAGCCTAGTGCCATGAATCGTGTGAGGGACAGAGCAGACATGGAGGGAGGTGGTGACCTTGATCTGCTGGGGAGGGAATCACCCTGGGGTTGGGGTAATCCTCCTGTCACATGTTCAATGCCAGACACTTGGGCTCCATATTTTGAGGCTTTCCTGATGACTTAATTTCCCTGCTTTTAGGAGCCGGAATGAGGCACCGATTGTCAAGCTACCTGCTTCTTGGGGGGGGGGTGATGACTGGAAGGGGGAAGGAGAGACAGAGAGAGGGGAGGGCTCATCAGCTGGCCTTAAATTGAGGCTTCCGCGACAGATGGATCACAGTTCCGCTGGGGGGGGGGGGGGGGGGGCTGGCCGATCGAAACTCATTAACTGGGCAATGCGGCTGTGGCGCCATTCAAGTCAAGGAGTATCCTTCACTGCCCCCGCTGAACCTCAGTGCCCATTCGAGGGTCCATTTGAGTCCTTTTAACCAGGCGACCCTCCCCAGTGCACTGAACCATGTGTGTCCAGGTACACGCCTCAATCTTGGGAAGCAAGGATTCTTCTTTTGAAAATGAAAAAGGATAATACAAAACAGAAAGGTAGTGTTTCTTCCGAAAAAGACACATGCAGGGAGACTAAAAAAAGTGAGTCGTGGAGAGTCAGCGCTGCACTTGCAACCAGGTTAGCGAGTCACACCCAACACGCGCGCTGAACACACAGTTCAGCAACTTTTAAAACAGTCCTCGCTATACGGTGTCCCAACACTTTCCTCAATGAAATCTGCAGGAACGACTCTTGGCAAACTAAAGGCCCGTAACAAGATATGTATTGATCTGCATCCAGGGCAACTTAGTTTGACTTTGCGAACTTCCCTCCGAGGAACTTAAGTGATTTATACGTGAACCATTTAAAACATGCTCCATTTTCTCTCCTTAGCTTGAGAAATTAAATTGGAAGCTCAGTGATGTGCAATGTGGTTGATATGGGATCATTACCCTTCTTTGCCACCTGGATAATAGAGAAATGGACCCTCATTATCATGTCTCTATTTCCAACAGCCATTAAAATCTCTTTGGGGATAATACCAAAGGTGGAGATTGCGTAGGAAAGGGATCTTTCAAAAAGGTTTTCTGAAATCTATGTTGAACATTCACTAAGTATGCAAAGGTAATCACCATAACTCTGTATTTTGTTATTATTTTACTGCTACTGGCTAAAGTTCATTTGAGGTTCTCAGCTAGAGGTCACATACTTTTCTCATATTGTGCCATGAGAATTAATTTATACTTCGAAAAACAACAATAAGATGGATAGGAAAGAGACCGACCTGGTTTTAGTAGGTGCCAGGGATAGCTTTAGCAGAACACAAAATTCCGAAAGTCTTCCGATACTTATTCGGTAGAGAGTCACAGCGGCGACCAGGAGCCTGCGAGGCATTTTAGAGGCACTTATTCTCCAAACTGCATATCATCAAAGAAACCCTGCATAACAAGCAAAGAGCTCTCAATGTCCACACCTACGGAGTCTGCGGGTGGGGATTGAACCCACAACCCTGGAGGAGTGAAGGGCACCCTGCTACCCCCAACACAACGAGCATATAAAACACAAGCTCTTTTTATGTAAGCAAGAAGCAGAAGGACATCATCAGGAGTGGAAGTTGAGAAAAAAATATGTATATAAAATGAACTTGTGTGATGGCAACACTTTCACCAGGCTTAGAGACTGTGGTCAGGGCTGCCAGAAGTGGAAAAGAGACATATTTATATCCTATGGGAAGGAGGGATAGATGAAACGAGTCAACAAAAGCAAGCACTACACCTCGCCTTCGCTTTTAAATTGGCCACGAGACAGGACTCGACCTTCTCAAACTCAAATACGCAACACTTGTAGGAGCTCAAAATTAAAATAGAAAAAAGAAAGGCATGGGTCTCAGTGGTACAAATTTGATGACTGCCAGGCCAGCTGAAATCCCCGCATCATTTCATCTGACGTGAATCTCCCCACTTTCTTGGGACTTCAGGTTTTGAGATGACCAGGAATCACGACAACCAGCAGGCAGAATCATATGTATAAATCCAATGAAAATGCTCATCTCTGAATGGGACTTGGACATGTGCAGGACTGAAAATTAATGCTTGGATGACAGGAGTGATGCTACGCTTCTTCTCCAGCTTCCTGGCTACCGTATTATGCTCTGCGTTACCTTTTCCGTATCATAAAAATAGCAGCAAATAACAGACATCAGCCACCTCTGGAGATGTCCTTCAAGGGGGACATATGATTGTCAGGATATACTTCTCTTCTGTACAGTTACATACAGAACTGAATGTCGTCTACAGCGAGACACCAGCTCCTGAAATGATAATCCAATATGAGCAATCTTCAGCTATCCCTATACATTCTGATTTGACGTTAGCATTTCCAAGGACTCTTGAGCGTATTACGATAATCATTTATCCACCCAGCTGTCTGCTGTTGCTCCCTGTTGAGCATCTTCTGAATTTAAATAATAAAAAATCGTGATTAATTAGGCTATCATGAGCTATCATTTTGAAGAGAAATAATAAATCCTTATTGTGCGGTTTTAAACTGCATCCATATTTCATGTAATTCATAATGGTAAGGCTGTCAATGACATGCCATTGTTCATCTATAATAAAGAGCATGCACAACTATAATTGCATAGATCATTATTTTGTATCATTTCAATCGCTTCTCAGGCCACAGAAGGCTAATATGATTTTTCTGGGAAGTGGAAGCAATTCTGGCAGGCATAAAGAACAGGCCCATTCCTCAGGATGCCATTGATGCTCTGCAGTGTGTCTTCTGCCACTGGAACAGAACTTAAATAACCATTCATAATTAAGGAGAGCGGGGCAGTTAGTTGGTGGTAAACACATTAGGGAAATATATCACTCCTGGGTGAAGGTGACTTAACAAAGAGTAACATTCCTGTTGACAGGAAGAACAACGGTTGAGCCTGTCAGACCATACAGTACGTCTTGCATTCCCTGATTAAGTTCAATTAACAAATATGTTGTTGTGCAGAACCTTCCAAGTCCTCTTTGTATTCCACGTCCAGGCAATGGAGAAGAATTTAAGCTTCAGACTAGAACGCGAGCACGGCGGGAACTCTCTGGGAATTCTCAGATAGTTCTTAATTTCTGATGGTACTTTTGAGGTCTAAAATGCTTTATTATTAAATCATAAAAAGCATGGAAATTTGCTGGTGCAAGCAGAAAAGATATATAAAAGGAATCCCTTGTTATATAAGCCTAATTCATTCCATAAAAACTGCTACTGAAGTGAAAAAATCCCATATCACAGTTTCTATTAAATGTATCACAGCCGCTGTTAATCCAAGTTAAATCCATAAATGACCATAGAGGACTATAGACAACAAAAGATATTTAAAATTATTTAATTTCCCTAGTGTTTATACAGCCTCTCACAATGCAGACCTCCTCAAAGATTTCACACCAAATTAAAAAAAAATGGCTTTGAAGTGCTCAAAAATATTTGCCCTTATTTGTCATGTGAAACTGGAACGTATTTAAACTGAGCAATAATTAATAGGCCTAATTGTCACAGACAAGCAAGCATAAGAATTCAGTGGAATGTCAGTGGGCACAATAACCCCTACAAGCCACAAACATCCACAATACCAGAGGCCAAATCAAGAGTACTACTCAGTAAACAAAGTGTTAACAAGCAGCAAGACAAGAGGATGGACTCTGGGCTGGAAGGTTATAGGTTCAAATACCATATTAGCTGGAGCAAATAAATACACCAATATACAACCATAACAGAACTGATAAAGATTTCAGGACACATACTACAAAGATGATAAAGACTACTAACAACAAGGTTTTATATTGTTTATACAATATGAGTGCAGCACCGATAGGATGCATGTCCCAGCATGCCCTGCGTGCAATTGTAAATAGCCCTTGTTTTACTGTTGTGTTGTTAATGGTTGCATTTCCCTATTGTTGCCCATATACTTGCCCGTGTCTTGTGTGGACCCTGTCTGATCCTTGCGTAAATCTCCCACCGTGTGTGTCTCTTAGAGTCCGGCGTCTGACAACCTTGTGTTTCCATTCTGTGTATTGGGTTTGGTGCTCATTGGGTGCCTGTCATAGTCCTGATAAGGGCTGCTATTAAAAAGTGAATTTTCCCCGGCAAGCAAGTCCCCTTGTCCTTCTCTGTCCCTGCGATGCCTCGGTCCACCAGGCGATACTTGAGTTATATGAGGTACAATATATGGTACGTTATGAGCCTTTTAATACGACACAATAGATCCTACACTAGTTAAACATTGTTTCTGTACACAAACTGACAAACATCAGCATCTGATTATTACTGAATTCTGAAATTAGGTCTGGTAAAAATAAAATAAAATTTAAATGTAAACTTTGAGAGAGTATGACTGAAAACTTTTCCATTAATAATTCAACGTGTTTGTATGGTAATAACGGTGGAGGTTGAGGTCCAAATCCCGACATCTCGCACTGTGGGATGGAAGTCGCCTCTTATCAAAGGAGATGGGGGGGGGGGGGGGGAAGCCAGAACAAGGGCTTCACAGCAGCTAAACAAATCTTCTGAAGACTGCCTGCCACGAAAGCAAAAGCGAGATGTATGCAGTTCAGCTATTCTTGCTTAGCTTTCCAAAGTAGGCCTCTGCTGGGATCCAGCTCTCTGCTAGGACCCAGCTTCGATACTGCACTGGACTTTCCCCCAGAGTGGTAATAACCAAGTAAAATACTGCTTTAATATGCAACTGTAAATGTACATGCCAAAGAATGTTATACTTCCAGCTGAAAGATAATACATGGGAGATATTTATAAAATTCAAGGAATTTTACTGTGCCTAATAATTTTAAAAAGGAGAGTTTTTTTATGTCAATTAAAAGCTTGATAATTGAAGGTTACACGAAGCTGCAATACAGTGGAAGGCTCTGGTTCTACCAAAATTGCAGATATAATCAGAGATCGCTTGACATGATTATATTCATGATGAATACGATGGTCTGTCAGTGATGGATCTAAGGATGCTGGAATGTATTATTGCCCTTGATCTCTACTCTCTCAAATGGTGCCACGTGGAGATGGATTAATGCACTAAATAAGCTCCATATCACACAGGATCATAAGTCACAGGAGTGGAGAGGAAACCCCCCCTCCCCCCCCCCAATAAGCGGCAGGTCACCGAATTGCCAGAAGCGATGGGGTTCTCCTGTTGCCCCCCAGCTGGGCAGAAAGGCGCTTCTCACAGGCGCTGTGAACATACAACAGAGCAGTGAATCTCTGTTCATGTTCTATATCCTCTCCAAATTAATTATAGCATCTAGAATTGCTGATACCCACCAATTGCACAAGTTATGTGGGCTCCTGGTAAAATATAAAACATTGTTTGTTGACTTTGGCTAACTGGGGGAAAGTGAAGGATATGTTGAGTTCAGACAATCTACAGTTCCCTGTGTTTTCTATTTAGAAAAGTTAACCTCAGATGGCAGGTATAGCTGCATTTTATCTTATAATTGATTCAATTTAGAAGCTGAAATGGGATTTATCTGTCGTCAATCATAAGATGTGTGTTTGTGTGCTTGTTTCTGTATATTTGCCTGTTGTTCTGGGAATACAAATGACACATTTCACATTCCTATTCAAGTTAGTTCATTTTTGAGCTTGTAGCATTTTAGCTAAAGAACTTCATATATAGCAAATTATTTTTGCAATTTTTGTTTAACTGTTTGATTATGCCTCATTATTATGGTTCACTATTATAGCCCCATTGTAATGTCTATCAACCATTGGACTTTTAGTAAAGGGACAATTCCTATATATAATGTCCAATCAGTCTGAAATTGCTATAAACCTAATACAGTTACAGCACAAAATAGCATCTCTTAAGTGATGAGGGTAATGGAGCAGGGTCTTGTTAAATGTGTGGAGATAGCGATGGAAATGGGTTATCTTTGCTGAAAGTGTTGCTCTAAAGGCCATGGACATCATTCTATGGTAAGTGACCTTTTACGTCACATAGAGCAGTGTTTCCCAATCCGGTCCTTGGGGACCCACAGCCGGTCCACGTTTTTGCTCCCTCCCAGCTCCATGCCAGACAGTCCACATTTTTGCTCCGGAGCTGGGAGTGAACACAAATGTAGACTGTCTGTGGGTCGCCAAGGACCGAATTGGGAAACACTGATATAGAGGATTAAAAAATAATTCAAAATACATTTTCCTCTGCAGTCCAAAACATTTCCCCCGGACTTTAAACTGAAACCCACAAGTCACATTTGAAGAATGACTTCAATGCATTTTCACATGAAGTCATACCTGCTCAAGCAGGCTTTGCAGCACAAGGTCATGAATAAACATGGGTACAATTTTTTCCAGTAATAAGACCAGAGTCTTCAACGTCGCTCCTTCTTCTCGCCTTATGGAAGCATTTCCTTCTCCAGATGGAAGGACCCCACGACCTCTGTTTACGATACATAGAATTCAGCCAAATTTCCCATTGACAGCTGCTGGAGGGGTGCATGCAGAACACTTTGGTATCCAAGGGGCAACAAGCAACGGGCTACACGATATGAAAGGACAGGAAGTACTTCACAACTCTGGGAAATGCTTAATCCCAGGGTGCCATGTGGAATAGCGAATATTTGGGGGTAAGTCCAGCAACGGAAGGCAATCTGCATTTTCGAATAGCATTCCAATACCCCAGTTCCATTATGCTTTACCCCAGAAAGAAGGCAAGTCCTTCCTGCCACTGGAAATGTAATCCTGTCAACAACCTCTGATGATGAGTAGAACTAGTTTCCCCATTGACTGACAGGGTGCCCTCTTCACTGCGACCCAAAATACTTATCCAGTGGACGTAAGGGACCTAGGCGATGAAATATGGAGCCACAAGGTGTCATGACAGCGATGATGAAGTAGGACTGACTTACGTTTTGGCAGTTTGTTAATCAGTATTTCCTGCCGTACTTTATTTGAGAACTATGACTGGCGATACTCTCAGAGGAGAGGCTGAATTTCTTCTTTCAGTCTGTTCATTTACTGACCCGATATAAAAGTGTTTCCCCAAGAGGGGCATCGCCTTATTATCTTAACAAGAAAGGCTGGCGTCTAAGACTATCAAATGCAGTAATTGGTTAACTATTACCAAGGCTTTCATGAATCCCCATGTGTTAATAAGTCTAATTTAAAGGCCTGTTAGCTTCCATTCCCAGCAGGATGCCAGAAAATTATTACACATTTTGTTTACTATGCCAAATGTAAACACTCCACTAGTATATACCTGAAAATGAAGTATTTGAATTTAAACAAATTGGTACATGTTAGATATAATTTATAATTGAGTCTAAATATAGCAGTATAAAATTAAGCCTAAAATTCTAAAATCAGCATTTTAAACCAGTCTTTTGTAATTTTAACACAAATTGTACTAAGTAAAAGTTAATTACTTAATCTCGATTATGTGAGCAAACTCTTAAGTTCATGAACACGTACATTTCTGTAATGCAGGTATAAAAATTTCTAGAAATTTGAGCAATAAACTATTATCCCCAAAAATGTCTTCTCCCTAATTACTTTCACTTCATTGAGCACCAGCCTGGCTGCAACCTGCACCATTATTGTGATGAAGACAGCAAGCTGCTTTGCCAATTACCAGTTATGGGGTGCATGACTTTACCTAGTTAGCCTGTATCGCTGAAAGCTAATAATATAGAATCATTCTAGATCAATGTTCCGCAAGCCGGTCCTAGGGGACCTACAGACGGTCCAAGTTTTTGCTCCCTCCCAACTCCCTGCCAGACAGTCCACATATTTGCTCGCTCCCAGCCCCCGGTAAAAACGTGGACTGATGGGGGTCCCTGAAGACCGGCTTTAATCCTGATAACTACAGTAACTAAGCATGTGTTTGACTGCCAAGTAGTTAGTTTCAAAGATTCTACGGGCAAAAAAATTCAAAGGAACAAAGTTGTTGACCTGTAGAAATTGTGGGGAGATTGTTTTGTTATTCTCTTTAGCTGCTTAATACCTGGACATAGTTATTACACACACAGTTTAGCAAATCTGCTGTAACTGTAACTTTAATTTGTCTCTTGAGGGAATTTTTTTCCTGCCTGCAAACAGGGCTGTTAGTAACTAAATGCATATGCCTTTATAATGAAGAAAAGCAAAGGCCTGCTGTTGGTGGTGGGGAAAGGGGTTTAATTTGTCTACAGAGGCAAAAAGAAAAAAAAAAGATTTGTTAATCATAACATTTTGTGACAGTCAACTTCTAAGAACTTGCTGAGTACTTATTTTACCTTCCATAAAATAGCCAAAATGAAACTGACTCCCAAATCTGACACCAACACTACAGGATTAGAATTCTCTAGTCATAAAAGTAATTCTTGAAGAGTTTATTTATTTAAAATGTATGAAAGCATCACTTTTCTCTCTCCCACCATTCATTTAGTTTGCTCTGATCTATCTATCTATCTATCTATCTATCTATCTATCTATCTATCTATCTATCTATCTATCTATCTATCTGTGTCATACCATCAGGCTTCATTGCTTGATCTGTCTTCAAAGATCTATTGATTTGTCTTTTTGATCTGTGAAAAACACCCCACCTCACCATCCACATCCACTGCCTGCCATTTTACCGGAGATCCTCCTGGGTGTGATGTTGAAAATGACGAACAGAAGCTGAACAGCCCGCCACCTTATTTGTTCAGTCTATTATTCCGTGGCTGCGATTGCTCCAGGCTTTCACAAGTGTACCCTTTCATGACACTGTTTTAATTATAATTTTCCTTCTTTTCTTCTGCCTGTTAATTGAGGTTTGACTGAATGTATCTTCAGAAGCACACCTTCTCCTTTCAATGATCCCTTTAAAATTTCCCCCCAGTGTGACTTTCACTTAACTGGAATTCAAGATTAGCATTGGTGGTTCAGGACTGGGGCAAAGTCAGGTGACAAGACCACTCGTGTAGTTTACCAGCTCCTCAATTCTAACCATAAAATATGGTTAAATTGAGTTTTCTCTTGTTCTCAGAAGACAATCCCAGACTTGATGCTCGACAACACAACTACTTATGGCCATTACATGACAAATTTTCCATTTTATTTTGTTTCTTATGTGTTTTTAAGATACATAATTTTTATGTATCTTAAATGAAGCACGCAAAGTTTCTTTTAAAGAACTGAGTAGACCATTATCCCCCTAACACAAAAAAAACATTCCCACCTTCAAAAAATGAATAATTTCAAACTTGTAAGTTAAAAGCTTATGAATACAGAAGACTTATGCTTCGACTGAGCTTTGTCACACCAGGGAAATGTTTTGCAGGGATCAAGAGGATCGCTGTGAGTGACAGGTATTCTTTTCTGGGTGGAAAAACAAGCTCCTTCATTTCGGGTGACATGGGCTGTCATCCACAGCTATAAGAGACAAGTAGTATTTATGGAGTAGTACTGGCTCAGTACCTGAAGTAATCATTACACAGTGTAGCAGGGAGAGTCAGCTTTGCATGTTCCTGTAATATTATGTTTTCCACCCACTTACGAACCATTATTTATTTATATTTTCAGAGGAACATTCCCGGCACACCTAATAAGTCAAACAAAACAAACAAACAAGTCAAACAAAACAAACAAACCATTAAACGAATCAATCAAGCAAAGAACTTATAAGGCAACAACAAAATAGGCATCCATAAATAATATAATACGAAGGTGCCTGGGTCATATTCATTGTAATGTAATGAGCATTTCTTTGACAACACAGCAGCTCAGCTGGCCAGGCTCTTAATCTAGAAGGACCTCGATCACGATTCTGCTTAACTAAATCGAATCACCCTGAAGCATTAATGCACCATGCTGCCTTTTGTGTCTCAGAGAAGCAAGGTGTCTTGGAGGCTGGCGATGTCATTTCTAAGTGGCAGCTTTGTGAGTGTTGTTCTGATCTCAGCTCTGTGTTCCAAGACACCGGGTTTAGGTGAGACTGTGACTGTAACTGAACTCCTGCTTACCTATCTGATGCTTCTATGTGTGCTTAACTACACACCTGTGATCACACTAGGGGCGTGGCTACAGGTGGGCGAGGGGTGGACACCCAAAATGAACGTCTGCCCAAGAGAGACAGACCGAATTTAATAGCTCAGTGACAACTTTTTTCATTAACTTTTACACACACACACGCACACACACACACACACCTAGATGCTCACCCCGGGATGACCTTTTGGTAACACCGCTGGGTCACCCCTGCTCTCCAGGGTGTCATCTGTCTTACACCCAAAGCTCACCAGGATCGGGGGTGTGTCTGAGTGGGTGAATGACATCACACTGTTTATATTAACTCCTGTTCTCATAAAAATTACACAGGGTGCCGATGGTGCACAGCATCTAATCACGTGGACACATCGGACAGACCCATAAATCTACACCCAAACAATCAGCCGATCGCTTGAGACATTCGCGACTATTCAACGGCCACCGCGAGGGGCGACTTCGGCCCACGAATTATAGATCAGTCACGCCCCGAAGCCTCGTCGCTTTGGCCTTTCAGTGTGCTAACTGTCGCTAATGCCGTGTCATCATTATTCACTCCAACATATTTGTTCAAGCAAAAAATTGCTTTTCAAAGCCGTAATGCAGTTTTTACAAAATCCATCGGACGAGACGTGCCTCGGCGCGGCGGTAACACTGCACGCATCAGCAGGGGAACCCTTTTGTACAGTAATAACAGCCTTGGCTAATCAAGTCAATGACATTTGTAAACGTTTTAGCTAAAGTAGGCAGGTAACAAGCAATCTGTATGTTGTTTTAATTGGGGATAACGCAGATGAAGGTATATATCTATGAATTGCAGAGTGTTCCAAGAAGAAACCCATCAAAAATATACAGGTATATGCACTCAGAGCCTTTGTACTAAAGCATATGACATGCAGGATAAACCAATATTTCCAATTCTGAGGCAACTGTACTGCTTAACACAGTCTTCAAAAAGCATGATTATTAGCTTAACTTGGCACCCAACTCATCAACCTATAAAGTTAATGTTAGCGAGGAGTGGAGATAGTATCTGAAGTGAAGTGTGGGGGAAGTTTTAAAAAGCTTTTTTTTCCTTTTTGGGGGGTGGGGGCTCAAAATGCTGAAAATAAGCTCAAGAACTGTTTATTTGCCTCCACAAAACGTGTAAAAAATGTACACTACATTGAAATGACTTCTAAGACAATTTACAACTATATCCATTTTTACAGTAGGATATTGTTGTAGAGAAATTCAATTACTTACTATAGTCCAGGGTACAGCAGTGCCTCGAGCCCTAGATTTAGACCTAAAGTCTGTGCTTAATGACCTGGGCAAAGCCATTTAAAGCCAACAATAAAATGAGCACAATAGAAACATCTGTAATTTTTTGTTATCATAAAAACATAATTTATATAACTGAGGCCAATTGAAGACTAAATTTCCAGAATTCACTCAGTCCTTTTTCTGTTGTTTTTGAGATAAGACCGGCAACGTCCTAAAGGCTTCCTCATCAAATGTTATAGTTTTGAGAACCAAAACGCATTTAGTCTTCATGTAATCCAATGAAGAACTCACTAAATCCACAGATATTTTCTCAAAAAGATATCCTGTGGACTGAACGAGTTTTGGAAAATTTCTCTTCCAATTTTCCAAGCGTTCTTTTAGCACAAAGTCTGCCTTTGGCAAAAAACAGTACAAATCAGTCAGGGGTACACGTCTTAAGAGGACAAGACTTTACAAAGAAATGTGATCAAGGCCTTCTTTGAAATACAAAATTAATATGTGTAAACATAAATATTTTCCTCCTGCAGTAAAACCTGTTTGAAGAAAACTGAACATTAAAATGTAAAGCAGCAAAAAAAAAAATGTTTAGAATGGAATAAGGGTATTCAGAATACATTTTTATATCTGCCACACATGTCGTATCATCAGCAAATGGTTTCACCTGAATGTTGGACTTCAGGATGTGACTGAAAGTCTTTGCACTTTTCACAAGCTCTCCTTAAATTCTTTTCATAAAACAAATTATAACAAGAGTACCCTTTTATCCAGAAGACTAGGGAAAGTCATTTTTTGTAATCAGCTTCCTAATGCTGAGCTAAATTGCATCAGACAGTGGGTTGTTCTGTTTCCAGTAGGTCGGGTGGCTCCTGTGTAACCGGAGTGCCCATGCAGCATAACAGGCTTTTGGCTGCCATAATCTGAACAACCACAACAACACCGACAACCACTGAGGACTTGTTACACAGCTGTTTTCACCGAACTATAGTACATGCATCCCCCCTCACCACAGCCGAAAGACGGGGCTCACGGATGCATCTTGGTGGCCTGTCACACCCCCAGCAATCCCTCTTTCATCTCCCTCTCATTTGTCTTACTGGGTGGACCGGAGCCAAGCCGTGGTGGACTGGCTTGGGGGGAGATCTTGCGTAACGCGTCGCAGTGCCCTGCCGCTACCCCTATGCCACACGGGTTTACGATGTTTTCATTAGTTTTTATAGGAGAGGAGTCGTGTCCTGAATTGTATTGGGGGCATCGGGAAGCAGATGTGCCGCTCGCCGTAATGGCCATAGAAATGCTCCGTTCACCTTGCTTACTGCACACATCTGACATGTTCTCAGAGCAATGACTCTTGGAAGGCTTTTCGGAAAGCTGTCAAGTCCTCTTCTGTAGAGAGATAGCACAGACTCTGTGGGGGTGTCTGAAAGCGTATGTGGGGAGGTTTCAACCCGAGTGTGCCTGCACAAGGAGAAGAAAAGGTTAAGTGGCTCGATTCGGAGGCATTAATCATCTCCAGATGGTTTCATCTGTCCAGCTGCTTTCCTTGTGCTTAATGAGTAGCTATAGGCGATAAGACATTTGATGTGCTAATTTGCAGACCTTCCATCAAAAAAAAAGCATAGAAATAAATAGAGAACATGCATCTCTACGCTTTTCAAACACAACAAATCTGTAAAAGTCCGTGGGCAACATGGACACATTCCAACCCATTTTAATTGTAGTATGATGCTCTATAACATGAACCTATGATCAGAATGCATGAAGTCACATCCACATTTAACCTTCAGCTTTGGACCTTCTCCTGTTTGTCTGTATTTTATAAAAAAAATACTCCCTATGTTAAACAAGTCTGCAGAGCTGGAAAAAAGGTTATTTTAATAAATGTTCTATAACCGAGAGGATCAGGTGATCAGAGTTACTCACAGTTACTCTTTCCACCTCTTCCTTATACTACTAAAATTTATAAAATGCAGTGTTCCATTTTTCTTTCACTCTAAATGACTCTGACCACAGTTTTTGCAACAAATACTTTTGCAGCCCCGTGTCTGTTTAGAATTCTTTTGTCCCTGATGTTTTTTTTTTATTATTGTTATTTTGGTTCACCTTTCTGTACCCACTGCCTCCGTAACTCCACAACTAAGAAGTAAAACCCCACTCCCAAAAAAACTGACATCCCCTACACAGTTCCTGTGTTTTGTGGGGATTTTAGCTTATGCAAATACAAGACAAGCAGTGTGACCATGTGATGAATTTTTAAAAGGACATAAAGTTACTGAAAAGGATCCCTTTATTTTTCCGAACATGCATCTGTGAATTTTCCTGACTTGAACATTAATATATTACATAATAGCAATATATTACTGCCTCTGAGTAAACTAAATGCGAACAAGGTTGATTGCCATAGTCAATAGCACAAATCAATACAAGCATTAGATGGAAACAGTAACACTGCTGGTGGTAGAATGGATGCCTAGAGAACTCAGTAAGGAAAGATTTCCCATTTAAGCTAGTATGAGAACGTTAGCACATACTGGCCCTATCTCTTACAAACATTCATCCATCTTCCAATCGCTTATCCCAGTCAGAGTTGCAAAGGGGATTCAATCCTGGGCAGCACAGGGTGCAAGACAAGGATTAGAACCTGGACAGGGTGTCAATCCATTAGTCCATTGCAGGGCACATACATCCATTATAGTCTGCTATTTAATAGCAATAATATTATCTTTAAAGTGTTTTTTTTTTCATTTAACATGGCACAGACATAGCGACATAGTTTTGTCCGCAATCCCGGTTGCCACCTTAGAGGGCGCCAGAGGAAAAAACTCAAACGTCATACTAAGAGTCAACCATCATCAGCTCAACAGAGACAGTCCAACGGGGAAACAGTTTCTCTGGTTATGGCAAAGAGCCATAATAAACAGCCTCCCGGGCAAATAATACAAGGGGCTGGGAAGCCAAGCATGCAGCAGCAACATCGTCGCAAGCGGGAGATGTTGCAAGCATTGCTAAGCTCCACCAGCCAGAATCGCTGATATCCAAGCTCTCACTGCAAGTGACAAGGACCGACAAATCGATCGCATGGATATTATCTAATCATATCACGAGAAAGACACACAAGTCATCTTGTCAATCACTGTAAGTCTCAAATGCGTAAAGCATTTCCTTGCAGATGGCTTTATGTACGGCAAGTCATCACACATGTGCAAAAACAACGACCCAAGAAATCTTAGTGTCAGCAGTTACTAGATGCCAACTAGACATGCAATAGCTAAGTTAAACTAAACGAATGCCGAGGTGTATTAGTATGGATAATGGAGTATATTGCTGGTACAGTATGACATCACCATCTTCATCTCACCATATAAACAGGAATTACTTTTGCTGGATTGACTATTGAATAAATATTTAAGTGCCAAATACAGAAACTACAACTATAAATAGAAGGATTGAGCAAAAATGTGTATACACCTGTAAACTGGCCAAGCTATGAGTGTCTTTTATGTATTATTTTATTGATATATTCTGTAACCAAATCCAGGTATCTAGATACTATGGGACATTTGTGACATATGATAAAATTCCTTGGAGAGTTTCAGCTATATATTATTAGGCAAATTTAGTTAAAACATCACAACAGCTAGGCTGGCTACTGAGAATTACAAGATGCAAATTTTTATACCTAATTAGAGCATACTTAATTTAATTTGTGCAAATGTTAGAAATGTTGTGTAATTCAGTAGTATGTTAATTACATTTACACATAAGACAGATTTGAAATAAGCCCCCTCATGTATATCCTGGCAACAACTTTCACTCTAAGCATTTTTTTGGAGCAGTATTTGGTCTCAGAAACAAGCAAATGCTCAAATGACACCTGTAGAAATGACATGATTAAATCATACCCACATACAGCTAGCTGTTAACTGAAGCAGTTCAGGTTAAGTACCCCGCTCAAGGGTACAACAACTGGGATCCTCCTGGGACTTGAACCAGCAACCTTCCTGCATGCCTTCGATGATATGCTGCCTGGTGCTAAATGGTCTTCATTGCCCCCCCCCCCGTGTTTTCCTGTAGCACTGTGGGTAGTGCTGGTTGGTATCCAAAACCCTGTAGTAGCACATGACATTGCAAAAAGTTGTTTACCATTTTCTTTCTTTCTTTTACAGAAGGATAAACCCGGCCACAGCAGCTGTATTCTGTTTCATTCAGCATTGAAAGTTGGTGTGATTCTGGTGCGCGCTGCACTTTATACTTTATACACAGGACCTTTAACGCACATTTCCATCGGTCATGTACAGTACTTGGACTGGACTCTGAATGGCTGCATTCATACTATCCATCCATCCATCCATCACCATAACTGCTTAATCCAAACTGGGGTTGTGGGGGGGACCAGAGCCTATTCCAGGAACAAGGGGATACCCTGGGCAGGCACCAAAACACCACAGGGCACACACACTCACACAGTCACACGCACACTCACACCATTACAGGGCCAACTTAGATTTGCCAGTTAACCTACGGCGTACACTTTTGGATTGTGGGAGGAAACCGGAGCCCCCGGCGGTAACCCACGCAACACGGAGAGAGTATGCAAACTCCACACAGAAAGATCCTACGTCCGGCCCGGGGACCGAACTCAGGACCTTCTTTAGGCAGCAGTGCTAACCACTGCATGACCGCGGCTCCTGCATTCATCCTAAACAAAAGTAAAATATATAAAACAGAATAGTGTCCAAAGGTAGGGAGGGGTATATGAGTATGTATATGAAACGTTATTTGCCTGGTAAAACACAATAACTAAAATCTCCACTTTTGTTTTACTCACAGCAAGTAAGAGACTCTTAGCATCCCTGAAAAGCATCACTGCGACATATTATATAACGTAACTTACATCACAACAATAAACACGACATTGGAAAGTCTGAATGCAGCAGACAGGGCATTCTACCAAGGGTCAGTGACATGGCGGATTCTGGCGGACATTTGATCAAAACACAATTTTTACTGCAGACATAGCACTTTAAAAAGTACCCCACGTTTTCTTTTTTTCTCATTCAAAACAGTGCACCACGGACACAGGTGAATCATGCCATGGATACGTTTGTATGTTTATGGACAGATTGAAGATACCTGGTATCTTACTAAGTTAAATACGGAGCGCAGGAAGGGGACCCAGCAGTATTAAAAAGCACCTATAGATGGCGCATTGTCTAATAAGCTGAAATAAAATGGCAGAAGGGACACTTATGAGGGAACCAGGGTAGAGGGCTGCACAGGAATGGGGAAACCGGCAGTAGCACAGATATCCGCAGTAATCCGTGGGAATGGGGAAAAAAAATAAAAATATTCCCATAGTAACAGTGGGAATGGAGATGATCTTTACGGTATTCGTGCGTGAATCGTAATAAAATGAATAGTAACACTGCGATAACAGTAATGAAATTGCTTGCATATATTTTCTTATATCTGCTATATTAATTATTAACCCCACTTGTTCTGTTAAATTATTTGTTCTCGCTGGTGAAGGCGAAGATGGGGTTGGCTGTTTTCTGAAAGCCCGGTTCCCAGTTCTAGCCCCGTTAATTGTTAGCCATCGTTGGCAATATCGGTTGATAACAATACATTATGCGGCATTTTGCGCGTAAAAACATCGTAGCAAAACATCAACAGACAGCGGTTGGACAGTACTGTGTGTATGGCACATTTAATGAGCCACAAATAAAACATAAGTGATGGCAAAGAATATAAAACTACAGCTTTAACTTCTGTTGATAAAGGGCGCAGCCATCGTAGGTCCTCCGACTTCACGACTCAGAATTTCGACTGCAAGGGGCGCTCCCATTGAAATTTCCAACTAGGAATTCGGAATTTCTGAGTTTTTTTTGGGATAACCTTTATGTCAGCTGTTCAAACAAAGTTGTGAGAACTCTTCAGTCAATCAGTCCTCTAATTACCATCTAATTAGGGAAAATCCACATGCACAACAGCTCTTTCTGGATTAGATTGTGTACTCCTGGATTAGATGTTTGTGGGGACATATGGGGATGGGGATACATATCAGACCCATGCAGCTCTCTACGACTGGCTACATCTGCAACTCGAATCAGATACTCAAATCACTGATTTAACAGATTGACCTTTTGATGCAATTCTAAGAAAATGATTCTGCACCATGCTAACATATGCCACTTAATGACTTATTTCTCTACGGACAGGAAGGCCCTGAAATGAGTGGTGGAAACAGCCCAGCATGTCACTGGGAGCAGCTTCACTGCCAGCGAGAATATTTATAGGGAAGGCCTGAAGGATCAGGCAGGAACCCCATCATGGGCTCTTTACCTCCTACCTGGCTGCTTCAGATCCAGGCCAAAGCATGCAGCTTCAGGAACACGCTGCCAGACGTCTAAATTTCCATGTAATCTGATCATACTACTTCAGCATCGCAAATAACCTGCACTGCGCTTGTATGCTTTACTGCATTATAATTAAAAATTGTACCATAATTTAATCACACTGCTGCTATGGCAAATTCACATAGCCCCATAAGTGTGGGCATGCAAAAATGTCTTTTATTACCCTCAGTGCTTTTATTTACTGTATAGTTATTTTATTGTCTCTTTCGTTTATTGTCTATCTTCTTTATTTTGTCTGGTTTCATTTTTAATTGCATTGTGGCCACCAGAGCAGAATGTTTCGTTCTAGAACCTTAAAAATGAATGTTTTGTAAATTGTATACATCTTAAACACTGATTTCACAATGAAGAGCTATGTTTTTATTATCAAACAATGAGCACATTTACTTCGGAAGAGCTGCAGCGTGGTGATGCACAAATAGTAACCGCAAACTAAAAATTCTTTATCTACAGAATTAGGCAAAAGTCAGAAGCATTGGTGATTTAGCTGGATTTCACTGCAATTCACTGGAACATATTTTCAATCAAAATTTTACATGGTTGAAATTTAGGACTTATAAGGGACCTTTAAAACAGGGGTGTTTTGGGTTGAAAAATGCTCAAAATGGAATAAGTGGAAGAACACAAAATTGATTAATTTCACAGATCAAAATAGCACTAATCTATTGCTTGACTGTTAATAATTAAATGTCAAGGAATGAAGATTTTTGATGGGCAAAATGAAATCCGAGGCTCAAAGAATTTTGACTTCATGTACAATCAGAGCATTAAAAACAAAATGTCAACCTTAAACCAAAAAAACTGACAAAAATAAATATTTGTTATTCAGGGTTGCCAACTTTGGTCAGCTGGCTTGAGTGAGATCTTAAATTTGAGATCAGTCTGCACACGCATTTACACGTGTGTCACGATTTTATTACCTTGTAAATAGTCTGTAACCCTGGTTATTATTACTATTCTTATTAATCCTGTATTTGTGTGCATAATTGTATATGTATACATTCTGACACACTTTTTAAAGTAAACTCAGGACTGGCATTTGTTGGCCGCAAGGAAAAACTATAAAGTCTAAATATAATCAACATCATAAACAGTAATGAAGGTAATTCATGTTATAAAAATAACCTTATAAGATGATTAGAGACAAAACACTTCCATTTATATTACCCAGAGCTACTGTTTTCATAACTGGTAGGAAAATAAGAAATCTGTGCTCACCCAGAAACACGGTGAAAATAATATTTGCAAAAAATCTAAAGTCAGACTAACCACTTACTTATAAAGCCAAAACTGAGAAATATTTGTGCTTCAGTAGTCGAATCTGAATTTAGTAATTAGGAAATATCTGCTATGTTTATACAATTAATAAATTCACATCAAAGCCATACCACTTTAATTTAGCTCGGCGGTGGTGTAAAATTCAGCCAACATCTGTTGCGCTTAATTACGGAACAAAGCGAGCCAAAAACTGGACATAACATGGGAATGGGGGACTCATGTGTCCGTCGGCGGCAGAACCGCACCTCATTCGTAGTGCGGTCACACCGAGGTGGGCCTATGCCAGCAGGCACCAACGCGGGCGGCCATGTTGCTAATGAAGCAGCTTGTGTTGTCCTAAACCATCTGGAGCGCGCAAGGCGGGCGACGGCATGATGCTCTGGCCACCCAGCGCAATTAACTGGAGCGGCCTCTTGGATACCGTTTCCATGGTATCACAGCTGGATGTGGGGGGAGGGGGGACTCTTCTTGGGCCAGGTCCATTCAGTCACTGGGGCCAAATTTTAATTTGTTGTCAGGAAAATAGGCTCAACGCGTGTCACAGTCCTCCTTTCCACTTTGCCTCGATGACTGAGGCCCCGGCGATGGTGCCAATGCAGGACGATGGGAGGGCTGAGGAAAGGGATACGCCGGAGAGATGGAGCTGGTTCCAACCAAGCGAGTGAGTGCAGTAAGTGCATTGTGAACCGTGGAATCTTAAAAAGCAAAGATAAGCGCCTCAGAGCGGTGAAACGGTATACCCCTGAGGGGTCTCGCTCAAGTCGAGGAAAATGATCATCGATGCTGTGACTTATGCGTGGGCCCTGGGCTCGACGACCGGATTACAGGGCTCCCATTTTTCAATGCGTCCGTCACACCCTTTTTTTCTCACTTCCTGGAGGGCAGCGGACATGTTTATGAATTACCAGACAGCGGGGCCAGTATCCTTGTCAGCCCGAGTCGGGGTGAAATATCTCTACTGAGCAATTTCTGTCACTGGCCTAATTTCTGCTTATTTCATCCTCGCCGACCGGCTGTGCCGATTTTTACCATGCCAACAACTTCCTGAGATACTGTAAAGGGTTGACACATGACATCGTCAATAAAACATACGACAACATTATTGTGGGTAATGATGCATTTTTATATGCAAAAACCAGGCAGCATATTGTGGCATGTAAATGAATCCAGCTCTGAACTTGGGGATGGCTTATTGTAACTGATCATTAACTCAGAAGTTGAACATGAATATTTTACTGCAACAAATAAAAAACACTGGAAAACAGAATACCCATAATCCAAAAATAATTCGACATGGTTTTTTAATAAAGGTAAACCTCTCATGAAATGGTGCAAAACTGCCAGTATTATTAGTTTTTATTTTTATTTTTTGTATAGAAACTCAATTGCAGAATATAACAAAATAGTTCTTTATAAGGACTCAAGACTACAGCTACTGTGGCATGAACAGACATTTGAAAAGTAAAGAAATTAAAAGTTGCTGAAATACCTCAACTCAGCAGAAAACCAACTTAGAAAATTAAATTCTTAGTTATGAAATGGTTACAAAATGAGACAGCACAGTGGAGTGTATCTTACCGGCCATTAGGTGCACATTTATCTGTTTTTTAAAAAGCTTAGACATTTACCTGTTAGCCGTGCACAGCTGCTGAAAGTGAACCAGGAGGTGTGCTGTCAAAACAACCGATCATAGAAGTTATGGCGAGGAGGCAAACTGAAGAGTTAGGAAAGAGCTATCAAGGCCTGTTTTCAATGGTTTAATAGTCAAAGGCAACTTGGGAAAGACGGGGACATGTTTTTACATATTGAAATGGTTAAATGTTCCATCAGCAACCACAGTCTTACCATTCATGATATGCTGCATCCACTGATCTGGGATCAGTGCTTTCATCAGTCACCTTACAAGTTCTTGGTCCATCACCGTGAAGACTAGCTCATGTCACAGTATGACTGACTGATGCTATTAGCAGAGGTAGAGATTTCAGGTCCAGAGAGTACAAATCCAGACTAAGATTTTGTTTCAACCAACCAGTTGAGTATAAATTAAGAGTCACAGTCACAGAGTACTCAACTGGTTGGTTGAAACAAAATCTTGGTCTGGATTTATACTCTCTGGACTTGAAATCTCCACCTCTGGCTATCAGATTAAATGTGTGACTGCAGTCTCATCTGTTCATACAACATGTGACAGGACCATAGAATGAAATGATGTTTTATATGCCATTTGGACAAGTACACTGGTAGGCTTCTTTTTGCCTATCCCACCCAGCACCCCAAGAACATTTTTTTTTTTTTTTTGGGGGGGGGGGGGGGCTTGCTCAACAGAGATTATTCTTCTGAGGAAGGGACTCAAACAGATGACCTTCTAATCACAGGCATCGAGGCCTGACCCGCTGAGCCACACACCATATCATAAAAAGATACACTGCTCTCCTGAAATATATGACAGAATAATACTCACACTATTGGTCCAGTCCCTTTTCAGTACTGTCATGGTCAAAGTTACTCAAAAACAATAGTATGTAGAACGACTATATAGTTGCTAAAAAAAGTAAAACTATTTGGTGTGGAATGACCTAAAGTGAAATGCGCCCATTTACTGCAAATGAGATAATATCAGACAGCAATGTCGGGAGATCAAAAATTATGCCTGAAGACAAACGCTTTTCTAGCATCCAGCGCGGGAAACATTTACTTTGCCCCAAGTCAAGCGGAACACGGTAATGGCTTAAAAGCTGAACACATTACTGGGTGGTCAGGAAGCAATTGAGGTCTCTGCAGCAACATGATTATAAACACAATACATTTAATTACTTTCCTTTTTAAAAACCCTCACGTCTCTGCCCCCAATCTGAAGAGTTACTTCACCAGGCTTTCTGATATTTCATTCCTCAGTTCATAAAAATGTAGATGCAAATGTGCTCACAGTGGAATTGCTGTTAAATTAACTAATGAAGAAAAGGTTATCGACACGTCAAACAATCAGCTACTGCAGAGATGGTAATAATTTTTGAATCACCACAAAATATCCATTTTAATGTATTCTTTTTAAGGAGCCTTGCTTTGTGGTGCTCTGATTGGCATGACAGTGTATCTATACAATGCAGTTCGTTTTCATTTTTTCATGCAAAGTGTTCTATTGAACACAGTGGCAAGGTTTAAGGTCTACAAGAAAAAGTACGAAAAATTTAGGAAATAGAAATGATTTATTCCTGAGGCATGATAAAAAAACACAATTCCCAATTTCACATGTTCATTTTATGTTGAAAAATATTATTTCCGCTGATGCCATATAATCTTTAAACAAGACATGAAACAAATGGACAAGTTTAAAGTTTCAAGCTTCTGTGTTGTAACAGCACGTGGTCCATATTTCAACTCTTTAAAAGCTTCTCTCTAAAGAAAATGCACCCGAAAAGCAGCTCAAGAAAATGTTTTTCATATGAGAATATGATTGGAAGGACAGGAAAAGTAAGAAGTTCTATCAAGCCCAATTTAAAGTCTCAGACAAAAAACAACAAGCTTTCCCTGTATTCTACAGTCAAGGTCGTTCCCCTGAATCTCTCTAGTTGACATGGTTAGCTATGAAAGGATATGTGCTTTCATCAGAAGTCTTAGTAATAATTTCTGATAACCACCTTCAAGTGAAGTAAGGTCAGTCTGTAAATGTGTATGCCTCAGGTCTGATAATATGAGCAGAAGGCAGCTTTAGACGCACAGCATCTACAGAAATCACTAATAATTTGCAATGAGCCATTTGGAAGGTTACTGAAGCCTAGGGATAAGTCGAAAAGCAACAGCTCTCAAAACCCAGTTCCAACAAAAAGAGGATCATACAGTTTTTCTCGATTACTTTGGAGCATTTCTCAAATGACAATTAATATTTGCAAAACAACGAGTGTAATCCCCACACCATAATGCCACTTCTGCATAGCAGAACATCATGTCTCATTGCTTCACACAATTTCCAAATGTTTTAGTACATATATGCAAATGGCTTTGTACAATTGGCACAATTTTCAGTTGCTTTAGTCTTGTTGGTCAAAATAGATTATGTAGTTTCTTATTGTAATAATATACACCCCAAATTATATACGTATGATTGGATGATCGTTGTGTTAGCCACCACATGCAAAACAGCTAACTAAGTTTTTGAAATGACTTAAAAAATGTATTGTATTGTATCAAATGTATGTGATACGCCATTGTTTTTGGTTCCTACAGTACTTGATTTTGTTGCTCTTTTGTTTTTCTTCTATAGCCATTTTGCTGTTTTTGTGTTATTCAGTGCTGGGTGACTTTTTTGTTTGCTATTGTACTGTGTCTTGAGATCTGAAGAAGCCACGTGCATTCAAGTGCTTTCTCTTGCCAGTAAACTTTATAAACTTTACAAACCTTGCAATGTTGAAACTGGTGTCTTTGACATCAGTAAGTATCAGTTTACTAAAGCAAAATGATCAGTCAGTGACAATGAGAAAATGGAAAATGACTATATGCGTAATTCAGAATTTTGGACATTAGGAGCATACTACAATGATATACTGACAATCTATCTAGCCATTTTGACTTTCATGGTTAAAACAATGCTGACTGTACTTTTCATTGTGGTGGCACTGAGTAATTCTTTAGTGGAATTATTTGCTTTAATTAATTTAAGTTACAGGCATCTAAACCACAGTGTTGTACTATATGCATAACCAGTTTAGAGAAATGCCCTTATAGTCTTGAGATTGTTAAGTATGTTTCATAAAATGTCTCAAAGCAATAGAGAAAAACTGTAAGAGAACATCATAAGATGGAACGCCACTCAAAAGACCTGCAAAAGTGGCCAGTTCCTGTTTGTGAGGCTGTTGATGCTGGGAAAGCAGCAATGTACTGCTGATCAGTGAAGTGGCGTGATACAGTCTGACAACTTCTCCATCACTTGTGCTCTTGACGAATGCCTGCGTGCACATGTGGTGGCAACCTAAGGAATGCAACACCCAGCATAGGGTGACATACTTCTGCAGTTCCACGATGTTCTCATTTTTCCTCATGTTGCCGTTTTTTTCCCTCTTGTGTCCATTTGCTTTATATGCTCAACAGGGAACCATTAACAGTATTGCCCTTCATAAAAATAATGATTGTCGCCGAAGCGAGAATGCAATTGGACATTTAATTAAGGCATATCAATTTAAAATGAGTACTCCCAGTGCTGATTGTCTTTACTTCATGCTCTGCAATCAAACCTATGGCTCTCAAAGCAAATTCTTGTATTAACTATTTGAAACAGTGAATTATGGCACGTATAGAGACAGTATATGATCAGCAACAGAATGGGCACAAAATTAATGCCGCAGTTCATACAGCCGTGGAAAAAATTAAGAGACCACAGCAGAATTTTTTGTTTCATTCATTTCTCCATTTATGGGTGTGCGTCTATGAATAATATATATTGTTTTGCAAACTGCAGCCTGGTTCTTCCCCGTTTATCATTAATGAAGGGCTTCTTCCTTGCTTTATGGGACTTCAGTCCTGCTTCTAGGGGTCTGATACGAACTGTTCTAGCAGTGCACTTCACACCTGCACTTTATGCCTCTCTTTCCTTTTGAAGGTCACTTGATGTCATCCTCCGATTCATGATAAGTTAACAGCCATCTCTGGCATTAGACTGTCGCTTCCGCCTTTTACCTGGCTGGTTCCTGGTCGTTTCCAGTTTCTCCTGCTTCATCTTGTTCTTGTAGAAACTTTGAGCCTGGAAGCAGCCTGTGGCTCAGCGTAGCCTCTGCCCAGCAGAACCACAATTAAATGAGGATTTGGTCTCATTTTTTCCCACAGCTGTATCTTGCTGTTTAGCTGTTTATATCAGTGCTTACCCAATTATTATAGTTACAATACCTGCTTTGAAAGAGCCAGGGATAAACAGCATAATCTATATGGAGTTAACTTCCCACCGTGTGGCTTAAATAGCATGACGAAGGTATCCATCTGTATTAGCTGCTCCACTGTATTTCTATTCTATCTATAGTTGAGCTCAACAAGTCGAAGGGAGGCATTTCAGGCACTTTCAAGTGGCATCTTTTCTATTTCTGAGAAGCCAAAGAAGATCTCCCAAGTGTGTTTGAACAATAAGCGGGGCGAAAACACAAAATGCCGCCTCATCCACAAAGAAACGATTCTCTGTAGAAAAAGGGAAAAGCATTCAATTCTTTCCTGAGGGAAATCCGGGGGGCCGCCACAATGACAGTTCCTCGTTTGCGGCGGCTCACATTCGCATGTTAAAAAGGACACTTCCAGGAAAGATTATCATATGTCTAAAGTGATTTCATAGCTGCAATAAATGAGGACCGGAGACAAAGGTTTGCCAAATGTCAGCGTTCGGCACAGGCTAGTGGAGGCTGTCCCTGGAACAACAGGACACAAAATGAAATCCAAATGGCAGGCATATATCATCAACCGCAGAAGAGAGAAAACCGTCTGACCAATAACTTTCCAGTGCTTTCACCATTACTCACATTAATTGCTAAAAGTTATGCTAAGAAGCCATTAAACAAATGTGGAGAAAACTTTTGCTTTTACCAAAACCACCAGCTACCCGTCACCTATCCCATTCCATTCATACGGCTAAACTGAAATTGTTAAGATTTTATTACCATTAGGCAAACTCTTGCCTAGCAAAGGAGACCAGGGATGACTGATTCAACAAATCTGGTATCTATTTACTCATTAATTTGTGTATTTCTACTGAGACAGGTTTCATAGGAATCAGAGTTGTTGCTTAAGGTAGCAGCAAAGGATGGGCTTATACTGTAGATGATATTTGCTGTTGAAGTGCCTCAAGAATCTATTCAATATCTCACCCCGTTCAACAACTGTCCCCCCTACAAAACAATAATTTAACGAAATATTTCTAGTAATATTTTTTCAATAAGCTTTATTTCTAATGATAAAAGCAAAAAGGTTATCTAGACTACTCCAGTGATGAGAAAAGAAAATGTAGTAATGTGTTTAGTATTAAATAAAGTCCGTTGTTTATAGATGAAAAGCACCAAATTAAGCTATAATGAATACAACTTAAATACTATGATATTTCTTGTAACCTTTTGTGAGACCTGATACAAACAGACTGCTACCACTTAAAATCCACAGAACAACGGACGAGATGAGGATCTTGACACCGAACATCTCTCACCTCCTGTTCTGTAGCACTAGCTAATGGGGGTCGAGGAGACAGAGATCTGCAGAGTAAGCAGCAGGTGTGGAGGAGCCCAATAATGTGAGCCGGCTCAAGCAGCGGGGGCAGTATCATGAAATTAGAACAATTACAGGGTGAGTCCTCAATTACTGAACTTAATGCACCTTGGATGCAATTTGGATTTAATGCTTCATTTGGCAGTGGAATTCCAAGCCTTGGTGTAATTCGATGAAATCTGACAGTCAATTTATAAAGCATATTTTTGGAATTAGTTTTTTTTTTCCTTGTCCATTTTATCGTGGCATCATGATTGGATTTGCCCACATAATTTTTTATCTTTTTTTGCCAAACATTGAACTCTTAATAGGATACCGAGGTTTGGCGTGAGTGTTGTGCATTGGACTAATAACTTTCTGCTTTTTATATAAATACACATTTATAGGAAATACTTATAAATCAACACTTGCACATTAGCAATCAGAAGCTGTAATATTCCTGTTTTAAAACTATTACCAAGTTATGAAAAACAGAATAATTTCTTTAAGATATTTGGGACAAAAAACGGAAAACTGTACAAAATAAAATCAATTTTATACAGTATAAAGGTAATTCCTTTCAAGAAGAAAATCAAAGTCACATTAAAAATACGGTCATAAGGACAAATACTAAGGACATCATCATTTATGAAAAGAAGCTCTCAAACTCTCAACTGTCTGTCTAAAGTATTTCACTGATTTGATCATTATGAAATATTGACATTATGAGGCGTGAATACTAAACATCAGACTACTTTGCTGTCTAATCTTAATGCACTTTACAAAATTTACGAGGCCAGGAGCGAACTGTGCTCTGATGTACAAATGGGCTCTGAGCTCATGCCGGGAAAATTCCACAGCACTTCCTATGACTTATGAATAATTACTGGCTTGTACAGAAAGTCAATAAGAAATTCATGCTGACAACATGAGCCAGACGACTCAGGGCAGATAAATCTCATTATTACCTTCCATGCTAACAGCTTTGTCAATAGAGAGGTTTAAATGATTAAAAACCTTAATTTCAAAGACAAATGAATGTCCTCCACCCAAGAATATGAGCATTAGCAAAGTTATGCTCTATAAAACAAAAAATAAATAAGATAAAGACCTGACATATTACAGGGAAAAAAAGATATGGGAAATTAGGCCTTATTTAAGGTTAGTTTTCAGCCTATTACAATGAATATTTTAATAGGTCCTACTAAATGTTTTAGATATGGCCATTTTATATGTTAATGTGTGTGTGTCAAGCCCATTTTCTTTTATATGATAATATGCATATCAAACCAACTTGGATATTATCTTCAAAGATAGTTAAAACTAACTCCACATAGTTCTCGTTGCAGTTCACTAGTCTGCGAGGTACATGAGTTCAGATGTACAGTAATATAACGTATTATTAAACATTCTCTTCAACAGTTGCAACAGTTATTGGTACTGGATGAAGTGTTTTGGGCATTCATCTCGAAATGAAAAGGCAGAAAGTAAGACGAACGATCACTGGCAACACAAGGAAAACATGTTCAAAATGCGATATAACGTCTAGGAAAGGCATATACGTCATTTGATTTCAAGCTTAAATTTAAAAATAAAAGTTAACTTTAATTTCCCAGAGATGTGTAACTTTATTTTTGTCAGCCTAAGCAAATTCTTTCAAACAAAGCATAATGGTGCACTACATTTCTAGCTGTTAATAAAACCGTATTTTTTTATCGAGTGCAACAAAGGCGTGTTCTGCAACCCTAAGGAGTGGAGCGCAAACCTAGGATGAGGGTGCAAGGAGAAGCAGAGTTCCTCAGTGGCCCTCCCCCTGAAGAGGGGAGTAATTGGAGGATGGTACGCTACACTGGCCTGCTGCTGGGGGGGGGGCTGGGGGTGGGGGGGTTGTGTCCAAAGACGAATGCTAACAGCGAATCAGAATATGTGGGACTACCGGAGAAGCAAGGAGAAAGACCCATTTGTTTTATAAGGGTCACTGAATGTGTTTCACAAAAGCCATCCCATAATTTGTCCTCATTAGAGAATGAACCATCATCATGTTGGGGGAAAAAAACGGCAAAGTCACGTTAATTACATCAAGGGCACCACTATTTAAAACAGAATTAAGTTTAACCACTGGATTGCACAGATATGTTCAACCTTCAGGTTGTTGTACAAGGTGTAAAAAGGGCAATACCAAATCCATAGAAATATGGAGGGGCAAGTCTGTCACACTGACAGAGATGGGGGGCAAGACGTTTTAATGAAAAAATCATACTGGAGCCAAATGAATGCTCTGGGGGAACCCAAAACAGTAAAAATTCAGGGACAGACCAAGAAAAGTAAATAAAGAACAAATTATCCAATGAAGCTTAAAAAAACGAAATATTTGGACGGACACACATGACACACATGGATGCTCTCTTGGGGGCACACTGACGCTCACGTGCCACACGAATGTGCAACGAAACCACCTGAAGCTAAAATGAAATACATGTTTGTAACCACAATGCTAAATACCTGTCTATGTCTATGCCTACTGTGAGTACGTGATGCACAATTAGCTTAAGTAATATATTCATAAACGGGATTAAAGAGCACCTTTGCTCATCAGCGCCACCTCAGCCCTGCCGTCAAAGTACGCGGTTTGCACAGTTGCCGCGAGAAGTGTAAAAATTCAGGCGCTAAGGCACGCGCACTGTGGCACGTCCTCAGTGTGAACCAGCCCCTACCTGGGGTGTTGAGCAGGCGTGACATGCGGCAGCTGTATCCCACATGCTGCTCGCAGTACTCAGCGCTGCCGGTAATGGCGGAGACCTGCTCCATGGAGGCACTGTAGTTCAGCTGCAGGACGGTGCGCCTCTCCCGACTCGAGCCCGTCACAGACGTCTGCGGGGGCAGACTGTTTGTCACTGTCGTCCACACCTTGTCCTCTGAAGCGAATAAAAAAAAACGGACACATTGAACCAGGCTGGAGAATGACACGATGTACGCGCACTCATTCGGACCCGTGGGTTTTGTTCAGACGTAAAAATTTACATAAAATATTTACTCTCTGTGCATATATCCACTCTATGTACAATAAAATCCAAAGTGCCCATACAAAAACTCAAGTAAATGGCTCTGTTCAACAAATTTGAAATTCTGAGAATAAGAATGATCATCTTGAATAACTACAAGTATTTAATATTAAACTTGAATTAAATTTAAATAGCTAGAAATAAATTTCCCAGGAAAGAATATAGCAAGGGGGATATAAAATGGCAAAAAAAATTTCTCACGACAGATCCTTTTAAACTTCATAAATTGAAGTTAGTCTTTAAAGTGGCATGTGACAATGCAGCAAAGAAAAGGGAATAAAAATGAAAAATTAACTTAGAATAGTTTGGATTTTAATAACTGAAAATAAATTGAATTCGAGTTAACTTCCATACATGCATGTCACTTATTATATTCCCTGGTTTATCAATCCTTGGAATAATTTTAGGTAGTCAAAAAAATGATTTAAAACATGTCAGTCTTAGAGTAAACCGAACAACAATGTGAAGAAATGGAATTTTTTTTTACATTCACAGTTTTTGAAAGAAAAGAAACTGACCTTTTAGTTTGGCAATTTAGGGACAAAAAATATCAGAATTACCGAAGGTAAAATTTTAAATATTAAGCCCACAGGTACAGAGAATATGCTTGAAATGCCCATAATTCCACTTCATGCAAATAATGCTGAATGGAAATGCTAACAATAACCACAAGACATAGACTGTAAAATTAGACCCTGTTATAACAATAGCTTCATTAAAGAAATTAAAGCTGAGCTAAAATGAATGACCTGATTATACACCAATAAATGGTCTTGTAGCATATACATAATCTAAAGAATTATTACATCAAAATTCAAAATGGCATTTTGAGTCCAGATTACAGGCTCCAGAGAAATCTGATTGCATTAGGCAATCGACAGCACACCAGAAAATGAAACTTGGTCAAGGTACAATATATGCAGCCTTACAATTTAATTTGAGGTGATATCTATGGCACATTTAAAAAGAAAAAAAAAAACGCCTCGCAGTCTGAAACAGACAGCCGGACATGTTCACTGAAGCCAGGGGGGTGCCCAGTGGTGGGGCATTTTGATTAATAGACCCCCCCAGTCCCAGGTGGCGACATTCTGTCTGTCTGTCTCTCTGTCTGTCTCTCTCTCTTTCTCCCACTCCCTCACACACACCTCTTCCCCGTCTCTCATTCCTCGAGCCAGGAAGAAATTTCTGGACTTACCGTACTATTGTTCATGACTAAATACACACACGGTAGTTTTTGTAGAAAGTATTACGGCCATGCTCACGTGCTAAAATGTAACCTGCTGTAGCTGTTGAGGTGTGTAGGAGATACCATAGACAGCAAAGAAAACAGGGCTGCAAGCTAACCGAAGACAATGTCAGAATAGAACATTGTAATCTGCATCATTTACTTTACATTTTCAAAACAGCAACACAAAATATTGTCCTGTTTTACTGGATTTAGCTTCAAAAATGACCTAAAATACTTTTTTTCTATGACTCATACTCGTACTGTGTTGAACTGGACAAAACTCTTAAGAGATTTTAATATGAGTGAATGTTTAACGGTGTTTGAAGTTGACACGTTCATTTATGTTTTCGCTTAATGAAAACGTTGGTGAAGTGTTGCAGGGCTGTTGAGGCACCACTAAAAACCTTTTTCTGAAATTATTGATGTGTCTTGAATAAAAGAACAACTAATCCTTTGTTTTAAAGTTCTTTTAAGTGTTCTCTGATACCCAGGGTGATGGGCGTCATGACAACTGATTCAACTCTTAACTCCATGAACAGATTCCATATGGGTCCAGTTTTCAAACTTTAAGCATCAGCTGGATATAGTGAGTTGACATCTGCTATAGAAAGCTCAGAACGCATCATCTGATATGCTCAGTCCTACCATATTCTCCTGTTACTCTTCATTGCAGATTTTTGCTGTATTGCCTTCATGGTATTAAGGCAATTGTCAGTATTGAAATACAGAAAAAAAATGGAATTAAACGTTTTCATCAATGAAACATATAAAAACTAAACTATTCATTTTGTTTCATTATACCCAGTCTGCTAAAGTTATTTTGATATCAATGATATTATACCATTTTCTTTTCAGGTATTGCGTAGAATAGCTCTTTTAAAATTACTTTAATAGCTACTTCTTTCCATTCAAAAGACCCATTTCCATTCAAAATTAAGATGCATATGATGTGTTTTACAGGCTCATTAAAAATAAACTATGCCAAGTGACTTATTATAAATCTATATTACACAAAATGATCCTTAATATTTTATTTTATTATTATTGTTACTTTATTTATATAGCTCTTTTCTCTACTGCTCTGCTAATTCCTTTGTGTTGCATCTGTTTTTCCTGGTTTTCATGGGAGGAAGGTGGAGATTTTCATTTTTTCATATTTGCTGGTATTTTTGTTTTAATTATATGTACATAGGAGAACGTTGGAAACATTGTCATGATCAGACCACGATTGTATGACTTGGAGTTTTAACATGACTTCATTACTCTTCCTGCTCCAGCTGAGGTACTGTTGTGTTACAAAACAAAAAGAATCAGTTCTTCAAGGCAACCGCCGGAAAAGAGACACACCTTCAAGCACAGAGCACTGAACTTTGAAGCCCTTCAGATCCGCGACTCCAGTGTCTTTTAGAATTGCTCGGCATCCACCTTGCAGCTCGCTGCGAGCACGGGCAAAGGAATGCCGCACGCTCGGTCTTCACTCCCCATCATCGCACTAGTGTGGTCCCTTAAGCTTTGCCTGAATTTGCAATACCTTTGCTAGGCCGACAAACTGCACTATTACATCCTATGGCACATGCAGTGAAACTCACATGAAGAAAATGTCAAAAAAATATCCTCTACCTGTCATGTTGCAGTTTACTCTGAAGGGACTGAGGGGCCCACTTCCGTCAGGATCAATCCAGTAGGTATCTGAAGTCTTACCCAGGTGCTTGTATGCCTCACATGACTGCTCATAGATTGCTGCACAAAACAACACAAAATATGCTGACGTTTATGTCTTATCAATACAATCCGCAGACAGCAACCAGAGTTAGAAAGTTCAGGTCCAGAAATTCCAGACCAGGGTTTTGTTTCAACCAACCAGTTAAGTATGAAGAGTCACAGTCACAGGGAATGCAACTGGCTGGTTGAAACAAAATCTCGGTCTGGATTTTTACTTTCTGGAGCGGAACTTTCCACCTATGTCTTCTTCTATACTGCAGAGATTATAGCATGGATGAAAAGTGGTGAATATATGACCATTCAGGTTTCCCCTTGATTTTGAAAACAACCAAAGCCTAACTTTATCAATAGCAGTACAGGCTCACTTTGGTGGGTGTGATATTTAATTTAAATTACAGTGGAGTTATTCACTATTTTAGCCAACAGTTTCAGTTTCACTTTTACCTCAGTGTTGTTGAGTTGTGTAGAATGAGCACATCAAGTTATTCAAAATGACACAGGAATTTTTATTCTAAACTGTTATGATGAAAAATGTTATATTACATTATATATTGCAGTGCATATCACACAGGCATATGAATCAATGCTCATGATAACCAGCCATTTATTATTGTAACTGGTTTAAAATTTACTGGGCCTATTAAAAGTGAAGCAGTGTTCACAGTTTCCATTACAGCATAATTTAGCATTGTGGTCATCAGCATTTTGAGCAACAAGAACGTGAGAAATAATATAGCCCAGGTTATACCAAATGTGTGCTGACAATTACACAACATTAAAATCTGATGTATGGAAATTATCACAAATGGAGATTTAAAAGATGAAGAGGATTTGGATGCATTAAATATGTGGGACTTGAGATTTTTGACCCAGATATCAAGAGAATAAGAGCAAGACTTCAATGATTTTAAACGGTTACGAAATACATTTTTAAAAATCTACAAATCACAGCTGTCAAGTGGGCCATAGGTACAGCAGTGGTTGCAGAGAAGAACACTTATCCTGAAGCTAGTAAGCTGTGGAATCCACTTAACCATAATTACCCAGTAAACATACCCATTTATGAAAACTGCAAGTCACTCTGGACAAAAGTGTTTGCTAAGACCTCAAAGTCAGCCACTGTTAGCTCACAAAGATGGTGCTTCAATCCAACGATAAAATGCCACTTTTTTCAGTTTAATGTACTGAACTTTCAGCACATTTTTTCAGTTTCCTGACATCATTCCAAAATCCTTACTTTAAAAGATACTGTAGCTACCTCCCATTCTGTTACAGTACATTCACATATTCTATATTAACATGTCATATGTTAAATTAAAGCAAGTCCAGCGATATCTTTATTTATAATACACAGAATAGTCGTAAAGGATTTTTAAAGAAGTTAATTGTGCATTTTATAAGGCCTTGCTTATGAAATGTGTTTCGCAAAGACAAGATACAGCTTTTCATTAACAATCATAAATGTCCAAACATCCTTATTCATCATAGCCTCATAAGCTTTTAGCTGCCATGTTAGGGCAACAGTCTTCTCTACAATGAATCGATTCATCGCTTTCCTCCCAGTGCTGCCCTTCTTCTTGGCCCCTCCCATTCCATCCTGGATGACCTCACATCCCATATACTGGACTTTTCTTGTTCACTATCTTTTCAACTGGACAATGGGGTTTTTTCCCTGCCTCAAACAGCCGAAGTTGGATGCCACTATTTCCCTCGCGACTGTACCTTTTTGCTGTCAGTCACAGCAGGGATGTCCAACACCTTGCTTTGATTCTGTCACTCCAAACAAGAAAAGGCTTTGGCGCTACGCACCTTGAGGACAGCTCCACACCCACCTCACAAGTTAGACTGCTCAGCGATGGCTAACTGCTACCACACACCAGAGCTAAGCAATTCTGAACTGCATACACTGTTCCATCTTAAACTAGACGTTCACCTCTTAGGGTTGAACCCATAAAGTAAAATTAATTGTGTACCACATAACTGAACAATACAATGGTGTCACTAATTGCAACAGTGTCAGGAAACTAATGTTAATGCTCCCTGTGCTGTTTGGCTGATTTCCACCATTGTTTCAATAAGCGTTTAACATTTTTCTCACAATAGCCGCGGATGTTGCTCTGAATAAGTCAGTCTGGTAAATATGTAAAATGGAAAATGTAAACGAGAAAGCCCCAATTATCCATGATGGACACTAACAATGTCATTATTATAAAATCAGCTTTCAGCTTTTCATTTTGAATTTGTGATTGCTGTGCGGAAAGGCAAAACGTTATTTCTGTATAGCTCAATAAATGTTGCGGAGATGTGCACAACGGGCGACCCTCTCCAGCACCTGACTGAGGAGTGGACTGGGAGGTTCATTTCATCACAGGAATCCGATATCGCATGTCACATTGTCCATTAATGAGCGAAAAAAAGCAAATCCTGTTCTGACTCTCAGTGTCACAGAAGCAGGGCAAAAACCTAACAGCTACAAGTTAACCAGGTCTGATGTTCATGTCAAAAGGCTGATTTACTCTGACAAGCTGCGGCAATTGAGAAAATAACATCACGCTTAGAATATTTATTGCGTCAGATATATATTTCAGGCTGCTGCTGAAATAACTTAAAAAATGAGAGTTTAACTGTTTAAAACTTATAAAAGTTTATGATTTGCATTAGCCCAAAACAGCACCACTAGTTCAGAGTGTGTGTGTGTGCGTGTGTGTGTGTAATTTGCATAAAAATCCAAAGTAGCAATCTTAAGAGCCTCACTAAACAGCTTTACCCTAATGGTAGAGCAGCTACAGACGACGCCTTCCGTGTGAGAGGCTGGGGTTTGAGTGTAGCTATGGGCTCTAGCACGTTTGTTAGAATGCATTCATTCGTGAACAGAGGGAACAATTTCCTTGACATTCAATTATATCATCATTACAAATGTAGGAGTGCATGCAGCGCTGTCTTGCCTTTTATTGTCCTCTCCCCCATCCCCCCATCCTAAAAAATGTGGCATAAGAATTTCACTGTGTTCCTTGGAACACACATAGCAGCAAAACATGATTCCTTTTTAAAACTAAACAAATAAGAACAAAACATCAAATACATGCTTGTATATGTACAGTGTATTAGACTAGATTAGATTAACATATGCATATGCAGAACTGGAAAGTAAAAAAGAAAATAAAAAATACAGACCAAATCCAAGTACAAATCCAGACCATGGTTTTGTTGCAACCAACCAGCTGAGAAGTCTGTGACTGCGACTCTTTATGCTCAACTAATTGGTTGAAACAAAACCTACTTTCTGGACCTGAACTTTCCACCGCTGTGTACATGTTAAAGCAGTGCCCTTACAGGTATGGCAGGTGGCTCCGAAGTACCCCGTTCCATCACAGCTACAGCGGAAACTGTCCCAGCTTTGCGTACACCTGCCCCCATGCTCACAGTGGTTTGGCATGCACCTGGAGGAAAGGGGGCAGTGCAGAGAGAAGGAACACAACAGAGAATTCAGGCACGTTCAACTGCTTGATTCCAAACAAGTTAATGACCAACACTCAAAGAAATAATAATGCATTTATATTGAATGTGCTTTTTATACAGATTTTTTCTACAATTCTTCAGAGCAACCTTGCAATTTGATGTGATAAGAGTTATTATTCAGATAAAGGGAACTTACACATGTTGGTATATGCAACACACTTTATTTACCACTTGAATCCAGCCAAGTTAATGATCAACACTCAAAACAATAATAATGTAGTCGTATTCAATGCACTTTTTTCTACAAAATTTTTCTACTGTTCTTTGGCACAGCCTTGGAGTTTGATATAAGATTTGTTATTCAGATTGTTCTAAAGAAATATTTAAGTACAGTGAACGCATTAAAATTCCTTCCATGTGTAACAGATGCTTATGAATTATCAATTCACACGTCCCCAGTTGCTTGGAAGCAACACGCCAAAAATATCAGTCTGTCTCTGCTCCCTCTGTTCTACTGACTGTGTCACTGTCACCTAAATCGTCACATAGACTGGCAGCAAAGGGAAAGAAGGCTCTGAAGAGGTGTGTGGAACCTCGCAACGGAGCTTCTTGAAGATGGCCAATAGAGGTACTTCATACTTCATATACGATAAGCAGATAAGTCAGGGAAGGCAATCACAGCTCATTTGCAGATCATTTGACTCTGCACTCAATTCTCTGTTTGATCACGCCTTGTACTACACCAAAGAAATGCTAATGATCTTGTCTGTTTCTTATCCGCCAAACTACCCATCCTTAGAATTTCCCTTGGTAGCACACATCTATTAAAGTTCAGCTATTTAATACACTGGGGGAAGCAATGATTTCATGTGGTGGAGCTCGTTTCCAGTTTTAAGTCCATCACTGGCTTACATCTGTCTGCTGTCTCCACAATTTTTTCATTAATGAACAACAAAATCTGCGTGCTTAGCTATGCAATAAGATGATTCAGTTGTAGATTGCAGATCATGACAAATGTTTTGTAGTAACACACTACACTACAAACAATACATTATAGTCAGAACTTAAAATGATGCATCGTGAAATAATTATGTTAATTTTATCTAAACATTTTACATATAGTATATATTTATTGAAATGTCCATTTCTATATTTAGTTAGGCTCTGTGTGTTTGCCTGAAGGTATCTGGCATAAGGTTCAATATGTCTGGATGATACTTGTTACTTGTTCTGCATAAAAAACAGTCTACGTTGAAAATGAGTTGAATTAATTTATTTACCGCTTGAATCCCTGTCATATTAATGGTTTTTCATAAGATTTCTTTATTTCTTTGCTCAAAAACAGACTATTGATTATATTCTGCAATCAGTACATAGATAACTTATTTTGGCCATTGCCAAATGCATATTGTTTTGTTGAGACAAATTTAACAACTGCACTGAATGATACTGTTACACTATTACACTATTTTGCTGTGTCTCTGTCTGCCAACATTATTGGCAGCCACAAAGATAATTTCTTTGACTCACATTTCTTCCAGCATGTCACACTGTATTACAGTGAAGGAAAACAATTTGTTTTTTTCTTCTAATGGATGGAAACAGAAAATGGGACAAAATAGTTTCAAGTATTCAAATGCTGCTGATATATTAAGGAAAAGACAGGATAAAATAAGATACCTGACAAGAATTGGAATTTCAGCAAATTAGGAGCAATGCTGTTTAAATAAATACGCGCAAATAGTTATAAACAAAGACCCTGATTGCAGTGGAGAGCCCTATTGCTCTCCGATTTATTGTCCCTGAGTTTGTTTCTGTAATGAACGCATATGTGCAGGAAACCCACAATATTTCATTGGTGTGCTGGTCAGAGATGAATAACAGAAGGCTAGTGATACAAAGTGATACACCCAGATTCAATATTGTTTTTGTTTCCTTTAATAAAAACCTCTTCAGTTCTATCCATCCATCTTCCAGCCACTTATCCAGTATAAGGTTTCAGAAGCCTGGAGATTATCCCAGGCAGGATAGGGCACAGGGCCGGGGACACCCAGTACGGGACGCCACTCTATCACAGGACACAAACACACACATTCTATAGGCAATTTAAAGACACCAGTTAACCTAAAGCTGTGTTTCCCATTCAGGTCCTCAGGGACCCGCAGTCAGTCCATGTTTTCGCTCTTTCCCAGCAAAAAATGTGGACTGTCTGGCAGGGAGCAAAAATGTGGACTGTCTGGCAGGGAGCAAAAATGTGGACTGTTTGGCAGGGAGCAAAAATGTGGACTGTCTGGCAGGGAGCAAAAATGTGGACTGTCTGGCAGGGACCTGGGAGGGAGCAAAAACCTGGACCGGCTGCGAGTCCCCGAGGACCGGATCAGGAAACACTGGCCTAAAGACATATCTTTGGACTACAGGAGCACGACACAGGAAGCACAGAAACTCTAGCCACACAGAACACAGGTAGCATTAGAAGTGTGAGGCAGCACTGTAACCCACTGAGCCAGTATGTCATCTCTATGAGTTCACGCTTCCACAATTTACGAGTGGATGTCAAAGACAGCCTTGACTTTTTGTGACTTCCCCAGCTGGCCAGGGTTACTTATCTGGCCATCTGTGCCTGACTGGCAGAGTTACTGTACAAATGTTTAGCCGGAAAATTCCCCATCCGTCGTGTCTTTAGGTGCAAAGAACATGTTGGTGGGGCCAGACTTTGAGAAAAACATTTGTCAAATATTAACAACTTCATCTGGAGTAGTCACATTCTGGCTTAAATCGATGACATGCTCATGAAGTTAATTATACACAGTACCAGTCAAAAGTTTGGACACAAACTTTTTTGTACAATTCTCTAATATCAAAGATATAAACACTATAAAACAGCATATATGAAATTACACACTGATCAAAAAAGTATTAAACATAAATAATAATAATAATAATAATAAAAATAATATTTTTGGGGGGGAGGGGGGCATCTCTGTGGGGATGTCAGGATGTTGTTGGTTCCATCACTGGCTGCTTTTAACTATTTGGTCAAACTCCTCCAAAACCACCATCCTATCACTCTCCTTTGTAGGCAGCTTGGTGTGTCCATTGACTGGCACTGTATATGAAATCATACGCAGAATTTTGTATGTTATATACAGTATGTGACAGTGAAGCTTGGCATCTGAGCACAGGCTCACTAATCCGGCACCCCTGATTCTTTTAGGAGGTTAAAGGCCCATCAGACTATATACAGTAATCTGAACCAGCAACCTTCTGATCGCAGGCACAAAGGACAAACCTACTGAGGCATACTGGAGAGGTGGTCGTGATTAAGATATACCACAATATTTCCATTATATCCAAAAAGAGACTTAGCATACGGCTCAACATATAACTTAATCTTAACATATAACTTGATCATGTGTAAATATTGTATATGTTGGTGTATTAGCAGTATAAGGAGTAATATTCTGTGATGAGTCCTACATGCAGCTCCGACAGACCCAAACAAGCCTCTATTCGGCTGTCTGACAGAGGAGGGCTGCAGTACCGCTGCCCTGGCGGGACACGGAGGCGCCCGTCAGCCCTCCACCCGACCGGAGAACGTGTCTGTATCCCCAGCGAGTCAGGAGGACACCTCTGACGGAAATGGAGGGGAGCCGACGGGGAACCCCGGCCCGTTCTGTCTCTTTATGCTCCACTCGCATGCTGCATAATCGAAAGCGACACGCATATAATGCAATAAAAATGCGTTGGCGTTAGCTTAAAAGGATTAGACTTGCAGGGGTGACGGCAATGACAACCCACATCTCTGGGGAGGTGACCATTTACATTTACACTTACATTTACTTTCATGTGGCAAAACACTTTTGTCCAAAACAGCATACAAGTGAGGCAAATAGCGCATCACAGACGTACATGCCGTCGCGGAGGCGACTAGGCCTGAGCGCAGCTGGGCTGAGCTTCCAATAAATGCCCAGGTGTAAGTGTAAGTAGAATTTCAGCAAGTGCTACACAAGCACAACACCGAGAACATGCAGGGAAGACAGACAGACAGCAGAACCCACCTGACAGAGCCCCCCCCCCACACCTGACAGAGCACCTCTAGAGCCGTTTAAAGCAAATTCTAAGCTGAGGTTTCTTGTGATTCCGCTCAGGTGCTTCCGTACTGCGGGTCCCCCACTGTTTGTGTGTGTGTGTGGGGGGGGGGGATTTAATCATTTACAGGGGTTAAACAAAAACATTAGTTTACATATTGCAGCAGATGGCAAGGTCAGTTTTCCATTACACGAGCCATCATATTATTTATCATAGCCAAGTGCGAACTCAAATAAAATAAGTGTAGGTGAGAATTGTACTGTATATATCAGGGGGTAAACAAATTAGAAGCATAATTATCAAAATAAATCCACACCTCTAAAAAACTGTTTTTTTTTTTTGTTAAAAAACACAGCAGCTGACTGTTATGGTCCAAGTCACGTTTTTATATTAAACTCATACACTTGATACTTTTATTGAAAGTGACTTTCTGTAGAGAGAACGGACCTTTGCATTATTAGCACAACAATCTACTTGTTGAGCTACAAGAGCTTTTTTGAATCCGAGATGGAGCTCAGTTTGCAGTTCTGATCACAATCTTGGCTGATGCCAGGAATAAAAAAAATGCAATCATGTGTAGAAAGGAAGGATAAAATAAAAAAATAGAAAAGTTAAAGTGGAAAAATAGATTTATAGTGGCTGAAGTGAAATACAGTGAGAGACACTATGTTTTCCTACTTAACCACTGCAGGTTAAAAAAATGATCTACCCATAAATATCCTGTCAAAGATTTCAGGGTAGATATTGTTTTTAATAGGCATTCTCTGTGCGTAACATACAAAGGAGTAGGTTGTTTAAAAAAATCACATGATCAGATAGATAGATAGATAGATGATAGATAGATAGATAGATAGATAGATAGATAGATAGATAATTTTTTTGATCCCAAAGGACATTTAGTAATCATGTTTTCATTACATCTGCTCTCATTGAAATTACTATGAATGGTGCCTCATGCAGATCCTATATTTAGAAGGGTAGCAATCAGCTAAGAGATGGTAGTGGTTTTATCAGTTGAATTTTAATGCAAATTCAATGTATCTTTAATGCTTTACTGTTACTTTACTGCCTGAGCATGTATGCCTAGGTACACCGCAATGGCCTTTCTTACCACAGTGTAACTTTTCGAGTAAATTGGACGAGTGACCTGCAACCAGAGGGCCTTGACATAATCAGGGATTACATTCCGAATCAACAGAGGCGGATAGTTCAGGTCCAGAAAGTAAAAATCCAGACCAAGATTTTGTTTCAACCAACCAGTCACAAAGAGTCAGTCACAGAGTATTCAACTGGTTGGTTGATACAAAATCTTGGTCTGGATTTTTACTTTCTGGACCTGACCTGTCCACCTGTCCACCAAATCAACCACTTGCATTGAATAAAATATCTGAGGATGAATCCGGTTGCACTGATTATACAGTTTTACTGACAGAAAGAGACACCCGACTTGTAATTGCCAGATCGGAATCATGTGATCACCACTGATAAAATGGCAGAAGTCAGTGAGTGCATAACTATTTCATCTGCATTTACTGCATGCAGTATGCCCACTCCATCAGAAATAGACCTCCTTTATTCCTGACCCTGTAGGACCACAGACTGCGCAGCATATGAAGTGTGCAGACCTTTTAACAGATGACTGCTCAGCCACAGTATCTGGAGCTAGCGAGCAGCTAAGTAGTTTAATTAAATAAATAAACAGAATAATTAGTTTAATCAAGTACTTAAGTGGTCAGGTAGAATGAAATTCTGCACATCTCACGTTCCTCCAGGATCAGGATTAAAGATGCCTCAATTAATGTAGCTAGTGCAGGGTTCTCTCTGCAAAACTGAAATCTAAAATTATCCCCGTCTGGCTTGAAGTGTTGGCTGAAGCTGGAAATCTGCAAAGGTTGCAGTGTCATCTGCATCCTGGATCACAGAATGACTAGCCTCAATTATGCTTTCAGTGTAGGTTCGGTTTCAACATTGGTAACGACAGAATTAACCCCGGACCCTTAAACACATGGTACTCCCACAAAATAGGCTGGGACATGTCTCTACCATCCACACCCAAATTTACGGCCTTGGTTTTCAACGTGATCCAAACCCTGCAACTGTACCTCAGGTGTAACTGTAGCAGCTTTTATACAGTTCATAGATGTTAAGGAATGATTACCTCAAAGTAGAGCCACACAGTGATCCACAAGTTATACTGAGCAGTTGAAGATACTTGTGCCTATGACATGTTACTGCTACTGGACTGACACGCAGTACTGCGTCTACCCCAGCTTTTGCCCTATAAATTCCACGACTGAGTTTAGATCACCGGAAAATCACACGGCAAACAAACAAATTTTTAGAACTAATAGTTAATGGTGTGCACCACGTCGCAAACAAGACTACACCACGCTGAGAAATGAGTTTCCGAGTGACCTACAGGACCCCGAAACACCCCTACGAGCATCTTAATAACGTTCTGGTGCGATTCTCTCTGCTGCCCTCCTTTCTGCAGAAGAATGACGCCTATAATGTTTCCTCCAGCAGAGATCTCCTGGTCAGCATTGACATACAGTATCTCAGAACGGTCGGCTTTTAGGATGAGGATGTCAGTGGGTCACTCCTGACACCTGGGCACTTTCTTCCAGATTGAGAAGCCAGAAAGAATATAACTGGCAATCATGAATTTTAAGAACTGCATCCTTTTGTGGCTCCCACATTGTACTATGTGACATGACACAGTAATTAGAATGGCAGCAGGAATGAAGCCTTTCAGGACGAAGTACCTGATTCACACGGAGCTACTTTCTTTTCCACATTACGCATAAAGCTTATCCTAAATCACCGGTCAGTTTAATGAAATTCCCATTCTTCCGGGGTCATTTTACCAAGCATACTTATAGTACCCTACTACAAATGAAAGTAATTATGGTGCGGTCGAAGTCTCTGACGCAAAATAATTGAGCTGAAAGACACATGATTACCCAGCTGAATAAAAGTAGGTTGTTATCCGGTTGCTGACATGAGGAAGTCCTTTTCACTCATGTTTCTCTTACCTTATTGGGAATTATGTACAAAAGAGTGCATAGCAAATTAGCGACACCAGTGAACCATGTCCCAGACGTGAAGTGTGCTTATTACCATTCAAGCAAAACTTCAATAGACATTAAAACATTGTAAAATGTAATTGAACGCAACAGGACAAATTAACCAGTTATTTAATTACTTAAAGCATCCAATTAGGTTTAATTAAATACAAGCTGTTACATGACCCATTTCTTGGTTTTTGTCGAGGATGTAATACTTCTGACGGTATAATCACGGGTGAACAAATTTGCTTTGTTCAAACATGATTCTAAAAACCGCTGTCTTAAAAGATAACAAAGCAGAGAAATTAGTCTGTTTCTTGACCTAGGATTTAATAATAGCTTCATTTTAAAAAACAAAAGAAAAGAAAAAAAACTGACAGAATAAGGTCTCCATTCAAGCAATTCAAAGAAAACAGGGAAACGAACCCCTTTTCCATTATTCATGAGACAATGGAGACCCGGCAATATTTGCGAACTGTGCCTGCATTCATTATTTGCTGTTTTCCACTCAATTCAGAGCAGAAGGTGCTTGTTTTTGGATTTCTTCTAAATAGTGCAGTTGTTTAGAGCAGCAATTAATCCCAAAGATTTTGTTATAGCAAAAGCCCCAGCACAGCAAGAAATCTTTTCTTTTTCTTTGCCTTTGCGTGTTGTGCATCAAAGCGTGGGGTCAATGATGGACAACACCAAGCAGGCACGTTTGTGTACATGAGGCATGACAATTAACCTGCCTTTCCTTTTTCACCGCCCAAATTATCTTCTGTGGCGTGATTATGTCCCTCACGGTTGTGGCATTTTGTGTGCTAACACCGAGGAGAATCACTGAATGAAAAGTGACACAAGTTTCAGGGGAGATTCAGCCGTAACTCCTCTGATTCCTTCCCCCCCCCGGCTGTGTGCCTATGCTAAGCCTACTTTGCTCTAGCTCAGAGGTTCCCAAGGGCCAAATTCCAGCAGAAACACAAAACCAAGGTCCGGATTCATTTGTATTTTGGTCCAGATGCAGACTGGAGTCTGCTAGCCAGTGGTCGCTGCTCTAGCCGGATGCCTGTTATGTGAACTGGCTCTGTCGGCCAATTTACTAATTGAACTGGATGTCGGGTTTTCTGTGGAGGTCCGTCATTGTACCTGTCGATGATGGCGCACATGTCCAGGCTGACATTCTCGAATGCTCCCAGCCTGCCTTGTTCGACCGCATGCAGGTCGGCCAGCTGGTCATCCACGTGCACCAGCTGCATGCAGCCCTGGAAGGAGCGCTGAGCTGGAGGCAAGCTGGTCCGCTGGAAGTAACCTGCAGAAGGAAAGAGAAAAGGTGATAGAGCAGCAGACGGACAGACAGACAGATAGATAGATAGATAGACAGACAGGCACAGACAGACAGACAGATAGATAGATAGACAGACAGACAGGCACAGACAGACAGGTAGATAGATAGATAGACAGACAGACAGGCACAGACAGACAGATAGATAGATAGACAGACAGACAGGTAGATAGATAGACAGACAGGCACAGACAGACAGACAGACAGACAGATAGATAGATAGATAGGCACAGACAGACAGACAGACAGACAGACAGACAGATAGATAGATAGATAGACAGACAGGCACAGACAGACAGGTAGATAAACATATCGACAGAGACAGACAGATAGACACACAGATAGGCACACAAACACAGACATACAGATAGATAAATAGATAGATATTTTGCAGATTAAATTATGATGTCAACTTTGACATGAGTAGCTATTTGCCATAAAAAGACAAGTGCTTGAAATTTTATTCTGAATGGTTGGTTTTCCATGTAATTTTTAAAATAACATACCATGTATTTCATAAATGTCACCCATACACAGCAAGCCATGAATTAAATGACCAGCAGCTCTCTAAATTACAAAGCTCCTTAACATCACAAATTACACTGTTGCTCTAGCAGAATTAAATAGGGTGACCCTGAAGCCAGAGAACGAGGGCCAAAAACACCACAAAGCTGACATAAATCAAATTACAAGCAGTATAATGAGGGTGAATGTGCCTTTATCTGTTTATCGATGTCTTTCTGTCATACGGCTTCGTCACTCTTGTCATTCTCGTACAGCTTAGTGATTCACATTGCTTACACCAGCAGTGGCCAATCTTATCCGCAAAGGGCCGGTGTGTGTGCAGGTTTCTGGGGTAACCTTCAGGTCAGCTGTTCAAACCCAGGTGTGAGGACTCCTCAGCCAATCAGTCCTCTAATTAATAATATAATTAGGGAGCTGCAGCGAAAACCCGCATACACACCGGCTTACACCTTCTAGTCTGTTTGTATGAGACTGTTTCTTGTTTCGGGAATGTTTGAAACAAAACAAAGCACACTTTATTGGCCATTTACACAAGTACATTAGAATGCTTCTTTTTGCTGATCCCATCTTTCTCGCCACAGCACAGGGCTAGCTAACGTGCAGCGGCGCTGGAACTGAGGGTTAAGGGCCTCGCTCAAGGGTCCACGGACTTGTGCCCATTCTACCGAGACTGGGGCTCAAACCAGCAGTCTCCTGATCACAGGCACAGAGGCTTAGCCCACTTTGCCACTCACCACCCCCTGGTGCCATTAGTAGTTTTTTTTTGTACCATGTGTCAAATACCATTGTACTAATTGGACTAGCTATCCATTCATCTATCAATCAATTATTTGTACATTCTGCTTCACCGGCAAACTTTTGTACCAATTTGCACAATCTTCCCCACCAATCAGGGGGTTAACTGTGTCTTCCTGCCTGTCTTAATGTCCTGTCTTAAAATGTAATGTCTATATTATGTTTGAACACCTCAATATTTAAATAGTATTTATTACTGTTTTTCATTTGCACTATGACCGACAACAACAACATTTCAGCTCAAATATCTGAAGCTGACAATAAAAGATACTTTGACTAACCACTTATTGGTGGGGACACTGGACGGAGATACTCGAGGCAAAAAACTCTAAAAGGAATATATATGAGAATCAGACCATTATATCTGCATACTGACAGTGCAAAGCTAAGGGAGTCGACTGAGGGAGAAAAGCCGGAAATCCATACACCTCTATAAACTGCTTATTTATTCCTGTCGATGTGCTATGTTTTGCTGTACTTGCTTCTACCGGCACAAACAAGCATGCCGAGCAAATCCGTTTCTTCCCAAAGCTTGGCCCAAAAGAGGCTCACGTTCCATGCAAGCCTGAGTTCGTGGTGGAGTGACCCCTCTCTCACTTTCCTTTCACTTCTTTCAAGACAGCTGCTCCAGTGACCCTCACATCAAATTCCACATTCTTTCACATCACTGGGCCCTTAGCGTGAGGAAGCCTTGAGGTCCAGCCTTAGTTGTTTCTCAAGCATTTCCTTTCCCTTCATATTTGTTTGAATATCTGCTTTGTGAATCACCACGTTGACTGGCCTGTCCATTACCACCAGCTCCTCCTCGCTGCTTTCTGGGTGACCATCCAACCAATTTCATTTCCATACACATTAGTTCTGCTGGGTGACTTAAGCATCCTTTCTAATTCTCACTCCTGCCAGCCTCCTGCCCTTGCGGACGTTTGACATTGCCCCCCTTCCCCGTATCACCCTCCCGTATAAAATGCTGGCAAAGCTGCAAACGCAAACGTAATCCACATCGCATCCCACCTCCCCATCTATCCCACCTTGGTCTCTTTTTCACTGAAACTCCCGTCCTCTTCTTTGTTGGTCCTGTGCCGTCTTCCCTTTCACCCGCTGACCACTGTTCTAACTATTGTGCCGAGTCAGCTCCAAAACTCCCCTGTCCTCACTTTCGGCCTCCCGTCGGCTAACTCTGGGCTCTGACTTTGAGATTTGAGAGCAACCTTCCCACACTTTGGCTTCTCAGCAAAATTCATCCCGGCAGAAGTAAGCAGAAATGGCAAAAATCCAAACGGCAAAGCCACTTGGTAGCTACCAAAAAGCCTCCTTGACACACTCCATTCATTGCCCTCTTACCGTTCCTTCAGAGCAGTCTGTTGCTAATAACCCATGCAAATTGTTCTGTACTTTCTCCTCCCAACTTCTTCATCATCCCCACCCACCTCTTCTCTCACTGCGGGTGATTTTGTCTCGCAATTCAGTAAAAGGCGAACCATTCCCCAACACCTCCCCCATCTCCAGCAGCTGATCGCTCGCAGGTCCCACCATGCCTGACCTCTCCACCCCGAGGCTTTCCATCTTCCTCAAGCTCTCGCCTTCTTCAGCTGTTCTGCCTGAAGCTACCAGAGCACCTTTTGACACCATAAGCTACAAGATCCTTCTAATGACACTAAGCAGGCCATTTAGGATTATGATAATCATTTTTAAATGGCAGACATAATAATGAGTTAATCCAGCAATTATGGATGGAGAGAGGAAACAGAAAATCTGTGTGGGCTGTTGGTAAATGGTAGACTTTCATCATCCAGCTAACCAAATTAACTTGAGATTTGTTTTAACTGCTAATCCAGAAGGCTACCGGTTAATCAATATACTGTGTCAACAAGTGTTAACCAGTTAAGTATTTATTAAATTCACACAATTCATTCTTCACCGCATGTACAGTAAATCCAGCATCAATATCAGTGAATGTACATTGTAACAGGATGGTTTATGTACTTTTTGTAGTGAAATAGACTTTATGTATTTGACATTTTTCTGCATATTTGAGTCACCACCTTTATACAGTAAATAAGTTTATTTGGACAAATACACAGCTCAAAGCTGTCACTATTCTCAAAACACTGGCTGTCGAAACAGCATTTTCAGCAGTGATGCAACTGTAATTCTGTCTAACATAATTCTGATGGAATGTCAGGGAAAAGGAAAATTATAGTTACCATAGACAATGACTAAGAGAGGTTCTGTGATCAAAGCCACCAAGAGAAGAAAAAAAAATGTTTTACTTTAAAATGACTGTCTGTTCCCATCTACGCTGCAGTATTAACACAGACTGATTCTGTGTGTATGGCTATTTATGTTTCTCTTTAAGATTCTCTTAACAGAATGATGCTGTGCTTGCGGGGTGGTCTGCAGGTCAGAAAGCTCGGTCTCTTTTTCTGTGATCGGAAGGTCGCTGGTTCAAATGACGTGCTTGGTGGAATACTTACATTGCTGTCGGACCCTGGAGCAAAGTCCTTAATGCCCCAGCGGTGTAAAAAAAATGGCTGAACCTGCACTCACACCACAAAGCTTTGTTCTCACCTGTATATGACTCAACTGAACACAATACGCGAAAAGAAGCATTCCAGTGTACCTGTGCAAATGGCAAAAAAGCACCATTCAGTTTGCATCGCTGTCAGAAGGGGAGCTGAGGATAGTGGTTTGGCCTATTTTGAAGGTAGTTCTCCTGGTAGGGAATAAGCGCAGGCCAGAGATGGCACAGACAGTAAGTTATCGTACCATCTTACCTATGTCACCTGCCAGCGTTTCCCCAGCTAACTGCAATGTGTCAGTGCATTTTGTGCTTTTATTTATTTATTTTGCATGGGGGCCTCAATGAAGACATCTCAGATCATGCACCTCACACAGTCTGCCATGAAATCCCTGGGTGGATGACACACTTCAGCGACACTTAAAGAGTCACCCTGAGTTCATACGGATAGTTACACAGCGGGATCAAAGATAAAAGTACCGTGTTTGCCCAGGTAATCATTAGAACATTACGCAGGTAAGTGACTGCATTTATAACTGCACAAGGGTGATTACTTAAAAACAGTTGATATGAAATGTAGCCAGTTACACAGTCAGAAAACTACACTGTCAGAAAGCTACACTGTGAAAAAGCTACACTGTCAGAAAGCTACACTGTCAAAAAGCTACACTGTCAGAAAGCTACACTGTGAAAAAGCTACACTGTCAGAAAGCTACACTGTCAAAAAGCTACACTGTCAGAAAGTTATACTGTCAGAAAGCTACACTGTCAGAAATCTACACTGTCAGAAAGCTACACTATATATATTACGGTTGTCCATCCATCCATCGATTTTCTATACAGGTTTATCATATGCAGAGTCATGTTGGTCCAGAGCTGATACCGGAAGCTACGGGCACAAGGCAGGGAATAACACAGGATAGAGCGCCAAACCAATCACTATGGCTTGTTTGACTTATTCCTAAATTCTTTTGTCAATATAAATATAGCAATAATACTGGTAGTTTTCAATTAGAGACCAAAACGTTCTTCTAAAAGACTCACTCTGAAACCTAACACGTTGACTAATATTACAATAAATATTCAAAATCTCGAGGTTCCTTTAAAACAGATATTATCTAGTATTATTTCAAGTCTTTAGATGTAACCCCGGATTACAAATCCTTTAATATGGTATCTCATACAATTCTGAAGTCTGATAGGAAGCCTCTCGCTGAGCTTGCGGACACCATCTGCATTGCATATGCAACAAGCTCGGTGTTACCGAAGTGCGGAAAAGTTCCTTAAGTCGCACCATCTGTGTGGTTGGCCCCACCGCACCTGGCCATGTCTGTCTCCCTGAGCTTGCTGGGGCCAGAAGGAGACATGGTCCCGGAAGAAGCTGGTATCCCATCGCGGAGTCCGAAGGGAGCCCGTCTGGAGACAAGTGCATCTGCAGCAGGGCCGGCCAAGTACATATGTAGAGCAACGCCGGTGCTGGGAGCTACCTGAAGTGTGAGTGACCGATAAAGTGGGAATGCTGGGAGACAGCTGAGGAGCACTGAGATTTACGGCTCCAGACCACGCAGCCCCTGAGAAAACCCTTCCCTTGTCTTTGTATCTGTCATCCGACAGGATACTCCTCCCTGGGCGTCCGGACACTCACACGCGCAGAGAGAACGGGCTGCCAGATTAATGACCACTTGCTCTTAATGGATAATTAATAATAAGCTAATTTCAAGCAATTCCCACGGGAATATTCTTCATCTGGTAAAGCGTTTAGCTACATCAATTACAAAAGCACAGCTGGCAAAATATTTTTGGCCCCACAATTTTTGTATTCTGTTTATTTTGTATGATGTTTGGTGGGTTTAACGTTTCTTCTTTCTTCCCCCAAAAAAAACGACCGTCTTCTTTGTAGTGTTTTTACTGGTGAGTTTAAACACGAAATACTTCTACGGATACTGCGTATCTGTCCCTTTGGAGGATCAGGCCAGCGGATGACATTTACTATTCAGCTCATTCACTATTCAAAGCGGAATGTGTTTTGGGTCAGGGAGGCAAAAAAAAAAATTAATCAAGGAATTAAACCAATGAGGAACCACTGTCCCCAGTATTAGCTAAAGGCCTGCTCTCTTACAATGAATGTGAATCTTGACTAGACGGCAAACAGGCCCAGTCGTCTGAGCACCACTCTGGGAGTTAAACAAAAAGGCCCCGCGAAGCCTGGCAAGTCTGTGGCAGGGAGGATGTAATGAGCATCAAGATTAATGTAGAAAGCGAATGCGTGGCACCAAGGGGAGGGTTAAAAAAAGTATAGCGCCAAAGCTAATAAGATGCTGGTTTTGAACACAGGGACCCAATTTGCTACCCTGTATGTGTAAACGAGTGTAACGATTCCAGAGAGTTTTCTGTACTTGTGATTTCATCTGCAGGTTACTTCACTCCACCCAAAATTTACGCTTTTCAAAGTAATGGAAAAGTTGGAAGATCCATGACCTACTGGTGAAAACGATACAGACTAAGAAATGCTTTTTTTTTTATTTAGCTAGCCTAAAATATCAAACATTTCTTGCTGAATACCTCTTGCTTCAAGGCAATAATAAAATCATGGTGCCCTAGCATGAAAAAAAAACACAGTCTCATATGTAATTATTGATCTTAAATATCTGGGCATACCAATAAAAATATAATCCCTAATTGCATTTCTGACCCAATTTTTGGTGGGATGTACAGTAATACTGTTTATTCTAAAAACAGGCAACATATAAAAGCAACGTTTACAGACTGCACTGAGGTTGGTCTTGTCTGATAAAAGCACACAATTCATGTACAACCCCATAAATAACAGTGGGCAGATACAATGACATTTTTGCTTCTGACATGTCCCATTGGTTTAAGTGCCATATGGGACCAAAAAGGACAATTAATTTCTCTTGCTATTTCAGGCTGTAATTGTTGCTATGTTTTCACGACATCAGCAGCATATATTAGAATGGAATGACATGCCAAGCGATTGAAAAGCTAATGGAAATGTCAACGAAACGCATTACTACAGAGTCCCCAGCCGTCTCACATTTCACACATGTGTTGCTGTTATGTTATTGACTTTCCGGGTAGAAGGACGCTTAGAGATGTGTCACAAATTCAAGGTGAGATTCACAACCCAACCAAGTTCATGCTTCAGCAGGTCGACATAATGGCTCTCCTAAGATTAAATGCACGTGACAATACTTATGACAACTGAGCCTTATATTATTATAAATTAGCATCCAGATAACAGAGGGTGATATGAACCTACAGTGTAGCACAAATCTTACAAAAATGGAACTCCCTCCACACGCTATCAAGCTTCTCCTTCACAAAATGACTATTCTTGGCTTTCCACATAACCGACAGAGACTTATCAGTGGGGATATGGCATTATTAACTCACACATGATCAAAGTAGACACTTATTAAGAATAACAGTAGTAGATACCTAGTTGGCATTTTATAATGGATTGATGATAGAGGGGAAAATTGACCTTAGCAGTGAGAATCCTCGATCTTCTGATGTAGCTCTATTACTCTGGCTGACTGCAAATTGTCTGGGCCAAAAACAGCTTGATATCCACTTGACATCCATTGACTATTGTAACAAAGGGTCACATTTATACATTTCGTGTAAAATCCTGTGCATCATTTAACTCCAAACAGAAATATCAGAAATAGCTAAATGTAACTAAAACAATACTCTGCTGCAATTATTCAAGATGCTGCAACAACAACAATAATAATAATAATAATTAAATTACATAAATGGAAATAAAGTAATCTGAAAAGGATAACCTGTTAACCCTGTTTTCATCAATATGCCCCCTAAGAAAAATGTTTTTTCCCCCTCCATTACACCCCCCCCCCCCCCCCAAATCCGTCACTGCTTCCAATTTTGTTGCTATGCAACTGCTTTAATTGAATGGCAGCAAAAAAAAAAAACAATCAAATTCCCTGCCCACTAAGGGTTACATTGTATAATGACACTGTTTATGCCATACCCTCTTTTATTTTTAGGTAATTTCACGCTTTGATTTAATTTCAATTGATTTCCATTGAAACATGGACCGGTGGAGTATCTTTGGGCCTCCAACCCCAATAACAATTAGCATACAATTTGAAGACAAAGAAGTGGGTGGAGATAAACTGCCGCGCAGTTGCTATCATATTAGCAGCATGGCTTGTAAATCAGTGTCACGAACCCACCGCTCTCTGTCTCCGTGCACTCATGTGGCAGAAGTGTCGACCAGCACAGCCAGCCAGACCCTAGACAGTACCTGACCCAGAAACTCAGCTCTCTGGTTTGCTCAGTAGGAAATGCTCTCACCTCTGTCAGAGCTGAGAGTCAACAGAAAAAAAAGGAAAAAAAAAACTGTGGCATATCATGACAGCAGGGTACGGAGGAACACCATTTTATGCCCAGCTCGTAAAACTAGCTTCAGCTTGTATCGTTTTTTCAGCATTTCAGCAGCGTGTCATGGGAGTAGTCTTGCAAAAAAAAAAGTGCAGGCAAGGGTTCTTTCATTCAGCTGTCCTTTTTTCTCCTTTGATACTTTTCCTTTTTTGCAGTGTACTGGAGAAACTGCAGTGTTACATGACAAAGATATCCCCACTTGCACATGTGAGCTTTTTTCCTTCTCACATAAAGAGTTTCTAGGCTTTCTTTAAACATCATTTTTTCTGACGATGTTCCTTTTATTTACACTCCAGTGATCCCCCACCTCTGTGTTTTCTTTCCAAGGACTCATGTCTATATCAGTGTCTTGGAATAGCAATACTAATTACAGTCATCCGTTGACTTATGTCCTGTCGAATGACGTCCAATTGTATTTACAATCCATAAGAGTGTTAATAAAATTCACAGACAGACCTCCAAAGCAGACATAATGGACTTTAGTGGACATATTTTGCCACATATGTGGTATGCAACAAGAACCAAAACAAACCAATTGGGCTGTCACTATCGAGGTTTAGCTAAATGTGTGTGATATTGTATCTTATGTTATACAGAATATTTGACCTCTTGCCAATAATTATCGAGATATTTGACGTCCTCATTTCCAAGACGATGGACACCTGCATATAGATATTTGGTCAGGGGAATTGAGAATAATACAAATATTCCTTCTTGAGATTGGTATATTTAAATCCTGCATATCTGTTGCACATTTTGAATCAAATACACTCGTGGGAGTTTTACTTACACAAAAAAATGTTCTGGGGGCAGAAGGAGGAATGATTGATTCAGAGCGATAACAAATCAGACTGTAGAGGAAGTGGATTCAATCAACTACATCAGGTGGGACCCACCAATCAGATCTCTTGGTCCCACCTCCTCTAGTTTCTTTGACCTACTTCCTCTACAATCTGATTGGTTATTGCTCAGGATCAATCATTTTTCCTTCTGCCCTCAGAACATTATTTGTGTAAGTAAAACTCCCATGAACATCAACGGTAGTTCACTCTTATTAGCCTCATGCTATTACTATTGACTAAGTCACACTGAAGCTTCCCATAGATTAACCAAATTATTAATAATAATAATGAGTGTTCTGTTGTATAAGAGACATTCTTTTGCTGAATCCAATGAACAATGAAAATTTATTACCAGCTAACAAAGTGCAGTTTCATCTACACACATTCGTTCAATAAATTCTTATTTCATGGCACTTCTTACAGTATTACAGTTGTTCACCTGTGCAAGATCTCATAAACATATGGATGGTGGCAGAGTGACATTATTAAAATAATGACTGTTACATGGAGGTAGGATCTGTTTACTCAAGCATCACAGATTCTCTGGAAAAGGAGCCGGAAAAAACACAGAGGGAGTCATTAATCTTCAAAGGCTTACGCTACGCCAGACACAAGTACTGTCTTACATTATTATCTTTGTATAGATTAATGTTATATATATATATATATATATATATATATATATATATATATATATATATATATATATATTACAAATACAAAGAATTCTTAGCAGTATTTCTCATCATTACTTTACTGTCATAAAATAGTAACAGGAAACATTAATCAGGAAATATCAAGCTGTATTACAATTTTGCACCCATCTTGAAAATAACGAAATAAAAAGAATCCAGTTTGTAGTCTGAGCATTCTTTATGTGCATTCTTTAAGGTTTTATACTGTAAACGTATGATCAAAAGTTAGGCCTAAGCTGAACCAATGTTCATGAGATCAAGATGATCAGCAGCTCAGAAGATCACTGAGACCAGTCAAGGTTGCAACGAGCCCCGTTCCTTTAGCCGCTAGAGCAACATACTTTGGCCTTAAAGGTGATTTGTCACTTGCCTCTCTGACCATCTCTGGCACTTGCCTGGCAGGGGTCCACATCATTACTAGCTCACATCATTACATCAGATGTGCAGTCACCCATGCCTCCGATCAAACTTCTCATCATGCCAAGCTAATCATGCAGGTTCCACCTGGCAGGGATAGCAAGGCTACCAATTTTTTTTTCTAACATTTGTAATAAATCAAATTCGGAACCGGAATGCTGTTCATAGCCTGATCTTTCTCCAAAGGTGCATGTAACATTTTATCAAATTAACGTTGTGAGTAAGATGTAGGTTAGCGCTGGGCAATTCAACATGAGAGTCATAACTAATGTGCTTTGAATCTGGTGAATCATCCTGACAAATAATGCCACCTTACCGGATACTCACTGCTGCCCGTAAAAGTACATTTGAAAGGGGGCGGAAAGCGGAGGTAAACAAATTAGACAGCCCTTCAAGGACCCCTGTACCTGGATATAAGAGTGATGGAAATCCACTGATTGATAATTATGTTTCTGTACAGCCCATCCATCATGGACGAGGGAGCCTTTTTTTGATCTCATTTTCCGCGTGTCAGCTGCCAACATGCTGTTGCGGCCGTGGATGGGCGGCAGGCCCGGCTGCTCTCTCCTCCTGTCTAGCTGTTTAGAAGATGAGTGAGCCTGATAAAGCTATCAACCACGCTATCCCTCAGAATTAGCAGGCAGGAAGGCCGATTGTGCCGAGCGGCGCCGGTCTATTAGAAGACACCTTGAAGTATATTATGAATGCCTCCTTAGCTGGCCTTTCATTCTGTCACGAGTAGAATCTTTTATCTTCTTTTTAACAACGGCACTGCTAATGCCGCTGATTTTCAAGAAGCATCTAGAAGGGCTGCTGTGCATGGTCATATTTACTTCTGAAAATCGATGACGGATGTTAACAGCCTGCAAAAAACCCCTGAAGAGTTCGAGACCATCTCTGTTTTTTGTGTATACTCAAGTTAAACCTATGAGAGTTCAGTAAAATATCAGACAGTGTGTCTCACTATGGGAATACCGCAAGTATCGCGTAGGGTGCTTTTGTAGTTACAAATGGCTGAGTCTCCTGTACTGTTGGAATGAGAATGTGAGCTAAAGTGCAAGAGAGGCACCCGAGACTCAACTGTTGCAAAGGTTATGATGGAGAATCAACACCTTTAATAAACTATAATAACTGTGAATTTCAACTTCCACCGAAAAACTGGGATGGAGATGCAGTGTAAACTCAATTCAATTAATTTAAAAACACCTTTGAATACAGCAGCAATAAGTTTTACTGAACAGAGAACATGTGAGGTGTGTGTATCGGATGGGGAGGCAAGCAGGACTGTGGAGCTAAATCCACCTCTTCTTTGTTTTTCGATTCACATTTGTCAATCATTTTCTCTTGTTACTGATCCCACCTATTCCTTCATCCACATCTATGTTTTTTCCATTCCCCCCCCACATGCTGCTCGAGCTGAATCATCTTTTTCCCCATGTTGTTGAAATGGTAGTTTTTTTCTGTCCCTGTGTTGTCAAAAGGCCCTTCTGCTTTTCCCCGCTCCTGTTTTCCAGCTCTGTCATGTCACACCCATCCTTGCCTATCTCTCCAGCCCAGTACACCACATAAATCCAGTACCACCTTCCCATCCCTGTGCCATGTGCTTCTCATTGACGTCCAGCCTTTCCCACACATCATTCTGCAGCATATAAACAAAGCTCACAGCATCCCTACAGAGATACTAGTTTACATTATCCCCCCAAATCGTAAGGAAATGAACATACAGTACTGTGCAAAAGTCGTGGCTGAGGAAAAAGCTTAACACCATTTTGTACATCTGCTCAGAAAAAAACCCCACAATTTAACACTAGAATATATGCAAATGAACAGCATAACATTAAAACACAACAAGAATTTCTTCTTTTCCCCAAAAAGTTACTGATATCTTGTTGGACGGCTAGAAGAACATCACTTCAGTCCCCAAACCTCTCCTCAGGGGGACCTCAGCCATTACATATATTTGTTAAATTTCACACTGACTCAATTAATTAATTAACTTCATTAAGTAAGCTAATGAGGTACTGATTGGCCATATGAGGTGTGCTAGTGGTTGAGTCAAAAAAATATAGGGGTATATACAGTAGGATGGCTGCTGTAAAGACCAAGGTGATTTTAGGTGACGGTTGGAAATGGCCAAGGTCACACACTTTGACAGACATATTATCATTTTACATCTACATGAAGCTAGACTATTTTTCTCTGACTACCTGAGACGCTTTTGCCTGGTATTGTATATAATTGTATATATGAGCAAATATGCAGAGATTAAGAGAAAAAAGAATGAGATGTGCAGTAATATGAAACTAACTACACGCCTCAAAGTGGTTTGTCCCACTTATACCATGGCAAACCAACAAAAAATTTATAGTAAACTAATGCCCTGCCCACTTTCTTTCAGAAGAAAATGATTTGAGTTGGTATTCAATAATATTCCAATGTGAGGGGGTTAGGCGCATGCACCGATTACAGTGCGTTGCCGCACCCACCACACGACAAACCACCGGAGGGATGAGAACCTGAGTGCAGCCATGCGGTGGGTGACACCTCAGCACCACACTAGTCCGAATGGACCAATGGGAGTTTTTCCCGGTGGCTGGAGTGCCAATCCTGCCACCAACCCCCAACTTATTCCCTATAAGTTGGAGGACCTCCTTATAGGGCTGGATGTAGAATAACATCAAACCCAGAACAGAGCAATTGCAGGTTAAGGGCCTTGCTCAAGGGCCCAACGCAGTAGAATCACTCCGGGCATTCATGGGATTTGAACCAGCAACCTTCCAGCAGCTGGCACAGATCCCTAGCCTCAGTGACACCACTCCACCCACAATTCCAATGTGCTCTTATAAATATAGTCCCTATAAGGATAGAACGTCTAGTCAGGATATTCACTGAAAACGGAAAGTCCAATAAGTTACCATGGAAACCATCAACAAACAGGCTCTTATGTTTTGAACACCAAGGAAAATTATGCTGACAAGAAAGATTGCTTACTAATGAGTAAAATGTCACACAGGCCTTTATATAATGACGTTTAATAAAACACTAAAATGCATTAATGAAGAATTGTTAGTAGACTGTCACAGCTACCTGTGCAGTAACATGAAAATAATTAACACCCAAGTGGCATCTCTGGACCAATAAGAAAATACTATTTACCGAAAGAAATAACACATGACTCTTCATTGTGAACATTTGGAAGGAATCAGGCGCAGTACAGAGAAACAGTACTTAGGTACCTCCAAAGTAGTAGGAGCCTCCGGTCTTGATCTGAATGGCGGTGTTGGTCCTCACTGCTGAAGCCTCGTCACCGTCAATTGTCAACATGGCAAAGTTCTCCTTGGCCAGGAAGCTAACATCATGCCATTGTCCATCGTGCAGTCCTGACCCTGTCGGGGAGTAGCAAAGGAAATCTCTGGTTGGATTCTGATTTTTTAAAGGAAATAAAGAATTGGACATACTGACCAGTGTAGTACAAAATGAAAGCTGAACTGTATTCATTTTTAAATCAGGAGAAATAAAGTCATTTCTGAAAGCAGATGTTCCCGATGCTGCAGGAGTTACATCATGTGCATGTTGTCCTGCAGCAGTTAACCTTTAGTCCTTTCCTTAAACATGAAATGAATTTCCTCTCTGGGCATTATTACACATGAACCCCTTGTCTGGCGTTGTCTGCTTTCAGAAGCAAAAAGCGCAAGGTTTAGATCATAAGCTTTTTCCGGCAGAACTCCTATCTGCTGCTTTTCATGCAGATGAATTGGTCGCATTACCGCAAAATCAACATTAATCCATTTCTCCCAAAGCACAGTACTCAAGTAGTTATTTCATGAATATGTTGTACAGCAGAAACCATCAAAAGCTACTGGCTATCACTTTATTATTTTATTTTATTTTTTGCTGTTTTTTGCTGATTAGCACTTAAGTTGAAAAGGCAGGATGTTACAAGATGACAGTGCAGATTTCACAAATCACCAGCAGCGGAGTTTGACACTTCTCACATGGGTAATATAATAGATCAGACGTAGTGTAGTGCCAATATTAGTATTTCTCATATGCAATGTGAAAATTATTGAAGTTCACTGTGAAAAAATATCCAAAAAAGAAATTATAAGACTCCCCACCTAATCCTTAGTTCTTTATTACTCATGTGACTCTGCATTAGTGCTGGGGGGGGGGGGGGTACCTTTAGTCTACTTTCAAGGTTTACGGAAGATTGAAAACTCCTGGTCTAGACACATGTTCAGCTTCGCAAGGTTGGCTGCTGGTTCTGCACAAAGGGGAATGTTAGTTGTTACAATACTCACTTTCACTCTGTGTGAAAGAAGCAGCAATGGTTGTTATTGTGATAGTGTTTCCGAACCGCCCCATTTGTTAATAAAGTTCACCTATAGAAACGACAATTGTACCTTCTGACTCCGTCCTCTCATCCATAACATTCACTACAGAATTAAATAACAGGAACGCAAACTGTCATATATACTGCATTTACACACACATACCATTTGTCATGTACTACTGGTTTACAAAAGTCATCCATGAGGTATTGTGCTGGATATGTTACTCAGCAGGGTGTCATAGTTTTTCAGAAAATGATTTATGTCTTTCCAGTCCAAAAGTGTGTTGAGAGCTTCCGGCATGTCACTTCTCGTCTGAAGTTCAGTTTTGCTGTTATTTTGTTGCTGTTTATTTATTTATTTGATCCATCCATCTATGCATCCATCCATCCATCCATCCATCCAAATCTAATTTAAATTTGTTTCAACTGTCAAATCGGAGTTTTGTTTGGTGCGCATCGCAGTCTTCTGCCAATAATCTGTGCAGTTAAACTACTGCTTGGTTAAGTAAACAATGTTTTATTTCCACTTCATACGACACAATAGAGGAAGTTATTACCTCATTGTAGTCTAATTTCTGATTTCCATATTGCAAAACACAAAGTGACTTTGACAAAAGGCTGATTGGACCAGTGCCGAGCATGGTTTCTGACGAATGTTAAACAGAATTTGGACACATAATAATAATAAGAAGAAGATTAATAATATTTCACTAGTAAATGCAGAGTACATTTTGTACTCAGAAGAGGTTATCTAGAGAGTAGTTTTCGGCTATGACTGTAATGTATTTGAACAAGAGAAAACAGGGATGAATGTCTTAAATGTGTATGTACTGTAATGTGCAGGTCAAAAACATACAGTAAGAGGAGTCCATGAGAAAGTCATGAGGGACGAAGGGGTCTGACAAATAAAGCAGCTGACCCGGATTTCTCAGCCAGGCCTGTCCAGCTTGCACTCGCTAACACCCCCCCGAATTCTCAGTGTATAAACATGCACTCATAGGGTTAGTTACTGCCTATAGGATACTCAATATTTACTGTAGTAGGCTCAGTTACTGCCTATAGGATACTCAATATTTAGTATTAAAGGTGACACAGTAGCTAGTCTCACACTTCCAGGGTTGTGGGTTCAATTCAAGCCGATTCCAACAAGTTCTTCCTGTGATTGCATGGTTTTCTTCGCAAAGACCAAAATGACGCGGTTAGGTGAACTGTCGACTCTAAATTGCCCATAGTTTGGGTTTGTGTACATTGGTGAAGAGCCCCCCCCCCCCCTGCCCTATGCCCTGTGTATCCTGGGAGGTGGGTCTAGGTTCACCACAACCATGTACTGGATAAGTGTGAATGGAAGCTTGATAGACAACATGCAATATTAGTACCAAATTAAACACACACACGCTTATATTCATGTTTTTGTGAGTAGCATCCTTTATTTCCATGGGAAAAACTGTAATCCCAAAATGACAACCTTAACCCCTAACCAGCCCTAACCGTACCCATAAGTAACCAAACAAAAAAAGAAGTCTATTGGCATTTTTAATTTTTTAACTGCAGTAACCAAACAAAAAAAGAAGTCTATTGGCATTTTTAATTTTTTAACTGCAGTCACAGATTTTTTTCGATCATAAAATTTAATTTCCCCTTGTGGGGACTGAAAAAAGTCAAAATAATGTAAAAATAACAAAATAACACTTGTGTCTGTGTGTGCGTGCATGTGTGTGCGTGTGTGTATTGGTCATTAGCGAGAGCACTTCAATCTCATGGCTAATGGATCCATTATGAAATCATTTTGGTTGTCCATGCCCAATAAAGTCCAAGCCCAGAAGAAAGGCAAAACACTTCCCATTATCCTTCAGTTTACACAGAGACATGATTAATATACCCAGTGCAGGAGATTCTGTAAGCTGCTCTGTGCAACTCATGACCCCTTACTGCTACACTAACATCAACTCCACTCCGCTCGCAAAGCTGTATGTGCCACTCCAAGAGGAAGAAATAAAATAAAGATTACACTTTCCTCCTGGAGATTGACATTGTCCCCTTGTCTGGAAAGTGCTTCACAATGATTTATCAAAACAGTTCTACCTACGTGAAACATCCAAGGCTGTGGGTTTGATTTCTGCAGTTTGTTCCAGGGTGGACTCTACCTTGTCAGGGGCCTTGGGCAAGGCTTTACTTGGGAGGTCCCCCATACCAAGAAAACGAATAATCATTTCACGGGGGCCCTAGGCATGTGCGGTGTGCCCCCTGCCTCTCGTTCGGTGTTTTCTGGAATCGGCTCAAAGTTGACTGTAAATTTACTGGATAAGCAGTTGTTGAAGACGGATGGATTTGCACACTGATGTACGCCACTGATTTGGTTCCTTTAAGCCCGGTTTTAAAATTAAACATAAACTTGCTTGTGCTATTTTCAGTAGAGTCATTCAACTAAAAATTCGTAAAGACCACAAAATTCACAATATTTTTCAAAGTTCACAGAGACTATCATTATGCAGACACCTGTGTTTCGATTTTCCTTTTGAAGATTTTATTTATTTTTTATAAATATAGTGTTTGGCTCATTTGAAGCCAGGCATAAAAACCAACTTTGATTTGTTTCATGTCATAAAGTACACAATGAATCGAATGAAAGTGTATATTTTACATCAAAATTAGAAAAACATTCAATTTTGCATGTAGATTTTTTTTTTATTTTGAAGAGTTGTTTATTTTGTGCATCTAAAACATTGCACAATTAGCATTTTTTTAATTAAAAAAAGTCAAGGTGAATCCCCTTTGCAACACAGTGATGGCTTATTTTCATCCGACATCTCAATTTTCCCCCAGGTTCCAATGGCCTCGGCGAGTTTCCTACGGTTTAATCATTAGCATTCAGTTCACAGCAGCCTCCTCCTTTCACCTTTCTTCTAGTGAATTGCATGAAACATGTTGTGGAAATCCATAAATATTAACAATTCTAAATGTGAAGGGCCTCTGGACATCTTTTCAGGGAAAAGCAAAAAGAAAGGCAAAGTTTTCCTGTCCAGTGTCGAACCACAGAATATACATTTTCTGTATATATGCATTACATTTGGAAAGCAGGGGCTGCTCATTTTGACTTGTTATTATGGTTCTTGGCAATAAATATACAAAAGATGTTCCATGTTTCAGCCTGTATCATGAAGCCGGATTTCTTGCAGAGCCGGATAACTTGTCAGATTTAAGGTAACCCAGTAAAAATGAACTCTATGTTTGTTCAATTATTCAGCCCAGACTGCCTTAAATCTGGCAAGTTATCCAGGTAAACAGGAAATCCTTGTGGGCAGAATATGGATAAATGGATGATAATAACTGGATGAGCTGGAAAGGAAAATGGATGGATGAATGGATGGATGGATGAATGGAAGAATAATCATAACTAAATATTGCACCACAAACATATAGAAATCAGAAGTCAGCCTAGATTCAGCACGATTCTACCAGCATTGACTTCAAAGCAAGGCTCTTTTAACAGCGGCCTGGATGTTAAGGAACATTCTAGTACTGTCGCCTCCCATCAAAGATCCCGCAGACTGAGGATCGTGATTAAAGGCCATTGGACGCTCAATCAAACGTCACACAAGGAGGCCCTGCAACATGAGAAATGACTCCTGCTTCTCTTTGAATTTGTTCCTGCATGCGGGAGACATTCCACTTGACTTTGAAATTTTCCAATATTAAACAGGATCTTCGGTGAAAAAGGGCAGAACATTTCAGGAGGTTTTTAACGTATGTCATATTTTCCAAAGGGAACACTATTTTTATGTTACATTTAACTTCCACTATATATTATAGTTATTTGTTTCCTTGGAAAGTTTATATATGGGAAGAGATGGTGGCTCTGTGGGTTGTACTGCAGGCTGACATCTCCTGGGTTGGAGATTTAACTCCTGCCCGTGGTTGTGTGTGTGCGTGGGTGTGTTATTGTGTGTGTGGAGTTTGCATGTTCCTGTCTTCACTTAGGCTTTCTCCAGGTACTTCACTTTCCATCCACAGTCCAAAAGCATGTAGTTAGGTGAACTGGCGTAGCTAAATTGCCCTAGATGAGTGATTTTGTGAGTGGTGTGTGAGCAGGTGCCCCGTAATGGCCTGGCATCCATTCCAAGGGTGTCCCCAGCCAGGTGCCCTGGGATAAGCTTTAGGGTCAAAGCAACCCTGTACTAGCTAAGCATTTATGGCAAATGGATGAACAGCCATCCAGTATATAACGCTACGCAGAGCAAAGCACATAACTTGGAATTTCACACAGCTGGAAATTTCAGGAAATCTCGGCTAGATCAAGGGCACAAAAGAAGTTCTACTTCCAAAAATGGGAACTAGCAATTTTTTGGTCACAAAGCCAGTTCTTTAAGTAGACTACCTGCAGCTACCTCACTGCTGTTCAGAAGAATTATCTCCAGTTTGTCCTTTCTGAATTCAGTTTATGCAAGCCACTGACTATGAACGGCTGTAAAAAACAAGAAGCATATCAGGCCATATGGAACAGATCATTTCACAGATCACTCTGAATACTCTGTACATCAAATCAATTACATGCATACTGTATATATGATTAGCACTCTGGAGGTAAACAATAGCTAGGCATTAGGTAAATATTAGCAGTTGTGTAAACAATAATATGGCTTGGAATTATGCTTTAGTTAAAAGGAAAATAGAAATATTTTCTTTTTAACAAATGAGCATTAAACATGAAAGTCAATTGTTTTTAAAACAACTGCTGGTTAGTGCAAATCCTTTGAGGCCCAAACCATGCCAACTGGAGTGTTTTATTATTTATGTCGATTTCCAGTGAATATTTTTGAGGGATTAAATGTAATCGTTTTTTTTCCCCAGTACAACAAAAATATGGATCAATGACTGAGTAGAAATATATGTCTTCGTTCAGCACTTTCTTTTATAGCAAATGAGGAATTATAGGAAAAGAGGACATTACAGCATTATAATCACTTCCAGTTTAATTTCTCTGTTATAATATAACACATTTGTGATACAAAATGGTAGCACAGTGGCTCACTGGGTAAGACTACTGCCATAGATCCCACCTCTACTCCAATTGTGTGTAGTTAGTGTAGCATGTCCTCCCTGAGTGACGTGGATGTGTGCAGTTAGCTTGTCCTCCCTGAGCTTCCTCTGGCTGTCCATAGTCGTGTAGTTAGGCTAACTGGTGACAACAAATTGCCCAAATGGTAAGATTGTGCATGTATCCCATTCTAGGGCAGCAATTCATAACCAATGGATCATAACCCAAATTTGGGTCATGGCAAGTTCTGAAAGGGTCGCGAGGCAAAATTGGAAATGTATGCATTTTAAAACCAGCAAGCTCCTATGCTGATTCATGATCAGATTTCCCAGGCACAGTCTTAGAATTAACTTATATAAAGGGGTCTTGGGTGTGCAAATGCTTAGTGCAAAACCAGTGAACGTTCATCCAATCCAAGAAGCTAAACCACAGATGCTTAATTTAAAATTCACTGGCACATCCAATCAGATTTCTGTGATAGACATTGATTGGCGTAAATTGCAGAGTGCATTGAGTGCTTGATCATAGCGTTAATTTACACCTATACTTGATATAGGGTCACGACTGAGCTGGCATGGTAAAAATTGGGTCGCGGTGCAATAAAGGTTGAGAACTACTGTTCTAGGGTATATACTGTAGGGTATATACCTGTAAAAGATGAATGAATGAATGAATGAATGTCTACATAATGGCTATAACTGTACACCTTGTCCAATTCTCCTCAGACCATATAAAACTGACACAATAATTAATACAATAAAAACTTAATATATGCTAAATGTTAAACAAAAACACAAGAAACAAGTTTGCAATTATCATTTCCTTTATCAACTTCTAAACTACCAGCAAACCAAAAGCTAGAAATAATTTTTTATTTTGTTCTTTATTCTATCCTTCATATTCATGTTTAAATTCCTGCATATATCTCCATCTTGTACTCTTCATTCATAATACCATACTACAGAGCTAGAGTAAATCCAACTGACATCAAATTCGTAATGGACTCAAAAACAACATATTCTTGATTTCCCTGAAGCTATATTTGAGCCCACACATGTACTTTCAGATGTATCATACATCATTTACAGCATTGGATAAATCTTCTTCTACCCAAATTAAAAACATATATTCAAAAAAATATATTAAATATTATATATTAAATAAACAAAAGAAAAAATAAACATATAAATATTAATTTTACTTCTTTCCTTAAGGGATACAGTGCCCAGAACTGTGTGGTACTTTACATAAAATTTTAAGGTAGGAATGTTGTATTAGTAACATATTTCACAATGTCATATTCTTAAGGGCTGATTAAAAAAAAATGTATACTTTACTTTTCATCAAATACTTTTCGAGATATTGCAGTAAGATTGTGGTGTGTCATTCTAGCCGAAGCTAAGTCTTAAATATTTCAGGAAAATGTAGTGAAACAGGTCCCGTCAACCAAATGAAAATGGGTATTGAGTTTGAGATAGAGTTTACCATTGTCTGCTAGTGCAAATACAGTACAAAACCACCAATACTGTGAACTGCAAATGTGATGACTTGGTGACGTAGTGTGTATCATAATTGCCTGGTTCAGGAAGACACTACTACGAATCTGAAACCTTGGTACAATTTCTGGTTTTTAAATCAGACCACTGGAGAGACTTTTCTGGTATAATTTAATTTCATTCAAATTACAAACGTCAAGAGTTCTACATTAATGAATTAAGACATTTGACACAAGGACACCTAAGAGCATTACTGAGTGTCGATACTTTATAAAACACCCTTAATGTCACTATAGAGAGGGAAAAGCAGACCTCAGCAAGTGAGAGATTTAAGTCCACACCACTTTTGTGACAAGGACTGCGGGATGCCATTTTCCATTTTTACAATGGCAGTTAAATTCTCTGAGGCGAGGGGCCTTCTCATCATACCAAACGGCAGCAAAACAGCAGGGTCTGAAATTCACCTGATGACTCAAGAACAATTTATTTACCTGCTATCCCACCGCCCTTCAGGACCCTCTTTGAAAGATCCGTTAAAATGAAACAGACTTTAGTTTCCACAGCCTTGTTGCTGGAGTCAAATCGACTGTTCATTGTAAATATTTTACATAAGAAGCTTTCTCTTCAGGATTTTCGTTTTAAAGACAAGTTAATTTTTTATTCCGTAATAGGAAATATGGACTGGTCTGTGATCAGACACCCAAGACAAGAAAATGTGCGGAAAAATGTGAAGGAAAAAAACAATGACATTGTGAAGGCGACCAGCAGTAAACCAGCCTTTCGTGTCTTTGGCCTGCAGGTCCCAGTACCTTTGCTATGGCTCAGGAAAAACTTGCAAGGAGCTCAAGAACATCAGAGAATTAAATACCCATGTCTTAATGTCCCTTGAGAAGACAAAGTAGGCAGAAGAGGACCAGCAGCGGGGCTGCAGAATCCCCAGAGCAACGTTTCTGCTGGTGGTCAGAACATCCATCCATTTTCTGTAACCGCTTGTCGTATTCAGGTTCGGGGGGTCTGGAGTCATTTAGTAACCCCAGGTTACCTCAGCATGTCTTTGGAATGTGGGGGGAAATCAGAGCACCCAGAGGAAACCCCAGGATGACATAGGGAGAACATGACAACACCACACACACAGAGATTCATGGCAGAGACTCAAACCCTGGTCCCAGAGGTGTGAGGCAACAGTGCTAACCACTGCACCACCGTGCTATTTAAAACATAACACTAGAACAAAATTAGATTGATGACTGCAGCTTTAAACAGGTTAAAAGGTAAAACTGACCCATATGTTTAGTGAGTGGAAGATGCAAAGAAACAAGCTTGTCTTAAGTTATGTGCTGTAGATGTTTCATGCCCAGCTGTTTCTCATCCTAAAGACCAGCTGTGACCTTGTTAAAATGGAAAGCATACATAACATCAAGTGAAATGTAGAATTCTTGTGGTTACAACCGACAGAAATTTTTATGTCCCTTGAATGAAAAGCATAGTTACATTTTTTGAAATGCATAACTGGATATGAAAAAGGCACAGCTACTGCGCTTTTCTTTACTTTTACGTTTCTAACTTTCCAGTCATGACCTCCTTTTCCCTTCTGGAATTTTCTGACATCCTTGTGAAAGCAGTGTATACGACATAAAAATTGGAGTTTCCAGTAATTTTTTTAAAAATGTACTGTCACGGTAGCTAAAAAATGATGTATTCCAGCACAATTAGAGAGAAAAAAAAAGATTTTTACTTATAAGAAGGTAGAGAATGTAAAGGAACGGATTAGGAAAAGGCATAAAATGGATATTCCTCTTGTTTGATAACTAAGCAATATTTTTTGTATTTGGGTAATCGTTATAACTGCAACACATGTGGAGACATCACTTAAAACTGGGAAACTAATCCTTCTTTTAAAATGTTTCTTTTTTAACATTCAAAAGCTTTTCTTGAGAATTCTGTGGAAATTATAACAAAAATATTTAACTAGTCTGCAAGAGTCTCTGGTTATTAAGAAATTAGTATTTCTTTTATGAATCTGCCAAAAATGCCAACACGCCAATGGTGGAAACAAAAATAGCTTTGACTAGAAATCCCATCCGAAGGTATTTCATTAACATATGAAAACATAAGTGGAAAATGGGAATAAAAACATGGCTTATGACTGATGGGAAACCTGTTAAAATCAGCCACTATATTTTTAAATGCAATAAAAAAGAAATGTGCATTTTTCAGTCTCACTACCTGTTCATCAATTTATCAATTTCAGCCAAAAATACCATTTTTAGTTTATTGCTGCTCATTAATGCTTGCTTTTATGAATATTTTATGGAATATTTTTTTATTTTTAGAATATGTGTTATTACCCCGATGTTAAACCTCACGTGTAATGTGCAACAGTGTAAAAGCTAAACAAGCAAACAAATAAATAAACAAATATAGGCCTATTAAGAGAAATATTATTGTGTGCCGTTATAGCAAACACTTTCGCTTATTATTATGTCGACCAAAAGGATGGTGGAGCACTGCAACTACCTTCGAGGACCAGAAATTTGGGACAGAGCAAATAGGACAAGTCAAACTCATAAATACTTGAGGGGAAATTCCTGGAAAAAACATTAAGCCATTAACCAATTTATAGGGCGCCTTGAAGGCAGAGCAGCGTCACACATTGTAACTGCAGCCACATAAAATGTTTTTTTTGTTTCTTTCCAAATGGTAGTTCAAACACTGCCAATTGTGAGATTGCTGTGAGTCACTGAAGTGTCATTCAGATATTTTAGAGGGATATGTATTTGGAGGGGAAAACCACCAGCAATTTTGCCTTGTAGCCCATCAAATTGTGTACGTAATTGCACAGGCGAAAGACCTGTGACGTAACTGGTGAAGCTCTTACACCTCAAAACACTGGCGGATTAGGGTATGGGCAACATGGCCCGCCGCCCAGGGCAGCGTCTTGCTGGGGGCGGCACAGGGGGCCCCCGCAGAAACATACCGTTGTGACATTTTCGCAATCGAAAAAATTTTTATTGCTCATTTGCACGTCAGGTCAGTGATATCATGTTACCATAAGGGTCAAGTAGCCATGTTGGACTGTGCGCCATAATTGTAGTTTGTGGGCTCGGTAGGCTAGAACTCAGAAGTATGAGATGGGGACGGGGGCGAGGGGGGGTAAACTTCAGCTCGCCCCACTGGAAGTGTAAGGTGAGCGGGGGAATATATCAAATAGCTCACCTGTAACTTTGTTGAGGACCAATGCAATTTTTTGTTGCCGGGGGGATTGCCCAGAGCGCCATATAAGCTATGACCAACATTGCTTCACAATGTCGTTTACCTATATCAAACTATCCTCTAAAGGAGCACAGCGTGAGCACAAATATTACTGTTCATATTTTTATTTTATAATATTTTGAGTTGATACTGTATAAAGACACAAAAAGTAAAATCATTTAGAGGTGTTTCTTAAACTTTTCTGTTGAGAATGTAACGTTTATTAGCACTGCTCCCTAACCAGTGACTTTAACCAGGAAACATTTATAATATGCCATAGCAAACATATCACTTACACACGATTTGAGTGATTGCGTTCCGGCATGCCAAATCGCCATGGCAACAGCCTTCCTGCTTCTAATTATAAAAAATTATTTGCTAGCCAGGAAAAGCAGTATGTAATGTGCAACTAACTTAGAATGTGACTTTTTAATTACTTTGTGCTTTTTAAACATTAATTCAAGTTTCCTTGCCTCAAACACTTGAAGTTATTAGATTAACATTTACATTTATATCATTAAGCACCTGAGGTTAGTTCCCCAACCACTAGATTACATATTGCCATATTAATATATCACTAATGTTTTAAGGCTACCAAAGGAAACCAGACAGTGCTATAATTTCATCCTTAGATAAGTTGATACATTTAAGTTAATAAATACAGGACGCACTTTACTTGAGGGGACATGTAATGTAGTAGTACATGCTTACTTAATACATCAATTAACCAGTAACTACGTGTTAGTTACATACTGATCCCACGCTTGTTCATCATTAATCAATCATTACTGTTCATGTTTTCCATTCAGGCATATTAGTTACGTTAATGTGAGGGGGCAAAAATTACTTAATTAATTTACTACTCAAGAATAAATCGTGAACTAATATAGATTTCCCCATGAAATACATGGACTGTAATGACTGATTAATGATGAATGAACATGGGATCAGTACTTAACAAACACTTAGTTATTGGGTAATTAATGCATTAAGTATGTACTACTACATTATTAATGACCCTTCAAGTGTTACCTAAATTTGTGAGATTACTGAGAATTGAAAGAAAATCTCCTTTTTTCCCTCTTCTTGGTGGACCGTCTAAGGTTGAGAAAGATGCCTGTGTGCCTTTCAGTGGATGGAGCAATAAAATAATGAAAACGTAAAAGGCGAAGGGATATGGCAATTAAACATGAATCCCCTCAGGAGTCACGCTTAAGTACAGACCATTAGGAAATCCAGGCTCATTTGCGACGTGATCACTATACTTACTTCTGACTTAAAAGCTCATTCAGTGTAAATGGCGTCCCTGCTGCTTAAAGAGATCACGGCGCTGTGACGTGTCGGTAATTTCTCACACGTCAGTCAAAGTACGAACAGTCATGGGTGCATATCAACTTTGTGTGATCCTTCATGAAACTTAACTGCCCCTGAAAAGCCACTATAATTCACCAATGTTTATTTAAATTAACATAGGCTTGGAGGGCTTTAAATTATGTGGTTTTTTTTAAAAGAGTTATTTTTGTCTGAATGGGCGTCTGCCTTATTCTCCATGCTTGCCATTCAGAGTCACTTCACTGCAAGTGCAGCCAATCATAACTGCTTCTGTAACTGAACTGTAGTCGAAGCCTGTACCCCCCCCCCCCCCCCCCCCCCCCCCCCCCCCCCATGATGCAAAGTCTGACTCTGAATGAAGCGCAGGTTTTAATCCCGCAAAAGAGAAGCACGTCGACATTGGAAGCAAGAGAAAATCTGAAAATAAGCAGTCACTCACATTTAAAATACTGACTGGATCAGTTTCATGCTGATCTATTTATGAGTCAGGAAAAGCAGAAAATTACTCCTGTTCACCACACACCCTTTCCATATTCTTGTCATATTTTTCTTGCAATACTAGACCCAGAAGCCTGTGTATACGACTTAAGAAGCATGGTGAAAGCATTTTACGGCTGCACCAGGCCATAGATCATACGCCAACCTGGGAATGTCCCATTACTTCAGACAAAAAATTCCTAACATGGTTTCATATTCAAATTTTATATAGATCTATGTTAAATTTTATGAGATGGTTTCCTTGCAAGTATAAGAATTATAAATGAACCAGGATGGGTGTCTAGATGGACTGGGTGGATGGAATCAAAGGATAAGACCTATTAACTGTCGCATGTGAAATCATTAGCATGCATTACAGCAATTTATAAATCATATCCATCTCTGTCAAAATTCTGGCTTGACATGAGTTAGGAACGTGTCATCTTGGTAAGTGTAAGTCATAGCCACAAATGAAATAAAATGACCAGATTATAAAACATAACAAGGTTCTTAACTGGGCAATGAGCATCCATAGTGATGTGCTAAAATGTGCCTACTTTTTGGGCTACCTTCCGACATGAATGCATTCCACACAAAGGCAAAAAACACAGTCAGCCTGAAGCGTCTTCGTACATACAGCAGAATAACAGCTTTATACCTCTCATTATACCTCAGACACTATCAACACTGTTGAGTTCTGGCTCTCCAGCTACATTAATCCCACTGCCAAAAGTCTTATCTAACATAGCTGGGCTTCTTTAAGTTAGTAATTTTTGACTATACATTTTGACTTAATTAGCAGATGCTTTTGTTCAAAGTGACGTACATTTTGAAAAAGCAGAGTTGGTGGACCTTGCTCATGGGCCCTATGGTGAAATCATTCTGTCAACCGAGGGATTTGAATGAGTGACCTTCCAAGCACAGGGACAACACGCTATCCCAGCGAGCCACATTACTCCCGCCCTTAAGATATGTTCCACATCACGTTGCTTCAGGTATTTAAGTTAGACAAGCTGTGACAGCAGTATCAGTGTTAGAGAGCACCACCCAGGCCTTACCTGCTGATATGTCGATGCGCGTGCTCTTCCCGCTCGTGACGTTGATGCCGACGCTGACTCTGCCCTCTTTCAGGCCCATTTCCACAGCACCGTCGGCCAGTATGCCAAACAGCAGCAGCCCGCTGGGGTTCCAGGTGCGGAACTGGAAGCTGACAGACACCGTGTCGTGGCCCCTTCTCCCTGGGAGCTGCAGGTAGCTGGTGGCATTGAAGAACACCGGTGACGTGTGGGACTCGATGCAGGAGAAGCTCAGGTTACGCTGTGCAAGCCAAGGAGAGAAACAGGGAATGAATCAGAAGCAGGTTCATTGGCCAAGTACTGTTCACACACCCAGGGAATTTATTTCTAGTTGTCAATGGCTCTCATATACCACATATAACACAGGGCTGGATCTACCTTTTCAGGAGCTCTAAGCAAAACTTTCTTTGGCGGTCGCCCCTACCAAGAAAACTGTAGATCATTTCACTTCCTCCACAACGCAGGTAATTCAGGAACTCAGGGCAACTGACTATAGCTGGTTATGTTCCTGCCTGTACAGAAATATTCTAATTTGGTGTATATGGTTTTATTTTTTATTTTTCATTAAATCATTCTTCTTTATAAATTATATATCAACACTTTACTTAAGGGCATGTTTTTAGTAATTTATAAACATTCATAACAAATAATAATGCATTCACAAAGCATTACAAACATGGCTATAAATATTTATCAAAAGGCATAACACTTTATACCCATATTTTTATATAAAGATATCTGTAGTGCAATATAGATGAGAGCTTCATAAAGCATTCCTAATGAATAATACACATGGCTGTAATGTGGTATGCTTTTTCATAAATATTCATAGCCATGATTATAATGCTTTATGAATGTATTACAATGTATTAAGAATGTGTCCATAAATTACTAAAATCATGGCCTTAAGGTAAGTGTTATCTATATCTTAATATGTAATATTCATTTTTTTGTTCATGTTCTTTGCCTGGACCATCTTGCACCGATCGGGCCCCATGCAGCTGCTTAGTTTGCCTGCAATTAGATCCGGCTCAGTATATACAGTACAGTACATACACAGACACATAAAGTTCAGCTAATATATACAATGTGCATGTGTAGTTGATAAATGCAAAACAAGTGTTGGAGTATGTGTTGGTACAAGGAATGCTGGAGGAAATGCAATATGCACACATTAATACTCATTATTTATATCGATGTCATTATGGGGGGTAACAGTGCCAATGATGGGTAACAGGTGGGTTATGTAGGGTTAGCGGTGTAAGTAAGCTGAGGCAGCTGGGTCAACTGTCCGTAAGGGTGGCAGTAACTGGTTCAAGAATGACAAAGTCACATGATTATTACAGGGCGTTTTTTTTTTAAGCACGGATGGCTTTGTGTCTGAAATAATTGATAAATAAATAAATAAATAAATAGTGCTTAAGCTCCAGCAACCCTTTTCAATTGCCTTCTGAGAAAGGATCTAGGAATTATCTAAATTTTGACATTTTGGGTAGATTTCTGGTTTTCGGTTTCCCCAAGGAAAAAGCCCTTTGTAAGCAACTGCAATAAAACTCTAATACTTTTTATAGCCACAGCAATAACACTCTTTATAGAACAAACAGATTTTTCTGTAAACCTCTATAAATCTGAGACTATAACATACTTATGCTCTATACAGTATGTACATCTCTTTTAGCAATTCATGTATAGCAAAACTATAAATATATAAGATATTTGTTTGTTTGTTGTAACATCCTTTGAGCTGCTTGACACTTTGGGATTTATAGCCTTCTTATAGCAAAAATCGAAATATATTATCAGTACATTTCATTAATATGGATTTATAATTTACCGTCATTAATAATCCCAGACAACTTGTAATTACTTTTAATGAGCACATCTTTGTGTTTTCAGATGAGCGCTAATGCCAGTGTTTTTTTTAAAGTTAATCTTCAAAAACAAAGAGGAAATATTTCCAACCATGCCAGTAAGAGACAAGCAGTAGAACGTTAATCTTTATCAAGACTAATAGCTACAGTCAAGTGCAATAAAGCGGAAGCTTAGATTCTCAGCAATTAATCACATGCATAATATGTTAGGAATTTTAATCAAAGCTGTTGACTCTGTTCATTTTTTATTCTGCTGAATCTTCTTCCATGCTGGAAGCCGGCCAGCTCCACATTACGTTTACTCTGCACCACAGATTACTTGGATTTTCCAGTACATAGTAATAGGAACAGTGGGAATACATCAGCACTTTTATATCAAAACATGTTATCTAACAAAGCACTAGACTCATCATGTCATGATTCAGCATGTTTGTAGATGACGAACTTCCAAAAACGCACAAAATGAGCTAAAGCAATGATGCAATTAATTTGACACAATTCTGAGCCCTTTCCCTGCTGTTTTAGTAGTAATGGAGCGAAGTGCACATTGAGAACATATTCAAAGTTCAACTGAAAGTAAATCAGCCTGAGTCAATCCTCCCACATAGATTCGATGATCTGTTAAGTCCTTCAAGTGAAATGGGGGTTTTATGAAAGGTCTTTGAGACTAGATGGCACAGTCTGAACATTAAAACCAAGAAAAACATAAAGAGTATTGGGGGGGGGGGGGGGTGGGGAAGGGACGAATGATGTTCTTTCTTTGCATTGAAGATACAGCAAAGGCACTCAACCAAGTTTTCTCGCTATAGTTTGTGTAAGACGATAACACGTATGTAAGCTGAACATCCATCACAATACACATATTAAGCCATAAATGCCCTTTAGTGGTTCAATACAAACACAACTAACAGGATCATTACATGTGTGTATTTTCCACATCTCTACAAAACTATCTATGAATTTTTCAATTCAAACAACAACTGCAATAAACAATAAGAAAATAATAATTTACTTTTAATAACTATATACCTTCTGTTGTACCATTTCAAATACATGTACTTTATAGATACACCAGTTCATACCGTGACCAGCGGGTGAGCAGGGAGCGGGGAATCAGGAACGGGGAGACGGAGAGCCAGGAACGAAGGGTTTATTGAGGAAACGACAAGGCAAGGCACAAAACGGTGTAGACGTCAATGACAGGACTGGGGAAACATACTTGAACGCGGAGTAGATCTGAGATCTCTTTTTGGAATAATCTATTGTTCTGACCAGTGGACCTATTAGTGGGTTACTGTACAGCCAGTGTTAAAAACCCAGAACAACCAGTGAGAAATATAACCCAGGTCAGTAAACTTATTCCCATCTGAAACAACACATAATTATATACATAATAGTGTATATATTATTGAATGTCCCCACAATGTGGGGGGAAAAAACTGCTCTAAACTCAATTGGATAAAAATCTGTGAATACAATCAAAGAATTAAAAATGCCAGTAGTCTTGTATTTTGTTTTGGTTATTTATGGTTATGGTTAGGGCTGGGTAGGGGATACAGTTGTCATAGTTGAGATTAAGGTTATGCCCAAAGAAATGGCCATATACTGTAGATACTTTGTGTGTGTGTGTGTGTGTGTGCTCTTTGTGGGAATGGCATCACATCCAGAGTGTTCTCCTTCCTTGTGCCCATGACTCTACCGAATAAGAAGAATATGGATGGATGGATGGACGGACGGACACACGGCACTACTGAAATACAGGAATACACATTCACAAATACTGTGCCCCATATATGGTATTACAATAATGAAACAAATATCTGAAAGACAAATTTGGGATTGGTTGAGAAACACTACCTGCTGCTCCACCAAGTGATCTCTGCAACGTGATTGATTGAATCTGAATGCAGTCGTACCTTCGTGAATAATAACTCTCATTTGCCTACACAGCAAGCATGTCAAATTGCCAGAAGAGGGAGTCAATTTGTTTTCTCTTGGTACTTAGACGGGTGGCTACTTTGTCAGAGGTAACAGTCTGGTGGTGCCGGCTGTATTCATTTAAAACTTTGCTGTTTGCTAGGCAGTTGATAGCTTTTAAGTTACTCTTCCTGGAAGTTTTTGTTTCCCAGCCTCCATATATCTTACCACCACTGACATCACTCCATTTTCTTTGAACCTAAGCTATTAATTATTGTCCTATGATGATTAATTGATAGCTGCATAAAGTGAAGTCATTTACATTACGTCATTTTCAAAGGATGCCGTAAAATCGAAGGAGGCCTGAAGTAGAGCTTAGATCGGGCCCAAAAAATTAAACCCGACCCTACCCGAGCCCGTGCACCTTGTGTCCGAGCCCGACCCCGTCCGACACATTAACTGTAATTATGAGCCCGAGCCCGATTTAAACCAGACTATTTTTTAATACGTGAACCGTTGTAACAGACGTTCTCAACTACAATTCTAAGTTGTTTGAACTACAGAAATTAGTTTAGATTTATCTTAATGAAAAATGCAACAAGGACGAAGCATGTAAACTGCATTGTTTGTTTATTCAGAATGGATTTTTGAGACACGTTTAGAAGAAAAGCACGTTTTCACTTATCCAGTTCGCTTGCTGCTGGAACCAGTTTGTGTGCTCGGCATCGAACTTTAAGTAAAGGGTTAAGAAAAAGGTTAAATCCTTCCGTAAGCAGCCAACGAGGTATGTGTTAATTAAGTTTTAGTTAAGTTTGTTGTATTTAGCCATGTAAATGTAAATGCTAACTGAGGTTCGTGTTAACTGTATATGAATTCTCTAAGCTGTCTTTATTGTTATTTATGTTTATATTTCATTTGAATTTCAATGTTTGTTAGCTAATATTGTAAGTAAATGTGCTTGATTTTGTGTTTCCGTATCTGTATTTAGTTCTCACGTCTGCCATGATGGTGATAATAACGAAGCCACTGTCTTTCGAATAAACCGTCGGCTCAGTTAAATGCAAAGGACTCTTGTGCTCGTGTCTTACGGGAGGGAGCTACATTTATAATTATGGCATAGCTCTCCACCCAATTAGGCTAATTAAGTAATGATTTAAAAAAAAAAAAACCACACACAAATGCTTGATCATGGCCCCGCCCAGCCCGGCCCGGCCCGGCCCGGCCCGGCCCGAAGATAGTGGCAGGAAATATCGGCCCGACCCGGCCCACGGGTCGGGTCGGGTCGGGTCTGGGCTCGGGCTCGGGCAGAGAATCTAAACTCTAGCCTGAAGTTTCGATTTAGTGCATTTTGGCAAACTTGAACCCAAACACAGTATCTAATGGCTGGATAAGGAAGCTAGTAGCTAACGGCTAAAGGTTGAATTAAGGAAGGTATCTCACAAAACTCGAAGTGTCTAGCTTCTTCCTTCTTGCCAAGTCAGTGATGTTTTCGCCATTGTAGCTGATGCTCTCCATGCAGCCCCGGAAGTTTTTCCTGCTCCCCGTGCTCGGTTTTCCGGAGGACGGCATGCCACCAAAGCTCAGCTGTGAAGACACAAGAAAAACAGTTAATGACATCAATGGCCAAGAAGCAATGAAAGCAACCAAAGACCAAGACAGCGCCTAACTCTGGCAGAAAGAACAGCAAAATCCAGCAAACAGTTTAGTGTCATTCGTTCCAGGAGTGTTGGCAATGAATGTAATTACTGTACAAAGTGCTCACATTTCATGAAGTTACAATGACAACAGAAGTAGCTTAACCTCTACGTTGACACCTTTCATGTCATCATGAAACATATCACAAATATCAAAGGGTTATTCAAATCTTATCCAAGACACCTGCTTTTATTTAGAAAGAGATATATAATCTGTAAACATCTATGGATAGTAGATACTGTAGTAGAACAACGATGTCTGCCTTTGCTGCAGTTTTTAAACTGCCGATCGCAGAACAGTTATAGGAGAAAATAACAAACATAAACAGGAATTTTCAACATAGGAAGGATGATGGCCTCCAAGCTCTGAAAGAGCTGTTTTTTTCCGCAAAGTCTCATCCAGGGAGCATAATGACCCCACGTGTGCCTTCAGGCATTGCTAGTGTTTCTGACAAGGACAAAAATGACTCTTGAGCTCTCAATTTCTCTGTCAAAAAGGCTTGAGCAGACAAAAAAAAATATGTAGGCTTCTTTCTGAATGTAAGCATCATTCACCTGCACTTTTGGCAGTATATACACTCTTTGTTTGGTATGCCTTTGTGTATAAAGCATGAGACTCTATAAAAGACCTCCTGTCGCTTCAAGACGGATGCAGTATGTTGAGTTAGAACAAGCCCCGAAAGGTGTATTATTTATTTTGCTGAATTTCCTTTATTTGGCAAATATAGTTCAGTACTTTTCTACTCTGCTTTGACTATATATGGGAACAGCCTGCATCCTAAGTTGTGTACCTCATCGCCTTTGTCATTTCACCATTTGTTGGTCTCAGAGGATTTTTCGTGAAATACTTGCAAGAGTTTTATTGGTCGGCGGCACATGCAAATGAGTCTCGCGACTCATGCAACTGTACGAGTATACGACACTGCCATAAGTGTGACACTGAGGAACTTGTGAAATTCCACTAAGTAGGATTAAGACACATAGCGAGTTATGGAACAGAACCGTTTTATTTGCATTTAATCACACTTGGTAAAACCTACAGACCCCCATGTCGTTCAATAATGGTTTAACCCACAAACTTGAGCACTAATCATGGCCCTGCGTCAATCAGCACATTTCACGGATGCTACGAGAAAAAGAGGCTGCGTGAACACAGAGGCTGAAAGTGGTTTCCAGAATAATAAAGAACACAGATAATTGTGGGCCCTCTTCCATGCAAATCCTTCATGGGGTAATGCACCAGAAGAGGCCTTTTTGGCTGTATTAGTCTTAAAACCATTAATAAATCCGGGCAGCGTGACAGCCTGTAGTTCAGAGGCAGTCGTAATCCGCGGGACGCCGCCAGCAGAGCCAATCGAACGCCAAGGTGGGGGGGGGGGGGGGGGGTGCAATGAAAGCGAGGCAGCGAGGCTCTGCACTTCTGAGTTATGGCGCTGAGCTCCATGCGGTGCATCAGTCTGCTGCCAGCTGCTCACTTTAGCTCTGTGTCCATAGAGTGTGTGTGTGTGTGTGTGTGTGTGTGGGGGGGGGGGGCATTGGTTCAGCACAGTGGTGATATAATTAGGGAAAGCCCAGTCAAGCCTAGAATACTAAGCTGTACCATGTACTGTTGTTTGGGGCCTTAGCTGCCAAACATCCAAAGCCCATCTGGGACTTAAACATACATGCTTTCTTGGCTGCTGTGTCTTAATGATCCCTTTCCTGGATCTTCTCACCGGTGTGTGTGTGTGTGTGTGTGTGTGTGCGTGTGTGTGTGTGTGTGTGTGTGTATATATATATATATATATATATATATATATATATATATATATATATATATATATATATATTTATAGTAGCACAGTGCTGTTCATCTAGGTACAGATTACATAATTTTTGTTGTTTAAAACCAAGTAAAAATTATGCACATGCAAATTGGGACAATCACGGGAATAAGGCTGACTTTTTTGTGTTTTTCTAAACTTCTATTTAATGAGTATATTGTATAAGCACCCACTTTGCTTTCTGGTGGCGTGGTCTGAATTGACTCCGGAGCTCCAGCGAGAGCAGGAGGGTAATTACTATGTACTCCTAGTTCATTTTCTCCCATGGAAAGCGGGGAGGACAGGTAGAATGAGAGTGGAAGGGGGCCGCTGGTAACTCTCCGCAGCACTTTATCAACTGACGGGCTGTCATCGGTCAGTTGATAAAAAAGTGCATTTCCATAGAGAGCAAACAGCCCGACCCCTGCTTAAAATGCAGCACAGATTCAGCAGATAGCCAGACTGCATACCATATTCCATATAAAAGAATAGCAATTTGGTCAGGAGATTATTACTGTATTTATCCGGTTTTACAGGATAACACACATCATGCATGTCACGCAAATTTTATGGAATTATTTTTTTAACCTAGGTAAAAAATTGAGCCTTATAAATTCTTTTTTAAAGTCAGTTCTTGTGCCTGCTGAGTAAATTGCAAGAACTCCTTGACGGTGGTTTTTTTTTTTTTTTCTTACCTCGTAGTCCAGGTCAAGGTAGTCAAACTCTCCGTTGGTGCGGAAGTGCTGCGTGTGTTGGTCCAGGGTGAAGTTGACATTCCGCCTGTAGCGTTCGATGAGCACCGAGTGCCAGTGGTGGTCATCCAGTAAGCTTCCAGTGGTCACTGATGTGTGCCCCAGTATGGAGCCATATTGATTGCTGCCTATGGTTTGCACAACACATAACATTAAATGGCATATTTCAGAATGACTTGACGAGCAAAGAACTCAATCACTCATTTACAAGGGAGTAGGAGAGATTTGATATCGGGGGGACGGAACTTAATTTTAATGTAGAAGTCTATTTTTGCAGCGGACAAATGAAGCCAAATTAAAAACTACCCCCCACCTCCCCCGTCCTCTTTGGTTCCCACGCCTCCGCTCATTTACCCATCAGCAATAAAAGACAGTTAACAGACATCTTAATGAAGGCCCGGTGTTGAGCTACCTAGGTTTATCTGCAGAACCAGTCTAGCTTTCTTCAGCTCCAGGGTGATGTAGTCGCCCTGCTGTCCCTCCCCATGCAGGATCACCCCCTCACTCTCCGAGGTCTTAAACTTCAAGGTGATGACATCCTTCAAGATCTTCATCTTCTTCATTTTAAAACGATATGAGATCACACCCTGGCCGTCGAAGTTTATCACGTCCGCCCCTAGAAATGGCGAGAGGAGATCAGGATTCAGCATTCCTCACGTGTCAGGCTCGTTTAAGGTGAACGACAAGCTGAACGACCGTCTATGGTGTTTCTCTTTGTTAACAGTGGTTCCAGTTGTCATTCGCTGCAGCTGGTTTCCTGTGATAAACCACAGTGTAGCGGGAGGTTATTATAGCAAACCCACACCAGTTAACAAAATCGTCTAGATGGTTGCACAATTGAAGACAAATTTTGAGCCCCCCCCCCACTTGAAGGATATATCCTTGTGCTTTGAAATGTAAATGATTTCCGAATGGCTTCAGGATTTCTCTTGTGAACCAGCTTTCTGCTCAGACACAAAATGAGTAGGAAATGGTCATTCATATTGGAGTTAAGACCCAGTAACAAGACCTACTGGTCTATAATGGGGGTGACTCATATTATAAATATTACGATTCATAAACAGATTTTCCACCAGGAAGCAATACACTGTTAAGCCAAAATGCCTATTATTACACAGTGTAAGAAATACGCCACACGCTGGTCTGCAGCTGCCAACACGCATTTGGTTTTTGAAGCTTTGCTGTGTCTCAGAGCAAATACGTCACAAGGAATTCTTTAGGGCCCCTGGCAGCTTACAGAGACAGACACATTGTACCCTGCAGGTACCGCTATGGCATGTGCCTTCACTTAAACCCTAATTGATTTCTGTCTATCTGTTCTTAATTAAAATGTAAATGATCATGTTAATTTCTCAGTGGGGCGAATGACGACTCGCCAACCATTCCCAACCAGCTAAATTAGCTGCTATATTGAGACACATCTGTTTGTCAGAGCGGAGGCATACCGGCAATGGATGTGGGATACTTACAACAAATACTACATTCAGAAGAAAGTTCAAATACAGAGATAAGACAAGACCCAGACAAGACAATGCACAATCACATAAGATAAGACGAGACAGACTGTTTTATTGATCCTCGAGGTGGCAGCAAGGTGGCTCAGTGGGTAGCATTGTTGTTTCATCCTTCCAGTGTTAGCAGTTTGGTTGCTACCACCACTGTTTGTTTATAGACTACAGTTTCTTACACAGGTTTACTCCAAAACACATGTGGTTAGGCTAACCAGCATCTTTAAATAAGATTATAAGTGTGCATGTGCCTTGTGATAAACCTGTATCCAATCTATGGTGTACATCAGTCTTCTGCCCTATGTTGCTATTTGAATTGCTCAAGTCCCCCTACGACCCTGACCAAAATAAGGGGCGTTTCTCAATACAAAGAACGCAAAGATAGTACTTTGTTCTTGGCAAGAGCGGTCTTGCTTACTTGCCTCCCAAAAACAAACTTGGGACACAAGAAATCATGGGATTGGTCTTGCTCAGCGAGGATGCAACTGATGCATCCTTGATATTTGGGGCGGAGTAAGACCAACATCTGGGGATTTTTACCATCCTCTGTATTTGTATTAGTAGTATTCAGCAATGGAAGATGACGTAAAACGGATGCACAAGAACACAAGAACGGTCAAGTATGCATATTGATAGACCGAATACCAAAGCAGTTAGAAAACTGATGGATGGTTGGAGAATAGCATCCAAACAAAAAAAACAACAAAGAAATAAAAACACCAGATCTAGTACAATGTGGGTGGTACAAGTAAAGTAGAAACATTTCTGTAATTATGAAAGATGCCTAATTTAGTGCAGTTGGAACAATATACTGTTGGGTCAAAGAAAGTTAGGGAAATAAACCTGTGGAGGAAGGTGCTGTGCTGGCTCTCTGCTGAGAAAGTGGGCCTCCTTATTCAGACAAGAATGCAGCTTGGACACATTTTTGCCTCTCCTACGGCTTTTATGAGAGAGGTGGCTTTCCTCAAAAGTTTGTTCAGCCTAACAGTGTCCTTGAGCACTCATAAAAAGTGCAGCAGTTGGCTGCACATATCGAACAGCTCGGCACGTTCTTGTAAAGTCTTGTAAAGAATTTTTGTCCTGCTGGTAGCCTCAGACTTCCAGGGTTATGGGGTCTATTACTACCATTGAATTTATGCGTGGAGTCGCATGTTCCCTCCGTGTTCACGTCGTTTCCTAGGTATTCTTGTGTCCTCCCACAGTCCAAAAACATGCAGTTACATACAAAACGCCCCACAGCCTTGCCCACAAGTGCCACTTGTGATAGCCTCCAAGCCCATGACCCTGTCCTCAGTAAATAGTTATGGGAGATGTATGTATGCTTTCAAGAAATGGTAGATTCTGTAGAGCAGGTGAACAGGTTGGCCTTTGGGAAATAGTCAAACATCACAATGTAAATGACAAACAATGTGATAAACAGGCAGAACATTATTTCCTCTTTTTGGTGCAGAGGTACATAAAACTTTTATACATACAGTGGTACCTCAGTTCTCGAACTCATTAGAACTCGAATTTCTTAAAAATCGAGCCAACGTACTAGTACTAAAAAAAAATTACCTAGAACTCGATCTTAATCTCAGAAGTCAAACCGTGAACGCTGACCTAAGATAACTTGTACGCGCGGGGAAATGAGTCACAAGGCATGTCTCTCAGCGGAAACAAAGGGTAACGCTTCAGTCTCAGCCTCGCATTCGCTGTGATAGCATGTAATAGCATGTGTGCATGTTTATACTAGCGGAATACATATATTTAGACACGTAGTAAAAATACATTTAGAAAATGATAGACAGTAACAGTGAATATTATTATATAATAAAATACATTTAAAAATAAAAAATTCTTATTCATTATTTTAATATTAATAATAAACCATTAATACATTAAATTATAATAATATTGTCGTGCCGAGCGGGGACGGAATGGAGACAAAGGCGCAGACGTCAGGGTATGGGGGAATACGGGGTCTAATTACAGGTAAGGCAGGCAAAACGCAGACGGACAATACAATGACCGGACTGGGGAAACAAACTGAAATGCGGATTAAATACAGAGGACTAATGAAAACAGCTTGAAACAGCTGATCACACGGGGATTCCACACGGGGTTAACGAGGGGGCGTGGCACACGGAAGGAGCGGACGATCGGGGCAGGACACATTGTTTGTTTTAACGTTACACATTGTTTGGATACATTTATTTTCTTACTTTACAAATTATTGTTTTGATAAATATGCTTAGATGTGTTTAGTACAGTATATGCTCTTCTTGTTTTATCCGGTTCATTTTGTGTTTAAATGCTAAAAAAAGCATATTCAGGTGTAATTTTTTGGGGCCGGGAACCAATTAGTTGGTTTTCAATTATTTCTTATGGGGAAAATTTGATCAGATCTCTAACTTTTTAGGATTCGATCCGGAGTTCTTAACGGATTAAGTTCGAGTTCTGAGGTACCACTGTAATTGCAAGGCTGTGAAAGGACATGATCTATCAGTGTTCCATTCATTACTAACAATGTATTAATTAAATAACCAAATTAATGCAATAAATGATCCATTTTGTTTAATAATTCAGAAATGTTTTTTTTTCTGTCACAAGATGTGTGTTTCATTCAAAAACCCTTTTTTGATACCACCACTGAGACTCAGTTTTGGAATTTAAATCTCAAGTGACCATTTTAACAAGTGCAATTAATAATTGCAAGGCTGTGAAAGCTGTGTTATGTATAGAGATTGGTTCAACTTTTGTAAACCGTTGTTGTGACCACAAATGACTGAATGCTACATTGTATGGCTATAGTAGACAATCGTGAGGCATTGATTTTGACACTGTAATGCAAATGAAGCATACTATTTTAGTAAGTATGATGACCTAATTCTCTAGTCATGATATGATACTTACATATCGTTTCTTATACGGTAATGATTCTCATTGACAGATTAAAAATGTTACGTTCTGCCCGCCATGTCCGCCTAACCCTAACCCTAACCCCAACCCTAACCCTTCTGTCTCCCCCCTAGCGTGACCCTGATGAGCCGCGCTTCTTGCTCGTTGCCCCTCATTAGTCCTAATATGTAAATATCTTTTTGTCTCGTCATCCCCAGTCTGGTCATTGACGTCGCTCCTCCTGTCTGCCTGTGTCCTTCCCTGTACCAGTCCTCCCATTCTGACCCATTGTGGTCCTGTTTGTTTTTAGCCCTTGTTCAGTTTTGTTCCCCCCCCTTTGTTCACCCAAATGCCCATCATTTAGCCCTTCGTCCCACGTGCCATAAAAAAAATTGTTTTGTTTTTTTTATTAGAACATGCTGCTGACATGGTGAAGACAATTATTAGGTGACACAGCGATTAAGGTCACAGGATTAAAACCTGAAGCCATTTAACTTTAGTTGCTCCAGTGAAATGATTTAGCTAGATAACTGGGCAAAAAATGATAAATTGTCTAAGATAGATCTGTCAGCTAAAATGCTCTGTTGAAATGCATGCGCAGTCCAGAAACCTCAGCTAATGAGATTATTGTGACATTTTCATATCTTACCGCATCAGTCAGTCTGCTCTATTTGCTTTTCAGAAAACAAATGTTCATAATATGACATATTACAGGCATCTCACTCGTTACACAAGGTCTCGGAGTACAACAGCAGGTGGGACGCTGTAACGTGGTTGCCCCCCACCCCCCATTGTCCTTGAGCCAGCTGTCGGCCACCGTTCAACACAAATAGATTAATGGAAAGAACGGAAAATGGGCATGCAGTGACTGAGCCACTGGGCAAGTGGCTCGGACTGCCCAGGGCACCGATTCTATTCCAATCACGCTGCCTGCCGAGAAGCAATTGGCCTGGTAATGTGTGACCACGTGTTGGATGCAAGTGATTGTGGCACATTGCGGTTCAGTCCCCCGTCACCCTGTCCTCCCCCCTTGGGCAACAGTCCTTCAACCCTAATCCATTTCCCCAGATCAGCAAGGTTAAGAGGCTACATTCATTCCCATTCCGTGCTACATCTGGACGCCAAGAGCTACTTATCTCATTGTTTGTTTCTTCTCTCTTTCAATGACCATGTACACAATCATTATTTAGGTTTGCGGCATCCTGAGTATTTCCCTTTAGCCATATTGACAAGCTCCTAGAATAGACTCTCTCCCTATGTCTCCCCTATATATATATATATATATATATATATATATATATATATATATATATATATATATATATATATATATATACATATACACACACACACATATATATATATATATACACACACACACATACATATATATATATATATATATACATATATACACACACACACACACACACACACACATATATATATATATATATATATATGGAAAAATTGCTGCAGCTTTTTATCTATCTTCCCACTGTCCATCTCTATCAATGTCAATGATCAACAGAAGGTAATCAAGATGGAAAGTAGAGCAATTCAGCAGCGCCAGAGGGAAAATCGCACGGATGGAGAGATCAGTTAACATAAACTCAATTCAGTGTCATTCGAAAGTGGGAGAGATATGAAGGACGTCTGCATCTGACCTTTCAGACCGAACTCATAGCCGCGTAAACACTAACGCTTGTGCTGGTGGGGGCCCACATTCATTCAGTTAGCAGTATCACTTCCTAGACACAAAAATGTTTGCCGCAACATTTTTGCATACTTTAAAGTGGCCAAATACGGTAAGCATAAAAATAAAATAAAAATAAAGAAACTTAGCTCTAATTTTTTGGAAAGCAATGGCTAAATTTAACTACATAAAAAACATAAGTAGAGGAATTTGATAAAAAAAAAACTTCTGTGCAATATTCTGTGCAATTTTTCTATGCAAAAATTGGCAAATGGAACATACACTCTGTAATTTGGCTAGCAAGTTTATTTTACACAGAAAATGATATGGCTAACCAAAAATCATTAAAATGAACAAAGATTAGATGTCACTTTCTAAAACTTTATATTATATTATATTAAAAATTATATTATTATTATTAATATTATATTAAATAATAATCTGTCATCAAGATCAGTAATCAAGTGACGGTAATATAACAGGCGTTGGTCTCATCACTAAAGTAAATGTTTTCCACTTGATATAATTAATACTTAGATACAACTGAAAATGATATATGATTGGCGAAGTATACGTTTGCATGAAAAATTATTGTAACTCCAGATGCAGCAATAATCAAATCGTTCAATATGGTCATAGCACGCTTGGAAGTGAGAAGTGTTGAAATACACATTTATCAAGTGTCCTCCACTTATTCCTTCAAAATCTCAATGATGTGGTAATGGGGGTTACATTGGAAAATTGTGATGAATGTCCCCATTAGATCAAGTCGTGTTCTGCAACATTAAAATGTACATCATCTACATACAGCTGTTTGGCTGCTCATGCAACAAATACATTTTATGAATTACCAAGCAATTAAATATGAATTAATACTGTATCTTACAGGCTCAGATCCTACTGCATTTCTGAAAAGAAATTATACTTTATTTGCTCTTTGCCCTAGTTTGCATACAGGTACACAAGATTTTTTTGATTTTTTCGGAACACAAGTGAGAAAGATGTTTATGTTTCTCTGGGGGTTAAAGGGCCCTGCTCAAGGACTCAACAGCGATGGGACTGATCTGCTGGTGGATGGGATTCTAACCAGTGACCTTTCGATCATAGACACAACCCACTGAGCGACACGAAGCAGAGAAGGGCTCAGAAGCACATGTTTCCATTCAGGTGTAAATAAGAGTTTAATTTCCAGGGTGTTTGTAAAATAACGCACACTCTCTTACTTACAATAGGGACAGCCATAGATTTCCATCCTCAGCCCAATGCGGCCCTCTCCGCTCCAGTCCAAAGGAATAATTCGCAGGTGCCGAGCTACGATGGCATGCTGTAAGTCGTGACGGACCACGCTCTCCGTGTTCGAGTTCCCTGCGAATGCCTGCAAAATAACACAAGATAACACATCATTTCAGGCCAGGCAGCCGACCTCATTTTACCCTCCTGGTTTTTGTCAACCAGGAAAATCACATTGTCTAAATGCAGGGCTGCCACATCTTCCAATATAAACATACAAGAGGGATAAAGTGAGAAAAGGAAGGAAAAACATACAGGAATACAAACTATTTAGCATAATGCTGCGCAGATTTTTATGAGAATGACAACTGTTTCCCAATATTATACCTTTTTCTACTCTTTAGGTACACCATAAAATGCAGACATCGGTGGAAATTACATCGTAATTCTGCTGGCAATGAAAAGAGTACTATTTAATGAATTACTTGAAAATGAATTCCAGGGCAGCTTTTGCATCAACAAAACATACAGATGGATAAAAGGGTGACAGCTGATCTTATTTTAGGTAAACGCGTGCTACAAACAAACAAACCAATCAATAAATGTAATAAAAATGACAATAATAATAATCATGAAATTATTGTAAAACTTATTGCTATTCTTAACAATTAAATGCAAAACGAATATACTTATAATTACTGAGACCAGCCTTGTAACTCTGTGTCTATTTCTCAAATAGAGGTACGGACACTATCAAGAAGTCCAGGAAACGTATGCTTTCGCTGGCATCCAGGTCAGCCGGATTAGCTATCTGGATTAGGCAGGAAGATTAAGCAGCTGTCAGCTTCTCAGCCTGTATAACGTGACGGCCTCCTAATATCTTGAAGACACGGAGACCTTCTCATTCAGCGGAGGGTAGCTCCTGTGGTGGGACATAGTGTGAGGGATTAAAGATAAGATGAGAGGCACCATAAGGCCAAAATATTATGGATTACTGGAACCCCAGCGAGAAAACCACCTTGGAACTGACTTTATCATACATTCCAAGATTTTCCAATAGGAACAACCATACAGCTTCACATCTGACTATAACAGTTAGTCTATAATGGTTCACCATGCGAAAGAAAACTTCTGGGAAGTAAGAAATTGCTCAATATTTTGTCGTTTTCTCTATAAATAAAATAAACCTTCATTATGAACAGTTCTTATAAAATATGGTTCAGTTGTTCATTCAAAGAAACAGGCATTTTAAAAGCCTCTACTGAATTTCTATTGGTCACCAAATATCTGCGAAATGCACATCTCTTCCTTCCTTCCTCATCATTTAAAGAATGCCACACAGCAGCGCACTCAAGATCTGACACTGCTTCACCCTCAGAAACTTTGTCTCAGCCCAAAAAACTTGAATCATAAATGACTCAAATGCTGCAGCTAATTCCCATTCCAGCAAAAACACTAAACAGTCAGCAAGTGTGTAATTAGTTGGCCGTTCATGAAGCTTCCTTCGAGAGCTTAGCCGTCTGGAGTGTGGCTTAATCAAACACCCTCACGATTTATGGCACAAAGGCCAAGAAGAGATAACGGCTGTCTTTCATTAACCGCGGTCCTTGGATTCAGGCATTAAGCCAGCTGTAACTATCACAAACGCTACATTTATTGGCGTCCTACAGTATAATTAATGCTTTGGTGTCTACTTTTGTGACTGGGCTCTAGGGACCAAAGAAAATTCTCCTACTTTAATGGCTCAGAGATGTCTACAGTGAACCAAAACATGCAGTGCATCCACACATATGCCAGTGAAACTGCAAAAAGGAATCTATAGAAGTGGAATCAATTTGTAATTCAAACATAATGCTTCATAGTTTGGTGTTTATCCCCTCTGAGGCTGTTAAACCATAGAGGGCATAAATTATACTTACAAGCAATAATAATGCACAATACACAAAGCTGTCAAGTCAAACAGACCTTTTCCGTTAATTTTGTTTAAATTGCATATATCAATCAATCCATCTTCAAACCATTATCCTGCTCAGGGTCATGGGGAACTGAATAAACGGCAGACAGACATGACATTAGAATACAAATTCATTCAGATATGAGATAATTCAACCATAAATATGCCATAAATTATTGGCGTGGAAGAACATATAATTCATGCAAACTAGCTAGTTATAAATTCTATGGTTCAGTCTACTGTAGGGTTGAGTCAAATCTATGTTGGGAGAAGACAATAGAATGACAAGATGGGTGGCCATTTTGCAGTGACGTATTTACAGTGAACTAGAACATTCCAACGAAACAAACAGAACACATTTAACTGCAATGTAGCCCCTCTGCCTGTACATAGACAAAAAAGAGAAACAAAAAAACACAAAACCAAGGAGCAACATGAGGTGAAAGGGGAAAGACATTCACAATCCTACAGTCGGAATTATACCGATAACATGGAACACACCTGAAATCATGAAGAGGGCTAGGCAATTTTGAGTCAACATATGTGAAGTCATATTCGATGAAAACAGGACAAAGACAAAACCAACAAAGGAGGCCAAGTGGGAGGAGGTACAAAGTTGCTGGGTATTGAATGGGTGAGGGGTCTTGTTCCTTGATTTTGCCTTCGCATTGATTTTGCAGAACATTACTTCAACTTCACATATGTTTAAACCGCCTAGCAGAAGTGGACATTTCAGGTCCAGAAAGTAAAAATCCAGTCCAGGATTTTGTTTCAACCGACCAGTTGAGTATACAGAGTCACAGTCACAGAGTCTGGATTTTTACTTTCTGGACCTGAAATGTCCACCTCTGCTGCCTAGACCTTTCCCCACCAGTGGCCTCAAAATGACAAAGATTTTTACCAGGCACACCATCGAGTGTAAAACTCGGGCTGGTACTTGTTGCTGTGTGTATTCATTATTAGAAACGACAGCAAGAAAACACAAACTGTCTCATGTTTTGTTGGGCGCCTGAGACGGCTGAGTTCCTCTCCCTCCAGTATCTCTAGAGCAGGGGTCTCCAACTCCGGTCCTGGAGAGCTACTATCCAGTAGGTTTTCTGTCCCACTTGGCTTCTGATGAGCCACACCTGGCCTTGGTATTTACCCGAGAACAGGTGTGGCTCATCAGAAGCCAGGTAGGATAGAAAACCTACTGGATAGTAGCTCTCCAGGACCGGAGTTGGAGACCCCTGCTCTAGAGAAACCATAAACTCGATCAGCCAATCACTGGGCACCAGTGGGGCTGTGGGTGGAGTCCAAGAGAGACTGGCCTTGCATTTAAAAGACAATTATCCTTCAGCTGAGAGCATTTTCTTGCTCCCCAGTCCCTTGGGGCTACTACTGACAGATGAGGCAAGACCACCGCTTACGCCTTCTAAGCTAGCTGAGCAGCCCATCATAGCTCGGTAGACGGATGTGTAAGCTGCCATTTTAGCAAAACGGCATGACATGATACGGCTTTAGAGCTCCACGGGAATGAGACGGGTCTGTAATTACAGGCTGCTGAACTGCAATTATGAATCGATGATATCCAACGAGAAAGATGACACCATGTAAGTGACAGAACCGTGTACGACAAACCAAGGCAGCTTCACAAACCAGATTCTGGAAATGTAACCTTAGGAACCTTTCAACCATCAGTCAATAAGTTTCACTAAAACAAAAAAGTGCAGCATTTTTATCGCCTAGACCTGCTACAACCTTAGTTAAAGATCTGCCTTACGGTTTGATGCAACTGGCAGAAGAAGCTCCGGATCACCCTACTTTTCAGGAGCTGATTTATCAACCTCAACGCAGAGACCGGCTGCATAAGATGAAACCTACATACCAGCAGCCACTCTGGGGATATGAAGCCAAATTTAAATACAATCAAAGAACAGAAAGCATGACTCATACTGACGGCTAACTGATCCAACATGCACTGCATCATCATCTTCAACTTTATATAACTATACAGAGGCATCCAGGGAGATTGTTGTACGCTGTTAGTGGGTTAATCTCAATAGCTAAACACAAAATCAACACTATGTACATAAAGCAGTTTTTTACATATACATTACATATTTAAGTGGAAGTGAAGGAAATGAAAATGACCAGTCTTCAGGGTGAAATTAGCAAACAGCTACCATTGATTCATTTCATATACAGGTTTTCTCAAAACAGAATTCACATGTATTTTAATGTACAAAAATACTGACATATTACATATGAATAAGAAGACCAGTCTGGAAAGCATTTATGTTGGAACGTGGCTGTATATCTTTATGATGGAGACATGTAGATCAGCTTTTGTTAATAATATTCATACTCACCACAACAATGTTTATCAACAGTTTTCCTATTTCATATTGTTATATTACTACTGATACAAATTCTCCAAAGTTCCTGAACATGAGATAAACATTCTCTGTTAGAAGCAACCAAATGATTAATGACAAGGCATTCTCTGAACATTAATTTATGATAGACTAGCTGTTTAAAAATGCATTGCGTCTGGTGAAGAGAAATCAGGCTCGTTTGCAGTGATATTGCTTCAGTTTATTTTTATAAAAATCTTTGCTGTTACAGCAAATGAAAGTTAAATGATATCATTTTAAGGCGTTTATTCTTTTGGAAAGCCTGCTGACAAGGCTCATTGCCTTCATTATTTTTAAGAAACTAGTTGAGAGAAAATGACCCAAATACTTCATGCGCTGTCATACAGTAGTGATACACATTAAAGTATATACATTTATGCGAGAAATTTTAGAAAATGGGTGATCTGTATTGACCAGTATTGCCCTAGTATTACCACTATAATAATGTAATATGAAATTAAACCTATTTTGGCTGTAGTCTATAACAATGACCTTTTACTTTAATTAAATGTCACATGTACAGTAAATGCGTAGGCCTGCGTGGCTGTGTGAGTCTTCTCTCGCTCACTCACTCGCTGCTAAATGTGCTCAGACCCCATCAATCCAAACCTTCGCTTTCTGCATGTCTCTCTCCCATCCACTTAATCCGTAACCTTTGTCATGTTTTGATCTCACTTCCATTTTTCTAAGATCCATCTCCACTCCCACAAAGCCAGTAAGGTAGCCCACTCCCTGTCTCATTTTACACAAAGACTGCAAACTCAATGCAGGCAGTAACATTTAACCAAGTTCTCCCATTGTTACCAACAATGTAGAACACTGAAAGGCTGCAATAGGAGAGTGTACTTCCGAAAGTCCTTTGCTGACACTTTTTGTAACAGAGTAATTAAATAATCCATTAATTATGATTGGCAAGACTTTCTTCCTTCAGCTTACAGTCCATAATAATCCAATTGACCTTTTAAAAAAGCAATAAATGTACTATGCTAAATAATTTATTTTGGCAAGAAAATGAGGCAATATTGCTCTTCATTTATTCATTATTAAATCTAAAAATAACATACTTCAAGACCTCTAACAATTTGCCTTATAAGTACAAAAGTTCTGTGGATATTTATTGAAAGCAACATACTTATCAGGGGCTGCACGGTACTGCAGTGGTCAGCACCTCTGGGACCTGTTTTAAGTCTCCGCCAGGATTCCATGTGTGTGACATGTTCGCCCCATGTCATCATGGGGTTTCCTCCAGGTACTCCAGTTCCCCACAGTCCAAAAACATGCTGAAGCTAATTGGAGTTTAGCCCATAGTTTTTGCCCATACTGTAGGTATACATGTGTGAGTGTGCCGTTTGATTGGTCGGCACCCGTGCCTTGTGCCCATAGGTGTTTTTTCTGATTACAAAGGATACGTAAAAACAATTTAGGAGCTAACATCAAAGGCAGCAATAAAACGTAAACTGAAATCTAAAAGTCCTGATTTCAAAACATTGTAACTCTGTTTCTTGCTTACCTGAAACACTGTATGCAAGTCATAATGGATTCTATATTTCCCAATGTCAATTAAGAATTGAGAATCAATTCTTTAAACAGGTATGATGCCACAATAATGGGAGATTCAGGTGAATTAATGGAATTGCAAATTAATATGGGCCAAATGTTCATCCTGGTATGAAATATTTGAATGGTTCAATTTAAATAGTTTTTACATTTCTTGAGAATTGGGGTTAACACAGAGAGGGCTCTCTGAAAGGGGAACAGATTTACAGAGTGTAATGGGGCACAGCATCTGAGTAGTATATGTATTATTAAAAAAGGTCACAAATTCTGATTTATTCTCATGTAAAACCCGTGGGCTGATAATCAGATCCATTGATCATTGAAGAATGCAAAATTGGCTGGAGAAATTCCCTTTTACAAGCAAAATGATCAATACAACATCACCACAGTTCTAATTTATTTTGGAAGGGAAGCATTAGGAGAAAGATGCTGGATAAAGACTTTTTGTCTTGTGCCTCTGTTTCAAGCACAGAAACCCACAAAGATCACAGGTTAAGCAATCGAGTATTTTTCTCTTTTTTTGCATTATTAATACTTGGAAAAAAAGATACATCAAAATATATCAAAAATGCACAGAAAACTAAGCAAAAAACCTTGCTAGAAAGAATATAGAATGAACTCAAACCATTCATTCGTTTTAGGTGACATAACTATTATTATTGTACAAAACAAGAATGCAAACTTTCAGCCCCTCCAGTTAGAAAATACTATTTCTGCATGAAAAGAATGCATTCCGGTGATTAGCACTTTCCTCACAGGTTACCTAACGACTGAGTCCTACAGTACTTCACAATGGGAGGTGCGGTAATGCACGGCGTTTTCAGCTGCTGCATAAACATTGTTTAAATATTTATATGCTATCCTTGCACTTTGAATGATGTAGGGGGATAATATTGAAATACTTCATGCATTATTTCTGCTTAACAAGGTATGCGGCTTCAAAAGCAGAAAACTTTTCAGAACGCTAATTCCCCACTGCTTTCAACAAAGATGTTACAACAGGACCAAAATACACGGTATGCCGTTCTTACTGTGAAGTTTTGTTTAAAAAGACGTGCCCGGCAACACGGCACTATTTAGAAATGCGAAACAACCTAAGCCGATCAAACGAGGTGCAAAATGAAAGCTTCATTTTTAATATCACTCACAGCATTCTTGGTCTGAGGCTGACCCATCCTCGTTGAATGCGAGTTGAGTATGTTGTTTGTGGTGCTAATGCATCCCTGGTTTTACCTTTAATCTTCTGACATTGATGCAGTCGCAGATCCTCCCCACTTCTTTAAATCCCGCTGCTCGATTCCAACTTCACTGCACTTTTTGGTGAACTCTTTCTGCTCGCAAAAGCAGTTCTTAGTAAGTTCTTAGGTGCTGCCTCATTGAAGTTGGAGCTTTTAGCTGCACAAAGAGTGCAGCTTGTTGTTTTCCCATCGTTCTCTCTACCTGGGAAGCAAAGTTTGCACGAAACTGTTTTTTTTTTTTTAATTGGCTATTGCTCAACACATGGAAACCGAGTACAATAGAGCATTGAAAGGGAACATGGCGGGTGGCTTAATTGCTGGTAGCTGATCAATGAACAGATTGTTAAATGCACCCTGAATCGGTGTTCAGTCCCTGCTTCGTTAATACACAGGGAAGGTAAACTGGCACTGAACATTGTGGGAGGGTGATGCCCCCCCTCCACCCTGCCATACAGTACACTGACATCCAGGGGTGCACTTTGTTAAGGGCCCCTGTAAAGTGCTGGGCCCCCTGGATCCGCAAAGATATTCCTGCCCTTGCTGTACCCCCAGTGACTTCTACCAAGCTCACTAAACTCTGAGTGCAAATTATTCTGTACTGACTATACAGGGAGGTTCATAAATACAGAGAATGAATTGTCAACATGTGTACATTATTATGATGGGCTCACTTATGGTATCATTTCCCTCTGTTTTTACAGGTTGGGGTTCTGAGATCGGATTCGGCTGGGTAGCTGGAAGCCACAGCTGCAGGCTTGATCTGGGAGCCCTTTCGTGCTTTTCGGTCAGCAAAATCCAGCTGGTCTTAACTGGACTCTCTGAGGGTGCTGGGATTTTATATAGGGTCAGTTCGTGGGAATACAGATGCAGTGCTAGACGACCGATACTGGGAGCAAGGAAGAAAAGTCCTGGTTTGTGGTTCTCGCACCTTTTTTTCAGCCTTGACCCCAATTTATGTCCATTGTTGGTCTTTGGGTTTCATAAACCTGCTGTCTGTAGCTTTTAATTGGATATTATATTTATATATGAGTTCATCTGGTAACCTGGACTCCATCTGTTAAGGTTTAATTCTGGGTCCTTGGGGGGGTGGGCATTTATTTGCCATCGGCATGCCTTCCTGTATAACCAGGTTTGATTTGCGCAATAATAAATCAGTCTCTCTTTTAACCCCCTCCCTGCCATAAAACAGTTCTGCTTGTGCAGTAAACCTCTAGGCCCCACTGCAATACAGATTGTCTCAATGACTTTTTGGAAGCTTTGCTCATAAAACTTTTACCAATACTAAAAAGGAAAGAAGGAAGGGAAAGCGGAAAACATATGGATGAAAAAAACAATTGAAGAATCTGTACTGAAGCTATGTTTTCTTTTTCTCGGTTACGTGGTTGAATTTGCATATTTACCGATCAACCATAACATTAAAACCACTGGCAGGTGATGTGAATAACAATGACTTTTTTCCACTGCAAAGTCATCTGTCAAGGGTGCCATTTTATATTCAGCAAGTCAATGGTCAGTTCATGAAGTTGTTGTGTTGGAAACCGGAAAAACGGGTAAGTGTTAAGATGTGAGGGATTTTGACAAGAGCCAAATTGTCAAGGCTAGACGACTGGGTCAGAGCATCTCTCAAAGGGCATGTCTTGTAGGGTCTTAACGGTACGAAGTGGTCAGTACCGACCAAAAGTGGTCTAACACAGGCCAACCGGTGAACCGGCAATGGGGTCATGGGCGCCCAAGGTTCAATGATGCATAAGAGGAGCCAAGGCTGGCCTGTCTGGTATGATTCTACAGCAGAGCTACTGGACTACAAATGTTTGAAAAAGTTAATGTTGGCTATGATAGAGAGGTGTCAGAACACACAGTGCATCACAGCTTGGAGTGTATGGTACTGCACAGCCACCGACCGACCAGAGTATCTATTCTGACCCCTGCCCATAATGGGCATGTTACCATCAGAACTGGACCATGGAATAAAGGAAGAAGGTGGCCTGGTCTGATGAGTTCCACCTACCTAGACCAGTACACCCCTTCATGGCAACAGTATTCCCCAATAACAGCTAGTGGCCTCTTTCAGCAGGATAAAGCACCCTGCCACACTGGAAAAATTGTTCAGGAACACGTTTGAGGAACATGAAAAACAATTCAAGGTGTTGACTTGGCCTCCAAATTCCCCAGATCTCAATCCAATCGAGCATCTGTGGGATGTGCTGGATCCTCTCAACTTACAGACTGAAATGATCTGCTGATAATGTCTTGGAGCCCGATACCACAAGACACCTTCAGAGGTCTTGTGCAGTTCATGCCTAAACGGGTCAGAGCTGTTTTGGTGGTACGAGGGGGACGTGCAAGATATTAAGCATGTGGTTTTAATATTATGGCTGACCGATGTATGAAAATTTTCTGGTGAAAATGTGTTAATATGGTGCTAATTACACCCACCACTAAACCGTTTTCCAGAGACTGATATCAAAACTGGTAGAGCTTTCAACAGTCTTTTGAATTCAAAAGAAATGAAACCTTTGACTCAAACTCAAAATACATCTCCACATCAACCTGTTAGCACACACACTATTTACAACTTAAAAGAATACTATTAAAGGTCCGTTTTACACATGAATTTAAATAAAATGTCTAGCCAGAATAAAAATAATAATAATGACATCTAGGATTAATTATCTTTTAACAAAAGAACACAAAGAATATTCTCACTTTCAAATGTCAGCTATGATTAGTATATTTTTATTCTGCGGTATTGTCTTGTGCCGTGTATAAAGCATTGATCCAAAGCCTTTCCCCAGCTGATTAATCAATTGGTTGAGTAATCACTTTAATGAGAGAAACCATCCTTATGAAGTCATTCATATTCAGTCTTCATGCACACATAAATTATATATTACACATTGTCATTAAAAAATGTTAATCGTTAGGTCCAACTTGTAAGATGATGTCAGTAGTAATTAATAAGAAGTTAATTATGTTTTATATTCAGACAATGTGATTAAAAAAACCTTTTCTCTAACTAGACCAAAGTTCTTGTCAGGAACAGGCTGCTTCTAATTAACAATGATCATTCAAGAATTGTAGAACCTCTAATAAAAAGTCTATTTATATTTAGTCATAGTTCATTTGATATACTGATTTGGCCAGCTTTTCGGATGTGACGTTCCAGTGATGTTTTGTATAGGTCTTGCACTAATGCTAACTTGCACTTGTTACTGCTAACAAACTGATTGCTCAGCCTTACATCACCTGCACATCAGCTGGCTCTTTGACACCTTTATGCTTGTAATGTATTATCTGGTTCACGGGTACCACAATTTGGACAAAAGCATCCGCAAATGTAAAATTATGCCCAAAACATGTTTTAATTTGTTGATAAACAAAATAATTTTCAAATGCATTGATTATTTAAAATATCTAAAAAAAATACATTCTGCATATAATTGTGTCTTGATAATTACATTAAGTACTGTAGCTATTTTAAACCAAGATTAAGCTTAAAGTAAATTACTGAAATAGGAACAATCACTGTGCTCAATTTAATTATGGATCATTAACTGAAAGATAAAAAATAAAAATAACAAATCATTGGCAGTGTTTTGGGAAACGAAGGGCATTGCCAAAACTGGGTATTAAAAACCTCACATCACTATCACTGCCTTCTGAATTTTAAACACGACTTTCTTCATATTATTAAAAAAACACTGCCAGAGAAGCGGTAGCTTTATTTCCGTTTTTGTTCACCAGGCTGATGGGAAGCACGTCGCAATAAGAGAACATTAACGAATGAATAACTGTTGCACTTCCAGCATTGAGATGACTTTAATGGGTCAGGGCAGGGGTTACGCATGCAGGTCACCAGGGGCGCTGAAATTTGCCAGGGCCTCAGGATTTAATGGATTAACTTTAAATCATTAGAGATTCCCAAACATGGCCTGAAGCAGCTGCAGATACTGCAAAACCCGAGGCATTCCTAGTCTGAAGTTTGACTTCTGCCTTAGGGAAATCCTTCTGTTTCCATGAGGCAATGCCGTACTCTACAACTGAATCCCCAAATAATTAACCTACAAACAATGTCGCAGTACAGATGTCCGAAATTATAAAAACTATTTGATTTCTGGCTAGCTATTTACAGAAACGAAATTACTGCCTAAAGCAAGTTTACTACAGGTTATGCAAGGAACTTTGCATATATTTATATATCTTAATGATTTAGACAAAAATTTTACATGCACCTTTGCAGAATCGAAGCATGGGCCGTCCTCAGAGACCCCTGTCATCCAGGGCACTTACTGTTGAAGTGGAGGGGGACCGGGTATAACCTCAGACACCCAAGACCAGTAATCCAGCAAGCAGTGATCAGGTACTCTCACTCCATCCCAGTCTGAATGGTACTGGTGACACTCAAGCCCCCAATTGCTTATTTATTTATTACACAAACTCACTGTTATCTAATTCTCTGTGTGTATTTTCCATATTTTTCTGAATATAAGACGATCCCATTTATAAGACGACCCCCACCCCCACACACATACACACTTTTCGGCAACTATTTTTTAGAAGAAAACTTTTTGCAATACTAAATCTTACATTTAAAGAGAAAAATGATTTAATATGACAAAAGCATATAATAAGTTAACCAGCAACCTATGAAATAAATGATAATTGATGCATGTGAGCATTGCATATAATTTACACCAACCCTTTTTGCATTGGCAGCTTCAAATTTTAAATTAAGCGTCACATGAACACATGAATCTTAAGCATTCTGTTAATTCATAAAAACTCATTGTTTATATGCACGTAATTCCATATTCATGTATTTAGATTATGCGGATAATTATTGTCAGTGGATAATTATATGGATAATATCTTTCAGAAGTGTATCCTGTACAGAGTGTACCCCAGCGTTGTGTCCTGTGCTGCATGGGGTAGACTCAACCACCAAAGCCCACCCCCCCAATTGACCCTGCCCTGGAGAGGCATTCATAAGTTGGATGAATGGACAGAAGGATGGTGGATGTATAATTTACAGTGCCTTCGTTCAGTTAACTGGACTTTTACCTGAAAAATTACCTAAAAAAAATGAAGAATAACAAAAAAAAAAAAACTCCAGGTAGCTCAACAATTGGAAGAGTGGCATTAAAAAATGCACGAGAAGCATACATGAAACATACATGAATACTGTGGATGAGTCGCATCACTCAGATTATACAGATCTGTGACCATTCCAGCCATAAATGAGAAAAAAAAACAAATTCTGACACTATCCCAACAGTCCGTAGTGATAATAAGCACATCAGCAGTGTCTGAAATGGCTCGTTCTGATTTCAGGGAAGTCATACCAAATCTTGGTTGTTAAGTGCATCCCTGTGACGCCCTAGTAGGCTGATACAGTGTGAATCGAGAGTGATGATGTCATAAACACAACACACTCTGGCCCACACAACAACCGATGACCCATCTCATCTTTTGAGGTTATACCTGTGCCGTGTTGCTGCGGATTTATCATATTTAAGCAAAGGTTATGTTTAAGCCATGCCTTCCGTCATTGCATCCTTAAAAGAAGACTAAATTAATATTTTGTTCAGCACTAGTTAGAATAACTCGGTGACCTCTCAGTTAATGGTGTCCATTTGCCAATGACCTTTTGAACCAAAACACTGCTAAGAATAAAGAATAAATGACCTTCTTAAAGCAATTTTTATAATGGATACTCCCTAGCTCAGTGGATGCCTATTGCATAATCAGGCAATCCTTACCTACAGCTACTACCTGTAGCACTGACCTGGTCTCCAGGATCACTACTGTTTGATAGAATTATTCACAGATATGAAATATATTACCCTGGATGATACACATTTTTTTTTGTATTCCACTGAAACAAAAGATAATTGTCAAGTATGGCTACCATTAAAAGTCAGATCTTTATCAAAAGTATAATCAAAGTGAGGATTTAATTATGCAGCTATAAGACAGGGAAAGTCTTTGGAGGACTGAAACAGAGATGATTTCTGAGCTTCCACCCCCACATTAAAACATTTTTTTTTTTTACATAGTAAATGGATAAGGAGCCAATACGAGGCAAAACTTCAAGATTGGTGAGGCAGCCCTTCATTTGCATACACAAAAGAAGATTCTTTAAATAGCAAAAGCTTTGCATATGCCTCATTGGATTTCATAGAATAACAATTATAATTGAAACTATACAATAAACGATGAGAAAACATGGTCACTGGGAAGATTGGGAAAGGTTAACAAAATGCAGCCATACATGTCATGGTCACATTTTGCCGATTTTAACTCAAGTTTTGTGGTACTTGTTTTACCAGTTTACCAACAATTTTATACATACCAATAACCCTCATTTAAATAATGTTAAAAAAAGCAGTTAAAAAAATTATATTACTACTTATAGGAATCAAACTGGAAGAAAATGTGTTTTGTCCTTCTACAGAAACAGAATATTATGGCCTATGGGGCGGGTTTATACTGTCCACTCATTAGTGCTTATTAAGCAGAGGGCCCCACAGGGCACACTGATAAGCACAGCATGGAAATATAACGTTTGGTTCGCTGTTTATACAGAATGAATGAAAGTCCATGCAATGTGCCTTTCCAAACTGTGGAGGCTTTGACCTCCAACTGATGCACACGTTAAATTCGGTATAAGCCGTTAATGTTCCATGGATTAGAATCTATGGTCAAAAGGCTTCAAGTCCAGCTGGATGTTTTAATAAGAAAAAATATTTATAAAGTATCTACTGACTGGGATTTGTGAAGCATAATGACTGGATAGAAGTGTTTGTGGGAGACGCTGGCCTTCAATCAAGGTGTGGACTGCTTCTCTGTTTCCCACCGTCACTGCGATGGGAGATCGGCACTGTGCCACGTGCAAAAGAATGACCAGACGGCGTCAGTCCACATCCAGACAATCAGCAGGTTCCTCGTGTGAAATATCCTAACTTATTGACAATTAATTAAAGTGCCCTGCTGGATTCTGGACATTTCCTACACCGTTGGTAAACTCTTAGTAAGTACAAAAAAAGCTTTTATGTTTTATTCAAGTTCCAAATTTTATATTTCTACTGCTGCTACAGATACATCTGTGAAAGGATTGAGAGGACTATCCTACATAAGCAATAAGGGGAATTGGATTAAGATTTTCAATGGGGGAAAAAAAGAACAAACTCACATGAAATGGTACATGCAATTGTTTTTTATATTAGAAATGAATAAATCATTTCCTTCCACAATGACATGGATTGTCCTGTGTTTCACATGCTGCTTTATGCAGTGTTCTGCCATTTTTAACTCGTCAAGGGCAGAACCTTTAAGCATCCTTGTTTTTCTAAAATCAGAGACAGAATAACATGTAAGGCATCATGAAACTGCATTTACCAAAGCATTTGCACTGGTGTGCTAAAGAGATCCACTTGCTTCACTTACAGTACACTTCATTGCTGCCCCATTCCATGTACACTGTAGCTGCTAACTCACAGAATTCAAACTAATTTATAGGATATTTTCCCGAATCATTCACAGAATTTGGAAGTATTTATTTGGAAAAGGATATTTGGAATCATTTCATGTTACATAAACTATTGATTTATACATCTGAATTTGAAATACTCTATATCGAAATGTTTTAAAGGGACTTTAAAACTAGCAGGTCAACTTTCAATGGCACAAGGAGCATGGGAGGTTTCTTTAAGCAGTGAAGCAGTGATTCACCAAAAAAAATAAAGTAACATTCATATCACATAAAATATCATTTCAATGTCAATATATCAATGCAATGTCCATTTCAATGTGAAAACAAAGAACTGCAGTGATTTAAAAAAAAATATCTGACAAAATATTGTGCAAAATGGCCTGGATAAAAAGAACTTCAATAAAGCAAAACATTTCTAAGCTAGTTTTTATTGCATTTCTCATCACTTTCTAATTAGTAGCTGATTAGATAATTAATGAATACGATGCATTTTTAATCCCACCGAGTGAAGCAGTATCTAAACTAGTCTCGACCCAAAGATGACTGACATGTTTAAAAATTCAGAACATAAATCCAGCCATTTCTATAATGATTGTATTTCAGAAAAAGGTACACCTGTCGAAAACTGTTAAAAACATAATTTTTCTCAGCATAACCACCCAAGCATCAGCTAACCAGGTCAATAGTCACACAGCTGCGGGCTCGCTAACAACCAATAGAAAGAGACTGCTGTGCAATGACTATTTGAATATTTACAGTAATGACTAATATCATCAGGTCTAAAATTATGTTTCTGCACATTCATAATGGGGTTCAATTTTAGGACCACTATTATTCCTAATTTACAGTATTGACACCAATATATACAGTAAACTGGTTAAATTTGCAAACAACACCAAGGTGGGTTGTGTAGCAGATACTGAACTAGCAGCACAGAGGCTACAGCTGGATCATAATTTAACAGGTCTGGATGATGCTCAACCAAATAGTTACTTCAATATTAGTTCAAATACAAAAACTCGTGGCCATAGGTAGAAATTAGTGACAGAACATTTGCAACTGGATTTGAGAAAGCACTTCTCTACACAGCATGTAGTTAGGATATGAAATATTCTTCCTGTTAGTGTAGTGCAAGTTAAAACCTTGGGTTCCTTTAACAGAGCTAGATAAGATTTGAACAACTTTAAACTATCAGTTCTCCCCAAATGAGCTTGATGGGCCGAATGGCCTCCTCTTGTTTGAAAATTTCTTATGTTCTTATACCCTGAGGGATCAGTTGGATCAGTAGCCACCATTAATAAAGAGATATTTGATTATTGTCCAAAAATTTTCCAATGCGCACACCTTGAAAAGGGCTCATGCGGGCGATCAAATTAGTTCCAGTAAACTACTACAATGAACTATCTTTAATTACTGCTCTTCCAATTAGAAATGTCATAATCTGAAGTTAATTTAGGGAAACAACACAATTAAGATGACTCACCCAGTCACGCAAACAACCTACCAAGTGAAATTGTACTCAGTCCATGGATGGTGGTGGAAGCAAACGTAGTGGCTACAGGGACAAAATACAAACTACACAAATACCGAGCTGAGGTCGAATTTTTAGCCACGTCCCCAGTTGAGAAGATGTATGACCCTAATCTAAAAAATATATTAAAAAATGTGCAGACAAACTGGCAGTAATATCGATGAACTGCACTTTTATTAGTTTCACTTTGAAAATCCCCTGAAAGTAACATTACATTGCTACTATTTTGTCTGGTGCTGTTAATCAAATGGGGGTAGAAAAACAGCCCATTAGTCGCCCCCCCACCCCCCACCCCAATAAAAAGTTCTGTGTTTTTGCCTCACCCAGATGTTTCCGTCCTGGTGGTATGGCTTCCAGTTCCTTACGGTGTCGCTGTACAGGAGCCTGTACCTCGTTGTCCAATCAGAGCTGCTGTATCTGCCTTGTGTCGCAATGGCTGTCACTTGTTTCCTGCTGCCCAGGTCCACCTGTAGCCACTGGTAATGATCGCTGTCCAGAGGAGACCATCCACCAGCACCTTAACAACAGAGAATGATTTTTAAATGAAACTGTACATTAGAATTTGTACAAGCACATCAGAATGTGTTTTTCATATATGCCAACTTCCCTTTTTAAAAGGCATGCACACCATATACAGGTGAGAGTGAAGCTTGAGATCTGAACGCAGGGCCAGTCATCAATCCAGGGCTGCTTCAGGCGTTTTTGGGAGGTTAAGGACCTTCTTTGCTCAGGGACCCAACAGACGTAGCTATTCTGCTGAGCAAAGGATTCAAACCAGTGGCCTCAACCCACCAAGCTATGCACTGCCTGACAGAATCACACATATGTTGAAAATCACCACACATATCGCACTAGTTACACTCACCGGTATGAGAACTTTGGACTAACAAGAATTACCGTTTTTATGTTCACCAGCTTACTGCTTAAATCATGCTGTTTTCTTTGGTTATTTAAGAACAAATGATTCTTGATCGTAGCATCTGTGGTCTTAGCTGACACATTCCGATAACAAAAGAAATCAAGCAAAAGAAAACTGTCATGAAAATTAAACTAACCATGCTCTCAAGCTTTTATGGAATTTCAGCCGCACGTCAATGTCGAGGATTCATCCGAGGACCGTACTGGGGCACTCAATGCTGTTTGTATTCTCAATCACATTTTCAATCTCAATGACTCACAAGAGACAATGTCCTCTGTCAGGCATAAGCAGTTATCAGGAGGAAATGTTTTGCCATTATTTTGCCTGAATATGCACTATATCTGTAGGGAAGCATAAAAATATTCACTCATAAAAAAAAAAGCAACAGATGTTCTTTTCTAACAATCCTCGACCGCTGCCTGTCTGGCCGACGATTAAGAGATGGTGCCACAGAGCATTTTTAAGAAAATTCTTCCTAGTTAATTCCCCTTTTTCCCGCGTCATCATTGGCTTTTGTAAATAAGGCACTTAGAAAAGAGCACCGTCGGAATTTCTGATAGCCATCTTACACAGAGCAAGGGAATCGGCGTGAGGGATACAAAAAAACAGAACAATCCAATGCCTAACTCAATTAAATGGCCATTACTAGCAGGTACCAGATAAACAAGAAATATCATTGAAAAATCAATGCTTCTAAATCTAACCTTGAGAAGATCGCAAGGCGGGTAAATAGTCGCCGAATGCTGAATAGAGATAAAACTCAAGAAAAAACAACATGCTAGAGGTCATCAAGCACACTTTCAGAGAAGACGTTGTGAGAACCAGAGGCGCAACAAAGCAAAAAAGACAAGAGAGCAGGACGTCTAGTGAGAGGGACCAAATGTCATCTAAGCAGATGTTTACAGGAGATATGCAGAAGAGAAGCAGGGCGGCTGGGAGAAGATCAGGAGGCAGCTGGATGGGCACGAGCAGGTCACTGCAGAAGCTGCAGTGCAGCGCAGCTAAATATCATGTGTAATTTAGTGTGCAACCAGATATGCCACAATTTCCCAAGCGGCTGATAAAAACTCGGAGGAAAAAAGGAAAATGTCAATGGCCTTTAACATTTCTTCACCTCTAACATATTGACTCTTTGAGACATCTTGGCCCCTCTCTGCTACTATTAATATACCCACAAATGTTAGTACTTTAGCACATAAAACACGGTGCTCACATTTGTCTGAACTTTTCAGGATAGTAGGTGTGGTCTGTGCTTAATGCCCAGTTCCAGTGGGGTGTTTTAATCTGTCACACCCTATATTCTCCTCCCACACAAAAAAAATATAAAAATGAAGTCCGAGACAATTTGTAAAGGTCAAGTACTGGAACGGACTGGCCTTCTTTGAAATAATAATAAAAAAAATCCTCTCTTTGACTAAGTTTTCATTTTGGTCCCATATTTTAAAACTTTCCCTATTGCCGTTAGCATGGATGATCAAACTCAATTTTCTCATGGCTATTTTGTATTTCCGCATGTGAAATGACAAGCTTCACTGCCGCAAAATCCCAAGAGCTTAAGTTTAAATCGTTACCTACACTTTCACAGGCAGCGGGGAATCACTGGCAATTTATAATTCATATCAGACTGGGTAAATTACTTAATGGCAGAGAATACTTTGGTCTAAAATGAGATCACCTTGGAAGTACTCTGGATGAAATAAAAGACACACGAGAGCTTTGGAGGGTGATGAAGCCACCACATAAACACTAATGACTACACCGATGCATTAAGCCCTGACAGGTATTTTGCTGTTTCAAAGTGACACAGGCCATTATTTGATTGAATAATTTACAGTAACACAATATGTGTGACTATAATGCATTAAGCGGAACAGTGCAAAGGCGTAAGGAAGAAGCCTATTAATGATACTTTAAATGAGTCAGCATGATGGCCCGACAGCAATATGTAAATAAATAAACATCTTAACGGGGAATGAGAGGGTGAATGTTTTTAAAAATCATGTCAATATGAAATGAATAATGACTAAACCTTATGTAGCATAAATCAGACCTACAGGGTTGAATATATATGCAGTAATTGGCTAGAATCTCATCCAGGGGATCCTCAACTTTGAACCCTTGGGTTCTTTGGCTGCTAGGTACTTGGATCCTGGATGGACATAGGAGGCAGTGTGGGGTTCAGTGTGTTAGGGTGCTGTGCCCATGATTGGAAGGTTGTTGGGTCAGACAACCGGGGTTGACAGAGTGACTTCACCATAGGTCCCGTGAGAAAGGTCTACCAACTAACTCTGCTTCTTCAAAATGTATGACACAAAAGCATCTCCAAATTTGTAAAAATGACTAACTTACAGAAGATCAGCTAGGTTAGATAAGACTGATATCCATGGCAGTGGGGTTAATGTAGCTGGAGAGCCAGAACTCGAATGTGTTGATAGTGTCTGAGGTATAATGAGACAGTGAATCCTTAAAGCTATTATTCTGCTGTATCTACGAAGACGCTTCAGGCTGACGGTGTTTTTTGCCTTCTTGTTGAATGCTTTTTGGCATTCCTGTCAGAAAATAGACCAAAAGGTAGACAAAATACTTCAGGGACTGTCTGACCCTGCTTTCTCAAAAATGTATGTGGCTTTAGATAAAAGCTACTGCTAAATAAATAAAAATGTAAATGTAAATATAGTGGCTGCCAATCATGTGATTTCTGCGAGTCCATCGAGGTAAAAGAGGGATTTTGTTCACTGGGGTAATTTATTTGCACTTGAGAAAGATAGACAATAAAATGCAGGGATGAGAGCTTCAGCTGTGATTATTATCGAGCTAATCTTACGGCTGCGCTCGTGGCTCTTCCAGCAATCTGGGATGAGCACTCCAACTATCTCTCTTGCCGTACGGACGCCAAACCTCGTCGCCATTCCCACATGGGTGCGAAACCTCTCCGGCGATCCCATACGGGTGCCAAATCTTGCCGCTGTTCCCATACGGGTGCCAAACCTCTTCGGCGATCCCATACGGGTGCCAAACCTTGCCGCTGTTCCCACATGGGCGCCAAACCTCTCCGGCGATCCTATACGGGTGCCAAATCTTGCCGCTGTTCCCATACGGGTGCCAAACCTCTTCAGCGATCCCATACGGGTGCCAAACCTTGCCGCCGTTCCCACATGGGCACCAAACCTCTCCGGCGATCCCATACGGGTGCCAAACCTTGCCGCTGTTCCCACATGGGCGCCAAATCTCTCCGGCGATCCCATACGGGTGCCAAACCTTGCTGCTGTTCCCACATAGGTGCCAAACCTCTCTGGCGATCCCATACGGGTGCCAAACCTTGCCGCCATTCCCACATGGGCGCCAATCCACGCCTCCCTTCCCATACTTGTCAGCCAGGTTTCCGCAGATGTCGCGTGGGACAGACCACTCCCTACTCCACCAAGGTCTGACCTTTTCATCGTTCTAGATCATACCCTCACTCACAGATGTTCCTAAACAGACACCCTGCCACAGGAAAAAGTGGTGGCGGTGGTGGGGGTGCACTGATACCCTGATGGAACATTCTAAACTAAACTTTGCTTTTCCAAATGAAGACATCAACTAAGTACAAATCATAAGGCAGAGTAATTGGGTCTTAATGACCAATTAAGGACTGCAGAAGTCTGGTTTATCCTTACTTGTTTATCATTACTGTTACCAATAAATCTTGTTACAATTTAGGCTAAGCACTAAAAACGCAATCAGCATCTATCGGGAAAAAAAAATCTGCATGCTATATCTATCCTCCATAAAAGATTATTTACTACATGGATGCTGCAAGACTAGAGCTTGTAACTGCCTAAATTTAGTTTTTTTTTTCCTTGTTTTTCCAATATCCTTTAGAAATATAATGGACTGCACGGATTAGATTTTGACTAATTGCCAAAGTGGTAGACATTTGTGTTGTGTAGATTGTTTCATTGTAAAATGCAGCACAGCAAATGATACAGAATAAAATATTTTCAAAATCTTGTTCTACAGACCCCTGCACACTATGGCAGAAGAGGAAAAACAACACTGCTGCAAAATTATGCTTTTTAAAATAGTTATACACTGTGATCATTTAAGTCAGTCTTGGTCTTATAAGAAAAAAAATGTGCAAATAGCTTGCAAGGTTACATGGTGCGTTTTATTCTTGATCCATGCATGCATGGCGAAATCTTGGAATTAACTTAAAGTACCCCAAAAAGAGTCTATAAAGGGTTAAGCTATTTTTTTTTTCTTATGAAGATAAGATCTGTCCAATTTCAAGTGGCATGGATGATTGTGTTCATTTAATATGCTACTTTTTTATTCACTCAAGACAAAGAGATCTGGCAATAAATGTGAAGTTATGTAATTCATGAAATATTCAGCAATATCACTTTCATATAACTGTTTTTGACAGTATCTGCCAGAAGAATCTATGTTTAAGTACTAAAATAATCTATAACCTTACAATTAGAATGACAAAGGGTTGTTTGTTAAATTGCAGAGTTAAAATTAAAAGCCTCCAAACCACTAATACCCTTGTCAGCCTCTCTCATTTGGACTGGATTACATTTTGCAGAACATATCAAATCAATAACAAAGCATAGCTCTGAGACTAAACATCACACGCCAAAGCCATCAGGAAAATCCATAAAACGCAATTTAGTATTCCAGATATTCCCATTTTAAACTGTCAGTCAGCGGAATACAGATAAATATGAGTCTTGCATATGATTGATTTCATGCCATCTTTTTCTGTTCCCAGCAGAAAAATCTTAGTAAGAAGACGCATCACTATAGATTCCTATTAGTGCCTGTTCAGTCTGTGAAGATATTTCCATGAGTATGTGAGCTAATTGATATATCAGGGGGAAGAAAGTGCTGGAGATGGCATATGGAAAGCAGGATTTACTCATTACTCATAACAGTACCCCGCATGAGTGCTCATCAGGCTGCAGAAAACCCGACTATTATATTGACATCATCCATTAAGAGTTGTGGAGCGCTTGACCCCAGGGAGGGTTGGGTAATATACAGTTACCGATGTGGGCAGTCGGCAGATCGACGTACTTAAAGCTTCAAAAATGGCTCTTTATCAGCAAACACTTACAAACAAAATTTGAACATAATCCATCCTTCCGTCGACTTATCCTGGGACTGACTATAAGAATAGTTATATAATTGTGTTTTTTTAAATATAACTCATAATACCAAGTGTATATTTGACGTCAAAGCAACAGACAACTGACAGAGCAGATCAGCCAGTGCCTGAAGCAATTGGGAGTTAAGGTCTTGCTCAGGGGACCAAGGAGGACATCATGCCTCTGATTGTGGGATTCAAACCAGCGTGCTGCCGGTCATAGGCACAGTGCCCTAACTTGCTGAGCCACAAAACACCTAAACAAAGAAACAATTATAGATCATTATCATTTTTGAATGCACAGGATTTAATCTTGTGAAAAGATTTATATGCTATTCAGATATATGAATGTTATTAACTTCTTGTTTCACATTTGGTGGCTCAGTGTTCAGTGCTGTGGCCTCACACCTTCATGTTGGGGGTGGGACTCCTGTCCTCGGTTCTGTGTTTGTGGAATTTGCATGTTCTGCTTGGGTTCCTGTGGCCTCACACCTTCATGTTGGGGGTGGGACTCCTGTCCTCAGATCTGTGTGTGTGGAATTTGCATGTTCTGCTTGGGTTCCTGTGGCCTCACACCTTCATGTTGGGGGTGGGACTCCTGTCCTCGGTTCTGTGTTTGTGGAATTTGCATGTTCTGCTTGGGTTCCTGTGGCCTCACACCTTCATGTTGGGGGTGGGACTCCTGTCCTCAGATCTGTGTGTGTGGAATTTGCATGTTCTGCTTGGGTTCCTGTGGCCTCACACCTTCATGTTGGGGGTGGGACTCCTGTCCTCAGATCTGTGTGTGTGGAATTTGCATGTTCTGCTTGGGTTCCTGTGGCCTCACACCTTCATGTTGGGGGTGGGACTCCTGTCCTCGGTTCTGTGTTTGTAGAATTTGCATGTTCTGCTTGGGTTCCTGTGGCCTCACACCTTCATGTTGGGGGTGGGACTCCTGTCCTCGGTTCTGTGTGTGTGGAATTTGCATGTTCTGCTTGGGTTCCTGTGGCCTCACACCTTCATGTTGGGGGTGGGACTCCTGTCCTCGGTTCTGTGTGTGTGGAATTTGCATGTTCTGCTTGGGTTCCTATGGCTATCCTGGTATGACACAGGCATCCCTGCCTTGTGGTTTGTGCTTCCTGGGATAAGATCCAGGGTGACTGTGACCCTGGATTGCGTAACCAATTATGGAAAATAGATGGGCATTTAATACTGAAACTGCATGACATTTAGACTTTCCCATGATAGTGAGCCATTGTTTCTCACATTTTGATCCCAAATCATGATTGAACATCACTTCTGGCGCTGTCACGGGCAGTAGCCTGCCAAAGCTGCTCTCTCACTCATACCCCAAAAGTGGGGGGGGGGGGGGGGGGGGGGGGTCACAGCTGACCCCCCCGCAGCTTTTACACTGTATGACTTCTCTTCCTTATGTCTGGGGGAGACTTCCGACCAGCCCATATCATGTAAAGCACTTGATTCTTTTTGCCTTTTCTTATCCTTTTTGTCTTTACACTTGTGTTCTTTATTTTATATTTAGTATTTTCAACCTCTTTGTTTCAAATCTTGTATGGTGAGAGCTTTCCCTTGGCACACTAGTTTCTCCTGGGAAGAATAGTTTCACTTTATCTTTATCGTGTCTTATCTTATCTTATGTTTGTGATGTCATAAGATCTTAATTCCTGATTGGATGAGACTTTGAGCATTTGCAATCTGCAGTTCAACAAATGAAATGGCAAGGGCAAGAGAGCAGCAGAAACACTCCCGCCGTTTGCGTGTGTGTGTGTGTGTGTGTGTGTGTGTGTGTGTGTGTGTGTTGTTGTGCTCCTGGTGGCAAGGCCGGTATTTTGTCAGGGATGGCAGGACCGGATGCGAGCAGGATCGGTGATACGGAGGCCCAGGGGCGACCTATGAGCCTGATGATGACAAAGACCTTTCTGTCGATGGTGAATAACGATGCAGGATAATCCTGAGGGTATTTCCACTGACTCCTACAACACCAATGGCCCTTACCACTGGTATCATCCTCTATCACCATTCCTTATAGTAATCCTCCTCCATCCGTTACAGGCATGCGAGAGACTCTACTGATAACACTACAGGGACTAATATGCTGTTTACTCTGCTAGTAAACATTTTGTCTACCTAAAAATGCAATGTTTTTGCCTTCTATTTACTTTAAGTATTCAACAATAAAACAAGTACTCCCTGGACTAGGTACATCCTGAGATTCCGTTAAGGGAGGCAAAGATCGCAGCACCCTTCCCCGGTGCAAGGCCACGGAGCATTTTCTGCAGAGAATCCCCTTTATGACTCCGGTGCTGCCACCGACTGCGAGTGCAGCCAGTCCCCCGGGTAATTTAGCTCCCTCCCAGACCACAAACGTGCCCCTGACCATTTCCCCCAGCTTTGATTCTGTTTTTCTCCCCAGAGCCTGCCTGGTTCCACATGCGTGGCCCTGCGGCCAGCGGCTCATTGGCTGCTCCTAGCGTGTGACCATCTCTCAGCTGAGGGTAACCTATAACCGTTACAGGCAGAATAGTCAGGGCCCACGGCACGGGTCCCAGAGGGCTCCTAGTCACAACTGGTGCATCGTAAAAACACTAAATCATTAATATTGGAAAATATCTGCGCGCGTGATTTAGTGCTGTTTAGCTATACAGCCCTTCTAAGGCATTTATTAACAACAAATACTGTGCAATGCATGTGTATATCAGGGTCAGTTATGAGCAAACTAACATATGGCACAATTAACGAGCTAATAACATGATGCACAACAGACTGACAATGACCAAAAGTGTCCTCAAAGCATCCGAGTTGCATGCTGTAGATACTTAGGTTCCAGGCTGTCAGGACTTTCACAGAGAGTAGGTAACAAAGCTCTGGATCACTGCATCCCAGGACAAAACTGCAGCCATTCCACCAAGGAACCTTTTCATTCGCACCACCACATATCTTCCACCTCCATCTACCCTCAAAGAACATCGGCGCAGCCCCAAAGAATAGAAGCCACTGCCTGTAACATCAGAACGTTTGACTTCATGTCTTCGCGAGACATTCTGGAGCCGTCGGCAGAAAATGAAACGTCACGTTCACTGAGACAAAGCCGTCCTGCACTGCTAATAGTCTCCCTAATACTCACTTCAAATAGAGGCAAATATGCCACATAAAACATGACTGAATAGAAAAGCTACACTGCAGTTTTCTTATGGGAAAAAATGTTATCAAAGGCATTGAATCCATCAGAATTTTAACCGGTCATGGATGACTTGACATTGCATCTTGTTGCCAGCTAATTTCATGGCTAATTCAAATATATAATTCCACATTATATTTGAACTTTGTGGCACTGAGTGAACACAATGACTAGATGTGACATTTCTTAGCTAGTTGAACCATGACAATGACTAGTTCATAGATGGCTATGAATTAAAACTAATAATAATAATAATAGTAATAATAATAATTTAATAATAATATTAATAATAATAATAATAATAATAATTTAATAGCCATGTTTAATCAGTGGTGTGTAGCATGTTAGGAATCTATAGCTATTGCCAAATGGTTGTGAGTTCAAATTCCACCACTTTAAGCTGGTCCTGCTCTCTGCTCCCACGCTTTCCTCACTTGTACAGTACATCATCTTAGGTAAAATCATCTGCTAAAGAAGCTTTAATCATTAGTCTACATTCAACTAAAAAGTAAACTGTGGCTTCATATCAGGAAGGTAAATGCAACAGTTACCAAGCCACTTTTAAAGAAGTTAATTAAGTAACAGTGAAAGCAATTACACTGGCAGGCTTTTCCTGAGGTAATTGATACAGCAAGAAGTGTTTTGCATTGGAAATGAGCACCAACCTTTTAACCTATTAACCCGCCGCAACAGAATGCAATTCAATTGCGTGCAGATGCACTACGGCCGAGCACCTGTGAAATTGAAATTTAGGACTGATTTAATGGCTCGGGAGTGATTACTGGAGCGTTGTAATAAAAAAATAAGGCATCGCTGTGGCCAGTTAGTTTTATCTCTCGCTGTTCACAAAGCACCGAGCCGCAAGGAAAAGCCATCGGCTTGGTCGGGGCTCAGAGCTGAGGGCAAGCTGCTGGTCAGCAACAGAGTCGGCTATCGGTTTGGGGTTCGAGAAGCTGCTGTGGAGAACCTCACCAGTTCTCACGCATTTGCCGTGACACTCATGCTTTCAGACTCTCACACTCACAGAAGAAATCTTACGGCAAATCAATATTATTCTATTATAGGCCGAAAATTAGCTGTATCAAAAGCTTTGGGTAGTTTGCAAACCCTACAGACTATTTACAAGGCAATAAAACTCTTATATACATGTAAATGTGTGTGTGTGTGTGTGTGTGTCAATGTGTGCCGACTTGTCGCAAATTGAAAACGTCACTCCAGCCAGCTGACCGAAGTTGGCACCTCTGCTTACCCCCTCTCCGGTTCAGCTTTGCGTATCCGGCGGCGTAACCACTGGAGAACACAGAGGAGCTGGAGAAGGCGGCGTGGGGGAGGGGCGTGGCCAGGACCTCGTCGCACTTCTCTGCGATGGAGACAGAAAGGGCGCGTAAACATCGCCAGCAACACAGAAAGGAGGACGGGGCTCAAATAAAGCTCAACTCCACATAATCTTGTAAAACCGATTGTTGGGATGAACGTTTAAGACATACGCTTAAGGCAAGAATGAGTGGGAGTGGATCAGTAATCTATTTTTAAAAGATATTTCCATTTCACAGCATTCAATGTGGCAGGAACATTCAGGCCTTTCATTACATAAAGCACCTATTTTAAGACTAAAAAAAACAACATAAATAATTTCCACTGACCATCAAAACAGTGCTGTAAATGGTTTTAAATATTTTAAAATAGAAGGCATAAAGCCACTCTCTCCTCTTATTTTCAGAATCCATCATCATATTTTATTGCCTTAATATGAACAGCAAATACACACTAAAAACGAAATCTGGCATTTTTAAAAGAAAAAAGCAATACAAGAAAATCCTTTCATTTGAAGGGGCTTAACAGACAGGATAACTCTCCCCGATAGCAGTTTGTGTTCCAAATGGAGGAAACAGATTAAGGCTCTGTTGGATCAGTTTCTCATCAAACAAGATACTTAACTGAATTTGCTAAAGTAAATATATCATTATCCATCCATCCATCCATCCATCCTCCCTCCTTCTAAATGCTTATCCAGGTCATGGTCCTATGGGGTTGCTGAGGCCTGTCTGACTCGGCATAAGGTTGGAAAATTACAATTTATTCATTTTCAATATCAAACTGTTTTATGCAGGGTTGTGGTGATCTGGAACCTTGCACATCTTGGAAAAAAAGAGGCGTAAAATAGGGAATAACGCAGGAGGGGGGGGGGGCACCCCCCACCCATCTCAGGGCACACTCACTCACCATTCACACACACACACACACTCACTCACCACTCACACAGACATTCACACCTACGGACACTCTGACAACAGCAAATTCATCTTAGCATGTTTTTGGGCTGGGAGGGAAAACGAGAGAACCTGGAGGGAATTCCATAATATCACGGGGAGAACACGGGAGAACATGGGGAGAACACGGGAGAACACGCAAGCTCCACACGCATAGAGCCGGGGCGGAGACCTGAACCACAGTCCCAAAGATCTGAGGTGCCCTCCCATTACCATTAACACATTATTATTATTATTATTATTATTATTATTATTATCATCATCATCATCATCATCATCATCATCATCATCATCAGCTGTCGAGCCAAGGTCAGCTCCTGTATGACTTTCCTCCAGAACATCCTGCCTTAGAAAAATGGGTTAACTGTCGGTCATAAGTCTCGCTCTGGACAGACATGTCAGCTGCTGAACAGGAATGGAAAGCAGGCCGGCCAAATGCCCCAAAGTGGTGTCCCTGGTGGGGTTCCTCGTTCCCCTGCCAGGAAAGCAAACCACCAGACGCAGAGAAGCCCCCCCACCAAGAAACAGTCTTAATAAACCCCGAGGGCCCGTAGGCTGCTGCGGCTGTTGTTTAGTCATTTTCTTTATTTATTAGTCAGTGCACTAATAATTATAGCCTAGTAGTCAAGCTACACATTACTTTTCTTTCAAAGCACACCCGTGCTGAGAATTCTGTAAAGAATACGGACATAAAAATCTATCTTCTTACAGAGAAACTAGAAAGAAAAAAATAGTAAAAACCACGACACATACATGACATTTTAACCGGCTTGCTGTTTTTGAGTTTGATATCTTTGTAAAGTAAAATGGTGTTTCCCCCCCCCCCCTTTTACATCACGTTCTGGGCTTTAAATGACTTAGTGAAACACTCAAACGTACTATTTATTATGAACAGCTGTATTTTAAAGGTTAAACCATGTGAAACAGTGATTTATTGCATAGTCATCAGATTCTGAACTAGGCATAACTGTTGTTTGAATTCTATATGCAATATTTCTGTAATTTTTTTTTTGGCTAGTGTTGAATTTAAAAACCATATTTATGTTGGATATCTAATTAAAAATGCAAAGTTTTATATTCTTTTGAAATACTTTTAAATTGCAGTACTTTTCCTTGGAATAGTGCAATGATTAAGTATTAAATCTTTATTCAACATCAGGATTATGATGAAATATTAAGTATACGGCTTAGGGGAAAAATGCAGGAGCACATCTTCTGAATTTATGCTACAAATTGCAGTTTATTGTCATTGCTTCAAAGTCTTGGATGCTACAGTAATTGATGGTTGTCCTAATTGCTACGTGTCACGCCGTCCTCTGTTCAGCTTTCTGAAGGGAAACGGGGCCGGCTCCCTCTCCTACTCTCTAATGAGACATCTCTGCTCACTGTCTTCACCCATCTGTGTTTAAACTTTACCATTACCTGACGCCCTGTCTGGAAGCAGAAGCTGACACATGCTGGGCAAGCCTTTGGTGTAACTGGTGTGGGAGGATCCATCACGGTCCCAAGGGCAGAAGCTGGAGGACCGACCAAAGCTGTGGACTTAACCTGAAGGTCAGTGGCTCAAGTCCCATCAATCTCACTGCTGCGGTACACGACAGAAAGGCAATGCACGCTCGACTAGAATATCCAAGTCCATTAAAGAGCAAAAGCTGGATGTCGATTTAGATAGAAGGATGCACTAAATAAAGTAACCACAAACAACTACCTGGGAAATTCAAGCACAGCAGATGAGAGGATATGGAAAGACTCACTTAACGAAGATGCATCCAGGCTGGTTAAAAAAAGAAGTGTACACAAGCCACAGACAAAATAATTAACTGACTTTGTGGCGTTTGGGAAAAATTCTGAGTTGTTCTCAAATTATCAGAAAATGATACAACTAAAATCATCCACCAATGACCTGATCTTGGTCGGTGGACAGACCTCTAACATTATGCTTTTAAAATTTGTACCATAGTTTAAATGAGAAATTAAAGTAATTATTTTTTTCCTTTTTTTAATGATTATTAGGGAAATTCATCATTGCGTCTTACACTGAGAGCCCCAAAAGGTGTAGAGAAAATGTCACTGTTAGGTACAGTACTCCCTTAGCAACTGAAATACTGCCATAGTACCCTGTAAATACTGTACAAGGACTTGACAGAGGGGAGTTGATATCTTCCCTCAACCTCAAGTGCTCCCTTCTGCTGCTAATCGAAAGCACACTATCTTGAGCGTGTTCCGAAACGGGAAGCCCAAGGATGAATCTGACTAACTGTGAGCATCAGAGGACAGTGGACTCTGGATTTCATTCAGCCAGACTGCCGCTGTGCAGCACACTGATTTACTATCCTGCCTCAAGCCTCCCCATGGTCACGCAAATAATCTAGCATCAAAGGGTACCTATTACTGGTCTGCATACAGAAAATTATATATTTTTTAAACATTTCGTCTAAAGCAATAGCTATATTTTAAATGCATGGGTATAAAGAAATCAAATATTTCAAATACATTTTAAAAAACTGTTCTCTTTGGTTTCCTTCTGAAAAGGATAGTTTCCTCTCGTGGTGCAAACACGCACAGCGCATGTGAACTGCTGTGTGTTTCCCAGGGCAGGCTTTGGAACATTTTGACCCTCAGCTCAACTGAAGTGTCTGATACACGCATGTAGCTTCTGGTACACACTGAGCAGCTAAACATTTTGTTCACAGTGTAAATGTACAACCTTGGGGCCGTATCACAAAGCCGGATTTCTTAACGGCCGGATAACTTATCGGATTTAAGGTAGCCCAGTTTAAATGGATTTTATCTTCAACATCTACATTTAGCCCAGACTACCTTAAATCTGACGCGTTTTTCCAACAGAGCCTTGATCTGTTGCCTCCATTTGGAACATAACCTGCTATCAGGGAGAGTTATCCTGTCTATTAAGTCTCTTCAAATGAAAGTTTTCTAAGTAAGAAATCCTGCTTCGCGATACAGGCCCCCACTGACTGTTGAATGTATGTTCTCTTTTAAGACAAGGAATCTTGTGTAGTAATTGAAGATAGTGAAGGAAATTTAGCTGTGCAATTGTAGCAACAATAGGTGCAAACACAGGAATAATTTCCTTGCGGTGCCTGTAACCCTAATTATTAGCATCCATGCATGCAAACAACTAATTATGCAAAAAACACTCATCGCCAAGACATGCTAATTGCTCTACAAATACATGCAGCTTTGAGTACATATGTATTCTAAGCTGACTACATGTAAGACAAGGATCCCGAAATCAGTATCATCAGCTGGTGTCGTGACATTGCTGAGCTCCACTAGTATCCAAAATTGTGGAAACACTTCCAATTATTAGAGATTCCAGAACTTTAATTAACTGTTGCTCCAGTTACTTATTTAATCATCCAATATATGATATTGGTCAACATTCTCTGATTGTCTATAAACATTACCGTCAATACTTGTGTAGTAAAGCATGATGCCAAAATTGCTAGGTGTTTCCACAAGTTCGACCACTAGTGTACATTTTCAGCTTTATGTGTGCATACTCCTGCCTGTAGGTTATACTGATATACTAACAAATACACAATCACCACTGGCCAGTTCCAGTGGATCTGACTTTGTCGCCGTCTTCAATATTGCTTAATGCAGCTCCAGCTTTAGTCAGCTGACCCGTTGCTGCTATTAATAGGCCCAATATGTCACACTGGGCCTTCAGATTCTTGGTTGGACATCACAGCCGTCACCCACTTATTAGATAAAAGTGTGTAAAGCGATTTTAATTAAGGTCGAGCATCAAATGACATTCACCTGCTCTTTGTGTGACTGCACCATATGCGATATCAAAACTGGTTTTGTCCAGTTCAGTAGACTTTGGTCATACCAGGTGTTCAGTGTCCCAAAGGAGAGATATACTGTAAGAAATTTAATGACTGATAAGAAGACATTTCATGGCAGTTTATGGACCATAAATGTTACACCAAACAATTATTTAAAAAACTCCATAGTCGCAAAACTAATATTTTAAACATTTACCTACATAAATAAGCAAATAAATATTCAAAGATATGGACCAGGAGTTTTGAGCGCTAGTGGCTTTCACTGCAGACATTTCCATACTTTGCAAAATAATTATTAACTTGTTCTATGTTATTTTACTCTATCAGCAGCTATTTCAGACAACGACCGAAATGTTTTTAGAGACAGAGTGAGGACAATGACAAGATCATAAAAGGCTAAAGACCTGGTGCTCACTTGCTTTAAATCACAGAAAACATTCATGTGCTCTGAAGTGTTTAAGAACTCTTGACGCCAGAACATTTAATATGGGAGGATCAATGAGTAAGAGAGAATATCCTGGAACAAAGTACTGAGTGTATTCAATTAATCTGTTTGCTAATTATCAGTTGCCTGTAGTTTTAGTATACATATGTTTATTATGCTAAAGTGGTGCATAATAATCTACCTTCACCTTCAGGTGACCGGTGTTAATCATAAATGTAAATAATGACCCATCTTTAATTCCAATTAATGAAAAAACAGCAGTTGTTCATAAATACCTTTCAGAAGGATATTCATGTTTTACTGCTCTGAAAATGGTCTGGCTTTATACACCGGATTTAAACCGAAGTTTTCTGGATAAAACTCTTCGGTAAATAAAATAAAAGTAAATAACTCAGTACAGGCATGTAAAATATATGATAATGATATTCACATATTAACACATGAGAGTTTTATTTTTTTTTTTTAATTACTTAAAATTATATAAAACAATAAAATTAAATTTGTGTGGTATCGTTCCCTCTAGCAAAGTTTGCTGTGCCTGTTTTCCAAGCTGAGTGCTTGCATGCCTTTGCATCATGCTTATATCAGAGCGTTCACAACTCATTAAAAAACGGATTAAGAAACCTTGAATTAAGGGGATGCTGGACCACCTTGATTTCAGTTTTAAAGTGGTGACAAGCCAGGTGCTTTTTTACATTTTCACGCAACCATGCCTGCGTAAAATTGCCTTAATTGCAGTAGAAATATGAAGATTGTGTACTTCAGCTGAAAGTGCAGGTGTTTTTCCTTATAATCCAGGCATAAGCAGAATTATGAAAAAACTTGAAATTAACTTATTCACAAGAATTCACTTTTTTTTTTGTCTCTGAAACGTTTGAGTACTTTTGTTATCATTTTTAATAATACTAGTTATGATAGGCAGGTTTCAGATACCAGTACCAGAGAAATAAATGGTATTCCCTGTTAAACTATTTGCAATTAAGGCACTTCAGTGTCCATTCTATGAGATTCTGGGTATCCTCTTTTGAAACTCGCTTGTTATAAGTGAGAAAAAAAAAGTTTTGTGTTTCACATGTTCTGTCAGTGTCTAAAAAACCTGACATTTATTTGAAACTACCTCACTTTGAGGCCTGACCTCCATCTGCTAGGACAATTCAGATCCCAATACTGTCTTGCTTATTATTCTGAAATTATGTAAAATGCCTTTTCTGCCTCTTTCATTGGTTAAATTATACATAATTTAAATGTCAGAGTGATTTAAAAAAAAAAGAAAAAAAACCCAGAAAATATCTGTATACCTGAACATTGATTAGTATTTATGTATACTGTATATATATTTTTGGCTTACTGGAGAGATATCCTCTATGGTAGACAGAATTCAACAAGAAATTTGTTGTTGCTTTTGAGAGGAAAAAAAGATTTTATTTTGGGGAAGTCATTTCAAACAACAGAATTCCATAAAAGAAAATAAAATGTACCTTTACAGTCTATTGTGACGCTATCACAATCAACATGCATAATAGTGAGAAAAGGGCAAGCTACATGCACGATGAAGTAATCAACATGGCCCTCTTGTTTTGAATAAACACCCTCATCTTCAAATTTGACTGGCTAGATGACAAGGTCTAGATGGCCTGGATTTATTTGTAAATTTATAACATTTGTTTCCAACATCTCCTTCTTCTAAGACTCCGATGCTAAGATGCTAAGCTAACACGTGGTGCGGCATGGGACACTGCGATCGAAATTGGTTTTTGGTCACTGTACACACAAGATATATGGAGATTTAATCAAAAGGCAATTCATGGAACGGAGAGCCTGAGGCATGGAGATGAGACAGACGCACACTTTCCTTGGCCTTCTCTGCAATGACAAAATAAGATGTCACGTGTCTTTATGTATCCTAATAGTCACCTTTCGGCTAATGAGAAGATTCAAGAACTTCCCCACTCCGCCATCTCATCCGGATATTTGTTCCGATACGTGATGCTGGAGCTTAATATCTTGTGACCTTTTTCTAAAGTGTTTCTATGCCTTCATCTCATCACCCTGAGGCAAATAAGAAAGCTATTTTCCAACCCTGTGGGAAAGTATCCATTGATCTGAAGTACCCCTGTAGTTTTCTCTCTTTAGAAACACTGGACAGGCATCACAAAGGGAGACTTACAAAAAAATGGCCCTTATTAATTTTCTTGTACTTGAATATTGTGCTCTGAATGTGCCAGCATGAGCGTACAATAGATATTTAACAAAAGAAATAACATATTTGAAATACATTTCCAAAAGAAGATGTATATAAAACCTTTACAATAATAATTTTCTTAAGAATTAATATGTATAAGTATTTATAAATGTAATTGGTTAGTAATTTTAATTGCATTACTTATTTCTCACAGCCTGGAGTTTCTGCCATCGGGTGGCAGCATGCGAGACGCTGATAAGCCTGGAACCCGATCTGACGCACAGAACAGGAAGGTCACTGTGGCTGCCATCTTGTTCTTGCCTGAGTACGTACACAGAATTGTGAAATCAGAGTTACAAACTGAAAACAATGCATGGAAAGTGGAAGGCCATTAAAATTCAGAGTATAAAAATTAAAACACATAGAACTTAACTAATGAAACAAAATTACTTATTTTCAGATGATGATGTAAATATAGCTACAATAAAAATAGCTACTGTACATTGATACATGAAGCCGATCCCAGGATGAGGCATGAGACAGGAGTAAAACCTGAATGGGATGCCAGTCCATCGCAGAGCAGACGCAATCCAGGTGGCCGCACTTTAAACAAAATTGATGGAATCTATGTTTTTTTAGCAATACAATGTTGTATGAGCAGTGATCACCATTTTGGCACACTTTTTTGTTTGTTCTACTGTCCATGATTGGCTGATATAATCTAACATCGAGGGGTGGGCAGCAGGACTAATTCTGCAGTTGTGTTAGGGTGTGTTGCGGCCGTCCAGTGGAGACCTCTTGCCAGGAGATCTTCAACTCGTATCCCCGGGGTCCTGAATAACTTTTATGGACAGAATTTCTAGGCGTAGCCAAGAGGTAGAGGGGGTTGCGGTTCGGTGACCTCAGGATCGGCAGACCCAGGACACGCTGGGGAGATAATCTCTCTCGGCTGGCCTGGGAATGCCTTGGTATGCCCCTGGAGGAGCTGGAGGAGGTGGCTGGTGAGAGGAAGGTCTGGGCATCCCTGCTTAGACTGCTGCCCCCGCGATCTAACCCCAGATAAATGGCAGAAACTGGATGGATGGATGTACAGTATTTATGTTAATTGTAAATGTCATACTGTAACTGTGTAATCTTTGCAGTGGAATGCGTCATTATAAAGCTAAAGAGTTCAAATAAAAATAGGAGATGTTTGACCAGGAAAATGCCCCTGAACACTTCCTGCAGGCATCGTTCAGCTTTGCCACGCCTCTAATATGATCATTTTCCCTCACGCTTCAGCTCCAAGTGGCTCGAATATTTCAATGTTCAAAAGGGCTCCTTCAGCTAACTGCCGTGTTCAGGTTCTCCTGAAGGATTTCAGGGGGACCCAGATTAGTATTCCCCACTGGCCACACTCAGTTTTATTATGCCATTCACACGTTCAAGACCTCTGGTACAAGAAAAGTAACTCCACAGCATTACTGAACTTCCCTTACATTCGACTGTAGGAGGGAAGTCTGTTCTTTGAAGGTTTTGTTTGATTGTTGGTAAACAAAGCACTGATTTGCATTGCCGTATGCCAAAAGACATATGACACTGCTGCATCTACCCACAGGACAATCCTCAACAAGATTTGGACTTGTTTAAGTAGGTCTTTGTAAAGTTCAGCCAGGCTCTCTTTCAGCCCCGGGGTCCAATATAACAAGGAGGCCAAAGTCTCTAGGGGTGTTTTTTAGACTCTAAAAATCCACGTTTGTTGATGATGGCATTTCTAGAACCCTCATACACCTGCTGCCTCTCACTATTTTCACATAACATGTGGGGCACAAAAGCTTTTGTGTCACTTTAAGACTTACCAAATGCAAATTGTTCACTTGAAGTTCACCCACAACTTCATATAGGTTTGGTGGGGCGTACGGACGGGGGCAGACTGGCAAAAAAGTCCAGGAATTTGAAACAAAGCCCCCGCTGACCGGGGGCTTGGGTTTTAGGTCCCTCTTGGTATATTTTGCCAAAAATGATTAACCGGTTGGCCACCACTGAAATAGTGGATTATCCAATTATCCATTATCATCTCCTGCTTTCCACCGGGAAACACTCCTAGCTGTATAATGCTGGGTTTGGGCAAGATGGACCAAGCCTCGAAGGCCCCCCCCCCCAACAAATTCCCAAACTTCCCGATGGCCAGTCTGCGCCTGCACACATTAAATGGGAATAAGCTGCCTCACATCACATATAATTCAATGCTTTTGAAGGGCACCAATAAGTTTTCCCTTGGCTTTAACTGAACGTCAAAAAAAAAAAAAAAGCTGAACCTTACTTTCCTATTTTCGGATAGATTTTATAATGTTGTAAATCTAAGCAATAAACGTGTGAAGACCTGTTTTTCGTTTCCATTTCATTTAAGAAAATGTAACAAAATGCACATGGGCTTTTGATGAATCTGACAAAGACTGTGCATCACGCTATACAGCTCTCTATTTCATAGGTCAACAGCTTTTGAATATTTGTTCATTTGTCAGACAGAACAAAAAGGGAAAAAAAGAATTGGGCAAAGAGCTGTACTTGAATCCTAAAAGTCATAACACAATCAACACAAGAAGAATTAAACATAAAACCCATTAACTGCGATGCCAAAATGACACTTTAGTAATTATTTCAATAATATCTTAAAAATATTTATGCTGATTGACATTTCTGGTTGAGATGCCTTGACGAGCTCTGTGTGAGGCAGCCATTTGCTACTGGGCTTACCAACACACAAGCTAATGGAGCTGGGTTCTGCCCACTCCTGGGCATATCAGACAGTAAGGATCAGGAAGTCGAGAGCGGCGCAGTCAGCCCACTACAGGGAAATGCCACATGGTAATTGTTTGCTGGCGGCTGCTGCAAATCTAGAGGGCCACCCTGAACAGGGAAAGGTCTGCTCAGGATGTTAAAATATGCATTGTCTTTGCAGCAGATGCCCCCTGAACACTGGCTGGTGCTCCCTGTCTAGGGTACGGTATGGTTTCATTACAATCAATAAAAACCTTGAACCCTCCCACAGTTCGCTACAATAAAATATGGCTAAACATAAGCAACAGCTAAATGTGGCACATGGGGTGACCGTGAACATGCTGTAATCTGTGGAAGAACATTAGTCACCTTGATTGCTAATCATTCCTCAGTGTTGAAAGGCTTGCACTGCTGCTTTTAATCCCACAAAGGTCTGTGGATTTCCACAAGCTCACACTGCTTGTTATGTACTCGTTGTAAGCTGAGAAGGTTTACACTCTCGGGTTCACTTGTGGGAGTTTTACTTACACAAAAATGTTCTGAGAGCAGAACGAAAAATGATTGGTTCGGAGAGATAACCAATCAAATTGTAGAGGAGGTTGGTCCAAGCAACTACAAGACATCTGACTGATTGGTCCCACCTCCTCTAGCTCCTTGGACCCACCTGCTCTACAATCTAATTGGATCAGAGAGATAACAATCATTTTCCCCTTTGCCTTCAGAACATTTTTTTGTAACTAAAACTCCCATGAGCCTTGGGTAATTCCGGCAGGTAAGCCTTCTGATTTTAAAAAAAGCAATTGATTTGAATGTACTGTACACAGGTAAATGAGAGGCCCATATCTGTGGCATAACAATGGATCACCACATAATTTAAATAAGCCAAAAGAGTACTAACAGGCCATGCAGAATCAGGGTGATAAAAGATACAAACTTCACCCAGAGAGTGAGGGCAGGACTTAAGCATCCAAGCCAGGAGATATCAAGTCAAGTGGGTTTACTGTCATTTCAGCCTATATACAGTACAGTACACAGTGAAATTAAATATTGTTCCTCCACTACCATGGTGCAACACAAAGAGCAAAAACAGAAAAAACACAACACTACACAAGTGCAGAGAGGCAGAACTATACAGAGTGCAAGGAGAGCAGAGAGAGAGAGCGTGCAAGATAAACACAAGGGCAACAACAAAATATTACAGGACAAGACAACATACAGTGAACTCAACAAAAGCAGTAACAGTAGTAGTTTGAATGAATACAATATTGACAGATACTGTATTCTAGCAGCAGAAGTGTGCAAAAAATGCAGGATTGAGGTAGATAGCAATAAATAAATAATTGTGCAAGTTACAATAACAGCAGCAGGACAGAGAATGTGCACTATTAAACTAATAAAGGGTATATACAGATATATGAGACCAAGTAGTTACCCAATGAGCCACTGATGTAGCCAGTGTCTAAAATATCTGTCTTAGGAAAATAACGACACCAGACCAAACCTTTTAAATGTATTTTTTAAATCAAGCCTCTTGGTCAAGTCTTTTGACTGTGACAGTGTTAAATGAAGCTTAAGTGGAGTAGTTCACGTGTTAAAAAGGCTCAATTTCTCCTGTGGGCAAACTTCTGAAAATGAACCCAATCGAGAATAACTGAAGTCAGTGGGCATTTGACATGTGCAAAATAAGCTGCATGTATTGGGGCGGGGGCGGCGGGGGGAAGAGATTCCAGAGGCTTCTGATGAATAACGCTGTGTATTCTATGACAAAGAAAACAGGCAGTGGATGAATGAGCCTCAATGAAAGCAAAAGATCAGATTTTAATAAAAGTGAAACATATCTACTCAGACTTTACAATCAAGATAATATGCAATAACATGCAATTCAGAGGAAATATAAGCAAAGGAATAAATAATATAAATGAAAAAAAAAATTAAATGTACTCAGTACATTCATTTGTATTGAAGGGGAAACACCACAATATACCAGGCGAGACTGAGAAAATGAGAAGGTTCATTGATTTTTGAGACAAGATGCATCTACAACATCTGGATTGGTGTGGGTACACTATGAGAGACCAAGTCAGTCTGAGAAATGCAAGGTTTAATTGATTTTTGAGATAAAAGGCATCTATAACATTTGGATTGGTGTGGGTTCACAATCAGACACCAGGATTGTCTTAGAAAATGCTAAGTTCTGCTGATTTTTAAAACAAGTTGCATCTACAACACCTGAATCAGTGTGGGTACACTATGAGAGACGAGATTATTCTGAGAAATGCAAGGTTTCATTGATTCATTGAGATAACAGAGCATCTATAACATCTGGACTGGTGTGGGTATGCCATCAGACGACAGGCCAGCCGTGTCATACTCATCTTCTTTCTCTATTTGCTGCACCACATTCACTATTTGCAAACCAAACAGATCACCAGCAAGCTATAATATAAATATTATCATTTATACAAGAACCTACAAGAAGTACACCTACTTTGGATAGAAGCTACGGTTAAAAAGTGCTTTCTAAGGAATTCTGTAGCTGGGGGGGGGACAATCTTTATGAGCATGTTTAAATTGTCACACACCTTCTAAAATAGAGCCGGAGAATAATGTAATTACCGGGCAACTTTTATTAGCCCTGCCGTTCCCTACAGACACAACTGATGAACCGGGAGACTGCGTTCCTCACGAGCACGACCCGCACAGGTTAATGGAAGTTACAGACCACACGTGCTTCCTCTAACACGGGGGCAGCTGGCAAGGAATTACTAGTGCTTGTGCTTCAAACGCTGTGGCCTACCCGAGGCACCTCTACACTGCTCGGTATGCACTGCACTAACCGTCATTACCGCACAACGTATTTGCTGTCCAAGTCCTAATGTCAAACGTGAAATATATTCGAGTGAACTGTACTGAATTCCAAAAATAGGTTTTATATCTAGTGAGAGCTTTTGAAACGTATTATATGTGTATTGTGGTGCACAGGTTCTATCTGTGAAATTGCAGTAGATTAATGAAATACCTATCCTTTTAAAATAAAGACGTTTCTTTAAAATAATTAACGAAAAATGTTTCATTAAAAAAGAACGGTAATGCGTACTAACAGCGTAAGAGAAAGTCCAAGAGGTTTCTAAATTCTTTAATGATAATATGCTTGCGAGACCAAGATGACACGCAGCTGTGATTTATGCCTCCCCATGTAAGCCCAGAAAGAGCGAGGAAGACAGGGTTCCCATCCCATAGCACCTCCTGTCTGCCACTAACAGTCTGGGAGGGTTCCACGCATATTGCTTAATGCAGGAGAGGCAGACAGGCCCCAGTTAATGAAGAGGCGTTTATCACAGGCGATCGACAGTGCCTAGGAGGACCAGGGCACCCAACCTCAGAATAAGGAGTTTATCAACAATGATCTGGGGTTGGCCATCCTGAATTCAATAACCAAATCCGTCAATCATAGCTTCCCGATTTCTCAAAAATTCAGCACTCATATTGAGTTTCCCAAGCAAAAAGAACATTTGGACTGCTAGGTCTTCCAAAACATTAGATAAATGTGATGTTTTTCCTGTATAATGACACACTGACAGGAAAGTCGGTGATGCTAATTACAGTGAGCTTTTAAAATATCAAAAAACATAAAACACCACCAGATGAAATTATGCACTCATGAACCTTTTTCTTGATAAGCTGGGGTTAAGGTAGGTTAAATATTGGCTTGCAGATAAGAAAATCATATGCTAACATAAGCTAAGGCTTCAGAGTTGTGTTCATGTGGGCCGAATAATTTTAAGCTCAAGATTTTTGTCCCAAGACCAGACCAAACATATTCAGCCCTCAGTGTTAAGGTTACTAAGGTTACCTAACGTGAGAATAATAGATGTGGGGGAAGTTGCATTTCCTCCCACCAGCACAGCAGTTTAACAAGAAATTACAACTCTGGTGGTGCAAGACATCAGGGAGGTCTACACTACTCGTACTATCTGCCCAGAAGTGCCACATTTGAGGGCAAGGCCTCCTTCACAGCTCATAATGGGAATGGAGGGAGCGTTCTGCCTGCATAGCTCCATCAATCACAAGCACATCACTGTGGGACCAGAGCAGTCCCTGCTGGACTCCTGGGCTTCCCAGGATATAACCCACTGTCACAGCCAGACCGTTACAAATGGCCTGGCATCATCAGATGCCCCCAATTACTCTTGCTGAAGCTAGAGTCCAAGCAGTATCTTCTCATCCTTTGTTAGCTTAAATCAGTGTAATCCAACCTGGTCCTCGGGGACCCACAGACAGTTTTTGCTCCCTCCCAGCACCTGGTGCTTATGGAAGTTTTACTTACACAAAAATGTCCTGAGGGCGGAACGAAAAATGATTTGTTTAGAGAGACAACCAGTGAGATTGTAGAGGAGGTGGGTCCAAGCAACTTGAGGCAGTGAGGCCAACCACTCAGATGTCTTGGTCCCGCCTCCTCTAGTTGCTTGGACCCACCTCCTCTACAATCTGACTGGTTATCTCTCTGAACCAATCATTTTTTGCTCTGCTGTCAGAACATTTTGTGTGATCAAGCGCTCCTGGTAGGGAGCTGGTAGGGAACAAAAATGTGGACTGTCTGGCACGGAGCTGGGAGGAAGCAAAAACATGGACCGTCTGTGAGGACCAAATTGGGAAACATTGGCTTAAATGCCTCACAACCCCAGTAACATCCTCACCCAAAGTCTAAATTGCAAACAATTAATTTAATTTGTACTATATGTATCGTAACATCTTTCCGGATACACCTGATATCTTCACAATGTTTGCCAATGGATGGAACGCATCACGAATCAGTCTGAAGTCTGAAAATAAATCGATGTCAAAGGTCTGAAAGTTTATTTTGGTTTAAGGCCTTTCATATCTAGGGATGATTAAAGGAGTAGAAACTTAAAAGAAAAGGTTGTCATGATTAAAACTTCAGAAAGAGAGAGCTATGGTCTTGAACACCATGAAAACATAATTATGCTCTATTATTACCACAGACTGGGTCATTTGAAGAAAAGGTCCATTTATGTTGGGTGATTACTTCCACAAAATGGACATAGAGGGGAAAAACTGACATTCTTCACTCAACAAAATTTGATTTGATTGATTTTCTGCTATCTTTATTTACATGATGATACTTATAAACTCAACATGAAATACAAAGCCTTCATTGTTCTACTCTGGCCCAGATTAACCATATGGACATTTGGACATGTGCCCAGGGGGCACCCGTCCTGGTGGGGGATACCAAGCAGGGCAATCCTCCATAAGCCCCAATCCACCCATCCTCGTGGGGGATATCAAGCAGGGCAACCTTCGTAAGCCCCAATCCACCCATCCTTGTGGGGGATATCAAGCAGGGCAACCCTTCTTAAGCCCCAATCCACCCATCCTCCCCCCTCCCTCACCTGGTTTCCATCCGTGTATGTCTTTCAACAAGTTAATGTGATTTAATATCTAATATATTTAATATGATAGTATATTGTTCTTTTAATATTGCAATCACTGAAAAGCCTATGTAACAGTTTCCCTCTGTGAGATACATATCTGAATTTGGTGCGCCACCAATCAGCTCCATTCCTTTCTGACTTGACATCATGTGTGCTGTTGTGTCTGACGTGCTTAATACTCTTACTCTGGCCCTGATTTTGAAAATTGAAAGTAACAATGAAAATACAGATCAGATAACACTGTCCAGAGTTAATACTTTGCAAAAACACCCATGCATGGAATCTCTGCTATGAGGAGGAAAATTTGCCCAATGCTGCTTACAGAATTACTTAGGCACAGTCAGGCAGAGTGACGGACAGCTCTCTTCATCAGCACACAGGTTTCCAGGTATCTAACTGGGCCACTGTAGGATAGTTACCTCTCTGGTTATTAACCACTCCACTGTAGCGTTGGGTCATTGTCTTGGTGAAAGATAATCTTCACGAATTACAATTTTCTAGCAAAGTGCAGCAGGTCTTCTTCAGGAACTAGTGGGTGGAAGAATTCAGCTTCCCTTCTATTTTCCAAAGTACATCAGTGACTTATTAAATGAAACCCCCCCATTAGGGGGCACTGTGCTTAGCTGCAGCAGCGGTCTTTATCTCATTGTGGGGACCAAATGTGTACCTGGACCGCACACACACACATACACACACACACACACACACACACGGCTTCAAAGTCTCCCAACATACAAGCAAGCCTTTCTCTGAGTAGGGGTTTTACTCTTTGCACCTTTCCTCAAAGTCAATTTGGGTAGAGCTTGTGCTATTGTTCAAACACAGGCAAACTGAGTATTCTTTTAAAAGAAGGACCAGGAGTTCTTTCAAAGTGGTCAGCGGCCTTCCTGATCTGTCACCTCTTTGTTCCCTTACCCACTTTGATGGGGCAGTGTAACCTAGACGATGCCTTGGTGCTGCCACATGGCTTCCACTTCTGAATGTGGCTCCTGAGAGCATATTCCCAGTAACACCTGGAGGTCTTTAAAAACCCACCTTCTGATCAGAGCCTGTCCTGAACTTTATTCTTAAGATCTCCTGAAAAGGAAATCCTGATTTTGCCAAGTTGGACGTGTCCCTGGGTCAACAAGGGAGGGGCTTGCGTTACACTTCTTTAACCAATCACAGCCTTCATTATATGACATCACCACACTGGTCCATTTTTTCATTTTCAAATTCAAGGCTTCTAACCATTAAGCTGGGGTGTGTGTGCGTCAGCCTCAATGCCTCAATGCCTGTAATCAGAAGGTAGCTAGCTCAAGCCTCGTGGTTGTTGTTGTTATTGTTATTATTATCATCATCATGAAATAAAGACATGACCTTACATTGTTCCGGCCTTTACAGGTAAGCATGTTCCTAGGTTTTGAGTCTGTGACATGCCCCTTAACAAAAAGCATGCATTATAAAATGGATACTTTACAAATCAAATCAAAGTCCTTGTTGGCCATTGCCGAGTTCATTCTTTGAGGAGACTAATTAGCCTCATATGTAACCCTATGCTCAGTAAAGTATATCTCATCTCATCTAATCTCATCTTAAATGGTCATGCATGAATTAATTTTTTTTCTATTATTGGATAAAGTGTATATGTATTCAACCTAAGTGTTCTCATAAGTTAATTAATTTTTCCAACCCAAATAAATACTTTTAGATACCAAGTGTAAAGTAAGCAAAATAATCTTATGAAATAAGCCTTAATGTCTGTAAATGCAACAAATGGTCACAATTTTAAAACAGGGCTTAGACTTTCTGTGTGCAGGGAATTACACTTGCTTATTTTGAGTTACACTGCTACTGAATGAAACCCTTTCGGAATTCTGTTCAATTTATATTATTCTATCAAATACATAGTCAGATTTAAAAATAAACAAAACACAGACGCTCACAAAGGGAAAGAAGTCACTGGAGATAATTCATTAGTGCCATGGAATGAAACAGGTTTTCACAGAGGCAGGTGGTGAAAACAAACAGCAGTTCCTTCAAGCACAAACAGCTGTACCCAGCAGGGTTGCCGACAGACCAGACATTTCCTCCCTGTCCTGGGAAGCTTAAAGCAGAGAGTGTACATGACCACACTGTCTATTACCATTTCACATACTGTTCAAACTGTTACTCTTTACTTACTGTTACTGTTGTTGTTGGAATTATTTATCTCCTCAAGATACTGGATTTTTGTATGGTACTTTTTGGTGTTTAGCATCTCTTTGTTGCTTGAATGGATTTGTTTAATCCTCATTATATTTTTACTGTAGCTGTCATGCCCTGCTCGTCCAGTCCTCCCGTATGCCACACCCCCTCACTGCCTCATGTGGAATCCCCGTGTTGCCAGCTGTTTCTCATTGTTGTTAATTAGTCCTGTGTAATTAAGTTCATGTTCGAGTATGTTTCCCTAGTCCTGTCATTGACGTTATTGCCTGCTTTTTCCTCGTGTTCAGCGTTACTTCCCTAATAAATCCTTTGTTCCCCCGAACCTGCAACTCCTGCTCCTGTTTCCCCATTCTGTGCCTCTCCGAAGTGTGACAATAACAAAATATTTAAAAACAAATGGAAAAACTCAAAAAAGAAATGCTTGAATGTTTTTTAAATCCTCATCTTTAGGTTGGTAGTTTGACTATGTCTTATTCAACAGACGTACAATTCTTTTTTTCCCACAGGAAAAAAAAAATTACTAATCCCCTGAATTCAGCAACACATTCAGATACCTATCACAAAGAAACCCATTCTAGAATGTGAACAAAGCATTTCCTTTAAGGTACTTAAGGTAAACTGCCGATTTTCCAAAAAAAGTTTACTGATGACAGAACTTACATAGAAATGAAACACTAAGGGTATATAGAAAAACTATATAAACACTGATTTCATACTAGAATCACTAGAGTTGATCATTCTGCAGGCAATTTCAGACTTTTATCAAAACCTATTTCTGGTTCAATCTAAGAACAATCTACCTATGAAGATGAATAACTGAAAATACCACTTTGTCCAAAACTTACATTCCACCCATTTTCATTTTTCATAATTAAGCATTGGCTGCCCCCCCGTCCATGGGCTGGCTCCCCATCCAGGGTTGTTCCCTGCCTCGTGCCCATTGCCTCAGGGATAGGCTCCGGACCCCCCGCGACCCAGTAGGATAAGCGGGTTGGAAAATGGATGGATAATTAAGCATTATCTGTTATTAATGCTATGCTGCATGATCACTAATGCAAAAGAACTGATACTCAACGTCAGTATGTGAGCAGTAGGCGTGACGGGTCAAACCTGCGCCCAAAACACCTGCACACTACCTGTAGGATAATTTTTTCTGGGATACTATACCTGCCCACCACATTTGTGTTGACCGTCAGCAGTAACACCTTTGATTGAACTGTACATGGCCTGGCTAGACACCAAGATCACAGAATGCCCAGGAATACATGACGCATGTAGGATATGAGAAATATTCAGACATATAAAGAATTTATAGAACTTTTGTTTATCAGGATTGCAGGTAGGGGTGTTGCTAGAGATTTTGGGCCCAATAAAAGAATATCACATTAGGCCCCTAACCCAGACCAATCTAGTTACCTTTCAAATTCTTTAGGGGTGCCTATCATTCAGGAGCCCCCCCCCCCCCCCCTTATGGCACATCTGACTGCAGATATGAAGGTGTGATTTGAATGGTTTGAAGGCTGTGATGTTTGATGGAGATAAATAAATGGTACAGACCAAGTAAAAGCCTGACAAAACTGTCACTGGGATTAAAAAAAAGTGTATTTGCACCTGCATGGGGTTCGGGAAGTAAGAGAGACACTAAACAAGATGGACTAATTCTCCTCCACTCTGTTAATCAATATGTTTAATCAAGGACTTTCCAAAATATGCTGAGAACACCTGCCAACAGAGGCAGTGAGGAAAATGGTCTGAATGTTAAATTCGATATGCACTTCTGCCGGAGCTCTCCTCAATAAAATCCTCTGCACAGGAGTGAAAAGGCCAAGGAAAGAGATACAGGAATTCATTTATGATTATAAATTTAGTGTCTATCAATGTAAAAAAGACAGAATATTACTTTGGAGCAAAGAAGTTTTCAGTACGTATTTCTGATACTTCAGAAATCAAAGTACATGTTATTTAGAAGGTTCCCTGAAGCTACAGAAGTTTAATCACCTATCTAAACCTTTGAAGATATAGAACTTTAAATGATTCATAATGCAATGCCCAGTTTTGCCATGGTAACAATAAGTTTTCGGCAAATTCAATATTCTTTCAGATCACTTTTTAGTCTCTTTTATTAATAATCCTGTGAATCAAGTGTTTGTAATAATTCATTAGCAACATAATGAATATATTCCAAGAATATCTTTTTTCATTTTATATATAGTTTCTAAATACCCATACAAAGATCCATGATGTAACTTTGTCTAAAAAAAATGCAACATTAATCATTAATAGACTTTAATCTTGGTGATTTTTTTTACAAATTTGCATTCAGAATGCATTGTTTCAGAGACTTGTGTATCCTGTCATTCCTACATCATTCATAATACTGCATCCATGTAGACAGATTTTCTTGCTACTCCTTTACTGCTCTTTTTTCATGCTCCCTTGACTCTGAACTGTGTCACACAGAGGTGATTTTTTTAAATGGGGTGAATAAAAGGGGCCATAATTCATACATTAGGCCAATGACATGCTTTGAATCAGTGAGTGATGAGGAAGGGGAACTCCAGGGGCCAATCAGCTGGAAGCAGTGTCCCTGTGGTCCCGCCCCTGTATGTGTCATGCTGTTCCATGTCACTAGCCAGACATGTCACATCTCACCACTAGGTCCCTGTCCTCTAATGGCTGTATCCTCCCTACTAAGGGCATATCCTCCCTACTAAGGGCATATCCTCCCTACTAAGGGCGTATCCTCCCTACCAAGGGCATATCCTCCCTACTAAGGGCATATCCTCCCTACTAAGGGCGTATCCTCCCTATTAAGGGCATATCCTCCCTACCAAGGGCGTATCCTCCCTACCAAGGGCATTTCCTCCCTACTAAGGGCGTATCCTCCCTACTAAGGGCTTATCCTCCCTACTAAGGGCGTATCCTCCCTACTAAGGGCATATCCTCCCTACTAAGGGCATATCCTCCCTACTAAGGGCTTATCCTCCCTACTCCCTATGCTCTACTAAGTCTTCCTATGGAGGAATGACTTCCACATCATGAAGTAAAGATATCGATTTTCAGTTGTTATCTGGAATTTTTTTTATTTCATCTGGTTTCTGGAAACTTTCCATAATACATTTAATTTATTCAATGCTGCTGCCTTGCCTCACACCTCTGGGACCAGGGTTCGAGTCTCCGCCTGGGTTACATCTGTGTGGAGTTTGCATGTTCTCCCCATGACATCGTGTTTGATATAAATTGGTCAAGTTTTCTGTAAAAAATTCTAATAAAAAAATACAAGTTCACCTTCCACTACCTTTAACTATATCTTCGATTCATATTTCTAAATTTATTGCTGCATTTCCAGTAAGTCCCTGCTTGACCAATTCACAATAAAATAAAATTAAATTGAAATTCACAAAGGACTTACACACAGTTAAACTCTCACCACTTCTTTATCATGACACCGGACCAGAGGCAATTAAAAATTAATCATACTCTGTGAAGTGATAGTATAGTAATATGTGGCCTTTGATTGCAGGAAGCCTTGGTTTGATCTATTACAGCTGCCTACGATATGAATTATACACTGGATGGCCCGTAGCTCTGGAGAATCCTGATCACTGGGCTCGGCGGTGCGCAAATTAGCTGTCCATCTAATGTTTATTAGTTGGGAAACCGCAAGAACTCATTTGTACCACATGAATGAGCTTAACTTATTAACCTGTTCAATGAACTTTGGCTGTACTGACAGGGCACAGGTAACATGGTCACTTCAACTTCAAGAGAGATTATTTAAACATGTTTTCCTTGAAGCATGTGTGATTAAAACCCAGCAACTGGTATGTGTTTATGCATACATGCATGTGAGAGATGTAGAGGAACAGTCAAAATTATGGATACACCTACTGAAAATCATTTGATTTTCAATGAGATACGGACCCTAAGCACGCCTTGAGGTTATGTAGATGGAGTGCTGCCACAGATGACCTGGCCACCCCACCTAAAACCTATAGAGCTGCTTTGGGATGAGTTGGATAAAGCAGTAAGAGCACGGTAGCCAATGTGTACCCATAGCTTTCAGGACTGTAGGAGAAGCATTCCAGGTGGCTACATCCGGAAGCTGCTTGAAAGAATGCCAAGAGTCTGCAATGCTGTCATCACAGCAAAAAGGTGCTGTTTTAAAGAGTCTAAAATTTGATTGCAATATGTGTTATGTGTTACTTCTTTGCCTTGAAGCCTTTTACTATGAGGTGAAGAGCACAGCTAAAATAATGACAAATGCATTAAAAGTAGATGCGCCCAGATATTTCACTGGTACTGTAACAATTATGAGTCTTTTCCAATAATTAAATGTTTTTTTGACAACAGGAAGACACCAGGCAAACATGGAAACTCATACTCACAACCCTGCCCTCCGTGTACCCTTCCCATTTGGCCAGCAGGTGTCGCTGGCCATCCTGTCCTCTTCCGTTTCTTGTACTCCAGCCCCTAGTGTGTTCCCCAGACTGCCGCATAGGTCAGTGGGCTAAGTGTGTGGCTCAGATTGAAAACCTCTGAGTCAAAGCTGACTGTATTTCAGTTGGTTCCTTGTCCTTTGCTCCTTGACCTCGTTTACTCAGTTAACCTTTAGTGTTTGTTAATTTTCCCTAGTCTCCAGTGTCCTTTAACTGTAATATGTCGTACCTGTTCCTTGTTTGTCCTGAGTCCTTGTGATTGGTTAATTGGTTATAACTCTCACCTGTCCTGCATTATGTCTTGTTAGCTGTGTATTTAAGTGACTGTTCTGGTTTTGTTCTTTGATGGGTCATTTTAGTTGCATGTGGGTAGTTCCTGTGTTTTTCACTCTATTCTGGTGCTCAGTTCTATGCCCCGTGTTGCTCAGTTCCCCAGTCTATTCGCTTTATGATTTCTTGTTACATTCTTATTTCTCCCATTTTGTTTTGACCCCTTGCGTTCCTTTTATTTTGTGCCTTCCTCGTTGTTTTTGTGTTATTTTGTTAATAAACCCCTTTTGTCACTGAGCCACAAGTGGATCGTCACCCCATTTTTCCTGCCTGCACCATGCCACTCCATGACAGCCCTAACCATAAGTAAACAAACACAATACGAGACTTTTTATTTTAGTTTTTTAATCGCATTCACAGATCTTTGTGGGGACCTGAAAAATGGTCCCCACAACCTCAAAAAAACTGGTTTTTATTGCATTATGGGGGACATTTGGTCCCCACAGTGTAATATAAACCTAATTTACACACACAATGTGGGATCAGAACCTGTGCTGCAATGCCACCCACATTCTATAATGTACATTATACATTTTGTTGTTTGCCAATGAAGTAATGATTAAATTATCAGCATTTAAGCTTAAAAGCCATTGAACCATCAGCTTTTAATCTAATTACTATACTGGCAATTTATCCTTTCCATAACTTAACTGATGTGAGTATATTCATAACAGACGAAATTTTACAACTCATAAATGTAAAGAGACTGTTTATTGCTTTGTACCTGAAATTGCCCCCCGCTACCCTGAATAGCACAAGCGGTTATGGAAAATGGATGGATGGATGGATAAAATTGCCAATGTACTGTATGTATAGCTGTAAATGGAAGCACTTAAACCCTGTCATTAATAAATAAAACTTAAACCAGCATAAATGAGTGAAAGATGGGTGGTTTGAGGGATAAAAAAACAAAAACCCAAGCAATAGACAGCATTTTACTCAAAACATGAATACTGATGATGGCCTAAAGGCAATACCAAAGTTAAACATTCTGTTTAAAAAAAAATGCATTTATTATCAAAATACACTCAGTGGTGTCTTTACTGTGAACAAATGCAAAGTGTGCTCCTCCAAACTGTGAACCACGTAGCTGCATCTGAATACATACAGTACACATCGGGTCAAGAGGTTCAATGACTGTTTTGCGGAGCATTACAATGGATAAGTGCTTGATCTAAGTGATTTTAAACATGGTGAGACTATTTGTTCCATATGTGATGGTTCTAGCATCTCAGAAATAACCATCTTGCTGGGATTTTCACACACAACAGTGTCTAGACCTCACAGAGAGCGATGGGGTAAACAAAAAAATATCCAACCAGGGGAAGTTCTGAGGTGGAGAACATGTTGTTAATGACAGAGGTCAGAGGAGAACTGCCTGACAAAAGGGCACAAAAATATCAGCTCAAAACAACAGTGGTGTGCAGAGATGCATCTCTGAATGCACCACACGTGTGTACCCTTCTAGAAGTTTTGGAGGCAAAAGTGGGTCCTACCAGGTACTAACTACATACGTCCCTAATAAAGAAGTCATTGATTGTAGGTATTCTGAACCATAAAATAGCTGTCTTACAATAACAAAAGGTGTCTTTGACAAGTACACTCACCAAGATCTTAACAGAAAAAAAATCTATACATTTCCTGTCACAGGTAAGTGCTTACACACAGAAGAGTCTGTGGGAGGGCACCTTAGAGCTTGTCTTTTGGAGATCTCTTTCAGAACATGCCAATAAACCACCTTCATTTCCACAACATTGGGCATTAAGGCTACCATCCAGAAAGAGTGATCAGACCTGGCCGCAGCTCCTCGGGGAGATGTTCAATAGGAATTGGTTCATTTATTGAAGATCCCTTTGAAAAGGACCTAACGCTGAGGTTCCACCCAGTCGGACACTGCTCGGTGTTTCAGCTCCCGTAATTATCTGTTGCTATCTTTTTTTCGCCTAACTACGTACTAACGGAACAAAGAGCGATATGCACTTCCTTGATTATTACTCTTCCAGTCCTGATTAATGCAGTTTGATCTTTGTAGCATATCAGCCAGAGTTAAAATGGTTTAACCTTAAAAAATATGCGCAATAATTATGATGACTTATAAACCATAAAAATAAAACAAAGTATCACAAATAAAACAGCCAACACAGAAGAATGTCTTAGCCCAATCTAAAAAGCAGATATTCACATCAAAATTCTTAATTATGTATATTTCTCTGACTACTAATTATTCAACAAATAAAATTCTCTAAAAAGTCTTTAAATCTGAGACAGATACAGATGGAAATGTATACCGGTACGGTACGCTGAATCACTGAAAATGAATACTGTTTATTATCTAAATAAACGAATAGTAATGGTCTATATTTTTTAAATTCCAATACCCTACGTCCTAGACTGCTTGTTTACCACTTAAATGCATGGCGTATGCATTGCAAGACAATTTGTTTATCGTTTCACTTTGCCAGGAGCACATGCAACTTTTAACAATTTAAGCTGTGCTTGTGGTAAATACTAAAAGATTGATTGATTCTTCAGTTTTCGCCTAGCTTGGAGGTGTTTCCATTCCAAATGTAATTTAGAGAGATAATCATTTTCCCATGATTGGTATACTATCCCTTTAGAAAAGAAATAATACAGATATTACTTTGTTTTATTTGATGCCCTTGGCTGGGAGGTTGTTTAAGATCTTATATAATTACTACACTTCCTGCTCCGGCTAACCTGTGAGAATAACCAATGAGCTTGTAGGGTTGACAATGTCTCTTAGAAACCCACAATGCATTGACATGGGACTTTCCTGTGCAGCTGCAGAGAAATCGATCTGGCTCGGAGCGTGCCTCTGCGGGACGTCCTCCTCCGGCAAAATTCATATTTAAAAGAACAACAGCCTGCTTATGAGAACACCTTTAAGGCACCATTAGCCAGAAAAGCAACTCATTAAAGACGATCGCTAAACATTTTCTACTATATCTTGGAATCATGCCACCTGGGTAGTCTCATGACAGCTGCACTACAATGAGGGAATTTGTATTTACAACATTACGCACACATGTTGCATTGCTGGAGGGGAGAAACCGTATTAAAATTCTCCTCACATTCTTTTAATAATGGGAACTGTGTTTTGTAATTTGGGAGAATTACAATATGGATATAAAAAAGGCATCTTTTGGCCTTGGGGGGGGGGGGTATGGTCCACATGCATATAGAAAGGAAGGGTCAGGTGATGGGGTTTTGAGGGCTGATTAGCTACACCTGTTCCTCATCCCCCATAATGCATTGGTACCAGGGGCACATAAAAGGGTTGGGCCACAGCAGCACTGACCCCAGGAGTGTCCCCTCCCCTGTCACTCACCAATTCAAAACATATCATTGGCTAATGCTAAAGTTGCCCCCTCTGTATGAAATATGACCCCTCTTATGCCCACAACATAAAAAAAAATCACAGAATCACCCCTGACTGGTATATATTTTTTTCGGCCCAGTAATCTACAGGAAAGCCTCACAGCTATACCCTGAGACCCCAAAGCTTGTGGACATTTTCCTGACCATTCCTACCAAAACAGCAGTATTCTGTCTCTCCAAACCCACCCTCCTTCCCCGCCGGCCCTGGGACAGACCCTAATACGGTTCTGTTTGCCAGCATAACCAGAGACAATTTCACAGTGGAGTAGCAATTTATGGAGCTGCACTTGATAAAATTCTGAGAAAGAGGACTGGTTGGATATCTAAATTTAAAATGTACATAATCAGCTTATTCATATGCAAATGCTAAATCCGTGTATAGTGCTCTAGATCAAACGTTACTGCTAGTGGAAGATATTCTATAATAAAGACACAATCTGTCGTCATTTTCATCAGTTACCTTCTCAAAATATGTACATCTTATGAACAATAAACACCATTTCTGTTACTGAGAAACATCATTTTTATACTATTGCCATTCAGCTTCACTAGATGCTTTATTGATGTAGGTCTGTCACAAAGAAATGTGATGGAGAAACTATGGTTGATGGAAGTCTCCTAGTAAAAATGTCTCTAGATAGCATTTCCAAAGACCTTTTGATTTTATTTAATAAATAACATTAGTTATTTATTCTGTTTTATTCTGTTTCCCTGATGCACATAATTCACTTTAAATATGACACTTTCAGGCATATTTGCACACCCCCTGGACATTTCTATTTATATTCACTTCATTCCCACACAAAAATTCCATAAATTCTATATTTCCTATATTGAACAGCTAGGTTTTTCTTATTTTTCTTATATTGTATATTTTGTATTGTACAGATATTTTATTCTCTCTTAGTTCGATTTACTTTCTATTTTCTTTTTCATATTTATTTCCTATTAATATTCTTTTATTTTAAGGTCACGGGCAGTCGTCTAAGCATTTCACTGCATATCGTACTGTGTATGACTGTATATGTGACAAATAAAAATTTGAATTTGAATAAATATACCAAAAACTGAGAGCCATAACACTAAGAGCTCTAGGAACCCACAGATACTGTGGCATCCATCCATCCATCTCCTCTGTTTCCACTGTGGTTTTGAAATGTATCCCTAACTGAAATCACAATTGAAAACAACACAATACTACTTAAAATCTGATTGGGTTGTACTTGAGGGTAACAATTTTGAGGTTGTTACAATTTTTTGCTCTGACTCACATTTTTTTGTTTGTTGAGAGTGGAACGCCTTGAAAGCTTTTCCACTTTCTACTACTAAGCTAAGATAAGAACCAGGGAAAGATATGCATGTGACTCAGAAAAATAAATTGTGAATTTGTAGCTCAGAATTTCAAACGTTAAGCAAACACGCATGGAGCAGATTTAATATGCACGATCGAATAAGACTGCCATAAAAAGAGGAAGTGACATGTGAATTTGAAGCAGGAACAGAACATCAAATGAGTATAAAAACAAACATCAGTGAACAGTAAAATCGGAATGAAGAACAGTAGTACAGAGATTGTCTTTGAGCTTGAAAACAAAAATGCACAGAACTCTGGTGCTGCTAGATAAATGCTAAAATGGCAACATCCAAAGCAAAGACGCATGTAGGTAGAGCGCAGATTCAGGGGGCCCAACAATTGATACGGGCCCTCAAGTAAGTAAAACTATACTTAAAATTTGGCTGGGGGGTCCCAGAATTTCTAGGTACGCAGTACTGTAAGTAATGGTGGTATTAGAACTACATGCTCGAGGTAGTACATGAATTCTGGCAAAGCAATGCCTATTAAAGCAAATCACTCCACAGATAAATAATTAAACTGAACAAATGTATTTTGTATCAAACTGATGCATATGCCAGCAAGCTACAAACACACAGAACAATATAAGGTTGGGGAGCTTCCATATGAAAATGATCTGATTTATCAATTTGCAATATAGGGTAACTGAATTGTTTCAATTTGAATGTCATAAAATGAGTTATTTTGACGCACATTAATGTTTTCACTGGTGCTTTTTACAGGTCTCCTCTCATGTTGCATTTACGTTTTTATGAGGAGACACAAACGATTATTAATTTTTGGGAGATCGATGAGTCTTTCGGTGCGTTTCAAGTAGGGCAATGGGAAATGTTACTGCTAAAGTTGAGTTTCACATTAAATGCACTGGGTATCTAATTAAACAAATATACACCATGTATGAATAGATTATACAAGACAATGCAGAGATCATCTAGAGCTCTGAGTGATTCCCTCAGAAGGAAGAAGAGATCATTTTTCTTCATCATTTTTTTGCTGTGACTTTTTATATTAATGAAATAGAACAGGAAAATATCTGTGCATTTTTTGTCCTGCAGAGAGCCCTCTCAAAACTACATCTTGGTGTAGTATAAGTAACATATATTCATATATCTGGCAGTTTTATTGTACTTAGAAAAATGCACAAATACCCTAAAATGAGGACAAATATGTCCTTTGTCCTTGCAATTCTTGGTTATAATTTTATATAAAGTAGACCATGGAACATCGAAATTTATGCAATATACTCAAAACTAAACAAAGCATTTTCATCAGGAGCATTTCTATCACATCAACTAAAGTATATCGGCAATTTCATCAAAGTGAACGTTATTGCTGCAGGTGTACATTGGTGAATATCAACGCCGCATGGGATGGCTGGATGACATTGAGTAACAGGATTCAGCCACTGCCGTCTGAGAAATGTTTGGCGTTCGTTTTTGGCCCATGTCTCCGAAAAAGGTGGTCCCTGCCTTAGCCCCGCCTGCTGGTTTTTAACATCGCACTTCAAAGCATTTATGGGCCTCCAGGAGCTAATTTACAGCTGCTCACATTTATTAGCCGGTAAAACTCAGACGGGAAAATGTACAGCTTAGTTATCAGGTAAAAGACTGAGGAGGAGGATAAAGTATTTCACTCGTCTGCCTGTTGGTAAACAAAAAATTAGGTTGTGATGGAAATACAGAAACAAGGGAGATAGCATCACTCATTAAACGGCTGGGTATGGTAATGTGTTGCTTACATTTTGTTGCATTAATGTTAGGTAATTATTTTGATTAAATGACTGACATAGTAGCACCTAGCGCTCTGTTCACAGCGCAATAAATATGTCACATATATTGTGAAGATTTTTTATTGTTTTTTTTTTTTAACTCTGGGGATGTGTATAAAACCCCGAAGATATCTGGATCATCTATGTATTTCCTAGAAAAACACACGTTCATAAAAGTGAGTGAGAGGAGTTGGTGATACATATTAAACATCATTCCCATTCTGCAGATAAAAATATTACACATGGCCAGTGAAATGTCTGGTTTTTAACACATTTTCAGCTTGTAGTGTGGTCAATGTCTCTTGCAGAACCAGCTACTGTATATCCGCACCAGCTTTGGCTGTTGTATCATTTTAAATCAGAAATCACAGGCGCATTATTGGAGATGGTTTTGTGGAACAATAGTGGGGGTTTTGCATGTATTAGAGCAGGGGTGTCAAACTCCAGTCCTGGGGGGCCGGAGCCCTGTGAAGCTTAGCTCTTTCCCTTTTCCACCAGAAATGATTCAGCTCAAGAGCTGTGTGGTAATTAGTGGAAGGAGGTGCAAGGAGCTGAATCAGGTGTGTTAAATGAGGGGAAACCCCAAAATGTGTAGGGCTCCGGCCCCCCAGGACTGGAGTTTGACACCCCTGTATTACAGTGTCTTTATAAGAACCGTAAATCTAAGTATTTAGCAGATCCCTTGGTGCGGGCAAGATAAGATATTATCAGCTCCTCTATGGATCTGTCTAATCAGGGCACTATTCATGTTTAAGTGAATTCATTCATATCAATTGATTTCTGTTATGTAACCCCTGAAAACAGGAAACCCGCGCCAAAGGATTCCTAAATGCAAACAACAAGGATGACATGAGGAAAATGAAACACATCCAGACTAATCGTGTATATACTGCCTCAAATCTCACAGCCTTCTCTAAATGCGTGCTTACACAGAGCAAACAAAAATGCAGTCAGATTGATGGTTACATCCGATTGTTCTAAAATAACAGCAATCACTACAATATAAGGCTTACTGCTTTTACTGACAGTTTTCTTTGTTTTTTTTTTAGTGAGAAATTTTCACAGAAGACATGGTTTGGTCCAAAAAATCAACCCCTGCAGGGATACAGGAAAGCATCACTTTCCAACTCTGTCTTTGGACATATTGAATGGAGATTATCAGATGTTGCTTGTTCTCTATCTCAGTCTCAATTATTTCTCATAAACCTCATTTACCTTATTTTTAATGTATAGGATCCTTTTAAACTGTTTATTATTACAGTAGAATATTTAAAATAAATATTCTTTCATTCTCTTTCTTTCTACAAGAATGTTGGAAGCTTAGATTACACAACTGGATTTTACGGAATATGGAATGGTTATTGAAATTTTGATGTGACATCAGAAACATAACCGTAAAAAGTATTTGTATAAAGTTTTATTGTATTAAATTTACAATTCTTCCAGTATATCCAGGGCTGAACCATTACAATTCCATGAAGGGCACATAATAAAGGGTTCTAATATTATGTTTTGAATCTATATTTAATAAATTGTGCAGAGTTTATCGTTTTCAATAAAGCATAACTCACTCTAAAGCTGAGCTGCTGATATAAAATATATTTCTGCATTAGAATTCTGCACCACCGGCGATGGAAAACAGAGGGTAAAGTTCAGGAATTCTGCTGAATTAAAATATAAAAAAAGAACGTAATCAGGTTAGCATCACCACTTTAAAGTGGTAAAAATGAAGAGAATGATCAGGTTTCGTAGCTCCACGAAGGACTGTATTTTTGGTGTAGTGCTTTTAGGGTGGCTTATACTTATTACATGTTAAGAGCTCGGGCGTGTACGGCAAATCAGAGCTGAGTGTGGTACGTCGTGTGGCTGAGAGCTCTTCCCTCCGTTCAGAGGATATGAAGGCTCACCGCTTTGTCTGACCCTCAACCTTTCATTTGCTCCCATTTACGGGCCTGAATATATTTGAATACATTCGACAGAATTCCACCCATTGAAAGCCAGCAGTAATATTAAAAAAGAACCATAAACTTATCTGAAAATCCCAAAATAATAATAAAAGATTCTGAAGAAAATGAGACAGGTTGTCTGTTCAATAAAATTATTTTCATTTTTGGGGAGTCAAACCCCAGCGGCAATGGCTCTTCCTGTAGTGTTGGTTCTGCTGTTTGGGAAGCTTCTCAGGAATAAGAGATCGGAATCTAGGTGCTTTGTTTGAGTCATCCAGGAGGTATCCATCCATACACAGGTGGTTGTATGTATATCTTTGTGGGAATTGTCCATTCATTTCTATGGGCAAAACCCTAATCCCAACAATGATAACCCAAAGCTCTACCAGCCGTAACGTAACCATAAATAACCAAACAAAATAGAGGACTTTTTAGTTTTTTGATTTCAGTCACAGATTTTTATAAAATTGAGCTTCCCCTTGTGGGAACCGAAAATAAATGGTCCCCACAATGTCTAAATAACTGGTTTTTATCACATTGCGGTGACAATGCAGTCCCCCTATGAAAGGCAACCCTAATCCCCCCCACACACAGACAGACACAGACACACAGCTTCTCAGCTTATATTCCATTAATTTGTAAGAGGCAAAGACAGGGGACATATGAATTGTTGGGCATTGCCTTGTTAACTCATCACTGTGCCTCATGGACTGTTTAATTGTGGCCACAGGGGTCCTCTGGAGTTACAACAGCCACTGATAGGGGTTTAAAAATGGCAACCGGGGAGCATCACGATAATGATGAGCGGCTCTCCATCGAGCCTGAAACTGATACACACTGTGGCAAAAGGTTCCATCCCAACTGGGAATTGTGTCTAAAACTTGTTTATGCCACTTGGGAAACTGTTTTCAGCTCTGTCTGCAGCTCATTTGGGGCTCTCCTCTTCTTAGAACCAAATTTCCCCTCTTGAGATCAAAAATGGGGTTAATGCCCGTGGAGGTTACTCTAACGGACTCTTCGGGGAGTTGTGGAAATATTTCTTCATTACGTCTCAGGTTAGAGAATTCCTAAGATAATAATGATTTTGGCAGATGGGGTGCATTTCTCACTGATGACACACCAGAGGTTGCATATCATAGTGACATGTTGGGTGGCTGCAACGGTTTCTGGCCCATATAAATAAGGTATAAATAGTACATATGATTAACTGCTCATTTAGCCAATTATTCCAGGGAAATAGGGTAGTACTCTAATCAGAGTAAACATGGCCATTCATGGAGACTTTGTCCATAAGTAGAGTCGGCATTTCTTTGTTTTGAGAACAAAGTGTACAGAAGCTTTTATGTGATTTGTGGGTAATCTAGTAGCTCTTCTAAAATGTTTTAATCACTGAAGACTTAATTCAGTGGACAATACTGCTGATTCCGTACCAGGAAGACGGTTCATATGTATATTAGACAAACCACATCAGAATTTACTCATGCAAATGCAAATGTAATACAGCGCTCACAGAAAGTCTTGGGACACTTAATTCAGTAAAATATTGCAAATTCCTTATTGGTTTTATAACAAAAATCATTACTTTATTCATTTGTTTATACAAAAAAAAATAAGTATATTACATTGGAAACAACCAGTGGTATTAAAGAAAAAAATATTTTCTTGTAGCAATAAACTGAAACCCAAATGATAGTTGTAAAGGAGCTGTTCTGACTACAAAGTTAATTGACAAACAGTCTGATTGGGTGCTTTTTAATGAGTAGCACATTTGCAATTACATAAAGCACCAAACATTTGTATTTTTCCCTTTGGGAGCCAATGACTACAATTGCAATTAATAGCAAAATAGGAAGAACTTAACTGAATGCGTCAAAAAAAAATGGCGCTTGACAAAAAGAAAATGTCTGTGCTGAAGATATGCGCAGATATGGTAAACACAGCTTTTGTCAAGGAACTATTGATATGAAACAAATAAACTTGCAACATTTTTATAAAATTAAGCAAGCGTCCTCAAGACTTTATGTGTGCGCTGTATATAAACTTGCGGAGCGATGAACCTTCTGACCCTGTGGCTCAGAGAAGGGCATGATGGGATAGATTAGCTCAGCAACATCATGTTAACAATGTGTCCATGTAATGTACTCAAAGGATCCCGCTAAATTTAATCTTACAAGTTTATTACGGGAAAATATGCAGGAAACTGACAACAATGTTAATTAATTGAATTAAATTTTACTTAATTTAAAATTTAATCGAGCGCTGAATCATGAATATAACACCAGTATCTCTGGATAAAGCACAAACACTAGCAGCAAATACTATGCAGCTATCTTACTTCATTTGATCCTGAAGTTGGTCTCATTTGTCTCATTCATCTGCATTGACCTTTAAATTTCATTACTGTTTTGTTACTGATTTGACTGAAATTACTTGTTCCGAATAGTTGATATATAAAATCGCTCTGTTTCGAGCAATACAATATTGCCACAAACCGCTTTGTGACATTAGCACATAATTTACATCACTATAGATAAAAAAATAACAATAATAAGTAACAGGAAAACGAAAATAAATTTGCACTATATATTATGGCCATCAGCATAGATTTTTTTGAAAACACTGGAATATTTGTAAACTACATAACATGTAAAACAACTTCCTCCACTCCGGTGGTTTGACTTCATATACTCTAGTATTACAGTAGACCCTTGGAACGCGATCGCCTCTTAACTCTGGCGGGACTGTCAAATTTTTATCGACTTGTACCTCGACTGAAATCTTGGAACTCGATGGTTCCTGCTGAAACTTGCGTGGGTCAAGACGCGTTCAACTCTATCAATATGGACCTCGAATGGGTCGGTCGAGAAAAACTCGGAACACGACAAAACAAAAAAGACCACCTAAAACTTGTATAGATCAAGTCTTGTCTCCCCTCCCAAACATTAACTCCCCATTCCTCCACCTGCCACTTCCTGTACGCCATCAGCTCAATTCAAAACAGGTAAAGTGCTCATTTATTTCATGTTTATTGCTTTTGAATATGTGCTTTTTCATGTGTGTAGTACGTTTATATTGATTGCTAAAGATTTTTATCATTAGCTAGATAGATAGGTTTAAGTAGGCAATCATTTTGGGGGTCTGGGGAAATTCGACTTGGACCTCGACCAAATCACAACTCAACCAGCTTTCTAGATAAGTTCGTATTCAAAGGTACCACTGTGTTTAGGTTATGCTATTCCAGTGGACAGTTTTGGAACTAACGAGTGGCACGTAATTAAACATTTATGTATTTTTTTGTGTCAGTAGGCATATATCAAAACCACTTGGGAACAATTTGAAGATAAATCAATGTTCTAGTATCCAGAGAGATCTGTCTGAATTGCTTCCTGTGTTTTGTGTTGTCCTGAACCTCCCACTGTTATCATGATGAATGTGGCATTCAAACAGTCAGGTGAAACTAATCTGGGGGACTGTCAATCACACTAAGAATCACCTAGCCGGACTGTCTCCTAGTGTTGCCAGTGGCAACTTGAACCACGTTTCTGCTAACGCGCCCAGCGGGAGCGAAGGCGATCCCGAGGTAATGGCCGGCCTCGTTTCATTCCACTTGCTCTTCCTTCCTCAATGGGCAAAAAAAGAAGAGTTTGCCCCGACAGCTGGAAGTTTTTGAAACTTTTGTCATGCATTTTGTTGCACACGAGGGCTTCTGTGCACAGCAGAGAAGTGGGCAAAGGCCACGCGGATCGTAGAAAGAGGGGCAGACTCACAGAGTCTCTGACAGCGGCAGCAAGCACCAGAGTCTGAACTTCTGTAATCCGAGGGAGAGGAATGAAGGCAGCTGCCCTGGGGGCTGTAAAGACGACACGGAGAAAAGTACCTACGCCAGCCGATGGAGGAGACAGAGAAAGGAAGGATATGAAAAGACGACAAGGCCATAACAGCAAATGCGGCACTGCTGTCAAGCTACGGCGACGGCTGAGAGAAAGAAGAGATTGAGAAATGAAAAATGGAAATGAAAGCGAAGGGACTGGTGCTGAGGTGACTGAGGAAAGGACACGGGAGATAAGGGAGAGCAGTGAGCGAAAAAGGCAGCAACCGAGGATGAGCCACTGAAATCCAGACCCGACAGGGGAGGCCAACGGGAACATCACAGCATGAAGCAGAGAGCAGGCCAGGGGAATCTGAGAAACGGCGGGCAGGGTGGGTGAAGCAGGTGTGGGAGGGAATTCAGCAGAAACCCGCAAATCTGGCACGGGGTTAACGCGGCACATGTGCTTTCTACGTCCGCCGATTTCCTGCAGCCTTCACACAGCACAGCAGGCACCGCTGAGAATCTTTAAAGGTATCCAGCTTGGTTTGGCATCGTTCCGGCTTGGAAGGACGGAACACTGAAATGTGGCCAAAATATTTACAGGTTGTTTGCGGCTTGGCACACATAAAAGTAATGGAAGATGCATAAAAACCAGGCCTTTAAAATTACACTCAGGTATAGCAGAATAGCGGTATTATTCACTTATACTATAATACAATCAAGCTGAGGCCCATTAAACCACTAATTGAGTAAGTAACAGCAGCCAAATTCATTTAGGAATCCACTCTAAAGTTCGGCATGCATTATATATGTCCTTGTATGCCCAAATGAAACTCATCAATATTAATGAGACAGAAAGGACTTCAGGAACTGAAGAAAGTTCAATCCAGGTGTACGACTCCTGTCACAAGAGTTGAAATCGAACATAATGTGAAAGTTTTCTCTTTTGCGTAAGGTGAAAAAATGTATTTATTAAGCAAACAAAAAAAAATCAATACTTTAAATGAGCATGAATGTGGAAAACAAGCGATGTGCTACTCAGACCCCAAGTTTCACTCACACCTTATACATGTGTGTCTTTCACCGGAGAGCAAGATGGAATGTATGGAAAACCAAAGCATTCTTATGTACCTGTACACGTACGCGGCAAAAGAAAATTACCATTATTATCATCATAAAAATTATCGTTATTATTTTTTTTTAAACTCTCTCTAGGTGTAGGCCTGATCTGACGAAAATAAATAAATGAAATAGATAAACAAGATAAATGAGAGAGAAAGAAAGAAAGAAAGAAATTAGTGGTCACATGAAAGAGTAAACAGCCTCCATCCAATTAAACCCCAAAACCATCTGAAACATGAATATTTCAGAACCCAAGCACTGAAAAAAAACACACTTTGCCCAGAGGAGTTCTGTGGATTTTTAACCCTGCCCTAAACTGAGAGTGACAGAGTTTGCACCCTTACTGAGGCTTTCCTTCTAAACACGTGTTAAAACCCATTTTAATTCTGGACGAGATGGTGATGATTGATTTGAACCGATTATATATTTATTTATGTAAGTGACTGATCTAATGAAGATGCAAGCTGGGTATGTGGCCAATTGGACATAGACATGGGTGGGTAAGGTGGGAATCACAGGGGTCTCACACTCTGAGGACTCGACTTCGATTTCAGGCCCTCTGTGTGCAGACTGCACAGTCCTTGTGTCTGCATTGATTGCTACTGGGTGAACTGGTGTCTCTAAATAACTTGCCATTCATGAGTACATGCTGTGCAGTGGAGTGTCCTGCCATCCAGAGTCCAGCCTCTGTTTCCTGAGGTAGAGTCCATGCTCACCACAACACTGCGCCACATACACAGCAGGTCTCAAGAAAACTATGGATGGATGGATGGATGGATGGATGGATGCAGAGTACTACATTTCATCACCTCCAAAAATAAGAAATGCCATTATGACGTTGCAAACAGGACAATCCTCATTCTGAATACGTTGAAGTGCTGTCCCAAATGATTATTCTTTAAATGATTAATCTAGCGATTTTTTCCCATTATTCGACTAATCTAACAGCTAATTTTTTCGATTGATCTGAGGATAAATTTACTGATAAGCAATTACACAAATCTGAAATTCTCAGTAACATTTCAATTTATTAAAACATTTCTTAACATTAGAGCATTATTAACAAAAAAGGCAAATCTTAAGATATTCAATAGGATTTCTATGTTAGACTGAAGTTAATAATCACTGCAATAGTTTTTACTTAATTATTTCAGTACACCAATTTGACGTTAATGTTGAAATAGATGCTAAAACATGGAATGATTTCATAACTAGAGTTTTTAACAAACACTAGCAAAGGTAGCTTATAGTTACCTTCAGTGAGCAAGGAATGATTTAGGCTGCAGTGTGTAATAGTAGTCGTAAATGATAATTTGTCTCACTCTTACGTGACAGAATAAGTAAACAGAAAATATAAAATGGCTGAAACAGCGTCATTAACATCAGCTACAGTAGAGCTGCAGAAAAGGTGTCATGACTGAAGTATTCCCAAACTTTGGAAGACCGCGTGCGAGGCTTTTTTGCCGCATGTTTCTCCAGAGGCTCTGGAGCTCATGTCACCTCGTGCGCGAGGGGGCAGGGGCGGGGCCGGGGCAGGGGCGGGGGCAGGGGCGGCAAATTTCATTTTTGCAGCGTGGTAGATGTCCAGTGCATGCCTTACAAAATAGTGTGGCACTGCTGGTACTGGTGATATTAGACAAAACTATATCGGAATTCAATCTATAATTGATATAATTTTAATGGTGCCAGCAGTGAAACAACTAGCCAGCTTATTAGCGGGATAACTTTGTATTGTAAATTAAAACCATGTCGCAAGTCCAAATAACATATGGTAGCTCTCGAGTGGCGAAGAGATCATCAGGTGGACAGTAAAGTTCAGTTATTAGCACGGGATAAAGTACTTTCCCTTACAATATGTTTAGCTTATCAGACTGAAGTTACAAAACATTTACATAGTTTTACACAACGCGTTGACACTAAAATTCCACGTCAACGTATATTTATAATCGACATCGTCGATTACGTCGAAAAATTGTCCCAGTCCTAATACGTTGCAAATCTTACATTGTCTGCATTATTTAATACATTTTACGTATAATAGGGATTGTAGCAGATATTTATCTGTTTGTCTGTCTGTATATAATTGGCCAGTTAAACCATGCAAGCACACTACTCAATTTTCCCATCAGGGAGTTAGGAAGATTCCAAAGTTCCCTGAGTGACAGGACCCTAAAAAAATCAGAAACATAACTGGATTGACCTGGGTTGGGGGCCCAATATGGTACACTTTCATGGGGCCCAAAATCTCTAGATGCGCCCATTTTCCACATTTTATTTAACTCGATAATGCCAGTAATTCTTTAAACCCATTTTTCATGCAATTTGTCACCACATATCTAATGTACCTCCTTTCATGAAGCAGGATTCTGCTTTTTTGCTTCAAACCGCTTGACCCGTATTACCTGCTTTTCTCTTTATTCCTTTAAAAACATCAGTTCCACTCTAATTCCTCACTACTGCAATCAAACATCCTTATAAGCTAATAATCAGCTTTCCTCAGGACACGAACACGCACAGCACGCCAACTCGGCTGCCATAACCTGGATGAGGCACGCTGAACACGTCCTGGGTTTCTGGGGCGATATTCTAACCCACTCGTGCCAATTTACATAATCATTGTTTGTAAATACCCCGCAAAATTAGGGACTGCTGTGCCTGCAAATTAGACACAGGCATGGGTTAATTTGCAGCTCTCCCAGCAAACACGCCGACTGCAGTTTCAGGCCATCGCAGCCGATCGACGCTGACAGCCCCTTTACACCCCCGTTTACAACCCGCCCGGCGACGTGCCTGAGATCCGACATCTCGCTCCTCTTCTACACTGTGTGGAATTTGCCAGATCGCTAACGATGACAGGTTGCCGTCAGATCACATTTCTCTGACAGAGCTATTTGCTAATGAGTAACAGGGTCTAGATCAGGACTGGCTGCACAAATACAGAATCAAATGTCATCGTTCCGGAAGGGTCAAGCTCCCCTGCTCTCTGTGACATGTGTGCCAACAGCCAGTGAAGGGAACAGAACTTGGACAGAAGCCTGTCCTCACCCGCACCCCTCCAAGTCTAACTTCACCCAGCCAGATGTTAATGGGTACTAATTACAGCCAGACTAGGGGCTCTTGGTCTGGATCTACACACTTGTCTCTTTACTGCTGGTACAGCTTCAGTAGAAGCAAAATTATGTGCCCCCTGCATGTCTTTTAAATCTCTCCCAAATCCAAGCCCTGCCTGGCTTTTGCGTAGATATACAGACCCGTTTCACTAGGGCAAGCCAATCACTACATGGCAAATGCACTGTTCAGTACCTCTGACTCGGATATCCTTTTGAATACTTGCAGATAGCTTAAAGATGCCTTCAAAGCATCTTTGCGTGGAATTTCACAAGTATTTGTATTGTATTTTGGAGCCAATTCTAGTGTCATGCCATCAACTGGCACCCCAAATCTGATCCTGCTCTTATGTGACTTGCTAGAATTACTGAAGTTTTGCAAGGTTTCACTTTGCGTTCGACATCAAACGGCAGACGAGTGTTGCGTTCTCCTGTCATTGTCCACATCGATAAGGCTGCGATGATGCAATAATAAATAGCCTACTTTAATTAACGTGCCACCAAAGCCCTCTTTTGCTCATGCTCGGCCTTTTTTAACTTTTTTTCCCCCACATCAGAATTTCGTCATCCACTTGGATAAAATTAAACTGATGACATTGTCTTACGTTCACACCTTTAAGCACCGATAAATGTTTCGAAATGTGTGAGTCATTAATTGAACATTTTCCTGGCAGGTCTGGACTAAGGCTAATGTGAAAACAAGGCATTAGGGAAAAAAAAACCTTAAAAACACCACCAGCACCAGTGCCATCTCCCGTTTTTGGTGACATTGTTCATCCAGACTCCGTTTGTTTCAATATCTGAACAGAAACAGATTGTCCCAACCTACAGAGTATATGATATAAGATGTTTGTTATACTGTAGCTGCCCGTACTGGTATCTGTAGAGCTTGTTTTACGATGGGGAGCATAAATGCTCCAGAATATTAATCTGAAAAATACATGGGGCAGTTTTTTGGAGAAATACCAGTTCTCAGGACCAGAAGAGTACTACTGCCATCACACAAAAGATACCCAGGAACGAGACACTCCTGCTCTCACAAACCTCGGACAGAGGAAGTTTTTCTACAAACATAAACTGGCATATTAAGTGTTAATTATTGTTATTGTATTAAAGCATAAGGCGGTAAAGAGCAGAACGATGGGGCATCCGCATAGATTTCAAATTAACATGCAGTTAAAGTTCAATTTAATTAACCAGGATCAAAATTAAAAACAGAACAAAAACTGCAAATGGCCAATGTTTTCATGGCAACTACGATGTGAGTGTTATTTAATTGAAATGCCAGGCAAAAAAAAAAAGGTTGATCTTTTTGACTGCCTCCCAAACTTTTTAAGGGTCCAATTATATTTGCTTTTGGTTCCTGTAAACTCAGCCTGTTAGGTGAGACGCCGGAAAATCAAAGCATCGCTAACACACGTTCCTTTCCACAGAATTAAGGTGTTAACTACACTCTGTTGTCTGTGCTTCCGCTGTCTAGTTGAAACTGTTAAGTTGGAAAAGAACGACACTTGAAGCTGTATTCAGGAGAGCCGACTAGGAGATGTGATATTGAATTAAAGAAGGAAAGAAATGAGAGAGAATGACTGTAACAGCCTTGAAGCTTTATGGCAGGCTGCCCTTAAAAGGAATTATTCAACATACGTTTTGAATTAATTATTCTTAATGCTTTCTTCTATTATTTCGTGTGCATGAAAAAACATAAAAGATATTAGAGGAGCCGTACTGGTTGGTGGGAGTGTGTTATATAAAGAGCTTGGGGGCTTGGTAGATTCATTCCCTGACAGAGGAATGCTACAATAAAAATTTTTTTAAAAATGCAGCCCAGTGCATCAGACACAGAGAGGAAATAGAATCATGTGATGCTTAATCTACCCACCTAACTGAAAAGTGGTGCCAAACTGGAAGCACCCACACACACATTTGTATTCATATCACTTTGGGGACCATCCATTAATTTCTATGGGCAAAACTCTAATCCCAACAATGGCAACCTTAACCCCTACCCAGCCATAACCTCCTTAAGTACCAAATCAAAATACAAGACTTTTGGTATTTTTTGCATTTTTTGACTGCATTCGCAGATTTTTATTGTGTTAAAATAATAGGTTTTTATCACATTGTGGGGACATTTGGTAACTCATAATGTATGCATAACCTCTCTCTCTCTCTCTCTCTCTCTCTCACACACACACACACACACACACACACATCCTTTATATACACAAATAAATGCACATCCTTACAGAACCTATCAAATGATAGTCCTTGCCTAAGTCTCACTCTCCATCCCTCCATATGCAGTGTGTGGGTGGGAGTTAATCAAGTTACACTCATACTGTCAATTCCCAGTGGTGTGTCGTCCCCGAAAAGAATCACTAGGAATTATCTGGAGAATTAAGCACCCCCCCCCCCCCCGTCCTTTTCCACGGAGCCCACAAAAATGCAGACTCTGTTCAAAGGGAGCCGGAAGTGTTCTAAGCTACTGCTCTTGCCTGCATGTTTGCATGGAGATGGAGAGACAACAGGGAGGGCTGGACATCGAGAAGGTCCACTGTCCCAAAATGCAGAAACACCGCAGACCTTCATTACCGCTGCCCATCATTCAGCTCAGTCCTATGCCTCCATTACAGTGAGTAACAGGCATTTTATTTGAGGGCAGTGACACTGAACATGAATGCAAATTTCGTCTTCATTCCCATGCCCCACCCACAGATGCCAACCTGTCATAGCTGCTCAAAGTTTGGACGTTCAGCAGCATGTAGGAAACGGCTCACACACTCCAATTCAAAAAACCAGTTCGGGCCGCCCCGCAGAAGACATTTCAAAACTTCGAAATAGCTAGTGAATACAAATCAGAAGATTGTGGCTATATAGCTGGTTAGCAGAACATTGAGCGTCAGCATCTCCTAAGTAAGGAATGCATTTTTTTATATATATATATATTTAGCGTAGTGACTGCTGGCCGCCAACAGGGGGCGCTCAAACTTCAGGGGCCCCATGCAAATGCATGTTTTGAGTGGTGGTGAACACTTGTTGCCAGGAGAGAACCTGAAGTGGGTGAGCAGGACAGCGCAGGGCTTCAGTCTCTCCTCAGCTCTTGCCAGGTGAGCAGCCGCAAGTCACAGCTTCCCTCACATCTTCTCACTCCTCACGGAGTGCTCACACCTGGACAACCTGTCTACCTCCTCCCATTCTCAGGTCCAATCACTCCCATACTTCTACAACATGACCCCCCGCCACCAAAACCTGACTAACCCAATGGATCACACCTCAAATTCCCCCCATCCAGTCTAGCTTCCCCCACAATCCACAGTCTCCTGTAGTAAATGACATGCACGCATTGTGAATTCAAGTGAATGCGTTCCAGCGCAGGTTTTGACAGAGGACTGCAGTTCGGATTAGCGAGCTGTATGAATGCAATGTTCATGAACCTCCTCAAAGGGGTTTTGCATGCATGGAGGGTCTGTATCGTGGCCTCTCTTAAAAGGAGGCACCACTACTGCCTCTGTAATGAGGATTAAAATATATGCATGGTTCATTCTTACAGTCATCATATCACAGGCCAATCGAAGGCCCAGTCTACTCTACTACACCCAGGTTACTGATTTCTGTCATTTACTCTACTTGTTTGTGTATTTTGAATCTGGGCCAGCAGGGGGCTGTGTGTGGCTGAGTGGGCTAATCCTCTGTACCTGTGATCAGAGGGTCACCCGGGTCGAGCCCGGCTTTGGCAGAATAGTCACATGTCAAGGGGACTTTAGCAAGGCCTTTAACCCCCGGCTCCCTGGGTGCTGCAAGATGGCTGCCCTTTGATATGACCCCCACGCTTGCTCTCATCTGTATGGAGAACAAGATGGGACAAAAAGGAATTTCCCCACAGGGAGGTTTGCATGTTTTCTCCATGCTTGTGTGGGCTTCCAGTCTTACGCAGTTTAGGTCAGTTAGTGAGCGAGTGACCTGCAAGGCATCCAGTCCAAGGAGTTCCCAGGTCATGGAAGTATGGATTTTTCTCAGCCGATTCCTCTACTCACACATTTTTTTTTGTGGTCGAGTTCATGCTTAACGTTATGTTGGCATAGTACAGAACCGACTTACATCAGAGTGTCACAAATTTTGCCAACAAGGTCCCAGAGGATTGGAAAGTGCTACCAGTCTTCTGTGTCACTTATTATGGCCTGGAGCGAGTCTTCATGGAAGAAGCTAAGACTAAGTATCACGGGATTCTGTGGCACAGAGAAGGTATACTCCAGGTCACTACAATTACAGCCTGGGATGGATGACAATGTCACTGCTTCCCCTTTTCGGGAATCACGATGATGTGAGATACCTAAATGACAACAGAATCAAATTACAGAATAAAATAAATACAAATCTTCCTGCAGCCCCATTGGAAAATGGTCACCACTATCACATCCGTCACCTGAAGACGCTTGTTACTGCTATAAGCTCAAAGCCTTTACTGCAGCTCTTACTTTGTATTATTGTAAAAATACAAATATTGGTCGCATTTTAGATCTGCCCCTCCTATACCTAATTACAGATAAAGTGCAGAATTTCATTTTATTCTGTTTTTATCCAGTTTGCCTCATTTATTCTGTGAATTTCAATGAATGTGTCATTCTTGATACGGATCTATTTTTGATATGGCTCATTAACCACTCTGCAAGGGGAAGAAAATAACACGTATACAGTATTACAGCATCTTCCCACCCATAGAGCTAACGATTACGGTCTCTGAAATGACATCATTTCATAACTGCAGCACTTACAATATAACATATATTCTTGACCTTCCAGGTTCGATTTAACAATCACTGACTGAGAATTGCTTAGTCGAATTCCAAAACTGTTGTACTTCCGTTTCTATTACCTCCCCTTTAAGACATGAAGTATCAGTAATATAGGATAATAATCCCTCTATCCATCCATCCATTCATACACATACACAGCTACATATTTGGCAGATGCTCTTATCCAAAGTGGTGCACATTTGGGAACACAGGGCCAGCAAATCCCTGGAGAAATTGTGGGAAGGGCCTTGCTCAAGGGACCAAGGGGGAAACCGCTGAGCTCATCCGGGGATCTGCCCACCCATGATCATTTATTACAGCATCACAATGAGCCTATCCCAGGAAACGTGGGGAACAAGGTAAGGGACACCCTGGATGGGATGCCAGTGCATCACAGGGCACAAGGAGAGGGACACCCTGGATGGGATGCCAGTGCATCACAGGGCACAAGGAGAGGGACACCCTGGACGGGATGCCAGTGCATCACAGGGCACAAGGAGAGGGACACCCTGGATGGGATGCCAGTCCATCACAGGGCAAAGACACACCCACACAAAATGGGGAGCTTAGAGACAGGTTTGGCTAACCGCATGTTTTGTACTGGGAAAAGACTGGGGTACGCCCATACAAACATGGAGAGAACATGCAAACTCCAAAACTGAACCAGACTATAATATGACAGTGCCTTTCCTACTTAGTCATCAAATTTCAAGTTTCATTTGAATCTCTATTCGCCTACCTCTGCAACGCAAAGGAACAGCGTCGAGTGAAATCTCTGCTGGCTAAATCAGAAGGCGTGACACACATTCCCTGGCCTTTTAAAATTGCGTTTTAAGAGAATATGCATTTCACACTGAAATGAGTTAGAGAACATGTTCGGCATCCAGGCTGGAGTGTTTGTCAGGAGCGTCACAGCATCCTCTAAGGCCTTCCTACACGTCTGCACTGCCGTCAGCAGGGTGCCAGGGCTGCTGAAAGTGTGATGGTAATTAGAAGCTTCAGCTTTTTTAATGTGCTTATTGTGGGCAATGTGTCAGCCTTAGCTTTTTAAATATGACCCACACTTGTTAAGGGACCTACTTGGTTTAAATTAGACAATTTGCCATATTTGCCATCGATTTTAGCTCTTTTTAATCCTTTCCTTGTTCACTCGCTTTATTTCCTGAACTGCACATTGTATTGGTTGATACACAGTACATGTGTTGGTCTTATTGTTAAGTAGTAAGAGATGTGCAGGACAGAGTTACTGTAGGTGGGGTGTCTGGCCAGACTCTTTCTCTGCAAACAGGCCTGGTGACAGCTCCCTGCTGTGAAATTCTCCAATAGCTTCACATGAGTCTTCACCCAGGTTACAGCATAGCTTTAGCCTGTTTAATATTAACCCAGCTATTAACACTACTAATTAAAACAGAGCTTTTTTGTGCCTGTCAGGTTACTGGGTTACCCGCTGATCTCTCACGCATTCCTGTTCCATGCTGCAAATCACACAGTCAACCAGGCTCAAAAATAGCCAACTATTCCCCTGAAGTAGGGCTTTGTGATATAAATGACATACTGAATTATCGGCAAATAAAATTTCCCATAAGAAAATTAGAAATTTTAATAAACTGTTGATAAGAAATATTGCTTGAAAGAACACATCAGTTTACCACATCACAGAAACGAACACAATTTCAACCAGTCATATAGCAATCTTTTAAGAACGGACAACTAAGAAACACACAGCAAGGTTGAATGAGTTTGCAGAACGTGCCACGTGTTACTGTTCCGGTAATATCATGGAAGAGATAAGGGCTTCCTTAGAGGAAACTTCAAGTGTCGGTGAAGAAAGCTATAGCTCAGAAGCCACATCTCTTTAAAAAGGAGATGTTTTGGATAAAAAAGGTAAAAGACTTGGTGGTGTGGCGGTACTTTGGCAATTGAAAGTCTGACATGCAGCCAACTGATGCTGCTTATTGTAAACTCTGCCGAAAACCTGTGCCAACTAAAATACGAAATATGGGAAATTTATTTTCCTACTTGAGCCATTGCCATCCAGCAGAACACACAGAAATCAAGCACTTACAGTCACTAGCAAATAAGGTTTCCACTTTCAACCCGAAGAAATACAGGAAATATGAGAAATACTGTTGGTGCATGTGTACAATAATGATATTCCACTAGCATAGGGTGAATTTCAACAAACACCAATATAAGCTGTGCCCTGAAATGGGTAAACTTTATGAACACTTTTAAAGTTCTTACTAGACTTGGGTGATATTTGAGTAATAAGGCATACTATAGTATTTGGAAATCTTGGTGACAAAATTAATGAGGAAAGACACCATGCGGTAATTTTTTTGGAAACATTTAAAAATGTCGGAATCATGTTGTTTATGAAAATACCATGAAAATACCGTACATATCATTATAAAGTACAATCATTAGCATGCTACATATAACGGAGAGAGTAGATCTTTGTTTCCATGCCACTTTGTCACTTTAAATAGAGATTTTCATCACTCTATTAAGTTTTTACTATAACTGTGACTTTAAAAATACCTTCTGATGTTTTCACAATAAAACATTTGCACTTTTCGTTAAACTGTACGTTTTGGCCCAACTAATGGATTAGTTGATCGCCTGATCATTTTATTACTGGATTATCAAAAGAATTGTTTTTTTGCAGCCCTAATATCCTTTAATCATTTTCCTCCCCAAACAGCCTTTATGAGTAAATTTACCTTCACATAAGTATGCTGTCTATATATATATATAGACATTTAATGTGAATAAGGATCATCATTATTTTTTCTGATGGAGTTCACATTTATCATTCCTGGGTTAAAGGTTTGGGACATAGGTCATCAACAATGCAGCAGTCACATTATTGACACACCTTTATTACCATAGAGAACATTAATTTTAAGTATAATGATTGGCAATTTCCACATATTTCAGATTCAGTCCACACATGTCCACAATTCCCTCTTCTTTTGTTGCAGGGCATACAAAAGTGTCACATTCTCACTTTATGAGAGAGCCGTCTCCAGCCCTCAGCCTAGCTGTCACGAGTCAAACTAATGAACATGCCGATTCCTTTGTTTTGCCTGCAGCTCCTCAGCAACACCAGACAGGATACTGATTAAGCTGCATTAGCTTAGGAGGAAGCAAAAACATGGTCCGTCTGGGGGTCACTGGGGACCCGGTTGGGAAACACTGGCTTACAGTATCTTTGACTGTTCCTTCCAACAACGAAAGACATTCAAATGCATAAATGTACTGAGCAGATATATACTGCCCAATCAAAAATCAAATACATTACTGTGTCATAAATGATACAAATTACAGACGCTACTCTATTTACGACTGAGAATACATTACGAACGGCCGTTTGTAACTTGAAATGTTCGTAAGTCGTTATTCAACATCATTTTAAGGGCATACGCAAGTACAAAGAACTAGGATGCTGGGAGTACGCACGTTACGCTGCTGCGCGGTGGGAGTAGCGGCCAGAAGTCTTACTACCCGGACTGATGCGCAGAAAAAAAGAAATTGATGCCGTGGACAGGAAACGGGAGCCCAAGGAACACAATTTGGACTTAAAGTACTCTTCGTTCGTATGTCTGAAAGTTCGTAAGTTAAAAGTCTGTAAGCAGAGGGCTGTCTGTATATTTCATGATTGACCCAGGACTTTTCACACATCATCCAGACACGACAAACCGATGACACTCAACGTGGGAAATACAGCTTTGGCAAAACAAGTGTAGGGTAAAAAACATCTACTGCTGTGCATATAGCTTGGTCAGTCACCCAACTCCTTCTGATGGGATCTCAGGCATTGATGGACGCAAATCCTCAGACAAACCTTCTTTAATTGACACTTTAAATCAGTCTGGAAATTGTTTTGCGCGCCATTGCGGCTCAAGAACAAACATGTTCGATAATCAGTTATAGAAGTTTTGTGTCGCAGTGCTTAATTACCACTCCCGACTTACCAGTATCTGGCAACCCTACCGCTTCTCTCTCCTTCCCCGTTTATTGACGTTCCTCTGTGACACAAATGACCTGACTGAAGCACCCCTCTACTGACAGCAAATCAAAAGCAAATCACATCTCCTGTCCCTTATGTTTTTGTTCACATTTACCTTTTTTTGCATCTTCCTCAATAAAGAAAACGATAGCAAGGAACTAGCCAAAGGAATTTTCCCCCTATAAAAACAAATTAAACATCACATTAATCTACAAAATCAATAACATTTAATCATCCATCATGAAATTCATTGCACTCGTCACTTAAAAACTTCTGTATATCAAATTTTACAAACACAAAATTAAATCTTTTCCCCTGCAATTTAAGTAAACATAAGGTACTCCTGGCCTTGTACTGGAACAATGTGGAACTTGCAGAAAATCATTTTAAATTATGTGCATATCCCATTTTAGGATGGAATCCTGGATTAAATAAATTTAATAATCCATTTTATACATACAGTGAGGCAATTGAGATGCTGTGCCCCCCCAGCATATGAGCCATGTTGATATTCATGATAGTACAAAGCAAAGCATTATTCATTCATTTCCTCTATCTGCCTGTTCTATGTAGAGATGCATCGATCAGCGCCGATCCAGACCTATTTGACGGATCGGGTATCGGCCATGCGTGACCGATCCACGTGCTTACTTACTTTACTTATTTAGTTTTTGGCAATCTTTAAAAAGAGAGCTCCTATTTCGTAACTAAAACTATTTGTACAATCAATCGCATGACAGCACTTTCCCATTTTGCTAGTGTTTTTTGCGGCATTCAAATCGAAAGCTAACGCTGCCCCTCAGTGTTTTTTGCTACTCAGTGGGTGTGAGTACAGTGACTTCCGCGTGCTGTGACGTCATACGCATACCTTTCGCAGTACGAGGAGCGTAAGATAAGATGTGACCTGGGAGTATTTCACGCTTTTAATAGAAACCAGTAGCACAGTGATTTGCAATCTTGCTAAAATAAAGCTTTGAGAGGTGGGAATAGCGTTCAATGGACGATCCTACTTAACAAAGCTGTGCGAGACAAAAAAAAGCAATGGATGATTTGGAAGTCGCTAACCTGGGCTGTTTTGCGAACTCGCTGCAGCTTGTGATACAAGAGGGGCTGCCATCGCAACAAAGTGTAACTGAGCTGACGCCAATGGGAGAAAAATTGTGTTAAGATTTTAAGCATTCGCCACTTGTGTATATTCGCTTTGAAGATATTCATATTGAACTGCAAACGCTTCAAAAATGCTTAAACAAGACGTACAAATGAGGTGGAACAGTACGTTAGGTATGTTTGTAGTAGCCTAATTAAATATTTTGTTGTCATACATTTTTTTCTCTTACTTGCTTAAAAATTTATTATATAAAGTATAACAAAGTAAAAGCTCTTGTATCGGAATCTGTATCGGTATCGGCAGTTGTGTATTGGAATCAGATTGGAACTGAAAAAATGTGGATCGGCCCATTCCTACAGTAGTTCTATGCAGGGTTGCTGGGATCCGGAGCCTATGCCAGAAAAAACAGGCCCCAGTCAGGGAATAACTAAAGATGGGGCGCCCATCCATTGCAGGGCACACTCACCATTCACACACGCATTCGCACCCACAGACACAATCAGGCAGGTGCAATTTAAAACCTACTTTTAAATAAAACATCGTCATCATCACTGCTAACCGTTCACCATTTAAATCAGTTTCATGCCTTTGACTAATGAAGACCACAAGTCATCTGGGAAATCAGGTTACAGGATTAATAAAAAGGAACTGCATTTTTGCCTTGGCTTGTTTGAGCTGCAGTGGGTTATCTGCATGTATATTTACTAAAGAGCTTCTAAGCACTGACCCTGTTCACAAGTTTATTGATCCATCTGGCCAAACATCCCAATTGCATCTGATATGATAAAAAGTCAGTTTGTGCGATGAAACGTATCACAGGGAGCTTTTGAAGAACAGATACCCTTCCCCATGTAGTTGAAAGTTGGCCAGGATCAAATGTTAGACATCCAAAGATGACTTTTTTTCCAGCCACTGCATTGATTGGTAAAAAGGTCTCTTGCAAGTCAAATCGAATCAGAGAGGCAAGGTCCGACCTTCTGTGGCAGTTCAGTAGTTAAACAAATAAAAAAATAAATAAAGACATTGCTCTAGGTTGAAGCATAGAGAATATGACCAGGTTTCTAAATTGCAACAGGTATAATCTTATTAGATGATTATTTTCATCTAAAGGTTGCTTCAGGCCTTTACTGGATTATGGATATCTGATGGATACAAAATATACTAAAATGTTCCTAATAAGCAAGATGTCTAAAGCTTTTCAGTGATTGGAGAAATAAGGATTTGATACTCACAGTGGGTGGGATTATCATGGGATGTCCTCCACTGAAAGGTCAAACCCCTTGTCATTCATTATTTTGGCTCCCATTGGGTTAAAGCTGTCAGTGATTGACAGCGAGCAGTAAATCCCACCCACCGCAGTTTGCCGGGTCTTATCTCCCACAGCAGAACTTTCAGCCATTCTAACCTGGGCGAGCCAAAACAAAGACGCGGTCCAGCCTGACAGAGTGCACAGCATTCTGGTCCTACCTGGGGCTTCATCACGTTAAACACGTAGCACTACCCAAATCTGGCTCCCAGGGACCCCGAGTCCTGCAGCTTTTAGAGAATATGCATTAATTAGCGTCTGATTGATACTTGAAATAGCAGATGACGTGGCTCATTAGTAGAAGAATTACTACAATCAAGTGATTAAGAGATGAAGACCAGCGGTAAATCAGGCACGCTGGAGCCCACGACGACTGTACTGCTCACCCCGTATGAGACTTTTTCTTTGAGTATACACAGCGTTTCATATTTACCCCCCCCCCACACTTTATTTTATCTCAGACGCTTGACTACCGAGACGGAGCTAGCCTGCAGCGATATGGGCAGCACGGTGCAGTCCAATTGTAAACCACGGCCCAGATAGCCTTTTAAGTGTAATGTTTTGCCTCTGAGGGAGGAAAAAAGCAATACAAAGTAAACTGTACACTATTCAGTGTCCTCAAAATCTGCCTCAGTGTTAAACAGTATCAGTGAAGTTGGTATCAAAACCTTTCAGAGTATCGTAAGGCACAAGGCGGGGGTACACGCTGAATGGGATGCAGGATCTTCATGGGGGCACCCACACAGACAATGACAGGCACTATGGGCAATTTAGAGACACCAATTAACCTCACTGCATGTCTTTGGACTGCGGGAAACCGTAATAGCTGGGAGAAACCCACACGGAACGGGGACAACATGAAAATTGCACAAAAGAACTGAGGAGGCAGGATTCTAACACCCAACCCTGGGGCTGTCAGGAATCTGTGCTACCCACTGACGCGCCATATATATTATATTAATTATTCTGAATTAATTATAGAACAGGCTACATTTTGGGATTGTCTTGATCAAATTTCGTATTTCAATATTTAAAAAAATACTATACCTTAACTGTAATATTTGGAAGCTCAATAATTTCGATTTTAGTAAAGAATACAAGGCACAAGCAAGGCAAGCCAAAGAGAAAGCTTTATATTTGTATCAGATCAAACAGATCAAACTGCGATAAGGCAGTTTAAACTTCTGCTGCGTGCAACAGTTCAACAGCAGATGTTTTATCAGAGGATTCCTCTGCCTTCGCTGCAAAGAATGAAGAAATGGCAGCGCGAGGACTGACCTTCCGCTGATATTTACAAACGGGTTTATGAAAAGCGACATATCACGGAAAAGGCATGACTGAGCCAAAAGGGGCGAGAGACGAGTGTTCCGGAAGGCCCCGCAGGCCGTAAAATTACTTCTCGGCGAGGTTTCTTACAGCTCAGACAGCGTCCCGCCGGCATCTTGAGAGCCAGGCGATTCCCAGCCCTTCTCATTCCCCGAGACCGTGGCACTAACAGCCCACCTCACGCAACGACACATCTCCGCTGTTTATCTTATCGGATCTTTAATATGGCCCATCCGCTACTCCCCCCCCCCCCCCCCCGGGATGTGCGGCACCACCAAGCCTTCCGCTTGACATTTACACAACGGGGTGCTCTGGATGCAGATGCGGGCCGGACTGGCAAAAAAAAAAGCAGTTATTGAGAGAAGAGAGATGCCCCAGAGAGGAACATGCACACAGAAATGGCAGCGGTTCGCCGACACGCACACGCATCACCCCCGTATGGCTTGGCCTTGCGAGCTGAGCATTTCGCAGGTCTAGAGAATCGCTTTGTCTCAGGCAAACTGACAGAAAAACAAAAAGGTCCAAAGAAAGCATCACAACACAATCAGAGCTCATTAACGTGGAGCAATGAATCAAAACGAACATGACATGTACACCCACGCTGACATCGTAAATAGGAAAAACACACTTTATGAAGGGTATTTTGTGTTCAACAATGAGGCAAACAAAATCCATCCATCCATCTTCTGTAACCATTTGTCCCATTCAGGGTCGCGGGGGTCTGTGGGCGCAAGACAGGGAACAACCCAAGATGGGGCACCAACCCATCACAGGGCACACTCACACATCATTCACTCACAGACCTACGGGGAATTTGGCAAGTCCATATTCAGCCTCAGCTTTTTTTTGGGGAGGACTGGATCACCCAGGCAAACTCCACACATGGAACCTAGGTGGAGACTCAAACCTAGGTGCAAACAAAATCATTTAATTACTTTTAATAAAAGAATTGCAAATAAATTCTCTTGGTGAATGGCATCCAATCCTGGAATAAATAATGTAAAACAATAGCACATGACATACATTATTTTCCCTCTTGCAGATTTTTTTTTTAGTTTAATTGTGGTCATATTGCCAATGATTTGTTGGTTGTTGTAGTATATAAAGGGAGGGTAGGAAATGTGTGAGCCAATCACACATGCAGTCTTGGGGGGGGGGGACAAGTTATTTTTTCCTCCGTGTTCACGCAACACAAATGAAATAATAATTGGTGTCAGCTCTCTGGTGCAGAAATGGGGATAATTTAGGCCAAGTGTGTCTAATATAAATTGGACCAAATGTGGCCCCAACCATCAGCATGGAGCTGCCAGTCAGTCAGCTTCATCGGCGAATCCTGCTGGAATCAAAAGATATTCCTTGAGTTTTTTTTTTTATATCAAATTTTGTTTTGGTTAAAATCTGTAATATTTCGTGTGAAAAATGTTCAAGGTTGCAGTCAATGATTTTCAGCATGCTTGTGAAACTAGCAGTGATGCTCTGCGTGTAACAATTGATTATACATTAAATGTATTGTTATTACTGTACATTTTTACCAAGAACAGACTGAGAACAAAACATTCTGCGTGAACAAGCATGTCTGACTTCACTTTGATTTCAAAATGCTTTCAGATTTTGATGGCGTTGTGGGACCACAGAGGAAAAAAAGATGTTATTTCTTAAAAAAAAAACAGTTGACAAGTTTATTGTTCACCAGATAGAAGGTATTCAACTTAGAGAACCTCACAAAAGATATTTCATCAGTGACAAAGCCAATAAACTTCTAAAAAGAAACAATTAATAGGAAGTACTAAGTCAGATTTACTACATGATTCAGTTGTGTGATTTGGTTCCCCTGTACTGCATAATGTGAAAATGTTCAATACATTTCAGACTGATACGGCCGTGGAAAAAATGTAGAGACCACAGCACAATTTTTGTGTCACCCATTTCTCAAGTTATGGGTGTGTGTCTGTGAATAATGTATTTTTTTGCAAACTGCAGCCTGGTTCTTCCCTGTTTCTCATTAATGAAGGAATTCTTCCTTGCTTTATGGGACTTCAGTCCTGCTTCTAGGACCCTGATATACGAACTGTCCTAGCAGTGCACTTCACACCACTTAGTGATTCCCATTCCTTTTGAAGGTCACTTGATGTCATTCCTCAATTCATGACTATCGGATAAGTTAATGATCATCCCTGGCATTAAAATGTTGCGTCTGCCCTCTACCTGGCTGGTTTCTGGTCGTTCCCAGTGTCTCCTGCTTCACATTATTCTTGTGTACTGCTGTCGTAGAAACTTTGAACCTTGAAGCAACCTGCTGCTCAGCGTACCAGGGTTGAAAAATGCAGATTTGTTTAAAAATACAGAGTGCTCTCTTAATTTTTTCCATGCCTGTATATAGACATTAACACAAATCTTTTAGAAAAATAGCTCTATTACGTAGACGAGCTGAGAAACTTAGAATAATTTAGAATAATTTTTCCTAAGTGAGAACATACAGGGCAGATAATTTTAGTCAGCTGGCTGGCATAAGATTTTCAATTGCAGACAAGTCTGCACACACACTTACATGGAGGTAGGAGTTGTTTTTAGGATGAGTATTGTGAAAATGGGACAGAACCCACCTTTCAGAAAATTTGCTTTCTGGAAAAATCATCTCAGTGTCTTCAATCCCAACCTGATACTATTCTAAATACATTAATACCCCTTGAACACTATATAGAACAGAAAATAAAGCTTTACTGTACACATGTCACGCCCCGCTCCATCCGCTCCTGATGTGTGCCACGCCCACCTCGTTACCTCGTGTTCAGCCCTGAGTGTGATCACCTGTGTCCTGTTAGGTCTAGCTTGTCTTTTGTATTTAGTCCTCGTCTGAGTCAGTCTTCCCCAGATCTGTCATTGTATTGTCCGTCGATGTCCGTACCTGTCAGTCCTTTCGTGACAATAAACCCGCGTTTACCTGAATTCCTGGCTGCTCTCGCCTGCTTCCCTGCTCGCCTCCAAGCCGAACGTGACAACACGTATATTTACTGCAAAGTTTAATTGTCCCATTTGTCAGGTGTCCCATTTTCACAATACTCACCCTACCTTGTATGGTTTGCATACAACCCCAACAGTATTGACATAGCTAATTTTAGGTTTATAATGGTATAATATAGATTTGCCATAAGATTTCACGCCACATGCGTCAGAGCTGGCAACCCTGAACATATGAATCGTTCCCAAACATCATTGCTTGCTTAATCCATGTAGTAGGAGCCACAAAAGCAGCTCAGCACACCCATCCTTACATGTTTATTTATTTCTGCTCACTTCCTGCAATGAATAACCGCTACGACATGACAATGATGGCTCTTCTACTGTCACAGGTTGACATGTTAAAGTAGAAAATATTGCTGTCACAGAAAACAATAGTCTTGTTATGTTTACCATCAAAAACACGTCAGCCCTTCACACCAGCGTTTAAGGCGCCGTCATTATCCCAAGCAAGCAAGCGACATGCATGAAAAGTGATCAACATGCAAAGCAGCAGATAGTGTGTACTATTTAAGGAGGCAGAACCTGCAGGCTCCGTGTGCAGGTACTAGGAGAGACCCTATTGCTGTAGCTGTGAAAAAAAGAAAACCAATTAGTCTCAATTGCTACAACTAAACCAATTTATGCCAGCAGTAATTAAACCAGTCAGATGAATTAAAGGAATGTTCTTTTCCCGGCTGAGATCAATCTCCAACCAAATTAAATAAGCAAATCAACAGTAAAAATACCTCCTTTCAAATTACCAAATAGGAACGTTGGGTGAACTCAATTTTTGGTTCATATAGCCCTGCAAATGTAATATCATGTATATTTAAAATAAGACACGTACTTGGTATCAGGTTTAAGTCCATCCCATATGCCACCTCTTTCATATTTATTAAAGGTTAAAGTCTGTCGTCAAAAGTACTTAGCAGAATGACATATTTACTCACATGCAGATTGTGTTTGGGTGCTAGTTTTAGCAATAATGGATGCTTGTCTACTCTCGAAACATTCATGATAATTTAGCGATCCATTTAAATTCATACTAATTTCGGTGTCAGACAGAGAATCTGAATAGCCTTTTCTATATAGATTTATTGACTTTCTGTAATAAGGATATTACACTACAAATGGCTGGACCTTCAGTAAGAAAATATTCAAATTACGATTATATGTTTTACAGTACAGAGCTACCACTGCACTTTATGTATATACATAAAAGAACTACTGCACACCACAGAGAGATGTCAAAACAGGCAGCGTCTCTATTCCGTATTAAGGATGGAAAACGTTACATTTTCTGCTCTGCACGGCCCGCTGAACACGTGCCAGGTGATCGCAGGCATCAGGCAAGTGCTAAGGCTATAGTTCAGTGCTCAGGCATATGCTTGTCCTGGCTCTGAACGAAAATGAATGGCTGCCAAAACAGACAGTGAAAAACTCACACAGAAATTGTAACCTTTGACTTTCTTACAGTAGATTCCTTTAAGTGGTAACGAGGCACAGTACTCGCCTGTAAAATTTGCATCATTCCCTTTCTTCATGACATCATAATGATCATAATATACTCCAGGCAACCTAGTTAACCCACTGAATCAGGCTGCGCTTCACAAAGAGATTTACTTGCTTTTTGTCCATTATGATGTAGTTTTTTTAAAAAAAAAAAAAATCTAATTTCAAAACATATTACAAAAATATCTTACTTCTGTCTCACAAAATATTTACTGAAGAATCTGTAAATCACTTGCAAGTAAAAACTACACATTACCAAATACAGTATATTTAGAAATTAGTTACCTGAGCCATAAAGGTTTGCTCCATAGCTATTAACAAAATGTTACTAATCATTTGATAATATACTGGTATGTAAAAAGATTCACGCAAGTCAAATTTAGACATATTTAGAATGAATTTAGAAATCTTTTTCTGTCTCACAAAAGATTTGCAACTGCAACTTCTTATTGCCCATAGTTTGGCGTTTGCCCAGAGATAAAGGTTGTGTTTTTTTATATATATATATACTGTACCTTGACTCGCCACCATTGGTGCCCTTTGCTCTGCAGCTGCGAGTCAGCTCCCCTGAGGAAATACCGACGTAGATCGGCTGATATCCAGCCAGTCTGCAAGGCGCACAGGCTGCAAGGCGCACAGGCTGCAAGGCGCACAGTCTGCAAGGCGCACAGTCTGCAAGAGCAATCTGCGAGGGAGGCTGCTGGGCTTCGTCAGCCGTGGCCCTCACTGGCACCTTTGCCATTACATCAGCATTGTCTTTATGCAGAGCGATTTCCAGGTAATCAAGCCGCCCCACAGAGATTACTAAATGAGCTCATTTGTCAGTACTAGAGATACGGCCGGAAACTGCGGCCTTGCGCTACCATCCTGCCAGCTGGATTATGATACACGTTATGGTGTTTAACACAAAGGGCAAAAGTCCCCAGAACCTCAGAATATAAAAGCCTACTTTAGCCATCCCTCACACATTGCTTAGTTTATATTTACATATATATATGTATATATATACAGTATATATCCATCAATCCATTTTCCACCGCCTATCCTTCTGGGTCGCGGGGAGATATATATATATACACACACACACACACGTATACCAGTATATATGTCCATGAAGTACACATTTATATACAGTCGGCCCCCATAATCCACAGGAGATTGGTTCCAAGACCCCCCTGGACACCAAAATCCACAGATGCTCAAGTCCCTCATGTAAAAGGCCATAGTATTTGCATATTCGTTTATAACCTTCACATATCCTTCTGTGTACTTTAAATAATCTCTAGATTACTTATAATAATTAATACAATGTAAATCCTATGCAAATTCTTGTTATACTGTATTGTTTAGGGAATAATGATGAGAAAAAGGTCTGTAATAGTTCAATATAGATGCAACCATCGTACTAGAAAATATAATTAAGAGAAAATATCGATTAATTGTCTCTCACACACACATCACTTCATTTGTGAGGATTCAGCATAGTGCTCAGTGCACGGCAAATCCAAAGTTTTGCCTTTTCAAGCTTTCTGTTTGTTTTTTTTATTGTTTTTTGAGTATTTTTGATTGGTGCTGATTGAATCTGTGGATGCGGAACCTGCCAACACAGAGAGCCAGCTGTGTTCAAGTTGTTTATTCTTGCCATTCTACACATCAACACAACAAGACTGAGTTAGTAACTCCTTGAGTCGCGCAAACAAAAACAAAAAGAGACAAGACAGGTAATACAGAAACAATACGTGCAAGAACAGTCAATAAACGTGTGTAAATGTTCAAATGTAATATGAGGAGAGGTTAGCTGAGCCGAATCTGTTTAGCCTTGAGCAAAGGAGACTAACATGGGACATGATCCAGGTCTATAAGATTCTAACGGGTCTGGATGCTGTTCAGCCAAATGGCTATTTCAATATTAGTTTAAATACTAGAACTCGTGGCCATAAGTGGAAATTAGCGGGAGAACATTTTAAAACAAATTTGAGGAAGCACTTCTTTACACAGCGTGTATAGTTAGAGTATGGAATAGTCTTCCTGCTAGTGTAGCGGAAGCTACAACCCTGGGTTCCTTTAAATCAGAGCTAGATATAATTTTAACAACTCTGAGCTATTAGTTAAGTTCTCCCCAAACGAGCTTGATGGGCCGAATGGCCCCCTCTCGTTTGTAAACTTCTTATGTTCTTATAGTATGTGGTTGGAGTTAAACGTTAGAACTTTAGTACCCAGTTCAGCAGTTCAGCCTAGTTACCATATAATAAAAGAAAACTGTTCTGGTCTGGCAGTATGAGCTGTATATAGTCAAATTTATAGGCAATATGTAATCAAACTTCAATTTGTCAAGTGCCTGACTAATTAAGATACTACTACATTTATACCAGGAAAGCCATCAAGAGGTATAGTGCCCACATACTGTCACCCCAAAAAACTTTAGATTACTATTGCTATCTTAAACAAAATATCCTCCAGCAAAAAAATATATATATATAGTGGAAAACACGTCACACAAGTGGTTACACGTTATATTAACTGCACCTTCATAATGCCTTTATAATGTATTCAGAGAAACATTCAGTGCACTTTCATAATGCATTCATAACGCATTCATAGAATATTCATAAGAAGCATATATCTAGCAGGGAAACCCAGACTTCCCTCTCCCCGGCCACTTCATCCAGCTCCTCCAGGGGAATCCCGAGGCGTTCCCAGGCCAGCTGAGAGACATAGCCCCTCCAGTGTGTCCTGGGTCTTCCCCGGGGCCTCCTCCCAGTGGGACATGCCCGGAACACCTCATCAAGGAGGCGTCCAGGAGACATCCTAAGCAGATGCCCGAACCACCTCATCTGGTTCCTCTCAATGCGGAGGAGCAGCGGCTCTACTTTGAGTTTCTCCCAAATGACCGAGCTCCTCACCCTATCTCTAAGGGAGAGCCCAGCCACCCTGCGGAGAAAACTCATTTCGGCCACTTGCACTCGCGATCTCGTTCTTTCGGTCACTACCCACAGCTCATGGCCATAGGTGAGGGCAGGAACGTAGATCGACTGGTAAATCGAGAGCTTTGCCTTTTAGCTCAGCTCTTTCTTCACCATGACAGACCAATGCAGCACCTGCATCACTGCTGACGCCGCACTGATCCGCCTGTCGATCTCCCGTTCCATCCTTCCCTCATTCGTGAACAAGACCCCGAGATACTTAAACCTCCACTTGGGGGAGGACCCCCACCCCGACCCGGAGAGAGCATTCTACCCTTTTCCGGCTGAGGACCATGGTCTCAGATTTGGAGGTGCTGATTCTCATCCCAGCTGCTTCACACTTGGCTCCAAACTGTCCCAGTGAGAGCCGAAGGTCACGGTCCGATGAAGCCAACAGAACCACATCATCTGCAAAAAGCAGAGACCTAATCCTGAGGTCACCAAACCGGACACCCTCAACACCCTGGCTACGCCTAGAAATTTTGTCCATAAAAGCTATGAACAGAATATGTGACTAAGGGCAGCCCTGACAGAGTCCAACCCTCACCGGAAATGAGTCTGACTTATTGCCGCCCATGCGGACCAAGCTCTGACACCGGTCATATAGGGACTGAACAACCCTTATAAGGAAGCCTGGCACCCCATAGTCCCGGAGCACCCCCCACAGGACTCCCCAAGGGACACGGTCGAATGCCTTCTCCAAGTCCACAAAACACATGTAGACTGGTTGGGCAAACTCCCATGAACCCTCCAAGACCCTGCTGAGAGTATAGAGCTGGTCCACTGTTCCACGGCCAGGGCGAAAACAATACTGCTCCTCCTGAATCCGAGGTTCGACAATCCGATGGACCCTCCTCTCCAGAACCCCCGAATAGACCTTACCAGGGAGGCTGAGGAGTGTAATCCCCCTATAGTTGGAGCACACCCTCCGATCCCCCTTCTTGAAGAGGGGGACCACCACCCCGGTCTGCCAGTCCAGAGGTACTGTTGGACCACCACCCCGGTCTGCCAGTCCCGGTCTGCTGGAGGTAGGAGTTGAAGCTCCTCCTGACAGGGGATTCCGCCAGACATTCCCAGCAGACCCTCACTATATGCTTGGGCCTGCCAGGCCTGACTGGCTTCCTCCCCCACCAGCGGAGTCAACCCACCACCAGGTAGTGATCAGTTTACAGCTCTGCCCCTCTCTTCACCCAAGTGTCCAATACATGCGGCCACAAGTCCGATGACACGACTACAAAGTTGATCATCGAACTGCGGCCTAGGGTGTCCTGGTGCCAAGTGCACATATGGACACCCTTATGCTTGAACATGGTGTTCATTATGGACAATCCGTGACGAGCACAGAAGTCCAATAACAAAACACCGCTCGGGTTCAGATCGGGGGGGCCGTTCCTCCCAATCACGCCACTCCAGGTCTCACTGTCATTGCCCACGTGGGCATTGAAGTCCCCCAGTAGAACAAGAGAGTCCCCAGGAGGAGTGCTCTCCAACACCCCTTCCAAGGACTCCAAAAAGGGTGGATATTCTGAACTGCCGCTCGGCACGTAAGCGCAAACAACAGTGAAGACTCTCTCGTCCACTGCGGTAAACCCCAATGTGCAGGCACCCAGGCAGGGGGCAATTAGTATGCCCACCCCTGCTCGGCGCCTCTCCCCGCGAGCAACTCCAGAATGGAAGAGTGTCCAACCCCTCTGAAGGAGACTGGTAACACAGTCCATGCCGTGCGTCGAGGTGAGCCGGACTATATCTAGTTGGAACTTCGCCACCTCGCGGACCAGCTCAGGCTCCTTCCCCATCAGAGAGGGGACATTCCATGTCCCTAGAGCTAGTTTCTGCAGCTGAGGATCAGACCGCCATGGTCACCGCCTCCTACAGGTGGTGAACCCATTGGAGGCGGGACCCACGTGCCTTCTTCGGGCTGTACCCAACCAGGCGCTCGCCATCGAGCCCCACCCCCAGGCCTAGCTCCAGGGGGGTTCCCCGGTGACCTGCGTCTGGGCAAAGGAAATCGTGAATCCTTTATTTTACGCATCATAAGGGGTCTTGTGAGCCGCACTTCGTCTGGTACCAACTCAATGGTTTTCAAAACAAACATTCTAATTTCCTTCCATAAAATATTGCTACATGATTTTTTTTTAGTTATATGTCCTCACAATGGGGGCGACATGGTGGTGCAGTGGTTAGCACTGTTGCCTCACACCTCTGGGATCTGTGTTCAAGTCTCCACCTGGGTTACATGTGTGTGGAGTTTGCATGTTCTTCCCGTGTCGTCGTGGGGTTTCCTCCGGGTACTCCGGTTTCCCCCCACAGTCCAAAAACATGCTGAGGCTAATTGGCTAAATTGCCCATTGTTGTGAATGGTGTGTGAGTGTGCCCTGCAATGGGCTGGCCCCCTGTCCAGGGTTGTTCCCTGCCTCATCCCCATTGTTTCCAGGATAGGTTCCAGACCCCCCGCAACCCAGTAGGATAAGCAGGTTGGAAAATGGATGGATGGATGCCTTCACAATTAATTTAAATGAACTGGATACATTTCTTTTAACCTATTTAGAAGGTAGCAAGATAGCTTTCTGTGTTGTCACCTCTGGCAGGTCAACTAACGTGAGAACTAATTGAATTAATGTTTACACTTACTGTTATAATTAATGTCTCAATGCCCTCTATCTTGATGACCAGGTGGTTAATGCAGATGGCACGTCTGGTGAGTATATATTTTATTCGTAAGCATGACAGAAAGGAATCCTAATCACAAATCTGATGTTCCTAAAGAAAACAGAAGCACACAAGAATCTTTAAACATACTAGCAAGGTCAAGACAGGCAGGGTAAACGTAAGTGAATGACCCAACAAGCATCAAGCCAATCTAGAAGGTCCTTTCTAGGCTGCCATCATCTATCAAAGCCAGATGCTGGGATGCAAATGATGTGATGAGACAGAAATCTGTAAAAGGTGATTCTACAAGGAATCCGAGTAGTGGTGCGAGATACAAGATGTAACTGCAAGTAACAGACAAGAAACGATTTTGGCAAGTTTGCTGATTGTAAATTAGCGAGCTGATTAACAGAAACCTGTCAGGGTGATCTCTCTGGTATAGGTATACAGAGAGACGCTGGGTTTCATGCATGTTGAAGAATATGACCCCAACGAAGGGCCTTTCAGAGTTCTATCAATAGTTTAAAAAAAAAAAGATCCGTTATGAAGTATTTAGGTGTCAAAATCAGTCACTAGTTTTTGTTTAATTCTGATCTCCCACTGTGTAAAGTGTTTGACATATTAAATATCAAACAATTTCAATAGAAAGTTTGATTTATGAGTATTATATGCATACAAAGTAATTAATTATGAATTTTACTAAAGTATGGAAAATGACCTATATGCCCCTTCAAGCACCAGCAATGAGAATTTCATTAAAAAGTCATCAATAGAGTTTTTGAACATTATGTTCAAATTTTTCATACTTAATGTTTTGCTTAAACTCTTTTTGCAGAGGAAAATGCAACAGTGAAAGCAGTATTCTGTAACAGATTGCATTGGTTAAGGAGGCTAATTTAAAATTTCAGAAAATGGATTTTGGAAAATGAAAATGAAGTATGTTGTGTGTACCTGCAGTATAACTGAAATCCTCAATCAGTATGCATTGTAGTGATGTAATCAGCCACCAATCAGAGTCATTTATTAATTGCTGTCATCTTTTCTCAAACAAATCGTTAGTAAACAATATCCAAAATCCTAACTGGAGAGCCTTCTGTAAGAGGGAGCAATCTAACCTGGCCCTTCATAATAATTTAACACTGCAAACAATCTCATTATTAATTTGATATATTTTAACTGTTGAAAATGTTGAAATATCTTAAAATTCTCTTTTTATGTATTCGCATCCCCCGTCCTGGGCTGTTCCCCGCATCGTGCCCGTAGCTTCCGGGATAGGCTCCGGACCCCCCGAGACCCAGAAGGATAAGCGGTTTGGAAGATGGATGGATGGATGGATGGATGTTTTAGCATACAGAAAACATCAATGTCAGAGTCTTATTATTAGAACTATGCACTACTTTATCCACTTATGATACAATTACAGGGCGATTATCTTATAGGCCCAAATACTTAACAAGTGACAGCGCTTATTAGATAGATGAAAAAAGGATTTTTATAATAAACTATGGCCAATGAATGGGATTGCTGCCTTTTCAACAAATTAAACCAAAGCAACATGAACTGTAAAACAGTGAAGCGCCAGTTTATTAAAGGTAAGACCACGTTGCGGCATAAACAAATAACCCAAACGTGCGGCGGCATGGTTACTGTTATTGACGACAGCTTAATTTGCTCACTCAGGGGCTGTTAAATAGCTCCAAGACTTCCCCTGCTGTGTGCTGAATTTATATTCCGCATTAGCTGCACACTGTCTCCGAAGTCCCTGGCTAATTTCCGGAACGCACGGTAGCTTACGTTCAGACGTTCGCACTGGGCTACTCGATCTGACAGTACTCTCAAGAACACTCAGTGTGGGTAATCCTACTTCCACACAGCCAAGAATGCACAAACACATTTTATTGCTTCAGAGCCACTAAATATCAAATCACTCCAAATACTTACTTATTCCTTATTCCTCAAAAAGAGAATGAAAACAGATCAAAGCAAAGGAGTTTTTGCAAGATGGACTGATAGGGCTACTGAGCCAATCTCCTATATTTTGATGATTTGGTCAGTTTTACAATGGCGTTTCAGCACATTTCCTATGACGTGTTAGTCATCAAATTGAATGAAAAAAAGGGGGGGGGGGAATGGAGAGAAAAAAATGCAAGAATGAAGGAGCGACGTAGCCTAAGGCAGAAATACAGAAGCTATGAAATGAAGCTCATCTAAATAACAGTGGGAAGAAAAGTAGCTGAACATGCTGAACAGGCGTAAGCCGGAGACCCAATGCTGGGCGAGCAGACAGACCACACACATTGCATAATGACATTTACTAATTAATACTTCAGCGTGTTTCTAAAATGAATGTATTGCTTTTAAACCCCACAAGTTCAGCAATACATGACAAAAACACATACCAATTAAGCAGTAAGTAAATTGTGACTTTTTCTATTCAGCCACAGATTTTCAGGGATTATTTTCATTCAGAACTAATTAATGCGTAATTTCATAAAAATTAACTATTTTATGGTTCCTTAATAATACAGATGAGTTTTAAAAGCTACATTTCATGGATACTTAGGCTTTGATGAAGGAGACATGTAATTTCATAATTAGGATAATCAACATGCAATCATTTTTTCCATTAAACACATCACAGAAATGTGTGTTTTTATTTATTTTATTTTTTTACCTATTTTCATTATGCTATTACTCACTTTTTTTTGTTGTATTTCTGACCTTATTTCTAAACTTATGACAGCCGTTGGTTATTTTTCTAGCTCAAACAAACTGCTGCAGTATAACAATGAGATGTAGAGTGCTTTACGGAGTACCTCTACTTAAGCTCTGTTGGACAACTATATTTTGACTTGGAATCTGTTTGGATTTAAACTCTCCCAGATACTGTTCTATATAAGACTAATCAATATCTCCATGAACACCTATGATTATTATTATTGCATTATTATTATGTATCTTATAATAAAGCAGATATTTGAGTATCAGCAATATACATATTTTTAATGAACTCTACTTAAAAGGCTAAATGATTCCCTGAAAATAATTATGTGTGTGTGTCACGATCCACAGGGGAAGCAGGTGACAGGAGGCACACAGGAGGAGCGGACGATCGGGTCATGACAGTGTGTGTATACATAACAAAACTAAATTAAATTTAAGGGGCTTTATTGAAGATGGGCCAGCATGGCAGTGCTACTTCCAGTCGGGAAACCTCAGAGCTGCCACGGCGGCCTTCGGTATATAACGATATCTCACTGACGGATTTACCGCCTCTGAAGTACTGAAAAGATCTCCGGCCTTTCGGGGAACACCTGAGGGGTTACTAGGAGAACGGGCTGTGGGATCAAAGGCCTGCCACAGAACTCACAAGCTTTGATGCAACGCCAGCTCAGTTCATTTATAATGTCCATCTGGTTTCTAACACAAGCGCAGCATTACAGCCATCCTATGTTTTATATACTAAAAGCATTTTTAATGGTAGTTGTATTTGCTGATCCCTCAAAATAAAACATTTACGTAAAATTTTCCTTCTGTACAACATTTATATTTATACACAACAGGAATCAATGACATAACTCTGACAATCAAACACTACGGACATGGCGAGAGAATAACAATCAAAGTTAAACGCTACATGAAGATCAAGTTTGCAAAACTCACCCCATCCAGTTCGTAAGTACGATGTCAGTGAATTTATTGAGTTTTGGCAAATTTAACAAAAGTGGGATTAGATAAGGAGTGAATACGTTTTGGTTCCCAATACTGTAACATATTTTGAGGAAGCTTGACTCAGCGTCAGTGGCAGTCTCATCTCAAAAACAAAAAATTTTTGGAAATTTGACGAAGTTGGGAGGGCAGCTAGGGTTAGACAGCTGGGCGGATGAGCTCTACAGTACCAGAGAGACAGGCAGGCGTCGTGGTCAAAAGTCATATCAGGGAACATCCTGTATACAAGTACACAAAAGACCACACAAACAGATGGTAAGACTCAATTTGATTATAACCGTAAGCTTTTGATGTTTTTTTCAGTAATATTGTGCTGAATAAGCAGTGACTGATGCACAGAAGTGAAAAGTCCTGCGACACTGCAGAGGCTGCTTGGCCACAGCCTGCCCTGACCTTTAATTCACCTCCGAACCCCTACATAAGAACATAAGAAATTTACAAACGAGAGGAGGCCATTCGGCCCATCAAGCTCGTTTGGGGAGAACTTAGCTAATAGCTCAGAGTTGTTAAAATCTTATCTAGCTCTGATTTAAAGGAACCCATGGTTTTAGCTTCCACTACAATAGCAGGAAGACTATTCCATACTCTGACTACACGCTGTGTAAAGAAGTGCTTCCTCAAATTTGTTTTAAAATGTTCTCCCGCTAATTTCCACTTATGGCCACGAGTTCTAGTATTTAGACTAATATTGAAATAGTCATTTGGCTGAACAGCATCCAGACCCGTTAGAATCTTATAGACCTGAATCATATCCCCCCTTAGTCTCCTTTGCTCGAGGCTAAACAGATTCAGTTTCACTAACCTCTCCTCGTAAGACATTCCTCTAAGACCAGGAATCATTCTCGTAGCTCTTCGTTGCACCTTTTCTATGGCAGCAATGTCCTTCTTGAGGTATGGTGACCAAACCTGCACACAGTATTCTAGGTGGGGTCTTACCAAGGAATTATATAAGTGTAACATCACCTCCCTTGACTTAAACTCCACACATCTAGAGATATAACCCAACATTCTGTTCGCCTTTTTTATTGCTTCCCCACATTGGCGAGAGTGGGACATGGAAGCATCAACATACATACCGAGATCTTTCTCGTAATCAGCTACCTTTATTTCAGTGGAACCCATAAAATATCTGTACTGTATATTTCTGCTCCCTGCATGGATTACCTTACATTTATCTGTGTTAAATTTCATCTGCCAGGTATCAGCCCATTCGCTAATTAAATCCAGATCCCGTTGAAGCCTCTCTGCTGCTAGATTAGTATCTGCTACCCCGCCCACCTTAGTGTCGTCTGCAAATTTAACCAGTTTACTGTATGTATTCGTGTCAATATCATTAATGTAAATTAGGAACAATAGTGGTCCTAAAATTTAACCCTGCGGTACCCCACTATAAACGGAGGCCCACTGTGACATAGTGCCTCTAATAACTACTCGCTGCTTCCTATCAGTTAGCCAGTTTTTGATCCAAGCTGCCACAGTTCCTAAAATTCCTGCAGCTTTAAGCTTTAACAAGAGCCGTTTGTGGGGGACAACATCAAAGGCTTTCTGGAAATCTAAGTAAATCACATCATAGGCCTTTTTGTGATCAATTTCACTTGTAGCTTCCTCAAAGAACTCAAGCAGATTCGTTAAGCAGGATCTACCTCTCCTAAATCCATGTTGGCTATCCTTTATAATGTTATTTGCATCTAGGTAATCTACCATTTTCACTTGAATTATAGCTTCTATTATTTTTCCAGTAATGCTAGTTAAACTGATTGGCCTATAGTTTGCTGGATTACTTCTATCCCCTTTTTTGAATATGGGTGTTATATTAGCATGCTTCCAATCTGATGGTACCACACCCGCAGATAACGATTTCTGGAATATTAAAGTCAAAGGTTGGCTAATAATATCCCTCATCTCTTTCAAGACTACAGGTAAGATGCCATCAGGCCCCTGCGATTTATTTATTTTGAGTTTAGCTAGGCTTAGTATCACATCAACCTCAGTTATACATATATTGGTCATAGACGATGCTGTATTCGTATTAATTGGTGGTAAGTTACTTGTGTTCTCTATTGTGAACACCCTTGAAAAATAATCATTAAACTCGTTTACCATATCAATTTCGTTATCAATTATAAGGCCCTTACTATCCTGCAAATTAGTGATTTCAGCTTTTAGTGCTCTCTTGGAGTTAAAATATTGGAAGAAACCTTTACTGTCATGCTTAGCCTCCAATGCAATTTTTCTTTCTACATCCCTCTTTGATAGCCTAATGTCATTTTTTAACTCTGCCTGTAGACTTACAGTAGATACTCCTGCTTGATTTTGAAATCATTAGTTATTTTCCAGTTGTGGAACAGAGCCCTTTTCCTCCTGACTTTATTCTTAATTTCCTTAGTAAACCACCTTGGTTGTCGTTTCCTAGATTTAGTTTTGCTGGAAACAGGTATGAAGTCCTCTTGCACTTGCAACAATGTGCTTTTGAAAAATTCCCATGCCTCTTCAACTGTTTTGCTATTTAACTCTGTCCAGTTTACAGTTTCTAATTTCCGTCTCATACCATTAAAGTTAGCCTTCCTAACATTGTATACTTTTAATTTAGACTTTGCTCTTCGGACACTAAAATTAACCTCGAATTTAACCATGTTATGATCACTACCGTACAATGGGTCTAAAACCTCTAATTTTCCAATCCTATCCTGGTTATTACAAAAAACAAGATCAAGAAGGCCTAAGCCAGGGTTATTCAACTCACGGTCCTCGAGGTCCGAGCACTGCTGGTTTTCCAGCCTTCCTTTACCTGTCAGTCAGGTGTGAAGCCTCTGACCAATCAGAATCAGTAATTATTAAACAACTACCTGGGAGAACTGAAAACACGGCCTGGATTTGGAATCGAGGTCCAGAGTTGAAAAACCCTGCCCTAAGCCTTGCTTCTGACATATATAATGTTACATGCCCAGGATGACCAGGCAGCCAGTTGGCCAAGGAAGCTGTCCTCCTCCTTAGGATTTTTTTTAAACTGTGTTTAATATTGTATGACATTAACCCCTATGATATCGGTCACAGTCGGCCGTTCTCGATTTGACTCAAATGTCTGTTAAATCTTTGTGCTACTTACAGGAATCCAATTTAGGAATGCCAACAGGAAAAAACCAACTGGGAATGACAAAACTGTTGGTAGCCAAAACTCTATCTAAATGTGTCTACTTCTTTATATTTACTTTTTTGCTATAAACTACCACAGACTGTCACAGATTGAGCTTCCCTGTAGCTCTGATACCTTACATACTGTATATGGCTTTACTGTAGGATTCATTACACCATTGTACTTGTACAAAAATTACTCTTAAACATAATCCAGCCAAAAATGTAATAGCGTATTACAGCATGCACAAAAAGTTATCGATGTCATTACATTAATGACTTTTATTACATTGAGAATGGAAAGTTTGTTACGTATTGTCTGCTACATATCGATATAATGTACTGCAATGTAGCACATTTGTTTATTACAAACATGCATTAGACCAGTATTTCCCAAACCAGTCCTAAGGGCACACTGGACGGATCCACATTTTTGTTTCATCCCAGTTCCCAGAACACCCGAAACAAAATAAATACCTTACAGGTGTGCTCGGAACTGGAACAAAAAATGTGGATCTGTCCAGTGTGCTCTGAGGACTGGTTTGGGAAACATTGCATTATATGATGCTAATAAATGATACAAACTTTATTTTTTTAATATAAACAATGTGTAACGGCAATCCTTTTGTATATAGCAACAAGCTAAATGCTTAGTTGGTAATATGATGTTATTTTTTGTTTGTTTGTTTTCCAGCAGCCTTAAAGCAATATCATGGGTGGATCAGAAGCCCAAAGATCCAGTGTCCTGTGTTCAGTACAAAGGCAGCCACTCTGAAAAGGAAGAGTTCCACTAAATCAAGGGATTATCAACACTGCCTCAAAAAAAGTGCAAAAATAAAACATCCTTCTCAAAAGGACCGGTGGGTATAAATAAAAGTAATTTCATATGAAGAAGGTCATTAACTCCGTTGGCAGCCTGAATTCGGAGGCCGAGCAGCATGGCGTGTCCTCCGGGGTGAAAACGCTACAGCACTCGCATCGATTCCACTCGGCCTCGGTGCTGACTTGTTGGGCTGCACCGGTAAGCCCCGTTCCACTGAATCCGCGAAAGCAGCCCTGCAAATGCTGGAGTGTCCTGCTCTAGGGAGTTCATGCCTTTACCTCCACAGCCTCCTCAGCCCTCACCTTGATCGCTAAGCAACCCTTCTCCTGCCTTAGTAAGGAGTGCATCCCCTTCCCGTGTTACACGTCAAGTTTCGTAACTTTGTTATGACAGCACCAATACTGTCTGCTTCTAGTCCCAAACAAACTCTACTTATTTCATTGTTATTAGTTATTAATGAAGGCTGATCTCCTTTCTATGTCTCACATTATTCTTTGATCTACATACTTCTTCTGATACAGACTTCACATACGGTTTTTTAAATTATTATTATTGTCCGGGGGGGGGGGGGGGGGGGGGGTGACATGGTGGTGCAGTGGTTAGCACTGTTGCCTCACACCTCTGGGACCTGGGTTCAAGTCTCCGCCTGGGTTACGTGTGAGTGGAGTTTGCATGTTCTCCCCGTGTCGTCATGGGGTTTTCTCCAGGCACTCCAGTTTCCCCCTACAGACCAAAGACATGCTGAGGCTAATTGGAGTTACTAAATTGCCTGTAGGTGTGCATGTGGTGTATGAGTGTTCCCTGTGATGGGCTACCCCCCCCCCCCCATCCTGGGTTGTTCCCTGCCTCATGCCCATTGCTTCCAAGATGGGCTCCAGACCCCCCTGCAACCCAGTAGGATAAGTGGGTTGTAAAATGGATGGATGGATAGATATTGTTGTGTCAGTACTTCTTGTGCTGTAATACCAGCAAGATGCCTGTAGCAGGAATGGCTTTTTGGTGTCACATGACCATAATTATTAGCCTGCACTTTTAAAAAGAAAAACATCTTGTGTTTCCTGCTGCAGTTTTTTTTGTTGCTGTCTTGTCCCCTCGCAGTGTTACCAGTGCAGACCAGTGCAGACTCTAGTTTAAAGGTTTAAATTTAACCTTATAGTATTTTTTCCTCTGTAATTTCATGTAGGTTTTTAAATTGTTTCTTCTGTTGTCTTCTAATATGTTTCCACTCAGAGTTTAACATCGTACAAATTGTACTCTTGTTACTTCTGTTTGTGATGCAGGTGTTGTTAAGACTTCATGAGCTAAGCTGGAGCAACTTAGTGCAAGTGGAAGATGCCGCACAAAATGAATTCATGAAATTAAAGAATTAGTGGCAATACACCTTGCCAAAAAAAACATACCCATCTAATTGCCTAGGAAACTGAAATATTTCAAAACATGCAATTAAAATTTTAATGAGTTGTTGCATCATTGCTAATCTAGAAATTTTGATGAATTCACCCCCGGCACATAGATAATATACCGATCAGCCTCAGATCTCAGGTCAGGAGGTAAACAAACCCCGTGCCATGCAAGAAAAAAGAAAACAGCAAACATTCACAAAAAATGTCACCCATTTCATCTTTAAGCACCGCTTGTGATTCGGTTAATGACGTGTGATGTTGACACTTGGTCCTGCGAGGGCAGCATCACTTGATAAAGAACAAGGCCTTCGGAGGGGAGTAAAAAATAAGATATCTCCGCAATCATCTGATCATGAATCAACTCCAAGTTTCTCAGAAATGTTTTATTCAATGCGCCCAGCGCAGGGAACATTTGCTATGTCTGATGAGTGCAGCTTGAGAGAAAAGCAAGGAAGATGCACACACTAAAATGCAGGCCCATTTCGGAATGACACCAAGGCACCAGACACGTGTCGCGTTTAAATAGCTCTACGGTGATCAAACACACAGGTCAACTAATAAACCACATAATGGAAGACAAAAAGGTCGCCATCACACAGTTGCGCTAGAGCTCATTATACTTTGTAAGTAAAATCACCAACATATGGAGACTGCTGGATACATTTTCGAAAAAGTGGTCCTGGCCATTGCTAGCGATTCTTTTGTTTGCCTAGATCAGAATTGAAACTTTAGACTTTTCATATCTGTTCTTAAATACTTTTCCTTCTTTAAAAATTTTTATATTCATCTTTAGATAAGCAGGCAGAGATACTTAATTGATCCTAAAGAAAATTTAGGCATCCAGTAGCTCAAGTACAAACAATCAGTTTAAATTTTACTTGCGTCAGTTTTTATATTATGCATTTTATTTCTTAATTCATTTTCTGTACAGCACTTTGAATTGCCTTTGTGTATGAAAATATGCTATACAAATGCACTTGACTTGAGTTCCTCTGCTTGCTGGTCACAAACACACTTTACTATTTCTGATCGGTAAACAGACACTGACAAACAGTGCCAGTCAAAGCCCATGTGGATCAGCACACACCAGGGAAGCTTCACCTGCAACACTCTGCCAAGTCCGTACCCCCTAAGAAGATGGGCGCCCAAGGCCGCCCATGTCGCCTAACAGGTCGACCGACGCTGCTAATGACACTGACTATCAGGCAAGATGAAGCGATTCAATGATGATGGTACAACACCCGTTACTTTCTTAGGATCCGAACTTCACCAGCTCCTCCCGCCCTTCGTTGCCTCATGATCTTCGCCCCTGTACCAGTATCCAATATATCTTACCAGTCTCATCAGACCAGCAAACAGAAAACCAGAACAGCTACTCCTTCCTAGCGAACAAAACCTGAATTTCCTCTGACGAGAGGCAGTACATCTCCTTTCCGCTGCGTGGACCTCGGGCTATCAGACGAGAGCCAAGGCGGAGTGCTTCCGTAATTGGCGCTACCCAGAGCGTAGAGATAAATGTCAGACAGAATAGAGGGTCACCTAACAAAAAGGTGATAAAATGTACTTCCTCTATGCAGTATCGTCGCTCCAGGCAGCTGCATTTCTCTGTGAGCCCCAACTCAGATCAAACTTTGTATCTTAATAAAACACCAGACATTACTTCCTGGAAAAAGAGGTTTCAGGCTGTAGTGGCTACATTTCAAAGCACCTTTAGAACTTCATACATATCCTTTATGCTTGAATGGCGGCACCATATACTTGTATAATAAACCAAAAATGCACTATGCATTCAAAAAAGACAGACCATAATAAAGAAGCTGGTCTGCCGTCTTTAGAAATAAGCGTCACAAAGATCTTTTGTGAGCACACATGTAGGTGGTGAGCTTTGTGTAAACCTGGGACGTGTAAACCTCACCCTTCTGCTCCATACCGGGGCTACAAAGTCCAAGAGTTCTGCCAAAGATGCTTCACTATTCATAAATTCAGAAGGTCGCAACACACTGAAAGGCCTGTAAATGAATTAGAGCTGTGCAAGGCATCCTGTATTCGTTGCCTTTTCAGGATCTTCCGGAGCCAAGGTCACATGCATTTATTACTCTGAAAAGTAATAAGACACCAAACTCTGGTACTAACAAGTAAGGGATCGGGAACGCTCAACAATTGTGGCTGAAGCTTTTGCCTCATGCATATTTGACTGGCTCAGAAAAAAGCTTTGCCTGCCTAAATTTAATGAGGACTAATTACCTCAGAATTACAGGAAGAAATATTATGCAGTATTCTGCATGATTCTTTATATAAATGCTAAGCAACTGCAGGACTGCTTAAAGAAGTAAGATTTAATCAATTACTCCTTTATTCACTCATTCATTATTAAACTGTAGATGATGCATTAATCAATTAAATAGTTGATAATTAATTTATTCTACAGTTAAGATCTATGATAAAAAATGGATGAAACTGCTCTGTTATACCAATCCTACAGACATGTCATAACAGAAAAGTTTAACTACAATATAAATGTATGGCTTTTCTGCAGTCATATGATAATCATCAGTGATGTCCCAAGCCAATATCAAAGATTAGAATCAGGCATTTTTTAATTCATCGACTACAACAGCCCCTTTCAAATCCAGAGAGTTATTTAATTTCCCACGTCTGTCGAATTTGTATCAGATGTGCAGACTGTATGGTTCCATAGCACGCTACAAACTATGGCGAAGTCTGCCGCGTGAACATTCTTTAAACTGGAAACTCAAAGGAACCCAACAGCTACCTGCAGTCTTTGCAATGCCATCATTTCAAGAGGAAGTCAACAAACCTAATTAGGCACATGCAGAAACATCGTAAGGACAAATACTGCGAAATCGTGAGGCTTACTCAAAGAATGCAATGACATCTACTGCATATGTACACTACCAGTCAAACGTTTTTGCACACACTCACCTAACATTTACTAAAAATACAATATTCTTTGCTAACAAATTAATTTACAGTATGTTCACCATGAGTACCGTTATTAGCAAGAAAATGTCATATCTTTCATATCTTTGTAACTTCCTCTAGCTGTTATGACAACAGAAAAAAATTGAGGCATTCTTTCTACAAGGGACATTAAATACTGCTCTTTATACCTGGGATGCATTTAAAGTTAAAGGACAGCCTAGAATGTGACTATGCCATCACCATACAGCCAATTAACATCATGTGAGACATGCACTGTTACATAGTCTTTCCATAAAGGAAACTTGTTTAATTTGACTTATATTTTCAGTTATAGTTGTTTACTCGACTTTCCAGTTCTTAACAAGAATAAAAATCTGCAGTTTATGAAATAAATGGAAAAGTGGTAAAAACCAGTGGTGTGTAAAAGCTTTTGACTGGTTGTGCATGTGCAGTAGAGTGAATGGGGGCATCCGTAAAAATCGGCATTTGCTATGTTAAATATTTTCCTCCAAATACACTTACAGCTGAACATATCCACAGCATGTCTTATACTTTGAACACTATGATCCTAACACCGGTGAAGTTCCTTTGTCTTGAAAAGTAGGTAATGCTGTGTTTTGAAGTTCAGGGTCACGGTCTATGTAATGGAGAGTTGCAGATATCAGACAAGGCTGGCAAGTTCTCGAAAGCCACAGGGATTTCGGTGTCGACTTAAAATTATTGTCCGGATTATACCTAAAACAGAAGGGTGAACTGAATGACGGTCAAGTGATAATTAATCCATCTATCCATATTCAGTGTGGTGGTGATGAAGGGAGTGGGGGGCAAATCAAGAGTTAGGTAGAGTGAAGACCTTGCTGTCCTTGAGTTGCCAACTCCTTCCCATTTATCCTGTGAGGATGTCCCATTGCGAGCAACGTGTCTAATTCTGCGACAGAACATTGGCTCCACACAAGCTTATTTGCACATACAGTTCATTCATTAATTCGTTTCGCTGACATGTATCCAAACAAAGAACAGACGTACAAGAGATATAAGCAAGTGGAACAAAAGCTGGACTATTATGTCTGTGTGTAGAATTTCGTTTACAGAATGAAGATGCAGAAGAAAGACGCTGCAGGCTGACAAACTAATGTGAGTCCCTGACTTATGGGGGGGGGGAGGATTTTGTTCCTTGTCAGCATGAAAATAAGGTCTTGAATGTTATTGTGGCTGCAACAGATAAGGAGAAGTGTATGCATCCAAGAAGATCAAACATCCGGTAGTTTGGGATTTTTTTAAAAAGGATCACGTGAAAAAAACATAAAACATGCAGGATGGCCAGCCTGACAGATGAATAATGTAATGCTGTTGTTTCAGAACTCTGCCTTGAATCTTACCCTAGAGTTAAATTCCAGTGCCCTTAAACGGCATTTAATCTTTAAATATTTCATCTTTCCCTGGGGTCACACTGAAATGGTCCCACTAGAAATGTGATTTAATTTTTGGTAACGCTTTCTATAAATGCCATGTCTATTAGAATCTATGAACACATTTATAACACATTATAATGCATTCATAAAGCATTATAAACATGGATATAAATATTTATAAAAACCAGCCATTATAGCCATGTTTATTAAGCATTATGAATACCTTTAAACAACACAAAGTAACCTTAAGTCTTATTCAGACCATTTTAATGCATGATGCAGATATCTACAGTGCATTTCAGGTAAGCGCTTCATTGTAGTTTATGAAGTACTATAATTAACACTATAATGCCTTATGACTGTACACAGAAGATGCTGTGATGCTTCATTAATTTTTATACTGAATATTATGACGGCACCCAGCCGTTAGTTGATATCGCCGTGAGAAGCAAAAGTATAAGAGATCCAGCTATATAACCGATAAAACGGAAGCCTATTCTGCATTCTGCGAGGCTCCTCACCAAAGACTTGCTAACACTTGTGGCACCCAAGCACAGGTTCACAGAGTAATTCCCCAGGAAGGTGGTATTTATCGGAAAATGTGGGTATTAGGGACATTGAAAGAGTAAAAAAGTGCTATGGGGCTGTGCGGTCCAAAGCACCCAGGCCGATATTTGGCCCTGGTCAGGGCATGGCAAGGGCTCCGGCCAGTCTGGTGGCAGCAGCTAGATACTCGGCAAGCTGCCTCTGAGGAAGCCTCCGCAAACATCAGCCAGATGGAAGCGTTAGCTGGAGCTGGGCGTGGAGGATCACGAGCGGAGAGGCTTTCGACAGCCGGTCCAAAACTGAGGTGCTGGAATTCCAGCATGTGGCTGCTATCCGTGGTGCTGAATGGGACTGACAGCCACATGTCGTCTGGCCACAACGCCAGTAAGTTCTGGGTTCAGAAGTTGTACAAGGGGGATCAAACCCACATCTCCATCATAAGATATACTGTAACTTGTGTGGTATTCAGGTAACATGGTACACCATGGTATTTTGGGTATTTTTAAATATTGGCAATTAAATAAGCTGAGCGTGGAGGATCCCCATGATAAAATTTGCTGCTCGGCAAAATTTTACGGCAAGATTTCAAAATACCAGAATAGCTTTGCTTCTGAGAATACAAAATACCTTACAAAGTGGTGTAACGCCTGGAAGACAGACAGAGTGAACAATGACGTTCAGATATGCTCGGGCCCACCCCATTTTTTAAAGTATGCCCACATTTTTATCTTTTCAGGAATTACCGAATCCTGAAGCAAATCCGTACACAATGAACATGATTGTAGACTGCTATTTGCACTTAAGCCAAAAAAATATGTGAAAACATCCATAATGACACATTTCAGTCTCTTTTATACAGCCTTGCAGAAGTACGGTAACGTTTCATAGTGTTTTACCGAAACGTGCCCCAAAAGAGCATTCCTTCAGTGTACACACTACACTCACACCTGAGTGCAACGCTCAGACAACAGCACCCGTGTGGACATGGCCTGAGCAAATGAAATTCCATCCACATCCGTATACTAAGGGGAAAGGATTTAATGAAGTACATACCAGGCATTCAGCTTCCGCATGCTAGCAAGTTATTTACCGACAATAAGAATGGACAAGTTGAACCTAAACTGCCAGATACAATAAATGCTTCACAGACGCTCCAGTTAATTGTGATGTAATTTAATCTGCTTTAGAAAACAAAACTTTAAATGCTTCAGACGCCAATCAGGATAACAGCTGAACTCCCACAACCGGTGGTTTTAATTGATGGGGGGGGGGGGGGGGGATGTAAAAGAGTGATTTTTAAAAAGCATTATAATGACTCTGATACCTTACCGTGGATTTTGATGTTTGCACCTTAAAGGGTAAAAAAAGAAGACACACACGGAGCTCACCCTCACGTGTTAATGCACATGTAACCTGTCATTTTGTCTTAGCTCTGACAGTGAGCAATTGCATTCAAATAACCAACCAAGCTGCTATATCCGTGCATAACACCACTAATAAATAACTGGCAATTTACCTAATGCAGTATTTGTCTCTTTTCCCAACTGGCACAGACTAGGAGGGGTACTGCCCCCTGCTGGCCGGCACCCCCACCCACCTCAAACTCCACCCATGCACCTTACCCCACCCATTACACGGTAGTACCCGTTGAGTAGTCTGTGACTGTGACTCTTCATACTGGTTGGCTGAAACAAAACCTTGGTCTGGATTTGTACTTTCTGCACCTGAACTTTCCACCTCTGTCTAGAGTAACAAATGACATTAAATATAATTGACAAAACATTAGATATTGTAATAAATAAATATGACATTAAATATAATCCATAACCACTTAGCTATAACCGGGTACTCTTACTGACAATAAATGTTATTTCAATATATATGTGAAAACTCATTATTCATTATTAGCATGTCTACTATGCTTAAATAAATTCCTCCACTTGATGGACTACAAGAGAACATTATTTCTTTAGCTAGACAGGGTCTGAAATTTATCTCGCCGCCAGCAGCCACATTTGGTCTCTGAGCTGGTGAAGCACTTTCCCACTCGGCGAAGGGCTCCATTGTTCACGCCTGCTGAGTATCAGTCATCCCGCCACTTCAGACACGCCCCTCCGGTGTAACGCCACATGACTGCCGCATCACGCCCACACAGCTGACCGCCTCGAGGCGGACGGCCGTTTCATTCCTCAGCATTCCAGAAGCGAAGAGGTTCATCTTTGAAACATAATCCCCAGGGAGACCCACACTTCTGGCTTTCTGGTGACAGGTCACATGCTTGTAATTTATGAAAAGAAGAGGGTGACCACAAATTAACGTCCTTGGTCTTATTTCTCTATCTATGTCTAAACAGCATCAGACTTATGGTTTTAATCAAGAATATCGATATAGAAGATATAAAGATTGGATTGTTTGTCACTTGAATCAAAATTACACTATATATTGCTAGTTTATTGCTTCCCATAGAAGTAAACATTAAAGGAGAAGGGAATGAAGAAGTGAGAAAGGAAGGAAAAATAAGCTTATTAACTTAGAAGTCTGTACAAAGGTAAAGAGGAACTACAGTAACACCAGATGGTTGTAAACAACACAAACAAGAATAAAAATATACTTTAAAAAAAAGTATTTTCTCCAAAATGCCGTAAGAAGCCCAATCCATGACTCAAACTTAACAGTAGAATCCGTGAAATCTGCAGTTTTTTTCTTCTCAGAAAATTTGGGAAACCTTGGAGCCTTCGGAAAGACAGATTTGTTTTTTGCTTTATTTTTAAGCAGTACATTCTGTGCCCAGACAAGCGCCAGATACAATCGATTTCCTGCAGCAACTCCGCGCGTCCCAAACACCGAGAGTGAGAAGCATCGAGAGTGAGAAGCATCGAGAGTGATGCCCGCCAGTGTATCACAAAAAAATGCCGGCGACTCCACTCTCCTGTTCCCAAACTGCCGTCTCCCTGGCAGCAGCATGTGGGTACAAATGACAGCATGTTCGATATTAATTGACGAAGCGTCACGTGTGACTAGAGCCACACGTCGGCCCACAGCTGTGGTATCACATTGGGAGGAGAGAATTCGCTTCCTTACATTAAAATGGCGTCACGTCATTAGCTACTCACACAACCACTTCAGTGTCTAAAGCTAAACGCTGACGTCTCTGTAAGGTTTGCATAAATAGCTAATCACATGGTACCATGTTAAGCGAAGGCAGCAAAGTCTGTAGTCCCAAGATTTAAGAAACTTTATGCCTGTGAGTCACAAAGTAAAGACGTAGATATGTATAAGTATATATGTAGAAGTCAACAAAAGGGGAAGAGATTAGACTTTGGGGCGGTAACACTGTGCTTCTCTGTGTACATCGTGTCCCGTTCTTAAATGCAGCCCCGTTCTTCCTAAGTAATGGAGTGAATTCAATTGGAGCCATATAATTAAACCGCAGTACTAAATGGATTTAAAAAAAGAAAAAAAAAATGGGAAAAGGTGCTTTTTCAAGGTAAAAGCCTTTAAACCTGTATTTTTCTGGAAAGGGTAATGGTAGCAGACAATTGCAGCACATTTTCAGAACTTCAAAATCTTTTCCTCAAAAGACATTTAAAATTGCCCTGTGGTGCCAAACTCACACATAGGCTTTATGTACATTAACTTTGACGAACTATAATAATTCTATCTTCTCAGAGTGCTCTAGAAGACTTTTTAAGATGAAAACAAGAAAATAAGTGGCACCTTCCACTTACAGATTATAAAAGAATGAGAAAAAAACCAGCTCTTCAGCTGAATCTCATATTTTACTTCCATATGTCAATTAGCAAAACTGATATGTGAAATAGCAAAAATTCTCCAGTTGTGATTCCTAAATTTCTAGTTAAATGGTGCTCAAAACATCCAAAACAACTGCAAATGAGGGAAAAAAATATGATATAAATCAAGTTCAACTGTGAGCAGCCAAGGTTTCATTATCCAAGGAATCAGGAATTTCAAAACCTTTAAATTAACAACTTATTTGGCATCTTTTATCATAGCTATGTGACATTAGCCTCTCTAGTACTCTACAATACTAAGTGAACAAATCAACGCTATCGTAATTTAGAATTTAGTGATTACTTGTCATTGTTGACACACCACAGCACACAACAACAAAATGTGTTCTCCGCATTTAACCCATATGTGACATAGCAGGGGGCAGCTAATTCAGCTCCCAGGGAGCAGTGCCTTGCTCAGGGAACCTCAGTGGTGCCTTGCTGATCAGGGATTTGAACCTGCAATCTTCCAATTACAAGTCAGCTTCCCTAACCATTAAGCCACCACTGCCCAATATCAATGTGCGTATAAGACGCTGATTTCCAAGACATTATGACTGGGATTCAACTGAACCACTCATAACATTTAGAAACATCAAGAGAGAGATCTCAAACTGCATCTTTAATTCGGTTTTCTAAATGAGCTTTTTCTCAGACCTTCCGGTGGCCTCGGGCAAAGGGGGCACGATGTGAATGAGTTTCTGTAGAACTGACTGTGTTCCAGCCTCAACCCCTCCTTCAGATATGGAGAACCTCTAGGCTGGGCAATCAGGTACATTTACCTTGGGAACAGTGGGCCGGCAGATTTGAGGTTAGGGGAAATCTCAAATGAATTAAAAATGTACTAGGAATGAATGTTCAGTCAGTTTAATGTTACTGATGATGCATTTATACATTTATATTGATATCACAGTAAACATATTTACAGTGGTACCTCAGAACTCGAACTTAATCCGTTCAGAACTCCGGATCGAATCCTAAAAAGTTCGAGTTCTGATCAAATTTTCCCAATAAGAAATAATGAAAAACCAATAAATTGGTTCCCGGCCCCAAAAAATTACACCAAAATAAGTTTTTTTTAGCATTTAAACACAAAATGAACTGGACAAAACCAGAAAAGCATATACTGTACTAAACACATCTAAGCACATTTATCAAAACAGTAATTTTTGAAGAAAGAAAATAAATGTATCCAAACAATGTGTAAAGTTAAAAAAAAACAATGTGTCATGCCACGATCGTCCACTCCTTCCGTGTGCCACACCCCCTCGTTAACCTCGTGTGGAATCCCCGTGTGATCAACTGTTTCTGGTTGATGTCATTAGACCTCTGTATTTAGTCCACGTGTGCAAAGGAATAAAAAAACATAATAATAATTAAGATTGTGACTAATCGCTGGGACAGCCACATATGGCTGATAGACACTGCGGGCAGGACCCTCAGAAATCCACATAATAAGCATCTACTGAGGTGTAGAGTCATCGATGTCATAAACATACCTGATTGCTATGGAGACTGGTGAATCTATTTTGTTGTATGAATTCTTACTTATGCAAGGTAGTTATTTACATATTTATGCAGATTTGGAGAGTAATGAAATATCACCTGTCTTTACGCCTGGGAGTGGAGAACTCAAGCAAATGAATATACACACACACACACACACACACGTTGGGTAAACATACCTTTATGGGGACCGCTCATTCATTTCTATGGGAAAAATGCTAACACTAACTATGACAACTTTAATCCCTACCCAACCCTAACCATAACCATAAGTAACCAAGCAAAATACAAGAGTTTTTGCATTTTTAGTTTTTTCATTGCAGTCACAGATTTTTTATTAAATTGAGTTTTCCCTTATGGGGACCAGGAAACTGGTCTCCATAAGGGAAAAAAAATGGGTATTCATCACGTTGTGGGCACATTGTGTCCCTATAAGGTATGGTAAACCCGCTCACGCACGCACACACACACATACACACACACGCACACACACACACACACACAAACACACACAGGTTTGTAATTATGTCTATGTTGGGACTCTGCATTAATATCTATGGGGAAAACTCTAATCCCAACATGACGACCTTAGTCACTGAGTCATCGTAGATCAACAAAAATAAAAAAGCATTTTCATTATTAATCAGGTTTCAGGTTTAGGTTTAAAGTAAATTTGAAAAATAAATGTTCAATATGGAACTAAACATTTGAATAGAATTTGAAAGAGCATGAAATATCAATGTGTGTGTTTCTGTGTGTTAGTCATTTTTTTAAAGAATACATGACGAATGTTAGGACACATACGTTCTAAAAAGCACACACATGAAAAACATGCAGCGGAGAAATGACAGTTAAGTGTTGGTTACAAGAGAAATTGATTTGTTAGCGTGCAAAAGGCTGCAGAAAGACAGACACTCAAACAACATTCCTTTGAAATGTGAGGGTCATGCTGGGCAGATGCGTGTCCATAGACTCCAAGACTCCAAACGATTTGTGGTGCAGAGCGTGATGATCATAATCTTGAGGTGGTGTTAGCAGAAGGTTTGTTTTCTGAGAGGGTTTGGGAGGGCAGAGGGTGGGGGAGGTGTTACCATGGAAAGTAAAGAAGTTAGAAAAAGCGTCTTTTAAAATTTGGGTAGTATCCACTGATTTTATCTTGAGAGACAAACGTAATGTAAGAATCCACATAAAAGAGACATATCTTAATGTCTCCTCTGTATCAGATCTAACTCGCACTGGGAAAGTCCTCTGGGCTCAGTAATTGTAGATTGTGCGTAACCGGTCCAAGATTCAAAGTTGTGAGGGACTGAAGGTAACATGACTTTGCTGAAGCTGTGCTGACGTGTCTGCTTCCAGTTTGACTGCTAATATGGAAATTTTTACGAATCGGTCAACTAACAGATTAATCCTGCAGACCTGCACCGTCATCCTCTTTCTACACTCCCCATATCTCATTTGGTTCCCACAATGTAATATAAATATAATCCACACACACACACACATATATATATAAACCTATTATTTTGATGTTGTGCGGACCATTTTCGAATGCAATCAAAAAACTAAAAATGCCAAGTCTCATATTTTGTTTGGTTACTTATGGTTAGGGTTAGGGCTGGGTTAAGGGAAGCCTTTCTGCACACAACTGCTATACTGAGCTTTTATTTTTGTACTTGTGCCCTTCCTGTTAGCTTTATTGAATCTGGCAATTCTCCTCTGACCTCTCTCATTAAGAAGGTGTTTCCAGCCACTGGAATGTCACTGACAGTGTGCTTTTGTTCATTGCACTATTCTTCGTAAACTGTAAACTCTTAATACCAAGCGGGGTGAAGATCCCAGAAGGATGGCTGTTTCTGAGTGGCTGGTACCTTTATGTCAGGCAGCAAAAAAATCACCACACATCACCGCAACACCACAAATCACATAGAACGGCCAAGACTGCATGACCTAAGTCTGAGTTGTGCTTGAAAATGTTGACACTTGTCTGTGTGATATATGCATTCAGTTGCAATTCATTGTTTGAAGGAGCTGAATGTTTGTGATAACAGGCAGGTGCCCCTAATGAAATGGCCATTAAGTGATTATACACACACACACACACACGTTTCTCATTAATGACAGGCTTCTTCCTTGCTTTATGGGACTTCAGTTCTACTTCTAGGAGCCTCATACAAACTATCCTAGCAGTGCACTTCACACCTGCACTTAATGTTTCCCATTCCTTCCGAAGGTCACTTGATGTCATCCTCCGATTCATGAGGCATTGTTGGATAAGTTGATGTTATCTCTGGCATTAGAAAGTCAATTCTGTCCTCTACGTGGCTGGTTTTTGGTCATTCCCAGTGTCTCCTGTTTCACCTTATTCTTGTATACTGCTGTCTTAGAAATCAACCTGAAAGCAACTTTCTGCTCAGCGTAGCCTTCTGCCAGCAGAACCAGGATTAAACTAGGATTTAAAAATGAAGATGTGCTTAAAAAATAGAGTGGTCTCTTAATATAGGCCTACAGCTGTGGAAAAAATTAAGAAAAATATCCAAGATATTTTATTTATTATTCATATTTCTTTATAGATATATTTATTTATTTATATACTGTTGACACCTTAGAGGTAAATCTAAAAACAGAAGCTGTCCATTGTGCTACCACATAAAGGAACAGACTCTTAATTAATTTTGCGGAAGAATCTAAGACAAAGTGCCTTTCATCCACTCTAGCGAAAGCCTATATTCTGTCTCTAAAGAAACCACAGGAATGATAGCAAAAAAGATAAATAGCTTTCTTCGGAGGGTTTAAACATGCAATTCGCTTCTCCCGGCACAGTGTGAAACGCTTTGCCCGCAATGTGCACGCAGTCGGGGACGGTGCTACAAAGGGCTCGGCGAAAGACGGCGAAACGATCCGCTGCGTTACAAGCCGGGGCAAACGGAAGAACCCGGAAAAGTCGGGAAAGCGCCCGTTTGGTCTTTGCTAGATGAATAACTACACCTCGTTGTGTCCGACCCCTCTCCAGATTAATCAAAAACGTCCGTCTTTCATCTTGGATCTGAACGCAGTTGTGACAGGGCTGGGCGGTGTCATGAGGACATAACTCCATGTTCAGAGCTTGTTACGGAACATCCTTTTAAATGCCTGTGATAAATGCGGTCACCACACATTAAACTGAAGTGATATGAATGACGAAGGTAATAAAACGGTAAGATTGAATACTGATTAGCGGGAGGTGTGGTCAAACACCGCTAAGTGACTGCCCTTTGTCTCTGATTTATTGCACATTACTCAGAAAAATTGAACTCATTTCCCTCCGGCCATGCACATAAATTATTATCAAGGTACAAAACAATGCTGGCTTTTTATTATTATTTCAGCTGATGAGTGTAGGTGCCGGTATGCGGCTTTTATTAAAATCATAAAAATGGATGAACAGGCTTTAAAAAAAAAATGCACACAAAATATGTCCTTCCCCAGTGAAACCTATTGAAAATGCAACCTGCACTTCAAACACTAATACCTACGATGTGCTTCAATGTCTTCTTGCTACATTAAGGACTCAAACTTGAGTGATTCAATATGTTTTTTTTTTGTTTTTTTTAAAAAGTCCAGGCATTCTCATTGAAGTGTCTTCAAAGCACAACTCAGCAGCAGCCGGACATGAGCAAATGAGGACTCACTGCGGTCACGTTGGCCCAAACATTCCTGCTTCCCACCCGAGACAAACGGCAAACGCTAGTGTCATCTACACCAAGTCTACACCTGAAGTACGAGGCAGTGGGCAAAGCTTATTAGTCCACTGTCCCTCAGACCCCCTGAGCATTGCAGCTCATCAAGTCTTGACAAGCTCCGCTAAGTGTGGCCGCAGTGGGGGACAGGGGAGTGCGTTACACCTCCCGCTGGCTGCTATCTGCCCCCAGCATCTCCCATGTCACTGTCACTCATTCAGATCCAATTGATTACACAAGAAATGGAGAAAAATGAGCCGTTTACTCACTGCTACGGAGCCGCGGGTGAGTGACGGCGCCGGGGATGAAGCGCGCGGCGTTGGCGCCGATCGATGGCGCGGGTTGGCTTGGCTTGTATCTCTGAAGGCTCTCGGCTAAGTTCATACTGCACGTTCGGGCCGAGGGCACATGCAGGCAGTTAAAAAGGAGAAACGGAGACCGAACAACAGACAAACTCCCGTCAAAACTGCGCCATATCCAGCCACTGTTGTTTTAGATTACGGAGCGACTACAAAAGGTGTTTCTGTTTAGGCTAATTTACAGAAGACATTGTGAGTACTAGACAGCAGGTTTGAACAGTATTATCGCAGCAATTTTGGGTATACATCCGTATTCTGGGTATACCTCTGTATTCTGGGTATATCTCCGTATTCTGGGTATACCTCTGTATTCTGGGTATATCTCCGTATTCTGGGTATACCTCTGTATTCTGCGTATACCTCTGTATTTTCTCATGGGGGACCCAGAATAGAGTTGCTTTAGAAAATACTGTCAAAGATAGGCCTACCACCTGTACTAGACAATGAATTGAAGTGTTTTTTTATGTTTACTTTAAACCTTAAGTATTTGATACTTACTTATAAAGTGAAAACTTCCTGAATCATGATTGAAGGAGAATGAAATTGCTTTTTTATTTTTGTTGATCTATGAAGCCTCAATGGGTAACGCTACTGCCTCAGACGTCTGGGGTCTCTGGATGGTATGACGGTATGAAAAAGTAGATAGGCGTACCACCCAAGTGTACTAGACAATGAATTCTCGTTCTCAAGTGCCCGTCAACCCTTTAAGTCCCACAGGCGGCCTGTTAGGGCACCATTTTCCTAGGGGGCGCCGACTTAGCGGGCCAGTTTCACCGTGTCTCGGATGTGGGGCACTGGTGGTAGAGCCTCTGCCCGGAGCACCGCATATCTTCGACCGGTACTGCCTCTTACTCCTCCACATTAACCAGAAGTGCAATAAGCGCTATCAGTCATAACTCCAAGGATCAGCCCGTTCCAGCTGAGCCAATCCCGGGGGGTATGAAAGTTTCATCTCAGCCCTAAAGAAATGCCATTTTGAACTTTTATTAGGCCATTAATAAGAAAAAAGAAGGGAGGGGGGCAAGCCTAAGATGTTCACGGCGCCCCCTCTCAAAGCGAGGTTCAAACAGCGGATATCTTATCAACTCTGCTGAGGACAGCAATAAATTATACAGAGGGTTAAGAGAACTTCAAAATTCAAAAATGCCCTCTAGATTAAGCAGTGGACGGGACTTCATCGTTTTTACACCATTGAATCTTAATTCCAAAAACTTGTTCTCTTTCCCGGAAGGAAAACACACAAATTAAGAGTCTGTACAGGTAGAATTGTAGGTGTTTTCATAAAGAATAGGCATAGGTGTTAATTGTTAATTACTATTTTTGCTGAGATTTTTAAAAAAGAAAGTCAAGTCTCCTGCCTGGACGGAGGAGGTAGACATAACCAGCACTTATGACGTTTGTCAAAGACACATCAGACGTGTAAACTCTGCTTCCGTGCAAGGTATGAATGTATCCGCTGGGTTCAGGGCTGCCAAGTGAAGCTCACAACCCTTTTCACGGACACCATGGACCAGGCGGGACAAGCTGTCTCCTCGTTTTTCACAGACATGAATGCCCTGCCATGTTGCACAACTGGCTCACTTTCACTGAAACCACCAGAGTGATAGATAGATAGATAGATAGATAGATAGATAGATAGATAGATAGATAGATACCTGTAGATAGATAGATAGATAGATAGATAGATAGATAGATAGATAGATAGATAAAATGACATACAGAAATTTCCTTTAAATAATCTGTTTGTTCCTGCTGGCACTGCCTTGAAGACATAAATGAAAAGATGTGGCGTTTTAAATACAGCTCAGTCTGAAGTGTTTTTTCCATTACGCACTGCTACACTGTGACGGCAGGAAAAGGCCTAGAACCATTGACTGGAAACAAGTTGGCCACTATTCCCCCACTGGATTTTGGTGTCTCATCACACAACCAACTTCTGTCACATGCAGAGATGATGTAACATGAGGAGTAAATGTTATGTAAGTACAGCAACCCCTTCACATCTCAAGGGTTTGGGGTGCAAGATTGCCAAGAATGTGAAAATTCGCAAATAATACTTGGGCACCCCTAACCTCAACACCTGCTAGCCTGAACGCTAACATAAAGAATCTATTTATTGCCAATTTCTAAATAAACAGTATTGCACAGTATTGGCATGTCGAACTGCTTTGTCATATCACATCTAGACCTATAGCTTTTTATATAGTATACAAACCATCTAAAGTATGCCCCTGTATGCATGGGCATAAATAATCAAAACCAGCCAATATAACCCCCTGAACCTTTTTATATGGGTGCAGACCTCAACCCTCTAAGGCTGAACCCAACATAAAAAGTGACTATTGTACATACTGGGAGCACTGCGTTTTGAACTCATTTTTAAAAAAGCAAAATTAACAGCACTGAAAAGTTTAAAATTTACTGCAGGAAACGCGAGATCCCAGTCAGAAACACAGCTACACAAGTGAGGCTGGTTGCTGAGACAAAGATACATGGCGTAAGGAAGCCTAGACTTTTAATATGAAAGATGTTCTGCAGTATGTACTTGCGATGCCTAATATTATTTATCACTTATATTTACATATTATATAATTTTATGTGAACGAATCATATTCAGTATTGTTTTTGCTGTACACATCATCTGCAAATTTCAGCAAACTCCAAAATATTCCTGTTAAGCTGTTCATGAAATAACTGAAACCGTGAATGTCAAGTCGGCGAATGTGAAGGGGTTACTGTAGATCAATTCAGCTACTGTATAACATTTAAACAAGTATCTGTTCAATACAGCAATCAGACCTGCTGTTCTCATTTTGATTAATGTAATAAACATAAAATTCTACACTGATATAACTGAACAATATTAAAAGTGTAATTTCCTTTGGACAAAAGTGCTTGTTAAGAACACAGAAGCAAATCATTTTTAAATGAGCGTACTGTATAGCAGTAAAAAAAAAAAAAAAAAAACACTGGGTAATTAATCCTTGACTTTGGCAACACAACACTAGTGGCTCTTACGTGTTTTTATAAACAGGAAGCAAAGTGCGACTTTCTGATGAGGAATGGCATCACTCACACTATGACTATAAATTACTTAAATAAAACACATGCAAATAACAATGATGATTAAATTTCATCAAAAGGACAAGCTGGTATTTCACATTAGCTTCTGGGAGAGAGAGAACTATCACTTGTGTTAGTCCAAATAAAGCATTGAATTTTTTTAGCAGACACTTTTGTCCAAAGTGATGTACAAGTGAGTACCATACAGTGTCCCTCCAGCAAATGGGATTAAGAATCTTGCTCAAGGGCCCAAACATGCCATCACTTGCCATCCAAGGGATTTGAACCAACTACCTCTTCCAATTATACTGTAGGAACAGCGTCCTAACCCACTGAGCCAAACACCACCGCACCCCAAGGGTATCTGCATGAGCCAAATAGACATAGTAATAGCTTTGTAATGCATAAACTTTTAAATATACCCATACGAAGTACTTATCGTAAAAAAAAAGAAAGAAAATTCAATCCATGCCAACATCCCCAGGTCAGTAACTAAGCTGCATTATTAAGAATTTGGACAATTTGGAGAGAGCCCAGGAAACCATAAGGCAACTTCATAGTAAGCAGTGTTGAAAAGCCTACAAAAAAGGCATTAATTTCAAATTAGTGATGGTAATGGCCCCACAAGACTGTAATTTTATCTTTTCTCCAGAGGCATAGCTTGTTAACAATATATTGACATTTGCATTTAGAATTCGGAAAGATCACAGGCACCAAAGGTGCTTTTTATTAAAAGCGGGAACGTGCCACCAAGTCATGATGGCGGCCCGAGGCTGTCTGCACCAGCCAGGGACATAATTCTGCCACTTTGCTTCCTTATTACGATCAAACAAACTTCCATCATCGCCATGGTGACTTCACCAACCCTGAGTGATCTATGGGAAACATTACAAATCATTCATACGGTAAGAAAAAAAGGTATCAATTCCATTGATGGGACACAAATAATGTAGTAATATGCTATTACTTATGTAATAATTAACCACAAATTAAGTGTTAGTTACAAACTGATCTCATGTTTGTTCATCATGAATTGTCACAAATCTTTTCTCAAGCAAGTATTACTTGCTTGTTACTATATCTGTTAATTATGTAAACCTTTATGAACTACTGAAGGAAGTATTGTAGAAACCAATAATGAATAACACACGTAAAATACTGATCTCATGTATGTTCACATTAATGGATTGTGATGTATCATTTATCCCAAGCAGTTACTTTTTACTGTATGTTAATTCTGTAATTCTCAGTGAACTAATGAAGGAACTACTAAGGAACTATTGAAGGAACACGCAATGAATAACACAAGTGAAATACCGATGTCATGTTTATGCATCATTAATGAATCTTGACATATTTCATCTTAAGTAGCGACTATATTTGTTCGTGAATTGTTCATGATTTGTACTTCAGTAGTAATTGAGTTATTGCAAAGTATTTGTGTCCCCTCAAGTGAAGTGTTACCGACAAAAGGAAGTAATGTCATAGTGTTAAATTCTCCCTCTACTTCCAAATGGTTTGCTCAGATTTTTGCCTAGCATCCCATCCAGAGTGTACTTCCCCCCATGCTTAATAACGTACATAAAAGTATTTTACAGTCACTTTATAGGTGCCCCGCTACCTAATTACCAAGTAGCTGTACTGGAGAAATAAGGGTATACGGGGAACAATAACACTCTGACATTTTATTTTCGCTTGTAATCAAAGCATAAAGATGACTATCACATTTATATTATATTAAGTTAAGAATCAACTTTTTGTAGTCAAACAGAATCTTTGTTAATGAAAGCAATCAGTAAATACATGACAGGTACAGATGTATTTCATTTTGTACAAATTTAAAATGGTATGACCGGGCGTTACCTAGAGCAGATCTCGTTGGAAAAAAGGAAAGCTACATTTTCAAATGAATACACCATAAACAAATAACATGGAAAACCACAGTTAGAAACCACATTAGTTTGGCACATGATTTTCAAAAACAAATACACAAACAAACAAATAAATAAATAGAAATTACTGTGACAATAAACATGTCACTTCTGCTTTTCTAAGGAACATATCGGCAATAACCCTTTTTTAAAAAGTCTTTAAAAAAGACCCAAAAGCTGCAGAAGTTCTGAATTTAGCAGTATGTACTACTTTACCCAATCATAAATCTTACTCTGTCAGTGCAATGATTACCTTGCATTCACTTACGTGCAAAGAATCCCTGTGCTCCTCATCTTTTAAAATGAGTTTTTGACCAATATTTATAGCAGTACAGACATGCAGCGCAACGCAATCCTTCTTTGGGACCAATATTATTTGTCATTTTTGGAATGAGGAAGCTAAATGTAAATATAAAATGTAATTACTGAAAATGACTCCAGGACTTGTTAATTTCATTAGTTGTACTAAATTAATGTAAAATGCTTGCAATATTATTCTTCTTCTTATTATTATTATTATTATTATTATTCTTATTATTATTATTATTATTATTGTTGTGAGCTGTATGCATTAGTGTTATTACTCAACTGTGATTTTGTCAAAAAAAAAAACTTAATCAGGCATCTGGATAAATCAGGTACATTATCTATTTCTTTCACTTAAAAACACAATATTTTTTCCCTTAAATGTAACTATTTTTATCGGACCCATATGCTGAACACAGTGTTACCAGTTGCCCTAATTGACAGCTGACTCATGGGAAGATCAAGTCATGTGATATTTACAGCTGTGATGTATGTACTTCAAATACCTGTGAAAGCTGGAAAAAAAATAGGGTGGCTGTTGGAAAAGTAAGGCCCACACTGACAGTGTCCAAACTGGAATAAAAAAGAATGCACTTTATTCACAAATGATGGTTTTCCATCACCAAAGCGGTTCTTTTATTCTGTGCCCCCAGAGGACACATGGACAAACATTCAGAGTGAACCGAAAAATACAAATAAGGAGAGCAGCTTAAACTGATGCTGCTCGTGATTATCTCCTCCTTACCGCATGAAAGCTCTTAGGTGTTCCATATTAAAACTGGGTGTTCAGACTGAGTGGGTGGTTCTATATATAAATTTTTACTTTGTTTTAAGCTATTTACAGCTCCAACATGCTAATCAGGCCAGGCCTTTGACAAGCTCAAGGATCTGCCCTGTCTATGAACCTGGGAGAAAACGTTCAGCTGAAAAATGTTCAGGCACAGCACAGAAACATTATGAGCGGCAGTGGGTGAAAGTGCGACCACATCCTTCCAAATAAGCAAAGCCGACAGAGGTGTAACATGCATCAAAACACAAAAAAGGTGCAACATTTCACCTTCCGCGATGGGCTGCTTAACGGCAGAAGTGCTATTAAATACCTGACGTATTATACAGGAAAGTCTCACAGTAAATCTAACACTAGGAGTGTCCATTCTGCTGTATACATACTGCTGTCACTTATCAAGAACTTTCAAAACGAGGTAGAGAATAAGCAAACATGTAAATATACCATACAGAAATGCCACAGTCATTTTTAAACAGAATACAGTTGTAGTGAAGATATTGTGCTTTGTTGTATTAATATTATAGCATCAGTCAGTGTCTCATGCTTTCTTTGTTCTGTAACCTTGTCCTGGATATGGGGGTCTTGGAAAAATTGATTATAATACATTTCACTTATGAGTCAAGCAGAAAAAAATAATATGTACAAACAGGCTTACATTATGTGAACAAGCTCAATGCCTTTCTGTCCGCACCCTGAAATTCCAGTGCAAAGCTGGATCTCGTTTTTGATCACACTTCAGAAGCCAAAGATAATGTGTCACTATGCAGTTCCCGAAACGGAACTTTCGGAGTAGAACAATCACTTACACTGAAAAACCTCTCATGTAAAATTATTTGCAATCTGTCATGATGGCACAGCACACATTTTTTTCATCGCTAACCTGTCTCAAGTTGAAAATGATTTACCTTCCTTATCCAGGCCACTGATGCCGAAGCCATTTATCAAGACTGTACTTATAAGATCAATCAGAAGTGAAGCTAAATAAAAACTACTGCAAATGTGAAAACTATTTTGAGGTTGTGGATGAACCAGCTGCCCCGCCTCCTTGCGTAAACCTCCATACCCAGGGGATACCGCGATGCAAACCACCGTGTCACTTCAGGAGACCCAAAGAACACAAACTGAGTTGTATTTTATTGCCTGTGTTCCTCCCATCACTGTGCAGGTATGGATTTGGGGAGGGGGCTCACCAGAGAAGCCCATGGCATGGAAAATGAGAAGGTGTGGATAGAGGAGGTGTAGGTTTGGGGGGGGGTCTTATTTATATGTTAAAGACACCTTCACTATTCGCTATTTATACATAAAAGACATCTTCACTCTTGAATATTCACATTAAGTAAAAATTAGAAGTAATTGACAAATTATTCATTTTTAGCTCCACGTTCTGCCTTTATCATCATTGTACATTTCGAAGTACAATGAAATTTCTTTATTACTGTTCTAGAATTTGATCGTGACAATGATACTTGAAAATAGCTACAAATTCTAAGACTCCTGCTCACAGTAACATTTATCCCTCTTCCCAGTCAACAGAGACCCAAGTTGTGTAATGATCTACTTCCAACCATTAGAATGTACTTAGAATGTAGGATGTCCTTTGCGTATTCATTAAATTAAAAATTGCCAGAAAAAAATTTCTGTTTAAAGTTTCATCCTCATGCTTTAGGCATATATGTGATATTACTAAGGCCAAGTTTAAAGTGAATGGTCGGATATGTAGAATGCTAGTTCCTAACACATTTGAACAGAGTAAAACTGGGTAAAAGTACATACTTAATTACAGACCTGTGCAGATAGTTCTTCTTTTATAAGGGCAGAGAGGAGACACAGTGTTACATATAGTGACACTTTCCAGCTCGTCTTGAGCGCTTCATTAGAAACATTAAAAGGAGACAATCTCCTCGCCCCGGCTGATGAAACCGAACACAGAAGATGAAAGCGGATCCAGAGCTGCCCGCCTTGAGGGAAACCTCACTTTACTCACAGAGAAGCTGAAGCCATTTCGTAATTAACCCCTTCAGCTCTTTCTCCCGTTTAGCTAGCTTCATCTGCCAGAGCTGAGAGAGACCTCGACAGATGGGATCAGAGGATGTAAACGCATAAACGCCTGGAAAAGCGACGGTGCCCCACCATTAAAGGATACCATTCAAAACACAGGAAAACGTGACAAAGAACCAAAACGTGTCTAGAGAAAGATAGCTCTCGAAGTGCTGCCGACCCAAGCAGCACGTGTAGCTATAAGGTAGCTCCTTGATGAATTATCCACCTCACCAGAATGTGAAACGCGTCTGCCAAAAAGTGAACGTAAATGCAAAATGGAAATGTGAATATACTGTTCGTTTTTTTGACATTGGGCAGTGCTGCAATGTAACGTACTGTACATAGAATGTACTCGCATATTTTTACAACCATTTGAAACATAGAACTACCTGAAATGCATTTTGGAGAACGTGGGTGGTTAAAGTCTCACAGTTCTGGTGGTGTTTTATTTTGTTTGATGGTTTGCTTGTTTATGCATGCATGCTTATTTTGATTTGTGCGCTTATGTAAATTTCGTTCTTTTTCTTGTTTTAAAATGTCTGAAAAGCACTTTGTGAACCCTGTGGTTACAGAAGCACTATATAATTAAAGACTGATTGACTGATTGATTAAAGACCATTTCATTTGACTCATGTGATAGGTATTTACTAAAAAATGTTTTATATACAATGGCGGCTCAGTGTGCAGCACTATTATCTCACACCTCCAGGGTTGGAGGATCAAACCCCCCCAGGTTTGTCTGCATGAGTTTTTATGTTCTCCCTGTGTCACATGGGGTGTCTCCTTAGTCCAAAGATGTCCAATTAGGCTAACTGGCAGCATGTAAGTGCCCTGTGATGGGCTGACATTCCATCCAGGGTTGGACCCCAGCCTTGTGCCTTGTGATACCTCTAGATGACACCCCCCCCCCCCCCCCCCAGGGTATGTCGTTGGAAGATCTGTGGGTATTCTACGTAAAATTGCTCAGTTTACTAACAAATGTAATAATTGTTTCAGTTTCTGGACGTTTTAAAGTGCATCTCACAATTGAAAAATATGTATAATTGAAAAGAAAATGACAGTCTGACAGCGAGTGTGACCCTGATCGAGGGCTGAGGGCATGCTGTTCTGCAGCAGGGGCTCAAGGTTGGACGTGCTGTCTGTGTTTGAGATTTAACACAGGCTAGCTGATATTAACGAGTTCAGTTTGGCACATGCCCGAAACGTGGGGCTCGCTTTACTGTGACTCATCGAGTCAGGAATCATCCAGACTGCCAACCAACAATGACATTTACGCCTTAATCTCACGGTTCAGACACCCACTGCTGAGTATTTAAGGGTTCAGCACAGAGGCCTCAGTTAACAGGTATCTCTCTCACACAGTTCTTCCATGAAAGTGCTCTTGTTCACTTTTAAAAAACTGTATTTGTGGTTGATATTTTGCCAATTTATGCTAAGTGGCTTTAAAATGCACTTTTGTATAAAGTTGTCTCACATAATCAGTTTCAACAACATTTCAACAACAAAATTGTCCCTCAATTACTTGGTCAAAAGAGGCAACCCTGCAAACGCTGCTGTTCTTGGAACCTGGTGATCGGAACGTTATTTTCTCACAATAAAATTACCCTTAAGAAGGGAGATATATATATATATATATATATATATATATATATATATATATATATATATATATATATATATATACAGTATATATATTCCTTAACTTTTTCAGTGTAGGTGAAACATTTTAAAGTTAATTTATCATTGTACATTTTGTTTATTTTTTAATTTATGAATTTTTTATTATATATCTCATTTTTTCCCCACCATGTTGTATTTATCAGTCTGTGTTTTGCATGTACCTGTTTACTTCTCTACACTATGTGCACTGTCTTGTACTTTATGTTTGCTTGTCAGAGCTTTTCGCATCTTGCCGCTGTATATACAAGATGTTTCCCGGTGGAATCAAAAAAGTTTCTTATCTTACACGCTCTTTTGTAGTGCCAGTCGCTTCCTTTCAGTCGTTTCATTTCACCAGTGTGCTACTGCAGTGAACAATAACTAAGACTGTTGGAAAATCCTGTTATACATGGACTGATATTGCTGGATCTGACAGTGAAAGATCCTTTCCTAATATTTGCAGTATCCTAAAGAGGTGCTGTTCCCAGCATGCATTGCGAGCACACACTGGCAGCCCTTGTAAAGGCTAGAGGCCTTAGAGGCAGGCAGGGTATGCGCACGTTTGCGTCATTAGCGGTGGGATTTAGGGTTTAACCTTGTCAATCAGAAGGTTCATTCCCCCACTTCAGACGACTTGTGCTAAAACTGATCCAAGACGGTAGTTAACAATGTGGAAAACTGCACACATTAATAAAGTCAGGTTTTAACAATTTAAAAAAAAAACTATTTATAAACCTTTACAAAAATATTCACTGACGTCGATCATGAGATCTCCCCCCTACCTTGAGTTTTAAAATATTGAAAATAATTTAAAGTACAATGACAGAATATAGTTCATTTTACAAGCATATATTCAACCAAAAGTGTGAACCCCTGCTTCGTGTTTGCAAAAGTACTTGTTTTGGGGTGTTTCCTGAAAAATATTCAAAATATAGACATTTAAATGAAAAAAAATTACATATTTCACAAGGTCAAATTTTTCAGACCTACGAGGTAGGATAAAATGTCTAAAATAATATAATTTCCTGTTTTTCTTTACGCTTATAATTGGGGGCCACTGGATCGGTGTCCCGGCTGAAACATGGACTTTGTACAGCTTTAAATCGTATACATCGCTTGACACTTGTCCATTATGTTTAATGCCATGGGTGTTGTTGACTCTAAAATCAATTAACCTCAGCACTATAGCGTATTGCTGGGAAAGTACTTGTACCGCCTGAATGGAATCCTCAATGAATCCGCCTTCATCCACCAACCTCTGACACATGACTGATAGCCTTCCAGAACTCTCTGCCTCTGAGCCTGATCCCCATCAGGCTTTCAGAACACATTCCACTGTGCACTCATTCTTCCAAGAAACATCCCTGCCGCCAGGCCCGGGTGAAAGGCCAGACATGAGTTCATCCAGGCTAACATTATATAAACAAGCATATTACTCTGAACCACAGTACCGTGGGAGGTAAATTAATGACATGCGGTTTGTTTTCACTGATGTCCTGTTGCCATGGAGACCGATCATCAGCCCTGTGCCCAGAAGCACCTCGGTTAATGAAAGCCAGCTGGCCCCCGATAGACAGATTACCGCTTCTGGGATAAGCAGGGCCAGCTGGGTGGATTCTGAGGCAAAGGACTTCAGCCGTATGTGAGTGGGCAGTATTAGGCAATTCACATTGGAAAGTTCAGGTTCCAAAAGTAAAAATCCAGGCCAAGGTTTTGTTTCAACCGACCAGTTGAGTATAATGTGTCACATTTACAAAGTACTCAACTGACTGGTTGAAACAAAATCTGGATTTGTATTTTCTGGACCTGAACTTTTCTCCACTGTCAATAGGGCTGTCATTCTCAATATCATATACTGGTCTTCCAGCTCAATATCATTTTAAGTTTACCTTTTTGTTACAAATTCCTTCCGTGTCTTAGAACCATGCGGCCTTATTTGATCTGACCAATGCATGCAGCACCACCCCAAAAATTCTCACATCTCTCATGGTCCTTTTTGCCCCTCCTTATCAACTAAAGCAGTGTTTCTCAACCCAGTCCTTGGGGACCCCTTGACAGTCCGCATTTTTGTTTCATCCCAGCGCTCAGCACATCTGAACCAAACAATCAAGAACTGCAAAGACCTAGCGCAGGCGTGTCGGGAGAGAGTAAAAACGCGGACCATGTGAGTGTCCCCGAGGACCGAGATGAGAAACACTATAGCAAATATACTGCTTCTCACTAGTGTGGCAAATACATTAACGTTAAATAATCCTGTGTCTGCTCTCAAAATTGCACGCACAGAGAAAAGGCACATTAAAGGTAGAAGCTTGTTTTGTTGCCCATTACAAAGTCTGCCTTTAAACACTGTCATTTGCTGCAGCTGACCCCTGGGACTCAGCCGGCTCCTGAACCGATGACATGAATTTCCACTGACTGTCTCTGGGGAGACTTCATAGTAACAAAGGCACGGAATTCTAACAATGGGCTGTCAAGTTAGCAATTACATAATAATTGAATAAGGGGATCAGCAATAGGAAAAACACATTTAAAGGTATGTTCAGCTGAATAAAAGCAACATTCCTTAAGCGTATATATATCATTTTCTCTTATTTAATTTTTAGGTTAAAAAAAGTGAATTTATTCATTTTTGCAGAGGCTTGCATCCAAAGCAGCATATATTTCTGAGATAGTAGGGTCAGCCATCCTGGAGTAATGAGGAATAAGGTTCTTGCTCTAGGGCCCAATAGTGAAATCACTCTGCCGACCCCTGGGATTTGAACCAACAACCTTCCAACCACAAACACAGAGTCCTAATCCTGACCCACACACAGCCGCCAAAAGTAGTCTGTAATTTCTTTAAGATTCTTTCAAATTCTGCACAATGATCCAGTTTTTCTATTGAACTACAGTTAATGTTCGCATAAACCGGAATATACAGATGTATGTATTTCAGTTAAATAATAAGCCCATCAGATTCCTTTGTAGTTATTAGATGTCGGTCATTTTCATTCGCATTGCCCTATATAAGAGAGTCTCTCTGGGTGGCACAGTAACCTCCCCCCTCCAGCATTTTGGACTTGATTCCCTCCCCTGGCTCGATATGGAATTCATGTTCCCTCTCCATATAAAAACACTGGTGCTTCTGAAATGCCCCGAGTGCGTGTCAGAGTGATGTGCCCACATGGACTCACATCCCCTTCAGCTCCTGTGCTGTGCTTCCAGTGACAGGTTCACCGTGACACTGCGCAGCATAAATGGTTATGAAAAATCGATGGCTGACCTGAATAATCTGCCGCTTTTTGCCAATTCATACAGAAGGTTATTATAACTAATGTAACTGAGATTAGATACACAGCCCATAGCCCTTCCAATATGGCAATTACCAGGAAACTGCGATCTTTTTCAAAGGTCAGTGCCCTGAGACACTGGACTTCCTGTGGCTGAATACGGTGGACAAAGCCAGTGATCAAAATGCAGGGGGTGCACAGCTGTAGCAATTAAAACAATGGCAGCCGTGGAGTTTGCACAAACAGGCAGGGGGAATTAAACCAGCCAGAGTCAAAGAAACAAGCCGTCTAACAAGTTCACTTATAAAGGTTACATTTCCATAACAAAGTCTGAACAGATCTCCTCCGGACCCCAGTACACGACATAACTCTAAAACAGAACCGGAAGACCCAAACGAGCTACAATAAAAGGGATCCCGTATTTTTCCCTGCAAAAGAAATTCAGCCAGATATATGCAATATTTTGTTAAACCCAAGAAATGATGTCGTCTTAGTGCCCACTAAGCTTGGTCAGTATCACGATAATACTGTGATTGCAGGGCACCCCCCCCCACCGAGAGAATCTCCCACCCACATATCTCAGCTCGTTACATGTTTTCCACCAAGATCTAGTAACACCTGAATAGCTTTGCTTTTAAAAACGCAGTCAACATATCTTATACTGCAGTACATCTGGAAGGCGTGAAGCACCACCCAAACCTACCATCCACCCCTCTGAAAAGAAGATAAACACCCACCAATATATAGCAGAGTGGGATAAAAAAAACAAAACAGATTTTGTAGACATGAAAGGGTGCATTTATTTCAGAAAAAAACAAAAATATTCTTTCAGAAATGGGTGCGTTTATGAAGCACTTCAGCAACAACATGGGATCGAGCTGCTTACTAGTTCATCCCTGGCAAGCAGAATATCCTTTTCACTTGTTCCCACCCCGAATTAAGATATTTTTGAAGGTAAACAGTATTTCTGCTCCTTTAAAAAAATGCTTAGAAAACATAACCTGACAAATAGATGAGGCCCTGGATCCTCTTGTGGGGAAGGTGGTGGGGGGTGTAATGTCACCGTGCTGTAGGCCCTCATGGCCACACGACACCAGTGCGGCAAACTCAGTGAGACCCTCAACCTAAGTGGGTCCAGTGGTGCGTTACTGGGGGGAGAAGAGGAGGCGCCTGCAAGCAGACGAGGCAGCAGACATCAGTGCCGCTTTGTCAGCGGATGATAAATGGGCCGTTCGGGAATAACTTCTGTTAAAGGCGAGACGTTTCGGGGCCCCGCAGGACGGGAGGAGACAGAGCTGCTGTGGGTTAGACACAGCAGGCAAGGGGAGCAAAATGCTATGGGACAAACATTACAGAAGAGAGGAGAAACCACCCAAGGTCAATGGAAGACCTCCGGTGTCTTTCAGCCAAGTTAGTTCAATACGCTAAACTACATCAATCTTATTGATCTTTCTGTATGATTTTTCTATCCGTTTTTTTTTATTATTTTGAAAAAAAGCCTATTACATATTTACAGAATAATGCAAGATTCAGGATAAGTGTCTGAAAGGAGCCCGTCTCACTATCTATATTCTGTTCTGGAATTTATGGAATGTTTCAACGGAATCTCGCCCGGGGGGTCTCCTGTTGAGAGTAAATAATTGTAGGAAAAACTGAAGCTCCCAGTTCCCAGCATGGCAGGACAAAACACACAGATACAAACACACTGGCTGATCAGAATATTTTCCTCTAATCCTACCCGAACTCCATGGGCACCTCGAGGCTCCGCGTGCAACCCTTAGATGCAGAATTGGTGAGTGACTTGCATCATTTGGATCAATTTCCAGTTATCGTCGCCGCGGCTTTAAGCAGCGTCTTCATCTCCCTCCATTAGTAACAAATCAGAGCTGCCAGTTCCACTTTGCTCCAGGGCGCTGGATCGCGGTGACAAGCGCCGGTCTGCGCACGGCCCGGCTGGGTGCGAAAGCTGAAAGCAGATCGGACCAGGACTCACAAGGCGAGCTGCTCTTACAGGGGTGGTGTGTCACTCTGCAGGTTAGGACTCTGTGTCTGTGTACAGAAGGTCGTCGGTTCAAATCCTGTGGTTGGCAGAATGCTTTCACCATCGGGCCTTTGGGAAAGGACTTCAACCCTCCAATTGTTACAGGGACTTTGGATGCAAAAATGTACCGTAACTGCACAACAAAGGTTTATGGATATTCACCGCCGCTCCCCTTTCTTTGAAGTTTTTTTTAGCCACAGAGAAAAAGACCAAATCACAAATAATGACTAATGCTCGCTCTGAGGGGCAAGAGAAGCACATGACCTGAGGATGGGAGGGACAGGGATTTCATGTCGGGACGATGATGGAGATGGAGGTGAAACAGAAACACTGAGCAGCGATGAGAAGAGCACTTGTGATATAATTACCAGGTAGGAAACGAACAAGAAGGACCAGTGAAGTGCTGCAACTGTGGGATGTGGACACTATATCTGGGCATGTTTATTGGCAGAGGAGCATAGAAACCGACTCATATACGCTGCTAATCAAAAGTTTTTATAGTTTTTTTTTTACCTCTTTTCCTTCATAAACTGCAGATGGAAAGCCGAGTGAACAACTGTGATTGAAAAATTTTAATCAAATAAAACAAGTTTCCTTTATAACATGGAAAAACTATGTAACAGTGCATGTCTGACATCCTATTAACTAGTTGTATGGTGATGGCATAGTTAAATTTTAGGCTGTCCTCTAAGTTTAAATGCACTAGTTAAATGTTACGTTCCCAGGCAAACAGAGCAGTATTTAATGTCCCTTGTAGAAAGAATGCCTTGAATTTGCTCTGCTGTTATAACTGCTAGAGGAGGCTACTTCGATGAATGAAAGATTTAACATTTTCTTGCTAATAAAGGTACTCAAATGGGGAACATACTGTAAATATATTTGTTAGCAAAGAATATTGAGTGTATTTTTAATAAATGTTAAGTGAGTAACATACAAAAGTAGAAAATTTCAGTATGTGCAAAAACTTTTGACTGGTAGTATATATACATACATACATTCATATTTATATATATATACATACACACACATACTTACATACATACACACACACATACATACTTACACACACACACAGACCATAGGATAACAAGGAAGAGTAACAAATGAGCCTAATCCTCACCTGACTTACTCTCCTAGGACGGTGAGACACAACACACCCCCCCTCAATAAAGTTTATAAATATTTGTCAAAGTTTTCATAATGCTTGTAAAGTTCATGTTTATACAAAATTCTTATGCTATTGACTTGCCTGCTTTTAAAGTTCATTCTTACAAACCCTTTCATGCCAACAAGAGCGGACATTTAAAAGTTACAGGGCATAAAAAAACCAGAAAATTTTAAGAAGAGTTTAAATGCAACTTACAAAATGCAGTGGCACCTTAATATGAATAAAAGCTGTATTACGGAATTCTCTAGGGCAAAAGTGCTTTAAAAACCCTGCCTTTTGTTGACCAGCTATTAGCGCCTAAATGAAGCAGAATTTGGATCACGTGAGTTCCTCTGAAAGCACACCGGGTCGCTACAGCATATGCATGTTGCTTAGCAGCCGGGCAAAGAGGAGGGTTGGGGGTGGGGGGGGGGGTCTCGACCCACATCACACTTCAGAAAGTGCCCGTTACCTTGGATTTACTGCAGACACATATCTGCCAGGGAGACTTTCAATTAAAAATACGAATTACTGGGAGATCACAGCTGGAGGTTGGGGTCGGTGACACGTGCCACGTGGAGCACCTTATCGACCTTAGATGACAGCTGAGGACCCCTCTATCTCCATATTCATAAATCATTCATTGCCAGCCGGCACGTTGTTCTCTTACGCGCATAAAACGGGCAGGAAGAGAAACAAAAAGGCTCTAAATCATTTTTTTTATCCATCCACCCATCCATCCATTCATCCATCCATCCCTCCATCCACTTATCTAGTACAGGGTCACAGTGTGGGTATGGGACCTGTCCAGGCAGAGGGTCCCCTAGGCTGGGATTCAATCCCTCACAGGGCACCAAGGTTGGATGCCAGGGCCCCAAATTGTAGGGGGCTCCATTTCTTTTTCCAGGTTGTTAATGCAGCAGTTTATGCTGTATGTGGGGACCCAATGATGACTTTAGCCTGCAGGGAACACACACACACACACATACCCACACACACACACAGACACACATACAGACACACATACCCACACACACATGTAGGGTAAACATATCCTTATGGGGACCGCTCAATCATTTCAATGGGAAAAATGCTAACGCTAACTATGACAACCTTAACCCCTACCCTGCCCTAACCATAACCATAAGTAACCTAACAAAATACAAGAGTTTTTGCATTTTTAGTTTCTTCATAGCAGTCACCGATTTTTATTAAATAGAGCTGGTAACCGGTCCCCATAAGGGAAAAAAAACGGATATTTATTATGGGGACATTTATGTCTGCCATAAGGATAGGTAAACCCGCGCACACACACACACACATACCCACACACACACACATACACACACCAGCCCTAAAGGCATAAGGCAACAGCGTTACCCACCAAACCACCGTACATCTCAATTACTACGTTTTCTATTAAATTTCCAAATAAATGACCAATAAACACATAAAAAAATGTTTGCAAAATGAAAAAACTACAGACAACATGCTGTCACGCCCCGCTCCGTCCGCTCCCGATGTGTGCCACGCCCACCTCATTACCTCCTGTTTCGCCCTAATTGTTCCCACCTGTAGCTCGTTATCTGTTGCCTAGTCCTGTGTATTTAGTCCGAGTCTCAGTCTGTTTCCCCAGATCTGTCATCGTTGTATGGTCCGTCGTTGTCTGCACCTGTCCTTTTGCCTTTAATAAACCCTTCACCGGACCTTTTGGCTTCGTTCGCCTGCTTCCGTGCTCGCGTTCACCTCCGAAGCTGACACATGCCATGACAAATACAGCAATCTGATATTATCGTACATAAAATGAAAGTAATATGTAACGAACACCCTGTTCATCTTATGTAATAAAATCATTCTCAAGATAACATCTAGCATCATAATTGTAAGCTGTATCATATGCCATCACATTAACTTTCTTGTGCTAAAGAGTCATTTTCATGTTGAACATTTAGATATTCACTGCATAATATATATATATATATATACACACACACACACACTGTATCTTCATCACCTTAGCAAGTACTTACGCTAATGCCAGCAATATTACAGGGTAATAAAATGAAAAGGTATTTCCTTTCATGGCTTCATCATCATTTCACGTTTGCAGATTCATTCTCATTCATCATATTTATCGGCGTCTAGTTTTCCCTGAAACACACAACACAAACAGGCCTGTCACTAATTTCCCTCACGCCATTTAGGCTTATAAACTAATTCCACACCTGAATTACATTTCCCCTCTTCACGCTCTGAATGCGCCGCACTCGATGAGCGTGCCCGCTAAATTGATAAATAATAATGCCGTGGATATCGGCACAAAGCAGAGATTATCAGGAGACAGCTTCTTAAAGAAGCCTGTGAGCAGAGTCCGTGACCTGTCTGTCACCAAGGAGACACAAGAGTTACAGCTTCGAAGATTCCCCTCGACGCCTCTTATCTGGCCATGCATGGGAGCACTCCCATGCGAAATCCATTTATCGCATTTTCCTGCGACAGAGCGTTGCAATTTTTTTTTTTGTTTTTTAGTTTTTTAATTGTGTCCTGGCACCAGTCTTCCAGTATGGCGAGAGAAGGCTCCAGTTGCCGTGGATTAGCAACACAAGAATTCTAGAATGATAAAAGCGCCACTTTCAAATAGCCCCCCCCGCCCCCCCCCCAACTCCCTGGCTGTTAACGGGAGGCTGGATGCTGACATGAAAGAAAACGACCAGGACACAGATGCTGAAATGCAGGGAAAGGCTGGCAGGCATTTAGTGGAAGACCAGGGCCAAATCGGATCTTCTAAGCTGTGACGAATGGAGAGGGAACAACCAAGAAAAAAAATAACATGCTGCGACCTGACAGGGATTTGGAGTCGCAAATTAAAACTGTGGACCTAAAAACGCAAGCATCCACCTAAGGTGAGAGAGCAGAGCGCTCCTGGTGTTGATGAGGAACAGCAACCAGGATTCCAGCGTCGGCAGGGCAAAGACGTTGGTCCAAAGGCTCAGCCACGGCACTGGCAGCTCATCTCCGTCTAACAACTGAAGGAAGGGAAAAGACAATACAGGTGGACGCCAGGGTTAAGAATGTCCGACTTATGGACTCTCCTATTTACGAATGGACTGCCAAAAACTTGAGTTAAATACAATGGTTCGTAATAACAAACCCACACCCTACTTTGCGACAACATTGCATGGCTTCAGCGGTTCTTCAGTTTGAAGTCCAGTACAGCATCTTATGTAGTAACTTTCTTTTTACCGTATTATTCATACTATTATTCATATACCGTATTATTTCTCCGACTTAGCTACGAATTCAACTTAAAGACAGAGACAGGCGAACGATCCCGTTGCCTGAACCGTGTATATTTCTATACTTAAAACAACGGACTGCAGCGTGATCTACGAAGCTTCCACCCTCCGCATTAAGCTTTCACGGAGAGGATTCTGAGGTCATCAACTGGACCCACACAGGTCACCAAGGACGAATGAAACATCAGCATCCCTCAGCAAGACGCCACAGCAAGCATTTCCGTATATAAACCATTTGTTTAAATGAAATATTTCACCCTCTGTTCACTGAAGTATTTAACACATCAGAAGCAGCAGAATGACAACACCATCTGGCTTAAATATATATGTACGTATGAATTTAAATATATTAATGGACGCAGTTTATTTTCCCTGCCCCACCACCATCGCCAGAGACCACAGACGACGTGCTGTAATCAAGCTGCATCACACGTGTTGCTACGGTTTGGTAACCACGGCGCCGTCCCAGTGTCAAGGAGTTTTGTTTACAACTCCCCCTCCCCGGTGATTCGGCACGTGCGTTTCCCATGAAACGCGAATGCCGAGAGCGCAGCACCGTGACCTTTCAGTGCAGCAGCTAAAAGCGTAGTCCCTGGACCACGTCTCTCCTTTTTTTATGTTCACATAAAGGGAATTTTAAAAATAACGCCGGCCAATCGAAAATAAAGCAGGTTTATCTGGTAATAAGGGCCAAGCCTTGCAGGCTAACAGGGCTGCAGAGAGGGACGTTTGAATGCCGTAAGTATCATTCTGTGGCTGCTGCAGAGACCATTCACACAGAATTTTGGATGTTAGCATGGAGACAGAAACCCTTCAGAAAATAACAAGCAAGCAGCCATTACGACTGAAAAAAAAAAATCTACTCTCACAATCGGAAAGATGCTGGATATGCTTTTTGTGAGCCGAATTTGGCTGCGTACCACTGTACATTTGTATAATACAAATAAGAGAAGTTCCACAGATCTGTACTCATTTGTGTGATTTTTATGAACCTATAACTGCTGGCCAAATGGGAGTTCATGGTCATCTTGAAACACATCCCAGAACGCATGCAGCACAAAGCAGGGGACACCCAGGACGGGATGCCCGTGCATCATAAGGCACACATCAACACAACGTGGGCAATTCAGAAACGCCATTTCACCAATAGCGTGTCTTTGGGACGCAGCAGGGAATCTTCACCAACAGGGGGAGAAAGTGCAGCTCCACCCACAGAGCTGGGCCTTGAACCCAGCTCATGGGAGTTTTACTTACACAAAAATGTTCTGAGGGCAGAAGGAAAAATGACTGGTTATCCAATCAGATGGCTTGGTCCCGCCTCCTCTACAATCTGATTGGTTATCTCTCTGAACCAATCATTTTCCCTTCTGCCCTCAGAACATTTGTATGTAAGTAAAACTCCCACAAACTTGAATCCACACATACTGTATAACTGCAGGAGGTGCAATTAAGGTCATGACCCTGTAGCCTGAGAGACTGTAGTACTCAAGAAGATGATATTTACCCTGAATGGTTACAATAAAATAACCAGCTGTACAAATGGGCAGCAGCAGTAAATGTGGAAATACCACCATGGAGAAGTCTGTACATGCATGCAAGTGTGGGCGTGTCTTAATGTACCTTAAGAGCAGTTTGACCCGATCCCTCAGCATTACTGAGTGTATCTGCAAAATAAAAAAACATTTACTAAATGCAATGACAGCTGGAACACTTGCTTGGCACGGACATGAATAATACTATAACAGCTTGTGTAGCTGACTCCGATAAAGCTTTCATTACTTTAAATACCGTGTTCGTGTACGTGTGGGGCTTGGCATTCAAGATCCAATCTGTAGAAAAGAAAACATTTATTTCACTCCCAATTACATTAGTCAAAGGTTTAGCTATCTCCTCCGACTTTTTTGAGCTTATTTATTTATCTATGACAGAATAAGCAGCACTTTGTTCTATCTGGAAAGCACTTAAGGGTATCAAACATCCAATGGAACCGCTTCCAGGTACTAGGTTACAGATAGGAGCGCTCTTTCCGGTTTGAACTTCTGAATAAGAATGTCTTTCTCCTGTGATTCCCCTGGTATAATTTATTTTTTAAAAATGCAGCTGAGCTTTTTAGAAACACATAAGCCACACGCATATATTTCCTTTAATGATGGTGAGTTCAAAAACGACTCAACAATTGTGTCTCACAGGTTAGATTGGCTAAGAATTCTTCGTTCTAGGAAGGTTCACCGAACCTTACGATTGAGGTATGGAAACTTTCAAAGTGTCTATTCTGCCTGATTGCACATCTACAAAATAATAATATATTATTTATTATAAAACAATATTTTAAAACATTTTGCTAAAAGGCGGTTTGGGTAATAATGTTATTGTACTGATATTGACAGAACCTTTGTTAAAATGTAAAACATGGCAAATAGCATTCCATTAATGTTACAATAGGAATGTTCTCTGCCAACTTTGAGAGGACCTTCACTTAACGTTTGGTTAAAGTTGTGAAAACGTTCCCTGTGAAAACGTTCCCTGGCCAGTAAGGGCTTGAGATTTACCTTTAAAATTTTGTGTAATGGCACATTTGCTTTTAGTGATGGCATGAAGGGTTAAACAGCGAACAGAAAAGTGAAAAGCACAAAGGACACCATTGACTAGTACTCAGTTTAAAAGGTTGTTTGGTGTTAATTGAATATTGCCTGGAAAGAAAGGAAATGTCAGACACAGAATTACCAAGAAAAGGCAGTCGGTTAAAATTAAAGTTCCTTCCCAAATGGACTCTCCTAGCCGAAGATATTTCACAGATAAAAATGAGAGAGAAAGGCAGATAGAAGACAGATGGATTGATGGATGGATTGTGGTATGTTGCTACAGGGGCCAACAAATTGCCAGCACAATGGCACTTCTCTGGCTGTCAAAATAATACAGCTGGCTCCAAATCCTAACAAGGAGATCAGAGTCCAGGCCAAAGGATTAAGGGATGGGTCTTCGGGATTAGCAGAGTGACGCTAGGTTTATATTTTATTCATTTACCCGACTTGCTTATCCAGTGCAGCTTAAAGTACAATGACATCCCAGCAAGATTGAGAAGTGACTGCAAACAGCAGCATGCAAACAATGCAGCTACACGCTGGTACAGGTGGTGTCGGTCTTCAGTAAATGCAGTCAATGTTCGGCTTCATAAACCAGCTCTCGCCCTCCATTAACCTCTTGTTCCTATGGCACGAGTACTTTGATGTGTCTCATTTTATGTGTAATAACGACACCCTGGTACCACCACACTCCTTGGACCTGAGATATACTTTGTTACAAATTCCCTTGACAGCCTGTAAAGCCGTTCATTTGGGGCAGTGTGTGGCTCAGTGGTTTAGGATTCTGTGGCTGTGATGGGGCCTTTGCTGGTTCAGATCCCATGGTCGGCAGTGTTGTTTCACCGTCGGGGGCCCTTCAGCGAGACCCTTATCCCCTCAATTGCTCCAGGGACCGGCTGAGCCTACTTTTCTCAAAAAAATTTTAAAAAAAGTTGCTTTAGATAGAAGTGTCGGTTAAGTAAATGTCAAGGCATTTGCACCCACACTCATTTACATGAAAGATTGCATTGCTCCTCCCGCAATGAGGCGAAATGACATGAAAAATATCTGCAGCTCGGCACTGGAGTTTAGAGAGAAGCAGAGGTGATGCTGGCGGTGAGTCCATTCTATGGACAATACCTGGTTCAGGTCCCGGAAGGGTCCTGCTGTAGCTGTTGAAATTGTTACGTTTACAAGTGATCGATTTTGCATGCTAATTTGTATCGGGACCTTAAACAGGTGCTCAGGTCTTCCCTACATGTGCCCACAGCTGAGGCAGACAGTTGCCCTTAATTCATGATCGGTGGGTGCAGGCCTGTGCATATCTGGATGTGGGTGGGGAGCAGAGTGATGAGAAGGTCGGCCTAATGCCTTCATTTCACGTGCCCCCGTTGCCCCCCCCCCCCACCCCCCATCAAAAGAAACACAGGCTTTTTTAAATCACCGCCGACACTGGGAATCAAAGGAAGGTTCATATAAATGCGACAGCATGTTTCCCGTCTCGAATCTGGCGTTTCAAGTATCAGGGAGGAGAGATGGATGACACGTCGGTAATGGAAACCCGGTGAGGTCTTCTGAAAAGTGCTTTAAGGGACAGCATGGGGAAAGAAAGCCAGCGGAACCCCCCCCCCCTACCCCCCCCCCCCCCACCAAACCCCACTACAAGCAGAATGATAATGCGACATTAGTGATTTTGTCGCTTGCCGCGAGGTGACTCGTTACAAAGTGCCTGCATCCTGGCTGCATGATTGCCCCCCCATGAACAGAGATGCTGCATGCGTGATTCGAGCGTGCCAAAAGCGCCTGCCCCCCACCCCCACTGAAAAGCAGGCAGAATACAATGTGCACATTGCGCATATATTGAACAGCAGTGGCCCTGCAGCAGCACAAAGCCAGATCTCGTTTCCCCCTTGAATGCGCGCTCGAGCCTGGCAGGGAAAGGCCACACGCTGGCAGAGTGTTCCACCAGCTGGAAAACATCGAGAAAGTTTGTGTCGATCAAACTAGCAACCAGCGGGCGCAGAGTTTCCGGATCACCCTTGGTCCCTCGGGGTCCTTGCAGTGCCACTTAGCTACAGTACATACAGTTCAGCAGACGCTGCTGCCTTCCCATGTGGAATCCCGACTCCGTACCAGCTTACATGTCACTGGCCTAAAACACTCAACATATATCCACCCGGTGACATTTAAAAGGCAGCAGACACTGATCCCTGAAGGCGCTTTAAAGGTTCCAGATAACAGCATGATAACATGTGTGGGCCGTCACATGACCATGAGCTTGCCTGACTCCCCGTCGCTTGTGTAGGTGTAAATTCATATGCCCTGTTACCAGCCTGAGACCTGTAACTGCAGAGTGAGTGGTTTGATGATCCCCACCAGTTTGTTTTTATTACTATTTTTCTCTCATGGCAACTTACCCAATACCTGTTACCTTTAAAGGGAAGACATGCCCTTAATCCCCAGTAAACATTTCCTCCTGTCCATCCTCATTAAAGCAGACCGAAGACAACTGCTGGACTAAGTCTGGTACAGTATCTACCAGCGTATTTACTCATTAATCTATGTAGTTTTCTCATGACCTGTTTCATAAGCATGAGAGACGTTGCTAGGAGTTTTCAGCTAGCAGAAATGGAGGGAACTGCGTTAAAAGTCCATTCAACAACTGACCCTGTTCAACAACTGTTCCCGGTCTCCTCTACTGCCCTTTTGTAGCGAGCGGTAACAGTGGATTCTGACACAGCAGCCATGTGGTGAGATGAGACCTGAATGGCCTTCTCAGGGTGATGAATAAGGCGTCTCGTCACAGGATCAAACCTGAAAGGCGCCAGTGTGAGAGACACATTTATGCCGCTTCGGTGACATAGGATGAGAGCGATGGCGATGCCGGTGACCCTCCGCATGGCCGCTTATTTGCCGTTGCGTCTAGAAAATGTCTCGGGATTGGGGAATTGTTATTTTGCAACGCCGTACCACAGTAACAAACAAAAAACAATACAGGGCTTTTCAGCCAAAAAAAAATCATCGTACATATAACAGATCTCACTGGGCTCCGGAAGAATTTCTGCTCTACGGTCTTTCATAAATAGCGAGAAATGCTAAATAAATGCAGTCGCAATTAAATGATCTAAATTGCATACACCCTTTTTCACTTTAGCTAGGTTAGCATGTGCATTGGTGAAGTCAGTCCTGAATTACGTTGATTGTTTTTGCCTGGCTTATCTCGGTATAGGGCATGTTTGTCCTCACCTGTAAGTACTGCAAATACTTCCGTAAATAATCCACTGATAGCTGTGTAAAACTGGGAAAAAGTGACCCACAGCTGCGGCTCAATTTTGTGCAATGTGCCAGCTTACGTAGGAATTTAGAAAGCGATAACAATTAAAGTTGTTAATTAACAAGGGTACATTAATTAATCATGCATGATGGAAGCACAGTGTGTATCAGAGACTGTGGTGCATTAAACATTTGGAAGCCTTTGCTCTGAAATAGCGGAGTCTGAGATGTTAACAGAGCTGTGAGCGACAATGCTATTGACAGGCAGTACCAGTGCCGGGTATCAGGTACCTAGGACTCCTGTGGCCACAGTTCACAAGGTGTCGGCTTGGACGGAGGATGAAACAGTCATGACAGCTTCAAGTCAGTGGACCGAGGAGCCTTTGAAGAGTGTGTTAAGTTTTCTTCCGGAGAAAGAAATGCAGGCCATGACAGACCAACTGTCCACTGAAGCTAACCGTGTTTAATGTGATTTAGGGGGTAATTAGTAGCTACAATCCTGCAGTTTGTCTTTGTGTGGCTGTGAGAAGAATGCGAAATAATGATTTATATAACTCTCTTTTAATGATCATGTGAATACTCGAGCACAATATGCATGATCGACTGGAATTAAGATGCTTAGTTTGAGAACAATGGAAGGACAACAAGACAGGATGAATTACTCCTGTGAATTTATAAATCCATATAATAACATCAGAAACAATATCTGAAGTGGAGTACTTGAACATAGTTACTGTGTGAAGATGATTGATAAAAAATATGGCATTTATCTTATAATAACTTTAATAACACCACGGTTACTTCTATTTGCGCAACTTCGTTTCGAAACAAAATGAGAGTTAAAGAAAGTGAAAGTGTTGACAAATTGCCTACATATTGAATTGGTAAGTTAACATGAGTTTCATAAACTGAAGAATCATTACTTCAAACTGCATGTTTACCTATGTTGAGATAAGATGCTATTATGCCTATACAAGTAAATATAGCCATACAATGCTACAATGAAAAGCTAGCGTCTGTCTCTTACAGATTACAAAAACTTGGATCATTTTCCATAATACAGACTAAAAAAAATTGCATAATACAGATCATTCATTAAATTTGCTTAAATAAATAATATATACAAGACAGAAAGAAAATGTAGCTATGAATAATTACTGTATGGATGGTGACTTAGAGTAAATGACTAAACAGATAAATGCATTTGTATTAACGATATTTTTTTTAAGTATTGATATAACGGCAGAATTAATTCTCAGCAAGTCTATCTGCCTCACTTGAAACAAAAGTATCTGCTCAAATAAAAAATTTAAAATGTAAACCAGACAGGATGATACACAGCGAAAGACTGGGAAAATCCCAACTTTCACTTACAAGACAAGTTAAATAAACATTTTAGATCTAATTTAAATCTTTCGGGTATTTACTTTCGAATAAATTTGAATCTGGGCCAAAAGGGAAACATTTATATTTGCATTTAACTTCAAAATGTTTTAGTTGTTTAACTGGTGAAGGATTTCTATCGCAATCAAACCGAAATTGAAAGCTAATGACACCATGACAGAAATATTGTCTTTATTACAGCCTGCGGTTACAGATGAACACTAACGATTTCTTTGAAACCCACAAATTTTTTTTTTTGCAGTGGAAATGATGCAAGAATTTATTTTTTTCTCTATCAGAGACTGTTTTCCATTTTTAAATTAACTTCAAAGTCATTACGTCTCGTAAACAAACAGAAACTCCCTGCGTATATTCTTAACTCATTTCTTTTCTTCTTATACTCATGTCTGCTGCTGAATGAGGCTGCATGTTTAAATGAGGTGTCCAAAATTCCATAAAGGCACAAAACGACTGGTAGATAGAACATCAGGTGAGAGGACTTACCATGACTTCAATAACAGAACACCAGGTGGAATAATGTTAAAGGACATTGACTCTAACCTGAAGGTTGTTGAATCGAATCTCAATAGCAGATTACTCACAGTTGTTCCTTTTAACTATGACACTGTATTGTGTAATTACCCACAATGCTGTCTAGGGTGAATGGCTGATTGGTGTAATGGATGGATGGATGGAAATTTCTTTTATATATTTCTTGTCAAAACAAAACTTTTCACATTAGCAATGTTTTTCCCCCCCACAATACCCCTATATCAGATTCCATCAGGCAGAGCAGAACATCTGCTGCTTTTCCCTAAGGAGCTATACAAGGGATTTAAACCTCCATACCTGAAAACCAGGACCAAGGCACCCGACACAAACACTCTGATGAGCCGCTACCCTCATGTAAAGCTATGAGGTGTTGCCCCGGCCCGCGAAACGAAGCATAGCCTCGAACGGGCAAAAGGGCAAAATTAAAATGGCAATTACCATCCCAGCAGACAAGCACGACAATATGTTACCATACACACCAAATTGGAAGGCTCCAGCATCAGCGCACAAATCACCATGATGCTGTCGCAAGGAAGAAAGAGCTTTAGCTCCAATGAGATTCACGCAGCAAGTGGACTGAGGGACAAGATGAAACGATTTTGAAGGGCTGCAGAAGAAGAGGAGAGTTACACACTGGGACAATTAAAAGACAGGTGCAAGGGATTGGCAGCTGAAACTACATATTCATAAGCATAAACTATACCCAGGCACTGAATATTTCACTCCACGAGTGTGACTGTGCGCTGGCACTGCTCTTATCAAATGGATTCTCAAGACATGCATCATGATTAAGGGAGAAGGATGAGGAAGTCAGAACAATTATATACAATTTTTTTTAAAACTTGTGAAATGATGTGTCTGTCACTTGTACAAGTATGAATACAGGTGCACTGGAATGCTAGTTTACATAAATCCCATCTTGCTCTCCTTTGAAAGAGACACACACACAGGTGTGAGGGAAGCTTGATGTTGCAGCACAGGCTTGGTCATTTAAGTGGAGTCCCTGAAGCACTTTCTCAAGGCCCCAACAGATATGTGACTCTTCTGCTGACCCTGGGATTTGAACCGCAACTTTCCACAGCCACAGAGGGATAATCCACTGAGCCACACATCAACCGGCCCACCACCAAGTGCCATTAAGGACCAAGGAGAACTACAGAACGACGTCCAGCAGAAAATTATGTCTCATATATTTCGTGCAAAATCATCATCCCGCACACCTCTCGAGAAGGGAGAATGGGGGGGCGGGGGACGACGACAAATGGTGCACAGCTACATGCGTAGCCACACCCATGAGCGCATAGACCGTAACGTCAGATATGCTGTTTTCAGAGACCACATGACATGACGCTTTTTTCAAACGGTTTCTTTGTGTGTCATAATGACTAACAAAATTTGTCTGATTAGCTACATTAGCTTTGACTTCTTTAAGAGTCTTATACAGTCCTATTATATTTCAATAATTAAATGGCTTCTCTAAGGTAGCTCTCACTACGTCGGTTTCTTTTAGTCTCGCCTTGAAAGTTAGCTGAGCCAATGAATACCAGTGTGGGGGCGGGGCTACGTGTATAGCCCTACCCCATGTGCAGCCCGGCTGGTGGGGCTAAATTCGGTTTCCTGTAGTCCCGCCTTGAAAATTAGCTGAGCCAATGAATATAAGTGTGGGTGGGGCTACAGATGTAGCCCAACACCATGTGTAGCGTCATCCCTTTCCTGAAGCTGCAGCAGCCAGGTTTGTGCCTCTCTGAGCCATGACCTTTCACCCAGGAAATAAACAGAATAAACAAACATATAAGCATATAAGCTTCTACACAACATATCATTGAAAGCGCCATACACGATGATCAGGAAAAAAACTCCTTTTGATTCCACTAGGAACTTCGAATCCTTACAGCCCTTGACAAGCAGCAATCCTATTTAAAACACTTTTAAACAAACTCCTGCACCTAAGACATAAAAGACGTTCATCAAAGGGAGGGGAAAAAAAATCAATCCTACATGTTTGAAAGCGCTCAGCAAGACAGGACTATCACAAAGCTAAAGAAAGAAATGGCAATCAAGTGACAACTATAAGGAGAAACTTTAATACATAATTCATTGCGCTTAATGCAGATCATAGCATTTATTTGGTTTCCATAAGCTATAAATTAAACATTTCCATATTTTATTTCCTGCTAGGTGCAAACAGTTCCCAGTTTTGCTACCACATTACACATTACCTCTGCATATCACCAAGATGCTTTATTGAAATGAAATTAACCTTTATTTGCCATCTGTACAAGCATGAGTACAGGAACACTGGAATGGTTTTTCTCAGATATCCCATCTTGCTGTCCTTTGAGACATACGCACAAGGGTGTCGAAAATAGGGGGACAGGCCCCACTATTGTTAGATCCCCATTTCCTTCCCAAAAAATAGAGTGTGCTCCTTATCTTTTATCATGAATCTGTGCATTACGGAGGCCAATTCGCTGCACATGCAGAACGCGAGGACGAAACATACACCTTACAAAGATTGTAGTCCTGTATCAGACACAATTTTATCATCTGCATTTTTTGTGAAACTGTACGCTAAACAGTGTCAGTCTTCTTTTCAATGATGAAGTCTTTATTACCCACCCATCCATCCATCCATCTAACTATTTCCTGGAGCCGCTGGACTCATCGCAGGACATACTCACATGCACAACTACTGGCAATTTGGGCCAATTCACCTGAGAAACCCCGTGACAACACAGGGAGAACATGCAAACTCCACACACATGGAACCCTGGCAGAGACTCAAACCCACGTCCCAGAGATGTGAGGCAACAGTTGCCCCCAAAATCTTTATTATTTTAAAATCATTAAAGGAAAAATTAAATCTTCCCTAAATGGCATCCTTTTCACAATGTGATTATTGCATGTGAGGCCACTGCAATGTCACAATATACATCACCCCCCCCCGAATGTCAAACTCCTTCCAACGCCACTGGATATACACACACACAAACAGCTCAGAGTGAAGAATTCATGGCAGACAACCATCAGAAATGATCGGGCATGACATACTGCTCTAATGAAAGTTTAATGTCTTACGGAGCAGCTCCACCGAGTGTAGTCACACCAAAGGCGGCGTTTGCATTAAGCTGCGACCCTCCCCCTGTCACCCCAAGGTTTATAACTCTCAAGCGTGACATTTCTGTCATATGGTCGTACCTGTGCTTTGGGTCATTTTCACCTGATGAGGTGCCAGCTCTTTCCGCTGAGTAGCTGACATGTGCGATGTTAATGCAGGGGGGTGGGGGGGGGGGGGAGCTGCAAAAGCAGGGATCTGCCGACTGTCAGAGCTGCTCTGACCCTGATTAATGCGGCGCTGCCTGAACCTTGATCCCCGGAGGAAGCCGATGCAAAGAGCAAGCAGAACTGCCAGAAAAAGGCAGTGGAGAGGCTGTATGGTGAGCTGGCACTGAGGCAAGGGGACCAGAGATTGACGCCCATCATTGGCGGATGGCGACGGGGAGCCAGCAGTGTGGGTCAGGTGTCTGAAATGCAGTCGAGCCGGTGCCATAAATCACGGGGAGAGTTGGGTCGCGCTGAAAATTAGACAGTCGCCAGGAGACAGTCAGGCTTGGGCGCACCGTGTCTGGGAAACAAACTCTCCGCCGTGTCATCCATGGCAAATGGAAAGCTATCATGCATCCACCCATCCGTCTTCCGTAAGCGCTCATTCAGCATAGTCAGCCGGAGCCAGACTGGAGACCATGCCAGGAGGCACTGGGCACCAAGTGCATGACGGCAGTCCATGGCAGGGCACACGCTCACACGCACAATCGGGCACTACGGGAGATTTAGAAATGGCAGGTCACCTAGCTAAATGCTTTTAGGCTATGGAAGAAGCCGGAGAGGCAAGAGGAAGCCTATGTAAGCAGGGGGAGAAGATCCAGAAACTCCAAACACGGCAAGGCAGGAGCAGGAATCGAACCCAACACTGTAGGTGCTAGACACTGACCCAACCCACCCCCTAAAAAGCTGGATGCCTTTTTTATGGACCAATACATGTCCAAACATGTGTAAAACAATCACGCAATCAATAAATCAATCAGTCAATCAGTCAACTCAGCAAACAAATATAAATAAATACTGGAGCCCCTTGACTTACGACGGGCTTACGTTCTGATGAATACATCGTAAGTGGAAAATATTGAATATGAACTTATGAGAGATAGATAGGTAAATAACTGTCACTGAATAAGCAAATAAATAAGTACTGCAGCTAATTAAATACCAGTAACTGGGAAGAAAATAAACGAATACATGTTTATTTGGTTAAATACAAAAAAAACACACATTAGGATACTGTATGAGATGTTTACACTCACAATCTCTACAGAGACCAGAAGTGTGGCTTCATGGATGCCCAGCATCCATAGAAAGTATTGTAGCCCAGGAACAGATCAACATTCCACCAGATCAAGAGTTTGATGACTGCTGAATGTGCATCACTGTTCCACTGAAATATCGTAAGTCAAACCATCGGAATGCGGGAAAAGATCAAAATTGGAAGTTTGATGACTGCCTAATATGCATCGCCGATATATCAAAAGTCAATCCATTGTAAAGCGAGTAGCATCTGTAAATAAATCCTGGTTTATTTATTCTTAACTCAAAAACAGCAGAGGGAAATGCTGCAGCAGGCCAACTGTGAGCACCACTCAATGTATATATAGGGAGAAAAATTACCACAATTAGTGGAGATAATTCAGCTGTTCTCCTCGAGGTGTCACAAGCCCACTGGCACCGTTGATTTTATGCTGCCTTCAGTAGTTATAGATTGCCTGCAAAGACATCATCTGCATTTCTGCAAAGTCTCAGAGTCTGGCTGGGGTTTTGGGAGGAGGAGTCTTGTCTCGGTGTTACGTTATTGATCCAGCCTCGGTGATGTCACTGAAGATTTATTGTGGTCAGACAGCTGATGCTTTTTGTTACAAACATTACCCTTTGCAGAACACGAATATTGACCAATGAGTCCAGTGCAGGCGTATAAGAGCAAAGGTATAGAAACACCTGAAAAAAACTCATCACAACTGAAAAATAATTAACACCGTCAATGCAATAGTTACACAATTTGAAAAAAAAACCCACTAACAGACAGTCCACGTTTTTGCTTCCTTCCAGCTCCCTGCCATACAGTCCACAATTTTGGGAGGGAGCAAAAACGTGGGTTGTCTGCAGGTCCCAGAGGACCAGACTGGGAAACACTGCAGTACAGTGTCACAGGAGGGCCTAGAGCCTCAGGCTGCAGAAGAGCACAAAGACGAGGGAACACTGGAGATCCTTCCAACCTGCTGCTGCCAAGCACAACACCACCTCCCAAAGCCCCAGCCCTACCCTCAGCCATAACACGTCAGGGGACGACCTTTCTCTGCCACAGTAAAAGTTCCGTGCTCTCTTGTTTTCTAACTGCAGATATACCGCCAAATAATTTATTGTTATTATTTTTTTTGTTTTTTTTTTTTTTTTTTTATTATTTTCTTAATACAGTGAACCCCCGCCTATCGCGGAAGATGCGTTCCAGACCCATCAGCGATAGATGAAAATCCGCGATATAGGAAGATATAAACAAAAGCAAAGTACGCGATACGCAGAGAACTGTGACGCGTCGGGGAAAAATCCACGAAATACTGTAGCAGGGGGGCGATAGCTGAACCGCAATATAGTGGGGGATCACTGTATTCTTTTATTTCGTCAATATACTGTAATATTCTCTTTTTCGGGATTTTGTTTACATACTGTGTACTTTTTGATTTGTTTGCACTACGTTTATTGTCTGTGATCTATGTACCATGCTGCCATTTGGACAAGAATTTCCCACTGGGATCAATAAAGTATCTGATCAAATCTAATCTGATCTAGAGTAATCTAATGTAATCACCGGGGATGGGATTTAAGTCCATTAAATGGCACATAGCCCACACACACACACACACTTTCCCAAAGAAAATCTGAACAGCGAAAAAACACCATAACATCCCCCCCCCCCCTGCACAGACACAAACACAGACACACACACATAAGGCTATGGTGGGACCTGAACCCCAAGGTACAAGGCAACCGTTATCTACCCAACCACCGTGCCACCCCCAATTAAATGTAAAAAACATTATGTTCTCACGTTTCTAATAGTTACCACGAAGGCCCGCTGTGCCTGAAGACCTAGCTTGAAAAGACTGCTGGTTCTCCTTTCACAGAACAGCAGACAAGCGTTCTGCTGGCCAGCAGGTAATTTTATCCAGCTATGGTAAGGACCTTGCGCGCCCTCCGCTCCAGCCGTCCGAATGAGGCTGTCCGTCTGACCCCCTAAGAACCTCTCCACCCCCCATTCGGATTAACGTGTCTCTGTCATCCCCGCCAGACTGTACTATAGCCGCCCAGCTCTGCTCTAAAAATACAAGGTTGAATCTAGAGCTGTCAGGGATAAAGAAACAGGGCAAGGATTTCCATGGTTAAAACTACGTTAAAACTGGTGGAACGCTGTTTATTTAGCAGATTTAGCTAGCAGGCTAATAGGCAGCTACTGAAGCAACAGATTTGAATTAGTAGCATTTTTTAAATGCTTCCCAAGGATAAAGATTGCGTTTCGAAACTCAATGGTGCAAAATGTTTTCTGAGAAGAATTTAAATAGTTTAATCTTACAGGAGTCTTGGGTGTTAGGCCTATTTTTTGTATGTTTAAGCCTACCATGGGCGTCGCGGGCATTAAATCTGAGGGGGACGTGTCCCCCTCACATTTCATAATTATTCGTTTGGACCCCTCCCACATTTAACATAAAACATTAGTTTTATGCCAGTGTGTCCCCCCCATTCAAAATGCTTCAGCCGCCCCTGAGGCCTACTAAATTAAAATGCAGGATGCTAGATACAGAAATATGTTACCGATTAGCTATTAAGTTCATGCATTGGCTCAGTGGGTTTGGACACTGTGCTTGTGAACCAAGGGTCGCCAGTTCAAATCCTAGGGTCAGCAGAGTCCTTGAGCATGGTCTTTAGCCCCCAGCTACTCTACGGATTGCCTAATCCTGCTCTCGCTCAAAAAAAAAAAAGTCGATTTGGATTAAAGCACCTGCTAAATATCATGTAAAAATTAGACACCCCCCCCCATCCAAAACTGCTGCGGATTCTCCTGTGAAGCAGCGTTTGGAGGGCGGACGCCCGGCCACGCCACAGAGACGCCATCTGCGGTGCCGGGAGGTGTTCCCTCCCCCCCCCTCTCTAACTGCTGCTGACTCGGAGCACGGGAGCCCAATCGTTACCGGGCGCCCAGGGAAGGAGAAAGGGGATAAAAAAAAAAACAAGAGGCAAAGTGCAGAGTCAGGGTAAACGGCGACGAGAGCAGCACCGCCGACTGCAGCGCTGACCGCCAGCATCGCTCTCTCTCTCTCTGACCCGGAACGCCCTCATTCACCAGCCGAAACTTCCCATGCCTGGTTTAGCTCCAACAATTCCAGTATAAATCAAGATGCAAAATTCTCCTTTACCGCGTCCTTTCCTGTTAAGATGTTCACTCAGCAAAGATGGATACGTACTGTAAATCCATCCATCCATCCATCCATCCATCCATCATCCCAGATCACAGAAAAGAAAGGGCACAGGGCAAATGAATTTACATATTATTAACTACACAAATAATATGAAATATTAAATATGGCTACAATAGCTATGTGGAGGTGTATGGCTCAGTGGATTTGGCCTCTGTGCCTGTGATCAGAAGGTTGCTGGTTCAAGCCCCAGCAGAACAACCGCTGGACTTTTGAGCAAATCCCTTAAGACCCCAAAATTCTCCAGGGGCGCCAGGTAAAATTGCCTGACCCTGTGCTCAGAACCCAAGTTTTGCTCTAAGCTGTATATCTGTCTCTGTGTCTCCCGTGATGAGATGGAATATGTGAAAAGCAGCGTTGCAATGTACCTGAATTAGTGCAATTGGCAAATAAAGCACCATTTCACTCAACAAATATTAATCCAATTTCAAGCTGCTATTAGTCACTGTCTCACCATCATGTGATTCGCAATAAGAAAAAAGGTGTAAATTGCTCAATATTCATCCAAGAGGCTAAATGTGATTTTGCCTTTTCAAATTTGCCACGAAACGCGACCGCGTGAAAGCCGATTACGTTACACCCTCCTCAGACTTTCCCACAATGAACGCACTTCAGTTAATAAATCATTTTATATGCTTGTCTTGCATGTGTTATGACTACAGTACTAACGGGGGGGAAAAAAACAATTAGAGAATGCTGGCAGACCACAGCTATGGCGTGTAAATCCGAACAAGGGTGAACTGTACGGAGAAGTACCTCACTGACCTCATTATAAGGGAGGCTGTCTGGCTGTTGTTCCCTCTTGATGTTGTGTTAGTTACACATTCTGGCTGTTTTTGTTGCCTTGACCCTCCACCAGACCAGTTAATATAGCCTTTATTTTCTAGAAGCATTCCATAAATTATTTAATTATTACACAGGATTTTCTTCTCAGTGTTAAAATTGGCATTGTCAAATCAGAGGGAAGGTCTTCTTTTTAAAAAATATATTTAATCTGATTTTGCATTCCCCCATGGTTCCCTTTTTAAATCCTCTCTATGTCACATCTACTCAGACATGGATTAACTGTGAAATACATCCTCAATGTGTTTATGTAGTACGGTTTATGTTTGGCTGGAAGAGTATTAAATTAATATGAGCTGCCACTGGCATATCCACAAAAGGCCAGATATATAATTCAAGCATTAAATAACCATGTTATAACGTGTTTAAAAAAAGACATTCTAGGAAGCACACGAATAAGACTTTGTTTTATTTCATCTGGGTCTCTTCTGATCTTTGCCTGTTACTGTAGGTGATGACTTGGGGGACAATCCCATCCTTTGGTGCATGTTCTTGATGTGTCTACCTCAGTGCTTATCCCTTGAGTACACATCTCCATTCTTAGCGTGTGCTGCCTATAACATGGCTTTACTATATGCTCTGTTACTGTACCCGGTCTGTGTATTATACGCAGGCAACCAACCAAAAACAACAAAATCCTAGCAGTTGCAGAAAACTGAATAATGCTGATTCCAATTCCCGTAATCTTACATTGACCACGCAGATGGTCATTATCAAATGTGGTTAGGGTTTCCCATACAGAATCACCCAAAGACAAGATGGAGGTTGTTCAAACACCACATCCTATGTCCCGGGGGCTCGGGTGACAAATCGTTCAAAGACATTGAATAAACTACACCCCCCCCCCCCCCCATTCTTAGGAGATAATGTACAAATAAAATGCTCCTGTAAAGAGGTCTTTGGATTGTTCTGGGACATTCTGTGCATACCATGACTCTCTTGACCCGTAAAGACAAACCCACAATACATGGCTGACAACTCAATTACTTTTGTGTTTAATAAATTAGAATGAAGACCTAGTTTGTATTGTTCCCTCCCCAGGCATTTAATATGTGGGTCTCTAAGCTATTTTGTGCTAATTTATTTTTCAAATTAGTTCCATTTTGACATTTCTTCCCCCAGCATTTTTTTATATCAGTAAAAGCTTTTCAATTAAATCCCATAGGAAATCTGTGTACAACCTTTATCAATCTATTAAAGAAACAAGTACAGCTGAATATTAAAAGAAACTCAATTATCAGATTTTTTTAATGCTTAACATGCAGTATTTACTAGTTAATGGCATGTTTGTAACACCCACAACTTAAAGTATTAGTCTCTACTTATAGACCAAGTTAGATGACCCGTAGTGCATGAATAAAATATTCATCTTCTCCAATAAAGCACACATAAAATACATTAAAAACAGTGGGATCAAGCAGACCATAAAAACATGCAGCTTCACAACACTAACGCTCTTCAGGCAACACAGAGGTCACCACAAGGGCCTAGTTTGAAAAGCGGCGAAGTATAGGCATCTACATACACCTCATTACCATTTGTGCTGCATCGACACATTGTTTTGATGCTGCGCAGAAGTTCAGATGCTACTTTAGCAGTTTAGCAGCAGATCCTGAAGAAAGAGAGTCTTCCCTAAAGCGCATCCAGGTAGCTTTCCCTCAGCTCAGATCTCGCTCCCCGTTATCACTGCACACAGCCTCCTCCAAAAAGCATCAACAAATAAATAATTTCTTCCAGCTTCCTGGTGGCTCTCCTACGCTTCAGCTCAGCCACGCTGCACTGCCGTCTCTCCCCCTGTGCCCAGGTGGGGGCTCTCCTGTCAGCCTTCCCAGCACCGCCAAGCTGGGTACCACCATCCTCATGCAGGCTATGAACACCTCTGCACTGGGAACCAGCTCACTCACTCGGTAAAGCTGATATCTGAGCTGCGAGATGTTTTGCAACCAACAAATCTAGCAGTGTTAATCAAATCTGCAATATCTGTAAAGATACTACATTCACTTAGCAGACACTTTTATCCAATTGAGAAAGCCGCCCCAGTCAAACCCAAAAGCAACTGAGGTTAAGGGCTTTGTTCGAGGGGCCAGCAGTGAAATTACTCAGCCGACAGCAGGATTTGAACCAATGACCCTCCGATCACAGGCACAACATCTTAACCCATCGCCTGTAGCGATACAGCTCTTCCCTCTTTTTCAGTCCATACAGCATGAACAAAAAGAGAAGTACCCTTGTCCAAATTCGACAGGAGATTATTGAATTGGGTCTCACATACATCTTTGGTAACCTAACCCATGGAAACCAAAAATAACTGGGGTCCTTACAATAGCTGACCTATAAGGTGCCAAAAGAGTCCAGGCAGAACTAATACAGCGATCCGCACTCTCCATCACATGCCAATGAAAAAATCTGGCCACGCTGACAACGAGTGGGACACCCATATGGTGCTGGCATCCATGCCCATGTGAGAAGACCATAAATAAAACCTTCGCAGCATGTATGAGGGGGAAGTTATGTCACATTCCCCCCCCCCCCCAAAACCAAATGCACAAATAAGAGGCGAATTCCCTCGTTAGGAGATAATTAAGTTGGGGATCTGCAGCTGTATACAGGAGAATTATTACATAGAGGGAAGCTTCCATATATTATTTATAATGTGTCGTACCTACTTCAGTACTGGCACACTGCTGGCGATCGATCAAGAAGATATATTGCAGAAACAATTTTGTTGACGACCCACTTGCTACTTTTCATCATCTTCATCACAAGACATGCACAGAAGACGACCCTCCACTTCCCCCGCGCAGTGTTTCTCGAAACAGAACACCAAATCCGGGTGTTCAAAAAGTGTGTCAAGCGATTCGAGTGGACAAAGTCCAGTTTAGCGTTCTATAAAAATTACATTAACCCAAGAGTTATTCCCATAACATTCACGTTCAGGTAGCAAATTGTTTTCTTCATTATAAGTATAATAGGGGGCAGCACGTGGCTCAGTGGGCTAAGCCCGATCAGAGGGTCAGCAGTTCGAACCCAGCTTCAGCATGTCTGCAGGCCTTCAGCAAGGCCCTTGACTCCCAGCTCCTTGGGCACCCAGCAGGTTAGGACTTTGTGACCCTGATCAGGAGGTCACCAGTTCAAATCCCATTGGCTTAGCAAGGCCCTTAACCCCACCTACTCTCTGATTCTCACCAGTAAGTAGCATTGGGTTAAAGTGCCTGCTAAATAAATTAAATAAGGATTGTAGAGTCTGGCAGACAGAAGCATCGCAGAGACGGCAAGAGATGAAGAAGCTCACTTATAGGAGAAAACAACTCTCTTTTATTAAGCCCTTAAAAGGACTAACACAAGAACCAAACAACCACTGAACCATACATAATGAAACACAAGAAGGTCTGATGCTGGACTGTAAGGTTCACACACAGTGGGGGATCGGACAATGTTCACATATGACACAGGCAGGGACAGGTGCAACAATGAGGAATACAACAAGTATTTACAACTACAGAAACAAGAGGCCATTTAAAACATTCCCAGCATGCTCAGCACACTTGCTGTACTCCCCCCTCCCAGAGGTCAACCATGCAAGTGGCCACCACAGCCAGTCCTCCATCACATCCTCCAGCAAGTCGCCAAGGACTGCTGGCAGCCACCGGTGCTCCATCTCTGGGGCTGCATTCCAACCCCCCTGGCCTCAGCCCTTCTTCTTCTGTGGCTTAGTGGGAACCTGTTGCTGACCGCCAGGCTGTTTTCTCTGCTGGTCCGCAACTCCAGGGGTCTTGCGCAGCTGCTCCTACTCTGCCAGCTGCTCCCGCAGCTTCTCCAGGCTGTGGCACCCCTGCTCCAGAGACTCGTGTAGCTGCTGCTGGTCCTGCTCATCTTGCTCCCGTTGCCCTGTCAGCTCGCTGCGCTCCTGGGCCAGCTAGGCATCCAAAGCATGGCACGTGACCTCGCGGTCAAGTAACGTCACCTCTGCTGCCTCACCCTGATGCTTATGGTGGTCGTCCTTGTGCTCCCAACTGGCTAGTTCTGCGCACAGCCACTCCTGGTCCTGCTGGCTCTGCTGCCTCCGCTCATTGGGCTTGTGGCGCTTCAGAGCCAGCGGAGCCTTCGGCATGTTGGCATGCCCGCTCGCGGTGAGCAGGCAGAGCTTTCGGGAGCTCCCATCTTCCGCAGTTGCCGACGGCGTCTCAAACAGGGAGCCGGCTGGATGACAGGAGCAGCTTCAGGGTGTGCTGCATAGGTCCAGGGCTTTCTGGAAGAACGGCGTGGCACCTTCCTCTCTCACTGTGTGGTAGTCAGATCAGTGTCCCTTCATCCCGCAGCAAAAGCAGGTGAGTTTCTTGTCCTGAGCCATCCTTACTGGAGATTCACCACTGCCTTTCCAGTGCCACTGCTTCAGAACCGCTTGCAGATCCACAAAGCTGAAATGGGCTGCAAGAAGGAGACTGAGAAGAAGCCTTTCCACTTCCGCAAGCGGGGCTGCATCTAGCATCCCATTTCTGACACCAGTGTAGCATCTAGCAGACCAAGGCATCGTGGCAGAGAAAAGAGACAAGGAAGCTCACTTATAGAAGAAAACAATGCTATTTTTTAGCCCGTAAAAGGACCAACACGGGCATTAAACAACCACTGAACCTCACATAACAGTGAAACACGAGGAGGTCTGATGCTGGACTGTAAGGTACACACACAACGGGTAATTTGTACAACACGTGAGGATCGGACAGGTTCACATATGACAGAGACAAGGACACAGGTAACAACATGGAACTACACAAATGAGGGGCCATTTACAACATTCCCAGCATGATCAGCACACTTACTGGGCTCCACAATGCAGAGCCATCTCATCGGCTCTACAGTATGTTCTAATATACCACAAAGAGGGCAAACAATGAGCTGAGCAATGTGTGATATTAATATTGACATTGTAAGTTAAGCACATGCAACCGTCTTGTTGAAAGAATCGCAATATTTACTGTGTTGAAATTAGACTCGGGCTGTATTTAATTCTTCATGCTGTTATACCATTCAGACATTATACTGAGGTATATGGTAACGTTATTTTGCAATACTGTTCCACTATTATAAAATTTTAGAGGGGGGGCATATCGTTGCTGTTAGTCCCATTCATAGACAGTGTGTTGCTTTTGTGAGATATTTAACTAAAATGAGTCCAGAGAGAAGAGAGAAAAGAACTGGTTACTAAAACACACCAGCCTTCCACTATATAGAAATATTTTGAATTCCATAGGGACAATATAAAGCAGAAGCAAGTCACAGTAACACCACCAACTTATCTGACAGACTCTATTGGCAGATAATAACTTCTATTTAGTTATAGTTTATGCTGGGTAAATTTTTTACTCTTTTTTTCCTTCACAGATATTGCAATATTTATCACAAAAAAAAAAAATCACATTTCAATATTTGAAATTTCTCCAATATCGTGCAGCCCAACCGTGTGTTATCCAAATTAAACTTCGCTAAGTAACTTTAAAAAGGTTAAAAAGGTAAAAATGTTACAATAGAAGAGAGACCAATCATATGAAATGATAAAACACTGTTATATCGCAAAGTCTAAAAAGGTCTGGTCTTACTTACTCTTGCCTTTTCTGTTCACTTATAATTATATACAAAGACAAATGCTGGTATTGCAGTGTTCCTATAGATCCTATTTGTTTTTTGTAACACTGAATACCCAATCTATGCAGGAAGATTAAGTGAATTAATCTTTTAGCTAGTCCACTGGGTGAGAAAAATTTTTTTGAAGAAACTGTAGGCATGATATTGCGAATAAAGGTAACAGCAATCCTTTGGCAATGTTCACCACAAATTATATTGCAACAATAATTATGATAATAGCAGAGATAGGAAGTTGTGAGCAGGCATTTTTGGCTGTAAACATTTCAATAAGAATGACACTTTAACTTGCAATGTATTGTCAGAATTACAGAAGATTGTACCCAGTTTTGTATGCAGCATAGTCACATACAGTCTGTTAGCGATTACATCATAAAAAAAAACATTTTGGCAAGAATTCAATAAATATTTCTGTCAATCGGCTGTGCTGCATTTATATGTAATGTCACCACAAGAAGAGACCCAGCTCTGAAGATTTAGAGACCTGCCTGTTTTTATCCACGACAAGGGCAAATTCTGTCTGCCGGAGACATCCCAAATGAATGGGATTGGTGGCAGCATTTTTTCCTTGTGAGGACATATTACATTAAAATAACTTTGCTAGACACTAGGTGGCTGAGTTGGGACAACGTGTTTTTGCTATTAAATAGTCAAATGCAGAAACGCCAGATAGGAGCCCAAACAAGGAACGTGGTCATTTCATCGTGATATAGCACAAAGCATCCATTTCAGCATATCACTTCATGCTGCACGAGACATCCCACTTAATAGTGTACTATTTATTAGAGCTCACATCTGAACACACAGATGAAATTCACTCATGGAAAGCAGTGCTCATGGTAGTGGAACAAAATTAAAGCCTGTACTGCTGCATGCCCTTTCCTTGTGTTTTCACAGTCACTTCACCAGCGCCCAGCTCCAGTATCAGCGTTGAAATTTTCATTGGGCTAAAATAATAGTGAGACGGTCCCCATTCATCATCTCAGTAGGGAGTTCCAGACCTCGATCTGTGGTGGCCAACAGAAAAGCTGTGATACTCCATGAGCTCGGTAGATCGTCCTTCTAAAGCAGCCCTAGATAAGTACTCCTTATTAAGAGAATAAATACCGAAACCATGGGGTCTTCAGAAAACAGCAGAACTGCAATCCAGTCCTTCTTCTTCAGCAATCCTGGGCTCACAAAACATCATGGCAAGTGACTAGACCAAAGTGATATTTGCCTCAATAAATTTCACTTTGAAAAGTTACACTCCAATATCAGTGATTTCAAACAGTGAAAGCTTGACCGGTGTTAGATTGAACAAGACTGCAAAAATATTTTCCAAATACACCAAAAAATACAAACTTGTTCGCCCGACACAGGGAAAGCTCTATTGATTTCCATGACTCTGATAGACATCCTTATGTTAATTTCCAGAAGTTGAATTCCAGTGCCTATTCTGTTCTGCAAAACCAGAACTTTGGTTTTGATATTTAATTATGTCATTTTTAGGATTTTAGCATGATTCTGCTACCGGCTGCAATCACCAACTAATTTTTTTAATATTTCAGAGGGTACACTAAAAGGGGCTTCAAATCAGTTCAAATTTAAACTTTGAATTCACTTTGTGAGGGACACCCAATTTCGAGTGAGGGCTAACTATATCCTAAATTAATTAATACTTCCGCCTTAATTAAAGTTTAAGATTACAATTGCAGTAATAGCACACTACAAGGTGCTGTACAACAAAAAAAGATTCAGGAATACTTTCAGAAGCTATATCTGTTGAATCAAATCATTTCCAAAGGGCCGTTTTAGCGTACATACGCCCCCAATTCATGATTTTCAAAATTATACAAGCCCGTGTATTTACAGTCAGTAATATCCAATTGAATTAAATAAGCAATTTGTTATGTTATTCGATAAACCATTGCTTGATGATTTATAGAGATAATACTTTAAGCGATCGATAATCAGCTCAAGCGAATATCGATGTAATGACATGCACTTTGATCCTACGACTAAACACAAATCCATCTGCTTAAATTACCCTATTACTGAGGGTATCGCTATAATAAGGAATAACGGCTGATTTAACTAATAAAACAACTGAAATGCTTTCTGTGTATAAATCACCATCTTGCTATATTTTTCATGGGACTTACCCGCATTCAAATTGGTATGGATTAAAAAATGTCGTTCGTAATAAACGTTTGCATGCTTATGTATTTGTGACTGAAATGCTGATAGCCTGCCGTGGGTAACTGTGAAATAACGTGGCGTTTAAAGGTACATTGCAAGCGTGTAAAATTTCAAATGATCAATTTCAGACATTCGTGTTCAATATTGCTACTCATATATTTATCGATCTTAAATAAAAACGAATGCATCAGACTGAAAGTAAAGTTATGTCACTTGCGCAGATGTAGACCTAGGGAGTCTACAAGGAGGATCCAGCGAAGCGTTTTGCCACTGCGATCCAGCGCATCACCGCACATCTCACCATTTGGCATCATTTCAGACCACACCGCTTACCGCACGGCGCTTCCAATTAAAGGGAAATTAATTAAATCTCATTATACACGAAGCACGCCGCACAGCGGTTGTGGGATCGCTGTAGTGTTTGAGCGTCTCCGCTTGAACTCCCTTAATAAAAGCGCGGTAGATGCAGAGTTCAATCTTAATACCCCCTCTGCAAAAGAACCATCGGAGGTCTGGGCACTCGATACGCAATAGAAATAATTAAATATCTATAATTTATCTTTATCCAATGGTGACTTCGGCTTTTCTGTAATATGTTAGAACAGAGATCAGAAGTGGATCCGCGTGTGAAAAGTCCCGCGCGCCTACTCTTAACTTGAGTATTCAGTTTTATAGTTTGATGTCACAGATAAACTCAATACTAATGACACAGGCTTCCCGTAATTACGGCTATTATACGATTCTGCAGTGTCTCTTAAAATGTTACTTTTAAATAATTTACTTGCACTACATGAAAACAGCAAATGGCTTAGAAACAGTAACAAACATTTAAGATCAGCGCGATGCAATGACAAACTAGCAATACTTTATAAATTTCTTAAAAACTGCATCTTTATTAAGATAAAAAATAAATGTATTGTAACGGTGCGGTCCTGGTAGCAAACAGAAACCAAACACCCAAAGATGGGATGCAAACACTGGTGCTTGGCAATGCCCCGTCCCTGCAAAGGAGTACTGAAGGCAGGAGAGCCGAGGCACGGTCTCCCCGTGTTACTTACGGGATGGCGAGGGCGCTGCATTGGTGCTGCTGATGCGGCTGAAAATCCACAGCAATAGCGTTATCCGGACTGCACAAAACCACGGCATCTTCACTTTCGCACAGGTGTAAAAAATATACAAAGGGGCAAAAAAGAGCAGCCGGGGTTTTAAAAGGGGACCTTTCAGGGCGTCAGTATTTTCCAAGCTGTCCCTGCACACGGGCAGTCCAAGGCAGAATTGAGTCCCGCTCCGTAGGATATAATTTGAGTAAATAAAGAGCAATGTTTCTTCTCCCTGCCGCCTGATAACCAGCGTTTCTATACAGTAACGCTCAGTACAACCGCTTCTCATATATTAGCCCGAAGCACTCAGCTTTGCCCACCATAATAGTCAGGGTTTCAGCGGGCATTTACAAGTCATATGGTACCGCCGCGTATCGGACGGGCGGGGTCTAATCACGTTATTTTGACATCCTGAAAACACCGCAAGTCTTTCAGAGGTCGGGGTCCGGGTGCTGAAGTTATCAGTGGCAGCGTCCCCCTTGGTGCTCCAGATATTACCCCCCTTTCCCGAATTTGGTAGAACCCACAAAACACCACAACGTTCCCCGTGGAATTCATCGGGAGTCGCACCCGGTGCCTGTGGAGGGCAAGACAGTCCTTATAGTGTTATATAATTATAAGGTGCATCGTATGTCACATCTTATGCACGACGTGTGCAGCTAAGGGTTATATTGCTGCGTTTTTAAATATATTATTATATTTACCATAATTGGGGAATAGTCTATACTCGCAGGGAAAACATGATATTTAAAAACACAGCTGTCAACAGTGTGCACATTTAACTGCTTGGCCCTTCAATGTAATTTGCGTTTACGCAACCATTTATGAACGAAGTGCTGCACTTACTGGTGTCATTTAAAAAGTCATAGTTGTTGAATATGACAGTCGAAGCCGGGCACTATATTTTGGGCCGCCTGTGTGTTTTGTGCTTAATATCAGTCAGTTGTGAACCATTATGCTACTAGGTAAACTACCATAATGTACCCATATTATCCAAGAAAGAGAAACAAGAACACTCTTACAATATATTTCATTTTATATAATTGTTTATGTTTTAAAATGTACATCTTTACAGTACTGCTAATTGTATTTATGCACACACACACACTGCAGAGACTGTAAATGCAGATCATGTTCAAACTCCCAGTATATTTCCCACAATGCCGACACAGATGTTTAATTAATCATGCAATCTTCTCCATTTGCTTCTGTTGTGGTTCTGAACGGTTCCTCGACAAAGAACTTAATAGAAACACCATCTGCGCAACTCTTGCGGAGAGTAGGAGTACTGAGAATATGAAATACCTCCTCTTGTTTAAAGCAAAATATTTTGCCACACGAAACCTGTTCATCTTGTTTAAATGTCCTAGGACTTAATCAGGACCTGAAATATAAACCTTAAAACTTCTAATAATGGTAACATAACATTAGATATATTTTTTCTAACTCCTAAAAATTTATAGCAAAAGGCATATTTAAACAAATAAATAATCGCCAGGTATTTCAGTAAATATTGACTGGACAGCATACTGTTTGAAATGCATGTCCATGAAGTTGAACTAAAATAAGGATTATTTTTTAAAATCACAGATAAACAATGCCTGTAACTGCTCAGACGGCAGTCAAACAGAACACTTTTCTGTCAAGTCTGCCGTCCGTGATATACAGACCACCACCACAGCGTGGAGCATTTCCCGCAGATTTGCAGATGGCAAAAAAAAAAACAATTTCAGAAATATATTTTAGCCATGTACAGTCCGCTGCTATGACAGTAGGCACACGTCACAGATGCTTGATTTGTTGCCTGTAGTCTAAGGCTTTCTTACTTTTATCATCATCATCATCATCATCATATTTTGAATGTATGATGAAACATTTTGGCAAACATTAAGAAGTAAAGGTTACATTTGCAACTTATATATCCATATATGTAGTACACGTGTAGGAATTTCATAAGGTAGCTAGACATGCTTTAGGCGGTACACATTCTCTGTGTCTTCTGAAAGTTTTCCCAGAAACCATCAGGCAATTCATTAACGTGTTTGATAGCAAAGATGGTTCCTTTATTCCAACACAAGGGCTTAATTTTCTAATGGCATTTTTCAAAATGCTGAGCGCCACTTTCAGAATAGTCCTTTTGATAATTATATTTGGATGTGATTTGATATTGTAATGTTTTGAACATTGCAATGTTCTGAACGTGTTTTTTGATCCTGGTAAGTCGTATTTTTAATTAACCTACAACATATTTTTCCAAATACTCTAATCTCTAGTAAACAAACCACTTAATCCTCTGCCATTCATGTAATTAGCATTTTATACACATTTGACATATAAAATTGCAAGTTCATTAGGTAACAACTAAATATTTAATTTGATGTTCAACTTGTAAGGTAGATTGTAATAAGTTAAATGGTGAAATCATTTACAATGTATATGCAAATCTGCCTGCATTGGTGATCTGGAATCAACCCCTCCCCCTGCCGCCCCCCCACCCCCCACTGTTACCTCTCCTGACCCCAGTGTCCCCTGTAAAACAGGGTCCTTGATAGAAGAGATAGAGGATAGCATCCAAAGCCACAATGTAACTGCTCTAGCATAACCTCAATCCATTTCTGGTGGTTACTTCTTTACCAAGTATGGTTCTATAAGGATCTTCCACATTGTGTTGATGGAGACGGGGACTACATCTGGGACTGCAGCATCTCATTAACCTCAGGAGGCTGCCCAAATCTCTGCTAGCCCATCACAAAAGTGCATGGCGCCCCCCTGCACTCTGCAAGGGAGGGGTTATCTTACAGCTGGACCCCTTTCTATGGATCAAACACAGGCAGATCTTCAGGTACAATAGTCTTCTCTAAAATGAATGCAGGCATCTGCTTAATGCTTCTTTCCAGGGCTGAGCTTCATGGGTCCTCCTTTGTTTTGATTTTAGCGAGTTCTTTTAGGATTGGCTGGCTGCAGCCGCCTCATACTCTCCAGCTCTTCCTCTTTATTGAATGTCCCAGATAAACAGCAAACTGCCATTATCTATCTACCATCAAGCTGCTCATCCTGGTCATGGTTTGGGTTCATGCTAATCGCTGATAATTTTATGATTAGCAAAAATCATTGGAACGAATGCTTTTTTAAAATCAATGTAAACAACAGTACTTGTAAACAGTGATTATTTATTTCACAGCACTTTAATTTTACTGAAAACATGTATTTATTATAATAATTATACAAATGTTCGGAGTCTAGGACAAACAAGTATAAGAAGATTGATGGATAGATTATATAAATGTGAGAACAGGCCAGTGTTAAGATCTTTGTTAAATAATTATGGGATTAGCTACAGAAATGAAATGGCTGGGACTGTAATTAGAGTACATGAGATTAACAATAGGATGTCCATGAGAACTACATTTTACTTTCATAGAGCAGACAAATAACAATGATACTACACAAGTGTCACCTGACAACGGTTAGCAGACCAGTAATTAGTGGTTTACTTTATCTTTAGTGACCAGCAGATGTCACTCACGAACGATGCTTTGAGTAGCAAAACAGGTAAATATCTACCAAAACAATCTGTAGAGCTATGCAATTGCTTTGGAAAGTTTAACATGCTCCTAAAGAAACACATTCAAACTGGAGTACATGTTCACTGTGAACTTAGATGTTTCGCCAAAAACTTGTCATAACAGTGGAGACCCTCCCCGTCCCCCTGTCTCATCATGTGCTCAGCTGGTTCCATTTCTCGCTGTCAGGTTAGTTTCACAAATGCCACCTGAGTTTCATTTGCACTGGATTGGCTGAAAATGAATTGGCGTGATAATGAAAAACAGTTTACCTCCAACCAAGTGCGACTGGTATGTCTGGTGCTGACAGTGGACATAAGTAACTTTATTCCACCACTCTGGCGCTCAAGGAAACATCTAATGAACTGAAATTACAGTATGTGGACTTGTCTCTTTTGGAATTATCAACCTAAGTTTTCCATTTTAACTTGCATTTGAAAGGAAATAAAACTGGGTTTGGCAGTTCTTCTAATGAGTAAAAAAAAACAGTTTAACTAAGTTTATTTATTTTTCCAAGTCATGGTAAGCATGCAGCATTCAGATTCTACTTACATTTTGATGCAAGTTTACAATGACAGTCTCTGAATTTAACCAATTACATTTAATTATCTTTAAGCATATACCCAAATATTTAGTTTTTTCACCATACATCCCAACACATTAAGGCTGTGTTTTTACTTGTATCACATGAGCACAGACGTAAAGAATAAAACATCATGCTTTATGGTGGTTTGATTGTCAAGGTGTGGAAAATTGCATTGTCAAGTATATACTGTATAATACGAACTGCAATACTGTCTCATGAACCTGGACATTAAAATCCCCCCACAATTCTTAGTAGGATAAATATTTGAAAGATGGAAGGATCGATGGAGCCAATTTTGCTGCATGTCAGAATGTTCAGGAAATTTCTGGACCCAGGAGGCAAATGTAAAACTTAAACTTCAAAGGATTACCTGTTCAAACCACCTGAAGACTGTCTAACATGGCGGAGTAGCCACTCTCCAATCCGTAAGCCCTTGACTCTGTCACAGGCAGAAAAATCAGCTGTCCTCTGAAGGACGCTGATTTCAGTCACATGCATCCACAATCTCATCCTTTTTGGTTGGTTCCCAAAGGTCATTAGCATAATGGGACACAGATTGACCTATAAACCACAAGCTTCCTCCTAGGACTCTGATTCAGCACCTGATTCAGTACCACGGATCAATGTCGCTCAAGCAAAACCACGGAAGAGGCACCGATCTGTTGGCCAGTATCATGCATCAGGTTTCTGTCACTTGCAAATCAAACCTAGTTCTCCTGCAGGGACAGTGTATCCACTTTCCTTCACAAAGGGCAGTCCATTCTTTTCAGGGAGAGAATCATCAGGGAGGTTTACTGCAGCCAATTCTCATCCCAGCTCAGAAGAGAACCATCCTAACGCATGTACAAATACGTGACCCCATAAGCCCTCAGATACCTACATAAGTCGTTCTGTTGTTTCTTGGCCTGAAGCTACTTTCTTCCTCCTGGATCATACATTTCATTATCAAGTGAAGCCTTCTCATCAAAACCTAGGCATTAGCTCTGTAGAATGATGTTGGGGATTGGGTTCCCAGTGGTATTGTAGGTATGCACCTTTTATGCATCATTTATCTGTGTAGAACTCCTTCCAGCCCAGTGCATGTACTTTATTACAGCGCCAACTTCAATAGCACAGTCAGAGAATTATATGTTTTTTTTTCCATAGCATGTAATACTTGTAACATTGAGGAGATGGGATCCAAGAGACTTTGTTTTGATTATTTTAAATATGCAGCTTCTTAGTTTTCTTTTAATTTACAGTCATGGGTGCCAACTCGCATAATTTGAACTGCATATTTATCAAAGAATGTAACTGATGATGTCACATCCTGTCTGAAACCTAGTCCACTATTTACTTGGCTACAGTGGTTGTTCCTTGTGGCCACACCCACCTCAAGATTAATTCAGCGGAGAATCTCCCACACCTGCACTCAATGCACTTATCCTGCTTCTAGTCAATAGTAATTTTTCAGTCGTCAGGTCTGTTTTAACCTATTTAATTTTGGTGACATTTATTTGGATTTGTTAGTTTAGGCCTGGTTTTGATTTTTTTGAATTCTGGAGTAGCTCTGTGTCTTTGGATCTTGTTTGCCTAGAACCTGATCTTGTTTAATCCTTTGACACTCTCCTTTGTGGTATCCGTTGAGACACAATGCTTAAGTCCTACTTTCAGAAACCTCGCAGTCAGCAGCCCAAGTGTTGAGTATTCAGAGGAATACCTGCTGAAGTGGCAAAGTCTGACAGGCAGAATACCTGGCAATGTGTGTGTATGGTTTAGGGTGTCCTATTTGTTCAGCATTTATAAAGTTTGGTTTAAAGACTTAAGACAAAGCAATTATAAATTATAACAATGCAAGCAGATATATTTTACTTAAAATCTGTCAATTTTTTTCAATACCAATATCATTTGTATCCATCCAACAATTCAGTGATTCAGAAAATGAAAAGTAGTTCTATTTAAATGTATTTTATTTGTTGTAAAATTATTGCAGTACTTCATTATTTTATGAATTTGCCAAGTGAACATATTGCTGATTTGATAGTAAGGCAAAATGACTGCTGTTACGAACAGTCATTTTTAATACTCAGGTTGTACAAAGTGCATATTGTGTTCACCTGAGACCATGTTTGGCCTTTTTAATAATATGGTAGGAAATTGCTTGGTGGATATTCATACTCATCTGATCAAAGAGGATAAGTTGCCACACCCATCACAGAGTTCTTAATAACCCTCTAAAGAACGAATATCAAAGGTTGGCTACAACTGTGCGTTGAGTAGAGAGAGCACAAGTATAATCTGTGAACACAATCTGTTGTCTCCTTTTCATAAACTCCTGTAATAGACAACAGAGGCAAAGCAACAGGCCTGGAAAGGCAGACAATTTCCTGGGGGCCCTGGAGCTGGGAGGGGGCCCCACAGGGCAGTCGATTACATTTTATGTCGCAACGACAAATTTGCTTTGTGTATTCTGTGTTTCACAATAGTGAAAATAAAGGACATGTGTTTATTAAATTCAATTTGCTGATGTTATTAATTTAGACTTCATGCTAAGTAATCATATAAAATTTTACCATGTTGGGGGAGGGTGAGTTGGAGGGCCCCCAGAATCCATAGCAGTGCCTATGGTAGAAAATAAGGCTTAAGCATTTCTGTCCCATAACATATATTTCTAATTGCCAGAGTTTGAAGCATAAATTTGCTATTGTGAAACATATCTTACTATCAATGACCGTTATTTTATTTTGTAGCATTCAAATTACGTGTATACGTATACATATATTAATAACCATTAGCTAGTGAAAAGTACACAATTTGCATACATAGAGACATAATATATTTGATTATTATTTTTATAGATATTTAAGTTGTCAAATTGTAAACTAAAATGTTTTGCTCAGTTTTGCGTTTGCGTTAGCTAGCATGACAAATTTTACTACTTAGTGGTTCATGTAGGATTATTTTCCAACAGTATAAAGTGCAATGAATAGATCCTAGTCTTACACTAATTATATTCTTTTCAGGGTCCAAGAGGTAGTATTTCAATGGTACACTAAAGACAGAAAAACCTTTACTCATTTCAAATATAGATGCACTATGGAAATACTGGAGAATTCTTTAATCATTACTTTGCTGGGAGAATGTATCAATAGTTTAAGGTCATTAATCTTGATTTATTACAAATTTGCTAGGTTTCATCTGTTAAGGCTGATGCTTATTCTGCACAGTAGTTATGAGTTCAGTAGAAGATCGTATCTGTTTTCAAGATAATGTCCTTTGCTGAAACTGCTGCGCTTTTGTACTAAACGGGCAATCTAATGTTCATTATAAAGGCTTAGTGCCAGATTTAGAGGTCCATAAATCTATTTATTCAATTAAATACATTTTTATACAGCACTCTTTCCAGAATACTTGTAATAGTAACCACTGGCAATTTGAAGCCAAGATACAAAAAATATTTGTTTCTCACAATATTATGCATCTAATTCAGAAAGGGAGAGGTTGATTGTGAGCAAAATTTGGGGTAGTAAGGCAAGTCTCTGCTTTTGCTCTACAAGGTCAGATAATGTTCAGTATGTTGGGAGGGCACTGAGAGGAAGGCAAACAGAATCTAGGGGGGATTATGACAAATGCAGAAAGGGACATAAATAGCAGAGGTAAACAAGCGGAAATCTGCCGAGAAGTCAGATAGTGGGTCTTCAGAAGGACACATTGTGTTACATGAAGTCTATGGTGGCAGAATGTGTCGAATTTGCTGATGTATTGGAATGTATACCCTGAGAAATTTACCACACGATTAATGGTATCTGTCTGCATTTTAGGGTAACAGAATACTGGAGACTCATCTCTTCAGCCACAGAAGCTTGATATTATTGACTGGCATCTCATTAATGAGATTCTTTGCACTTAACCAAGATGTAGATATTAAGGTATAGGGGAGTAAGATACTCTGGATGCTATGAAAATCTGAATCATATGTTTTTTTGTTTTGTGGTGAACGATATACCTTTTTGTGCTGAAATTATTGCTTATACAGATCATTTTCACTCTGTTGCATAGATTTTCACAATATAATTACCAAAATGGGGTGGCACGGTGATGCTGGATTGCCACACACCCCTGGAACCTGGGTTCGAGTTTCCACCCTGACTACACGTGAATGGTTTGCATGTTCTCTCTGTGTCATCATGAGGTTTTCCCTGGTTTCACCTCATAGTCCAAAAACATGCCAAGGTTAATTGGAGTGGCCAGAATGTCCGGAGGTGTGAATGGTGTGTGTGTGTGGGGGGGTTTGCGTAGATCACATTTGAGGACCAAATTGTCCCTAAAGCGTAGTAAAACCTGAAATTTCCCTACTTTTGTGGAGATCTTTTGAGGTCCCCATTTGGATAACCTCAGTTTTATAAAAATTTGTGAATGCAATCAAAAAAGTAAAAATGCCAAAAGTCTTGTATATTTGGTTGGTTACTTATGGTTAATGTTAGGGATGGGTAGGGGTTAAGGGTGTCCTGATTGGGATTAGGGTTTTTCCCATAGAAATGAATGAACGGTCCCCATTTAGATAGGAAGACAAACTTGTGTGTGTGTGTGTGTGTGCCCTGTGATGGTTGGTGCCCCATCTTTGGTTATTCCTTGCCTTGTGCCCATAGACTCCAGACCCCCGTGACCCTGCATAGGACCCTAAATGGAACTAGCAAAACGTTCACAGATTGCAGACGCACCATCACATACATGCCATCTGTACCATGAAGTGTCTAATACAGAATAACAAAATAGAGCACATGCTTAGAAACATGACTGACTCTGGTGGAGACCACAAACCACCCAAAAACAAGTTAAAAAAAAAAAGAACTGAAGACATACAGTCTAACTACTAGAAAGACAAAATTGTTATGTCTGCCAAAAACATGCTAAGCGAAACCAAGTTTATTATTTGGACTTTTAGGAGTTTGTTGGTCACATATCTTCCATACTAGCACAGCCTGGAAATTCAACAGTGAACAGCTGGTTGAATAATAGAAGCAATAAAAAAATAAGTTTATGATCTGCAATGCTGACCAAGGACCTCTGCAAATTTAAGGTAGCAGACGAGCTGAACTGTCTTGAGTGTAGCCACCACTTAAACACCAGTGAAAAATGCTGGTTCTAAGCAGAATGCCAAAGGTCACCATCTCTGTGATATACAATACTGGTACAATACTTAGAATGCCATTGTGTTCTTAAGAATCAAAATGTTAACTAATTTAGCTGGAGGTTTTTGGTTAATTTCACTGTGCTTTGGCATTATTTAATTCAAAGAGAATGTTAATCTATTACAGTGCTTCCAAAGACCGTCCTCAGAGACCACCAGACAGTTCACGTTTTTGCTCCCTCCCAGCTCCCCACCAGGCAGTCCACATTACTCACTGGGAGGGAGCAAAAATATAGACCATCTGTGGGACCCCGAGGAGCAGATTGGGGGACACTGAAGAGTCTAGTAGCAGCTTAATATCACAAAGAGGAAAAAGAAAACATTCATCTCAGCAGATGCATACAATCTTATGTGGGTGGAAGTTTAATTAAAGTGCGCCAACAACGGTCCTGATTTTGTGTTTCACAGGTGGTGAATGAAAATAAGAACCTTACATCTATGGGCCTGCACCTCTGAATATAATGCTTCTCAGTGCAGAACGTCGAAGAAGAAGAAGGTTATGTTAGTACTTGTATATCAGTTTGTGTGTATGGCATTGAACTGAAATGGTTGTACTTAAAATACGTTCACTAAAGAAATTTGGAAGGGGACCTAAATCTATGCCTGCAAATAACAGAAGCACTTCACAATTCCTGTTTTAATGTCTGCAACGTTTCGATGCAACGATGAAAGTTCAGCCGAAGATGTACCAAAGCATCCTTCCATAGTGAAACACACATAGGATACAAAACATAGCGAACACTGTGATTTGTATAATAAGTGTGCTAACTAGCCTCTCACCATTACAGATTATTCATGAATCGCATCAAATATACCGGTTCCCTTTTGACAGTATGCTGTTCTTTCATGCCTTTTGTTAAACGGTGATGAATGCAGTGATTTGAGATTTTGATAAATACTGTAGCCATTTTGATATTAAAATATATTGATGTCACTCTTAAAACAAATTATAATTAATGAATATTTCTGAATATGAATAGTTATGCGATGACTATATTAAATTATATTAGTTTTTTTGAATGTCTGTAAATTAGAAAATTTAAAGCATTACTCTAAACTTTAAAAATTGCAATACATACACATCCAATGTCCCTCCAAGGCAAACAGTTTCTATTACATAGTATTAATACTATTCTCATAGCCAATAATTTTACTGCTGCATATCTCTACATCTAAATTCAAGAACAAAAAATATAGATTTCCATATTAATCTTTAAATAAGATCCATAAATAACAGTTTTGGCAGCTTTTAAAATTATGCAAACATTTAATAATTATGCTCCACACCATTTGCAGTTATAAATTTCCCATCCAAGCAGATTCCGAAACAGCTGCTTTAACACGGACACAGAGACCATTACACGAGAGCACGCATTACCTCGCCATATGGCTGAGAATCCTTCTGTAACTGAAGACTGAACGATTTTCAAAAAATTGCCTGCATTCACTCTCTTATTTTTGTTGTTTAATAACTTAAATGTTTTAATATATTAAATTTATCAAGAATGTTTCAGAGTAAATGAGTAATCTCTGATATTGCCATGTTGTTTCACTTTGGGTTACTTCATTGGGATATTGCTCAGTGCAATCACCGCTTGCAGATTGAACTAGCACATGCTTATTTAAGCTAACAATGAAACATGCTGACTTAATGCTGATGGATGTATTGCAACAGTTCCACTATTGGCTGCCTGTACAGAGCTTTGAACCCCAGGTCCCAAAACTACAGCTAGAAAACCTGGTAAAGTGTGACCTGGTAACCTGGTGACACTTTACTTGACGCGTTCATCTATAATGCATTATAGATACCATCACTATAAATTATAAAGGTAAGTATAAGAATTAATAAAGCCTTTTCTATTGATAGTCATAAGGCATTATAGTGTTAATTATAACACTTCATAAGCTCCACTGAAGCTTCATCTATAATGCACTATAGATACCCTCATTACGAGTTACAATGGTCGCTATAGGAATTATGGATGCTTTGTACTGCATTATGAAAGTATTCATAATGCATAATAAAAATGGCTTTAATGTCTATAATGTGTTGTGCCTTTTTATAAATATTTTTGACCATGTTTATAATGCTTTATGAATGCATTATATGAATATGCCTTATGAATGTATTCATAGATTCTTATAGACATGGCATTAATAGAAAGTGTTACCAAAAACCTTATTGCACCTCCAACAAACCAAGGTTTGTTACTGCAGGTTCTGTGATCATTGCCCTTCCTGTACAATGCCTTTATTTTGATATTACATGACAGGCTCAATAACTGCCAGAACAAAAGGCTACATATCATGAAATGCACTGGACTTCTTTTACACATGTAGGGTTCTCACATATAATTCTGACATCAAAACAGCATCTCAACAACCCCAGTCACAACAATACAAAGTCTGTTTAGAAAAGCTTTTGGGATAGCCATAATATTGTCTGATTAAAGGGACCTTCAACATGTTGGTAAGCCCATTTCTGGCAAACAATGTATTAGAAAAAAATTGTGTGATACTATCACTGCATATTAATTTAATATCATTGACAATTGCAAAAAGGATGCCAAATGTGCTGCGATTGCTGTTTATGAAGCTCTTTGTTTTTGCAATTAATCACCTATGACAGCTTTGCTGGTTGTATATTTTCACCATCTGGAGGCATCTGTGCTTTCTTCTGAACTTCATGAGAGCCCAGCTTGTTTCTTGCAGTTTCAAAGACAAAGGATGAAATCTCAAATGCTTCAACAGCTGCATCATTCAGAGACCATTCTGTTGTCTAATCCTTAATAGTTCCTATAAGTCAGTGCTTTCACATTCAGAACAATTGTTGCCTATCCAGTGTTTCCACACCATATTCTGTGTATATTGTTGCACATATTTCATCCATCTTCTATACCGCTTATTCAATATGGTCTGAGAAATGTATTGTTAGAGCATACTTGCAAAAACTTAGATATATAGCCTGCTGTTTTACAGTAAACTTTTTTATAAGTAGAAGTAGAAAAAATACTATAAAAAGTACAGTATATTAAATATATAAACCAGTAACATAATTATTATTATTATAGAATATTATGTACTGTCTATATTTGTATGTGTTGTACTTTTAAATGACTGGAAGCACAATGGTTTTGTTCATACCAGCATCACCACAAACATGTGAGTAATACAATGCACTACAACATTATGACAGCTACGACGTCACTAGGCCTTAGGAATTGTTTCAGCTCCACTATATTCTTATGGGATCATTTTCATATACGCAGCACATCGTTGACCAATAGGTCATTATGTGGTGTATAACTGTACAGGGTCACAGTATTGAATATATCGTATAATTACTTGTATTACAAATAAATTGATATAAAATTCTACTAGAAGAAAATTATTGTTTTTCTAGCACATTCTATAAACTATGTGTTCCCTCTTTTATTTTCTGCATTTCCTGGGATTGACCCCAGTCTCACCACAGCCCTGTATAAGCAGCACTGGAAAATGAATGGGTGAATACTCTGAGCATTCATCTGATACTGTACAGTATGTACACTAGGGGCCTAAACTGGGGAAACTAACTGGAATGTTTGTTATTACGTTTGACTACATGAATGTCGACGGTAATGCTTATATACAGTCAAAGAATGTTTATAAATATCATGCACTGGATGATTAAATAAGTAACTGGAGTAACTGGAATAAAATTCTGCAATCGCTAAAAACTGGAAATGTTTCCACAAATTTGACTACTAGTGTACATGGTAAGTTTTGCATCTTCTTCCATTTCTGACCATAAAATAGGCATTTATGCGCATGTGTAACCATGTAATGATGATGTAATGTCACAATTCTGCCTCCAGAAGCCGGAATGTACCACTGCTCTGGCCAGAAGACAGGTGGCCGCCGGCCTCCATCAGCACCACGGACAGCAGCCACCTGTCAGAAACTCAGCACCTCAGTTTTTGACCGGCTGTCAAAAGCCGCTCCACCCCTAATCCTTCACGCCTGGCTCCCGCTAACACCTCCAGCTGGCTGATGTTTGGGAAGGCTCCTTCAAAGGCGGGTTGCCAAACGCTTGGCCATTTCCTCCAGCTTGGCCAGAGCCCCTGCCATGTCTGCCCTTCTGTGGATGATGCCACAAGTTGATTGGGGCCAAATTCCGGCCTAAACCTGCTGGGTCACGCGACCCCTCGTCACTCCCCCTCTCTCTGTCCACACAAGTACTCACACTTTCTAATAAATCCACGGGCAATTTCTATTTAAAATGAGGACAGTGTTTGCTACCTGCACACCAAATTTGTCAACAGCCCATTTAACTCAAGCATGAACATATATAAAAACTTATTTATCAAATCAAAAATCAAATCATTTTTATTGTCACATCACTAGAACAATTGAACTAGAGAGTGAAAGTCTTGGGTCACTAGTTCCTATCAGTGGTGCAGTACATTAAATAAATGCAAACTGTACGTAAAACAAATGTACAACAACAAATTATTTTTGGATTCTTGCACTGCCTCCACCCAATGCCAGTTTTGCGCATCATATTATGATTATTATTTAACGTCATTAACGTTATTAATGTTTGTAATATGTTACGTCTCTGTCTTGATATGAAACTCATGTCTGGATCTAGGCAACTATGCATTTCACAACAGTTTGCGCATTATTTTACGCAGTATAACTGTGTACGTGACAAATAAAACTTCAAAATTTTATACCATCTTCCTGGGTCGAGATTCTGAACTCGTGCTTCCTTTGCATGTCTGTCTATGAAGACTGCCACAGTAAGTATGTAACCTGAATGTAAAGCATGCAAACACGTTTTCTGTAGTTGCTGTACGTACCATAAGTTGATTGAAACAGTATATTTTTGTAATGTGATCCACAGCTTTCTAGAGGTAAATTGGAGTTCTTTGGCATGGCATCAAAGGGTGGACCCTGAAGGTGTCTCCTTTCTGATAAACTCCAGCCGCAGTATGGAGCTTTCATAAGATTTCCAGGTAACAAAGGAAATATACCAGGTCTCAGCTGTAGGTGAAGGCAGCAAAAAGCCCCTGGGCAGGATTCCTAGATGAAAGGAGTGAGAGGAGATGACAGAGATGTGGACCACAGCAGACAGATGATGATGCTGATGTGGTCACCATTTAGCCCTTAGGTGTTCCAATTAATTTGCCAAATCAGCATATGAAATATGATGCTCGATTCAGTCAATAACACTAACATGTGTTATGAGGTCCCAGGACCTTGTACTGGATAAAAAGTAAAAAATGTTTGGATGCGCACTAAGGTAATAGAGTTTTGCACTGTTTCTTGGACGCTACGTACAGAATCTGTTTGCCAAAAAGTTCAAAACTGAGTATAAAACTTGCATGAGAATGCAACAAATTATATATCAATTTTCAGGTCTATGGCCAGAGGCGGTTTGCTGTAAGGCACTCATACATGTTATTTAGACACCTGCACACACTAAGCGGGGGGCACTGGAGAAACACATAAATGTGAGAGAATGTACTCCCCGCATTCACACCAGGAGCGCATTTTAACCCGCAACCCCGACGGCATGTGGGGTTGCTAAAACATGCAATGAAAAATTTAAGAGCCAATTTCACAGCGGTACGATGTGAAATTTTCACTTTAGCCCTAATAAAATGGAGTTCAGTGTAAGTATGAGACAGAGAGGGCAGGTTCCTGGGGTTTTGGCATAAATTGGTGCCCTGATTTGTTTTTCTTCAAATGATACAGACCAGGATGTTATTTCCTGGATTATTTTTTTTAGTATTTGGAATGTCCAGCTCACTCTTCGCTCCCAAACCGTTGAAATTCTGGGGAAAAGGCCCTCAGTTTACTGTGAAATCCTCTTTTTATGTGGACTTCTTCAAATTACTGCTCATGACTTTAGATTTTAATAATGAGTTCATTTTTTAACAAAACAATGTATCCCCATGCATTATGTTGAATCCTTTCACTAATAAATCACTCTGCTTTTTGGTGATTATTTCTCTTAGGGCACAATTATGCATAGTCAAAATACAGCATTTCCATTAATGTACAATGTGTATTTTATATATAAAACCAGTCTAAAGCCCAGGCTATATTTTTTAAATTACAGAAATTATGTTAATTATCTAAAGTTGCTACATTTTATTCCTGCCTGGGTAAAAAAATATTTCAGCTTATTTTTTTTTTGCAATAGAGATTGTAATAACATAAATAATGGTCATTTTCAATCCATTGCAAAAAGCATAATTCCTTTTGTGGTGGAAAATGGCTGTCAGATAACTGCCGACTCGCTGCTGAGATAGCAGTACTTCATTATACGTGCCAGATGGAGGAAACAGAGACAAACAGCGTTAATGCCCCTTTGCGGAGACGTGCGACTCGCAGCACTTCTGTCTGTACTGACTACTCTTCCGTAATACCCGGTGGAGCTTCAATACCTTTGTAACGTGAACCTATCAGGGAAGGCGACCATGCAAACCAAGTTAGTTTGAAATCCCATATGGGCTACGGGGATCAATTGGCTTCTCTTAAAAGGGCAGCCAAATAGTTTTATTAGTCTTTCACCTTGAGGCAGAAGCACTGAGTCTGCCGTATAATTTCGGGGGGCTTTCAGCTGTTGCTAAAGTTTGCAAAGCCTCTATTCTGCTTTAGCGTATTAGCCGATTTTTGAAAAGTAGAACCTGCTGCTTGGTTTTCTCATGGAGTCGGTGTGCAGCTCCACTAAATGGGCTGGGCATAGAGTCCTTCGTCCAGTAGTGTTTCTGATGTGGAAAGATTGTACTTATTTCCGCTCCACCCATCCATCCTCCAGCCAGTTATCTAGCACAAAGGTATGCGGTGGCTAATTTCTAAGCCAGGCAGCGCAGGACCCAAAACAACTATGGGCAATTAAGAGAGAGTGAAGTGGCATCATCCGCATCATCGGACAGGAGGAGGTATCTGTAGCATCTGGCAACAGTTCCTTCCCACAGGCTGTCAGACTTGGAAGCACCACGCGACCCCATGCGGCCCACATCTGCTGAACTAACAGAAGGTCCGTTTACACCTGCCGAACTAACGGAAAGTCTGTTTACACCTGCCGAACTAACGGAAAGTCTGTTTACACCTGCCGAACTAACGGAAAGTCTGTTTACACCTGCTTCGAAGCTACTTTGCGAATAGACGGTACTTCCAATCAGTAGCATTGGCAGGACTTCGGGATCGGGGGGGTGTGATGTGTATATACAGGAAATAGCCAAAGATTTAAAAATGATTTTGAAACAAAAAAGATTTCGTCATTTAAAATACTAACTCTTTAGTTTCACAACTAAACAGGACTAAAAAGTAACTAATTCATATGAAATACTTATTTTGGCCTGATGCAGGGCTACAATCTTTGTTAGGGAGGCCAATATGTTTCATCCTTGCACTCTGCATGCACAGCAAATTGGCCTCAGTGATGAGCGGGTTTATGATCAAAGATAAGCAACACGCTTTAAATTATTAATTAATCTTTTTTTTTTGGGAGGAGGTCCTGTCAATATTGGGGGGGGGGGGGGGCATGTCCCCCCTATTTCCGACAATCCTGCTTCCAATCACTAATTTCCCAGTGCTATGTAATCTGCCAATCTGCCTGTCTATTATTTGTCTAATGTGGAATGTTTGCTACATTATGTTAGATAGTAAATATAGTTAGTATTCTTGCCTCTGTCTCCCCTGCCCTTAAACTATTGATAGTCATACTGGATTTTTTTTGCACTGCGTAAATTATTCCTTAACTCTGTGTTGTACAATGTAAATAATTCCATAAATCTACCTGCGGCACTGTAATGTCTGTCCTGTTGCATTGTGCGTTATTTCATTTCACTGTGCACTGCACATGGCTGGGATGACAATAAGGCTTCACTTGGCTTGACATGAAACCCCGTGACACGGGGAGAACATGCAAACCTCACACATGCGGAGCTGGGATGGACTCAAACCCTTAATCCCTATTTACTTATTTAGTTACACTTCACAGGTACCAAATCCACAAGAGCTGCAAGGTGGGTGAGGAAACTGGTGAGTGGTTTAAAATATATATATATATATATATATATATATATATATATATATATATATATATATATATATATATATATATATATATATATATATATGTGTGTCAATTGAGAGCAGCTGGCTTTGGCAGAGAGCAGAATTCTGCATGCTGAATATGTGCTTTGTGCCCTAAAGCTGTATCACAAATGTTTGTGTTTTTCTGCATAAAATAACATGCCGGCTCAAGGTCTTTATTTACTAATGCAAAGTTCACACAAAGTTGCGGCATGTGCAGTAACTATGATGTTATTAGCTAATTGGACATTGGCAACCTACCTAGCAGCTAAAAGAATAACGTAATTACTATACCTCTCACAGATGGTGAGTTTTGCAATGCTTGAATTAAATCAAATATAATTATGATTCCCAATCAAGAGTTACTAGGTGAACAGATTATACATTGCAAGTCACCTACGTACTGTATGTGCGTCAGATTCCTTCATTAACGATGAACGGACAATAACGAACGATGATGACAAGCTCATGTTGATCACTACAGATGCTGTCTGCCGAATGTCTGCTTGACGGGTTGACATGTGGATTATTGAAGCTGCAGAATGTCATGTCCCTTTTGCCCCAGGGTAAGAGCATCTTCAACTTGTGGTACACGGGCTTTTGCTTGTGCAAAGGCTTATCGCTGACATGCCTCAAGCTGCACTAACAATCTCTCTGAAATATGTTTCAAATTACCGACATCCGGGACTTGCCTTAATTCTTCATATCTTAGTAGGCATATAAAACATCTACACAACCTACATTTAATATTCAAAACGGTTTCATTTATTTATGTATTTACTATAAGTGTACACTTTTTGTTTTCTAAAAGATTTACTGACCTATCCAAAGCATATATTCATCATCTCACACCCTAAAATGGTTTGTTGATTTTTGCCAAAATCCTGAAAAGTACCCTGCTGTGCATAATACATGGTAAATTTGATGGAATAACATGTCTACTGACACTTTGATGGTCTGTTTGTTCTCCTGCGCTATTCAATATTTTATTCTTACCAATACAGCCCTTAAAATATCATGCAGTTCAGTATGTGGTGTCTCTGAGGCTAGGGATCTGTGGTAGTAATTGTAAGATTGCTGGTTCAAATCCAGTGAATGCAAGGCCTTTAACCTGCAATAGCTTCATCCTGGGTATGACGTTAATCCACATCCAGCCCTATAAGGAGGTTCTCCAACTTACAGGGAATAACTTGGGGGTTGGTGGCAGGATTTTCACTTGAGCCACCGGGAAAAAATTCACACTGGTCCATTCGGACTGGTGTGGTGCTGAGGTGTCACCCACCTCATGGCAGCACTCAGGTTCTCATCCCTGAGGTGGTTTGTCGTGTGGTGGATGCGGTAATGCACTGTAATCAGTGCATGCTCCTTACCGCCTCAGTATGTTACAGAGTTGTAACCATGTCCAGAATCATGTATCTGCCAGAGTAATCCTATCACTGCTGGGACATTGAGTATGGCCTCTAACCCCAACTGCTCCAGGGATGCTAAACGCTCGGTGACCCTGCTCTCTCACCCTGAAACTTTTTCTCATTTACATACACATTGTGTTTTCCATAGAAAGCAGGATGGAAAAATACCAGAGTTCCGCATGTGGATGAATAACGTGCTGCTATTCAATTCTATTTTTATGCTGGCAGGATCTGAAACTGATGTTTACAGCACATTTGTATTCTCACAGTTAACTTAGTTATATTATTAAAGATAAATGTGCTTTCTTTCTCATGGAAGTGTTTTACCATGGTTAGCTAAACCAACCAAGAAAGTCATTTTTTCCAGTAGTTGCTGCTATGTTCTGAGAAAGAGTAAAAGAGGGTTGATGAAGTCACCATTACTTACGTAAAAATTTTACCTCTTTGGATGAGAGACAAATCAGCCGACAGTATGTAATAAGATGTGTCAGTTCAAAGAAAGTATCATTAACAAAGAAGAGTTTGGTCCAGAAATAAAACAGTGGTCATTTCTTCATCATAGCGACTAAGAAGCATTTCCTTGAGAATGAAATGTCAGTCAGATTCAAGCACCAGCCACATATATCCGGTTTATTACTCTTGCTAATATTTGCTGTTCTTGTTTATACTATATGTATTTCTATTTTGCCATCTAAGGAATGCTTTAAGGTAGGCCTTACATTACATACGGTGGCCGATAAGTGTCAGTGCACTGCACATTCAAAAAACACCAATTCAGAAAGTACCTACAATTCAAATCCTATTCCTATTTATACTATTTCAAGTCCTTGCAGCCTCTCATGCTCAGTCACTTACCAGGTGACGTCAATTAAGTCTATGAGGGTTCAGTGCTTAGGCCATAGGGACAATAATGGAATTGGGACACTGAGTGGTTTGATTTTAGCTGTGAATTCTGGGATTCTGTGCAATATCGTGATTGAAACTCTTGTGTTGTTTACAAGCAGGAACAAATATTATTGATCTGTCTTCAAAATCCTTCATGGAGCCCTAATTTTTAACTAATAAAAATAAAATAAAAATATATAAACGGTATTGTGTTATCCTATATCTATTCATCCATCCATGCATCCATTTTCTGAACCCGCTTGTCCTATTCAGGGTCGTTGGGGGTCCAGAGGCTACGGGTGCAAGGCAGGGAACAACCCAGGGTGGGGCAACAAACCCTCACAGGGCACTCACACACCATTCACAGGCACACCTATGGGCAATTTGGTGACTCCAATTAACCTCAGCATGTTTTTGGGCTATGGGGGGAGAATGGAGAACCCAGAGGAAACTTCAAATGTAGCCCACCCATGTTAATTTGACATGAGGCACAAAATGAAGCCACATTAAGGCTGATTTACTTCTGCATAGAATCTACACCATACGTAGTACACCTTATGTAGCGTAAACATTCGATATACCTCCCAGCCCTAAAGGGCTGTATCCCAGAAACTTCTGTAGTGCTGTCACTCACTTCCATCGTGTTGTGAGTGAATTTGCAGCGCTTTCTGCTTTGCACGTGTTTTCAGAATTTGCAGCATGTTGACACTTATCAGCCACTGTAGTTAGCATACATCAGGACTCTCAAACATGGTTGGTGTATTCAACAGCAGGAATGAGAAAACAAATGGGTCGGTGAAAGGGCTTGAAGCTGTGCAAAGGTGGACTAGAGCACATTAAAAGCATGTGTAAGATCAGAACTGCCATAATAACTGGGATGAAAACACACAGGATGGCCTGTACTGTGGCGATCAATCACAGTCCATGCGACATGCATACAGCAGAGCGCTTCATGGTTACATTCCCGTGCATGGAAGTCAGCGATAAGCACAACATTGAAAGTGAAAACCTTATGTACGGTTTACACATAAACGCCGAGTGCTAGCATTGTGAGCGCATAAAGCAGGGGTGGCCAATCTTATCCGCAAAGGGCCAGTGTGTGTGCGGGTTTTCGCTGCAACTCCCTAATTAGATTACTAATTAGACTACTGATTGGCTGAAGAGTCCTCACACCTGGGTTTGAACAGCTAACCTACAGGTTATCCCAAAAACCTCTTCAGCCAATCAGATAAGATTGGGTACCCCTGGCATAAAGGAAGCATGGATTATTCAGGCAGGGCCTGAATCTACACACCTGCCTTGAAATGGGGTCGTACCCAGCTCATCCTATCACCTAATTTGGTGCCCCCGCAGAAGATGGGGCCCTAGGCAGCCACCTCTGTCACCTAATGGGTTAACTCCCACTGAGGTAACGTGATGTGAGCCACAGTAAATTCAGGTTGCCATCCTATCATTCATCACACAGCCTTGTAGTGTGAAATTGGTTATTTTACTTACTTTTGGTGACAAAAAAGGAAGAAAAAAACTGTCATAGTTTCCTGGTTAATTCATCATTTGGGAAGTTTCACAAGAATAATCAACCTGGACTGGTAAGGTTCACATACCTTGTTTGTCAAATTTCATCAGTGCATAACTGACATACAGAATCAAATCTGCCAATGTGTGTGTGTTTTTTCTTTAGAATCAAGAGCTTGAAGGTGAAACCAGACGGAGAGGTCATGTGATCAAGCCGGTGCCCTGGATTGGAGCAGAAGCCAGTGCTTCTGTTAACTTATGTTGACCATGAGCTAACATTTATTAATGACTTAATAATAGCATGTTCATACTGGGACTCTGTCTAATGAGCACTGTATCATATGATACCTAGATTATCTGCCACTCCGATTATCATGTAAATACTGAATTACAGTATAAAGCACCCTCTTCATTCACACCTTTGAAAACCTATGAGTAAAAGGTAAGCCAGCTGACCATTGGTATTGCATTTAATTCAAGTCACATGATTCTCCTTCCTTGTGATATTTATTTAGTGTACTCTGTTTTATTCTGGCCCCCAGTAATTCTACAGTAGCAAATAAATTTGTTGTCATACAACACTGGTATCTTCTGGGAACCATCCCTGTCCATTCTTCACGTCTTTTGAAAAAAATAACCCTCTAGCTCACTGCTAAGTATATGCAGTATATGGACAGATGTTTTGGGACACACCTCTTAGTGACTGAATTCAGGCTTTTTATTCAGAGCCATTGCCACTGGTGTATAAAATCAAGCACCTAGCCATGCAGTCAGGTTTACAAACATCTGTGAAAAAATGGGTCGTTATGAAGAGCTCAGTGAATTCAAGCATGATACTGTCATATGATGCCATCTTTGCAATAAGTCAGTTTGTGAAATTTCTTCCCTGCTAGATATTCCACAGGCAACTCTATGTGGGATTATTGCAAAGTAGAAGCATTTATGAAGTGTCGAATGGAGTGGTGTAAAGCACACTGCCACTGGACTCTGAAGCAGTGGAAAAGGATTCTGTGGAGTGACGAATCACGCTTCTCTATCTGGAAGTCTGATGGATGAGTCTGGGTTTGGTGGATGCCAGGAGAACTTTACCTGTCTGACTGCATTGGGCCAACTGTGAAGATTGGTGGAGGAGGGATAATGGTGTGGGGTTGTTTTTCCGGGGTTAGGCTGGGCCCCAAGAGTTAAGGGAACTCAGCATTTGTTTTTATATTTTGCTAAATGAAAAGCAGTTTTAAACATAACAAGTCTTACTAACAGAATTTTTTTTCCTGAAGGTGAAGAGATGTGATCTTTGGAAAAGTCAACAGACTTCTTCAACATGCATCTCATTTTGCACATCTTGCAGAATCCCACCAATAATTTTATCCAATGACATCTATTGTATAGGAAGGTCAGGCTGAATGATTCACAGTATCTTTGTCTTACAAGACGTGGAATGTATTTTCTCAATTTTCTTTTCAAGATAACGCATAGGTGCCAGTAATACAAATGAGTTAATTTAATAGCAATAATGGGATTTAATTGGTAGGTGTCTCCGTTGACTAATAAGCAAATTAATAACCTTTACTGACTTGAGTATGTCAAGAACAGTACTACAAAGTACAGTGAGGTGGTGCACATATCCTGGAACAGCCTGTCCTAAAGCATATGTGTGTTTGTGTTTACATACATAGTCAGGCTGGCATATCTGAGTGTGTGTGTGGATTTGAGTTTCAGAAAAACAAAGCGACGGAGAATGTAACTGATTAGTGAGATGCCTCATTATAGATATTCAGTACACCCCGGAAAACTAATTTGTTTAAATCTACTGCAAATGACCCAGGGCAGATGCTGCATGCTGACATCAGTTATCTTCCATGAATGTGCTACTGGGGTGTCATAGCAGGGTGGCAAGAAGGGAGATTAGGTGTTGCTGGACCAGCCAACCATGCAAAAAAGTAAAAAAAGAAAAAAAAACGCTTTATGAGTCTGTGATTGCAGCACTTCGATGTCTAAGCAACAACAGAGCTAGCAGGCAAGACATTACGGTTTCTGTCATCGAGGCACTCACCAGTTTCGTTGCCAATATATTAACACAAAGCAGTAATATCTAAAATTATACGATGATTTATAACACCACAGCTCATATTACCTTAGTACAACACATGCATCTCATATGCATCATATGACAAGTTTATTTCAGAGTATCTTTAAAACCCTAGTCGTTTAACACAAGAAAAATACATGTACTGAAAACACAAAACATGGATTAAATAGGTATTTCAGAATTTTACACATCCAACCCATACAGTAAAATAGATGTTACAGATATTGTGTGCCCAAACACACAATTACTTATTTATTTATGTATAAAATCTTTGAAAGTTGTGCCACATGTCCTTAAGCTGAGTACGGCTTATAGCTCTATCATGGGAAATGCATGATTGATGCGGAATTCAATTCCAGGAGCTGAGTTAAACCCATCACATATGTGCCCCCCCCCCCCCCTTCTTGCATCACATTCCCTCCAACATGAATTGCCTGCCCTCCAGTCGCCTGCAGCCATACATTCATGATCGGGGAGTCTCATTCTCCGTAAGAAATTAACTCACAGTGCTTTTAATTTGCCAAGCTAGGAAACTCCAACCAATGCGGCAGGGCGCGAGACGCTACAGGAAGCCCTTTATTAATCTGCAATGCCCATAGACAGATTTTGTGTTGGCAAATCCAAAATCAAACCACTGTACAATTGGTGCTAAAGCAATAACGGCAAAATAATAAAACCAAAAGTTTTTAAATAATTTACTTCAGTTATTTTTTATTTTATTTTCTTGAATAGGCATGAACTAGTTCTCCAGTGTTCCTTACGCACGTTTTTCAATTTCAAAATGCCTTGCATGCCTCTGTGCAAAATGCTCTCTGCACTTCAAAGCACATAATGACACAGTGAGAGCATTTCCATTCTGTGGCTTTTTCTCCATCGGTTCTGCTGCTGATGACACTAGGGGGTGTGTCTCAGTAAGGCCATTTTCAAATGGAAACAAATGTACTTTACTTCACTTCGAATGGTCAAAGCTACACAGTGACCGACACACACTAGGCATAAAAATCAACATAGCTGCACTCAGTCACCTGCAAATGCAGCTGGTTAATGGCTTCTGAGCAGTCGGTAAATTGGTCGCTAACATGATCACAAGTAGAAATGGTAAAAAACATGGTTTTGGACGATTGGCAGGCATGCTTCGAATGTTGTATTAGCTTTTAATTAATTAATGGATGTGTAAAAGTCTGACAGGCACCGTACAGAGTGGTCACACTGATGATTTATTGAACACTTCTTCAGAACCATCATCATATCGCTCTTATTTCACGCATTCATTGCTAGGCCAACCAAGCATTGAAACAGCCATTTCCTCTGAGCTCCATGCCCATAAATTATATGCACAGAAGACAGGAACCACAAATACTAAAATTAGATTTTAATATTTCATTATTTTGCTTTATTTATAGCAGTTGGCTACTTTTTGAAAACCCACCACCAAGAAAGTGCATTCATCCCTTAAATGGGGCAAAGGACTTTGACTGCAGATTTTTTAAAAAACACAATAAAAACACCAAAAAGATCATAGTTAATAGTCTAATATACTGATTTTGCTAATTTGTTACACCATCAGTATTCTGCATCAGAAACATTTTGATAAATCGCTACAGAAATACAAATCAAATCCTAAACATGCTATTACTAGCAAGTACAAATAGTAGTAGGCTTGGCTCATCCATTAATTATGCATAATTATACACATCGATCCAGTGCTAAATGCTGTACAGACTTTTAACTGACAGTTTAAGTTAAGTTTAAGTTAAGCCACAAGCAGAAATATTACTACAACAACATATGATATAATGAAGAATGCAAGGTTTCAAAAGTTCTCATAAATCCCATTAAAAGCACAGTCTGATTGATTTTCTTTTCATTCAAATCAACATCCTGTTTATTTTTTACCCTCCATTTCATACTACAACTATGAACTACGAAGTTTATTGTGACTGAGATTAGGCAGCTCGCCATTTATTTGAGAACAACTGGCTGAAATAGATTTTACTGAACATCTTGTACTTATAAGATAAAAAGCAAATGTACCCACAAAATGGTGAATACCCCCCCCCCCCCACACACACACACACACATATATAGCCTCTCCATCCATAGGTGAAATGACATCATAAATGTTATGCTCTCTCAAATATTTTCATAATAGCTTGTTTGATTTTCATAGTGGCAGTATTCATAGGAAGTACAAAAGAGTGAAAAAGGTCACGATTTCAATGAAAGAACAATTCTGAAGCAGAAGAAATCAGAAATGTGGCTCAGACATAAATTCACCCAATACAGTTTCCCACAGGAACACTTGCATCATGCAAGACGAATGGCATTTACATGCACAAGAGGCAAATTCACAAATTCCCTGCTTCTCATTGCATGAGAAGGACATTCAGAATTATTTTTAAAAAAAACAGTGTGATTGTAAGGATGAATGGGAGAGGTGAAGGACAGGTGTTTGCGGCCTACTTTCCCTCCAGCTTGTTAAAAGCTATTGTCTGGCCAATTTGTCACAGTGTCTACAAAGTCGACTGCGGCAAAGCTTGACAGGTAATGGGGGGAGCTAAGTGAAGATGAATGCCCCCCCCCCCAAAAAGCAAAAAATACGAGCTGTCAGTACCTAATGTGTCATTTAACAAATGATAAACGAGTAAAGCAGGATCACATTGTTAAGCAAAAAGAGCAAATAACAAATTAGCCAGTGTTAAAACAAACTTGCATCCCTCTTGCACCTGCCCTGTCCGACATTTAGGGTTGCATCTGATTAAACACGGGTTAAATGGATGTTTATATATGCCTGTAAAGTTGCTGTATCTGATACTTTCAGTACCACCTCAGGCCTCATTAACTCACCCATTGGGAGAGATATATAATCTTTTAATCCCAACATTTAAGGGCTATGCTACACTATAGATGTACATTAAAGGCTTGTATCCTATAGACATCTTGGTGACACTTTCTATGAATGCCATGTGTATAAGAATCTATTAACACGTTTATAACATATTATGATGCATTCATAAAGCATTATAAACATGGCTATATATATTTATAAAAAAGCATAACACATTATAGCCATTATAGCCGTGCTTATGATGCATTATGAATGCTTTATGAAGCTCTCATCATTAATGCGAACACGACCATAATGTGTTATGCCTTTTTATAAATACCTTCACATTGCAGTACAAAGCATCCTTAATTCTTTTACCCACCATTATAATGCATTACGAAGATATCGATAATGCATTGCAGATGAGAGGATTTATTATTATAAATATTTTTCATGTATTTAGTGTATGCTCAGTAATGACTAGACTGTAAGAGGAACCAAGCGCAGGAAAATCAAGTTTATTTCTGTAATCAAAGTCCGCAAACAAGAAAAGGGATGAAAACATATGCAGGCTTAAATGAGCGAGTTGTTATCCATGAAACGAACTGGCAAAACCAGCAAAGCATGAAAGAATCATGTATAACAAAAACAGGCCTGGGGGGGAGCGGGGGGAGGGACTGAGCACCTGCCCCTTTTGCCTGAACAATCAATAACTGCCCCCTTTCGAGGTTCTAAGTGTGCCTCTTCAATAAGCAGTCAGCAGCCGTACCCCCAGTCAGGAACAAAGCAGTCCTGTGACATGCACACTGTAGATTAATACAAGACTAAATAAATGTTTGTTTTAATCTTGAATAAAAATGAATTGTACCCCAACCGCTATGCTAATATTATGAATCACAAGACGATTCCTTACATATCAAAGGAAATTGTATGACCTCCACTGTGAATACAGAGTTAGCAATAAGCCCCAATATCCTCAAGATGTACAGATCTGTCTCAAGGAAACTATGCAGAGTAGAATTTATTGGCTTTTCAAGTCCTGATAATTTCTCCAGATTTCTTTATGAAATGATGCTCATTAAAAAGTTCATATGGGTGGCAGGGTTGCTCGGGGAGTACTGTTGCGTCACACCTCCAGCATGGGGCTTGAATAGAGCCCCTGCTCCGTGCGTGTGTGCAGAGCTTGCTTATTCTCTCTGGGTCCCAAAGGTTCCCTCAGAGTACATTAGCTTCCTCCTGTAGTCAAAAGACATGCGGTCAGGCTAATTGGGATCTCTAAATTGCCCATAGTGTGTGCTTGTAATTGCCTGTGTCCCCGCTTTGTGGCCCTGCTGTTCCTCCAGGCCACCACAACCTTGCACTGAATAATTGGGTAGAAGATGGAAGACTAGATGAACCCAGTTTTTTAAGTGTATTGCCTGTGATATTTGTATTAAAAAACATTATCTTCCATACTGCTTTATGGCTTCAAAAAACTCTCCTTCTCTCTTTTCATAGAGTAGCCGGGATGATGTTCATCGCCACTGTATGAAATTGCCAACCATCAGCGGTTTTACGCAATCCCAGCGAGACCCGCTGTCAGCCACTGGTTCGGAGCCCCCATGCCAACAAAAGAAATTTCACATTAGCGCTTAGAAAATAATCATCATTTCATGTGGATTCCAGTATTTGGAACGTCTCACAAACAATCTGAGCAGCTTTCCTTGAACAAAATGCTTTAAGCAGAAGGTTCATTTCTTCATAAGAAAGTATCTGAAGTGAAGAACAGATAATTTATTTTAGACCATCTCTTGCAAGGAAAAATCCAAGTGACTCTATGTCTCTCTGGAAATGTACCAGTCAAAACAGGGTGCAACCTATATTTGAGATCCAGGTTTATTCCTGGTTCTGTCACATGACCTGTTAGTGAGGAAACTCAGATAATGCGAGAGAGGCCTGCTTTACAGCGAGCTCAACAAACAGCTACCTTCCTCACCTCTTCTCTGGCGTACAGCAATGTCTGTTGTCAACTACGAGCCTGCAGGGCTGTGAGAAGTACCAAACAAGCATTGCTCCTTTTCAAGCGCATTAGGTTACTCGTGGAGTCATGGACCGTGGAACGGGGGCGGCCCCCTAACCTGTTCCCGGGTCACTTTTGGGGCATCATTAACAATGCAGTGATAAACAATCACATAACAAAACTGCCTACAGATAATTTAATGCAAAGCAATACAACTTTATTAATAAAACCCTGAATTTTATCTGTTTTTTAAGACAAATTTATGTATATATGTGTGTGTGTGTGTGTGTGTAGATGTGCTTTAATCAGTAGATTTGGTTGTGATCTGGAATAAATGGCATGGTGTTGGCTGTTGTTAGGAACGTTTTGTCGGTTTATATACTGTACGCTGATTCTGTATGAAATTACCTAGAAATTATGCCCCCCTCCAGTTCATATGCATTTCACTATTCATGCAATGAAGTCTGCCAGCCTCAAATTAAAAAGATGTGCCCGTCTCACAGTACACATGTCATTCCTCTTACTTCTTCCATTCCTGAGTCACAGGAAATAAGGGCGGAGACGTATGAGGTCACAATTGGCTATTCCAGAACTGGAGATAAAAAGGACAGAATCTTGCCATAGAAGCTAGTTGGTGAAACTGAGTTCTCTGATTGGGCTGTATGTCGACCATCACCTCTAGTTGGTTTCCAGCTCAAATTTTCACAAACAATGGAAGCCGACGATTAGTGGGTCTTACTTGGCACTTGTCTTTTGCTGTTGGCTTGGTGTGTTTCAGGCTTATGACACAAACACAGAAGACTGAACAATGTAGTCCACACAGTAGTAGTCCAGTTCTTGCATACACATAACATGATACAAAATATCTATATTAACAAAGAAAACATTACTAATAATTAAATTTACCACCTAAAGCAGCACTGAAGGTAAAGTAAGACTACTGAGGTCAGCCTTTGACATCCAAACCAAAAAAAGAATAAAAATGACAGCTACATTGTTATTAATTAAGTCTAGGCTGTCAAGATAAAACTGAATTATAAACCAGATTCAAATAAGAGGTATTTAATTTTACTGAATCAGTATGAAGAGAGAAAATGCATCCTACCATTCATCTTCTAGCCACTTATCTTGGTCACAGGAAGCCTGGACCCTATCCCAGGCCACTAGGTTTACCGTAGACAGCATGTTGGTCCATAAACATACACTCTTCAGGCAATTTCAAAGCACCAGTTACCCTATCGCCATGTCTTTGGACTGTAGGAGGAAACCCATACAGCAAGCAATGCTACACGCACACATTTGAGGCAGGATTCAAACCCCAATCCTTCGAGCTGTGAGGCAACTGTGCTCCCCACTGAGCGACCATTCTGCCCTACATTGCTTTTTTTTTATATAAAAAAAAAAAGGTAAATCCTTTATTTGGCATTTGCACAAGTACATCAGAATTCTTCTCTAAGCCTACTCCATCTTGCTCTCCATAGCTTGGAGGTCACAGCGCAAAGTTAGGTGATCCGTGGCACCCCCCAGACCTGGGGGTTCAGGGCCCATGGGCATTTCACTGTTTTGCCAAGACCTAGACTTGAACTGAGGGTCTTCCTGTCAGAGGTGCAGAGACTGAATCCACTGAGCTGCTCACCGTGCCTATAAACAGAAGCCCAATATTAACCCAGAGAATGTGATATACTCTGTAGCTCATCCATCTGATTCTAGTCACTCTTTTGATGCACTGAAACTACTTCTGTGAGATCAATTGTTAATTTATATATTCTAGGTAAAAATAGAAACCTATTAAAGTTAGTCTGTATGGTAACACTTTACATTAAGTGCACCTCCATAATGCATTCATTATGCATTCATAGAACATTCAGTGCACCTTCATAATGCATTCATAGAACATTTATAAGCAGCATGCAAGAACACCTTAACATCCTAACATCCCTTAACAGCTTTAATATACATTAATAACAAACATTAAATGATTATACAATTACAATGTTTGTTATTTTATAATGTTTGTTATTAATGTATATTACATAAAAAAAGCATAAAAGCATTATGAAGTTGCAGTTAATGTAAAGCGTTATCGTCTGTACTAAATAAGGTTCGATATGTTCAGGAAGAGTTTTTGAAGGATGACAATTAAGCACATAAATGTGACTTTATAAATGTGATATGGTAGCTTATTGTCCAAAATAAATCTTAGCATGCCTTAAGTTAGTGAAAAGGTGATTGAATATACAACCACCACTACTGATGAACACACACACAAGACTTTTAATGATGTCTGACTTGTTTGACTTAGCAAAGCAGATTTTACCACTTGTAATATGTGTGACTTGCAGGTGTAACCTTGTTATGCTCACAGTTTGCAGTGAGTCATTTCACTAATGGGAAATCTCTTCCATGAAGCATTTAATTTTCTGGCAACTTTGCAGCATGATAAGGTTTAGCTGTGCAGTATTCTGTCTCAAGAGAGAGTAAAAAATACTGCCTCTTGCTGGGTTTTGTGATGAGTCTTCCTCTCGTTCCTCTTCTCAAATTAGTGAAGCTGTTGGACTCCAGGAAAGGTACCATTGTTATCACGTTCAAGCAGGATTGCCCCAAGCAAACATCCCCTCACTTCCAACCTGACTGATTTCCATCTGCCTTTGCCTTACAGGCCAATTTTTCCAGGATACGTTATTAGTATATTTCTTCAGTGGAGTCACGTGATCATGAAATGCACTCGTGCGATCCACTGGGACTTTCACATTAATTCCTTTCCCCATAAACCATTTCATTGTTGCATTTGGGCAGCGGGTGAATAAGCACCGTAGGTTAACACTCAGTCAGGGTTCAATGCTTTTGGCAAAAGTTATTCTGAATAGGGAACTTGTTTGGAGCGGTATGGTTGTGCAGTGGTTAGCACTGTCACCTCTCACCCCTGGGACCTGGGTTTGAGTCTCTGCCAGAGCTCCAGAAGTGGGGTTTGTTCTAGGTACTCTGGCTTCCCCCTGCAATCCAAAAACATGCTGAGGCTCATTGTAGTTACCAAATTTCCCATTGGTGTGTGAGTGTGCCCTGTGATGGGTTGGTGCCCCATCCTGGGTTGTTCCCTGATTTGCACCCATGGGCTCTGGCCCCACTGTGACCCTGAAGCGGATAAGCAATTTCAGAAGATGGATGAAATCCATCCATCTTCCGTATGCAGAGTAATGGGGGCTCAGAGCCTATCCCAGAATCAATGAGCACAAGGCAGGGAATAACCCAGGACAGGGTACCAACCAATCATAAGGCACCCCGTCCATTTTCACCAATGAACGATTTGGAAACTCCAATTCACCATAGCATGATTTTGATCTGTGAAAGGAAACCAGAGAAAACTCCATAGCGACATGGGGAGACCAAGCAAACTCCAGATATAAAGCCAGGCCGGAGACTCAAACCCTGATCTCCGGGAGAGTGACACTATTACACTAACCCAGAACCACCGTGCTGTGCAAAACATGAAATCCCTCACGTACAAACTAAGTTTATTGCAGGCGTGTCTGAGAGACAAAATTAATAATTTTGTGAAACTAATTAAGTGAAGTTAATTAGAAGAATGGCACAAATGGGACTAAAATTTGCATTATGCTATATGAAAGCAGTGCCTTGAATATTTTAAATTACCAAAATTTTGCCCCATTGTTAAAACATGCAACTGGTTATAATCAAGTATTATAATTAGTAATACTAGAAATATCTGCAGGCTAAAAAAACACAGAAAAGCTATTATTCATTTTATGCACTTATTTTTATTCATGAACAGCCATTTTTTATTTAGGGCATCTACATTGATGACTAATTTTAAGGAGTAGTTAATCAATTGATTCCACATTCACAGTAATCTCTTCATTTCAAGGGAAACCCTTTCAGTCAAAAGAGAGGGTTAGAAACAGATGTAGTTGCTTAGTGTAGATGTCTGTCAGGAATATTTTACCTCAGTGTAATTACCTTTGGGCAGACCTCTGTTCACTTTCATATTTGCATTAAGAATCTGCTGTATCTATAATTTTGTTGAGTCCATGTTATGGGAAGGTATGTATTATTTATTCTGATAGTCTCAAGTATGTGTGTGCACAGGACATTCCCTGAGTCCCATTTATCTGGAAGCTGCTTGGTGCAATCAGTGGATCAGTCTTTGTTAGGGTTACCATATGATTCCCTGGACATGTCCTGTTTTTTGACTCACCAAATATGGTAATCCTAGTCTCAGTTGTTTTTGGGAACTACGAGGGGATTGAAAAGCCGCGACGCATAGTAAAAACCTGGAATGCATCACGCCTTAAATACAATTTAGAATAGTTAGAGTCAACTGTAGAAAGGTGCATAGCAACGGCAGGACCAAAGACTCATGTGGGTGACTTTATGCACCTGTTGCATAAAGACAACAATGAGGATGCTTTTTATCTCCATTTACGTTATTAGATGTGAAGAAAAACTCATGAACTGCCAAGGAATGAAACAAGGAATGAAAGATATACTCCTGTAATACTATTGCTATTGTTCTGCTTACTAAAAGTTCTTAACCCATAACTAAATAGTTCTTTTGAGTATTGTGAGTAATGATGTGAAGAAATGTGCCAGAAATATTGTCGTTCATCTAAATGTCTTTTTTCTTAGGAATGTATTTTATACTCAACAAAGATAGTATAATTTCAGGAAAAAAACATATGGTATAATATTCACAGTCCTTCAACAAAAGAATCTGTATTTCACACTGGTGTGTTTGTTGCATAATATTTCTGATATTTGGCATTGCTAGCTAATGAAAGCTGCACTTAGTGTTTTAATGAGATGTGATGAAATAAACGAGAGTTTTGTTTCAGAAGAATTTTAAAATAGAAAAATACCCCTAATCACTTCTGGTCTTTTAATTAAAGTCATTACAGATATTAGACATTCTGTATAAAATAGCAATGCAGTAATATAATCAGTTTAGAAACTGATTAACATCCATACTTCAAATCCACAAAAGTGGTGAGTGATTTCTAAACGTAGTCTAATAATCACCACACTTATTGAGCTGAAATTAATGTATGTCGCAGCTTTTACAGACTGATTGTACCTAGCATGGTCATTACAGCCATTAAATCAAGGTGGGTGAATCAGGTGTAAAGATCCTGTATTGTTTCAAATCTTCGGTTTTTTCACATACTATTAAATTTCATCAGAACGAGTCTCTAATGACAGGAACCATGAAGAGTATAAATACCACAAGACACAGAGGGTTAAATAAAAAGTCTATTCTTTCCTAGAATTTATGGAACATAATGGAAAAGAAAGTCTATTAAATCTCTATCAGAAATGACTGCTGACTGCTATTCAGTCATTGGAATAGGAGATTAATCTTCTTCATTTTTTAATCAAATGTTGGCCTGAATCTGGACTTTTTGGGTACTGAAAGCTGAGCAGATGTGGCTTTGTTGCCACTATGAATTTAACAAAAAATCCCACAAGACTAATCTTAATTTTCCCCTGCCACCTACTTTTCCCTTGGTGTCTGATCTTCTCGCATTGTTCTGGAAGGTCACTGAGCTGTGGAGTTCACTGCCATCAACAGTGATCAGACTTCTTTATGGTCAGAGGCCTTTTGTAATAGGACTAGGGGAACGGTTCTTTCATATGGAGGCAACTCAACTGCAGACACCCACAAAGCAGCTCATGTGAATTATGAACTCCAAGTGCCCCCCCCCCCCCAGCAGATGAATGTGAGCTCGCTCTCCAGTCACAGTTGTTTTACCACCCCGGTTTACAGCTGAAAGAAAAGATGGAAGTTGTGTCGTTTTTAATCCCATGTGTGCGCTCTCAACCAGTTTAGCCGTTTTTTATCATATCTCCTAGTTTTTAGCTCAGAATTTTGTGAGATCTTCAGTTGCTTTCCATTCAGCTACCTCTACACTTGAAACATCTCATAGATTCATGTGTATCTGTACAGGGATTAATTACTGTATTGGCCCAAATATAAGGCAACCTTGATTATAAGACGACCCTACACTTTTTGCCAACTATTTTTTAGAAAAAAATGCTTTTGGAATACCAAGTCTTACCTTTATAAAGAAAAAATATTTTATTTAACAAGAGCATATAATAAGTTAACCAGCAACCACAGCTTTAAAAGCAACCACAGCAATCAGATTATAAGTGTATTACACAGTGAACATTTCAACAAACAAACGTATTTTTTGGGAAGGGTAGATAATGAACATTGTTCTTTGAGGGCGTGGAATGTTTTTCACGCGGCATACCCACATGAAGAGGGTAAAAAAGCATTTTGTGGAGAAAGGTTTGACCCATATTAATACATGATATGACAGCTCTTTGAAAATGATTTTCCTATCTTTATTGACAACCACTATCAGTTTAATACTAAGAGCAACACAGCCAGGAAAGCCAACAATTTACACGACACTCAGGGATACACGCTAAACACATACATTACCGGTGATGCCAGCTCTCACGCATCTGGCGTGTCACTCACTCTCAGCCTCACGCAAGAAATCTTACGGCAAATCTATATTACAGCAAGTCGAAACACTCATTACAAAATATCATATATGGTGCTATCTATTCCCTTGTTTGTCTAGACCCCGAATATAAGACGACACTACTCGTGTCTTACATACGGGTCAACACCGTGTATTGTATGTATTTTATGATTTCATAATATATTAAATGCATTTCACATCTTACAATCTTCATCACCAGCCAACAGCTTCATATTTCTGGCTGGACAGGTTAAGGTGGATGTGGATCATTGTGGAGGCGGGCAATGGAGAAGTGCACATTCCTTGTAATAAGTAAACAAACAAATACGAAAATAAAACCCCGCACAGCTCCTGCCAATCAGCAAGGGCAACTATACATCGTAGACATGGCTAGAGGTCAATACTTGTCATCTTGTTGAAGAGCTGAAAATTATTATTACAGTTCATATCACCTAGGAGTGACCCTGGACAGGGTGTGACAGACAGGTATTAAACAAGGTGCGATGATGTGATGTGAATATCACACTTACCACATCACTTCATTTACCTGTGATTGCTGAAGGAGTCTCAAGATGCATTTGCCATCTGTCAGTCTCCAGCCATGATAAAATAAAGGAGAAAAAATATATATATACAAAAAGGATTGAATCAGAATTCGAATTGATTATAAAAATGAACAGAAGCTAAATCACCTCCACTGCTGTCCTTCCAGAAACTTGTGCCTCAGTTCTGGTAGGTAATAGAAGAGTTTTTTGATTGACTTAAAGGCACAATGGAGATCAGTAGTTTATCAATCTCTACTGTAAATCAGTAAATGATAAATGTACTGCTATCCAGAAAATGTGTTTAGAGTATGCAAATGAAAAGTTTAAGTGTCAGTTTTCTAAGGGCAAACATAGGGACAACTTAATCAGTGGCACAATTGGTGGTTTACAAACACCAGGTGGTACTATTGAATTATAGTCCTATTGATCTAAAAAAGTGGGTAGATACCTTGAAAAATAATATATTTTAAGAATATTGTTAAAGCACATGGAAAGCAATTTATGACAAGCCTGGAGTCCATGCAAAGAAGCTTTGGGAACACAAAGGATATTAGTACAATGCAGGGTGCACACACACACACACACACACACATTTGTAATTATAGATTTGTGGGGACTCTGCATTAATTTCTATCAGGAAAACATGAGCCCAACATGATGACTTTAACCCCTACCCAGCCCTAACCTTAACCATAAGTAACCAAACAAAATATGAGGCTTTCGCTATTTTTAGTTTTTTGATTGCATTCACAGAACTTTATGGGGACCTGATGAAAATTGGTCCCCACAATGTCAAAACAACAGGTTTTTTGTCACATTGTGGGGGACATTTGGGACACATAGACACACACATACCACAAACATACTATGGGCAATTCAGAGACCCCAAGTTGCCCATATGTGTTTTTTTGGATTGCGGAGAGAAAGTCGAGGGCCCAGAGGAAATAGACCAAAGCATTTTACACATGAAATGAAAGTAAAATTAAAATGAAATTGACAAAACCATCCCATGTAGTCAACTGCACAGTTATTTTTCGCATAGAAGTCGTAGGACAATGCAAATGTTGCACTTAACGTAGTGTTTATTATAGCTGAAATAATTGGAGTTATTTTGCATCACTTTTGCAGGAGCGATCCTTTGTTTTATTAATGTTTAAGTGATAGTTAGATTTGACAAGGGAACACAACATACTTTCAGAAGGACATTTAAATAGTTCTGCACCATTTATCATGTAACATGTTGGGTTTGCTATTTGGATAACCTGAGTTGGGTCTCAAATTGGAAAACTTGACTGTATATTCCAGAATTTCTTTTGTGGCTAAATGAACTGTTTTTACATAATAGAAAATATGCATGTTTGATAAATTAATTGCAAAGGGATGTACATTGTGGGTGTGGGTGGATCTTTTTATGTAAAAGGTACTGATAGTTACTTCAGATGGAATTGCAATCTGGGTAAACATCTGCTATTAATAATAGGTTAAAGGCTGCCTATTATTCTGTCTTACTGATTATATTTAAGTCTCTTTTTTATCATTTTGGCTTGACAGATGGTCTCCCTACCAACCAACACGTTTGTCAGCAACATAGACAAAGTTCACATATAAGTTTGTAATTAGTTTTAACTTTGTAATTAGTTCAGAATCAGGCAAGGAAATGTCTTTCCTTGGTACAGCATGAGCGCCGCTAACAGACTGACTGAGCACCTGCAAATCGCCTCCTGCCAGGATCACGTAGCATTTCTACTCAGCAGTGCTGCACTAGCTTTGTGCGCTACGAGACCAATGTTTTGTAACACAAAAGATGAGCTTGATCGGCCAGATCAGATTGTACACAGTCCAGCCACTGCTGCAGGAGTCACCAGGAGTGATACAGAGATTGATGCAAACTGCTCTGGTAACTGTGCTGTCTAGATCAATATTGCCACTAGGGGCATATTTTCCCCAAAAATAGTCTAGACAAGAGGAAAAAGGGGGGGTTAGAACATTTAGTGGGCCAGTTTGAGTTCGGAGTGGTGACCACCAAAAATGTGAGAAGGTGCCCAATATCTAATTCAGACTGACCCTAGCTGTAGCCTTATGGCCAAATCCCAAACCCTAGCTGGAAAGCTAATTACAGCTCCAGAATGAGGTCTAACCATAATGACCTCAATAACCCTTATTCATACAATAACTATAATCCTAGTCTGGACCTTAATGACAACCCAACCCCTGGCCTTAGCCCTAACCCTAAGGATAAACCTAACAGTAACCCTAGCAAGAATGAAAGGCTCATTTTAGCACGAATGCTTCTCGCAACACTAAATGTAGCCAGAGATATATACCAGAGAGGATCCATTAGCGCAAACCTATCTTGAAATACTGTGGTAAACCTAACCCTAACTCCAGTGCTTAAGCCAACCCTGACTCTAACCCTCACTGGAAACCCTTAGTGTATCCAAAACCAGGCCCAAATCCTCCTGCCAACTCCAACCCAAGTCAAGCAAATCAAAGGACACTTATACATACACAGTGACACATAATCACACATACGTTTGAGACCCATTGACCTAACTTCTGTCTTGGACTACATGAGGATGTCGGGGTACCAGGAGGAAAGCCCATGTGACACGGAGAGACCATGCAAATTGCACAGTCGTGGAGTTGTTAGGTGACACTGCTGTCCATTGCACCACCCCTGGACGGATATGGAAGAAGTGTAAGATATCTAAAAAAATACTGTAACCCAAACTGAGCATACTGATACTGTAAGTGGTAATACGCCTATATACAGGAATAAAGGAACAAATCATCATATTACTGTGCTGTCTCTAAAAGTAACATAATTCAGGGAAATAAAATAGATTACAATCAATTGTCTGATTAACTTTAATGTAAATTCCCATTGTGACACTTCTTACAACTTTGTAGGAAACTGTGACTGCAGCGCAGCCATTGAAATGCAGAAGCAGGTCGTGGCCCCTTAGCTTACAGACCCACGCTCCTTTAGTGACCCTTGCAGTCCCACAAAACGAGAGGAAGTCCTCTATTCACAAATGTCTTTATGCATTATGCATAAAATTAATTTCTTAACTATCTTCTTTTCATTTTTCATTTCACCAAGTACCTATTAGCAAAAAATGTTGCGTACCAGGACCTCCAGCTCAATTATAGTATAATGAAACAACATGTGAGCCTCATTTAATTTAAAATACGTTTAAAAATCATCATAGCCTGAATCGACTTCCTAGTTGTCATATATGTATGTTCATATTTAATGAAACACAACAACGCCTGGATTGTCCAACCATCCAAACACAGAGGAATTCTTTTTTTCCTTCTCTTTGTTCAAGTCTAAAGTCATATTCATGTATTGTCAAATCCATTGTCATATAAGGTCTATATCTATATTTGAGAGTGGATAATGATTACAGGTTTTGGATAATGATTTTTATGCTCTGCATCACTGATATTTAATGGTTATCTCTCCTGCATAGATACTGAAGAGGATACAATTGTATTTAGTTTAAAATCCAAATAATTAATTTTAAGGAATATTGCCAGAAACAATTTTGCAAACCATATCCATATTTTTCACAGGAGTGTTACACATTATGAAAAACTCCCGATGACCAGTGTAATATGAACCAGAGAGCACAGTTAACAAATGAATTCAATGTTGTGGTCATAATGTTCATTGTACTGCAGAAATATATGAAATGTGAATAACACAGCATCACTTTACTTGTTACATATTTCACATGGAATTAACTCATTTTGTATAATTCATTGCTATTGTTATCATCTGGTTCTAGCTAATTTCAACAGATTGACCTCCATTCTAACTTAGGTGACCAGCTGAAAGCCAAGTGCCCGAAAAGTGATGTTTTTCTCTTTCATTGCGGTTAAGCTAATATTCAATCAAACAGTGTCCTACTTTTAATGCTGATGGGCCAGGATAAGGCATGAGGAATCTATGCCAGATTTTCACTTCAAAAGGAAGTTAGTCCCTTGGATAAGTACATATAATTTTGCTTCATTACTTACTCATTTGTATTCCGATTCAATGCCATTGACATACTGTTGTTCCTGTGCTTGCAAGCTTCTGCTCTTGCATCTTATTATGAGCTAATTTACCCCCCCCCCCCCCCCCCACCCCAAAAAAAAAGCTACAGGACCATGTGCGATGCAAGAAGTGTCGAGTGATGACGCATAGCGCCTGCTCCACTTTGATTTTACTACAAATTAGCACTGAAAACAGTCTTTACATTTTTTCAGTCTACTTTTCAAGGTGGATTCCACCTCCATATCATGTCCTGCGTGAGCTCCCCAGGTGTCCGTCTCTTAAATGGACAACGTGGATCTCAGCACAATTTCCTGGAATGTAAAGTTAAGTATAGCATGCGAAAGCTTTCCTCTTCCCTTTGTTACAGCACTTAAAGGGACACATTGGTGAACACAAGTTATCATAATAGCTCAGCTGGTTAAATAGATATTCATAAAAATGTAAAAAAAAATCAGCTGTCACTTTCTCTACACTCATTCTCATTGCACTACCTTGAAATATACCATATGACCAGAAGTATGTTAGAGGATTTGGACATGTAGGCCACTCCCATCGTTGCCACTGGTGTATAATTAAAGCCCACGACCTTACAATCTCCAGCAAGCAACAAGACACTAGCAGCAGATGAGGTGGTCATACAGAACAGGTTAGGGATTTTCAATTTCGTACCACCATAGGATGCCATCTGTCCACCCGTCAGTTCACCAAATTTCTGCACTGCTCGAGCTGCCCTGGTCAACTGCAAGTGAAGAGATTGCGTGGTGGCAGTACCTGGGCGAAGACTAAGTGGTGAAGTGGTCGACCGCACAATCTCACACAAAGGGACCTGATGACCCAGTATCAATACTGGTGGCAGCAAATATTGGTAACCCCCCCCCACACCCCCCCACACACACACACACCAGCACACACAGTTCTGTTTATTTTCCCCTCAACCATGTAATTCCTCGGCACCCCACTAGGGGCACGTCCCACAGTTAGGATACCTCTGCTCTATTGTGTTTCCGTTCCTAATTGTTTTCTCAGATGTCTGCATTCTTTGATGGAGTATTCAGTCTCTTTCAGCCGTTGTCGTTTCTGTTCCTATTCAGTTTCACATTTCTACCCACATTGAGGATGTCCGTGGCTTACATGGTTTTTTTGTTTGTTTGTTTGTTTGTTTTACTGAGTCATATGACTTCTGTAGCCCAACTGGCACTTGCTCATCTGATTGGTTTTTACATTTTTACCCTTTTTAGTCTTACATAGCAGTTGACATGCCAGGATCTGTGGGTTGTTGTATGACTTCAAAAGAAATGATCATTGCTCACATCCCCCAGTCATTAATACATTTCCCCTGAAGACTCTTCAAAACCCTAGCAATTGCCAAACATTTAGTCACTACCTGCAAGTTCCTTAGCACCTTCTGAAATGCTGCCTTATCTGGTTACCCGTACATTGAGTGACCTTGAAATGTGTCTTTGGAGATCTGAGATGACTTTCATATTTAGTCTCTTCAAAGCCTTCAGCAGACATCTGAAGCACTCAGCTCACTTTGAAACACATTACAACAAGCCAAACTGGCAGTTACCTGCCCCACTGTGGTTTACACTGTAAGGCCATTTCCATTGTAAGGCACTCAATTTATAGCATGGACTCATAACTATACACCAATGAGCCAAAACATTATGACCCTCACATCATGGATGTATGCTGCGTGAATGTTGACTCTCTCATAAAAACAGTGCATGTCAAGGTCTGCCCTGGACAGGGAGGCACAATGATAGCAATTGGTCCAGAAAGATGTTGCTTGGGACGCCCCCTATGACGAATATCCTGATAAGAGCGTAATTCAGCATAGGACACATTCCTGCAGGGTGTCTGATCTTAGATGTAACCCACGTGGATGTAATAAAAGACTGACTTTGGAATTCTACAGAAGTGGTTCCTGACTCCTGATTTGACTTAGAAGGATTAACCACAACACTTCATGTGGGAATGGTCAAAATGTTTCGGCTCCTCTGTGTATTTAGGGATGTATTTCAATTTTTTTTTTTTTAACAAGGGCAGCATATGCATATACCGTACTCTAACAAGAATCTTCAGCAGATATATTACATATATTGCTCACTTTCGGAACATTTGTTATGGAAAAAAAAACAAAAGATCTACCACCCTTAAGAAAAGACCCTAAAAAAAAACTTCGTTTCTTGTCATGATTTTCAATGCACTAATCACAGTGAACTGTATCGGCAGTGGTGTTGATTAAATGAATGCCTGTCAAGTTAAAAACAGGAATGTATTCATAATAGTCTTGAAGTAATTGGTTTAACTAGATCGATAAGGTATATGTCAATAATGTACTTTTCAATGTTCATGGAATTAGGCAGATTCCCGTACTGTAATTGTTCTTCAGAAGTCAGGTGGCACAGTGACCCAGTGGGGAGTTGCCTTACATCTCCTGGTGTGCGGGTTTGAGTGTTTCCCCCACTCTGATTGGCTTGGTGTATGTTCCCTGCGACACACGAGGACCCCGGCCAGGCTGTGGCCCTCGCTCCTGACATGGGAAAGGCCCCAGATGCCCCTCTCCAGGCTAAACAGCTGGAAAATGGATGGTCATCTGAGACAGAGGTAATAAAATTATGTTTTGCTGGAACACTGTACTCTGTAGGTCAGCAAATGGTGGCCCGTGGCCCCAAACTGGCCTGTCTAGAAAAATATGTGGCTGTTTCCCGTTTTAGTTTTCTTTTAAAAAATACCAGATGATATCTCACAAAAACTGATGCAGACAAATATTCATTAACATTACTTATTAAAAAAATGAATGGTTCTTTAATTAATATATAAAGCAAACTTATTTAAAACAAATATATGCATTTCCATGCATCTGTAAAACTATACTGGCCTCTTACCAAGCACTGATGAAAAAGCTGGTCCGTGATTGAAACTAATTGCTGAACTCTGCTGTACTCGTTTTCCATTTTTGTTTAACACAACATCATTAAAAATTGCTATATATATATATATATATATATATATATATATATATATATATATATATATATGTATATATATGAAATACATATTCCAGATAAATAGTGACAATTTTACAGAACAATAAAACACCACTTGACATCCTGTCCACATCTTTCCTCTGTGAAGTCCTATTTACTCTCAGTCTCAGAATTTGCCTTTTCTGCATTGTATTGAAGAAATACAAAGGCTTCTCTGCCTCGCATAGATGCGTCAGCAAAATCTTTCAGACAGAGGTCTTGACCTCTTTTCCTAGACAAATCCAAAATCATAATGCTCTCAAAAATGACAGCCCAGAAGCTTTCATCTTATTCAGCAGATGCTCCCCTGTTTCTTCAGCTCACATACACTGTACCTCCCTTCAGACTCACCTTAACGCAATACTATGGTACACTGAAATAAAGGCTTTGTAGACAGAAATTCAGCGTGGCACTCTAACGTGCTCTAAACACAGAAAATTATTTTTAACTATGTCTGTCTTTATTTTTTGCCAAACAAACAAGCATATTGCAAACATAGATTATTTCTATATCATACAAAATAGTCCAATAAGTCAACGTAACACTCTTGGCTGAATTACTGCAACTCTTTCCGAAATTGCCTGCCTGGCAGCTTGCGCTGTTATACCACTGCAAATGATTCGAAATCCACTAGCATGTCTGGTATTAAAGCAGCCGCTATGCTCTCACGTTACACGTTGCAATGTTTTATTACAGTTCCTGTGTAAAACGATGTTTTCTTTCATTTGGGGGGTGTGTCAGAGGTGTTAATCAGCAGGAATTTGTACATAAACCCGGCAGAATTATAAAGGCAACGGTCACAATGGATCGTACCTATAGTTGGAGAGCAGAATCTGCCAGCCTTAAAGAAACACCCTTAAACCAATCTTTTGCCAGAAAACCTCAACTTCCGTAAGCTCTTCTTCCTGAAGTGTTCTGGAGATTTGTGGTCTCTTGAAAACACTGGACGTTGTTATATTTGTACTCATCAAGTAAGCACCTAGTCCTCATGGTGTTTTGAATTGAATAACTCTTCTGGTGTTAGGTTCTTAGAATGTTTAATATAGCGCTTGCTATACCAATTCTAACTTTCACTTGTCACCTGTAGCTCCTTGACAGCTTTATGCTTGTGATATAGTTTCAGCCTCACTTGTATGTCAGTTTCACACAAAATTGTTAGCTGAATCAGTCCATCCACCTTCCAATACTGGTCCAAGTTCACCTGGAAACAATCCCAGGCAGTATAGAGGACAAGGTTGGGGTACACTCTGGATGGGATGCCAGTCCAGAACATATAAACATGCACTCACCTGCTGAGATGCCAATTAGGCCTGAAACTGGTGTGAAACTGGTGAAACCCACTGAGCCACCAATATCCACTAAAAAAACATAATTTTAAATGAAAGAAATTGTGAGTCAAGTTTAATGTAATGCTGGAGAGTAACAGAAACAAAAGACACCTCTCTTTTTGCTTCAGCACAAGGAAAACACAAAGGAAAACGAAAATGTGTTCGTCTTGGAAAGGACTAGCAGCTGTGGGTCTGAGGCACAAGGTCTGAGTGTGTGTGTTAGAGGCCAAGAGACAAAGGAGAAACCAATTTTATATTAGCAATAAAAAAAATGAACAGGTTCTAAAAGCGAATGCAGCCCTGGTGCATTCATAGCTGCTAACTGTGGCTTTAAGGCAACATGCTACATTTAGCTGTAGCTATAATACAAAAACAGAAATTTCACAAAGACACAATCAAACGACTTTCACCATTTTGCAGCCTTGCAGTTGCATGCTTGTTTCATGCTTAAAAACCTGGTGTTGACCATATATATTGCACATTTTTTGTTCCTCGTTTATGTTACTCTGTTACGTTTTCCTTTTCAAGACAAATTTATCGTTTTTAAAACAGACACAATTCCTGATTAATAAAAAAGTCAAGGCTTAGTACAGTTCAGCAGGAATGAGAGCATGAACCAAAAAAGACTAAATGAAAATATGAGTAGGCTTATTTTTACCCTGTTTTTCATCCCTATGGAAAACAGCATCAAATATCTGACATATCTAATGAGGTTTGTAGTTAGATAGACATGTAGAGCATGTATTGGTAATGAGTGGTTTTTTAACTGGGCAAACATTTCAAGCTGAACAAGCATACTCAGCCCCTTGTCACTATGTTTACTGGACAGGAAATGTCAGGAGATGTGGAGAATGGTCATTCCAGTTAAGATAAAGTAACCGATGTTATCAGTTGACATCCAGGAAGTAGGCCTGTCACAATAACTACTTCAGTTGGACAATATATATTGTTCCAGAAAGAATTGCGATAAACGATATTATTGTCATGTTAAGATTATTTTATGCCACTGATGTAATGAAGATTTAATAGCATAATAATGCAAGTACACCCTTTTAAAGAGCAATAAACTTTTCATTCTTAAGAATATTTAGACATTGGAATTAAAATGCTAAAAAATGCAAATATCCTAAATAAAACATAAATAAAACCACACAACCAAAAAAATAGACAGAATGTAGTTTCAAGCTCTCAAAAAAATTTGAATTACATATTAAACATTTGGCGCAGGTGTACAGAGATTCTTTCATTCCTTTGCAGGCAATATTCTGCCAACCTAGCTTTGTGGAGACTCCTCTCAGTGACACAAATGCACCTTGATCGTTCATCGGCCAGGGGAAAAGTGATAGGATGTCAGACAGAAGTCAGACCAAAGACTGCATAAAAACACCTTCTCTACCTTCTGTGATCAGAATCATAACAAAAATGGAGAGCGGATTTGAAGAATGGTTGACTGAGAAAGTCCAGAAATAGTGCCATTTATATGATTCTTCGCTAAGGGGTTATAAAGACTCCCAGATGCCTACAAACTAAAATAAAAGACATCTGTACTGCAACATCATAAACCCGTGTATGTCATTGCATCAGTGTTATCAAAGTATTAATTATTTTTTTTCCTTTGAAATCTAGTCTAGTTTTAGGAGTGGTTTTGTCGCGGTTTTCCCTTCCAAGTCAATCAGGAGTCAGGAGTCCCTTGAGTAGTACCACAGAGGTACAAACAAAGCTGCACACTCTGCTGATGTGACCACAACACTTAGTTACATAATTTTTATACATCTACTGTCTTCTAGTTCGTCATGGGCTGATCACTGGGCGGTCTCTAGGTGTCTTCCATCTTCTTCAGCTTCCCAGGTTCCCCCGCACCAATGGAGGCTCTTCCCAGCTTCTTAATTGCTAATCCCCAGCCTCTTTTAAACATATTAGTGGCCCAAGCATCCCTGTTCTATTTTATATATATTTAACGGTTACACATCTTTCTGCAATGCTGAGTACTTAGTTTTACATTGTCTGTCTACTTTCTCAAGTACAAACTTTTACATACATGGTGACTTTTACTCAGTGCAGTAACATACTGAATACCGCACACTTTCTTCGAGTGCGTAGCTGCATTTATACAGACATTTATACACACACACTGCAGCAATGTGTGGGATATCAGATGCAGTAGTACATGTTGATTAACACACAGTGCAATAACATGTTTTCTAAGACTATATTCTCTAAGTTTATATAGATTTAGTAGTTTATATAGGTTTAGTTATAGTTTTTATTTTTGTATCTTATCGTATTTCAGATTTTAACGATTTTAACCGTGCCATGCATACTGTAAGTTAGTATAAATTAAAATTATTATTATTTTTTTTTTACAAAAACCATAGCACACTTCATATATGTGACTTTTAAAGGCAGCTTTGCCTGCCGTATTGAACGTTCAGGACCTTGGACGCTCCAGTACTGCATTATGTGTCTGCATGCATACTTTCATGTGCAGTATGTATGAACCAGCCCTGAGCTGCGCTTGCAACACAGAGAGCAGATGAGAGGGTAAAAGCAGCACAACTGGCCAAAATGTTGCCGGTATTCATTCTTATGTAAAGACAATTTGCCAATATTAGGTCAAAAAAAAATTATCGAGGTTGTGTCCATATATCGTGCGATAAGTCGATAACATAATTATCTTGACAGGCCTTCCAGGAAGTTACAAGCATATCAGAAGCCTTTAACTCGGACAGATTCAGCTGGGATTACCAAACTGAACCATAGTTCCTCTTCCAAGGATTTATTACTGAATTTTACAATATATTACATAGAAGATTGGATTTCTAAGACATACCAACATAGTTTTTCTATGAGGTATTAATTAAATGTGCCACAAATAGGAGCCAAGCATATTGGCATCGTCTATTAACTGGGAGGTGTCCCTGATGCCCTGATTCGACATAGAATCCACACATACCCTCATGACCCTGAACTATATAAGCAGTTGGAAGATGGGGATATACGTGTAGTAGAATAGTCATGCTTTATTCATGCCCGTGGGGAAATTGTCTTTCTGCCTACCCCATCTTGGTCTCCACAGACACATATACAGGTGAGAGCAAGCTTTGGGGTCACAGCACAGGGTCAGCCAGCGTGCAGCGCCCACATTGGCATCAATCTGCCAGCCGCGGGATTTGAACCAGTGACCTTCCGATCATCCATACATATGTTATAAGGGTAAAGCTAATGTATCTTGCATACATGTATGAATCCCCAGTTTGCTCTATATCACATAATGATTGTCACTGTGGTCTTTCCTTATCTATCTTGCTGAAGATGCCATACATCTTGTTTGGTGTCACAGCTCTGCTCTATTCGCGTCTCTTGAGCCCCTCTTGCCGGCGGCAACCGCAACGCGTGGCTGAGAAGCATTTTCCAGTTATGAGCAATAAAGGCTCCCTTTGAAAGAAATAATTAAAGATGGCAGTTTTTCCCCTTTCTTTCTTGCTGCCTCTTTCAGCAAACACTCTTCCTGAGCACTGCCTGTTACAGAGCTGCCATTACCTTTAACACGCTTCAAACTCACTCATGGGAGTTTTACGTGCACAAAAAAGTTCTGAGGGCAGAAGAAAAAAATGACTGGTTCAGACTGATAACCAATCAGACTGTAGAGGAGGCGGGTTCAATCAAATGGAGGAGGCGTGGCCGAGACATCTTATTGGTTGGTCCTGCCCCCTCTACTAGCACATGGCTTAATGACCATAACTCTAATCCTTATCTGTCTTGCTCAAGATGCAACACACGGGCACCATTTTATATTGAGGCCCTAAATTATGCCCGTTCTTGCTGGTGTCTCATGTCTGTGGCCTTTCATTTAATTAAAATCACCCTGGTTCACTGCTTCCTGAGGGGGAGTCCTGTGAACCGCAGTATATTGGAAAGAGGCTAACATAAGTTAGGAGGACCTGCTTTACTTCATCTCTGGGGTGGTTCGTTCTTCACTGTATTCCAAGCTCTCACAAGGACCCTGCTCACATAAGGCGAATAATCATAATCATAGCAGCTAATTTACATTGCACAATATTTTGTATAATGGTGATAATGCACAGGTGAGCGAATGGGGATGTTATCAGACTTCACTGAGCCCTGGGTGATCACGCTCCCCTGATGACTTGTCTTACAAGGAACAAGCATTCAGACACACAATGTAGCTATAATGTGACACAGAGTGAAAGACAGACAGACACTGGCACATAATATGACACATATACGCTAATTGGAAGATGAAAGGTTAATTACTTTTGACCTATTTACATTTACAGCATTTGGCAGACGCCCTTAGCCAGAGCAACTTACATAAGTGCTTTAAGACTCTACAATGAATTTCCCGATACTAGCTCAATAAAACCAAGGCTATGAATACCTTCAATCTAATACTCTGTTGGGAAAGTGCTTTTTTTTTATATATATAAAAGGAAAAAACTGAGTATAATGCCAGAAGTGCTAATTCAGGTATTTCTGGAAAAGGTTTGTTTTAAGTCGTCTTTTGAAGACATTCAGTGACTCAGCTGTTCGGACATGTAGGGGGAGTTCATTCCACCAACTTGGTGCCAGAACAGAGAAGAGCCGAGAGGTGTGTCTTCCTTGTGCCTTGAGGGGTGGTGGGACCAGTCGAGCAGTGCTGGAGGATCGGAGAGATCGTGGTGCAGTGCGTGGTGTGATGAGGTCTTTTAGGTAGGATGGAGCCAGATCATTTTTGGCTTTGTATGCGAGCATCAGTGTTTTGAATCTGATGCGGGCAGCCACAGGAAGCCAGTGTAGGGAGCGCAGCAAAGGAGTGGTGTGGGAGAACTTGGGGAGGTTGAAAACAAGTCGAGCAGCTGCATTCTGAATCAGTTGGAGGGGACAAATGACGCTCAGTGGTAAACCCGCTAGAAAGTAAACAAAGACAGAGTCCTACCTTACTAGCAGAGAAGAAATCCAAATCAGAGCTTGAAGCACACTGAGTACTGAGCTGGACTCACCTTCAATATAACTCAGTTAGCCCCGCCCCTAATTTACACCTTCAGCGAGACCGAAACTACACTTGATTGGCTACCTGAAACTACTGATTAACAGAAACTAGCAGACACTACAACAGTTTCAAGTGAGTCCAAGACAGAAAGTAAACAAAGACAGAGTCCTACCTTACTAGCAGAGAAGAAATCCAAATCAGAGCTTGAAGCACACTGAAGAAGTACTTGAAAATTTATTTTATGAAGAAGTACTTGAAAATTCTGAAATTAACATTTAGTTGCAGGGTATCATATGCGTTACTCATGGGGGCAGGTGGGAAACATCCCACCCAATATTCAAAACGGTGGTGATCGCCCCACCCGATGTTTTCTAGGATTTTGCTTTTAAAAATATGAATAAATTTGTCAGGAGAATTTGGTTGTCATCTAACCTACTGACGAAGGGGAAAAAACACTTTTTGCTAATTTCAGTTGTATACGCTTAAACGACTGTATACAGTTAATATTGACATGAGTGGGTAGCCTATACATACATACAATAGACAAAAATACACACATACAGGATACTGTGAAAAGGTGGGTTTGACTCAGTCACTTCATGGATCTGTCCTCGTCCCCCAAATATTGAAAGCACAGTGATGCTTGCGTAGTAGACACTTTCGTCAAAAGTGATTCACAAAGTTGCCAATTTCCACAGCTAGAAGGCCTTTGTTAACTTTCTCAAGGTTACGTTGGCTGGGTACTTCCTGGGGATAGACACTGCAGGTAACTGTCAGGAAAAATAAGTCCATATCCCTTACTGCCACACTGCCTATTAACCCAGGCAATTAACTACTCAGTTTCTAAAAAAAAGTGGCTGAAATTAATTAGAATTAATTAAAATAGAGTGGAGGGAATGCACCACCTAGGCTAAATTTTAGTGAGTAAAACATCAAGAAAAGACCACTAAAAGGCCTGGTATGTTGAAGACATGGGGGAATGGGCAGGAATGTAGGTGACAGAGCCATCAGAAATGTATGCAATACTGGCCTTACATATACAGTACATAGAAGCTTTACTGATATTCAACTAGATATGGATGAAAGGCAAACCTGAATTCAGTACTAATAGAAAGCAAGAGGAGACATTTCACAGGCATGAGAAATAATATGGAATAGAAGAAACAGCACTCATAGTAAACTCTATAATCCCACAAGTACATTTTTGATATAGGAAGGAAAATTTGAATTACTACACCGAATAACTAATAGTGAAAAAATAACATATTGTATGTTAACATTACATAAGATATTACGAACAGTGCAGTTCAATATATTATAAAAAAATATGAATATAAAAACTGCCTGGAAAATGCAGTGTATGAGGCAGCGCACATCAGTTGCCGTGTGCTGCATTCACCGCTTTGGGTCGTCAAGGCAACATCATTTGTAAGGACTGTAATATAATGAAGAGGTAAGCAGTAGTAGAGCATCGGAAATTATGGGGAAGGGGCGGTTATTTCACTTGCGAAAATATGAGTGTTCAAGTGGACTACACTGAACGTTTCTAAAGAGAAATAGCTTAAATTGATTGTTAATTGCCTTCATTTTAAGAAGTGGAGATTTTCAGAAGAAAAACTGCCTCAGTTTGTGGCCCTCAAAGTCATTAAGAACAGTGAACTGTGGGAGTGCAGACTTTCATGCTCCTTAACTGCCCACATCAATGGGCTGGTGAAGCGGAGAAAAGGGTTCACCTTGTGTTTCTTGTCAGGTTGACATAGTTCAGTGACCCTGTACTGGATAAGTGGCTGAAAGATGGATGAATATGTAGAATACAATGACATTCCTTCTTACATGCTTCCTGTAGACCTCACTGCCTAATAAATGAAAGACAGTGAATACAAAATGAAACATGGAACAATAACTACAGCCGCTAGGAGTAAATAACAACAATAAATAAACAAATGAATGAATGTATGAATGAAAAACAAACAAATAAAAATTAAAACCATAGATACATCTGCAGGCAGAGTCTGGGGAAGAAAAGTTACTATTGAGAGTGTCTATTGTAATGCAATTTTGATGCACAGTTAGCATCTGTTGAGATGCCTAATTGGGTAGAAACTGCCAATGAATTCTGTGGTCTGAGAGCTTATTGTGGATGGAAAAGTAGAGTAGTGTCTCGCAACAAGTCATCTTACAAAACAAGCCATTTTTGTTTAAGCACCTAGAGCAGTGTTTCCGAACCCGGTCCTTGGGGACCACCAGACAGCCTTTTTGGGAATGTGGACTGTCTGGGGCTCCCTGAGGACCAACGAGGTTGGGAACCACTGACCTAGAGATATTTTTGAGAAGAAATTAAGTCCCTGAATTGAGTACAACATGGCCCTCTAAATTAGACAGGCAAGCACAGGCCAAATATTCTCATACTCCTTTTGGCAGGTTGGCCACCCAACCCTAATTGTCTTGATTAAGAAAGCCTCAGATTCCAGTCTATGAGACTAATTATAAGATTTTTTTCTCTCATTGGGGAATGTGCATACATAACAAAAGGCCAAAGTAATCACTGAATACGAAACAGCGATTATTTCCAGAGTGCATCTGAAAAGGTTCATTAATCAGCAACCAGCAAGTACCACTCCAATGGATGTGGCAAGACCATCTCTGTGCATCAAGACCCCTGCCAACAAATTGGTGTACAGATTTTGGAAAAGCTCTGCTCTGGTGCTTTCTTGTTTTGGTATTACTGGGGAAAACATGAAGGTCGGGGTTTGAATCAGGCCTCCTCTCTAAATGTGCGTGTGGAGTTTGTATGTTTTCCCTTGGGCATGAGGTCTTCCCTGAAGTCCAAAGATGTGCACTTACATTAATTGGTGTCTCTAAATTGCCCATAGTGTGTGTGACCTGTAATGGACTGCCATCTTTTTCACAGTGTACCCTTGCCCTCTGCTGCCTGGGATAGAATTCCCCCCACAACCCTGTCCAAAAAACGTAATAATAATAATGAAACTTTATTGATCCCCTTGGAGAAATTCTCTTCTTGCCTATCCCATCTTGCTCTTCATGACACAAAGGCACATATGTAGGTGAGACCAAGCTTGGTAGCCAAGGGCAGCTACCTGTAGCAGCAACCATGGAGCTGGGGGTTAAGGGCCTCACTCAAGGGTCCACAGACCTAACTATCCTGCCGAAGTTGGGCTCAAACCAGTGACCTTCCAATCACAGGCTTAACCGGCTGAGTCACACACCATAGCTAAGATAGATGAACAGCAAGATTTGAAAAAGCCTGTCAGAAGGATCCCTATTATACCTGGGAAGAAAAAAATCTATTAATGAAGCATGACAGTGTTTAGCAACATTCTCCTAATGAACATAAACTCTAGTGCTGCAGAGTCCATAGTCTGACTAATAAGATTCGTATTATCGCTTTAATAAATGTAGCTTTGACTGATGCGTCTTCAAATACAGAATTCCTTGCACAGGAATTATTTTCTTCAGACTGTGAAATGAAGGAAACCTGACATCCAAATCATAAAATATAAAAGATCCTTTTATGCATAGTTCCTACAGTAACTATCTGTGTAAAAATGATTAAGAAACTACTAGATGCCGAGACCAAGACTAATGTTAGAAGAGGACCGCGATGCTAAGATGATCCGACTGCACTTACACAGTCCTATACAATTATGCTGCGGCAGATGTTGTTGACGGGGGCTCCGCTGTATGAAAATATGTTCCGAAAATAAACTACAAAAACCGCATCTTTGCTCTGTGCATTCTTACCGTTTTGTTTCATGCGGGCTACATAAATTTGGACAGCACAGTGAATTTTTTTACTTCATTTATAGGGTTGGAATTGAAATTTTAATTGGAATATAGTCACAAAACTAAAGCAAAATGATTGTCACATTGAGAATGGATGCTCACCCTCAACTTCCTGCCTACATACATATATTGACATGCGTCCCAATTATTTTATGAAGATAATTATTTAAGTATGCAAGATGGCCAAATATGTTAGGCTTATAAACACACTACATATCAATCATTCTTCAGTTTCAAACATATCGAAATAAAATCATCATCTGACAAATAATGTCTCTTTTTCAGGAAAGACAGACTTCTGTTTTATGGCTAATATGCTGATTATAATCTGAAATGATCTGCGCTGATGGTGCGTCGTTTTAAATGTTTCTGCCACAGGGAATTGTGGGATGGCATTATCTCCCTAATGGATGGTCCGGTGTCCCTTATGCTAAAGGAGATGAGAAAGGAGTCACTGAAGCACCTTTCCTCATTTTACAGAGCTGAACAGCTCTTTTTATGGCTGCCACTTAGATACTTCCTGGTCATGTCACTCAATTAGGAATCTTCTTAAGCAAAAAGACTATTCGACCGCAGTCCGAGTCTTATCATAGCTTTACTGGTGTCTCCTGGCCGGCAAGCCTGAAATGGCCATTTCAACTATTGCTGTAAAATAAAACAACTTTGCGAGAAAGAACTTTATCATTGTTTTGTCAGGTAAGAAGTATCCTCTCCAGGTGGTTCATCAGCTCTTGACTGGCACTGTGTATCAGTGTGGGTGCAGTTATGGTGAAGTCAGCACATCGATGCATCGACTTCTTATGGTGGTATACGAGGAGTGGAAACATGAATTCATTCAGGAAAAGTCATCAAATGGCAAGGATAACCAACAGCCTCATGTGATGAGAGGATAAATACTTCCATTATTCTGTCTCATCTTTGCAGCTTCTGTTCATGGCCTATTATATTCTATAAGCCACCAAATAATTGGTATCTCAAAGCGTCAGGTGTTAAGGAACCGTATTCCACACGATAGCCGATCATGCACTTTAAGACCAACACGGCGCCAGAATATTGTTTAGCATTAAAAAACAAATTGCTGGTTCTCATTCAGGTTTGCACCTCAATGCAATTTGTCCTGCATAACAGGAAGTGTGCAGAACTTTAGGTGGGCTATTGAATTGGGTGGTGAACACTGTCTCATTGTAAAAAGATAACACTAAATCGAAGGCAGGTAACAATAGATGACGGTTCACTGAGGACTTCACACTATGGTGGAAAATGACTTTGCGAGTGTTTATGATTGTGGTTCTCTGCAGCAGCATTTTGATAGCTATTTAAAATTGCAAAAAGCGTCATTACGGGAGCGTTTTTGTGTACAGCAACAAGGCATCGGTCCATACAGGTTTGTGATAAGATACTATATTTGTCAATATAGTAAACACAGACTTGCGACATTACATCAGTCTATTGCTTTGTATTTCAGGCAGCCATATCTACATTTAAATCAGACTATTAGTACAGACAATATTGGCCTCTTTTACCTCCTGCTCAAGGCCATCTGGTCCCAAGCTCACAGACTGCTAATGGCACCCAGTCATCTGGCTTTCAGCACCGTGAAAGGGAAGCCTGATGTGATCTACTCATCCAGTGATCTGCAAAAATAAAGCCTCCTCCTATTGCTTTGCTTGCAGCAGATGGATGGCCCAGCCACCAGTGGTCTCCAAGCTTCACCAATCGCAATGAAGAGCCGCTGGCCTGCTATACAGGTACACAAGTTAGAGATAATGCTGGTGATTACGGAAGCGCCTGTTTTGAGACAGTGACATTTAAATTGTCTCTATATTTAAAAAATTATGTTGCAAGTTAGTTGATTCCATCTACAAAATTCTTATCAATTCTTAGCAACTTCCTGCTTGTAATAGACATAAGATTGTAACATCAAATTAACAAAAGGAAAGAACCTTTTGTACTATTACCTTTGTTATACACTCACCTAAAGGATTATTAGGAACACCATACTAATACGGTGTTTGACCCCCTTTCGCCTTCAGAACTGCCTTAATTCTACGTGGCATTGATTCAACAAGGTGCTGAAAGCATTCTTTAGAAATGTTGGCCCATATTGATAGGATAGCATCTTGCAGTCGATGGAGATTTGTGGGATGCACATCCAGGGCACGAAGCTCCCATTCCACCACATCCCAAAGATGCTCCATTGGGTTGAGATCTGGTGACTGTGGGGGCCATTGTAGTACAGTGAACTCATTGTCATGTTCAAGAAACCAATTTGAAATGATTCGAGCTTTGTGACATGGTGCATTATCCTGCTGGAAGTAGCCATCAGAGGATGGGTACATGGTGGTCATAAAGGGATGGACATGGTCAGAAACAATGCTCAGGTAGGCCGTGGCATTTAAACGATGCCCAATTGGCACTAAGGGGCCTAAAGTGTGCCAAGAAAACATCCCCCACACCATTACACCACCAGCCTGCACGGTGGTAACAAGGCATGATGGATCCATGTTCTCATTCTGTTTACGCCAAATTCTGACTCTACCATTTGAATGTCTCAACAGAAATTGAGACTCATCAGACCAGGCAACATTTTTCCAGTCTTCAACTGTCCAATTTTGGTGAGCTCGTGCAAATTGTAGCCTCTTTTTCCTATTTCCTATTTTCCTATTTGGAGATGAGTGGTACCCGGTGGGGTCTTCTGCTGTTGTAGCCCATCCGCCTCAAGGTTGTGCGTGTTGTGGCTTCACAAATGCTTTGCTGCATACCTCGGTTGTAACGAGTGGTTATTTCAGTCAAAGTTGCTCTTCTATCAGCTTGAATCAGTCGGCCCATTCTCCTCTGACCTCTAGCATCAACAAGGCATTTTCGCCCACAGGACTGCCGCATACTGGATGTTTTTCCCTTTGCACACCATTCTTTGTAAACCCTAGAAATGGTTGTGCGTGAAAATCCCAGTAACTGAGCAGATTGTGAAATACTCAGACCGGCCCGTCTGGCACCAACAACCATGCCACGCTCAAAATTGCTTAAATCACCTTTCTTTCCCACTCTGACATTCAGTTTGGAGTTCAGGAGATTGTCTTGACCAGGACCACACCCCTAAATGCATTGAAGCAACTCCCATGTGATTGGTTGATTAGATAATTGCATTAATGAGAAATTGAACAGGTGTTCCTAATAATCCTTTAGGTGAGTGTATATGTGTATATATGTTTAAAGCCAGTTTGGTGTCAATATGTTCTTGAGGTATTTGTTATCTTGAGATACTTGAAGCCAAAACCAGGAGTGCTTAAGAATAAATTTATTAAATGTACAAATCCAGCTCCTTCACTGCTGTAACTATTCAACAATACACTAGTGCTGAATGTAACAATGGGCACCTTCGCATTTGGACGTATTATATGGTTATAATTTGATAATATTGTTACATTTTATTATTTGATGTTACATTTCTTTGCTTTATTTATGTCTGCAGCAGAAATGCAAAAAGAGGCGTGTGGCTGGATGATTATGGGGAAAAATATGAAAACAGATTTTTTTCACCCAGAATCAATGTTGCAATTTTCTTTCAAAATTCATGAGATGGAATCAACAATATGTAGAGATGCACAATATAGCGGTTAACACAGCCTACCGACCGATACTTAAACTTTATGCAGATGATTGCATTGGACGATCAGCCATTTGCGACAGAAGGGGAAGCGCCCCCCCCCCAGAAGGGAAAATGTACCTAGAGGAATCCAGCTGATAAATGTAACCAAAGGTGACCTCTGCACCTGCCCCTAGTTGAGGTAAGGGTTCAGTAATAGATGTACCCTGAGGTAAAATCCTGCAGGTGCCCCAGACGTAACCACCCAGCTACCATGTCAAAATTTGCTTAAAAGAGAGGCAAAGTGTAGCAAACATACTAATGACCTCTTGCTTTTTCATAAAAAGACCTCACCACAGAAGTCCAGTTTCTGATTGATTTAACAATATTTAAACCTACTTGTCCAAAGCAAATCCATCATGCACAAAAAATCCAGCTTTCATATTAATCAGCCTGTATAGTGAAAAAAAAAACTAATTATTTAGCAGTAAAACACGTGCTGAACTGCACAGCATGCTGATTTAACTTTTTCAAATCATTTACAAACTCACACAGAAGCTACGCTCATATCTGCTTCCAGTGGAGAATTTCAATGACCAAAATTAGCATCTGTCCTTAGCTGTTTGGTTGAAGGCTAGTTGCAAACAAAACACAAGTCCTCTAGCTAGATGGTTAGGAGTGACGGGTAAAATTCCTGCTGTTTTAGAAATAGTGTTTGCTTAGTGCATCTCCAAAGATAAAAGCCAATGCAAAAGTCTCGTCAGGGTTTGCTCAGGGTTTTCCAGGTTAGCTGGGTCTTTTTAGAGCCTGGCTGAATCCTGTGAAGTGAAGGGCAGCTCAGTACAGGTGCCATGAGCTGCTAACGGGCTGAGACTAATGGTAATTGTTTTCTTTTCTTCCACAAGATGAATGATCTTGGTACAAACAAACACGCTCACTTCACAGATGATTTATTACTGACTCTTGATTACCTTCCTGTACCTTTATAATTATCAAGGGCTTACTGAGAGCTGTTTAAAACAATAGAATTATATGGAGAGGACGCTTCATGGAAGTTGTTAGGCAACATTTAAGTGTGCTGTTTTCGATACAGGTCACACATCACTTTTACTTCACATGACTGCTTTCCTAGATTTGCCAATTTAGCCAATACATATCGGAGATGCATTCCCTATTATAAAATTCAGCCCGGCAAATTATTCTGCGTAGTAGAGGGACGATATATGGTGTCAACAGCTTTCAGTGGCACTTCTGTAAGTCTTTATCAAGAGTGCAAAATGGAATCTGTTTACGACTCAATGGATTTTCCCAATCAGAAAACGATGGCAATTTGTATTTTATACTTTTTTAAATGGGCCAGTCAAAAATGTGCAGTGTATGTCCTGCCTCCCCCAAGCTTCCACCCCACATTTTCTCACCAAGTTTTCCCCGTTACCGCTACACACAGTTAGGACATTTCATACGCATATTATTGCACATATACAATGGGCTCTTCTAGATAAATGTTTTTGACTGACTGACTGACAGACAGATGCTTGGTATGACGTGGATGGATGGATGAATGGAAGATTCATAGATAAATTTGACTGATTGTTTGATTAACAAGAAATTCAAAATCAAATACAACATCCTGAGAGAACATCACCTTCCTTAGTAGTTACAATAAAAGAAAAAGAGGTAAATGAAGGTAAATAAAAGAGTAAATAAAATGTGTTTGTCCTTACTGAAGTACATGGGACTATTTTCCTTACATTTACACTATGCGTTTTTTTCTGAATATATTATGCAATAGATGGCAGGAAAAATGAACTCTAAACATGCGAAAGATCAAAGGAAACATTCTGTCAGCTGTGTCCGTAGAAAGTTGCGAGTTGACATGCAGAAGTTGCGCGTACTTGCTAGTTAGAATGAGAAAGAGGATTCCCTGATATTCTGCCCTTTTCCGTGGCTTGACGTGATTGGTAGAGGCCTGTCGCCGCTAGACGTTCTCTCATAATGCATGTGCCATTGTTCAGGGCGAATGCCGGCGAACTCTCTGGAGGAGCGCCAGATACATGCTATTGATTTTGCGGGCAGGGGAGGTGACGCCGGTTATGTAGGGTTTTCATTTTACGCCTTATGTTGCAGGTAGGTTGGTGCTTGTGAGTTTGACTAAATAATAAATCACTGGTATCCACCATTGTAGGCAGGAGATATCAAAATATATTTTACAGGAGTCCGCTGCAATGCCTAGCAATGCAGCATATTTATTTAGCTTCATTATTGTATTATGAGCTGTCTTTTGTCAGATATATACATTAATGCATATATAGCAATACACACATATACATATAGTAACACACACATACACGTGTAGTAATGTCTTTGAGAGTATCTAGTTATTCTTCATTATCCCAGTGACTGTCATCATTAATACATTATAATACTTGTATGTGTTCTTACAATTTATTAAATGTCCTAATAACACAAGCCATTGTGAAGAAATAGTACTGTAATGCTTAAATGAATTAGTTCTTCTTGGGCTAAAAAAAAAAACATTTTAAAACCTCTCCAGTCGATTTAAATTTCAAACAAAGCAGAGTGTTTTATGCAGAGAGCATGGATTACAAGCAGGGCATTCCTGCCAGATTCAGGAGGAAGGGACTTGGAATACACCATGATGACTAAATCAATATAGGCAGAGGAAAACAGGCTGAAATCCACCTATTTTTGGATATAGCTTGAAAAAAATAAGGCTTTTATGATTTGTGGGATTGTGTCATGGAATTGTACACTCTAGTCTCAGTCAGCCTGCGGGAATTGACACTTAATTCCCTAAGAATCAGAACATACTAGGTCATAAGTGATATTATCTTAAGTTTATTCAAAAAGTTTACTTTGTGTTTTATTATTGCTAAGTTTCTTATTATAGTAACAGTACTTTCATTATATGATTTACTAAATATTTCATCCTTCCTTCATTATTAGCATTTCTTCTGATGATTGTTGGGCTCTCTTTTATATTATAATTTTATTATTATTATTATTATTATTATTATTATTATTATTATTATTATTATTTGTTTACTCGCTGCAAAGGATACATCTTTGGGGAATACTGTTAAGCACATTGTGTAAGTTTTGATTAAAGGATTCGATTTTATAATAAATGTGAAGCATCATCCTTTGATGTAGCTCCGGCAAACAACTGTTATGATTAGGAGGAATATGTGGACGGACGAGAGCACATCAGAGGCCATAAGCTTCCAGTTGGTTTTGTGCAATTAATGGAGATGTAATTATCATCAAAGACTGTGACCCGTCGTGACGGCTCAGTACAGTCTCCTGTACAGTCTGCGGTTTATTCCTGTAGTCCAAAGACATGCAGGTCGGTAGACTGGGTTCCCTGCATTTTCTGTAGTGTGTGTGTGTGTGTGTGTGTGTGTGCCTTGTGACTACAGCATCCTATCCCGGGTGTACCCCTTCATTAAGCGCATTGCTGCCCCCCCCCCCAAAACCCTGTCTAGGATATGCACATATTAGATGAATGGATGGACTGTGACCCATTTATTATTATGCATTAAATGCACCCATTGACATTAAACTTGTTGGTCAGAAACTGAAAAGAGTCAATTTAAATATGTTGAGACATTGTCATTACACATGTGAAAATCCTATTTGTTTAATACTAAAAAAAAAAAAAAAAAAAAAAAACACCTGCGGACTAAATCTGTTTTCAGAGTGTGGTAAATGCTACTATTTCTATTAAACCTCAGATTGGATGTTAAAACTGCTGTTCACATGGGCTTTCATTTCAAATATACACTTTTTGCGTTTCACTTGAGGGATTGTTATGGCGATGGCATTATTTTCAGGGCTGGCTCTAATTTACCTTCTGTAATACGGAGACACATTCATAGCTAATAGCAAGTTCTTAGCATAGCTACTTCAGGTGACTTCAGTTTCATTAATCATTTTCAGATGAGCTTAGCAATTCTGTTGGAGGAATCGGGTGTCATTTCCGTTTAGTTTTCCTCTCATTTACAAATGAACCATCCTGCATCCTTGCATTCAGTTTTTGGTTTTAAAAAAATCCATGTCATTAATTCAATACTCAAGAGCCAGTGTTGCATGCAATGAGGTCAGACTCCGGAACAATAGCATTTTATCAAAAGCGACTACCTGATATTAAATATAGCTATAGACTCATATGAGCTTTCATAGTGTTCAAGTGCTATAGAGAATTGACACAGGATTAGAAACTTGTTTATTATTATGGCCCAGGGTACTGTGTCAGGTCCTAGATATATTCTTGCTATGAATTCTGGACTCCTGTTGTCATGAGATGTAGCAATATTATGGGCCTGAGGCCTACTGTACATATCATTTATTGTGCATGTTTGAATGAAATGATTATTAGCATTAAACCCATTTAGTCTGTGGGGGTATCACATATTTTCTTTGCTGTCTATACAGCTACAGTGTAAACAAGTGCTGTGATATGTGGGGTAGATATTAAAGTAGATCATAGCCTTGAATACGCTCTACGTAATATGCAGCCATCTGGGTTTTTGAGAACTTAGGTTTTTGAGGGATAAACTGTGATTTCAGTATATAAATATCAAATTCTGAGGGATGTTGTTTGAGTAAATATCCTGTTCATATTCATACTCTGTAATAGAATCCTGGAAGTCTGTATAATGTTTGTCTTTACAATGGCATCTCTATTGAAATGTATCTATCATCACAAACACGTTCCCCTTATCTTTAAAATATCCTATATAAGGTAGCAGCAGAGTTATTTAACAAAATATTATTCCCGTTTCATCATGGTTGCTCAGAAACAACAATGTCTCTACTTCTAGTAAACTTAGTAAAACAGAATAAAAACTCAATGACTAGGTGACTTCAACTAAGACAAACCCCAATACTGCAACACCTACCTTCTTATGGAAAAATCCCATGGAAGCTTCAGGTAAGGTCATAAAAAATACAATGCATTTTTCATGGCTTTTGGGGCAAATGAAAGACTGAGAAGATAACACTGGATGCAAACTGCTCCTCTCCAGATGGTGTAGCTGAAGGTGCAAGGCTGAAGCTCCACCCCTTTTCACACTTTGACTCAGAAGTCTTCTCCCTTAGGCCTTATCTGTTGAAATACTCTGGAATCATAGAGAGCCACCATCAAAGCAAAACGCTTATTGGTAGCTCCATTCTCCATGACCGGCTTTACCGCAGCCATGCTTCTGTCAGAGTACTTTCTGTGCTAAACGAACAGTGAAAGACAGCAAGAACTGGACAAATGATCAGTCACCAGGAGGGTCCCTTAGAAATTCCTGTTGCTTGTCAAGATCACCCTAGTCATGCAAGAATTATTACTAACAACACAAAATTACTCAGCCTGGCGTACTTCTTTGAATGAATATTAATTACATCACTTAGAAAGTTGCCTGCTGCTGAATGAATCTGAAATCAGCACCAATAGTACTTTCAGGGTAAGGTCTACCTTACCCTAGGAAAAGCTTTAATTGGGAAGCTCCCCTACCAAAGAAACTGATCATTTCCTTTCCTCCACAAAGCAAGTAATTCGAGGCCCCTAGACAACTGACTATTTGACCTATGAGCCGACCCTGAGTACTGTACATTTTCTCTACATTCTACGTTGTACATTCTAATGTTGCCATGTAGAGCAAAATATATGTGAAGAGTGGCAGAAATATACTCAACGCCATATATTATAATGGTTAAAGCTATATATTAGTAGCAGTGCTGGACTTTTAGTAAAACGCAGTAAAAGGTTCCCAGCTCAGGTTTTTTGTTTCCAAGAACATACTGGGAACAGTATTTTTGGATATGGAGCACTCTCACACTCTCTGGCAATTTGTCTGGTTGTCCTATGTGTCACGTGACGTGCAGGGATCGAGGTGAAGGCAGGCTGGGTAAAACCAAAAGGAGCTTTATTAAATGAAATTTCAGTCAGGGCAAAAGGAAATGGATCACAAGGGGTCAAAACAGGGTAGGGAGGATCGGGCACAGGGCACACTGGGGAGTGTGTGGGCACGCACACAGGCAGCAACGTCGATGACTGGACTGGGGAGCTCAAGACAGGGAGGCACTATATACATCACTAAAGAGGGAGCAGACAAGAGGCACCTGGGATGTGGCTAGTTACAGCCACACAACCGAGCGAAAGAGGAGGAAGGGATGCAGGGTGTGACACTATGACTTGCCAGGAAAGTTTAAAAAAAAAAACATAAATATAATGTTATTTTTTGGTTGCATGCTTTGGTTTATGGAACATTATCTTAACATGGATAACCGTTGGACAGCATTCCTTACTGGTTTTATTGCAATACAAGAAACCTTTGGAAGACCTTAAGTCAACGTTCCAGTTTGGTTCTCTATATGTTATAGGAACATAGTTCTTGTAATGTTAGAGTTTTTAGTTCCGAAAATGTCTGGGGAGTGTTCTGATGCATAATAACCTGGAGCAAACGTTCTCTAAATATTACGAGAAGGTTTCTCTAAAACTAACCATAAGAGTACCATAAGCGTTAGTTGACCGTTCCTTGTTTGCTGGGTTACATGTTTTGGGGGTTTGCATGGACCCTAGGAAAGGGGACTGTTTCATTTGCATAATAACTGGGCAAGTGATGCAGCAGTTCTGAAGAGTCCGAGAGTAAGCAGAACCTGGAGATCCTGGGGGAATATTAAGCACCTGGTCACTGCTGTGTGGAACAGTCTGGCAGCAAGACAGTACTGAGTGATGCACTGCGGATGGCGATGTCCTGAAGCTCACGTTGCTCGCTAGTACACAGACAGGATTCTGACCTTGATTAGAAGACGGTAGAAGATGGGTGACATGAATTTATCTAAGCAGGCTGAAAATGAGATTGCGCTATCTTGTAGCAGTATAAGGGTTTAGCAGGATACATAGAATGCAATTAGAGAGTTAAGTTCAATCTGTTTTTTACTATTGTACTCTTCGTCTGAAAATACAAAGTCTGAATGAAAAATGCAGCAGAAAATAGTGGAGAGGAAACATAAATTCACATGGTAGCTACCTGACATTGGAAACCAGAAGTGTCTTTAAGATGTAAAGAGCAGCACATACAGGTATTTAAAATATCTACATGAAAGACAGAAAGGGTAGACTGATCATGCTCCAGCTCCAATGACTGTCATTATATTTCCTGTATTTATATTTCATATCTTGTATATCCATTCAATTTAGCTGTAGCTAAAATTCTTGTCTGTTTTAGACGTAGGTGCAGCATCCCTTATAATTATCTAGGTATCACCATTTGACGCAGAAGCCACACAGATTCAGTTTAATGTCTGTGGACAGCTCACTCCATTTATGCCCTAGAGTTCAGTTGTTTCTAGGTTTAGCGCAGTGTTTCCCAATCTGGTCCTCAGGGACCCACAGCCGTTGCATGTTTTTGGGTGTTGGGAGGGAGCAAAAATGTCAACTGTCTGGCAGGGAGCTGGGAGGGAGCAAAAACATGGACCGTATGTGATTCCCGAGGACCGGGTTGATAAACACTGGTTTAGCATATTTGAAAAATTTCACTTGTCTTTGACATGGAGTTGTGAGTTATCAGAAATGCAATGGAAATTAACACAAAGCAGCAAATATAGCAGCATAGTCCTGTGGTCTCTATCGGTCCACTAAGTGAAGATCTGATGTATGCTTAAGACCAAACAAATATTCTGTTCTATCCAAGCAAATGTGGTGCTCTATGGCATCAAAAGTGGCACTTAAGTCCAGAAGCACTGGCCATCCTGTCCGCTTCCCTGTCTCTTGCTCTTCAGCCCCATTGTGTCTAATCCCTAAAGTGTTTGGTTGCTTCCCCAAACTGCTGCATTGCTCAGTGGACTGAGTGTGTGGCTCACAAACTATTAACTTTCTAGTTGTGGGTTTAAGGCTGCCTCAGGCCAGCCTCACCAGTTTATTAATATTTATTAGTTTTGTTCCCCATTGTTTCCCGTTTTCTTTTCTGTTTTCCCGATTATAGGTTGTAATTCCCATGCAGTTTGGTTAGTGTTGCCTAGTTCTGTGTTCGTTATTATAACTCATTCCACCTGTGGCTTGTTGCTCTGTCCCAGTTCATTGATTAATCGTCATGTTCTACACCAGCCCTCTCGTTAGCTAGTTAGCTGTTTATATTTAAATGCCTGTGCCTTCTCTGTTTTTTTTTAGTTAGTCGTTGAGTCGTGGTGTGTCCCTGCATGCTGAACGTAGTGTCCCTGCATGCTGAACGTAGTGTCCCTTTGGTTTGTTTGCGTAATGGTTTGTTTCTTTAATAAACTCCCCTTTGTCTTGGAGCTGCTATGTGGATTGTCACCTTCATTCCTGCCTGCGCCATGCCCTACTGCCATAGCAACTATTTCCTTATTGGTCCAGAGATGCCACATAGGTGTTGATTATTTTCTTTTAACCACACAGGTAGGTCCAGCACCCTAATATCAGTTCTATACACTAAGGTGCAGCCAGTAGTTTCCTTGGTTCACTATACTGATATTTGTGCTTTACATGTTATAAAAACCTGTGTGACTTTACTCATTAATAAGCAGTCATTCTTATCAGCATAATTTTCCTTGGGTATCAAACACAGCCAGTCTGTTGATGGTTTCCATGATAACTTAACAGACTTGCCGTTTTCCGTGAATATCCTGACCAGACGTTCTGTCCTTATAGGGACTATATAAGACCACATTGGAATATTATTGAAGGCTAATTGAAATTTTCTTCTGAAAAATGACTGTGACTAGCTTATTGCTATTTTTTGTTCATTAGCTATTGTATAAGTGGGATAAAACACTTCGAGGTGTGCAGTTATGCGAAAATAATCAACTCCAACTTGATTAGTGGTTTTGCGTTGGGTTGTATTACATCAAGTTGTTGTTCATCATTTTCCTATAACTGCATACTTTGTCAGAGTTAATCACTTATAAATACTACAGCATATTGTGATGACTAATTTTACATTTACAGGAAAGAAATGCAATCCTTACGGAGTGAAAAAAAAATCAGACTGGCTTGGTTTCTGGACTTGACCTATGCCCAGTCATTTCTCCACCACATTTCCTCCGATAGAAGATTCGACTTGATATACTGAGCCAACCACGGATATGAGTACTCGGTAATCTGCTCAAGGAATTTTTTTGTAATTAATAAATAATTACTTTAAAATATGCTATTTTAAACTTGTACAGTGTTTCATGCTTATGCAGAAAAGTAAATTAATTTTCAAAGCAAAAAATGGTAACACTAGGTCAGTATAAGAATTAATAAAACATTACAATATCTTCTATTGACAGCGATAAGGCAATGTAGTGTTGATTATAATACTTCATAAACTCCAATGAAGCTTTTATCTATAATGCACTATAAATACCTTCATAATGCATTACTGTATACTGCTCAGTATAAGCATTAAGGAGGCTTTGTACTGTATTATGAAGGTATCTATAGTGCATTATAGATGAATGCCATAGGGCATTCATAAGGCATAGCATGGCTATAATGTGTTATACCTTTTTATTAATATTTCTTAATAAAATATTTATAATTCTTTATGAGTGCATTATAATGTGTTATGAATGTGTTCATAGATTCTTAGAAACATGACCTTCATAGAAAATGTTACCTAAAAATATGTGGGAATATGAAAAAGTTGATGCAGGAGGTTACTAATATTATGTTACTAGGCTAGAAATGTGGGACATCCAATATTCCCATTGCAGGCTCAGTTTTGAGCGATCCTGCTGGTTGTTGCACACTATGAATTCTGTGAGATTTATTAATATTTATGTCAACTCATAAATGAATTCTTTCTAAAGCCTGTAAAAGGCATAAGCGATCCAACCATAAAGGCTATCAAACGTACAAATATTAATATAAGCAAGAAAAAGAATAAAACCACATTTTATATTGAGGAACACTGTGTATAGACAGATTCTTTTCATTGTAAAGCTGTGTATAATTCACAGGAATATCTAGAGATTATACAAAAATGACAGTACAAATATTCACCTGATTTCATTTTTTCCTGAAACTTTCACAAAATATTCTAAAGCACTTTTCCTAATGCAGAAATAAATGTTTTCATTATCTGCTGTGTAGGCAAGTTACTATAAAGGTTTTTTCTGAAAAGCTCATGGCCTGGCATCCCATGCAGAGTGTCCACTGCTTTGTACCCTGGACTGCCTGGGATGTGTCCCCTGCTTTGTACCCTGGACTGCCTGGGATGTGTCCCCTGCTTTGTACCCTGGACTGCCTGGGATGTGTCCCCTGCTTTGTACCCTAGACTGCCTGGGATGTGTCCCCTGCTTTGTACCCTGGACTGCCTGGGATGTGTCCCCTGCTTTGTACCCTAGACTGCCTGGGATGTGTCCCCTGCTTTGTACCCTGGACTGCCTGGGATGTGTCCCCTGCTTTGTACCCTGGACTGCCTGGGATGTGTCCCCTGCTTTGTACCCTTGGCTGCCTGGGATGTGTCCCCTGCTTTGTACCCTGGACTGCCTGGGATGTGTCCCCTCCTTTGTACCCTAGACTGCCTGGGATATGCCCCAGACCCACCCTGACGCAGTGTCACATGAGAGACTGGAATCCAAGCTTTTAAGCTGAGTAGTTAAAATAAAATAAAAAAACATACAAAAATATATTAATTAATGTTTACTATTTGTGTCAAAAGGATAATCTCATTCCTGTCTCCTTTACATCACCAATAGTCAGTTGCAAGTAAGGACAAGCCTATCAGGGTTCAGCTTCTACTCTGTTAAAATACCTCATGTCACCCCTAACAGTCATTATGGAGATAATTAACTTTCCATTCTGCTCCTTGACCACATGGCCCTGGATGATTTACAGCAGCGACAAGCATTTCACTCAGCTTCCCTCAACGTTAATTAAAATTATAGCAGTAAGGCATTGCTCATCAACAGTTAGCGTTTATGAAAGGCAGGCTGGACGGCGAAGTTCTCAGTAGGAAGCGGATGTGTACCAGAGCTCACGATCTGCTTATTTACAAGGTTATCTGGCTCCTCCAGTCTTCCTGGATCAGATGTGCTTCGCAAAGTCATTTTCTCAGAGGCTTCCAAGGCAGAGCTACTGTACGTATCAGGTGCTTACGTAGAAATTCTTCTGACTGATTGTTTCGCCAATAAATAAATCCGTGCGTGTTAAGATTGAGTATTACATTTTCCAATGTATGAAATTTGTCCAAAGGTGCTTACTGCTACATAAATGCAAAGTAACAGTTCAATTGTTGTTCAGTTCGGTGCAATAAATCACATTACTGCTTTCTTATGTTATGAAATAAATTCCCAGTGTGGTCATTCAAATATTCAGTGTTAATTACAGCCTAATAAATCCTTAGGAACTGCATCTGAGTTTCAGGTGGTGTGTCCAGTGAGAAGCTAAATGCCGAACATTAAGATTCCACTGGGAATGGTAATTACAAGCATTTTCAGTTTTTCAATTTTTTTTAGCTGTATAAGTAAAAGAAAAGAGGCTTAAATGTAACATTCAGCTCCTAAATTCAACTTCTGTCAATTCAAATCTGGCATTAGTGTGTCAGCGCAGAAGAAAGAACAAGACAAGCTTGATTTAGATAACATAAACCATTTATCAGAAATGATCTCAAAAAAAGAGGAAATGCCTGGTCTCAGGTATCAGTCTTGATATCTTAGTATTAAAATTTCTGTAAGCACGCTTCACTCCCTCCCAGATTCTACAGTCTGACCCTAATTAGCACTCCAACAAGACATTCATTCCAATAAGTGTCAACTGGGTTTCATTATTTGAAGCGTTTGGTGCTCGGCTTCTGCAAAAACTGCTTCCTGCCAGTCCACAGCTTATTCAGTTTTTACTGCACCTATGTTGTAGCTAATTTGCCTCGGCTACCAAATTCTGGAAATAAGCACAATAGACTTTTAACTAAATTTAATCTTTCTATAAAAAATACTGTTGCCTTTCCCCTAAATGTGCACAAAGCCAATGTAAATGTCAGCTAAATCATAATTTGGCGAAGAGGAAAATAGAGGAAACATTCATTAAGATGCACATAGTAGTCTGGAATTCTAGTGCGTTCACTGCTTCACTGGCAGCAAGTACATTAGGAATGAGAGAAAATAGAGGCTAGTATGTATGATGCCTAATTAATGCGGGTGAAGTGAATGCATGACCAGGTCACGTGACTTTGCCCTGCTCCAGAACGTCCATAGTGTTCATTGTTAAAATGACATGCAAGTTGTTATAAGCCAATAATAGAAATTCCCCTGTTTAGGTCGTCATCCATCTTATAAGAAACCAAGCTTTAATTTATTCGGCCAGAAATCCTCCGGCAGTTCCTTCCAACCCAAAATCCCATGATAAGGCTGGTTAGATTTGCCTGTCAACCACAGGATCTCCCAGGCATACTTCTGAATCCCAGTTTAGCCCCAGTCTTCCTGGTCTCAGTTTAATTCATCTCTGCCAATCCTCTACCAGTCCTCTGCTCCGGAGAAACACAAATGGTTTCTAATGCAAAAATATGACAGCATAACAGTTGTTTTTTTCTCCCCTTTGGTGACCTTGCAGGCTGCATGTCGTGTTTAACGGAGCTGAACAGAAACCGGCTCGCCATTCACAGCCTCGAGAAATAAGTATGACGATGCCTCTACTGTCTGCACAAAATGGCAAACCCAAATGTGCAGAATCGATCAAGCAATCAATCAATATGTATAGGCACAGCTTTAACCACAAGGTTTATAAAGTGTTTTACAGACATTTAAAGGAAATTAAAATAAGCATATACAGAAAAGAAAAATATATATATAAAAATAAAATATAAACAGTAATAATTATTCCTGAAAATATACATAGAGTAAAAGAATAAAAATAACTGAATTATATATTGTTATATGCATTGTGGAAAAGATGCATTTTCAGCCTAGTTTTGAAAGTACTAAGACATTCCGTAGCTCCTAGCTTTTTGGGAGAGAGTTCCAGAGATGGGACCATAGTGACTTAAAGCTACCTCCTCAGCTACATTTTAGGAACAATCAGTCATTCTTTCTCAGATGATCAGAGTGGTTTGCCTGGGACACGCTTTACAGTCATGTGACTGAGGTAAGACGGAGCAAGACTGTGCCGTTATGGCAGCGGGACATGATGCAGGCAGAAACAAGGGGATGTTCCGCTAGTGGCTCACGAGACAACAGGGGTTTATGTAATACAACTAAAAACACACACCATGGAAAATATATCAAAACAAGCAGACCACAAGGGGTCACAACAAAAATGGGAAAAACAGAGATTAACAAACCAAACAAAGCATAACTCAACACAGCTAGGTAGCAGTGCTAAGGAAACCAAACAAAGCATAACTCAACACAGCTAGGGAGCAGTGCTAAGGGAACCAAACAAACAAAGCACCATTAGCACAGGCACCTAATACAATGACTGACTATAGAACAACACAAAGGCAAGTACTAAATACACTAAAGACTGGATCTAATGAGGATGGACAGGTACAGAAAATAAGGCAATCAACCAATCACTGAAGGTGCAGGACAATGACCAATAGATGGGCAATTAACACAGGCATTGGAAAACAGACAAAGCACAGGTAAAAAACCACTAATACACACAGAAATAAGAAACCTACAAGACCTAAAACTGAGAAAGCAAGGAGATACTGCAGTATACTAGAAAAAGAAATAAAGAACAAAGTACAACCGAAGCGCAAGGAAGACTAACCTAGAACAGGAAAACTCAAAAAGGAAAACAGAAAACACTAGGGAACAAAACAATAAATACAAAATAACAGATGAGACTGGTCTCAGCCAGCCTTGAACCCATGACCACAGCCCCCAAGGACTCTAAGCCACACACTCAACCCCTAAAGCTATGCTGTAGCCCAGGAAACAGGGAAAACACACAAGGGTGAAGGACAGAGAGGGGGAAAGGCAGTATGACCAGCAGTGCCTGCTGTTCAAAGGGGAAAAGACACAGGAGGAGGGATAAGAAGGCGCTGACCCTGACACATGTAAACATTTAAAAATTAACAAAAGCACTTTAAAATCAGTCCTAAAAGCCATGGGAACTGCAAGCATGCGTGATGTGATCCCTGTGACTGGTGTGTGTTGATATTCTGGAAACAGCATTCTGGACCCAGTGATTTCTGAAGCTGTAGACTCAAAAACTCAAAAGAGTTTTCAAATATAAATAAGAAAAGTGCATTTCCTGAATTTTTTTTTTAAATATTACTGCGATTGCACTGTAGCTAAAATTAAAAAAATACATAAAGATTTCCCCCTTACTGATTAGTCATTAACTGGGGTGTGGGTTGTATATGAGGTTGTGAATCAACTGGAAAATGGATCAGTGGAAGGAAATACTTCCCCCCAGGTCAGGGCCTGCAGCATCTCCAACATCTCCATTGGTCAGGGCCTGCAGCATCTCCAACATCTCCATAGGTCAGGGCCTGCAGCATCTCCAACATCTCCATAGGTCAGGGCCTGCAGCATCTCCAACATCTCCATAGGTCAGGGCCTGCAGCATCTCCAACATCTCCATACTGTAGGTCAGGGCCTGCAGCATCTCCAACATCTCTCTAGGTCAGGGCCTGCAGCATCTCCAACATCTCTCTAGGTCAAGGCCTGCAGCATCTCCAACATCTCTCTAGGTCAGGGCCTGCAGCATCTCCAACATCTCCATAGGTCAGGGCCTGCAGCATCTCCAACATCTCCATACTGTAGGTCAGGGCCTGCAGCATCTCCAACATCTCCATAGGTCAGGGCCTGCAGCATCTCCAACAACTCTCTAGGTCAGGGCCTGCAGCATCTCCAACATCTCCCTAAGTCAAGGCCTGCAGCACCTCCACCCTCTCCATAGGTTAGAGCCTGCAGCACCTCCACCCTCTCCATAGGTTAGAGCCTGCAGCATCTCCAACATCTCTCTAGGTCAGGGCCTGCAGCATCTCCAACATCTCTCTAGGTCACAGCCTGCAGCATCTCCAACATCTCCATAGGTCAGGGCCTGCAGCATCTCCAACATCTCTCTAGGTCAGGGCCTGCAGCATCTCCAACATCTCCCTAAGTCAAGGCCTGCAGCACCTCCACCCTCTCCATAGGTTAGAGCCTGCAGCACCTCCACCCTCTCCATAGGTTAGAGCCTGCAGCATCTCCAACATCTCTCTAGGTCAGGGCCTGCAGCATCTCCAACATCTCTCTAGGTCACAGCCTGCAGCATCTCCAACATCTCCATAGGTCAGGGCCTGCAGCAGTTCCCTGGTAGTTTCCTTCCTAGTTGACCTGCACCAACACACATGATCTCCACCGGACAAAAAAAAATACAAATCTGAGCTACACGCGCACCATCCACAACCTTCCAGTGCACATCCTTGATGACGACATATACATCACCCCACCCTGTGTACGACTGAAGGTGCACAAGAAAAAGTGAAGTATGAATTGGCCCTAGGTAACTTAAGAAGCATACCCATAGTCAGAAATGAATTCAGGGGGGGGGGGGGCTTGGAGCCAGCAAATTTCAAGGTAGGTTCAAACCCGTAATTTTATATGTTCCTTCTATGAAGTTCAGTGGCAAAGGGACGCAGTGACTGAGGTGCAGGCTATTGCTTCCAAAGTCTCATGTCATCCTATGGGGCCAGAAAAGCGATGAAAAGACTTTATATATTATGTTACTTATGCTTGATGTAGTTATTATCGTTATACATAATAGGTTTCCATTAAGACGATAACTTTATTCAGATTGGCTGGGGAATTTATGTCATTGTCACAATATACTGTTTTTATTACAGACAAATCAACCACTTAAGATAAATCATGCTCATCTCTGGCACTGTTTAGAGGCGCTAAATGTTTAATGTTAAATTACAGCAAGTAAATTGATCATCTAAATAAACTGACAGTTAAATATACGATTCTTTTCGATAAGGATTCTGCTGTAAGATAATTTTAAGAATATTTGAATGCAAAAAATGGGGATGCTTTATAAAGTTGGTTTGCATGTACAGTAGTGGATTAGCATATTGGATTCTTGGTCCATCTAGATCTATATCACAACTACAAGGGCATGCTTTGACGAAGGAACAGACTGGCCATATGACCACAGGGCTTGGGAACAGAGGAGGTAAGAATGGTGACTTTTGTTCCTCTCTTTATTGACTTGTCCAGTAGGCAGGGCTTGGGTCACCTGTCATCTAGCAGAGATGGATTCTAGCTTCACATGGTCCTGGTGTTGTGACATGCATTGGCATTACAGGATGAATGCATGAGCATCTGGTTCAAAGCCGGGGGATGGTGCTTAGTGGCCTCCGCAGTTCTGGTCCTCGATTCATCAGACACGGTCACTCTGACAGCCAATATTCATCTTGTGGACCTTTAAATCACGGAAGCCTGTCTTACACAGTTGTAAAATATTTCTCTTTGCGGTAAAAAATGGTACAAAGGAGGTTCTGGAGGCAACAAATGCTTATCTTTGGGGCCACACCTCAGCTACAAGTATAGTTTTAATAATTCTGATGTGCAAAGCCAAGCATCTGAGAAAAATATGTAAATGTATTCATATTACGGGGAATCATTTATGTACAGTAAGAGCTGTCAATAGGCTGTACTGTAGATGTAATTACAGCTCATGCAAATGTCTATTCTGTTGTAACTCCCGAAATTATATCCGTAGCTTTGTTTTGAAAAGCCATGATACATTGAAAAGTTAGGTGCAAACAATGATGTACCACACCTAATAAGTGTTGCACCTAATATGTTACACTTAATAGCTGTAATATAAACAATTAATAATTATATTCACAAAATAAGGAAATGTATCATCCAGAATTGTTAAAAATGCATTTTTAGATTCAACAGCAGTGGTGCGGGTAATTTAATAGCACAGAGAGTGCTTAGGACAGCTGCTTTGTGTTATTCATTTCAAAGTGGATATCAAACTCTCAGACACTATTTTTCTCCTCAACTGTCCTCAGGAAAATAATAAAAAAAAACTCTAATTTTTCCATCTGGAAAAGCCACTTTAACAGACTTTCCGAACCGGAACCCTGCAGAATTTGAAAGATGAAATTATTTCCAGCCCTGATGAAGGAACATGCTGAATACAGATGATCTAGCTAGCAGGCACACAATGGCTTTAGCAATGAATTCAGGGGCACAGTCCATGTAAATTCCTATGGAAGATTGTTCTGTATTTACCCTCAGGTATCATTCTGGAAGCACACAATGTTTTAGAAACCCTTTTTAAGTTGGATTCAATATGGATGTTCATTACCGTTTAGGCAAATGGCAGTTTAACTTTGCCAGGAATACTGAGTCAGTACGGCCCAGCTGTTTAACATGCATCATTTTGTAATCATATTGTATCCAGCATACATTTTACTTTGGGAATTTATTTGTAATTTGTGTCAATTTAATAAGAGGGTGCGCAAAAATCGATTTTTTCCCCCACGAGAAATAAATAATCACAAAAAGCCTTTCAGTACTACAGGTACAGTAGTTTGGTGATTATTCTTCAAGTAACTTGTTTAAAAAAATAATCAGCATATTTTCAACAGCTGCATTCAGCTTGCAACATTTCTGAGCACTTCCTCCCCAGATTTCCATACACAATGGGTAGAGAGTTTGGATGCTTTCCTGCCAAAGCTGCAGAATCATTCGCAGTAGCTGAAAGCGTCTGGAAAATTGAGTGCGTGCTGTGTTGTTGTGGACAATAAGAAACAAGTTCCTCTTTCAGTGCGGTGTCTCTTCATGCTATGGGCTTGTGGAAAATATACTTAAAACTTGTTGCTGGGCGTTTTCACAATGTGGTCATCTTTTTGTGATGTTGCCAGGCAACCCATTCAGTCTTGGCTGTATAAGGCCTGGCCCTGGATCATACAGCTTCTGAAAGAAGCCACCGTTCTTGTGTTCTGTTCTCCATTATGAAGTAGTAGACTCTCCATTGAACACATCCAGAATCTAGTCAGATCACATCTGACGTCCAGGTAGGCTTCCACATCAAATCCACAGTTCTTCAGATGACAAATCTTTGTTTTTCCAAAACCCCACCAAAACATACGCAATTACCACAGTTACCAAAAACATAATTCCTTAAAGACATTGTTACAAAATGACAACATGCTACCATGCAGATACCACTAATTGTTTAATATATAATATAATGCTAAATTAATGTATAATATATAATCCTCATACCTCATACTCATATTGCACTACTCTTTTCATGTTTTAATATTTATATTCTAGTCTATTCCCGTATCCCCCCCAATTCATATGAAAATAAAACATGAAACTGTGTCGCTAATTTAGCAATATATGCATAATATACCCATATATTCATTCCTTTAGCATCAGCCTATAAATTCATGCTTTAAGTCTTAACTCTTTGTCTCTTAACTTCTGTTTCAATTTCCTTTAGGTTTTTTCAACCCCAAACTCATATCATCATGAAAATTTAACCACTTTTACTGATATTTCAACATTGTTACTCTTACAATGAAATAAATGATATTGGTATCCCTAAATCCCTAAAATTTAGGGATACCAATATCAGCTAGTAATAATTCATTTTAGAGGAAGTGAATAAATCAGGGAGAATCACCATATACTGTACAAATGTTTTTGTCTTTTTATAGAACTTATTGTAATATAGGAGTTATGGCATATAAATAATAATTTACCGATGTTAAACTTCAAATGCACATGCAAATTATGTTTTAAAAGAAAATAATTGACTTACAGCAGATTTATAGTTTCATACCCCAGCTTTTGCCTTATAAGCATCTCTAAAAATCTTGAAATTATACTGAATGTGTTTTTTTTTTTTGGGCAGTGAATGTAAGTAGCGAAGGAAAGAAATGAGAAAACTTGCAGGCAAAATGATTTGGATTTCATGGAAAAAAATTAATTTAATAAATCTTTGGCTAAGTTAATGTTACATGTTTTATCATGACATTGAATCAGCCATGCACAGTTTCAGATCAGTTCTGTCCATTATAAATCTCAAATTTCTTTAGCTCACACTTAGTTAAATGACATCTTTAAATAAACCTTAATTTGGAAACATGTAATTGATGGTTGTGATAGCATCTAATGTATTTTAGGCTGGTGAAGTTGCCTTGTAATATAACCCACTTGTGTTTGATGACACATTGTTATCCTGAAGCCTTTTTTTGAGAAAATCAACAATGAAAATATTTCATCCATTTTTTCAATCACTTAATGGTCTGTTTCACACTTTTTCCAGCCACACTGGGTTTCACATAATTGGGAACTCTCTTACGTTACAGACATGAATTGTCTACAATTTGCTTTCAATATCAGACGTTCCAATACAAAAATCAATACATGAAGAGTTCGCCAATTAAACCAAGCACAGATCTCTGCAGGCTGGAAAAGTGGGCGTACCGAAAGGTTACTGGGTGTGTCAAAAGGATTTGTGGGCGTGTCGACAGGAATGCAGTGCAGCGAAGTGGCCGGAACCACACATGTAATTTCCTTTGTGGTTTCTGGAAATATGGCAGGATGTGTAAACAACCTTTGGAAATGTCTTACACTGTATGAACATATATAAAACAAGCATTTAATTATAGATATCTTTTAATCACAGTGATTGTCTAATCTACATGTCTGGTGAATATCTGGTCTCTTTCTGAAATAACATTTATTGACCGTATTTTCGGCATGCCTGTTTAATTGCACGTCACCTTTCGATATGGCCACTACTCCAGCTTACGGAGACTCATGTCTCCATTAAACATTTCACGTGGGAGGGAACATGCTTCAGGGAGAATGGTGTTGAGAAAGGTTAATGGACACCTGTTGACCTTTTCTTGAGCTTGCAGAAGGAGCAGCGGGGGATAGCATCGTGCAGAGCACAAGTGCCTCAGAAAGCAAGGCCTGGTGCCCTTACAGATTACAGCTTAGTTCCTGAAAGATTAGAGAAGTCTTTTGGGAAAGGTCTACATTGATACACGGACCACATTTACCAAAATAAATAAAATTATGAAAACAAAAATAATCAACAGTATTGTTGATTTCCACAGAAGCCACGAACGGCCATGGATTTCTTTATGGAAATCTGAGGGGAAAAAAAGTTATAAAATCCTTTAGTAAGACAGAAACTTCTTTTCTAATTAGTCAAGAATTGCTGACATAGTTGAAGGCCACAAATCACTGCTTTCTCTTTCGCTTGGTGTTTGCTGACCTGAAGGTCATTGTTATCTACTGTAATGGACAAACAAGAACGAAACGCAGAATTTCTATTTCTTATTGCAGTTGCAGTTGCCTCACCTGCTGGAAACTGACAGTGCTGTTTTGTTAAAGATAAAGTCATGTCCTTTTAATTAATACTGTTTTTGCACTATACGTGTGAGAGGTCCAAGTCAGTAGAATATATAGTTTATTTCTTGTCCACAAGCATGTTGACATTGGCAAAACAAATTCAGATAACCTTTGGTTTGTACTCTTTTTTTAATCAACATGCTTAATTATCAATTGCTTGCCATATCTGTTCTGAAAACTCTAAGTTCACAATCTAAAATACTCGTACTGAATTCATATCTAGGTTTGATCTTGAATCCAAAATATATCAGACAAAGACCAGATCCTTAAGACATAAGGAAATAAAATAAATCCTCTATACTCACCACAGATAGCAAAAAGATTACATCGATAAAACAATTACTCCAATGCACTCCTTACATTCTCGGGCAAGAATCCCCAAAAATTATCGAAAAAGTACTTGATGTACAGAGAATGTCTTTTGATTGCCATCTGTAACAAGGATTAAATTATGGTACTTACCTATAAATTTACTGGTAAACATATATACAACTACTTAAGCTATATACTGCCTATAGTTAACCTAGTTTAGCTATAGGCAAAAAAAGTGTGCTGATTGTTTAACAAGTGCTTAGACGGGTATTGTCTTAATAGCTTCAGGCAGTTCCAGATATTTGCTCCACTTCTAAGTGTCATTTGATCTGTTTGACTTAAGCAGTCCACCCAGCTGGCTCTAGGCCCAGCTGCGCTCACCTCTTAGCATTAAGCATGCTTGTGAGATTGGAATTATTTTCCAGTTGCGTAAGGAGAGCCATAGATTTCGGTGAAACGCCTGCCTCTGGCCAGTTCATGATCTTTATTTGGCAGAAGAGTAAAAGTGAGAAATGGGGTAAGAAATGCTAGTTACAGGGCCCCAGTGAGTTAAGCTCATCAATAGCTAGTTGTGTAACTCAAGCAAAGCAGAGCTAGGTTTTAAAATGTGATTTTGAGATTCATTGACGTGACACGGAGGCCATAAGAATCAGGTTTATTGGCCAAGTGCTTGTGTGGGACACATAAAGAATTTGCTTCCGGCAGTTGGTGTCTCTCCGGTACATTACAATACAACAGAACAACAGTACAGATTTAATACAATATAAAAGACATCGCATTTACAGACAGACAATGTACATAAAGTGCAAACAACATACAAGGTGCAAAGTGTGTGGGATGTCTTACATTCTGTTCAGTGGTGTGTTGTGAGTGAAGCAGGGTGTAGCAGTCAGGGAAGTAGGTGTAGCTTGTAGTTAAATCGTTAAAGCACACAGAATGAGTATAATGCTCAGAACCAATGCAGAGGAAGAATATCGGTATAATGTTGGGTATTGCGAGAATCTAAGAAACACTCTGCTAGCAAAACTGAGGAATGTTTTTAGAAAATGCACGTCACCTTTCGATACGGCCACTACTCAATTCTCCATTTTCATTCTCCACAAAACCTGATCAGGATAAGCAGTTAGACTATGGATGGGTGGATAGTCAACCCTGACAGCATCATTCTAGATGTGAAACACAAAAACAAATGATAAAAATTAAAAGAAAGAAAAATTGCATGCATTATTTAATAAGTTTTATTCTGTATTTTACTACTCATAATCTGACACACTGCATGGGTACAGGTACAGGTACAGGCAAAGGGTACAGCCCAGGTACGGTTTTGTACCCAAGGTATAAACAACATTAATGTTCCCCCAATGGTACAAAAATGATCCTCAGAGTCCATTTCTGTACCATAAAAGGTTCATTTACATACAGTTAGGGTACAATTGGCAGACACTTGAGGGTGCAGCCCCAGGTACAAGTAATTGTATCATCAAAGGTACCAATTGGAACTTTATTCCCGACAGCGTGTGTAAGGTGGCAATGAACGTTAGTTTAGTGAAACTGCATCTTGCACAATTTTAAGCCATTTTTGCTGCCATTGACTGCCGTGTTAAAATAAGCTAGTCTGAGCTAATGGATGCATGGACCATCTTTTTTGCATCATTTTTACATTTCCTAGCCGCTGCTATATTCTGCAGATGAAAAACTGACACTTCCAATTTCTAAATGTAACAGTCAATTTCCCTGAACAAAGTAGTAATGGTCTGACCTAATCCAAGAAAGCACCTGTCAGAGACAAAGAAATTGTATGATCTATGGGGTCAAAAATAGCCATAATTTTCTGGTCTTGACAGTAAAAGCACCAAGCTAAAGCTAAACTGGGAAAAAAATCTATTGTGGTACTTTGTCAAAATGAAATTGAATTTGCTGAGTATAACCAATAGAAATATCAAACAATGCTTTTATAACAAACATGGCTGTCGGGTTATTCCTCAGAAACACAATAAGATCAGTGTCATGCTGTGCATTAAAAAAATAATAATAATAAAAGGTAAATCTGTTTTTTTCATGATCCACATTCTGCACAAACCCAAGAAATGAAAAGCTGACTTTGAATAACAAGATAAGCTCTTAATGAATGACATTAAATATTTGCTTGCTTGTTTGACATTACTTAGCAACCTGTGCTTTTTTCAATAGTAGATGAGTTTCAGCTGAAAGTAATTACATGTTTGCTTTTTGTTAGCATTGGAATAAGCAAATAGCCCTGAAAATCAACAACACAAAGCCGAGTCGTGCTTTGATGATCCTGTGATATGAAAAACAAAAATGGAAATGAGTCACTGGATGCATTAAACGTGAGTGTATTTACACGTACGCATATGTAAATCTGCCAGATACATAATCAAACAGGACCTTCAAAATTATTTATTATCTGCGAGCCTATGAATCTTGCTTTCCATCAGAACTGAATGGGCACCGAGCACATACATACACATACACACTCACATACATAAACACACACATACATACACATACACACACATACATAAACACACACATACATACACACTCACATACATAAACACACACATACATACACATACACACTCACATACATAAACACACACATACATACACATACACACTCACATACATAAACACACTCATACATACACATACATACACATACACACTCACATACATAAACACACATACATTCTCATGGACTCATCATGCTTTTAATTATGTTATATGTTCTAACCCACATTAATTCATTTTTGTTACCTCTTATTCTGTGTCATTTGGTAAATTATTTTGTATCAATGAGACCTTTCTCATATTAAGTTCTATGGTTATTGTCCAAAAAGCAAGGATTGCCCAGAAATGATCTCACTTGTATTTTGACCTAGGTAGGGCTAAAAGCATCTCAACACAAAATATAGATCTTCAGAGTTACATTGCATTTAATTGTCAAGTTTTATTTGAACATAATATTCAATGATTGCCTTCAGTTGCCATTAGCACCAGTTACCATAAATTGGTTTCCTTGAAAAAAGTCAATGTTGCATTATGGACTATAATGTCACTGCTCATCTTCGGATGATAAAGCTTATACAACTAGACCTCAGAATTAATCAGTTGAGTCAATACACCAATCAGAATGCTGCATGCTGTTTCAATATGGTCCTGTAGTGGTTTAATTAGAGAATATGGCCTGATTTTATAAGGAAATTGGATTTTGTCTTTCTTGTGGTCTCCCTCTACAGATATATATATATATTGCACAAGTGGATCAGGTTAGCCTCTAGTGGCCAAACTGACTCATAACAATGATCACATGGTTCACTTGTTACAAGAATCTTAATAGGCATAAATGTAAATATATCAAATATATCATTAAATGACCCATAATGGGAAATCAATATACCACCATGCAATGTGTGACAATAGCGCAATTTCGTACAGAGAAAAACTGCATCTTTTGCAAACATTTTCTGAACACTGACAAGAACTACCAACAGAACACTATATCATGGAGGTTACTGGGTATTATTTAATATACTTGTAATTTTTCAACAGCATATTATTTATACACGGAATCTCAGAGCATTGGGCAGGGAACTCCAATGTAAGACACCGGTTTTTGACTATGCAAGTGCAGATTTAATTTGAAGTAATATCAAACATGATATATAAAGAAAATTGTGTTCTCCGTCATTCATTGACAGACTCTGCGTATATTATACAGGCTCGCATGAAAAAAATACCAAGGTTACAGAAAAATGAGGCTGTATAATAATGACTGACAAGTTCCAGGATGCAGTGACATTTTTTGAGAATGACTGATATGCTGTTAGTTTCCTTATTAATTTAGTTTTGATGAGGATATAGAAGATTAATGGCAGCATCTTTTCGGCAAACTTTTCATTACTTCATGTTACAGTCCAATAAAACATAAAATGACCACTGGTGATACTGAACTGCTGCTTGACATACTGTATATAGCGAGAGATTCAATACACTGGAAGTATACAGTCTCTCTTGTCACTACGCATATCTCTAAATCTCACAATAATAAGATGACTGCTGAAAAAAAAAGTCCCTTTCATTCATTCAATTCCCCCCAATTTGATAAGTAGCAATGTTGGCTAATTAAGACAGAAGTGAATGCAGTCCAAAATTTTGGACACCTCAGGCCTAAATACACAATACAAGGGACACCCAGGATATCAGGTCAAATCGTCTCAGGGCACGCACGCCAATATATACTACGAGCAATTTAACGCACCAGTACCCTTAACTCTATACTTTTGGACACAGAGTAAGGTAGTATTTCCCAACCCGGTCCTTGGGGACCCTCAGACAGTACATGTTTTTGCTCCCTCCCAGCTCCCTGCCAGACAGTACATGTTTTTGCTTCCTCTCAGCTCCCTGCCAGACAGTCCATGTTTTTGCTCCCTCCCAGCTCCCTGCCAGACAGTACATGTTTTTGCTTCCTCTCAGCTCCCTGCCGGACAGTCCACATTTTTGTGGACTACTGGAAACTGGGAGGGAGCAAAAATGTGAACTGTCTGAGGGTTCCCGAGGACTGGTGTGGGAAACATTGCACTGGGGGATGGCACCTAAATGCTCACTCCTAGTGGTGTGAGACCACAGTGGTACCAAGACACCATTATTTGTGTGACATGCTGCATGTATGAATTTTTAACCCTTAAATGTGAATCGTAAAATCCTAAACCTAAATATGAACAAACTCATAAGCTGTCATTTGCTACGGAGCGGAGAGAATTTTATATAACAAACATCATTATATAATAAACATTTTCTCGAGATACATTATTATCCTGAAAGAAAAATACCGCATGACGTCTGGAAGTCTTCAGTTGTGTTTACTTTTGGATTCCATGGAACATTATGCTAAGAAAACTCAAGTCCGTTTAAATATGTGTATTTTTTTTTTATGTAATGTGACTGAAAAGATATTTTTTTGCCTCATTTGTTTGTGTATTATAAAATGTACAGAATCATAGTGCATGGATGGGACAACAGAAAAGACAGAATTTCTGGGTCCCAGATGGTATATTACCAGACACACACACATTTTGTATTGATATCTTTGTGGGGACCATCCATTAATTTCTATGGGCAAACTCCTAATCCCAGCTATGACGACCTACCCAGCCCTAACCTATAATTAACCAAACATTTTAGTTTTTTGGTCGCAGTCACAAATTTTTATAAAAATGAGTTTTCCCTTGTGGGAACTGAAAAATGTCCCCAAAAGGTCGGAATAACAGGTTTTTGATCACACCACGTTTACACACACACACGCACGCACACACACACAAAGAGGGCAAGTAAACGTATATAACTTTCTCTGTACCTTCTGCCACCTATTTTTTTTGCCTTCTATTGCATTGATACAAAACAGTAAGTGGTAGCTGATTTATTTCTCTATGGCCCCAATCTCAGCATAGGTCAAAAGCAGCACCAGCACCTGCCTGCCCTCCGCATTTAGACGCGAATCTCAAAATTTGGACGGTGTAAATTTGGATTGTGCCCTCTTGTTCATTTGACTTCCTCTGCTGGCCCCTGGAGGATGGGCTCCCCCTCTGAGTCTGCTTCCTCCCAAGGTTTCTTCTTTCAAGGGAATTTTTCATTGCCGCTGCCTTCACTGGCTTACACACTGGGGGCTTTCGGCAGGGATAACGTAAAACCCATCCTTTGCAACAATGTAATGTTGTGAAAATGCGCTAAACAAATAAAATTGAATTGACTTGAAAGAAACAACTTTATCATTAACAAACTTTATCATTTGATTTTGTACAGTTTAACAGAGGATCTTTGTACTGTGCAAAAACAAAAATGCACTTGAAGGTATAACATTTCCCCAAATGCTTTTTTCAATGCCTAGTGTCCCATTTTTACTTTCTATCAGTCTAACCATTTGAAAAACAGTTAAGCTAATCACCTCACCGAGCGTCGAGCACGCGTCTGCCTGTCGCGACGATGAAACATTAGCATTTCAAAAACGACCCACATCCTAGATCTTGTCGTGTCAAAGCTCGGTCGATGATGCAATCAGCAGCTTTGAAGAATAATGGCACATTACTGGCTCGAGGGACCAATAAATATAAATACAGAGGAGGAAAAAAATCTAACAGAAGTGAAATGGAATTAATTCCAATGTAAGCTATAAAAACTATAAAAGGGAAATGCTGAATTGCTTCCTTGCATTGTTTGTATATTTCATTCAATTTAACACATATACTGTATACATGTGTGTGTATAATTATTGGCACCTCTTGTATTTCCAGATTCGTAAAAAGGGTTAGAAAAAATGTACCTTTAGTGAAGTAGCTTCATCGTTAACCTCGTGTGGAATCCCCATGTGATCAGCTGTTTCTTGTTGTCGTCATTAGTCCTCTGTATTTAGTCTGAGTTTCAGTTCATTTCCCCAGTCTGGCCATGCCCCAAAACTGCGGCAACTCTAGACTATGCCATGCAGTCCATTGTTTATTTTTATTATTACTCTGTATTCCTTAATTTGTTCGTAAATTGCAAACTTTTAGGTTGTAACATTTGTACAACTATTGCATAACTTTTTGGTAAGCAATGGTTACCAAAATGATATAATGTACAGTGTATTATCTGATACAGTATTTTCAATAAAAAAAGCACTATGACCAACAAATGATGCTATCACAGCGAATGCGAGGCTGAGAAATAAGTGAGGTATTAAAAGGAAGTGTCATGACCTGCGCGTACGATCCTCGTGTGTGCCACGCCCCCTGATCAACCACGTGTGCTCCCCTGATTGTGCCCAGCTGTTTTCCATCAGTCTGATATGTTCTGTGTATTTAGTCCGCATCTGAGTCCGTTTTTGCCAGATCCGTCATTGATGTTTGTTGCTGTCTGCCCAAAACCAAAAACAGGCACAAAATAAAACAGCAAACAAGTAAATATTAAATAACAGGTTTGCTTTCTGTGATGACCTTTGTCAAACAACGTCACCATTTTTCCAGCCACCCGATTCCAATGACTTTAGTCTAGAAAATGATCAGAGAGATTCAGCCTCTGAGCCACTCACTCAACCCATTGAGCTACATGGCAGCACAGGGAGCAGGGAAACATACTAGGGGCTGAAGGGCTACAAGACAGAGAGAGGGGAAGCAGGATGATCAGCCACACCTGCTGGCCAAAAGGGGACAAGTCATATAGGACAGGCTCGAACGGGCACTGACCCTGACTGATCGTTGTATTTATTTGTATTTTTCTATTTTAAAAGAGAGGAATATATTTGTGACTATGCAAAAAGTATTTTTTCCTACCCAGTAAAGTTTGTAGTATTTAACACTGAGGGTGTTAATTTTACACTCAGAGATTTTACTGGATCCTGAAGTGTTAAATGAACACAGCCAATTTTGCGGTATGACTCAGCTGTACCTAGGGGCAGTTTTACTATGGAAATTTAGCAGATGTAATGTTAGTGGGTGATTTACTAACATTAATTATGCAGAAGCTGCATGCAGCAAATTACTTAATTAGCATGTGGGTGGAGAAAAACTTCTTTTTCCTTGTGGCAATTGTACAAACATGGATATATGGACTAAGCTGTAGCTTTTTAATGTTTCCAAGACACTAACATCCTGTCCCACTCCGCACCCAATCACAAGATGTGAAGTCAGGCATGATGCTTATCAAGCTTTTTAGTTTGATTCTGGTTAAACAGGAGCTTTGATACAGGTATCAATCCCCCCCCCCCCCCCCCCAAAAAAAAAAAAAGTAACCTTGATACAGGGAGTTTATTTAAGGCTTAGTTTACTTTAGGCTAAGTCTCCAAAGTACAGCATTAGTGGGGGTAGCATGGGGGGTGTGGGGGGTGATTTCCTGAGCCCTCAGTATAAAATTTTATATAAATAAAATGTAAGCACCGTATTGGGGAGGGGGGAGTGACACAGTGGTTAGCACCGTCGTCTCATACCTCTGGGACCAGGGTTTGAATCTCTGCCATGGCTCTATACTCCAGTCTCCCCCCCCCCAGTGCTGAACCATACTGAGGTTAATTGGAGTTACCAAAGGCCTGTGTGTGTGTGTGTGTGTGTGTGTGTGTGTGTGTGTGTGTGTGTGAGAGTGGCTGGTGTGTGTAAGTGGCTGGTGTGTGAATGTGCCCTGAGAGGAGTTGGTGCCCCATCCTGGGTTGTTCCCTGTCTTACACCCACCAACCAAACAGCTCTTTGTAGGAAGGCTGTGAAGTGGTCTTCCCTACTAGCAGCTGGTTACTCACAGGCACCTGTCACACATGGCTAGCAAGTGAGTAAATGAGCAAGTGAGTAAATATTAGACAAGTTTCCTCCCTCCTCTGGTGAAACAAAGACAATTTTTATCTGCCGCTAGGGGCTCCCAGTTGTACTACGAAAATGATACAGCCAGTAGACCTTAATAATGTGTGGTCACCTCACCATAAAAAGAAATTGCTCTAATAGCAAAAACAACATATAATTCCTAATCCAATCTCTGTAAAAATGATTTTCAGATGGTTCCTCAAGTTCTTGAAGTACTAATCTATTGTCCTAAAGATTCACCTTAGCTTATATGCTAACCTAATCCTAACAGAACATTGTCGGGGGTCTTTAGATTGTTTCAACATTTTTAGTTATAGACATTAAATATATAAATGTATAAGGTCCTCAATGTCTAGCATGTTTACAATATTTGTCATGCTTTTATGTTATGAAAGTTGGAAAATACTATTAAAACTTTGAACAAAAATATAGAATCCTATGAATTATTATTGATCATTTAAATAACCACATGAATATCATCTAATAAAGTAAAACAGAGAAAAATATTGTAAAATGTTTTACAGCATTTAATATTAAAACTTATGTCACTTAAAATACTCAAAGAAATGTAATGTATAAAATGAACATTTATCAGCTGGAAAAAAATACAATAAAACTAATCAAATCCACAAAAGCACTTGGGATCATGAGCTGAAGGATCAGATTCTTCACCCAAATGGTTTTAGTAATAAAATGATCAAACTCCAGCAAAATTGAGAATTTTCATCAGACCATTAGGACTAGTATCTAATGTTGCTGGATCAATGAAATTAAAGTCAATACTTTAAGATACTTGAAATATTTTAGCTGGCTTGTTAAATGCATTCTAACTGCTTGTCTACAGCACTATATCATCTTGCATTTGTTCTGGGTTCAGATTAACTGCAGGCTCCAACCTGCCATATTTAGCATCCAATTTGAAGAGCTCTTTATTCAATGCAACAAAATCTCCATGTTGGCAAAAGATCAAGTGCCCTCGCAACACAGACAAATCTGTCAGTGGCTCAGTGTATTGTTTTTGAGTGCCTGTGCACTTCTGTTGTGCTTAAAGGTTATTATTATATAGCATGTTTTGAGAATATGCATATTAACATTAATTAGTTAATTGCTTTCTGCATACTTATGAACACTCTCATATGAATAGCTAAGGAAAATGTTTTCAAACAGCCATAATGTGTAATTATAACGTTATTTTTGGTGAGTGGCTTTAAAGTGCTTTAACATGAAAAAGTTGTTTTATGATCAATTACAGAGGTATATTGTTTCTAAAAAGAAACTGCACAATAATTGTCTTGGACCATCACAATAATTAGGTTGCATAAAAGTTCTTCATCGCTAACGAGTATCAGTGATCACAGACATTGAACATAAATTCCTGAGACATCATCATATTTGCATTGTTTAAACATTTTATGAAAATGAAAAAGCCTGCAGGGTAATTACTTCAGGAATAGTATATCAGGCTTAATCTTTTGTAAAAAAAAAAGAAAAAAAAAAAGGACATCACGTAACCATATCCTCAAACAAATCCACATGTACCATGTACTCAGAGCCTACTGTATCCTACACCAGGGGTCTCCAACTCTGGTCCTGGAGACCTATTATCCAGTAGGTTTTCTATCCTACCTGGCTTCTGATGAGCCAGACCTGTTCCAGTTGTTTACCTGAGAACAGCTGTGGTTCATCAGAAGCCAAGTAGGATGGAAAACCTACTGGATAGTAGCTCTCCAAGACTGGAATCGAAAACCCCTGGCGTATACTGTTAAATAGCATTATCGACATGAATCCAGTCAGTTTTCCAAAGAGATTATATTAAAGTGTGAGCTTGGCAAGAATTGGTAACAGTTTAATGTGTGTCTCAAAATATGTAAAATTAAGTGGAATTGTAATCTTTACTTAATTTGGATTAACAAATGTTCTCTGATTTTTTTTGCGATCCTTCCCAGTTTTAATGATGCTAATCTCTCTAATGTCTTAAGTGCTTTTTGCTTTATGAGAAAGCCCCTTCTTTGAAATTTGGCAGCTTTTATTTAACCATAAAAGTAATAAAATAATATTTTTCTGATATTTGCATATACAGTAGTACCTCGGCTCACAAACTTAATTCGTTCGAGGACTCAGTTCGTGACCCGAAAAGTTCATGACCTGAATCAATTTTTCCCATTTACAATAATGTAAATACAAATAATTTGTTCAAACCTCAGAAACACTACATTTATTTCATTTTTTTATGCTTTTCTGTGATCAATAATATATAGACTTAAATTAAAATAAGCTTAATTATACACAAATAATGCTAAATTAAATAAAACCGTATACCTGAGCATTTGCTTGTTGGCGGACTGGTCGCTTGAAAGATGCCAAAACACGGGAAAGAACCACAAAACATCCAACCAAAAAAACTAAACAATTAACATTAACAGTCAAAAACTACGGCAGAGGATTAGAGCCACCATGAAAATGGGACTACAGATGTAAACTAGCGATTGTGCTATAATCTGGCTCATTTACAATCATTACTTGATTATTTCATTGTAGTGTTTGTTCATTGATGTGCATTGTCCCAAATAAATAAATAAAAAATATATATATATTATTTGAATTCTGACTTTAATGTCAGAATTCTGACTTTAATCTCAGAATTCTGACTTTTTTTTCTCAGAATTCTGACATTAAAGTCAGAATTCAAATAATATTTTCATGGTGGCCCTAATTCTCTTCTGTACAAAACAATTGTCATTTCGAAAATGTCGTTTTTTTTTTTTTTAATACTGTACATTACTTTCATATGCCTACAATTTTTATGTACATTTCGTGATGTGACGCGTTGTATGGTGATGAACTTCTTTGTTTGTACTGCAAACAAACAATACACAGTTGCCACTAACTTAAATAATAATTTATGTTATTAATGAAGTATTGTAATGTTATGTATAGATATGTGACTGTTAAAAACCATCACAAACATGTCTATCAATCACTGAACAGAACTTTCTCTTTTTTCTTTTTTCAGATATTCGACCTCTGCAGAGATATAGTAAAGACATACATCTACAACAAATTTTTTATACATTCCACAACTGATCTTGGGCATAATATACACTTTGTGTTTCGGGTGGTTCTCTGGGGAGCTTTTGGGGGATGTGTGTGTGTTCGCAGCCTGAAACACGGTTTGCGAACCGGTACAAAAAATTTTCGCACATCTGCTTCGTAACCCGATTTGTTCGTGAACAGGACTGTTCGTGGGTCGAGGTACCACTGTAGTTTGCAGTGTATGTGAAGCCTAATTTGATGCCCTTGTGGGAGCTGAAGGAAAAAATGGCTTTAAAAATGTATGTGAAACATTTCACACCAGGGCAGAGGTATTACATTAGGAAAAGCTGGGGAGGTCATATGAAAATGCTACTCGCACATTTGTGCTTCATATAACCAGGGCTATTTCTCCCAATATGCTGTTATTATTGGGCATCGTACTAAAGAAATTCCCAAGAGTCACACACATTATGTAACCCAGGGGACGTTATGCATCGCTGTTACATTCAAGTATTTTTTAATTTAATTACTAGAGTAAAGCTGTAAACGTGTGTATTTTAACAAACATGTTTATTTGCCATTTGCACAAGTACATTAGAATGCTTCTCTTTGCTGACTCCATCTTTCTCGCCACAGCACAGGGCTAGCTAACGTGCAGCGCCGCTGGAGCTGGGGGTTAAGGGCCTCGCTCAAGGGTCCACAGGCACGTGACTGCTCTGTGAAGGCTGGGGCTCAAACCAGTGATCGTCCAATCACAGGCAGAGACTTAGCCCACTGAGCCACTCACTGCGCGCCTAAAATGCACCGATGCTTGGATATAAATCCATGGCAGTGTAAGCGAGAACTCTGCTATACCACGGTGGGTGTTATCTGCACCCGTAAGTGCCACTGAACCACTAAAAGACTGTAAGCCTGGCCCAAATAATTGTTTAGGAAAAATTAAACAATATATAACATATGGGTTACAGGGAGAGCAAACCCTGTGCTGATGGTTGGCACCGGTTGTAACGTAAATGTTTTGTAAAGCTATCAGTCTGTACAAAGTATATAAAAGTAACTACATGTAAACTACTGCTTTCTGCCAGCTGAAAGAAAATGGAAGAGAAAAAGCGTCTATAACATAATAAACAGCAGCAATATCCATATATGTTAGAAATATTAAGGCTAAAAACATTACTTCACTGTCACGGGTTTGTTTTATAATTCAGGATCCCCCCCCCCCCATATATCATGACAAATGTAAAACATTATGATGGATTTAAAATTGTTGTTATTATATATATATATATATATATAACATGCACTAAGAAAACTAAGTCTCCCATGCACTAAGAAAATAATTACAATTAATGTTTCTTATTGATGACACGTGAGAACTGAGTAGCCCTACTCATTTGGTGTCCTTGTTCCTGGTATAGTTGGCAATTCTGTGGATGGAAATGAGTCGCTTCAGAGACCAAAAATAGACTCAACATTGTATTTTAAGCTTTCGAGGTAATTAAAGGATGTGGCGGCTGGGAGAGGTCGACTTCTCCTTCACTAGCGCTGACAGCTGGGGTGTCACTCATCTAGAATCATAATGCCACATTTTTACATTTGTGCAAAGGGTCAATGACAAACCAATTCAAGAATTATAACAGGCAGTAATCACAGAGGAGAATCTCTTTAAAGTCAAACATTTTAAGGGTATATCCAAACTGTCTCTGTCTTTTCTCATGTTGCAAATACTTAATTACTACTTAAAAATACTTAAAAATACGTAATTTTCCAAAAAGAATATCGCAGGATTGGCCTTATGTAAGCTCCCAAACAAGCTTTAATGATTATTATAAAAAAAATAAAATAGCATATCAGTTTTTCTAAACTTAATTCTTACCAAAAATCAATACATAAATCACCTTGCTTTTTTTTTTACAATATAATGTTATAAAATCTAAAGACACTTGTGTGTGCACATTTTGTGCCATTTACTGTTTCAATAAAAAACGGAACATGACGTTCACAGTACATGGTAACATTCTTATGATTTTAGACAAAACTGAGCAAGTCAAGACTTTGTATTATTCAATAAAGAAGATGACTTGTGCATATGATTCAAATTGTTCCAACTCAAAATGTATCAAAGATTTCTCCAGTATGTGTGCTTACATTTCCTTCCGCTTACAATTCTGGTAGAATTATCTTTAGAAGTCACATTTAAATAGTTTTGGGAAGAAATGTTTACTTGCTTAATCACCTTTCAGTACAAGAGTGAAGAGATCAGAAATTACTGATTAAAATATTGACGTCATACAGTATACGACAAAAATGATCATCCATTTGTGTCATTTCATATCATCATCCTAACTGCAATAGAAGTAATTACGTGTGATGCAAACGCATGTCTCATACATTGTTGTGGTTCTTGGCAAACTTATACTTTACTTTAGACATCTGAAAAAAAGTAATTTAAGAAGTTCCACTCCCCCGCAATACAATACGAAATCTAACCGAAGTTCCCTTCTCAGCAGAATTCACACTGAGATGCAAGGCCTGAACGTTTTGTCATCTCCCTAACCATGACGGCTCCTGCTGCCAATGTGGCCAAGATATGTTTTGGGCCGAAACTGAAGAACTAGGGCCTGATACGCAATTCATTTCTGGAAGACAAACTGCCCCGGTCAATTATTCCCTCCTTCCCTTGGCAGAATGGTGCCAATTTGTCCTGCTGCTGGGAGTCTGCCACAGTTAGCAAATGACACGGCTCATATTTGTACAAACAGCAATGACCAGACTGCACTTGGAAGAGTGTCAGAATGAAATGAAAGACCCCCCCTGCCCTTCCATGTATGTTTTGGCAGGAGTAACTCTTTAATGAGAGCTAGACTGGACATTGTTGTCTAATAATCCAAGAAACCAACACGAGCAGCACTCAGAACACCTGAAGGTTTATTCCTGTAATGCTCAGTTTAATATTTTGGCTGTTCCTTCTGAATTATTTGAGATGCAACCTAATCAGTGCAGTCTCTTACATTTATGGTCTGATCTGATTGCCTGTGGGCTTTTCACATTGTTACAAATACCATTTACCATGTGCAGCATGCTTTTGATAACCCACTTAAGACTTAAGTTAATGAGTGCTGAAACCGCAAGCATGAAAATTGGGAAGGCTGGTCAGATATGCCCGCGGAAAAGAATTTTGATTAATTTAGATGAAATGACAAAGGAGGCTTGCAATTGCCACAGAAGAGAATGCCGAATGCAGAATGTTTGCGTTCTTCCAAATAATAAGGCACTAGCGTTAGCCGTCTTGTTTTCCACGAATGTTCGTGTCCCGTCACGTACGACCGGGGTGAAAACTAAGATGGCACTGCACTCTAGTGGGAGGGAGGGACGCTGACACATTTGGTACAGTATGTCCTTCATGGTCACCAGCTTGAAGCTTGTGCAATGCAACAAAGAATCGGAATATTTGGGAACAATGCTATCGGCGTTAGCACTTTGCGTCAAGACTGTGCTTTTTGTAGGTGATAACTGAGCAACCCAAAGAAAATTTGTGGAATTCCGGAAGCATCTCCTCCACACTCAGAATCATGGATTCCTGCATATTTTGCCATCACTTTGACTGCGCACAACTGCTGAACAAAACACCACAGTAAGTAGGTTAAATTTCCCAAAGTATATTACTGAACTCCAGAATCAGTGCTTATGCTATACTTAAATGTACATTTCTGTGCTTCGATTTGTCTTCATCAGTAGATCCATTGCTCCTCTAATGAGGTCTGACTCATTTTGTCACCAGTTTTTGCAGCTTGACACCATGGTAGCATGGGAATAGCTTTTGGAAAGCAAGGGTGTGAAGCTGATATGCTGTAACTGCCCCCAAAGCAGCCAAAGAGGACAGCTGAGGGCAATTACTGCAAAATCCCAGGCGAAAAACAGGCACTTGTAAAGGAGCAGGAAAAAAGATATTTAAATCTTTCAGCATAGACCAGTAATTGGAATAAGGTTGTTTTCTAGACTTTCAGATGATTGAGCAGTGAGGGCTGTCACCACCCCACTTAAGAACGTGATTTTACCCATCTGCCATTCATTCATTCATTCATTCATTCATTCATTCATTCATTCAATAAAGAACAATAATTCTATTCATAAATGCATAGTACACCTTGCTGGACAGGGCAATACTGCACACTGTACTTAGATTTGATTATTATATGTATACTTGTTTTGTGTGGTCTGCTTCGGTAACATGTTATTGATGGGGATGTTGCAAGTAAGATTTCCTGTGTATTGATGTATAAAAGGTAAATAACGAATGTTGATATCTTGATGAATGTTTTTCATAGACCTCATGAATGATGTCGTTTTGGGGACCCATTTCCGGTTCTGTGTGGGCATTCCATGCTGTGATTCTCGTATGTCCTGAACTTCTTCTGGGCCGAAGTGGTGCTTATTTTTTCATTGTATTCCATGCCATCTGTTTATCATCATTGTGAGCATGCCAGTTGGCCGGTTTTTTATTTCCACCGGCCATTGATTGCAAGGGTAGTGATGCTGTTATCATTTCAATAAGGTTTATAATGTCCGCTCTTGAAGTCAAGGCTAAAATTTTTTTTCCAATTCACCATGCCGACAAAAAGCACATGGCACTTTGTCAATGCTTTTTGTAAAATGTGCCTCCCATCAAATCAGAGTGTGTGCTGTATGTCGATGTGCGTTACAATGCATAACGAAGTCCTAACGAATGACACCACACAGCACGCCTCATCACAACACAGCAGGGCATGACTTCCCCGCCTCTTTATGCGGTGTGCTTGATTCTCCTCAGGTTCTAATGTCACATATTATATTTTTACTGTCGCTTAGCGTTTGTGAATGAGAATTTAATGATGCACACAACGTCTACTCAACGCTGACTCTGTGAAAGTGACTCCCTTTGATCACACGACGCACGCATCCACAGAGCATAATGTCCCCAAATTTTCAAGAGGCACTGTTACGGCAGATGTGATGTAAAAAATGCATGTCGCCGTCATATTCAAGGGGACGTCACTAACGACTCCGATTTCACTCCTGTACCCCGTATGGCGAAATGCTAACACCCATCGGCAAAGTCACAACAGTCGTCTTTAATAACGCCGTTCTGCCGCAGAAGGCAGACGTCCAACCTCCCCCGCTAACCTCTACTGGCATGTACCACTAGGTCTGCTCTTCAGCCTTACTCTTTAGTCAGCTGCCCCCTTGCCCATTCCTGTCTGCCCCCTCATTTTTGGCATATTAGCTAAAATACAGCTACATTATTCCCATAATTTTGAAAGAAATGTCTATGTCAGATTTCTGGATCATATATTATGGTTTGCTATCTTGACATAAATAGCTGATTACTTGCATTGTTCAGTTTCTCTTTTATGGATATACAGGTAGTCCTCGATTGTTGTATGTATTCCATTCTACAAACCCTTACAGAAGTCAAATTTTAAGCAAGCCCGATTTACTTTCCCATACCACTGAAGAAACTTTATTGCAAAAAACACACGTAAGTCAAAAATATACTACCAATTCGTACTAATGAGCACATATAAAATAAATGAAGTATAAATTTAGAGTCATGTGTTAGTGCTTCGGTAAACTAAATATTTCTATTTATCTATTTCTTGCATAGCTAAATGTAGCTAGCTATATTTCAGCATTTGCTTGAGTTGACCACATTTGTTTTTTGGACAAAGTTTTTTTATGGAACAAACATTATGACTGAATCAAACAGTACAGAATAAATCAGAATAAATGTAATAAAACAATGTTTTTAAGTAATAAAATAAATTTTCAAATCCCTAATGCCATGAGGAAGGTCATATTACACCATGAGGCAGAAAATGAATATAAAATCTCATCTTCACATGCCTGCTCACTAATGTTGGATTGAATAAATGAATATAAAGCTTAAGGAAAGATGTATTCTCATTACGTTCTTTTGGCAAACTTTCCAGCAGTCATAAAGATTCTTTTGGACGTTTGCAAATGAACAGAGGCAACAATGTCAAGTTTTAGAAAACTCTAGACACTTTGCGAGATTTCCATAGTGAAATACAACAGCGACTCCCAAGAAACCTGCTTACTTATAATTTCACAATCTATGACATGGTATTTATTTACATAATTACACCTGGTGTATAGTTACACATAGTATAATGAGGCAAAAATATGTAGAGACAGGTCCTCTGGATAAGCTATGGATAATTACATGCATAATTAATCAGCCGCATAATTAAGAATTTGCTGGTCTTTGGGGGTTTGAGTGGAATGTGGGGAATATCACATTGCTTGTTGGGGTTTGCATTTGTGATGAGGTGAAAACCATCAGCTTCCTTTTGTAAAATGACATTGTCACATTGGTTGATTAAAGGAAAACCCTGCTAAAATAACTTAATGAGTGCAGAAGCCGCAAGCGTGAAAACGGGAAGACTGGTCAGTTTTATTAATTTAGACATAATAAAGCAAACTCAGAATTGCCACGTATCAGAGGATATCCGTTGGTGTTTGAGTTCTTCCAAATAGAAACACACTAGCATTAGCAATGTCACATTGGTTAAGGAAAGGGGAAGCATGTCATTTTGAAATCATCCAAAAGTTAGAATTACCACATAGTTTGAGTGATTTCAATGAAGTTTACGTGACTAACACTGAAAACAAGCAGAAATTTCCCCAGCGTTTCCTCCCATCTGGGTGCTGTTTTTGGACATTTGTGTTATGAAGGTAACTTGTCAGATTTCAGGTAGTCTGGGCTAAATGTAAATTAATGGAGATAAAGTCCATTTAAACTGGGGTCCCTCAAATCTGACAAGTTATCTAGCTAACGACCAAATCTCGCTACATGATACAGGCCCCAGATATCAAGATAAAAACACACAAAGCATCTCTTACGTGGCTAAATTCTGTCATGAGGACTCATTCTTCTTTTAATATTATATCCCTGAATACTTATGACCTTCAGCTTTGCAAAATACAATTTTTTACACAAACCTCAAAATGTGATCTTCAAGTAATACTAATTGCTTATTCATACATATTTCTATAGTGGCAATAGAATTGAGGCTTTGTAGCTAATACTCTATATTATATAGACGTAATACAATACTTTAAGATATATACAGCGATTATACCATCTGCTGGCGACTGATGATTTAAGGGTATCCAAACAAAGTTTTGCTTTACAATTGATTTGTAAATATGATCTACAGTATTCCTGGTGAATGGAAGACGATTATTTAGCTGATTAGATAGTAACAATAGGTTTTCCGTATTATGCTGGAGGTCTTTCTGCTTCTGCTGGTGAGGGTCATGATGGCAGCATCCTGCGGAGATCACAACAGACCTCATTTTCACGGCCACAGGCTCCATCTTATTCTGGCGGATCCATAGACATTGCCAAGCCAGGGGAAAAAAGAATCCCTTCAGCCTGATCTGGGTCTGCTCTTGGTCCCCCCCCCTCCCCCTCAGTGGGGCGTGCCCCCAAACAGCTCCCTGGAGAGTTGACCAAATAACTTCCATATTAGATGCTTGAACCACCACGGCTGGCTCTTCTCAATCCAAAGGAACAGCGGCTCTATTTCGAATTGCCCCCGATCTCCAAACTCCTCACCCTGTCACGGAGAGTGAGTTCAGCAACCCCATGGAGAAATCTCATTTCAGCCGCCTGCGCTTATATCCCTGTTCCTTCGGTCATTACCCACAGCTCACGGCCATAGGTGAGAACACGGACATCAGCTGGCTGGTTAACCGCGAGCCGCGGCTTACAACTTAACCCCCGCTTCACTGCCATGGACCTCCACAGTGCTGGAAAACTGCCGACTGGAAGACTCACGGTGTTACCAGGCCCAGAGTGAGCTTAGAAACACTTACCCCTCGATCCAGGTCTGGGGATGGCGTTTGAGAGATTGTGGGAGTCAGGTGCAGAGCCATTTGGCCATTAGGCCATTATTGTATTTAGCAGATGTCCAAAAAGACATATAAGTCAGGCAAATAATGCATAAGAAGCACATAGCTGTCAAGGAGTCAACTAGGCATAAATGCAGCTGATCTGAATTTCCAGTCAATGCCAAGTCTAAATAGTATCAGAGCAAGAGCTAAATAGTGAATTTCAATCATAGCAAGAATCTTAAGGCACTACGCAATGAAAAGACGCTAAGAGCATTCAATGATCATAAGGGCAGTATTAATGCTTTCTGAAAATATAATGGATAATGCAGATTTTTTAATCAAAAAGCATGCTACCCTCTTCCAGATATGTTGAGTTTCAGCAGCATTTCCTTTCTCACTCTGTTAATTATGTAAAAGTTATACTGTAATGCAAAACCATGAATCTGTGTACAAGCTGGCCAAGTGATCCTTACACAGGTCCTTAAAAGTACAGAGTAATGATGATGAGCATAAAAATGGAGACGCTTCATTTTAATCAGTCTCGTGATCTTGTCAAAGTATTTGAATTCATTCCCTCACTTTGTCAGATTCTTCAAAAGTACTTAAGCTCCACTTCTCCTGTTTAGTTAGATTCACAGGACGGCGCATCCATTTCTATTTCAGAATTATGCATTATATACAACTGCATATATACAAGACAAAATCAATGCAAACCAAGAATAATTGAAAATGTTTGATTCTATTGTTTCTGTGCCTCAACTAAACTACTAGGAAACACTCATTTCCCTTTGTTATGTTTTGAATATGTTCCCAGTTCAATCCCTTAGATTCGTTAAGTATTAAGCCTTAGAGTCTCCAAAGAGTAAAGTTATCATAAGGGCCTGCTTCGTTTATTCTCCTCAAGATTATCGAATTATAATTAGTAATGTCTGTCTGCGGATGTTTTTGGAGATGGGTGTCATGGGGGGGGGGGGGGGCAGTTACATTTTAATGGTTTAAAGTAAGTTTGTTTTGTGTTTCTGTGTATGTGTAGAGCGAGAAAGGGAGAGAGAAGGAAAGAGAGCAGAGGCAATGAAATGGTTATTGAGGCTTTATGGTTTGTGCATTTAAATTACAGAGCAAGTGAATTTATATCACAATCTTTTTCCTACTTGTCACACCATGAGGAAGCTCAGATGAACCTTGCCTGCAACTGAAATCTTTTTTGTGGAATTTTAATGTTTTTAGGGAATTAATAAATGGTAACACTTTGCATCAACTGCACCTTCATAATGCATTCATAGAATATCCAGTGTCTCATAATCATATAATGTTTGTTATTAATATATATTAAACCTGTTAAGGTATGTTAGAATGTTAAAGTATATTGACATGATGCTTATGAATGTTGTATGAATGCATTATAAAGGCATTATGCAAATGCAATTAAAGTGTTACTGAATAAATTATATCATATCTTCTTTAAAAAATATGTTCCTCAAAACACATCGAATCGCATGAATTGGGAAAGTCAAGATATTTGGTGCTGAGTCTGTTCTTTGATTTGAGTTTAATGACATTATATCAGTCTGTCCTGATCCGGTCCTTGGGAACCCACAGTCGGTCCCCGTTTTTGCTCCCTCCCAGCTCCCTGCCACACAGTACACATTTTTGCTTCCTCCCAGCCAAAAACGTGCACCATCTGTGGGACCTCGAGGGCTGCATTGCGAAACACTACATTATGTCTATGAATACACACTGAAGTGGCATCCCTATGTAGCACCGGGTAGGATCCCTTTTGTCTCCAGAACCATTTTAAGGGCTGTTGAGGAACCTTTAGAGATGCCTCTCCCTGCACACCCTGTTAATTTAGTTAATTTTGCACTTGTAGCTTTCCTGACAGCTTTAACAAGTCTGGCCAGTCTCCTCTTAGCTCTCTCATTAACAAGGCATTTTCAGCCACATAACTGGCCCTGGCAATATTTATTGTTCATCACACTGTTAGACACAAAATCTAGACAACGCAGTTTGTGAAAATCCCAGGAAGGTACAGATCCACCACATCTGGCACCGACAATCACACCACATTCAAAATCACTTACATCACAGAAATCTTAGCCATTCTAGTGCTTAAACAGCAAAAGAAACACTTGACCCTGTCTGTGTGCTGCTTGTACTCAGATGCAGACATACATTATAATTCAGTTTTCGGAGAAGCAGGCTGTGTACGTTAACAAGCAGGTGTATCCAATAAACTAGCTACAGCGGGTAACTACAAATAATGCAGCATGAATTATTACAACATTTCGAAAGGGTAAAATGGCTTAAATGGGTTTTTTCTAACAAAATGTATTTATGCGAGAAGTGAAAACAGGTCATTTCATTTGCTATCTCTTTGGACCATATTTCAGTTTCTGGTTTGCGAGGGGAAATTTAAAAACTCGGCTATTAAAGGACACTTTGGAAAAGCGTATGCACATACCCCATGGTTCCTGTCTGATTCTATACACCACCTCCATCCCCTCCTTTAAGCTATTTTGTCCCAAAAAGAGGGGGGGGGGATATCATTTGGATGACAGCTGGTACAATCCTTCCAGGGATTCCGAGATAAAGTACCATTCATTTGCGACATACTAAAAATTCTAAAACATAACTAATTTGTGAGGGGGGAGGGCATCCATCAAAGGATGTGAGTCAGGTGACCATCCTCCTCCGTCTTGATTAATAGTGCCTGTCTTTTTCTGCATATATTTCTATGGGCGAGTGCTTCGGCTCTGCAATAAACTTTAGATGGAGAACTGATGTGTACGGCCATATTGCAGAATGTTCTGGGCACACCACCTGTCGTGTCACTTTTTGGTTCTCTCGTTTTCTTTCCCCAGCAAATGGGTAGTTAGTTTTTCCTCTTTTTTAAATCAGAACCAACAGGGCAAACTTTCTTCCTGCACCTGCACCCCTTTCCCTGTGAGCTCCTGAACAGCGAAGCTCAGCAAGCCTCCAGTTTGTCACAGACATCCATTCCATTCATCCAGCAGATGCTTCTACTAAAGCGACAATTAAGAAAGCAGGCTCAGCCAGTCCCTGAAACAATAAGGGTTAGGGATTCGAACCGGCAACCTTCCAATCACTGGTCGAGTCATGAGCTGCGAGCCACAAACCACCCTTGTATAAATCCCTTTATCCTTTGTGGCGCCGTTTCCCAAGTCGGCGGGTTTTCCCTCCTTTTTAGGCAAAAAATGTGTATCTGCAAAATCTGTGAAATACAATCTTTTTGTCATTTTACTATCCCAACAGTGCTACACGTTATAAAATAAAAAGATAGACGATAGAATATAAAACAAAAAATATGTACAATGTGGATATACAGTTTGCGATGGGCTGGCGACCGTCCTGGGTTGTTCCTAGCTGCCGTGAGCCCGTGCCCTTCGGGATTGGCTGCAGACCCCCCATGACCCTAAATAGGACAAACAGTTTCAGAAAATGGATGGATGGATGGATGATGTATGGTAAGAAGCTGAATGGTAAGGGTAAGTCTTTATTTGTCGTTATGAATATGTTGTTCATGTGCTGGAAATAGCTAAAGGTCAAGGGAAAAAAAAACTATTCTTTGTTTAAATAAAAGTTTTTTTGGACGCCATGAAGATGATGAAGGACGAATGAAAGAACAAAATGTAATGCTAATTATCATCGAATGTGAATGATACTGATGCTAAGTGTCATCAGTTGCAGTGCAAGAATCTGAGTAATTCGAGGCTGCTATACTGTGTGCATGCATAATTCAGGAATTGATGTTAACTTCAGTAAGCAGAATGTGGAAAATATGTGCATGCATAAATCAATCTTAGCTAATGAGATATATGTTTTACATTAGGGTCAGGGGTAATTTTTAATATTTCAAAAGTAAATCATGTAAAACTAGATTTAATATAGCTATTGCATTTCGCAAATAATATGCAGACAGACAGACAGTCTGACCTTACGACAGCGTTTTGCTGTTTTTTTTTTTATTATTTCAAGTTATATCGACAATAAATTTTGTTGTAAATTGTATAAATTTTGTTTTCCCGAAAATGTCTTGCAGGTTAGATTTTAAATTTTTCGTGAGGGCCGCAGTCTCAAAGACAAATACTAAGCAATATCCTGTGCAATTTAATAATTTATGTTCCACATAACTCCCCCCCCCGCCATCCCCTGTGATAGGTGGGTCTTTCAGAAGGTTACCAGTCTTAGCACTTTCATATTTTATATCTACTTATTCTTGTACATTTTACCAGGAAATAGATACACCAGTCACTACAGTTACTTACTTAATCATCCAATGTATGATATTTCTGACACTCTTTGACCGTTTATAAACATTGCTGCCAACTTTTGTGTAATTTTTATAATGTAATGCCAAAAATGTTAGGCGTTTTGCACAATTTTCTCCACTAATATGTGCTTTAAATTAAAGTACTTAATTCATTTTAAAAACTGAGGAAAATCATTAAAAACTTACAACATGCATTTGGTACGTTTTACTAAATATAACTTTATGTTGCTTACATATCTACTGCTGTACAATAACAGTAAATGCACAGAAAATATATAACATTTAAGGAAATTCACTGCCAAATGCATTTATACCGTTTACCATTTTATGTCCCTCATCCTTCTCTGTAAAGAGGGTTAGTAGGTATAAGGTGTGGACCAGGACATACAATTAGCAATAGTCAGATTACACATCTGCACCCAGAAAATTGACCTTTCTACAGCCGTTTCCTAAAGCTATCTCCTTTCACACAAGCTACATATTATCCCTCAGTTTGCAGAGATCTCTAAAGACTCATTACTTGGCTGTTAGTCGAAGGTCTTATGTGATGAAATTTAAATCGGCTAGTATTAAGGAGTCAGTGATTTGTGTTTACTCAGAAACCTTTACAATCGTCAATTGACAGAACATTCCTCAGAGAGGAGGCAAATAATTCATTAGCTGCTATTTGATCGAGGTTTTATGACACTGTAGCTTCTGGCAATTCGGAGCTGAAGTTATAAGCTTATCCCCTGTAACAGACCTGAAAGCAAATTATCCTATGGGCCACAGCTAAGAGCCTGCATGGAGACAGGCATCACAGCGAACCGCTAAAGGCTGTCGAGGGAGAACTGGGGAGATGTATCCTTCCTCTCCATATGTAAGACTTACATAGTAAGAACTTACCCCTGTGTGATTTTTTAAGGAGTTAAAACATAAAATGCAGGCAGCCTTGAAGAAACCAATTTGGATTTTATACAACAAAAACAACAGGTCATATTTCATGCCACAGGTTTGTGCTGGACACAGAGGAGGTATGTTTGGAGAAATGGTGTTACTGAGCTCTCGATTATGCCATAAATTAAGGGCCAATGCACTTATGAGCTGTGTAGTCGGGGCACCTCCATGACTGCAAAACAGCACGTGCACGATTCAGTACTGTAGGTATGGTTAAATAAAATTAATTACAGGCAGGTTTCGGTACAGAAACACTTTTAGAGAGCGTGTGGCGCATCATTTGTCTAACTCTGGTGTATTAATTCAATCTGCTCTTACTAACTGACCGTTTGTGTCCAGTCAGTCTGCTGGGAAGGTGGGTCCTGAAATGAAGATCTTTGGCCGGCCATGAATTTGGGGGGGGGGGGGGCGGCACAACATGATTAAATGGAAGGTGTCCAAGAAGTATTTCGAGGTCAAGTTTTTGTGTCAGTCTCTCTACACCTGAATCAATCCCTCACCAAAAGAAAACCAAAAGTACCAGGTTTTATTTTGTAGCTCCATTTTCTGCAGCCTTAGCCAGCAAACAGTTATTGTGTGTGCAAAGCTACAGTATGTGACTATGTAACTAAATTAAATTCAAACTTACATTTCAGCAGAAACAGTAACAACAGCAAGCTTTCAGTGGCCACATTTTTTGTTAGAACACATGCAATTTGTTTTAAAGCCTTTCTGGATTTTATTCTTACCGCCGTCATTTCTGCTTACTGAATAGCTGTCTCTTCCCCTCTCCTAGCAGTGATGAATAGTGAATTGGTCCGAAAATGTTCTAACGAGAGTAAGATACTAAATGCATCATTAACATTTCTGCCTTAAGCAAGACCCTTCAGAATCAGAATCAGAATCAGCTTTTATTCACCAAGTGTGCTGGGGCACACAAGGAATTTGTTTCCAGCAGCTTCGCCGACAGCTTCGCCTGTAAAACCAACCTGAACTGGTTTTATAGTTTATATTAGGAATTTTGATTCTATCTGATAGGCTTATCTATAGCAGTAGACTTTACAGCTGTGTACAAAAGGTGCATCCTTGTAGAGTACAGAGTTCAAAAGGGGCTTGAAATAGCAAAATGTCAAATTTTATGCTTTTCGTTAATTAGAATCTTGGGAGGCAGCATAGAATTTTGTTAAGACAGCAGAAGATTCTACTTACATACAATACTAAATATTTATCTCCCAAACATCATTAGGAATGTCGCTATAGTGAACAGGGACATTGTAAACAATCATTGTCAAGCATTTCAGCTGTACTCATACAGCTATAAAATATAATACAATATAATGAACCAAATCAGAATTTGTGAAAAGGGCAGTTTAAGAATGTTGTTTTCAAAAACATTATCTACAATAAAACATACATTGTCTCTCTTAGTCTTGCTAACACTTTTAAAATGAAAGCGGCATGACATGGCATAAATCCACAATTTTAAAGATAAATTAAATAAGTTCTCTTTAACATATGCAGTGTTAATCACTCTGCCCATTTTCCTTAACCCAGTGTTTCCCAATCTGGTCCTCAGGGACCTACAGACAGTCCACGTTTTTGCTCCCTCACAGTCCCTTGCGACTCGAACACTCCACACACCAATGGATTCATTATCACGCTCTTCCTTGGCCATCTGTAGAGATGCATATTGTGCATGCAGGGAGCCAGCAATGAATGAAGTAGACCAAGAAATTCAGAAACGGGGCCTTTACTAATCTTCACACCGTATCTGTGAAAATCCGGTGTGGGTCATCTTCCAGTGCGTCTATTTAAGAGCCATACGGAGGCCAGAAGGATCTAGAATGTTTCGCTTGATGGTCTCTGGCGCTCAAACTAGATGAACTGTATCGATCCCAGGGGGGAAATGGGGCATATAGCAGCAAGAACAAGGTGCACAGATAAACATACATGTAGACTCAGACATACAAGGTGCAAAGACAGTACAAGGTGCAAAGACAGTACAAGGTGCAAAGATTGCGTTAAGCGCTGAGTTTGCGTGTTGCATGTAGCACTGAGATTGCAGTAAGCGCTAAGTTTGCGTGTAGCACTGAGTTTGTGTGTTGCGTGTAGCACTGAGTTTGCGTGTAGCACTGAGTTTGCGGTAAGTGCTGAGTTTGCGTGTTGCGTGTAGCACTGAGTTTGTGATAAGCGCTGAGTTTGCATGTAGCGCTGAGTTTGCGGTAAGTGCTGAGTTTGCGTGTAGCACTGAGTTTGCGTGTTGCATGTAGCACTGAGATTGCGGTAAGTGCTGAGTTTGTGTGTAGCACTGATTTTGCGGTAAGCGCTGAGTTTGCGTGTTGCATGTAGCACTGAGATTGCGGTAAGTGCTGAGTTTGCGTGTTGCATGTAGCACTGATTTTGCGGTAAGCGCTGAGTTTGCATGTAGCGCTGAGTTTGCGGTAAGTGCTGAGTTTGCGTGTAGCACTGAGTTTGCGTGTTGCATGTAGCACTGAGATTGCGGTAAGTGCTGAGTTTGTGTGTAGCACTGATTTTGCGGTAAGCGCTGAGTTTGCGTGTTGCATGTAGCACTGAGATTGCGGTAAGTGCTGAGTTTGTGTGTAGCACTGATTTTGCGGTAAGCACTGAGTTTGCATGTAACACTGAGTTTGCGTGTAGCACTGAGTTTGTGTGTTGCATGTAGCACTGATTTTGCGGTAAGCGCTGAGTTTGCGTGTTGCATGTAGCACTGAGATTGCAGTAAGCGTTAAGTTTGCGTGTAGCACTGAGTTTGTGTGTTGCGTGTAGCACTGATTTTGCGGTAAGCGCTGAGTTTGCGTGTTGCATGTAGCACTGAGATTGCAGTAAGCGTTAAGTTTGCGTGTAGCACTGAGTTTGCGTGTAGCGCTGAGTTTGCGTGTAGCACTGAGTTTGCGTGTTGCATGTAGCGCTGAGTGTTCTCCCCATTCTGGAGACACTAAATTGCCTGTGTGTGCAGATGTTTGCGTGTAAGTTCCCTGCTGTGAACTGGCATGCCCCCTAACCATGTGTACAGTGCTACCTCCATTAGGCTCCACCCCTTCTTGGATTTTACATCTGTGTGGGAGAAAAAAAAAAGTTGTTGCCTCATTCCCAAGTGGTACCTGCCTGTCCACTCTAAAGCCCCCCGTCAGGTTCCCCACAGCTTCAGAAAATGTCTGCAGCCGCCCCCCCCCCCTCCCCCCTCGGCAAACGGCTTTTCTCCTCCTGAGCTGATCTGAAAACATGCTGTTTCCCGCTACCATATCGAGAGGCTGCATCAGGACATCTTCAACCTAACTATGCCTCTTATCTAAAATTCTGGTGATTACCGTGAAGAAAACCATTTTGTCATGCGCATTTTATTTGCATACGATAGATAAATGCATAAGCGCATCTCTTGTAAAATCTTAAGGTAAGCCAGGAGCATCATTCTAATCACCCTCCATCTCACTGCCCATCTCATCCGTTGAATCCTTATATTAATAGTGTAGAAAATACCTCAAATGTTTGACCTTCCTTCAATTCCTTCTATCTATCCATCCATCCCTGTATAAGAGGTCAGAAGATGGGTGGTTGTTGGACGCTAAATGTTTCACACCCCCCCCACATTAAAATGAATATTTTTAGGTTAATCAGTATTATTATACATATTTAATTTTGTAGAAAAGCATAGGCAGTCAAATGTCAGGTCAGGTCTGGGAGCGTGCACTGGTTCCACACCCACCACACGACGATACACCTTGAGATCCCTGATGGACACGCGGCCCAGTCCCACCCTCTGGACATGACCGTTTATCTGCCACAGCCAGGTGTTACATGGGCATCCTCTTGCCTGGTCCTGCCGCTCGGTTCCTCAGCAATGAGGATCTTGCAAGCGGGAATCGAACCACATGACCATAGTGCCGTGATTGACGATCCCTCACAATGCAGGTCCACACAAAATCAAGCCAGCGGTACCCAAGGATTCTCCAGAGAGACACAGTAGCGACCGAGCCCAGTCTTTGTCTCAGGTCACCGGATAGCATCCATGTCTCACAGCCATACAGCAAGACAAAGAGCACCAGGACTATAAAGACTTGGATCTTCATCCTCTTCCAAAGACATTAGGAGCGCCACACACCCCTTCCCAGTGACCTCTAGGCCCCCCATGCTCTCGTAATCCTACAAGAGAATTAGAATCCTGTGACTTTTTTTCAGTTAAATAATGTATTTCATTGTTCATGTTCTAATAGGACTAGGTGAACATTAGCAAGATCTGTCTTGAAGCTGTAAAATTATGAGATCAATATAAGAGCCTACCTTTTTTCATATCCGATTGTGTTTAGCAGAAGGAACTTATGTCCCCATTGTTTACCTTTGCAGCCATTAAATACATTAAAAATACATTAAGTAGGTAATATCTGTTTATTGCGTGTCATTGTTTTAGTGTGTGGGTGCAATAAATGTAATAAAGCAACATTAAACTGGCAGCACGATATTAAAAAACTGCTCATCTGTACATTATTTTATAGAGATTTTGCAGGGCTGTGCCTGAAATGATCACAACTTGCATGTCTGAACTGCTCAAAATTGCTACTGCGCTGTGTTTTATTTCATTGTGCTTTTTATCCGTATGTCCATCTGCAAACCTCAGTTTTCACAAACTGAATAAACACTCTTTACTGTTTATGCATCGCTAGTCTAACTGGAAACAATTTTCTGTGCCAAAATACAAATGTTATAACACAAATTACACAAAATATTTCTATGCCAGTCTTTGTTTCAAGATCTGGCAGAATATTTTTTAAAACAGTTGCACATGAATAGATTTTTATACTTTCACAATGTCAAAAAGGCATGTATTTTGATACATGTATTTTGAACTCAGAAACACAACCTGAGACCTCTGCGTTTGATCTGCTCAGATACTTATACAGATACCCTACTCTACATTCTCTAGAGCAGGCCTGGGCAATTATTTTCTCTATTAGCTTCGTCAGGTCAGCCAGGGCTATTTATTCTTATTATGGAAGCTGTAATAGGCTTGTTAGATTTCATTTTTCCACTTTTTTTTGAAAATACATGCAGGGAGAAAAAGAACCTGTGAAATTTTCATGTTCAGCTTATATGTTACGTGGCAGGGACTGGGACTACGGAACATTTTAGTGGGACTACAGTCACCCCAGAACAGCCCTAAAGACACCCCTGATTACACGGGTCGTTAAAAATATTTGTGTCAGCCAGCTTTCGCCAGGTTTTGCTCCAGAGTGACGTCCGCACAATGGGTCGGACTGGTTATTCATAATGGGAGCAATATTATTAGCATGTTAGCGTGCTGTAGCCTGCTGGATCATCAGACACTCTCCCTTTAAAGACTGATTTGAAAGGACGTTTGGGCCAAATAACAATAAAGCATGATTTCCCATAACGAGCGCTCTGCAGTAGGCAATCTCCTTACGAAGTATGTTCCTCACACTTTTCAGAGGCTGGTGGAGCAATCAGGGTACAAATTAAAATCAGCTTGAAGTAAAAGTTGTTAATCAGCTGTTGAATGACTGATATATTTCAATCAAGGTATATTTAATAAGTTCTGAAATATGAAATATGGCCCTGTGGAGATGATTGCACACCACCAGTAACAGAAAGCACAGACAGACACAAAATATGAGCTATTTGTTTTTTTCTTACTTCTGACAAACATTATAATGTGGGTCACTTAATAAAAAGAAATTGCTTTGGGATTATATGCAGCTCTGGGAAAAAAAATTAAGAGACTACTTCATATTTTTTTAAAAATCGGCATTTTTGAATCCTGGTTTAATCCTGGTCCTGTGCGGCTGGTTGCTTCCAGGCTCAAAATTTCTAAAACAGCAGCACACAAGAACAATGTGAAGCAGGAGACACTGGGAACGACCAGAAACCATCCAGGTAAAGGGCGGAAGCAACATTAATGCCAGAGATGACCATCGGCTTATTCTCATGAATCGTAGGATGACATCAAGTGACCTTCAAAAGGAACAGGAAACATTAAGTGCAGGTGTGAAGTGCACTGCTAGGACAGTCTGTAACAGGCTAATAGAAGCAGGACTGAAGTCCCATGAAGCAAGGAAGAAGCCCTTCATTAATGAGAAGCAGGGAAGAGCCAGGCTGCAGTTTGCAAAAAAAAAAAACAACATATATACACATACAAACGAGAGAAACTAAAAATGTTGCTGTGATCTCTTAATTTTTTCCAGAGCTGTACTTGGAAATATAATCACCAGAATACATTATAGGTTGTGTTGTACACTTGCTGTAGAAATTTTGGGTTACTTGTGATAAACAATAAATATGAGATTTGTAGATTCACATTGCGGCACACAGTTTCATCATTGGCATTATCAAATCCCTCCGCTCTGAGAGGAATTGCGTTGACAACTAACAAAACATCCAGTAAACAAAGTAAGCCATGCAAGCCATTTTTCCCACTACAGAATACAGCTTTGCTCCATGGTTTCCATTTTCATTTGACAGGCCTGTTGTACAGCATTCACAATTTTGCCATGCAGTTAATTGAATACATCTGGATATTTTAATTAAAGACCAGGGCAAGACAAAGATTCCAAAGGAATGTTTTGAATGGAACGCATATTACACATACTATATTATCAGTAATTATTGCCATTCACGTAGTAATATCTTGGTAAATAACGAAGTACTGCTTTCAGTATATGGAGAGATTCATACCTTAGTTTATGGACAGACTGACAGGCAGATTGGTGGTCGCAGTTGAGAGCACTTGAGGTCTGCAGTGGTGAAAAAGAAATTAAGTTGTAAGATTAGACTCACTTTTCCCAGTAGTTCGATGTCCTGGAACTTTCCTATGGTCAGGGGCTGTGGGTAATGACCGAAAGGCGAGTACAATGCAGACATGTGCAAGGCAAGTTGACATGTGAGACTGATATCTTATATGCACATGAAGTGATTCTACGGAATAAGGCTGCTTCTTCGTGCACAGAAACTAAAAAGCTATGGACTGTGTGGCCACAAGGGTGCGCCCTTTCTTGGTTATTTTAATCCAATACACAGCACATTACTGTTAGTGTTCATACCTTTCAGGATTTGCAAATATTTGTTCTTATTTAAAATGTATTAATAATTCAAACAGTAGAAAGATTTTTCCACTGCCAAACAACTGTATTACCGTTAGATAACTGTACACTAATCTTCCAAAAGGTATGTATTGTAAAAATACATTGTAAAAATGTCTCAAGGTAAGTTCTGTAAATATTACTGTAAAACCTCAAATGCACATTCAAAAAAGTCAGTGTCTTTATTTATATCCCCACTACTTAAAATACTATAAGAATATGACAGACATCAAAGATCACTGTGCATCTGCTCCAAGACAATTCCTGCAGACGAATGAGAAGGTGCCTTGCAGTTTCTCATGTATTTCCTGGCATTTCCAAGATTGTATCTTGCTGATCATGTTCCTACAAGTCCAGCTCCCACAGCCAGTAAAAATACAGGGCTGCCAAACAACGTCAAAGTCAACAAATCCCTGAACAGCCTGACTGGTCCCATCCATTGAAAAATGCCCCAAGGCTAGCCTAGAAGGATCTCAACAGCCTTCAGCTTCATTCAAATATTCTGCACCATCCCAAATCTCCTTGCCACCCCCTAGATCTATACCAGACCTACCAACAGCTGGGTATGAACAGAAGTCACGGCTTTCAAATAAATACATAAACAAACAAACAAACAAATGAAATGGAGCCACAGTCGAATGCAACTGCTCATGTCATGTGCTAAGGCCATCTAGCAGAGACTATGCCTAGCAGACATTACTGTCTCTATCATGGAGGCCTTTACTGATGTCATCGTCTGGTCCATCGCAGCTGTGAACTGCTGCAACCTCATTAGCAGCGATGACATCAGAACATAATAACAACAAAGGGGAGATGATCATGAGCATGCAACCTGAACGGCATAGCAAGTAATGCTTACAATACAAAATACTGCTTAGCTTTGACCAAACAAATCGCCCAATCAGTGCCAATCACTTCATTGTGACCCATCACTGCCACATCAGGTCAAGAAACACAGCTCACTCTCTTCCAAGATAGACACTGCAGATTTTATATGAATTTTGAAAATCTAGCTGTTTTAACCTGAATCGACCATGGTTGATGCTGACAATTGTTTGTGGCTTAATTTGCTGCATGCATTGCGGCATAGCTGCATTTGAGACAAACCTCAAAGATCAATAGGCACACTCCAGTTTCTGGGTGACTGAAAACAAGTCTCTGGGCTCTGGGTACTCTGAAAGCTCTCCATTAAGTACCGTCTTCTCTGTTATATTCTGTGCTCACCATGCTTAATACAGGTGTAAAAAAAAAAAACTACTCACTGGATTTTAAAAAATCTCTCCAGAAGTTGCCCCACACAATGTATTCATTCAGTTTCGGTTCATTCAGTCATTGATTCTCAAGTTGAGGTCAGGGGTCCATGGATTCAAAAGGTCAATATTGTCTGCAAGGTGTGAGGAAAAATTCATTTGGAGTTCATGCATTTCATTGTGATTGCCCCCCTCCCAAGTCCCTGTAGACTGTAGAGTGATTACATTTTTGTAATATTTTTAATGAAACATTTCAATAAAGATCCTCTGCATATGCATTTGCATATAAAAGTGATTGCATGTAGGAAAAGGCCTTTGCATTTGCAGGAAAGGAGTACACAGGTTTTTTATTCCAGAAAACACTGCACTCTTAAAAGACAACTGTACAGTGAGGTGACAATAAGTCAAATGGGACTAAAAGCTATTTCACATTATGTTCACCGTAGCAATAATTCAAGCATGAATCAGCAGATTTCAAACTTCAGTTTTAACTGTGTCACATGGGCCTAAACTTAAAAAAAAAACTTATGAGCTGAGAATCCTAATAGCCTACCCTAAAATATTCCCATACAATGTACGACAGAACTATATGACTAGAACGAATGCAGTCATTATGAACAAACGCATAAAATATGTACTATGTTGCTCAACCTTTAAATCGTTCTATTAATGTGTCATTTAAAGAGTGTCTCTTAAACAATGCCAGGCGTTTGTTTTCCTCAGCCTTGAATGACAGTATTATTCTCTGCTAGTAATGACAGGTAAGCGTTTGTGACATTACATCCCCCTCTGATTGCGGTTGCGCCCCTTATGTCTGTCGCTTCGCTTTTACTCCGAGTCTCCGCCGCACCTGTGACACTTGTCACCGCCTCGGCCTGCTGCGCAAAATACGTCCGCAATCTCCTACAGTCATTTGCGTTGCATCAAGCAGACGCCGATACCGCTATCGGACTCAGCAATGGGACACGTTTGGCTAAATTATGTTCTTCTACTGACTACTCACTACATTTGGGAACCAAAAAAATCATATGAAGTTTGAGAGATGTCCTGTGAAGGTACTGAATAGTTTTATTTACATTAAGCAATCTCATGTCTATGGTGTAAAAAGAAATCATGTTTTCCCATCTTCAAAGACTTTTATCGTACAGACATTGGGATAGCCTACCAGCGGGGAATAACTGGGAATAAGACATAGTCTACGAAAACATTCACTTCTTGCTTTCAGAAACACTAGGCCTATTGATTTTACGTGCAGGTGGGCGTGAATCCCAAGCCCTGTCTTGATATCACGATCTGTGACTAAGACCCAGTCAGCACAGACTAGACTTAAAGCCATTAATTTTCACTTGCATCCTTTATTTTACCGTTTCGTTCAGTAATTTCTAACCAAGCACTGTTCTGAATGTTAACGACAGTATTTTTTTTTACAACATACTGGAACATTTAGTAAATCATTTGCTTTAAGGAAAGCCGGGGAATAAACAGAGCCGTGTTTAATGTGCGTTTATATTAATTTTTCTTTGTCTGGTAAGTGCACTGGGTGTAAACGCTCGCGGTGCTGCCTAAAATCTACATAAAATCCATTCTGACTGCCTCCGTGTGCATCCATTATGTCCCATCTATGTCAAAGCAATCAATCCCTCTCCCAAGCGAGGGAGACCCAACTGAACAGATGGCAAGTTATCTCAAGGTCGGATTAGTTTCACTTTGTCACCCCTGACTCATAACCTCGATCCCTCCGTGGGCGCCACACTGCCCTCAGTACTGCAGGAATGCCGCAGATCCCCAGCGCTGACTAAGAGAGTAAAGGGGAGGCACTGTTTGGTCAAAATATTGACATCGGGGACCCTGCCTCCTTGCAAAGCCTTTTCTCAAACCTCAAGGGCCACAAACTCATTTGTTCTGTAAATATCGAGTACTTAAGCCAGCAGCCCCGGGCATGACAGCACAATTATAACATGCAAACATTGCCACTGCTATCAGTTACCGAGGCGCGCTAATTTGCAGATTTGCTACCAGGACAGATATCGTAGTTCCGGGGAGGGGACTGTTAATGGAGAAGTACAAAGAAGTAAAACCTGCAGTGTTCAGTGTATGTGTGGATGTGCACAAAGGGGAACACCAAAATCGTTCATCCCTAGTAGCATATGGGCGTCTTTAGGTCCTATCATTCGCGGCTTACCCCCGATGCCAATCTTCCTCAAGCCGCAGGTAAATCTGGAAATAGCGCGTAACGTGGATGTCCAGCTGAACCTTTGTGGCAATCACGTGGTTCCGGTGTCCGTTTGTGTGTGTATATTCTCACTTTCCACATATTTTTTTTTTTCTGCTGTCGTGGTTGTCACCAAAATTCCACTTATTTTTCAGTAAAGTGCAATATACGTCACCAGTGGTAGACAAACAGTGGGACGGTCTCAAATTATCCGCAGCAGAGAGCGCAGTGAGGTAGACGGTGATGACCATTAAACTCACATATAGCCTACTAGCAGTCCTCCATTAACGAGCAGGGAAATTGCACGCTTGTTAGAAATAGCACCACGGAGTCATCCCTATCAACTACAAGAGCTACTTACAAAAACCTCATCTGAATAAATCATTGAAATCAGCCTTGCTGAGGCCATTAACTGTTTGCGCTTGTACCCACAAGAAAACACAAGAATCATTAAACCAGGGCTGCCAACTCTCACGCATCTGGCGTGACACTCACGCAAGAAATCTTACAGCATATCTATATTATTCCATTATAAAGTTAAAATTAGCTACAATTAGCTAGGCAATAAAACTGTGTCATACATATAACTGTGTGCAATCAGAGCAGGGATGTAATCTCACTCCAGCCAGCTGACCAAAGTTGGCAGCCCTGTTAAACTGACAGGCAATTTACCATTTTTGCTACCATATTGCCCCTATTGAGCAACATGGCAAATATTATCATATAGGTTTAAATAAATCAAGTATGTACCAAGTTTCATGGATTTTTATGTTTTGTTATTTATTTATAGCTTAAATACTGCAACATATTGGCCTAAAATGATAGAAACCATTTGCCAAGCTCAACTGATACTCAGAGTTTGATTTAAAATATTTTAAAGCATAAATGTTCAAAGAAACACTGTGTTTTATATTTGTGTGAATTTGCAGAAAAGACGTAGAACATAACTCATCGCAGTGGCCTCCAAATTGATCACACAAGCTCATTTATTTACAATGCCTGAAATTTCTTTCTCCACCTAATAAATTAATGTAACCTTACTGCATATTAGGATGTTGTTATTTTCCAAAACTAAGTCTAAGCTTCTAACAACAGATGCACAGGCCTGCAGTAAAAGTCTAAGTGGCCAACGGTGAACAGGATTTTTGTAGTGACAAATACAGTCACTAGGGGTCGTTGTTGACAAAGCTTAGACTGTAGTCTGTAATCAGACTAATTTACTCTGAAGCAAACTTGCACCATTATTTTACACCTTTTAACTGAGGAAAATGCATCTTAAGTGTGATATTGTGGATCCCAGGCTCCCAATCCTAATCCTTACAGGGTGCTGCTTTTTGTAGATTTTCCAGATCTACCATTAATGCTAATTTATTCATGTAAGAGAAATTGAAGATTGGTATTCCTAGTTACTGAGGAAACCTAAATACCATGCATGTCAACTTTTAATAGAGTAAGACAATCTCAGATATTTTGAGGACTAAACTACGTGCACATTTTTCTGTGTGTTTCTGCAAATCTCATCACTGGAGTAGCTGGCAGCAGTGCAGAGACAGCTGGATATCCTGCTTTTTCACTGCACCTGCAGTCTGCACCCATCTTCTAAGTGTTTATCCTGGCCAGGATTGCGGGGCCCTGCTTTTAAAAATTGTCACCTTCTTACCCAAATAAAAGCAAATATCTGTTGCCAGTTTCAAATGTTTGAAATACCTGTACACTGGACCTCTGCCAGGGTCAACTATCAAATTCATAGATAGTTGTGATTATTCAGAAACAATGACTTAGTCTTTGACGTGCCTTGACGTTAGTTTATACTTATGGAGAGCAGCCAATTGTACCACAATATCTTAAAGCCCATTTTTTTATCAGGGTACACATCAGTTGCCAAAAAATAGTATTTCAAAAGGATTTGTGGGCTCATTTCCAACACATCTAGTTATCATATACAGGTACTTATTTTGCAAAGTCTGTCATTCTTGTGGGGAAACCCAGGGGGTGGGAGACTGTTCCTAGGAGTGTAGATAAAGGAAGCCTGGTTTTGCTTTGAATCTTAGGCGAGCAGCTGTGCAGAAAAACAGAAGCCATCCCACAGAGCAAGCACTTCCCCAAAGCGCAGGCTATGAGGAAACCTACCTGATTCATGTTATCAGTCTTCAATCTCGATCCTCCATTACAAACCATCTTTGCTTTCCATCTTCTCACGACTATCATTAATAATCACATACGGGATTCTGGAAGCAACAAGCAGATGCAGTGACTAGATTGTTTGGTATCACTTGCTGCATTTTGGGAGGAAGGAACCAGGTGACCCACCCATACCAAATGCCTCACTGGCATCATCTGCCAGAATTACATAAGGCTGAGGTGTGTCAGTGTTTATACTATCAGAAAATATTTAGCTGGGAAGCATCTAAACATCTCCAAGTAGGATGGATAAAAAAAGTCTTGGTAAAAATGTAATTGGTTAAAATTATTCCAGGCACCCAAGCACTTTGGCTTGGAAGTTTAAATAAATCCAACTAAATGAGGGTTTCTTAATGTGCAGCCCATCAGAAGCCAATGCGAGATGAAACTGATGCATCATAATTAGCACTCATGGTACATTTAAATGTGAGAATCATTTGGCTACTTGCTTTTATCTGTGATAAATCATTTTTAAATTACTGGTTAAATTGTACAGTTTTTCATTCATGTAAATAATCACATTTGAATGCTAAATATTTGGTTTTGGGGTTTATTTCATGCATGAATTTTAACACTGCAAACCAGCGTAGGCTCTCTTATCCACAAAGGGGCAGTGTGTATACAGGTCCTTGAGAACCCTTAGGTCAGCTGTTCAAACCCAGGTGTGGGGACTCTTCAGCCAAGCAGTACTCTAATGAGTAATCCAATTAGGGAGTTGCAGCAAAAACCCACATACATGGTGACCCTTTCTGGATAAGACTGCCTGCCTCTGCTGTAGACAATCACTTATAATTGTACAGAGATTGAAAAGTAAACACATAGGACATAGCGCTAAAAGCAAATGTTTCAATTTATTTATTTACACAGCCAAGTACACATATACAAGTGATGACTAAACCCTAGCCTATCCCAGCTGTCCAGCTTTAATGTGGAGATTCAGCTTCTTGCAGTCACTTCTCAGATTCCTCAGCCACCCCTGGAAGATGGAAGAAGAAAAAAAAATCTCATTTAAACCCTGCTGGCACATACTGGAACCTACTTTATATAATGTTAAAACTAAGAAACTGGCGCTGCACAAAAAGCTTTATCATTCCCAACTTTAACTTGCTAGGCCTTACAGCCACTAGAAATTGCTTATTTTGTCCCATAATTGACTCCCTTCTCACATTACAGCTTTATCTGCCCACTGATGCCACTGTCAGGGGCTCTGAGCAAACTGCTCCATGAAGGATCTGCTGTGAAACCAGGGAGGCAAAAATCTAATATTTTCAGTGACCATACATGCATAGGATGATAGGAAAAAGTGTGTGTGTGTGTGTGTGTGGGGGTAACTAAAATACCTCTCTTTAAAAAAAAAACAAAAAAAAAAAACAGTATGTGTGGATATGTGTGAATACACGAACGCACACACACCCACCACTGGATGTAAGCTACAAAACTTAATTTCCAAACAAATTTAAACAATGTAACTGAACATAACATAAATCTGTATTAGACATCAAAGTACACCCTCGACAAAGGCAGTAGTGTTTTTAACTAAATGCACATCTAGAAACTTGGAATGGATGAGGGTCCCAACTTACACAATGATGTTGTTAATGGGAATGTGGATCAGCTTGACAAAGAAGCCAATGAAGCCCATGATGGCAAACCCAATTGCCGTAGCCATGGCGATCTTCTGAAATTCTAAAGAAATTAATAAACAGTGAGAATGGGGAAGGCTGTACGTCAGTATGGGCCAGGGTACAATGAAATGCATTTAGTTTTTTCAAACACCAGAAGACGTACCTTTTCTGTCTGGTTTGGTGCATCTCTTCACTAGTCTTATCGAGTCCTTCACAAACTGACGACTGGGTTCTACAAACTGCATTACTTGATCCATGGTGATCGCGAAGGCTCTGGCTATGAAAAAAAAGAATCAGAATAAAGATCAAATATTAAAAACGAAGATCACTACTACTAACTACATTTGACCATACGACTAAATCTTATCCACTGTGCCTCATCCCCAACAACCTTCTCCACCAGCAAACAAATCAAATTGTGGTTAAATGTACGTTGTATTGTAAGAGCTGACATTTTAGTGTCGTTGATGTGGGCATTTAACTTACACTACGCCACCTCACATACACTACCCGCAAAGGTTTGTTATTCATCCCCTGCTCAGTAGTATTTCCCTTATTAACCGTAGATCCACATTATTAGTTGCTTCGTTACAAGTGGGCCAAATTTTAAATAGTTCTAAATCTCAACTGCCACGATCTGAGACTACAAGCCACAATCGCTACTTGGGAAACGGGGATTTACAGGCAAATTTACGGTGCCCGATTAGCGTGTTCCGCAGATCAGCTAGCATACCGCGAGATACATCACGACATATTTTTACATACAAAACTTAAAGTGCCTTACCTCTGCGAATAAATGAGCTTCTTTATAATACTTCGGGAGCACTCTAACCGATTTGGTCAGCTAACTTTGCTAGAATAGAGCCACGTACGTAGCAAGTTGCCTTTTCAACGGAAAGATGACGTTTCCTTACAGTGCGCATGCGCGTCACTCTCTAACACCGGAAGTCCTTTTTGTAACACGTAAGCAGTGGGCTGAGGAAAGTCGCACGTTTCTTCGATCCTGACCCCAGATCAGTTCAGTTCGCTTCATTGGATTCTGAATTTTAATTGTGAATCAATTTAAGAAAACAGACAATGGTAATAATAATAATAACTAGAAACTTCAGGCAGTTACGAACGGGTCCAAAGCGTAGGATGATCGGACAGGTGGTCGGGATAGGAGATGTAGGACAGAGCAGGACTGGTTTCGGTGAGATGGTCTATGTAGTAGGATGGAGGTGCTTTTAGTGCAGGCATAACAGGTCAGTCGATGTCAGAGAGTACGCTGTGCACATCAGGCTACCTAGCTGAAATACCCACCGAAGCTGGGTTCGAACCGGCGACCCTCTGATTACAGGCACACAGGCTTAGTCCACTGAGCCACCCGCTGCTGTTGGTAAGATGGGTGAGATCGGTAGACACCTTCCTACCTGATCTGGTAACTCATTATAGCTGAATTAGACTAGGTGGGTCTTAGACATATATGGACAGAGGCTATAGCGCTACCGTTTGACCGATCGACACGAAATTTGGAGGGTCTCTCTGCGGTACAGCCCTTCATCAGAATTAGATATTTGGTAATGATTGGCTGAAGTGTGCCTGAGATATAGCTGTCTGATTGAAATGGGTGAGGCACCAGTACAGTCAGGGTGTGGTTGGTGGCCATACCTTACCAAAAGTTTTTTTTTTTTTCTAAATCTTTAAAAGGACTGTCTCCTGATTTGAACGACACCAGATTTATGTAGGTTTGGTGAAAATCCTAGGAGGTTAACGGAAAAAAGCTGTTTTCAGACAAATATAAATCATGGAAAAATGCAAAGATGGAGAACAAAGTTCTATATGTTACTGGATTTGGCACGACATAGTGAATTGGACTGGCAATAAAATTTAAGTTTAGGACAAGTAGCACAGGAGATATCGACCAAAACGTGTTGTGGGGCATGACGGCGCCCCCCTTTGACTGACAGGGACGGGTCGGAGGGCCTGAGTAGTGGGTAGGAATTGACATCTTGCTGCCAAATTTGGTAAGTCTAGATCTTACGGTTTAGGCTGGGCATTCAGTTTTAGGGAAGAAAAAAAAGAAAAGAAAATCCTAAACCGTAAAAAAATTCCTTTTATTCCATCCATCCATTTCCCAAAACTGCTTGCCCTGTGTAGGGTTCCATTGTTGCAGTTTGGATGTCTGAGTTCACTTGAAAATGTTCTAAGGGAAATATGCACTTTAGCAGGAAAACAAAGGAAAATCAATGGTCTTATACTAATAAATAATCCCATAGTTGTGTCCAGGGATGCCATAAGGGGGGGAGAGTTAGGATGTTTCCAATGGTCCCTAAAAAATTTGGAAAACAACTGGATTGACCTAGACTGAGGGGCCCAATATATTGAGCAACCCCTGGTTGTGTCATGCAGAATATCCCTGGTGACCTTATGGCAGCAAAGTAAGCAGAACTGACCTTTGGCTGTGAGTGTCACATCCAAGCAGTCGGTGGATAATGACAGTCAAAACACTTACAATACTACTCTGTGAGGCCTAGCATAGTGGTTGATTACAGTGCACTGTATGTTACTTATCATACAGTATAAACACAGAAGGATGAAATGCAGAAATGCGAACACACATTTTTACTGTAATAACCAATTTTACTGAAGGCAATGCAGTACAAATCGAATACTGTAAGACAGTTACTCATTTAAAAAAAAGAAATTATGAACAATAACCCTAATACAATGATCGTTGTACTTTGTTTAATTTCCTACCTTTCTTCTTGGTCTTCTCCTTAGACTATGTCGTCTTCTTCCCTGTCCTTGTCTACCATGTGTTGAGTGACTTGGTGTGCGCTTATTACTTAAGTGTCAAATTTGCACGAGTAGTTAATTAATTGCATAGCTGTGCCGTTTTAAGATTTTTGGACTGGACATTACCTGCTAACGACATTTTATAGTGATTCGCTTGGTGTGACACTTCCATTTGATTTTCGTGTTAGCACATGTCTAATGTTTTTCAAAAAGGTCTATAGCATTGGAGATTGATGTACAGGAACAGTCAAAATTCTGGATAGAAAATCATTTGATTTTCAACAAGATAAGGACCCTAAGTACACCTTTAGGTTATGTAGATGGAGTGCTGCGACAGACGACCTGGCCACCAGAATCCCCCCCACCTAAACCCTATAGAGTTGGTTTGGGATGAGTTGAATCAAACAGTAAGAGCAAGGCAGCCAATCTGTGCCCAGCACTTCAGGAACCTCCTTCAGCAACGCTGAAGAAGTGTTCTAGGTGGCTACATCTGGAAGCTGTTTAAAAGAATTCCAAGTGTAATGCTGTCATTGAAGCAAAAGCAAGTTATTCTGAAGAGTCTAAAGTTTGAGATGTTGACCATTTCTCGTCCTTGCAATATGATATGTATTTCTTCATTACCGTTCACTGTAAGGCAAGTAACATAGCTAATATAGGGACAAATCCAGTAACAGCAAACTTTTGACTGGCACTGTACACCCGATGAGGAAATCGTTGATTGTTGTGCAAAAATATTTGCAATTCTGCTTGTGTGGCATTAAGAATTGCCTAATTCATTGGCGGCATAATTAGCACATCTAAGCATTTGCGAGGAAAAAACGGCAATACTTAAGATATCCTAGTGCAACATAGTTACCTTTGACAGGCAGCTAGAGGTAGACACAGACAGCAATGCACTTAAATAATCCTATGTCGAGGTAATGTACACAGGCAAGCTTTTCTGCTTCATTTATAAAAGGATTTTTTCCATTAGGAAAAAATCCTCATCAGTCATAAGCTATCAGTTACCTGAGGTACCCAAATGTGCTAGTTCTAAAAATGTATAGGAATGAACATGTAAAATTCTACAGCAATATCTGTCTATGTTAATATTTTAAATATATTTAAAATTATACAAAAATATTTAGCTCATTTGTTAGAATGCAGACATTGAGTCCAGATGGAAAAAAAGTACATTTTATGCAGCATATAGGCAGTTTGTTGATGAGGATGCAAATCTTGGCTTGATATATGCAGCTCTGGAAAATATGGAGACAACTCCATATTTTTTAAGAATCTTCATTGTTAAATCCTGGTTTAATCCTGGTTCTGCTGGAAGGCTACACTGAGCGGCAGGTTGGTTCCAAGTTCAAAATTTGTAAGACAGCAGTACACAAGAAAAATGTAAAGCAGGAGACACTGGGAATGACCAGAAACCAGCCAGGTAAAAGGGCGGAAGCAACTTTCTAAATACAGAGATGACAGTCAACTTATCCAGCAGTGCCTCATGAATCGGGGGATGACATCTAGTTATGTTCAAAAAGAATGGAAAACATTAAGTGCAGGTGTGAAGTGCACAGCTAGGACAGTTTGTATGAGGCTTTCAGTCGCAGAGCTGATGTCCCATAAAGCAACTAGCATTAGTGAGAAGCAGGGAACAGCCAGGCTGGATTTTACAAAAAAAAAATGTATATTTTATACCGATGCACATCCATAAATTGAGAAATGAGTGAAATTGAAAATTTTGCAGTGGTCTCTTAATTTCTTCCAGAGCTGTAGGTAGGCTGATTAACTGGTATCTCTCTTATAGAGCATAGTTCACCAGTGAACACAACAATGAGGAGGATGACATTTCCAGTCCATTTTTTGTTGTTTTTGAGATTGCCAGTGACCTACAGTCAGTCTTCAGGCAATCAAATGAAGAACTTTTCTGGATAATGCATCCTGTGGACTCAGGGCTGTAGCCTGGATTTTTAGAACACCGAGGTCAAAATTGTTGGCCCTTCCTAGCTGTGCCCTGTGATGAATCATGGTTATTGGAGCTGCAGAAACAATACTGAGGGCTTGACCTCGGTGTCCTCAATGGTAGGTAGGTATGGGCATGTGTGGACTGTTTTCTGGAAATTCGCTCTTCAGAACGTGGTGCACCTTATATAAAAATAATAATAATAAAAAAAACCATGCACACTGCACTGACTGATGAGGACATGAGCAGAAAGAAATGAAAGAAAGAAAGAAAAAAAAGAAAGAAAGAAAGAATTGTGCACTACATGACCCAACATTTCTCCAAAAAAGTTTTTCCCACTCAGAATGGCAATGGACGATGTAGAGCGTGACGGCTACAATAGGGCCTGTTTGGCGACATGCAGATCAGCGAACATGGCTGAATGACTAATTAGGACAAAGCACTGAGCGCACAAGCTTTAGAAGATACACTTGGGAAATGTTAAGAGTTTCTGTTGTTTCCCAATCCTGTCATCCCACACATACTGATATTTCAGTTTCTCAACTGCCCTTCAAATACAGGGAATTTCTCATTGAATGGAGGCACCGTTTCACATTCACCATGGAGTTTTTAACATCAAATAATTACAACTGAGTTTTTGCTAATTGATTTTAGGATGTTATGATTTTAGATTCATTGAAGAGCTAAACACTGGTTACAGAGCTGATGCAGCCTGTCAAATCAATCTTAAAATGGGCCAATTATGTATGTAATTGTAGAATCAACTAAAATGCCCACACAACACCAACTATTACTATTACAGGCAGTGGTCATTACTTTAAATTTTCCAGCATGTCATTTTAATTGGTTTCCTGCGATGAAGAGACCAAACAACAAGCACATCTACCAGAGCACTTTATACCAAACTTTTATGGAAAAACTGCATTTTGCAAAGGTATCTTCAACGAATTGGCACATATACTCAGATTTTTATAACTAGTTTAATAAGGGATTACTGTTAAGGAATTCAACGTTTAATCTTTTTTCAGCTAGTAATTTTTACTTATCAGGTCGGTCATGAACAGAAAAACAGGACAGAGAGAAAGTCACCATCACTCAGTCCCACGTTATTCCAAGCATCTGGCAGCTAAGTTCCCAGAGTTTCTGTGCCATTTCGTCATCTCTGGCAGCTTGGGAGCAGCTTGCTGGGGCACAGTCACTGTTAACAGAGCAAAGAACGTTGGCATAGTCCTGAAAAATACATTAAAAGGTAGAGCTCTCACACACATAGTGTGACACTAAGTGAGCGACAGCACAAGAACTAAACCTTACATCAAAATGAGTCAATGCAGTTCTTGAGATGAAGTATGATATCTTGGATATGCTGCCATGTTCCACTTGACTGTTATTCACACTTAAATCAGCATGATCAGTCTACCCTCTACAGGAGGGTTAGGGAACCCTTTTCCATGGCAGTAGAGTAGAGCACAGATTTACACCCAGACATCAGGTGAACTGAGATCCTACCCTAACAATAAAGAGCAGAGGAAGAGCAAAGACCAGCACATTCTGTAAGCGCCAACTGAATAAAGTTTCCTTCTAATCTAAGGGTCCCAAAAAGGGGGGGGGGGGGTGACACAATTGACTTCATCTAAATTGTGGGGCCAAAATTATACATGTATGCTCTCATGGAGTCATTTAGCCTGTACTTTCTAGTGGCACCCCTGCATCCAACCATTTTCTAACCCCCATGGCCACAGGGGTCTGGAGGCTGTCCTGGAAGCTACATGTGCAAGGCAGGGAATAACCCAGGGTGAGATGCCAGGCCGCTGCAGGCCATGCACACGCCATTCACACCTATGGATAATTCAGCACTTTTTTGGACTGTGCTGGTAAACTAGAGAACTTGGAGGGAACCCCATGATGACATGAGGAGAACATGCAAACAACACACAGAGCCATGGCAGAGACTCACAGTGCCAACCACTGCACCACTGTGTCACTGGAATGAAGTTTTCAACTGTTGTTTGAAAGGACAGAACAAACACAAAGAGTCGGCATCTACTGTATAGTTGCACCTGTAGTATCCTCCAGTTGTTTTCTCTAGCTCTGGGGCGACAGCACAGTAAATGGAGGTCTGGGCACCCTGCACGGATGTCTTCGTGAAGGGCTTGATCATCTTCACGCCCAGCTGTGCGGGAGCACTGAGGTGCCTCCACAGTTCCGACTGCACCACTCCAGGATGTAGCGCATATGTGGTCACACCGGTGCCTAAGAGCGCAACATTGTCAGCTCATCCAACTGTTAAGTTCTGCAGGCTTTCAGTGCCCCATAGTGATGAAGCTAGCAATGATATTCATTCATAATTCAAATATTGAAACAATGTCACGTTAAAAATGGAAGTGTGCTTTTCAATCTAAAATGACTGTTCGACTCTTCACTATGCAACAGTCATGTTTTCTGTTGATATGCTAGTTTCTCTTGCATTTATGTCTTTTTGTAATTTCCATGCTTAAATACACTTTCCACCTTTTGAAATAAGGGAGTTACTCCTGTGATTACGCTCGCAGTGCAGGCTCCTGATATCTGTACTTACCTTCTAATTTCTTAGCCATAAGGCGTGTGCAGAGGATGTTGGCCAGCTTGCTCTGTCCGTACGCCTTTTTGGAGTCATAGCTCTTCTCGTGGTTGATGTCATCCAGTCTGATGGGGCCCCACGTGTGAGCCATGGATGACACATTGATGATTCTGGCTGGGGCAGACTTTTTTATCAGATCGATCAGAAGGTAGGTAAGCAGAAAGTGACCTGTAGGATTTGGATGGAACAGCCAGTCACATGAAATGAACTAAAAGACTCATGGAGATATTTACCTTAAACTACAATGAATAAACCCAAGAACAGCACATTCATTGCAAAAAAAGTATGGGTTCAATCCAGCTTTTGCATTATTAAATATTTAAGATTAACTGAAGCCAGTGAAATTTCTTATACTGAAAAAATCTTTTCTTAATTCGGCATAAATGTAAAGAGAATCTTGGGGGGGGGGGGTCATTTGTGTTACTTCTATGAACCTTACCTAAGTGGTTGACACCAAACTGCATCTCAAAACCATCTATAGTCTTGGAATACGGACACATCATAATTCCAGCATTGTTGATAAGGATGTCGACCTGTTTCTCTTCTGAAAGTGAAAGGTAAAAACAAAATTCTAGATTCTTGGTGAAGAGTTATTTCTCACTGACAAAAATAAATGTTGTTGAAAGGGAATGCCAAGATCTTGGAGATCATAGACATAACCATTTGCATTCAAAAACAAGGTATTTTGTGTCTAAACAAACCTGTATTCCTTTTTATAGGAACAGATAAAGAACAAGGCTGACTTACCTTTATTAATTAATTCTGCAAATTCCCTGATAGACTTGGTGTCAGACAGATCCAGTTTGCTAAGAACAATATCTTTAGATCCGGAGTCTTGCATAATCTCATCCATAGCCACCTCTCCTTTCTCCACGTCTCGACAGGCCATGATGACACGAGCACCTGTGATTGGCAGTATGTCACAAACTCACCAACAATATGAAGATACAGCCGGGGTTCCCACACTCACATGAAACAAATCACAGATTAGAACACAAACTTACCTCAAACCCAATGAATGAAATACTGTATATATTTTTTAAAAAGTGACATTTTTAACAGCTTTATGAAGCGGTAACCCATATTCGACATGCTACAAATGGACTTCTATGATCTGACGTTATTGGTTTGTCATACAGAGGGTAAATCTCAGTACAAGTTCTTGACCATACTTGGGTTCTCGTGTACCCGTTTTATGACATCTTCCATTGCCGAAGACCAATTCCAATTCTAAGAACAAAGAGGACAGGAAAAATCCCTGGATGTTGGTCTTGCTCCACCCCAAGAATGAAGGATACATCGATCACATCCTGGCCGAACGAGACCAATTCCATGATTCATTGCACCCCAGGTTTATTCTTGGGATGCAAGTTAACAAGACTGGTCTTGTCAAGACAACAAGTACAGTCTTTGCATTCTTAGTATAGAGATTCACCCAGATTTTCTGAAATTCTTAAAGGTGTCCAATTAAACATTTCCATATATGTACATGGGGCTGCAGTTGTTTGACAAACAATCATGTGCTACTTAATGCTTATTTTCTTAGACACAAGCCTATTTGTGTGCAAAGCACACTGAAGGGGTTCTATATTTATCATAAAGAGATTCAGGGTTAAAAATTTAATACCTGAAATTTAACAAATGAGAAGTGTCATGCCCCACTTGAGCGATCCTCCCGTGTGCCACACCCCCTCATCTACCCCATGTGGATTCCCCATGTTCCCCAGGTGTTTCTGATTGTTGTCATTAGTCCAATGTATTTAAGTCTGCGTTAGGTATGTTTTCCCCAGTCCGGTCATTGAAGTCTAATGTCATTGTCTTGTTCTGCTTGTTCTCCGTTCTCAGTTAAACCTTGTGTTTCCCAATCGCTTGAGTCTTGTCCCTGCTTCCCCGGTCCCGGCTCGGCAGATTGTGACAGAATGACCGGACTCTACAACCAAGTGCCTTGTCGTATAGAGGAAGAATACCTCAGCACAGTGGACAAGGTAATATACTGACTAAAACAGCCCGCCTGCCCTGCTATGTGTCAGGAGGAACTCCTCCCGATTCTGGATGCTGCCATCGCCCCGCCCGAACAGACGCCCGAAACTCGTCCGCCTGCCGCTTTGCTGCCAGCGCTAGCAACTCGCCTGTTTTTTGGACCGTGCCTGGCTCTTAAAGGGGCCAGCTCCATTGGGGATGCCATCCCGTGGGTCCTCAAGCCCCAGCTGTGCCCCCCGTGGTTCCTGTGCCGGCGGCTGAAGCTCCACCCCTGGAGGTTCCTGTTCCTGATCCCCTGGACACTGCTCCCATGGGCCCAGTCCCCGAGGAGGTCCCTGATTGCCCGACCACCGCTCTTCCCTCCTTAGTGGAGTTGGAGGAGGAGCTTGAATGGGACCCCTCGGGGATTACCCTGTCATCTCCAGAGACTCCCACGTCACCATCGCCCCAGCATGGCAGATCCCGGCCAGGCCCCCGCCTCTCAGTCTCCCAGAAGGGGAAAGGATACCTGCGCTGGGGTCTGGTCCCACCCACCCTGCCCCCTGGCTCGCCTTCGGTCCCCCTGGCTGCGGCTCGGCAGTCGCCTGCGGGTCCTTCGGCTTCAGCTCGGCGGTTGCCTGCGGTCCCCCTGGCTTCGGCTCGGGGGTTGCCTTCGGTTCCGCCTGTGGCACCTCGTCGGCCAGCTGCAGTCCTGCCTCCAACGCCTCATCAGTCGCCTGCGGGTCCCCTGTCTCCGACTCATCGGTCGCCTATGCCTTGGCCGGCAGTGGCTGCTGTTCCCTCTTCCCCTCCACCAGTGTCCCCTTCATCTTCCTCCTTGCCCCCTTTGCCAGTCCCTCCACCTTCCTCCTCGCCCCCTTCAACATCCCCTTCTGCTCCTCCCTCACTCTCGCCGAGGGTCCCTTCGGCTCCGGCCTCACGGTCACCTGCTGCCCCTGTGGCTTCCACCCCCCGAATGCTGGGGTTCCCTCCAGCTCCCTGTTTCCCCCTGCCCTTTGCCTCCTTGCCCTCTACCTTTGTGCCCCCTGTGTCTGCTCCTCATCCTCCTGTTTCACCTTCATTCACTCCTGGCCCCTTCATTCCTCCCATTGGTGTTCCCCGTCTCCATTTTTGTTGCCCCTGTGCCTGTTTGCTTTCCCCGTTATTTGTCAGTTGCTGTCTGTGTTACTGCCTTTGTGTCTGTCTTGTTCCCAGTGCTCCATTGATGTTTTGCTTTTGTTGTCCAGGTCCTGTGTCCCCGGTCCCATTCCTCGCTGCCCTTAGGCGAGCCCAGAGTTTGCGCCATTTGCGTATAGGGGGGTTCTGTCATGCCATGCTTGTCCGATCCTCCCGTGTGCCACGCCCCCTCATCTACCCCGTGTGGATTCCCTGTGTTTACCAGCTGTTTCTTGTTGTGGTCATTAGTCCAATGTATTTAAGTCTGCGTTAGGTATGTTTTCCCCAGTCCGGTCACTGAAGTCTAAAGTCATTGTGTTGTTCTGCCTGTTCTTCGTTCTCAATTAAACCCTGTGTTTCCCGATCGCTTGAATCCTGTCCCTGCTTCCCTGGTTCCGGCTTGGCAGATCATGACAAGAAGGAGCATACATATTTTTATAAAAATTTTAATTGACAATGTGGGGAATTGTTTCAAACCATAAAAATCGATATTAGCAATACATTTATGAAATCAAAAAGAGCAGTATTCTTTAGTAAAATTAAACTATACACCCTGAGAACAGTCGTCTTTGGCTTTCATAATTTAACAACAGGCTAACGGAACGGAAACATCTCTGACTGTGGGGGTGTTCGGGTGTGTGTGTGTGTGTGGGGGGGGGGGGGATTACCCATATCTAATGTGGCTCAACAATGAGAACATTCTGCTTGTTTCTATTCAACATACTGGCCCCCATCCAGAATGTGTTGTTCACAAGGAGTCAATGGAAAAAACAAAGATACACAGAAAAGATAACTGCAAGAGATCTTGGAGAAGAGAAACGTTACAAACCTACGTATCACTGAAATCCGTACCTCTCTTTGCGAGGTCCCTCGCAGTTTCCTTCCCAATGCCTGTATTGGCCCCTGTTATAATTACGGTTTTGCCATCAAGCCGAACAGGGGAGGACCAGGGACCACGGAACAGATTCCTGAGAAATTAAAAAGCAATACGTCTAGAAATTAACTATTTTTTATTACTTTGGGCGGGAAAAACGCGATTCCAATTATAAGTTAATAAGTTATATGGTAAATATAGGTTACTGAACGTTGTTTCCGCGGTTCATATAATACTGGGCATGTTTATTTCGTCATTGATCTAGAATTAACCAAGTAAATCAGCCAAGACGGCAGCACCACCGCACAGTTGGTATATAACCAAGACCATACAAAACACCACCAAAACTAGTCTTCATTGTATAGATAAAATCAAACAAAATCAGGAAAAATGCTTAAGTTAGTGCGAGCGCCATTCTAGGTCGCCGTTTTACTGCGGTAGGTTGTTTCTCTCTTGTAGCACGGACCTTCTTACTTGACTTATAAGCAGGGTTGTCCTGCGGATCGAACGTACCTTACGGACTGCATGATCTCAGGCACAGATGCTCCTAAAGCTCCCCACCCCGAATAATTCAGCGACCACTCCGGTCCCGGCTATTTCATGATACAAACCAACCTCCCTCTACGAGCCATCCAATCACAAAATGAGGGCAACTTACTTTTGTTCCGCAAATCTGATCGAGTACGTCGTGACAGCATTACGCAATTCAACATTCTCATTACTTTTTCGCATTATACGAATACAATAATCCCCCGCCTATCGCGGATGTTACGCTCCAGACCCATCCGCGATAGGTGAAAATCAGCGATATAGAAAGACCATATAAATGAACATTTTTTTTTCATAGTTTAAGCCGTAAAATACCCCTCCCACACGTTTTAAACACATGTTAACTTATTAAAACACACTTTGTAAACACATATGCTATGTGGAAGTCGGGCTAAGGATATGAGTAACATAATAATAATAATAATAATAATAATAATAATAATAATAAATAAATAAATAAATAAATAAATAAATAATATGTAATCACACACACACACATCTCTCTCTCTCTCTCTCTCTCTCTCTCTCCCTCTCTGTGTATACGTAATGGAATATTTAAAAATAAAAACACTTTAAGTTCAGTACGGGTTCACAAAAAGTTCGCTCACAACAATCGGACCACAAGCAAGGTATGTGATACGCAGGCAACTGTGATGCGTCGGGATAAAATGGGAGTTTTTCCTAGTAAGAATTCAATTGCAGATAATGACCATTCTGGATATCTGAAATATAATTGTGGATATCTGAAACTGAAAGCCCAATAGACATGAATGGCAAAAGTGACGTAATTTCTCCTAGGACAGGGGTGGGCAATCTTATCCGCAAAGGGCCGGTGTGTTTGCGGGTTTTCGCTGCATGTGGTTGTCACGTAGACGGAAGGTACCGAGAGAGGGGGGGAGATGCCCAAAGGGCTTTAAAAGGGATACAGCTGATACATATGGCAGAGCTTCCTCCTGTACATGCTGAATGTATGTCAGATGGCCGCTCCCTGATTATAATCAGTCAAGAGAATAAACCGGTGATTTGCAACTTCAGCTGTGAATCTCTTCTTTGTACTGAATCATACTTTGTAAAGATTTAAAGATATCTTAAATGGAATTGTGACTAGGAGAAATAAAGTTTTAGATATCTTGAAATACATTTTCTACTAGTAAGAATGTAGGCCTAATTGTGGATTTCTGTAGTTGCCATTCTGACTACTAAGAATATAATTTTGACTAGGAGAAATGATATTATGTATATCTAAAATGTAATTACGGATAGGAGTGTGACTTGATTAAATGTTAAAACGGCTTGCTCGATACCGGAGGAGGTAACGTCAGCCTCATTGCCATCTTATGTCCAACTTTCGCTAAAACCTTATTCTTTTGTTGTATGCCCTCAAAATTTAACCATTGGCCACGTTAAATTAATGTTCAACTAAACAATGAAATATTAGGAGTAGCCTAAGCTTTGCCTTTAAGTAACAGTAGAGTATTCTTGGTTAATGATCAATTGTTTGCAATATTTGCTCCCTCCCCAGACACAATGGACATAAGGAAACTCTTTACAAAGAAGCGGGAAGTAAGTCAAAATTTCTCTACAGGACAGGGTTTGATGATGCCATGGCATGCTTGTTCATTATGTGAAATTATTAATATTCTTATTTTCAAACATACAGGTGAGGGTCACTATTGCTCAGCACAGTGGCATGTTGTGTTACATCTAAAACTAAATAAAAAAAGAATACACAAAATTAAAAGTAAAATGCACCCATAAACTCATTGTTGGTGATAAAATGTGTCACATTTCATTATCTTAGGCATAGCAGTGGGTAGCAGTTAAAAACAGGCTCATGAATATGGACTAGTTGAATGAGGACTTATTGTTGAGTCTCTAAAATAGTCATTGAATTAAGTGACTTTTGTAGGTAAATTCTCAGTGCTAAATAAATAATTTGCATTTTGCTGTGTATCATTATAACCAGCCGTTTGCACTATTCATTTTGAATGATTACTGCAAATTAAGGGTTTAGTATGGGGATATTTTTTTAGCAAAATTATTTGCAAATCTGTGTGGAGAGTTGCGGGACTATCTCAATCTGTGTGTGCGTAATCAGATTTGTTAATGTGTAAAAGAATCTATAAATCCTTATCGAGATATGCAAATATGTACAGGAATATTTAAATGTGTTTTCAGAATCTCTGTGGGCGTAATCAGATTTGTAAATGTGTAATAAAAATCTCAAAATATTCCATGAGATTAGCAAATTGATATTTGTGCATTTATAGACAAATTTATAAATGCGTGCATATATCTGTGAATGTGTAGACGAATCAGTAAATGAGTTCTGTAACGTCCCCGATTTATTGATACATTTGGCAGTAATTATCGAATTTGATTCTGACATACCTCTCCGTTCACTCTCTCGCCTTTAATAGTCCACATTTAATCTAGATTGTGACTGTGCATGACATCACTCTTTTTCTTGGAATTAAACTTTTGGTTACAGAAATCAAACTTGTGACAATGTTATGATCAATTCAACTCGACAATGTCATGCCTACTTTACCAGTATCACTTTAACAATAGCAACTAAGCCTTTTTTGAAATGTGTTGCTGGCATCAAATTCAAATTGAGCATATATTTGTCATCAAACAATAAAACTAATGGTTTCAACATTTGATATGTTATCTTTGTTCTATTTTCAATTGAATACTGGTGTATATGATCTGCAAATCATTGCATTCTGTTTCTCTTTACATTTTACAGAACTTCCCAACTTTTTTGGAAATGGGGTTGTATTGCTTTCCTTCTTAGAAATCATAAATTACAAAAAAAAACAATGTTTATACAACTCACAAAACATAATCAGACAGCTTGTGCTCACATGTTTCTCAATACCAAGAACGCAAAGATCATCCTTTTGGTCCTGGAAGACCAATCATGCTAACTTGGCTTCTAAGAAAGAACTTTGGGCCCAATGAATCATGGGATCAGTCTCTTTCGGCAAGGATGCAATCGATGTATCCTTGATATTTGGGGCGGGGCAAGAACAACATCCGGGGATTTTTAGTATCCTCTGTACTTCTGGGGTGAATCTCAATATGCATACTTGACCGTACTTTTGTTCTCGTGTACCAGTTCTACATCATCTTCCATTGCTGAAGACCAGTTCCGATACTAAGGACACAAGTGCAAAGGACGGTTAAAATTCCCGGATGTTGGTCTTGCTCTGCCCCAAATATCAAAGATACATCGATTGCATCCTTACCGAATGAGACCAGTCCCGTGATTTACTGCGCCCCAAGTTCGGACTTGGAAGGCACGTTAACAAGACGGGTCTTGACAAGACCACAAGTACAGTCTTTTTGTTCTTGGTAATGAGATTCACCCCTGTTCTTGAGTATTGGAACTGGTCTTTAGCAATGGAAGATGACATAAAACAGGTACATGAGAACACAAGTACAGTCATATACGCATTCTGAGAAACACCGCAGCTCTGTGTGAATGATTGCGTAAGTGTGAGTGGGTGTGTCAATGTCACTTCCAGTTTGTGGAGCTTGAACCACAATGGTCTGTGTATCCTGTGTTTTCTCCTTCTCATGGATTATCTTCAGTCCCAGCCCATTTCCTCACTCCTGCTGGTGATTCCACTACCACCTGATCTCCTCTCTTGCTGATGATTCTATGAGGTGTTGTCTTGAATGTTGTTGAGAACTTGTCACCCTTGTCCTGTCTCAAGAGTACAATGTCACCAACAGTGGCTTCTGACTGCTGTGCTCCTCTGTACAAATCTACATACACTGCACTCTTAACCTTTTACTCTGTGTCATGATCACACAGTTCCTCATCATTGTGTAATTTAATGAATTCCTGCAATATTCCTCTCACCTTCCGGTTGAACTGCATCTTGGCAGGGGTTTTACTTGTTGTGACGTAATTGATCCTTCTAACCACAGTCACATACTTTCTCAATTCCCTTTTCCAATCCAGTCCATCTGATTGGACAATCCTGATTCTCTTCAACAGTGATGCATTTTGACGCTCCATTTCTTCATTGGCTTGTGCACATTTCGGTGTGGTTTTCGCATGTGTGATCCCATTGTCTGTACTGTTCAGACTTAAAATGAAGACCATTATCATGTCAGATTTACAAGTGACTGGCAGTAAATGCCTACTGAAGATCAACTGCAGAGTATCCATAACCCGCTTAGTTGTGGTGGTGGTGATGATGTCGTATTCATATGAGCAACTAAAGGAGTCTACTACCGCAAAAATGGAGTGATTAGGTGGTATAGGTCCAAGTACTGTATGTCTATGACATCATCTCACCAGGGTCCATCAGGTACTGGTTTGGGTTTCAGCAGTTCTGGTGGGGCTGGTCTTGCTACTATTTGGCAGCCATGGCAAACCTTGCAATATCTCTCGGCTGCTCTACCCATACCAGGCCAACACACCTTCATCCTTTGATGTTGCTTCATTCCCACTATGCCTAGATGTTCCTCATGTAGTACTGCAAGTGCTCGTGTTCTTAGGGCCTGGGGAGGCACTATACACATGTGCCTCGGAGAACCAGGTATCCTACTGTACATAGCTCATTTGCAACAATCACATTCTGTTTACATTTCTCACAATGTCCATTTGCCATTGCCCCACGTACCTCGCATAGGTCTGGGTCAGTAACTGATGCCTCTTCCATCTCTCTGGTGGTCAGTGTTTTCGGCATTGCGACTGTTAACACTTTAACATGTACAAAATGAGCACATTAGCATGTCAGTTTTGAGCATATTCTGGTGTTTGTAACTGCAATCTCATTCTTTCAGTCACTACCCAGAGCTCGTGACCATATGTGAGGGTAGGAATGTAGATCAACCAGTAAATCGATAACTTTGCCTTCCAGCTAAGCTCTCTTTCCCACTCCCCCCCCCCCTCCCCCCAGTTTGGCAAATTTTATCTCAAATATTTCCAAATACTGAAATAGTGTCGTTTTTCAAAATACTGTATACCTCAGTATAATGTCTGGACAGTATGCAAAATGACGGCTTATGGTTTATGTATTATAAAAAGCGCAGAGCATTTCGCGGAGCATTTCTAGCATAACAATGATAATCCATCATATACTATATTCCACTAGATGTCCCTAGCGGACCAAATAACGGAAGACAATGAACGCTGATCCCGTTTTATTAGGGCGACCATATTTTGGGGGCAGGACACAAAAGAGGCATCAAAGCAGCGCAAATATGCTCACAGAAAGTATTCTGAATGTAGAAAGCAAATGTCAGCCTGAAACAAAGTGAAATCCCAGACATTTCAGTCATTATTAGCTCCCACAAAAAAAGGACATGTCTGGGAAAAGCCCCAGTTTTACATTTATGTTTGCAAAATCGCACCCCTTAATCGTTTTGATATTCGGTGCCATCGTTATGACTGGAATTAATACCTACATACTAATAAATATCTGGAAATACTCAACCATCACCCTGAAATTGACCCCCGAACGCATCCAAAACTTGATTCTGGCTTACAAAGCACCTTCTGGTTTTGGGCCTCAGATCAATCAGCACCTGAAATAACCCCTCCCAGGAAGCATAGGGACATCCTAGACAAAATGTCAACTTACAATGTTTTTGCAGACACTTTTATCCAAAGCAGCATCAATCTGAGATGGCCGTGTCAGCCGGTCCTCGGAACAATTGCCAGTTAAGGGTTTTGTTCAATGGCTTAATGGTGAAATCACCTTGGAATTTTAACCAGCGACCTTCCGATTGTGGGCATGACATTGTAACCTCCTGATCCACACATACTGTAGTTTCCTTTAACTGCACGTTTTTCCACTGGAGTAAGAGTCAAACCCTCAACCCTGAATCACGCTAATAGCAGCACCAACTTAGACACCGTGCTGCCTTCTGTTGACTATGATAATAAAAACGATTCTAATAATAATATTCTTCCAGTATACATATATTTGTACCAGCCCTAAACCCAGCTCCTTCAGAATGAATTTAAAAATCACAATACTGTCTTCTTAAATACAAAAGGATCAGTTAATGTTATTGTCTGATATGACAGAAAGAGGTATATCTTTAAAAAATGGATTAGAACAGATGTGCAGTTTAATGACAATTGATATTTTATTGATCCCTGTGGGGAGATTCCCTTTATGCCCTTCCCCACTCCGTCTCTGCAGGAGTGAGCTGGGGGTTAGGGGCCTACAGACAAGCCAACGCCCGGCTTGAACCCACAACCATCTGAGGGCTTAGCCCACTGAGTCACAAGCTGCCCCCTCAAATGCTTTATTACTATTTTAGTAATGAAATCAAAGCTAGTGAAACTATTTGGATAATCAGTAGGTATAGAGCATGATGATTTAGGAGGCATTTAGAATTAAAATGCCTTATTGTCATTGTAACAAGTTACAAGGAAACTCAAAGCATGTAATTCCCCCACAATGTTTTGAGGTACATATGAATTTTAAGTGAAACTAGACTAAGTTAATGTAGTTAATTATTAAGAGTCTGTTATAAAACTTTCCATAGCTAAGTGGAAGTAGTTTTGAAAGTAGTGGAGTGAGAAAGAATAGCAGATGAAGTGTAGGCTAAAGACAGCAGGTTGTGTCTGGCCATGAATCCGGAATGTTCCTGGCCCTCCGTTCTGCTTCCTCATCTCCAGCGAATCCCCAGCAGGCGGCAGCTGCCGAGCCGCAGCATGCGAGTGGCAAGCTCATCGCTGGCGGCCGTGGAGATAGTCGCGACGGCGCCTTCCGGGCGCGTAGGAAGGCATGCGTTACTGCACTCCTCTTCCTCACAAGGCGTGATTGCGCCGCAGATGTCCCGTTAGCCTCCCGGAGCAGTAAAGTACGCGCTAAACGCTCCATGCTTTGGGGACAAGCATTTAAAGTTACACAAGGAGGCTGGGGTCTGACGCACACGGAGCTCGACGCGTGGGGGGTTGGATGACCTGCTGAGGTCTGCTTGTAGTATCCGACCGGCTCCAGGTTCGATATGAGGGCACAGTAGAGTGTGGGCTCCCTCTGCTGGAGTCTTGTGGAGGAACCTGAAAAGCTGAAAGCTCTCCTTATGAATTCCCCAGAGCAGCAGAAAATATATCTTGTCAATTCATTTATACTAAAACTTTTTCAGCAGCATATTGTACCCGGCTGCTAACTCTTGTCCATTTCACAAGTAGTGAAATATTAAAATTAGTGTAAATAACTATAATCTGACAGAATGCAACCAGAGGTGCTTCTGCATTTTTTTCACTCGCTCTTGTGCGCCTCCTAAACAAATGGCGCCCTAGGCGATCGCCTATGTCACCTATAGGGCGGACCGGCCCTGTCTGTATCTGCAACATAAGCAGTGACCCCTGTTCTGTTAAGAGGGTAAGAGACAGGCTAAGTGAAATTTACATATCAAAATAATAATAATAATATGATGGTGCAGGAGGTAGTGCTATCGTTTGGCAACCAGAGGGTTGCCGGTTTGAGCCCTGGTTCCTCCTGACCCCATCAAAGTGTCCTTGAGCAAGACTCTGAACCCCAAATTGCTCCCGGTGTGCAGGTTGGTACCTTGCATGGCAGCCTCCGCCACCGGTGTATGGATGGCTGAATGTGAGGCATGTATTGTAAAGCACTTTGAGTACTTGTAGGAGTAGAAAAGCGCTATATAAATGCAGACCATTTAATAATAATAATGATAATAGCTTTGCACCTTTAGCCTCCGGATCCCCTACAATCCTAAATAGGATGGATGATAAAATTAATGCTAACATTTTGTTTCACTCAAATTAAAATGGTGTAATCCATTCATTTAGGAGACATTTTTATCCAAACTGAGGTAAATTCATGAAAAAGCAGGGTCAGCCAGTAATTGGAAGAATGGAGTGGGTTCAGGGTCTTGGTAATGGAGCTGAGAGTGACATCATCAGTGACCTTCCCTTCACAGGCGCAGTGCCAAATGCCACCCTCATTGTGGGGCAAAGTTAACTTTATCTTGACCATCTTTTGAATAAATAAAATCTTACATGAGTATGATTAAAGTGTAAAGTTTCACATTTTTGTGCTGTAGTGATTCAGCGGGTAGCACCGTGACCTCACACCTCCGCAGTTACAGATTGGATTCCAGCCTCCAGCTCTGTTTGTGTCCAATTTGCGTGTCCTACCCACATCCGAGTGGGTTTCCTCCAGGTAGACGTGTGGTTTATTTTATATGGTGCTGTAAAGGATGTACACCCTCTCCATTGGTTCCTGGGACTGACTCCAGATTTGTTTCCACCCCTGCTGTTGTAAGAAAACAGATGGATAGGTCTGACATGGAATAAAGTTTCCAGATATGTTTGTGGGTATTTAATTCAAATCACAAGGGTTGGGAAAAAGAGCTGTCTGCAGAAAGAATCTCCATTATTTTAAGCAGTAATATTTTATCTCCAATATTGGCATTCGGTTTATTTTCTGTCTGTTGATTCCTTCTGGAAAAAATTACAGCGACTGTGAACATACTTTCGGTAAATTTTCTTGCTTGTAAAAGTACACCAAAGTAAATAAGACGTTAAACCCATCTGCAGTTAATTAAATTCCTTTAAAAATGTGTTTGAATCTACAGTTAAATACATTTAAAGCATTTAAATAAAATTTATAGCTGTACACCACACACCCGGAAGGCTGATTCCAAAGGCCATTTCATACTCATTACCTGTGGCTGAATGCAGTCTTGGAGTCTTTCCCGTATTGCTGATTAGGTAATGCATGCATTTCTCTACTGCTCATAAACAGAAATATAATCTTTCACCACTCTGATTGTCCAGGGTGGGACCTGACAAACAATTGTTCCCTTTGGCTTGCGGTGTGTCATAGCGGTGTTTACCAACCCGGTCCTCAGGGACCTCCAGACAGTCTATGTTTTTGCAAAAATGTGGACTGTCTGGGGATGCCTGAGGACCAGGTTGGGAACTGCGCTATAGGACTGTTTAGTATTGGTTAATCCAGAGGGTGTGTAAAGCAGGCAGCTCTGAAGATGTGGCACAGGGGCTCAGTGGGTAGCACTGTCACTTTAATGCTTCAGGGTTGGGGGTTTGAATCCCATCCTCAGTCTGTGGAGCTTTCATCAGGCTTGGCTTTCTTCTAGAGTCTGAAAACATGCATGAAGGTTAACTGGTTACTCTAAGGGAGTTTTCACATACAAACCTATTTAAACAAACCAATCTCAGTCCTCATAAATGGAACAAAAAGCAAATCAACAGAAATGGGACTCAGTCCTTTTTGTGTTCACACTATTGTTACCAGTGGGCGTGGTTCCATGTGTTTGTTTTTTTTAACATCCCTGTGCAATAGCATATGCTCTGTCTACAGCAGGGTTTCTCAACCCGGTTCTCGGGGACCACCAGACGGTCCATGTTTTTGCTCTCTCCCAATTCCCTGCCAATTGGGAGAGAGCAAAAACGTGGACCGTCTGGTGGTCCCCGAGGACTGGGTTGAGAAACCTTGGTCTACAGGAAGCCTAGAGGGCTAAAATACCATGGAAAAAGCAAACCTGGAGCACTTTGTGTTCACAACATACAGGTTAAGTGAATCGCAACACGGTCTTCAAGCACACCAAACCAGGACCATCTCCTAAGTTGGTCTCAATTCGGCTTGTTTCAGAGGGGTCTGAGTTCACTAGGAACATTCACATATGCGCAAAAAATGCTGACTCGTCGCTTTAAGTTCATTTTGAGGGCTGAAAGGGACCAAGTGTGAAAACACTCTAAGATTCCCATAATGTGTACCCTGTAATAGACTGGTACCCCATCCAGACTGTGCCCTATGCTTCCCCCAGTCGATTAGATGAGGAATGGCTAAAAGAAGATCAAGCAGTTCTTAGCAAGAAACATACAGTATAATCCCGTTATAGTGAACTCGCTTATAACGGAATATTGTCTATAACGGGCGAGGTCCGCTGGTCCTGGCCGTGCGCCTTTAAGAACATGCAAAAAAAGCATCGGATATAGCGGACTGGCATATAACGGAATTTTGCTTATAACGGACAAATAATTTGGGCCCCAGGGCCGCTTTTAGCTGTAGTTTTGTTCGGCTATAACGGACATGCAGGCTCCGCCTACAAGGCGCGTAGCGTGCCGATGATATCCAGCGCAGATACGTAGTCGGGATTATTAATAGTCACGCTCTATAAATAGGCATGGCATAACAGCAGGCAACACTGATTGGTCTGTGTAGCTGTCCATCACCAGGCAGACGACGCTCGCAGCTGGAGAGATGCAGTAAGCAATGAGGTCAAGGTTACTACTGTACCATACTTGTATAACCACTTACAGGCCATATATACTTCCAACAGTCAGGTAAAGTTGGATTACTACATGTACAATATAATAATCTATACCACAAGTGTGTTTGCTGGGGTGTGGCATGAGTAAATGGTGTCCTGTAGTTGTGTTCAGGGCATACAGCAACTCTGGATATAACAGAATTTGGATATAGTGGACTGTTTTGCCAGATCCGTTATAACGGGATTGTACTGTACATTGTTGTAGACATTTTCCACAAAATATCAAGGACTTGTTTTGGGCGAGGTCCAGTTTATGGGTTATGACTGTGACAGCAGAGGTATCCCAACCATCTTCCCGGCCTCTTCCTCTGCCTTCCTCACATGTCTGCAGGCCATGACCACCCCGACTCCTAGAGAATAGAGCATTGAGAATCCACAAACCCAACCACTGATACCCTCTAACCTGAGTCAGTTTATAATCTGAGGTACGATACGGGGAAATCTCCATCGCTACCATGCTCACCCCTCTTGGCTGGGTCCCTCTAGGGCCTGTTTCTTTGCAAGCAGATTGGTCAAAATGGAAGGAGGAACAATGAAATATTAAAGACACAAATAATCACAATCCCACAATGCTAATTTATTTGGAAACCTAACGCAATGGAAAATTGATTTGGAATAATGTAAAAGTGTTAAAAAAATGACAAAAAAATAAAACAACATTAATGATATTTATAGATACAAGCCGAATTCATAATAATTAATTTATGTGACACTTCTTATCACTTTCTACAAGTGGTGGAAAAAACATTTCATAACTAAAACATTATTACCTGATAGCGCTTATCTCTTCAGGGTACAATCCTCTCTTCTCAGTTCTTTTACAAACATGATATGGCAGATTGTGCACCAAAACTACACCTTTCATAATGGCTGTTCTGGATCGATGTCCCCATGTCACGGATGTCACAGACACGCAATCATAGCCATGCTGACTGCATGACAGGGCTCTGTTTGTGAGACTGAGCTATGTGAAAGATCCATCTGTACACGTAATCATATACTTTGGCTAATTGCACATTTTATTTCCCCGATTCCTCCTGGGCTGTGCTGCCTGGAGACCCCAAATTATCAAAATATTCTGCCTACCCTGCTGGCCTGCAACATCTCCACTACCTGTGGCGTCTTTCTGGCCTGCTCGGCCTTCTGCCTGTGACCTCTTCCCTGTATGCCCTCCTGCCATCTGAAGCAACACCAACACCTGCCTGTCATCACCTGCCTGCTCCCGGTTTGACACTCAAATGTTAAAATTAGGACAGTGTGAATTTGAACTTTGTAATCTTGCCCATTTGATGTCCTCTGCTGGCCCCTGGAGGATGGGGTCCCCCTCCTAGTTTAGTTCCTCTCAAGGTGTCTTCCTTCTAAGGACTTTTTCCTTGCCACTGTCACCTCTGGCTTGCTCACTGTGAGCTTTGGATGGGGATAATGTATAGTGATTTGAGACAATGTAACGTTGTGAAAATGCAGAGAGGTTCACAAAATTAGAGTCTGAATCAAGTCTGAAGTCTCTGACTTAGTCTCCATTGTGGTTCTAATTTGACATTATTATTTATAAAAAATGTGACCGCCTATTAGTTTTTTTCTATTAGTAACTGATGTGACTAAATGGGAATCACCACTTGAATAGTTCAAAAACTGCTTACCTCATACTTTTTTATTCTTATATACATTCTCAAAGTAATTGCTATTTCAAATAGCTTTGAAGCAATACAATTTTTGTAAGAACCTACGCACTTTTCTAATGTATATTTGAAAACTAATACTTACTCCAAAAGAACACTATGACGAAGACATTGCTTGCAGGAAATTTTGGCATAAATTCCTGAGTTGGACCGTACGGCTGTACTGAAAGCATGTCAGGCTCTGCTCTGGAGTCAGACTCCGCCCCCAATTACGTTAAAGTGATTTGATTGGCTAATAAATGAGTATAACCCAGACCCCGTTTGTCATGCTGCTAAAGTAAATGCATGTTTAGAGTAAATCGCGATTTTCATTTTTACACATCTAAATGAAAACTCAAATTAATGGATAAATGGTCCAAATAATGAATGCCTGGCCAGTGATCTTACTGTTTAACCGAATTATTTGATGGCGTTATGTTTTTACTTCAATAAAATTAGTTAAATATGAATGTATGACAAAACTCGGAATAATCTAAGGCGTAACACTACACGCGATACGTGGAGCACAATGCATAGGTGCGGGCACTTTCTAAGTTGTAAGAAAATACAGCTTGGCTTGGAACGGTATGTCAGAAACGAAGAGGTGTTTTTGGGACATATCTGCTACATTATCAGATTGATGGCAATCTGCTGATCTATGCAGGATTGGCACTCCAGCCACCGGAAAAAAACTCCCACACTACTCCATTCGGACTGGTGTGGTGTTGAGATATCACCCGCCTCACTGCTGCACCATCCCTAAGGTGGTTCGTTGTGCGGTGGGTGCAGCAACGCGCTGTCTGCGCATGCTCCTTACCTCTCTCTGATCCGTGTCACTGTACAACACAACGAATATATAATTTATGACACAGATTAAGCAACACCTATTTCTAAGCGGCGCCTTATAATGTAAAAAAAAAAAACTCGGAATATCCCAGGCTTTGTCAGATCGGTTCCGCAGTTTGTATTAGTGCATGGCAAAGCAGAAAGAGCGTGTTGTTTGTTGATATTGCCTGACGTCGCGCTTCTCCTATGCTCTGTGCACAGCCGGATATCCTGATGTGTTCGATGCCTTTACATTTGGTGAGAGTTGTACGCTCAATTCTTCGCTTGTGTAGAAATGTCAACAGTGCCTGAAGTCTCTTATTGTTCGCGAGTCGGAGTCAAGTCCAAGTAAAAAAAAAAAATCACGAGCTGCAAGTTGAGTCAGAGGCCAATTTAAGAGCGACTGGAGTGGGATTCGAGTCCCAGTCACAAACTCGAGTCCCCATCTGTATGAAAATGCGCTATGCAAATAAAATTGCATTGAATATAATGTGATCATAAGCCCTCTATACCGACAATATAACTTTACTTGTATGATTAACAAACAAGAAAATAAATTAGACTTTTTAAAAATTACTAATGAAATGCTATAGTTCACTATAGAAAAGTACACTTATAGGCATATGACTTATTATGTAGGCTATTTAAACATTTTTATGTGCTTTTTTCCCCGTTAGCCCACTTTCACACATAGCTGTTTCACAGTGCCACTAACCTGTTAGCACCATGCGTATCTCTCACAGCATTATCAATAGTTGAATTTATGAAAAATTTCATCGTTACATTTATACTTAACTTACGTAATGTGGCCATTCTCTGTTTGTATTTTCCTACACAAATTTGGCCGGCAAAGCCTTAGCATGTATAATAACCAGAATACAAAATATACAGGTTCTCGATGGGTATAAGACTGGAGTAGCCATCTGGTATATTGGGCATTTTCCCAATGGGCTGATGGGTTTGTTGGCCGGCAAAATTCACCGTGGATTAACCCATCTTCTGGGCCGATTTTAATTCCCAGTCAAGCCCTGATTTAAGACAGACTCGGCACACCTCTAGTCTAGAGACACACGTTATTGACTTTGGACAGATAAATTGATAGATAATTTGATTGCCTTTGTCGGCGTTATAGTTGTTTGAGATTTTAACCTTTTAAACTAGACAAGGGTGAGCTTTTTCATAAATACAGAAGTAGAGGGCGTATCACGTCTATCAATCCTTTCATGCAGGTGTTTTCGAATAAGGATCCGGCCAGTGGTTGGAAGATCCCCAGCCTGATGAGAGTTACACACGGTTCCACCATGGATGGACTGATGCTTCTTTCTGTTTTTTAGTGAGAAGTACAAAAACCGGTTTACCCGTAGACGGCCATTTGTAAACGGCAACAGCCACACGCACCGAACTAAAAATAAGTTGTGATCTAGCTACTTCTGTAAATTAGTCAAATCGGCCTTTATGACCATTGACAAGTGCGTAATAAAAATATATATAGCACTGATATTGTAGGTTTCAAAGGAAAGCCCCGTAAATATCTTTCTGATCGACTTTATTTACACCGTTCACAGCTGTAAAGTGGTATGTTTTTCCTAACCACCAGAGGGCAGAGTGGCAACAACATTTCATCCATGTGTTGTTTAAAAACTAGTGTAAACTGAGCCAAACAACTACTTGCAAAAACAGACACAGTTTCTTGTTTTGACAAAACAAATCGTTTTATACGCCGCTTTAGTCGCAACATCTGCGAAATATCCGTTTGCTTGGAAGTGGGGGAAAAAATCTCCATGATCCAAAGCGTGAAGCCCCATTCCTAAGTGTGGTGAAACTAAATAGCTAAGCATATATTCACTGTACACCCCCAACAGCTGGTAGCCATCTGAGGTTTAAATACATTTACAGCTTTGTGTGCAGTTTATATTGCAGTTTATAAGAGACTCAGCAGTACTAAATCACGTAATTATGCACATTCACACAATCCTAACAGAAGTAAAATCCACAGTGATCAAATAGTGAAGCACTCAAGTAAAACATTAATATTAAATTTTAATTAAACAATTTATTTACAAACCATCTCAGTTCAGTGTGAGTTCATTAGATAAATTTATACTGTTTTTCAAACAGCTTAATTCTGGTAATTGTTTTGCCTTAATATGCTAGACAATGAAACGCACTTATGTAAATGAAATGTTTTTAAAACAGCCCCAAATCAACCATTGCTCCAATAAAAGACTGATTAACTACTCCTAATTAAATCTCAAACCCGAATCTGCCTTTTTAAAGAAGACTTTCAATGGCTGTTGGTACAAATGGCACTGTAAACTGGTCATTGGATAGGTCTCTCCAATCCAAAGCAAGGCAACATTGACGTTCAGGAGATGGTACCATGCACAATTTCGGCGGGCAATGCTCCTCATCATTAGCTTTTCCAGCATTGCAATAAGTTTAACAATAAAAATGTGATTTTCGTTTTTAAAAAACAAATGCATAGCATTTACATTAATATTTAACAATGTACTCTGGATGCTTTGAGAACTATTTGAAATACAAAATCCAGAGTGAATCCAGAATGCAGTTCCCGGTTCATCACCCCACGCTACAGCATCTTCTGCTGAGACCACTCATTGCGTTCTTCCTGCACAGGCAGGTTCCCCGGGGTTCCCCCCGTTCGTCGGCCAGCCGGCTCACGGGAGGTGCGGGACGCCTCCCCCCGCGGGGCCTCCCTGCCTCTGGCCTTGTCGATTACCGGGGAGATCTCCTCAGTCGACTCCTCCTGGACAGGGCTGCCACACGCCTCTTCTCTGGTGTTCTCCTCTGCTTGGGAGCCCTGGTTGACGTACACCACGATCACGTCGCCGCTGAAGTTCATCACCTGGCCGTTGGAGATGAACGTCGTGTTGTTGTTACCGGACACCTGACCTGCCAAAACAATAAGACCCAAGTTCAATAAAACTTCTTGCCCGAGTCTGATGACTCTTTTGACTGGTAATATGAACCTATGTTACCATCTAGTACAAATTTATGAATTTAACAAACAGGTTGTTACAAAACAAATGTTTTGCATTTTTGATGAAAAAAAAAAATTCCAGGCCTCTTTCCTCTGTATATGGACTTTAGAGTTCGTGCTTTGTATGACAGAAGCCCAAAGATGACCTTGACAGTGAAGTTCAAAGGTATGATACAGTCCTGAACACCGCAGTCCTGAACACCGCAGTCCTGAACACTGCAGTCCTGCACAGCGCATCACCTTCAATTTGTCAGGAATTCAAAATGCGGATTTTTGTGAAGCATAAGAATGCTGGAGAGAGACATGCACCTTAACCATTACACGACAGCTACCAGCTCACACTGCATGTTATTTATATCACTTCTGCTTTAGCCATTTCCTCCAGTCTACTCACTTTGCAACCCCCCCACCCCACACAGACACTCTGCCATCCCAAAAACTTAACTGTGAAAGCGCATGATCCACGTCGATGAGTAAGGACACACGTGCCAATCACTCATCTGTCTGACCCGCGGTACGTCACATTTCCGAGCGTCGCAAACACCAGCTACCGTCAACGTGCTGCTACATCGATTCTTACATCAGACTCGGGAGGAATATGTGTTTTTATTGTATTTATTTATTCATTATAAATCAAACCAGAACTCCGAACACTTCATTAAACGTAGAATCCAAAGGAATCAGTTTTAGTTATAGATGCAGGACAAGAACTTGGTAAAATAATATTTATAAATAATGCAACAAATATAATATATGATACAGTCAAACACAAGTACAAGACTTCACGAGACAAGACTTCATACAACTAAAGTATCTCTCACAGCATTATATATATATATATATATATATATATAAACCATTAAAAATGTGCATAAATATGTGCAGAAGGATTCCAAGCCCTGTGTAACGAGATTTTTAACAACAGAAACATTAATATTGATAAACACAATTAACTAAGGAAGAGACTTTTCTAAAGAGACAGTAATTTACACTAATTTATTAGCATTTAAAATCTCACAGGAAAGAGCTGCTGCCAACCTTCACAGTCTGCCTGTACTAAAAATTAGGGAACACTTCCTTGAAATAACAAGCTACTAATTACTGCTTTGCTGAAAAAAAGGCATTAAGCTCTATACATAAGCAAATAAAAAAATAATAAATAAAACCTCAGATGTTAAAATAAAAATGTAAGCTAAACAATAACATAATATAAAATTGTTGCCACTTTACAATAAGGTCCCTTCTGCCACTTGTAAATGGTAGTAACTCATTAATAAAAAGAAAACTGTGTTAAACTTGTTTAAAATTGTCTATTAATAATTTACAAAGTGTTACAACCTAAATAATAACCAGATTATAAACCATTCATGAACTCTTTATATGGGTATCCTTATTGTAAAGTGGCACCAAGTATCCATATAACGACATATATCATCTGCAGTGCATTACTAACACACATAACCAAATGCACATCACAAAATTTCTCCTACAGTCAATGAAGTACGGGTTCTAAGCCTCAGGTTTGAGATCCTCTGGGGTTCCGCTGTGCTGCTGCATGGGGTTGGGAGAAAAGTATCACGACCGGACAGAACAGCAGCATTACCGTCCAACCTACTGAGCCCTCCAGGGTTTTAATATTTAGCAGATGCATTTGTCCAAAGAGACAGAACTCGAGGAAAGCTTGGAGTCAGAGAGCAGAGTCAGCCAGCACCCTTGGAGCAGTTGGGGTTAAGGGCTGTACTCAAGGGTCTAACAGTTATACAATTATTTTGTCTGTCAGCCATGGGATTTGAGCCAACACCCTTCTGGACTCTGACCGACACCTAACCCACGGAGCTACACACCACCTCAGCATCCTTTGGTACTTACATGGTCATACTTTAGTAGTGGGGGGGGGGGGGGGTCTTAGCACAGCTCTGTTTCATTGGGGGGGGGGGCTGGTTTGTGAATAGCTGAAAACGCAAATTTTCATTAGCAAAGTCTAACATAAAAAATGTGTTAAATGCACTATATTGGCATGTAACATTTGTGTGGAAGGAGCCATTTGCTTTTGAGCTTTGAGGACATGCCATCAAAATAAGTGTGTGGGGACTTCAAAGGGCTTAGGAATGAGAGTTAGACATTTGAGCCTTGGACGTCACCTCAAGTTTTTGAGTATTTACATGCTATAGTTATTTCTCTATCTTTTGTGGTTTTACCGGGTTGCCCTCGGGACCCAGCTTGTTGGGAAATTACAGACTGGGACGTCAGCGTGGCAGTTTAACTAGTACTGATGGAATATCATCCCCAAAAAAGGAAAGTGATTTGGAAACACTGGTAAAAGAACTACATCCTTGCATAAAGTCTGTCATACAGCATCCCCCAAAAAGTAAATAAGACTATCACTTTAAAATTCCAAATAACAATAATTCAAAATCTAAAAATGATAACCATCCACGCATGTGGCTTTCATTAAGCGACGGTCTGTCTAGGGCAGCAGAGCCGACTCAGACATGAACTTTTCTTAATAACGAAAAAATAAGGAAAGAAGAAGAAACTAAATCCTCATAATCTGCCTGCTTTCAAAAATAAACTTCCCTAGCCGAGAGAGGGAAGGCGTCTTATGTGTGACAAAGGTCAATTTCTGAGCCGATTCTTGTTCCATCAGACTACAGATGATCAGCATTTTCCTGTTGATTGCTGCCCGTCCTACAGACTAAACACACAACAGTCTGCCTATCCAACTAAACATATAGTTTAAAAAATGGTGTTCAGGTTCAGGCAATTTCTGAGAACATGCCGGCTCAGTGATAGTTTGTCCAGTCAAAAATAGCAGGTCGAGGTCCTAATAAATGCAAGTCTGAAAGCTATTCAGGGTGTTAAGACAGCCATTTAACATGGTGTTAGGTGGAAGAATCAGGGACTTCACTCGGGTACTGGAGTGGAGACAGACTGTACTGGAAAGGACTGAGGTGGGGGCTGGTGTATTCTGAGGGCCAAGATGGGAACGAAAAATGCAAATAGTTCTATAAGAACGTTCATAAGGTCACAGCAAAGTTTGTAAATGGGCTTGTCGCATGACTGCCCCCCCCAGGATATCCACTCCCCCCCAATCTTACAGCTACACACCTCAAAATAAATACAGACCGACTGAAAATTATTACAACCATCAGTCCAATCCTACCATAATCAAGACATCACTACTTTCATTTTTAATATTTAACTAGCTAGAAAACATATAACGATAAAAAAGTTACATTTATGTAACAGCAGGTTCAGATTTATGTGAAAAATCTGCTCCTGTTCTGTAGTGATTCTCATCATGAAAATCGACCCTTTAATCTGATTTAAAGTTAACGGTATGCTGTCTGTCCTGCTGCAGTTGTACAATCCATCCATCTATTTTCTGAACTCGCTTCTCCTATTCAGGGTAGCAGGGGGGTCTAGAGCCTATCGCGGAGGTTCTGGGCACAAGGCAGGGAACAACCGAGGGTGGGGCACCAACCCATTGCAGGGCACACACACACCATTCACACCAACAGGCAGCTTGGTAACTCCGATTAACATCAGCACGTCTCTGGACTGTGGGGGGAAACCGGTGCACCCTGAGGAAACCCCAAGACAACAAGGGGAGAACATGCAAGCACACATGGAACCCTGGCAGAGACTCGAACCCTGGTCTCAGAGCTGCGAGGCGACAGCGCTAATCACTGTGCTGCTGCCAGTTCAGAAATAGGCAGTCTTATTAATGTGGTGACAGTCACTTACCAGAGGTGGTGGGTGTATCTGAGCTGAGACCAGACACTTCCAGGCCAAGCTCTAGTGAGGTCTTCACTGCCGGGACGTTCTCCTTGTTGCCGTCGTGAAGAGAGAGGGCCTGGTCTGTGTTTTGGTCCACAGACTGCAAAGGGGCCACAGTGGAGTCTATACTGCAACAGCACGGTTCATTCAGCCTGTCGCTCTCGTCCCCTGGGGGCCCGGAGCTGAGGGCCCCCTCACACACCGTCTGGGCGTGCCTAGTCGTCTGACTGCCGCAATCCAGGGAGAGGTCACATGACGCACTGTGACCCAACTGGCCCGGGCAGAAGTCCTGGTAGGACGGTGGTTCCTGCGTGGGGTCTGCCCCGCAAGAGCACACCCCGGGGGCCACTGCCTGGCTGCAGTCCTCGTTCTCGCCCACCTCTAGGGGGCCTCTCGCAGACAGCATGCAGCTGCAGGAGCCGGAGGATAAAGGTTCTCCCTCGGAAAGCTCACTGTGTGCCCCCACTGGTGCCCCCTGGTGGTCCGTGGAGGCTGGCAGCTCCTCACATGTCAGTCTGACACTGGGGCAGGCGTTCGGTGGGCCATGGGACTCCTCTTCGTACAGAAGCACGTGATTTTGTGGCCCATGGGATCTCATGTAATGTGCTTCCTTTACAAAACACAGGCACAATGAAAGGAGGAAGCAATATTCTCCACAAACACCTCACATAGATGCTACTTTATTCTGTAAAATACAGGGGTCACAAAGTGTCATTCTCGAATCCGGCAGGTTTCAACCAACCGGTTGAGTTCTCTGTGACTGTGACTATTTATACTCAAATATGCAAGAAGGCATTCTCAATCGCTGCTCATCAAGACCATGTGAAACACGGAACACAAGGGAAGACGCACCCCAAACAGAATGACGGTCCATTGCAGAACCCTATCTTACAAATGCATGTGCGCCAACATGCAAATACACAATGAAAAACAAACGAAATGGCAGATCAGCAGGTAGACGAATGGCTTCCTTCCACATGAAGCTGGGGACAGATTCATGCACAGAGGCTCCTCAATGTATCTCCAAGCGATTCACAATTTACAAACAGACCACGGGAAAGAAGACATGCTTCTCTTACTTGCTGTATCCTGGTACTTTTCATGGTCTGCACGCACGTCCTTAAGTTCTCTGCGAGGAAGGACATTTTGACCCCATTAGAAATAACACGATTCTTGTTTTCGAAGCATAAACATATGACGACATGCATCACCATTTATGCATCATCAATTTACCTGATAGGGGCTTCAACTTCTCTTTGTAGCAAAACATAGACAGGATGACCAGGCATATCAGAACTAGTGACAATAAGACAGCCACTATGACCCACAAAGGGGAAATTCCTGCCCAAAAAGAGAGGGATTCAAGAGATTATTTGAAGGAATTCAAGAACAGGATAAAAAATAATGAGAGGTTGAAGTAGGTGTGACCAGGATAAGTGGTTAGAAGACAGATCAATTTTCCTGCAAAAAGATAAGAAATACTCTTATTGATTCCAGGATCTATTCTTTATCACAGGGGGAAATGAAGGAACCTGTGTATCAAACATCTACCTAGATACCAGAAACCCAAGCTCCACAACAGACCGTGGAAGTTCCCGGTCCAGTTGGATCTTTGGGAGAGCAGGTTTTCCTGCAGCTCACATACCAGAGATGACATGTCCGCATACGGAGTCTGTTTTATCACTGCCGGCCTGTTTCTCAGTCTTTCCAAGCACTTTGCAGCTGAAAAGAAGGGAAAAAAAAAGACATGCACAATTATTATTTCTGAACCTTTTTTTTTTTCCTGTTCCCCAAGTTCCGGGCAAGCATGCACCGCAAATACAACTTGCTGTTCGAGAACGCTCTTTCCGAGGGAAGTGGTGCGAGAATTAGTCACGTTACCGCAGTGTGGGGAGTCTGTGCGGCCGCATTCGTGCGACCCGCAAATAGCATGGCAAAAAACGTGATCATTTAATAAATAAATAAATAAAATAACTTTATGAATGGCCTGGCTTCTCAGGGGTGGTCAAAACATCTTTCCAATTAGCTTAGCTCCATGGTGAGGTCCAGATGAATTTAAAAAAACAGATGGTCTTCAAAAAGTTACGTTACAAAAAAAAAATTTTTTAAAGCTAATTACAGTGTTCTGCAACCATGTATTGAACTGACAGATTAAAGATGGTAAATTCCTGTATTTCAAAAAGTTTTAGTTTTGCATAACATAAAAAGAGTGTAAAATAATTCAATAATTTCAACAACTCGCACAATATACAGAAGTGTACACAACATATAATGACAATTTAAATTTCATTGCACTGCCCTACAAAGCAAACCACAGTAACCATGCCAGCATTGAAACAGAGAAAAAGGCCTTTTTGGATTCTACATTTTTTGACTGTTCACCCATATGTGTTGGTAGTCAACAAATGCAATATTAACACAAATATAAAAATACTGAACAGGAAACATATAAAGCAAACTCATCAGCAACATTAGTTCCATATTTGTATAGAGGATTCCAGTTCCAATCTATTCACAGGCTACTCCTTAATGAGAAAAAGTGCCCAACAATCGTCTGGTAAAGAATAAGGTTAAAATGTGTACTTACTTGGTCCAAGGCTTACAGGGCTCAGTGGAAGCACCGCTGGAGAAGAATCCGTGCTGACATGGCACACACAAACCCCTACCAGTTTGCTCTTGTAAAAAAAAAAAAACACACACACATTAAGTATTCAACATCCTTGAGATTTCTCCAACGAAAACTTCAGTTTCATAGGAATAGGCATGCTTTAGCACGTTATTAAGGGAGCACTTATTCAACCGCAAATACTACTTATTTTCTGTAACCATGAGTCATCTACGCAGGAACTCATGAGAAAGGTAGTAAACTAGACTGTTTGCTTAACCACATGGCCTGGGATAATGGGTAACGGATAAGCTGTGAAATTTCAGGCTGAGTAACCTAAGCAGTACCCGAGCGGAAAACCGTTAATGCCGTTAGTTGGGGAATGTGATTCCGGAATTCTGCGGCAAAAGAAATGCGATGGCATTGTGGATTCCGGCCTGGATGTGAGTTACTCACTGCCCATGGTGAGTCCATAGCCAGCTGTGCAATTGTTGATCTTCTCGCAGTACTCGCAGTTGACGATGGCACAGTGCGAACCCGGCTTGCACTGGCACGGCACTGCCGCAGTGTGGTTCTCCGCAGGGTCAGGGATGAATCCTTTCTCTGAAGCGGAGACAGAGCAGTCAGTGAGGACCTTGTAGCAGACATTAAGAGACAATGAGAGAAAGAGAGAAAAAAAAATGCTGCACCGCAGAAAAACCGAAGGGCTTGGAAGTAGGTTGAGAAATTCAGTAAATAGGTCTATTGTTCATATAATCACTGGAAAAATCATTTTAGCTTTATTTTTAAACTGTATTGCTAGGTTGGGGCCGATGTGCCGCTCAGTAGGTTAGGACAGTGACTGATGGGATTAATGGTCACCAGTTTCAAATCCTAGGGTCCGCAAAGTGGTTAGATTTTTGAGCTCCTCAGCAAGACCCTTAACCCCCAACTGCTTCTGGGATTGGCTGTCCCTCCTGCTCTCTCAAAAATGTACACTGCTTTGGATAAAAGCACCTGCTAAATAAATATAATGCAAATGTGCTGTTCAAACCCAATTTGGCAATGGGGGGTGGGAGCATTGCCCAATAAGAAATGAAATCACAGAATAGAAGCATAATAGCATCTGTCAGTATCAGGTTATCAGAAATGCCTTGAGGATATCGATGACACGTGCATTTGCAAATTGTAGGTACAGGCTACTTACCCTTATCGCAAAATTTCTGTGGGTGACATTTCGTCTCATTGTTCCAGTCAGGTTGGTATTCTTTACTTCCACAAGGTCTACATATTGTCTTTTCTGTGCTGGTGCACGGTGCAAAGGCGTATGTTCCTGTATTGGAACAGAGGACATTCGGAGCTGTATCACCAAATAAAGGGTGCTTCACACCATGGGCGAGAAGGGGAAGGCGCACGGGACGGCCGTGTTAATGCATCATTAATGGTGCAGGGGATTGGCGGACCGTTACTCAAGAAATCAATACCAAAGATAAAAGCTTTTAAATTCATTACCGTGAAACTGGCCACATCTACAGCACCGTATTTCATGTGTTATTTTCTTTCAACGAAATAGTACTCAAAAATAAATAAATAAATAAATAAACCAAGGGAACTGGTTTGACCGTTCCACTTGACGTCTTGATCTTAGATTCCTCGGAGCACAGCGCGCATGGGTGTGGATAAAACCCTTCCCCCTTCCGACACGGTTCCTCATTTACTTGATACAGTGTTACGTTCAGATATTCGGCATTTTCATTCATGGAAAAACTTGTGCTGGATCACTTTCAAGCACAGAAATATCTGCCACAAGACCTTACATTTTTGTACTTCCCCTCTCCAAATTTGTCGAGGGCGAGAATTACACAGGATAAGACTAACCAGACTAATATCAGGCAATACCAGAGACTAAAACAATGATGCTTTCAGGAAATGCCTGTCATCTTAGCACAACTCTTAATGGCTTCTATTTGATCCATATCAGCGTTTCTCAACCCGGTCCGTGGGGAACCACAGACAGTCCACATTTTTGCTTCCACCCAGGTGCCAGTAAAAACATGGACTATCTGGAGGTCCATGAGGACCGGGTTAAGAAACACTGATCTACATCATTATTAATCCTTTATTAACTGATGTAAGTATTTGGACAGCAAGTTTCTTCAGCGGGTTTTCCGGGTTTAAACCTCACAGCCTTTGAGATTCAACTCCAAACCCCCGACGACCACCCAGTGAAAGTCTGAAAGTACCCATCTCGGTTTTACCATCAAACTCGAAGTAAATCTGCAGCCGCTTACCTGGTTTACATTTGTCACAGCACCTCTTGTCTTTAAGGTACTGAAACTGGGTGCAAGGCGGCCTTGATAATGCAGCCTGCAGAAAAAAGCAAGTAAATTAAGTCAGTGTCACACCAAACTCTACTTTTATTCATAGACACTGCTCACTTAACAACAAAGTTTCGTTCCTACGACCAGCTTAAGCAAATTGGTCGATAAGTGAGGAGTCGCCCCTAACTGATATTTCAAGCACATTGTACTGGTAGTGAGTTTGTGTTAATAATCTTTAGATGTAATTTTTTCACCTTCGCACCATTTGTAACATTTTTAGAGCATTTATAAATGTTTATGCACTAATGTGCTGTGTACTGGAATAAGAATAGAGGAAATAAGCTCTAATATACATTACTTAGGTTTGCATACTGTAAATACAGGTAATTGGAGATTGCGAATGCTATAGTGTAGTGAATACTGACTGACTGTGGGAGTGAGACAGACTGAGAAAGGGTGACGCGAGATGAGATGCTTGACGCTGAGACGCCGCTCTGTCGTTTCCACAGCCAAAGTTCTCATACAGCGTACAATAACGATTGATTAGTGAGTTGGTCTGTGCGGTCGTTTAACAGGTAGGGCATTAAGTGAGTAGTATCTTTTTGTAGTCTGTAGTATCTTTTCAAAAACAGTCGCCTCAAAGCACATTTAAGCAATGTAAAATGGTACTTTTTTTTCTAAAATGAAAACCAAGCCAACTTCAATGAGCAGGAAACAAGAGCAAACAAAACATGCAAATTACATCAGGCCTGAGAGCATTGCCGATGTAAACTGCTGTACGCTCCCTACGCTGTCTCTAGGTTGTGTGTGTTGTGTGTCATCTACGTCTGCCTTCATTAACTGAAACACAGTCTATCTATGGATCTGCTGCTGACATGCGTGCTTGTTGTGGGATGTGTTTGGGCCAGGAGGGCAGAGCTGGAGGACAGCTAATGAATGTGAAGCTGCAGCTGTAAAAATAGCGCAAAGCCCCCCGGAACAGGACCACTTAAGCGGAGAAAGATTCTGCTACTATACAACATACTACTATACTTTATGTTACTGACATTCTATCCTTTGGACATAAAATTGATACTGCTGTGTAAATGTAGATGTCTTTCTGTTACTGTAACTGGCCTTATTACAGGACAGAAGGCACACAGGACTGTAAAGACGACCATGAGAAATTTAGGGAACTCTGCTGTAGCAATAGCATATTTTATAAATAGACAGAACACTGTCCACAAAAACTATAGTCAGTACTTATATTTAGGCGTGTGCTTGTGTTCTGTATGATTACTGACTGTGGGAAACAGTTTTGCTTGCAGGGGGAAAAAAACAGCAAAAACTATCCATCTCTCCATCTTCCACAACCACTGATTCAGTACAGGGTCGTAGTGAGTCTCTTCTCAGGGACATGAGGCCAGGAAACAGCCCATTGCAGCGTGTAGCGAAGACTAGATGCATCATCATCCACAATATACTACTAAATATACTATAATATCTCCCATGCCCATATGAAATATGCTGCCAGATTTCCTTTACTGTCCTTTACATAAACCATGTACTTGTACCAAACGCTCAGGTGGACTAAGCTAAAATGGAGGTTGGGCGAAGAAGTTGGGTGATTTAATGTACCAGTCATCCAAGGTATCAAGTCCCACTATTTTTCCTGAAGAGAGGTTTGCATAACATCTCACGTATTTGTCAACGAGCGTGCGACTATCGGAGGGACATAAAAATTTACACTACAGTTTCTTTTCCTTCCTTCTTTCCTGCTCAGCAGCTGAGGTCTCCGTGGTTACACCCATCAAAGCAAGCGTCAAAGGATCAAAGGCAACATCATCGAGTGACGCGGAGACAGGAACTAACAAAAGAGCCACTTGATCACACAGGGCGGATCCAGAAATGCTACAGATGCGCATTTCAGTAACACGGTATATCCATTTTGAAGGACATCACATCTATGGGAATGCAAGGCGACAGCCTGTTTTAACACTGTGAGAATAATCCTGGATGGCATTGTGAAATCTTAAAAAGCAGAAACGGCAAAAATTTGAAGAGGACTGAAATGACATCTCTACTGGGTGATTTCCAGTGACCATGCGTGTCAAACAATATGGGAAAGTAGTTTAAAAGATGCTGACAGACAATGTTCCCATTAAACTGAGAAAAAGCTCTCTTAAAGAAGCACCTACTTAAAGAGATATTAATGTACAGATTTATATAAGCTTCAAATAGGCAAAAGTAGCTGAATATGTGTTCTCATGCACCTAATCGATTAATTTACTGTAAATTACTTTCTAAATGCCCTGTCTGTCATTGGGGAATAATTTAAACAGAGGATGAGGAACAAAGATCTCAGCAAAGTCCTCGGAGGACTGAAATGCTTGCAGGAAGCATGTCGGGGGGGCAGACTGGACTCATTAATGCTTGCTTAAAAAAAATAGAATGTAAGTAGTACACAGACAGCTGGGACTGATACATTTCTGCATAGTGTTGCTGTAGACAAAGGGGGGGGGGGGGGGGGTCGGTCCTACAGTGTGTTTTAATGTGGTCTAAAAAATAAATAAATAAGCAGTTGGTGAAGCACATCCACGACGGGCCAAAGCCTGCTGTCCTGCAATATGTCACGGAAACCAGGCATCTAATTTTTTTCGGATGTGGTGTCAAGGAAAAATCCCCCCCCCCCAAAAAAAAAAAATTTCCTTCTTTAATGCAAACAAGCTTTCCACCAACTCTAGGTTTTCAAAATAACATCATACTGTTCTCCATCCAACTAAGTCCATAGGGTCAGACGCAGTCTAGGCCTGTAACATATTCACGGGACTTACAGAGACGCCAAGCCCTGCATGAAAGCCACAGTTTTAAATAAATCCATTTTCTGGCAGATGTATAGACGACAGTGAGCTGTGTCCCATTAAGCTGCACACCGAATACGGCACAGGGGTGCAAGAACTGGTGGCTGGGGACAGGGATGTGTCACCCCCCCCCCCCCAAGCTAATTTGGCTTCAGTCACCCCACCCCCATTGGTCTGGCTTGCGACCTTCCAGGAAGGTGTGATTTTTTATGAGTTGTTTACTTATAGGTACATATTATACCTTGAACATTTAAGATATCAGATTTATCATAAACTAAATGCAGCATCTGGAATTATTGCACAGCTAATTCAGCCTGCAGTATAGTATAATGTACATATACCACACGCACAACTCCAAAAAAGGCTGCTTTCAGCTTTGTGCATTCATTCATTCGGCTGACATTTTTATCCAAAGCAATCTACAGTTGAGAAAGCAGGGTCAACCATCTCCAGAGCATTTGGGGTTAAGGGCTTCAATCAAGGACCCAGCAGGTAAACCACAGTGCCAACCATGGGATTTGAACTGGTGACCTTCTGGTCATGGGTGCAGCACCATAAGCAACAAAGCCATAAACCATAACATTCCAAAACTTGTTCACCGTCGTCACCATCCATGCAGCAGTGCTGCCATTTGCTCCGCTTGATAGCGTCACTCAAATTGAATGGATGCAATTCCTTATGCAGCTAAACCCTCCAGTTCCCAGGGTCTCGCCAAATAAAGGAAACCAACAGGAATGCAGAATGTCTCATTGTTTTTGCTGCATCAGAGCGCTGGGACGCAATTATGTGACGTTCTATGTTTTCTTTCACTAAATATACAAAAGCGTGGTTTGTGACGCCCTAAATAATTACAGGTTACAGAAATTTGCCGGGCGCAACAAAGGATATATTACAACCAGACTATCCCGTAAAGTCTAATCTCATTTCTTCATGCATTGAATTTTTTTTTTATTTTTACGTAGTGAACACTATCATAAAATGATTGTTTTGATCATAATATCATAACGGAAAATGTAATGCACATTTTTTTAATTTAAATTTTTCTACCACCACAAGAGAACAATTTATAAAACAAAAATAATAAATAAATTACCGTAATTCCGATATTGTTTTCAAGTGAAGCCACGAGTATTCAACCATGCTGTTTTTTTTTACAATGGCCTTAATAATAATAATGTATTAAAATGCCAAAAGAGAACAAAAAATTACTTGTTTCTGCACTTCTTCTTTCTGCCTCTTGGCAGTTTTAAGTCCAGATGCTCAGGCATGACCGACATGAGATCGCGCGTATCACAAAAACCATCTACGAGTGAAGGACCAGTAGCGTTTTTCGAAACCTCGATAGAAGCTGTAAAGTAACTTATCTACACTTTGAATAGCGGGGTGTTAAAAAAAAGTCATGGCTTTTACGCCCGGGAAGGGTTAGAGTGTTCCTGGGAAACAAGACCACAAGAATATTTGCATAACTGCCACAATCTGTACAACCTTGCCAAACACATCAACTTGAAAGAAGATAATATATATTTTGCACTTCGGCGATTTTTAAAAAAACTTTTGACCCTTCCTATCATATTGCCCATTATACCTTGGTTGACAAAGAAATCAATTATAAAGCACAGAAGGATTTATTCCAGTTCAGAGAATAAGTATTTATTTGTTTTAAAAGGGAATTATTGTAACAGGGTAAACATCTGCTAGAATAATTGATGACTGGTAACTTGCATTCGTTACATGTTATCTACCAAATTCACTGATCTGCTACACTCATTTTATAGTGTATCTGTAGGCCTGTGTAACAGTCATTATCCTGTTACACTGTAAGTGTTTTTGATGTAGCCGTATTACAAAATGACCTGTGGGGCAAACCACCTTCATTCATTCATGCACCCTACCATCAATCCATGTTCCAACCTCATATTGTGTTTGGGGTCGCAAGGTAAATCACCTTAATCTACTGTACAAATCATACCAGTGATGTAATATTGGAGGCAAGTGGTTCACGTTACTAATTAGATATGTTAGATCCAGATATTTTTGCTGTGCTGTAAACAGATGTCATTAATTAATTTTTAACTAGTACAGTAAAATGATGCTTAAATCTGTAAGTTATAAAAGGATTAGCAATGAAATTTATAGTAAAACATTACTTATAGGAAAACATTAAATTAAACACAAAATACGGACAACAAATTGTTTTTCGACGATCTAAGTCGCCGAAAGTCTCCAGACTTTATTTTGTGCCATTTTGGAAACTAAACACCTAAATTAATATTGTTCCCCCGTTTGCCGAATTTCATGGGTAGGCATATAATCCCAATGTAACTAGACCTAAGACAGAGCCCATGTCCATAGGGACACCTATAGTGCCCATCAACAGACATAAAATTGCAGCGTAATTGAACGCGGCGTGCGCTTCTCAGATAAGACTGCACTGCGTGCAAGGAGGAGCTGGGAGCCGCACCAGTGAAATACAAATTACATTCACAGGTAATATATGTGTATATAGCCTACCTCCGGTATCCGTATTGTACCTCAACTACATTATAGATGTTATAGAAACGGGACATCTAGCCTAAATAAATAAACAGGCCTGCATTTATACAAACTTTCCACAGTGCTTAGGCTGTGTGGCTTTAAGTTGAATTTAAACCCTAAACAATTTTAAACATAAAATATTTAGTTAGAGGTGTGTTTAGTGAAGGAAAAGAAAAAGCATTGTAGTTATTCAAACAATGCGGTTAAAATAGCCAAGATAAACACGGACTTACAAAACTCAAGCCAGTGGAGGTCGTCGCTAATCAGGCGCCCACCACAAGTTAAAAAACAGAAAAATAAACTGGCGTCCATTTCATTAAGAAATGGAAACAACAGGAGTCATCCGATGTCTTCAATAAACTGTTAAACTCCTGACCACACGTAAAATATCAGATCAGGACCAACAAACAGAGTGTGCAGTAAATGGCTTGACGTTTCCCACAAGGCAATTTAGACTTAAAAGACGTGAAGCAACATCAGATGGAGGCTTTGCGGTTAGAAAGGCTCCTGGATAGCGACCAAGCTCAACGATTTCCAGTTAGTGGAGACACACAAGACGTAAACACTTTTCCCCCCTCTCTTTTTTTTGCATAGAAAGATGATAATCAGTAATTCTATAAACATACATAAAACGCATTTAACGATACTACGACACACAGAATAAAAGTCAATAAAACATATTTTCTAAACATATAATGTGAATGAGATATGCATCTAAGGAAAAGGTAGAATGAAACACGACTCATATCTGAAAAACCACCTACCTGTGCATACAAAATAATAACCAAATGCGGGATCCAACCCCGGAATATCCAAACGGTTGTAAAATCCACTCTCATGTCTTCTAAACTGGGAAAAAAAGTCAACTGAAGCTTTAGCAAAGCGAAACTGGGTAGCAGACGAGACTGCTATCGCGTCCTTTGAGGGAAACGTGTGTGTGGTCCCGGGTGCGGCGCTTCTCGCTGGACTTCCGAGGCTGAGTGCGCTCCCCAGGCTGCATGCCCCCGAAGTGCGCTCACCCACGCTCAGCGAGTGAGGAGCGCCTCGGCTCCCCACACGCAGAAAAACGCGGCGTTCCGGCGGAGGAACCGGGCAGCGTCGCAAACTCCTCCCACACAGACGCCAGCGTCGCTTAGCTGCACAATATTTATTTTATTTCACAGCACATCTAAAAACCCACCGATGGTGTTACGCTTCTAGAGTACCGTTGATACAGATCTTGATGTCAGCATCCTTCAGGGTTTTCCCTGCTTTTGTGTTTTTCCCATCGTGTAGATTTTTAGTGGTTAAGTTCATATACTGCAACGCCTAATAGTGGACAGAGCATGGGACTTGAAAAACCTTTGTTTTCCAGGAAATATTTTGACAAATTATTTTTAATTAAATTATTAATTTCAGTTTGTTTGCGTGTGTTAAAAGTATGATAATAAATTATATGGAGGATCCTACATAATATATAAGATTTTCGTAAGACCTTTATAAATGGGTATTGCGGTATCTACGTGTCCAGTCGTCGCTGCCACTCCCGAAACATTCACAGATAAGCCACTCTGGGTGGCATTGCCAGTTAACCAGACCCTCATGATGTGGTTTTCCCGAGAAACACCTTGCACTTAAGTGGTGCATTTGTTTATTTGGCACAAGATTTAATCCACAAAAAAAAAAAAAAAAAAATGACGGATCAGTGCATTTAATAGGAAAAGACTAGCATGTCATCACTACAGACACGTTGTCAGAAAGCATAGTGACACTCGCTTTAGGCAAATTTACAATTCTCCATGCAATATTAACACCATGACCCCATGATGTCTGCATAAACATGGTGCAGCTGTAGAAATGAAAAATCTCACCGAAAACGATAGTTCATCAAATAAACTGGAACAAAAGTTACTAGCCAAATAATTCTGATTTTTCCTATAAGAGGAAGCTCTTTGCATGACATTGTGCCCAAGGATTAAAAAAACAGACAAGGCTTTGATTTCAAGTGCTCCATAGTGGGGCAATGAGACGTACCAGTACTGAGGTTCTGATGAGATCATGGAGATAACATAAGCCTGTTCCATTGGCAGCTTTGTCCATTAGTACTATGTACTTCAATATGTGAATGCACCTGTAATCGTGTCTTACTCCAGGAAATGGACTGATAGTGCTGAAGGAAAACAGTACATCTATCAGATGTTGTAAAGATAGGGAGCAAGACCATAAGTATTAAGTATAAATGGAAGAATGTAAGGTTTTGAATGATGCAAGAGTTGATGTGTTGATCAAGTTGATCAAGGTGATGAGACACACAGCATATCTCTGTCTTCTGCAGATAGAGATACAGCTTGAGATAAGCCGTCATAAGGGGATGGAACCAAGTGACTTCATGATGACATAAGTGCTATCATGTTAGATTTGCATAATGTGATGTTATTTATATTCAAACTGTATTAGTAACATTCATCCATCCATCCATTCATCTATCCATTCATCTTCCAACTGTTTTGAAGTACAAGGTTTCAGAAATACCGGCAATTTGTATTGACCAATACTTATCAGTGGGATAAGTCTCCTTTCTTGTGATCGGAAGGTTGCTGGTTATAACTTGGCAGAATAGTCATGTCTGTGACCCCCCCCCCACTCGCTCTGTGGGGGGTGCTAGGGCTGGCTGCCCTTCACTGCCAAGCTTGGTCTGATTTACAGATGTCATGGAGAGCAAGATGGGGTAGGTGAAAAGAGAATTTCCCCACAGGGATCAATAAAGTATTATTATTAACTTCTTAATTATGGATATGTAGTCAGATATACTTGAAAAGAAGTATTAAAATAAATGGATAAAAAATTTCTATTCAATTTCTATTAAAGGATGTAATGTCAAACTGCCATGCAGGCATCTTTCCTGGATATTAGCTGGGGCCAGTTTGCAATAGCCCCTTTCCTTATTATCATGTTCCTCTTTGCAATAGCCCCTTTCCTTATTATTATGTTCCTCTTTGCAATAGCCCCTTTCCTTATGATCATGTTCCTCTTTGCAATAGCCCCTTTCCTTAATATCATGTTCCTCTTTGCAATAGCCCCTTTCCTTATTATCATGTTCCTCTTTGCAATAGCCCCTTTCCTTATTATCATGTTCCTCTGTGCGGAGTTCCGATCTAAACCACCAGATAATGAGCACCAGATTTACAGTTCTTAAGGAAACACAAAGTACTCTCAACAGTTGATTAAAGAATTTTCTTGAAAAGAAGGGAAGGGTTATTACCCAAATTTATTAATACAGTTATATATTCAGGGGAAAAAATACGAAATGAGGGAAATTTGTTTCAGAACTCACATCATTGCATGGAAAACTTAGGGTGACTCTGTCCCAGCACGGCTCACCACCCCGCCCACCCCCCCATTCTCACCACCCCCCTCCCCATTCTCACCACCCCTCACACACAGAAACACACGCCCACACACCATCAGCACTCTCCTCACCGCCTAATGGAGGGGCTTCGGGGTAAAAATGTCACATTTTGAATAACCGTCACCTCTGAAGTGTGTGCTGAGCCTTGATCCTCTGGATTTTTTTTCAACCCTTTTCCCACCGCACAGCAGGATCCCACATAAGCTGATATGCAAATCATGGCCACACGCTCACCACTCCCCCGGTGCAGGAACATGCTGGCTACCGGCAATCTTTCTGGAATGAGATGTTCACCCGCCCCACCTCTGCGTCTCCCTGAGAGCAAATGTATGCTTTTGAGATAAAGAAATCGATTTGTCTCGATGCCCCTGTGGTTTACAGGGACAGTGGCTATGTGTAATGCTACTGTATGTCCTACTCTAATCAGAGATTTTAATGCAAAGACTGAGCATTTCACTGCGCACTGATGGAAAATAAACCAGTCTAAATCACAAAATCCAGCTGCACTGAAAAAGATTTGGAGTCAATAACATTCACTTAACCTTTTTATTTTTCTTTTCCTGTCCACCGAACTTGCTAGACCCTCCCAAACATTCACACCCTCCTCACCAGCACCGAAAAATGAAAAGACAAAAAAAAATTGCATCTCTTTGAACTCACAGATTACCTGCAGAAACTGAGTCAGTGTCCAAATGTCAGTTTTTACTCACCAGCCTGGAATAGAACTATTACTGTTGTTTTGCCCTTGGTACAGTGGTCATGTTGCACTGGAAGCTGAACAAAACAAACCGAGAGGATGGAGCTGGGAGTCAGTGAATTATTTTCTGGTAGTTCAGCTGGAGCTGGTTTGGTTCTGTATAGAAAAAAAAAAGAAATCAGCTAGATGATTTCGCAATACTTTTGTTTTCCAGAGCTTTTCTAAAGTAACTAAAGTGAGCACACTTACATTGCTCAAAGTCTGAAGAATTCTGAAATGTGATGCTTGGTTGGGAATTGAGATATGTTCGAGGGAGTCGTCTGTGCAGCATGCCTGCTGCGTGAACCTTGTCAGAGCTGACAAGGACTTGAAACCATTCCAAAAATAGGTCTTTTTTATAATTAAAAAATATGCATATTTAGTATTTATATGCATTTTTCTAGTGTATGGCATGTTTGTCTTGTCCATAGCTGACATGAATAGCATTTGATGACTCTGGGCTGCATTCAGAGAGTTAATAGTAAAACTCTTTGTATTCTACCCTTGTCGTAATCAATTAAATTGTCCTTGTTTGCGGAAATTGCAGAATTGCATCCTTATATTTTTCATGCAGTGATGCTGCCGAGCATGCCCCCACCTTGGATCGCGTGACGCAGTGTCCCAGGGGGGGCTCTGTGGTGGTGCCCTCTGGAGCGATATTTAACCAGAAGCCGCCTCAGCAGAAATGTACAGCTGTATAAATATAGCAGAAATGGAAGGTCACAAGGGTGGCATGGTGACCCAGTGGGTAGAGCTGTTGCTTCACACCCCCAGTGGTGGGCTTGAGTCTTGCCTGTCCTCTCTGTGTTCCCCAAAACCATGTCCAGAATAAGCAGCTGGAAGATGGATGGATGGATGTAAGAGCCAACATTTAATGGTGGAAATCCAGTGTTCTGGCTGGCTGTGAAGTTCACAATGAGACCAGCAAGTGGTTACATTAATGATATTAATTCATCCTTCATTATTAATTAACCCAATTAACTAATTTAAAGCTATTCTTATAGCATCTTAATTAAGCAATTCATAACAAACAGCCAAACTACTTGCTGTTTCCTCATTAGTACAGTGGTAAGTATCCCTACCTGTTATTCAAGAGGCCATTGTTTGATTCCCCAACAGGGAAAATGGTGGACTGTCCTTTCCACCAGAACTTCATTCTGGAATAAATCAATTGTGTCTTATTAAAGCAGGGTGTTTATTTTTCTGTAATGTGAAGCAGCTTCTATCAGGTTCTTAACAACTCTTATTTTGATCATTGGTTAACCATTTATGCTACATTTAGTAGCTAGCTAGAGTTAATTTCGAGCTAAATATTTAAGCCCTTGCTGAGAAACCCCCCTGCGTAGCCTGTGAGAATAGATTAAATCGAATTATCATATAATGTGCTTTTAATTTAAGACATCACATCAAATAATTTAATTTATCACCAAACTACCCCCAAAAATAGACAGTAGAGACTCATGTTCCACACTGAATGGTTGATATGCATTCACCATCACATGGTGCTGCAGTACTACTTTTCCCATTAATTAAATTAAATTTGAAATTGAAATCATTAAAATTGCTTTTGCATAAGCCAGAGGGGAATTTTGCCCTGGAAAAAGGGCAATCAAATAGGGAAAAATGCAGTCGATCTATGTTTCGCACTCCTTCTGGTACAGAGATCTCTGCCCACATGGGAGCTACAGATGGATAAACGCAGTGACGCTCCACATTGGCTGTTCTTATAGCTATGTTTGCACTTTAACTTACACCAAGCTCTGTACCCGACACTGGCTCTCAAGGGCTACAGTTTATGCAATTCTCACTTTTATTGACGCAGTTATTATGAATATGAATCATCGCATGGAAGGCACAGTGGATAGCATCTTGGCCTCGCATCACTGGGGCTGTGGGTCTGAATCCTGCCCCAGGTATTGTGCATGCATGTCTGGAACTTGCATGTTTGTGTGGGTATACACTGGGGGTTCCAGTTTCCTCCCACATGTGGCTCGGTGTCTTTAAATTGCCCTCTGTGTGCATGTACCCTAACTGGCCTGTCTTAGGTGCCCTGATTCCTGGGATAGGCTCCAGGACCCCATTAGCAGTTACAAGAGATCTCCTTTTGCTTGTTGTGTTCATTAGGTGACACTGGGATCCACTTGGACACTCCAGTTGTAGATGCGCAGTTGTTGTTTCGCTGCATTCGCCATTTAGAAAAACCGAACACGCATAATAAGGCGTTACACATTTTTATTTTTAATGTAACCTCAGCAGGCACCCGTATCCAGAGCAACATAGTTTTATATTGTAGCTTTTTACATACTGAGTTACGTACCCGAGTAATTAAATTCTTAGCAGTAAATTGCTTTTGGCTACAACTGCGGTAACGTTCCTGGTATTTCAACCCTTGGCAGCTTTTTAAAGATAGTTTTTCCATATCTATTCTTAAACATAAAGGAGTCACTTTGATATACGTGAATAGAGCAATTCCAGTTTGGAACGAACTCTTGTTTACAAGATAATTAACCAAAAATAAAAAATATATAAAAGTGTGTATATATATATATAGGCTATATACACACACACACACACACACACACACAAATTACATAATTAAGCTTCTGAAAACACGTGCATGCGAATTATTTGTCAGTATCACTGCAAAGCGCGATTTCAGATTAGCGAGGTGTCGGACAGGAATACAGTCATCAACGGGGAACAAGCGGCATGTGGCCACGATGTAGGAGCGCGGAGGCAAGATGAGCCAGATAACCTGCGAGGATCGGCATGAAAACCTGAAAGTTAAGCTTGGCACAAGAGGCGAATTGTGCGCTTTTAGGAAATCGTGCTGTCCGCCTCTCTTCGTAAGCGCCGTTTGATTTTTGCGAACTTGAATGTGGCTAAAAAAGGGAAGGAAAACAGGGCGGAGCCCAAAGCGTTGCTATTAAAAGTCTATTGATCTCTGTTTTGCTGTGGAAGTGGCAATACGCTGCATTCCTAACAGGGGCTTCAGAGTCCTGAATGGGCTCTCGTAAAAGGTTTAGAAAAATATGGACATGACAAGGTGGGGGGTTGGGGGGTAGGTAAAATGTTCCAGAGCTCCAAGCGCTGTTTTCGCTTCATGGGCTTGGATGGCTTCCACACTTCTGAGTCATGGTTCTAAGGGACCCTAATGACTAAGTCCTCCCCTAACCCGTGGCATTTTTTTCACAGTGTTCAGCTTGCTTCAGACGGGGAGTCAGAAAGGTTACAACAATAAAAATAACTGTTCTTTTAAGTGGATATTGGAGAGAAACTCGGAACTGGCAGTGACAATGTTACTTTGGATTTACACGCCAATGGTCTAGATGCACTGGACTAGAAGAACCTGTCACCAGCCCGTTTTTACTTTAGGGTAATTTGCATATTGTGCAACAGCACAGAAATTATTTGTACATCTGCTATGCTATCAGCAATAAATGTTAAATATTAAGCTTTTATGCAAATTTTTCAGGTGGTGAGTGGTCAATGATTTATATCCTTTATATAATTATGTGAGTCATTTATCACGATCACACAGGCCAGTAATTTTATCAAATCTATGGAAGAAAGTCTGGAACATTTGACGTTTTTTTTTTCCAAGGCTTTGACCTTTGGAAGGCTGATCTTTACTGCTGCAAAAGAAACAGCGAAATACCTGGGGTAGTTTATGCTGAGTGAGTGGTTCTATTGGAACGATGGCTGCAGGACTGCTGCGGTGACACCCACACTTACAGGTACCATGCCACTGGCAGAAGGGTGCAGTATACTCTGTGCCAGTTAGCATTTCTAGGAGGTGATTTTGTACCATCAAAATCAAGAGAAAAAAAATCGACTGTAATGTACTTACAGGACGTGTTTGTCCTTACGCTTGCATATTACTTTATACAGACATGTCTGGGAAAAATAAATGTGAATTTAAATATAAATGCAAAAAAAGGAAAAGGTATAGTACACAAGTGTCTTCCATTTTTATTTTGTCATGACATCAATTTTAAATTTACATATTATGGATATTGTTCTATTAAATCAGTGTATTATACAGTTATTTACGTTTAGAACATATCCAAAAAATAAAATACAATAAACCCAAATATAAACACCCACTTTCAGGAAGAAAATATATATTTATATATGTGTGTGTTACTGTGAGCGTGTGTGTGTGTGTGTGTGTGTGTGTGTGTGTGTGTGTGTGTGTGTGTGTGTGTGTGTGTGTGTGTGTGTGTGTGTGTGTGTGTGTGCGAACACTGCAACACAGAGCAAGAACAATACGAGGGAATTTTAGGTTTCATTTGTCAAGTGACAGTACGGCTACGGAAACAAAAGCATAAAAACGCTAAAACGTAATTCAGACGAGAGGAAAAAAACACTCAAGTGCAAATTTCTTTGGAGGCTGGAATAAAGATATATGAGGAAAAACATAAATCAGCAAGAAGGACACAACATAATGAAACAAAAAAACGAAATGACAATTAAAACTAAATTAAGGTGGAAATCGAGTTCAAGTAAGAAGTCCCAGGCAATGAAGGATCATGGATCGAGCTGCAGCAGATTACTTCTTCCTCTGGAACACGTTGGCCAACATGGCTCCCGAGGTGGTCAGTTGACCCATCTTGCTGAGGAATTTCGTCCTGGTGTCTTCACCTACGAGACTTGCTGCTATCGACGCTGAGCTGAGAGGGGGGAAAAAAAACAGAAGTTACAAACTGGGCTGGACAATTCGACTCCAGTCCTGAGGTGCATCCAGTGACCACCAGAGGTGCCTTGACAACTGTTGCTAGACAATCAGACCTTTTGGATTATGATGCAAATGCGATTAAAGATTAATTCCTTCACCCCCACAATCTAAGGAAATTAGAATGTTGGATTTGGGATGACCCTAGGGAAATGCTCGGGTTGATGATTTACACTACTATTGTTTTGCTGTTTTCAGGTTGAGGTCTAATGTTTAGTGCGGCTTGGTAATAAACGAATGATGCTTAAAGGCCAAGTTTTGTTCTGTTGTCAGTGACTTAATTGGAGACAATAAAAAGTAATTATTTGAAAAGGTGGCTTCCTCTTTCCCAGTGTTGCTGTCGGACTCTTCATTATTACTGCAATCCAAGTAAATCCTGGCCAATCCATTTACAAAATACCTAGACAAGCAGCTGTGTTTTTTTTTTTTTTTAAGTGAAGTGCATATTCCAGACATCCAAACAAATGATTCATATAAGCTTTGGAGCATATGAACAAGTATCAAAGGTTCATTCTTATGTGATTTACATCACAAGTACGGAAGTGAAACGGCTACTGACAAGATACAAGTACTTACACGGTAAAGGCGTTAAAGTTGGGTCTCTTGCTAATACCGAGGCCCGACCAGTGTTGACTTGTTTTACGTTTCGTTTTCTTTTCCCATACTTGGCTGCTTCCGAGCTCTTGCTGGAAGTAACGCCGGAGGGGCAGAGAGAGCTACACAGTGTCGCCACCAGACCATCTTTCAGAGAAGGGCGTCCACACAAACCCGGATGACTCAAAATCTAGTCACAAGTACGTCGAAAACATAATCTTTCCAGCATTCCCTGTTTAGGAATGTGGGCAGTATGACAGAGATATTCGGCACCTTAAGAAACGGTAAAGCTACGTGCTATTGAATTTCATTCTCAGAGTTCGTACAGTGGCCCGTGACTTTCATATACAAGGTTGTCACGGCGACGGGAACCGCGTCACTCGGTCCTGTCCGCATTGTTAGCGAGCCAGCCAGCCAGCCTGGGGTAAGGGCCGCGGCGTGACAGACAGTGCGGCGCTAAACTGACTGGAGTAGCAGCGGTTTGCAAATCTGACGAAAGGAACCAAGCGACACGGGGTGGGGAAACGGGAAGGGGGCGGAAATGAGGGAGGGAAACAAAAGACAGCCATTTCAGCATCAGCTGGGGGGTGGGATAAAAACAAAACAACTTTGAGTCAAGTTGCTAGGGACAGACGTCATGGTCTGGGTCGTTTTCTGGGGCCAGAGAAAATAAACTCAATCTATTACAAATGTACGTGTTATAATAAAGGCTCTTAATGAGCAGGATTATCACCTGACTTCCTTCTGTCCACAGGATGTTCATGTCGTCTGTTACGACCGGTTGCATCCTTTCCAAAAGCTGCCAAACCCAGAGGCAACCTCAGGGACCGGCGGATAATTTAAGGCTTGTGGCCTGACGAGGTTTGCCGTAAAAAATACCAAATTTGCGCCAGTGGCTCTTAGTCATACTCTGCACACGTCACGGGTTGTGGGGACCACAGGCAGGACAGCCCCAGCAAGTGAACTTTGGGTTTCAAAGTTAATGAATGTGCAACGGTTGTACAACGGAGCCGGTTGTTGACAGAGAACGCAAAAAAATATGTAAGGGAGGGCACTCACCCCTGTGGGTCCTGCACACTCTTGTTTTCCACCTTCTGCTCGCATTCTTTAATCATAGAGCTCAAAATAACCTGCGAGAAGAAATACACCAAAGATCAGGGGGTTTAAATAAAGTGGTTTGCCTGGAATCAGCCTCCTACTTATAGTTCCTCTTGGGATGGAGCACGTGCACGCTAGCTGGCCTCGACCAGCTGATCAGCAGCCTCTCAGTAGGCGTTAAAAAGGTAAAACAAACAAATAATAATAATAAAAAAAAAAACAATCACCGCTATGGAAATTAAAATGTTATGTGCAACAAGAACGACAGTGATATACCAGCGTAAGAAACATCGTAACTGTAATTTGATCAAAATTGCGTTATGACTCGAAATTGGGTCTCTTACGCTGTTTTGTCGTGTTACAAAATATATGAGACACTTCATAAATATACATTTAAAAATACACTATCACTCACCTACCTGCTACACATTTGGATGGACAGTTAAAATAGCTAGTTCATGAGATAAAATAAAAAGAACACTATAACGGTGGTGATTAAGAACTGCATTTAACAGATTACGCCTGTGCAGGAAGTCAGTTTTTAAGAGTATTTTCCGTAGAGTATGACAAAATGCACGCAAGCGGCCACCTGCAAAACAACCAACCTCGTGTTCGGGGGAGAGGTGCTCCATGTCGGTCCTCAGACACCTCAGGCCGGGGATGAAGTGGTGCACCATCAGTTCGTCTGAAATGACTGGAGGCAACAGCTAAAGGAAAAGCCGGCCTGGTTGATGCTACAGCGGTGCTTGGAAAACTGAACTAACGCTGACAAACTTGGGGAGGAAGGTTAGCGTTTCTTATCTGTGGCTAAGCACTCCTCCATTCCTTGGACAAACAAAAAAAAGCTTCCAAACTGCCTCTCTTGGCCTCACTTTCTTATTAGTACCAAAGTCCCGGAGGTGGACATTTCAGGTCCAGAAAGTAAAAATCTGGACCAAGATTTTGTTTCAAGCACCGAGTTGAGTATAAAGAGTCACAGTCACAGAATGGTTGGTTGAAACAAAATCTTGGTCTGGACTTTTACTTTCTGGACCTGAAATGTCCACCTCTGCAAAGCTCCATGAATATAAAGACCATTCCTTTTCACTGGGGAAGATAAACCATTTCAAATGTGGGCAGGGAATGCATGTTTGCACTGAAACTGTCTCTCGCTAATTTAAATCTGTTTAAAAATGGCATGTGGGGGGGGGGTATTGCTTCCTTGAAAAGTTTGAGGAATGGAACCATTCCCCCCCTTCCCCATGGTGGACCACACCAAAAGGCTGCCTGGCGTCAATGTACAGCCAACCCCCCCCACCGCAGCTCTGCGTTCTCTTCACACTCAGCTCTCCGAGCCTCTGTGACGTGAGACTTCCAGGAGGCCTCCCAAAAAAATTAAAGAAAATAAATTAAAAAGTCATCAGAACGCAAACCTCACCCAGCTGCGTGGGGAGCAGCAGACTGCCATCGCAGGAGGTCACCAGAGGGGCACCCAGGGCTCTGCTCTGCTGCGGGCGGCCCACACGGGCCTGGTGCTGGGAACTGTGACCAGAGGCAGACTTTTCCGGCCTGGGAACAGGCTCTCCCTCATTATAGGGGAGCCACACTTAGTGGTCAGCCGTACATTTTAGCGTCCGCCCTGCAACTTGGTGCACATAAATGCACAGCGTTTATTTTCTTTTTCCCCCCTTCCTGTCAGGGAATGTTCATCCAACGGTAAATGGCACTGACAATGGAGAAAGGGAAAAAAAAATGATGAAAAAGAAAATCCTGCAGTTTTTTCAGCCAAAACTCTCAAATTAAAAATGTGCGCAACTTTGATGATACATATATGGCTACAGGTGGTTTGGTGGTTTTAGTAGTACTGTGGCTCAAATTCTTCAAATTCCAGGAAGGTATACACTTTGACTAAAATAACCCAATGGTAAACAAATATCAACCTGTCCACAAAGTTCACTTGGATAAAGAAAATTTTCAAAAGAAGAAAAAAAAAGAAAGGAGAAAATATGTTCACTCAAAAACAAATAAAAGAGTCAATTTCTGTTGAGGCATGTAGTATACAAAAACAACTATTTTTTTTCTTAAGTGAAACAGAAGATAAAGGAAACTAACAAAAAACAGGACGTACTTGCTGTAATACTGTAAAATAGCTAGTCATAAAACAGATTATTTTAAATAGCATACATTTCACAATGCTATCTGGCTATTGGCCTGCTTGATTTGTCTTAGTACATGTACAATCCATACGTTACGCATTCCATCACTTTTCCTTTATACCACAGCGCTATTGGATTCTCAAATCTGATTGGTCAGAAGGGTGTTAATTAATTTTCTCCTATTTTAAACATGCTTGCAATGCAGTTGTTGAGCCGCCTCCCCAACCCTTGACCCTTGAAGGATACAACAACAGGACAGGGCACTGTAGGCCTCAAAGAGCTGGGTGGCGATGTCCAATCGCTTCGCCTCCACCGTTTGCATGTTGTTGACCAAAGCCAGCTTGTGCAAATGAGGAAGGACAACTGAGAAATAAAACAGAGGAGTGTCAGAGAGACTGGAGTGGCCACTATGCATGACTTCATAAATACAAGCAGCAGGTTCAAATCGCAAGAGCACAGCAACTCGCCAAAGCGAATGTGACGCCGCAATATTTCCGCAAGAAAATTCCCACCCCCTACACTTATCGTCTTATCAATCCACAGTCAAATTCTCTAGTATCTTCGATCACAAGTTCGGATCTAATCCCCTTAGATATCATCCCCTACTTCCAGGACTGGATTCAGGCCTAACGTTGTAATCTTAACCAAGAGACCCCGTCATGACTGACATTCAAACTGCATGATTCTAGGTGAAACTGCAGCTAAGGCACAAGATACGTGACCCTGAGGCTTATGCTTTGCAAAAGGAACTTTGCTAATAATCTGGCAATAGTTAATTACGCTGAATATTTGTTTTCACAGAGTGACTTTCCAAATCTCCGCTAACCCTGAGGGTTTAACAGAGTCTGTAGCAACAAAGAGATTGGAAATACTGAAGAAGTGAGAAACGTGAACAACATGGGCAGTTTTTGCTGGTAATTCAACTCAAAAGCATTAGTTATGAAAGACATACCCTGCCATAGAATAATAATGATAATAAGTAGATACTGTTGGAACGACAACAATGTATTTCCAGCTCCTTTATAGCTCCATTCTCCTCCCCCCTCCTCTACTTAATCCCTACTCCTACCACACCACCCACCAACCAACTTTGTGTCACTGGTCTCAGTGTAATCAGGTTCACTAGATCTGCGTGAGGCTGACCTTCTCTTTATGCTGCTTCAGTTTTGGAGCGATTTTTCTCAAAATTTGATAAACCTCAGATCTTCACCCATATAATGCGTCGAATAAAGATACATCAAATATTTTTTTAAGTTATCACATTAACGAGAAAGTGTCTGTGGCAGTGGTGGGCCAGTCCCAAAACCATATGTATTCTCCGTACTATCACTTACAAGGATTGTGGATGTGAAGGTGGAAAATGGTTAGATAAAAGCAATGTCTGAAAGCTCAAATTGGAACCCAATGAAAACCCTGGAGTAAAATACAAAGACGGAAGCTCTTACAGTCGTCCCTGAACCTCGGCTCCGCATTGGGTCCCACCCTGCCGAGTGTCCTGATGATCTCCATGTGCAAGGAATGCTGGTCTTGGTACTGGAGGTCTTCCAGAAAGGAAGCCAGCTGCATTTTGACTCTCTCAAGCAGCTATGGCAGGAAACACATGTAAACCCCTCCCCTTCACATACATAGAAATGGTTGGGCATGTAGAATCCGCTTCTCGCTGAATAGTAGGCTTGGGTGAATTAAACCCACCTCTCTTTGAGTTACTGTCTCCATAATTGTCCCAAATGCAGGAATGGTAGCTATCCTTACAGAGCTGAAATGAGAAAATCATATCATTTTCAACATTTCTAGAAACATACTGTAAATATGTTAAGACATTTTTCCCTTCATGCATAGCATTTACTGCAAGTTTCTCAAAGTAAGTAGCAGGCTAGGATGGATTACTTAAGGAATTAATGCCAGTAAACACCCCCAGGCGAAATGCTGAAGAAACAGGCTGTTGTTAAGATCCATGTCTGCGTTAACTCACAATTCGGGACCACTGCACAAGGCAATAAGGGCTGGTGCTACCCGCTTGTCAATTAAGGTCTCGCTCATGCCTCGAAGAATCAGCTGCAACCAGTCAAAATGCAAGAGAGATACGGGTAGGTAAACACAAAAAACGCTCCGGGGGCAAAATGGGGCAGAGGTGCTTTGCAAGGGGGAAGCAGCCGTTGGAGGACAGAGAGAGCGGAAAGCGGACCATGGCAGCCAGTCGTACCCCAGAAAGGGTGTCCAACACCTCCCCACGTGGCTATTCAAGCAAGACAGCTAGCAGAGACCTTACTCAGAAGGACTGCAACAAGACACGCATGTCGCACAGTTAGCGTGTTCAGCTGGGGGGTCACGGCAGTCTGTGGTACCCCGGGAGGGGTATCCAAGGTCTAACCACGTGGCTGCTTGAACAAGATGGCCTTCTTAGAAGGACCATGACAAGCACAGTTAGCGTGCTGAGTCGCTCACCTAGGCCTTGCAAAACGGCAGCACGTCTGCGGCGTTTTGCTCGGAAAAAAATAAAACGGCAAGCCACCGTTTTCGTGAGAGTGAAACATCACTGAAAATGACTTTATTTATAGTAATTTATGGAAATCTCACTCTGTAATGGAAACTGAAAAACCAAAAAGCCAATATTATGAGTATGACAATCCAACTGTGTAGCACTCAGTGCTCAGTTTCATTTGGATTAGTAGCTAATATTTATAAATGCCTCGATCATGGATGATGAGAGAAAAAGTCTCATATTCCCATGGGAGATAAACTTTGAATGCCTATTTTTGTTTTTAGACCCTTGTACGTAAGCAGAAGTCTGAATTTGGTAGGCCATCGTCATCCGATTAAGTTCTTCGTGTCTGTCCCAAGAAGCAAAGTGATATACTTCCTGTGACACTGAGGAAGGGGCAGGACTGGATGAGTTAGGAAGTCAACTTACATTTCAGGGTCGCTGGAGAGTGTGATAAGTGCAGGCACGACTCTCTGAGCTACTAGGGTTTCGTTCACCCCCTTCACCAACAGCTGATTGGCCAGAGCAGGGTGACATCACACGCGATGCGTGGAAACAGCAAGCACAGCGTCGTGACGAGGCGCAGAGAGAGGAGGACAAAACAAACAATGATAAACGAGAAGGAAAACACACAAACAAAACAAATACACCTGTACATGTAACAAGCGAAAGAGTGGCAAGCAGCACAAAAACAATAAAGCTAAGCAGATATCTACAACAAGAGAGAAGATGATACCTTTGACATCGCACAGTAGGGGGCAGACAGCGGGGTGGTGGGGGGGGTTATGGGTGGGGTGGACATCATGATCATAAATCATAGCAGTGGCACTTCACTAAACCAGCAGTTCACAACCCAGTTCAAAGGCCCCTACATCCAGTTCACGTTTTGTCCACAACCTTTAGACTTGAGCCAGACAATCAAGACACTGACAGGGAAAAGCCGGTGTGTAGGAGGTGAAACAGAGCAAAAACGTGGTCTGGATTCATTGGCCCGAGGATTGGAGAGAGAACCACTGCATTAAACATGCTTTGCGGTTAAATGCATGTTTGGCCAAGTACACCTTCTCGTCCATACTCGTCCTCCAGGTTTCATGTGTCACATTGACATTAGTACCTGACATCACGCCTCAGCACAGGGATAACGCCAGTGACACTTTAATTCTTACATGCATTTTCTTGAATACCGCATAATACATAAATGCATTCCCAGTGTCAACACTGGTTCTCCGATTCTACACACTCTGTTATCCGTCGTGCATTTCAGACGGACCGCCTTACCTCGAACATCCGAGCGGCAGTGCAGCGCACAAGCGCCGAGGTGTGGACCACGCCGTACCAGAGGACTGTCAGAAGCAGCTCGTGGAACGCCGGATTGGCACTGAAAACACAAGAGGCATCTCAGGATCTCCCACAAGAACTTCAAAAAGCCCGGTCAGCATCTCAGAGTACACTAAGTAAGCCCACAGCGCAAATGCGGTTTATAAACAAAGGATCTGCAATTCTGGTTCCGCACACAGTAGCGAAGATCTTGTTCCAGCATGCATACATCTATAGCACTTATTTATGACACTTCTGGTTTTTCTTGGATTCCACCCTCAGAGAAGTCTCTGATATCTCTGGAGCCTTACCCCAGCTCCACAAAAGATGCCTTCAAGCTCTCCAGAGTGGCATGTGACAATGACAAGGTGGTCATGACATCTTCCAAGAATCCAACCAGGAGCTTGCGGTCTTCTTCCTGTTGGAGGGAAAAAAAATCACACAGAATCAGATATTAAACAAATCTAAACCTGACTTGTATGTGAATTCAGAACCTCAATCGCCACCCTACTCACCTGATTGTAGCATGTCAGCACCCCTGTTGCATAGATTGGCACAGTGGCCTTTGTCAGAATCCCATTCCCGGCCGTCGTGTCTGCAAACAAACAAAGAGCACTGTGAGTCAAATCTCTTGTGCCAATTACAAACGTGGGTGTTCCGCGACATCTGTCAATCAAAGAGAAGCAGGGCAGCTTCTAACAATGGGAACAGCTTCAATGAACTGAACAGAAACTAATGCGAGACAATGGGTAAGGATCTACAAACTTCATTGCCTTGTCATTCCTACCATACAAACATCAGTTTTACTCCAATTATGGCTTTACAAGTAATTACAGCACGAGAACCATTTACCATGGTAACATGCACAATTTTTTCACAGCTTCTCCTTATTCTTTGAGACTAGACAAAGAATTTGGCTTCATTAGCACAATTACAAATAGGAGGGTTTACAATTCTGACTGCTGATATGTCCTGACGACTGTGACATTACATGAATAATTAAAGCGCTCTGCCCCCTGTACTGGCAGTTGTTTGAGTACCGTAGGACTCTGAGTGACAGGACACTCACCCACGTTCTCCTCGGAAAGACGAAGGATCTCCTGAAACTGTGGCTTGACCTGAGGCAAGGAAGAGCACAGAACAGCCATCTGAAGCCTTCTGTCCCCTTACGGAAGGATGACCTGACATTTTAGCCTGGCGGCTCCGATATACCTTGGTGTTGGTGAAAATCTTCCCGAATGTCCGACATAACCTCCAGAAGAACCTGGAAAACTCATGGACGGAGGTGCCCGATGTGATGTTTATCCGGCTGACGATATCAATGAGCTGGGGTAGCCTGGGGGGACACAGTGCTGGAGGTCAGACCCCCTCCTGTCATCTGAGACCATCTAGACACCAAGCTACAGCCCGGAGAACGTCTGATGGGGAACCGGGATGCTGGCCATGATGACGAGTCACATGTTCAACACATGACTCGAACATAGGGTGTGTCACTTTGTGATCCCCACAAACTAGTAATTATAACTAACTACCTGTAAACATATACCATCCATCTTTCCATCCATCCATCATTCCATCCATCTGTCCATCCAACCATCTTCAAATCTAAAGCATACATCTCTATATAAATCGCATTAATTGATTACATTTATCTATTTAGCAGGAACTTTTATCCAAAGCGGCATACAATTGGGGGTTAAAGGCCTTGCTGAAAGACCCGACACTGAAATCACCCTGCCGAACTTATGATTTGAACCAGCGACCTTCCAGGTCCTAACCAGCAGAGCCACGCCTCCCAAAAAAGAGGCAATCCTTGACTAGCTAACGGCACATGAGCCTGTCTGGGTTATATATAAATATTACTGTTTATCGTACAGAAAAATATCCAGAAAATGTAGGGGGTGCATCAATATGACACAAGTATCGGTTTAGTCTCTGATACAGTGCTGATGTACTCGTACTCATCCTTCTGACAATGCACTGATGCCTATAACTGATACCACATGAGTACATATCATCGATTTTATTAAATAGCAAAATAAACAGGACCATAAAATGTCTGCGGTGTGGAACTATTTTGAAATTACTGCAGAAAAACCAGTGCATAGCGTACTGCAAACTGCGCTCTCCTAAAATATCAAGAGAAGGTATGAAATAAGTTTATATAGCAAAAGAAATTTAATTAAGCATCTAAAAAGCAAACATGCAGAGGGTGGAAGCCCTGCAGGGAGACTCACATTTGGTTGACCACCCAGAGGAGGCTGTCCCAGCCCGTGGTGCCCTCGTGGCCCAGCTGGTGGTCGTAGAGCTGCAGGAGGACGGCCAGCTGCTCCCGGCTGCCGATGATGGTGGCCAGGTCCTGCAGTGGCGACGCTGGCCGCGGGAACCGAGTCACTGGAGGACAACCGCGAAAGTCGAACGAGGGGGAGGTGACCGGCCACAGAACTTCAGCTACCGAGAGTGTAGGCTACCTTCCAGAAACATCATCCAAAGCTGCAGATAACATCCAACTACAGACACCACGGTACAAAAATCCCTTTCAAATCCGTCCATAAACCGAGAGGCCTAATTACAGGCCCCCGCTCCGCAAACTCCCCAGGGGGGCCGCCTTGAGTCACGGGGCCAGATCAGACGCTGTGAACAATGAAGCGAGGAGGTTTCCCGTCAGACCCCAAAACGTCACGGCTAATGTTGCCGCCGGCCTGGGAAAAGACAAGGGGCTCCACTGACCCTCTATAGGAGGCGCTTCGCCCTGCAGTCGGGCTCGGTCCGCGAAGGGGGCGTTCTGGAGCACGGCAGCGAACAGGGCCGGGATGAGGGACTGCAGGGCCGACAGGAATATGTGGAGCCTGTGTTCGTCCAGCGTGTGCTCGCCATCCTGGGCCGAAAAACACACACACACACACGCGTGGCCGATGACATAGCTGCTCATATATACAGAAAACTAGGGCCAAACCACCAAGACACAAACAGGTTCAGATTTAATAAGCAAACATAAAAAAAAAAAACACAAGGAAATAGTTCTGGTATTTACCAGATCTTTGCCACAATGTTAACAAAATGAACAATGACTGTAGCAAAGACGCTTTTAATGGTTTTAATTTAGTTAAATTTTTTTAACCACAGAGTTCATTACTGTGTAACAAAGGTCTGTAATGAATAACAATGACAGGGGGCCGTCATAAGGGGGAATGGGGCATGACCCAATGAATGATGACCCGTAACCCATAGTTACGGGGGGTTATTTTCTGAAAAACATTTTTAAACTGATTCCAGAACAGATTTCAGCTAGCAGTCCCACTCCCTGCCTCTAGATTGGGAACAGACCCAAGGAGCATCCAGACCCCGTCGGAATTCTATTCTACTGCGGCAATGTTCCGGATCATTCTGCATTTGGCGGGACTCGCACCTTGAGCAGCTTTTCGATGCGGCTCAGCAGTGTGGGGATGAGCTGCGACTGCAGGGTCCCCAGCTCTGTGGCCCAGGCCGCGAAGGCCGGGATGAACACCTGGTGGGTGGCATTCACCACTCTCTCCGACGGGTCGCCCAGGGAGAGGAGCATGAGCTCCAAGCCCTGGCCATGCCGGAGGGGGGAGGCGGGGGAAGGGAGAGAGAGAGAGGGACAGAGAGATAGAGAGAGGGAGAGAGAGGAGAAGGGAGTGAGGGATAGAGAGAGGGAGAGAGAGAGAGAGAGAGAGAGAGGGAGCGAGAGAAGGAGGGAGTGAGGGATAGAGAGAGGGAGAGAGAGACAGAGAGAAGGAAGGAGTGAGGGATAGAGAGAGGGAGAGAGAGAGAGAGAGAGGGAAGGAAAGAGGGAGAGAGAGAGACGAGGGGGGTTTTTAGGACGTGGCGTTCAGGCCTTACAAGTATACATGACCCAGGCTCTCGCTTTAAAAACACAGCAATCATACCGCAGAAAGACAGTTTATCATGTATATTACATTTACGTTACATTAATCACACCTTTCTGAGAAAACAGGGTCAGACAGTCCCTAGAGAAAATGGGCACAACAGTGAAATCAGTCTGCTGACCTGGGGATTTGAACCAGTGACCTTCTGATCACAGACACAGTGTCCTAACCCGCAGAGCCACACTCTGCCCCATATTAGCACAGCTGGCACCTTCAGCCAGAGCCTGGACTTCTTCCCCGTGTAGCCTCAGGCGAGGGCAGTGGGCCTCACCTGGGAATACTTATCCGGGTCGTCGATGTAACCCATGATGATTCCCAGGCTCTTCACCACGGCCTCCCTCACCATGTCGGCCTTGTCCTCAGCCAGCATCTGCTGCAGCATGGACAGCACCAGGGAGCTGCGGATCTCCTTCTGGAAGAGCAGCAGGCGGGTTGAGGTCCTGCCCGTCCGAGAGCGGTCGGATGACCGGGTCACCCGACCAGAACTACTACCAGAACTACAAAAAAAAACCTTAGAGAAGCATCTCCCAGAGAATAGGGAGAGCGAGAGGGGGGTCAGTTACAGAGAGGGAGGATAAAGCCAGGCGGAGAGCGGAGAGTCCGGGGAAAAACGGCCAGTGGGCTGGGCTCCGGACCTGAGCGGTTCTTACGGGCAGATAGGGGGCCAGTGCTCCGCAGGACTCTGCCACCAGCAGCCTGCGCTCCGGGTACTTGTGGTTGATCTGTGGGGCGAAGGACAGACACAACAGTGCATTCTCCGCCCGGAAGAAACCACACGTCTGCATTCCTTCTTGTTTTTGGGAGGATGTCCCTGGTCATGTGATTGCTGCCATCAGAACAGTGTAGTGTTACATACGTTCTAGCTGAAAGAATTCGGCTTACTGCAAACTGCTATCAAGAAACCTATGCTACCGAAACACACGCTACTACACAAAAAACACACGCTACCGCACAGGAAACACACGCTACCGCACAGGAAACACACGCTACCGCACAGGAAACACACGCTACTACACAAAAAACACACGCTACTATACAAGAAACACACGCTACTACACAAAAAACACACGCTACTGCACAAAAAACACACGCTACTATACAAGAAACACACGCTACTACACAAAAAACACACGCTACTGCACAAAAAAAACACGCTACTGCAGAAAAAATACATGCTACTGCACGCACACACACACAACTACACAAAACACAGCTACTACACACAAAATTCATGCTACTACACAAGAAACACTTAAAAAAGTGAATGTCTCTCCATTATAATTCTATGAACATGTGACAATAATACATTTAAAAAAAATTATGATCACGTATAATCAGTGACATGGAATTACATTTTGTTCATATTAACAAAAGCAATACTCATCTATCTCTGATTTTGTTAAACTTTAAGCCACAAAAGGTCATTCAGTGTTGCTTTAAAAGTAAGTTTGGCTGGTATAGTGAAGCATTCTGCATTCTGTTTAACCTGTACAAATCAAACTCATTTCCACAAAAGTCTCTGCTTATCTTTAAAAGGTCTAGTGAGCATTAACATTACTCCACTGTCACGCGACTTGTGCATAAAACAATAACTGTCAACAAGTGGTGCTCATGCTACAACATTGCGCCCCCTGGCTGCAGGAGCAGCACTTAAGACTTACAGGAAATCTGTCCCCCTGGGTTCATTACCGTAAATATACTAAATTTGACTCACATTCAGATAAAACACAAAAATACTACTTAAGAGAATTCCTGGCTTTTATACTTATTTTCCTAGTGAAAATCCTCATGCCTCAAAAATAATTTTAGCAACTTGATTATAAAGATAACTTTTCCATTTACATATGGATAATATTCAAACTTGTATTGGAATACAACTGCTTTTTATTCTGTCTGATGGGATTATTTTAAAGGCACCTACAAAAATAGAGTCTGTCTACTGTTTTTATCGGTAATACTGGAGTTAATATTAAAGACAGAGAAATGCTTAGGAGAGCAACTGACCTGCTCCCAGCACTGCGGCAGCAGTTCTGCTTCCACCCGGGTCGGACCCACGTGCCGTGCGAAGGCCACGCATCCGGTCAGGATCATCTGCCTGCGGACACAAGGACGTGACAGTGACAGGAGCGGGCCACTGGAAACGTGCGTCAGACATGGCATCTGAAGATCGAGAGCTAACCATATACATTTAAATACTGTCAAGTTATAATATGTGTCTATGGCACAAAGGTGCTTTTCAGTGACTCAAGTAGCTTGGCTTGGAGCCTGCAGTGATTCCAGCTGCTTGGTTTAGAGCCTGCATTGACTTGGCACTGAGTCTAGCCACTGGAAGACTAATGACCTGGCAGTGACTCTGCAGTTACTTGAGCAGCTTGGCTTGAAGCGTGCAGTGACTCTGCAGTGACACAAGTCACTTGGCCTAGAGACTGTAGTGATTCGGTAGTGACTCTGCAGTTACTTAAGCTGCTCGTCTTGCAGCCTGAAGTGACATAGCAGTGACTCTGCAGTGAGTCAAGTCACTTGGTTTGGAGCCTGCAGTAACCTGGGAGTGACTTCACAGTGACTCAAGCCGCTTAGAGCTGCAGTGACCCGGCAGTGACTCCCCTGTCCGGCAGTAAAGCGATCAGGTGACGTGATCACACCTCTGTTCGTCATCGGGCCTCTTGATGAGGTTGAAGAGGATATGCAGGAGCTGGTCGCGCTCCTTGGGCTCCGGGTGAAGGCAGGCGGTACACAGAATGAGGGGAATCAGCTCCTGGGGGGAGGGAGGGTGTCAGGGGTCATAAACAGGATGGGGGGGGGGATATAAGGGAGCAAGCCACGCCTGCACCACCTTATTCTCTGAGCTGGGAAATGGCATACAAAGAGCTCCTCTGGAGGGTAGAACTTCCACCAGAGACAGTTTGGGGGAATATGGCTGTTTTTAATAAGGTGACTTAACGTTTACCTTAATTACCCATACAGTTCAGGTGAAGCCATTTTCACGACTCATCAAACACAATGGAGACGACACATACTGCCGTCTTACCAGGATGAATCGGGGGACGTTTTAGCGAAACTGGCTGAGCCTCAAGCCTTTTTTCCCCCCCCAAAAAATTATGAACGCGGAATGTAAAAAAAAAAAAAAAATAAAAAAAACAAGTAAAAATAACACAAAGGATATTCTATGCAGGTCAACAGAAAGTCGTATCAACTTCTGAGTTCTGACCAAGTGTTTAAGGGAAAGTCAAACATCTGCACACTCGATCTTTGATAAGGATAACGACGTTAGAGGTGGGGTGTCAAGTGCTGTGGTGAGTAGGTGTGTGAAAGCGCCCGGCGTTGCCAAAGCTGTGAAAGCACACGCTCACTTGTCCATGCACCTGCCCTCCACATCTGCCCTATCAGGAACTGACCCCCCTCATAAAGATTAACATGCTTTTGAAGAAGCCCCCCCCCCCACCTCAACTGTCTATGCAGCCCCACTCGCAGCTCCTTATCAGCTTTTTATTTTATTTTTTATTTAACCAGGGGGTGGGGGGGGGCGACCTCTGTCACAGCCAGTGCTGCGCGCAGCACCACACGGCCCCCCTGTGCCGGGAAGACGCCTCCAAGACATTAAACAGAGCCGCCAGGACCTCTTTGTTCCGCCAAGCCCACGGGGCGTCTGTCGCCCTCGGGAGGAGAATCCCAGGGGGCTGATGCATTTCAAAGCGGCTGCTTCCGCACCCAAGTCGGGGCTTGAAACACACGGCCCTTTGTGGAGTGCGGCCCAGCTGCGAGCAGTGTGATGACACGATGGCGGCTCCTATTGATAACAATGATGACGATAGCTATAATAGCAGCAAAAAATGAAAATACAAAAACTCCAACAAATTAGAAAATGCAAAAAAATAAAAATGCTGTATAGGATGTGCACATACATTTGAGTGCTATTTAAATGTATTATTACTCATTATTACTATTATTATGTTCTATCTGCTTACAATGTTGGTATGCCAGTCTCTTGCAAAGTACACACGCACACACACACACACACACACACACACACACACACACACATTATTGGTAATTAATTTACATATTAACAGATAGTTTTTTCTCCCAAATGACATGCTCCATAAACCATTCAAATAATGGTTAAAGTGTACAAAAACAATTAATGACAATATTCAGTAATTCATGATATCTTATTACACTCGCAAAATATCGGATTACGGACGAGCAAACACTCATTCCGGTTACACAGCCTCCTCAGCACTCGGATAGGATTCGCACAATTCTGCCTTATTCCCTCTGAGCGATAGATTGGAATCAGACGACAGGACTGATCAGGGCCAAAACAAACAAGGACATAGGGAAGCTCCTGTAGAGCAGTTGGTGTCTCATAGCCCGTTGCGTTTTGTTTGGCTGTGCCCTTCGAAGAGCTACAATTAGGGATCGGGTGCCCCCTGCCTGTGAACAATGCGGCTGTGTTGGGGCACTTGTGGAAGCGGGGGTGGACTGCGCCGAAGCTCGTCTGATTTCTCTAGGACTGTCGTAAGAGCGAGTGGAGGCCCGAGTCGAGATAAATAAACATGACCCCTCCCGCTGGGCAAAACAGGAAGAGCGACATCCCGTTTCGAACAGCCGGTGACCTTTATCCAATCTCACTTCCCAGAACATCTGAATGAAGCGTCTCTAAAGATTCTGCGGTGATAAACCTGCAGCAGCCTTAAACACGCAAATATGCGTGCCATGTTATCCTGAGAGTGCCTTCGAAACAGCAAACCTGCCCTGTTGATGGTTAGGGAGACGATTGCATCCCTGGAAGCCAAGGACTGTCGCAATCTGAAGCCACGCTTTGTTACAGCTTACATTACAGTCACCTGATGCTTCACCACAAATCACTCTAGCACAACTTACATGTCACATCAAGCTGGGACATCACACTTAATGTCTGACATGCCTAAGTGTATCAGATATTTATTTGTTTTCGTATCGAGACTTCGTGCCTCTGTTCCCTTAAAATTCATCTTCCAAACAAAACACAGGGCTGAAGAGTCTCTACCCAGGCAGCATGGGGCACCCTGGATGGGATGGCAGTCTATCATGTGGCACACACACACACACACACACACACGCACACACAGCAGACAGACAATGGTTAGATACTAACATCACTGTATTTTATAATTTGCTGATGCAACGTCACCATAAAGTGACCACAGAGACCCCATCCCATTCCACTACACAGAATACGGAAGCTTTATCCACGCTGGGCTTGTTTTTCCAACGCCCTGGAGTTGTTCCAGATCCTTCTAAACTGTCATTTAGGCTGCAAAAAAATAACTGTGATATGCAAATGTGTGCAGCTGCTGGGGGCGGCGGTGCTATGTTCCCTTCATGTCACGGGGGGGGGGGGGGGGGGGGGACAGAGGCTCCTTCAAACACGCCCACGCCCCGCAGGCACTTAAAGGGGCAGGTGCATGTGTGAATTTTTACCCCCAGAATCCTTTTATGATTTCAACAATCAGTGGAAAAAAAAACAACAGAAAAGGTATAAGGCGTCAGATGTACTCAGTAGGGTCTGTAATGTTACCGTTGGCAACTCGGGGACTTAGAGGTGCAGGAATATGTGCTGCTACACTATCTCTCATTAAATTTTGAGACATTCATCGTTAGCGGAGACTGCGGTGTGAACAGCAGGCTGTGGGGCACGGACGCACGCGTAATGCCCTTGGGAAGCCTTCCGACGAAACGGCTTCGACATGTCATACTCTGTCATTCACAATTTCTCATAGAAAAAACATTTGCAAGATAGAGGTAAGATTACAGCGCATTACCGCACAACAAACCACCTCAGGGATGAGAACCCGAGTGCACCCATGTAGCGGGTTATACCTCAGCACCACACCAGTCCGAATGGACCAGGGCAAATTTTTTCCAGTGGCTGAAGTGCCAATCCTGCCACCAGCCCCCAAATGCCTCTGTAACTTGGAGGACCTCTTTGCAGAGCTGGATGTAGATCGACATCATACCCAGTATGACAGAATTGCACCTTAAGGGTCTTGATCAAGGCACAATGGAGTAGGATCTCTCCTGGTATTCACGGGATTCGAACCAGCAACCTTCCAATTGCTGGCACAGATCCCTAGCCTCAGTGACACCACATAGCTCATAATTGCAAGATTAATTGAACAAACTCAAATTTAGCATATGACGTAACTAAAAAGCTGGAATCTCCCAGATTTTTACAATGTAAAACACGTCATCTAAACATGTCATCCGACCGACAAATCTGCCTTTTTCACATGTAGTGTGTATTTCACTGTTCTGCAGCCCCGTCGTGGGTCATTGAGCCCAGATCTGACCGTTTTCTTGTGCCTCAGCACAGAATCACGGATCACATTCAGCTCCAGGTGCTGATCTCATATTGTATGAAAAATGATCTCAGCCACAAGATTGGACACACTGTGCAAACTCATACGATTACATGAAAAAATGGGGGGGGAGGGGGGGAGCGTGCTATGTCAATCTTTCCACTACAGACTACTAAAACCATCACTAAGTGACAGGAGTAATTTAAAAGGCTATACGATTTTATTCTATACCTTACTTGACAATCTATGCAAGTTAATAGTTAAACTCCATTCAGTGCTGTACAAAATACACCCAGGGGGCCCTTTTTTAGTTACACCTACCTAGTACTGCGTACTTTTACCTCACTTCAAGGGTTGGCGAGTTGTGTGTTCAGGGAGGCCTGTCTGCACACCACTGCAGTACTCAGCTGTTGTTTTTCTTCTTGTGGCCTTCCTGTTACTCTGGCATTTCTCCTCTCATTACCAATGTGTTTTTGCCTAAAGAACGGCCACTAACTGGGTGGTTTTGTTTATTGCCTTATTCTTGATAATTCTGCAGCCCGTAAGTGTGGCTATTGTAGAGATGCTGGAAGCATCGCGTCTGGCACCAACAGTCACGCCGCATTCAGAATCGATTACATCATGCATCTTAGCTGTTCTGATGCTTAAGTGTAACTGGAACACTTGACCCCATCTCCGTGCCATTTATATTCGGCTGCAGACATACAGTTTCTGTTTGAAGGAGCAAGCTCTTTGTATTAACGAGCAGGTGCACCTAATAAATTAGGCACAGAGTATTTGAGGATCGATGTATTGCTGTCTTTGTAAGTTTCAGTGGCAGTTGTTAGTATTGGTAATAAAACACGAGCTTAAAGCGCTTAAAGGGCTAAATGACAGACGGACAGGCTTCCCGCCGAGGGTGTCGCCTGCCTCAGAACCAGGTGCATCCTGGGAGAGGCTATAGCTCCTCCCCCTCATCTTATTCCCTTTGCTTCTTGAGCTCCAGCCTTGCCGTGACCTCATGCTGAACTTCTCATCTCACAAACTTCTACAGAAGCACCAGGTAAATGGCGGACTCTGAATGCTGACCCGAAGCTTTGCGGCACCCTGTGAGTGAGTTTATGCGTCTCATATACGAGCAAGATGGGATACGCAAAAAATCAAAAAACACCCTAATCATACTTGTGAAATAGAGAATAAAAATGATCTTATCCAATCCATTAGAATGAAAACACTAAATTTAAAAAATATATCAAGACTCACTTTAATGACATGGGGATAAAGGCGATTTACTGCTAAGAAAGATAAAAAAAATTATTATAGTACTGAAGGCTCTACGAGTTCTTGCTCTGTCTTCCAGACACAAAGTCTGCAGCATGATTTTTTTTCATTTGAAATCAGTCACCTCATGAAATCACACAATTCAGTTCACTTAACACCCATCACTTCAGATTCAGTTTTACACCTTAATATAATGATAAACACAAAAAAATCAGTGTTTATTCTTTCAAACAACCAACGATTAACATAATTATTCAATAATTAACCTATTAACTTTTGAATGTTTAAACGGAGAGTCTTTTGAAGTTTAAATTATGCAGATTAAGTAGTAGTAAGTGTTTATGACACTGTGTATTTCTGTGAGCACCTGGAAAGAAGCTTTATATGAATGGAGGCAGTTAAGACGCGGACTTTGGATCTCAAGTCGATCAGAAACAAACAGCAAAAGGGGAAGTCAAGGGAGGGGGGGGGGATTCACCTGGCACAGGTGCACAACCATTCTCTGGGGGGAAGGGGCAGAGATGCACGCATAGAAAGGCCGATCGAACATGAAAGACGAGACACAGAGAACGGAGGGGGGGGGGGGGGGACTCGAGAACGATTACATCAACGCAGGTTTTTAGACTTGAATACAGCAGACCGACATTGGAACAAAGACAATGGTGAGGGTGTTCGTGTGTGTGTGTGTGTGTGTGTGTGTGTGTGTGAGGGGGGGGATGGGGCAAGGTGACAGGGGGACTTACCTCCCGCTTGGCCAGCAGCACGTTGGGGACAATGTGGGGTAAGCAGCGGCCCAGCATGAGGGTGACACTCTCAGCGCTGTCTGCGATGCGGGACACCTTGTTGGGGGGGGGGGGATTGGGGAGAGGGGGATGACGCAAGAACATCCCTGTAAGAATATGAATGGTACCTGCCAGGGTCTGGGTGCTGCCTGCCTGTCAGGGTCCACTACCCTGTCGCACACGTCTGCGGAAGCACATCACCAGCATGACCCATTTGTCGGACTGCCACGTTTCATTTAGAGCGTTAGGGAAATAAAAAGAGTCTGGGCATACACAGCATACACAGCATTTGAGCAGCAGAAATTGTCCCTCACTGAAATATAACAGTTTAAAATATGGGTACTTTTCAAGTTCATTATAAACAAGTTTATAAGAAATAAAATCTTCCTAAAGCTCAGGGCACTGGGCCACTCCAGAGGTACAGGTGCCTTCTACACATTCCGGCTTACATTCCCACTCCGCTGCTCGAGTCATCTCACGGTTTCACAGTTGGGTTCTTCACGCTCATATTGCTCTACAGTGACACCAAGTGTTGGCTAAGTGCTTAACAGGCTGTAGGTGGAATAGCACGAGTTGCGAGTATGTCACATTCACACTAAGTCCTCTACTGTACTATGGGTCATCTTGCCTTCACACATGTTCCCTGGTAGTAGTCACTGGCATCTTTGAACCCTGTAAGCTGTTTCATTCAAAGGTTGCAGTTAGACAAGTGTCAGGAAGTCATCCTTGAGCTATCTCACCTCGGAGCCAAGACGACTATCAGCAGACATCGGGCAGAAGGACAAAAGTGCTTGGTGAAATGCAGGAGACAGCTTTCTGGAGACCAGAACAAATTAATGTTCAGTGTGCAAATTCGTGATGAAAATAAGATATAACTGGGTACCAATAAATTAGTACCTTATTACTTAAAGATCCCTCTATATCCACCTGTCCTGACATGACATTTGCTCGTATTAATTCTCTTCCATAAAATGCCAGCATTACCTTACCAGCATTACCAGTTTTTTTCTGAGGTTGTGGCGCCCTCTAGTGGCGAGTATATTAAAACACACTGAGTTTAATATTACAGTACTTGCTTGGGCTACAACCAGTCTGTACTAACATGTAGACAAAGAGCAATGAACCACATCAAAATGCTAATTAACGAAATAACATTGCAGGCAGAGAAAATCCATATAAATGACATTTTCATGATTCATATCCTTTCCTGCCATAAATCATTGTCATTGCATTGAAGGGTGGAACCGGAGGGTAAATCTACAGGACACCGTGTGTCTGACATGTAAGCGAGCATGACTATCAAAGGGAGCTTCCACAGTCTCACCTGTTTGGCTGATCAAACTCAACAGGCCCCTTCCTTTGCGAGGTCTGACATTTTAACTTTGCATGGGGTGAAGTCTGAGGCCTGGTCAGGTCGGTGACTTGCAAATGGACGGGCGGCGCCTCCTGCAGGTCAGGGTCAGAGCTGAAACCCCCGGCTGGGCCGTCTGGCACGTCATCCTGATCCGTGGAGCGCCGGATGTCCAGGTACTGTCCGTTATCCTGGGGCCCGGGGTCGGGCAGCCGGCCCGATTTTGCTGCCGTGACGAGCGGCGGGATGGAGATGCTCTCCTTAATGATGCGCATGTCACTGAAAGAGATGGCGTTCCGCCTTCGCTTATTTCAGGGCAAATTCCATCAGAAGGCAGTTTGTGTGAAGGAGAAAGGACACCTCTGGTGAGGTAACAGAAGAGTGCATCTGAGAGCACAAAGGGAAATTCACACACCCACCCAACCCTCATTGGCCCTCACCGGCCCCCTGTTCTTCTCCACAGATAGGGGCAGCCCATGGCTTAGTAGGTTAGGCCTCGGTGCCTGTGATCGGAAGGTTGCTTGTTTGAACCCCTTTCTTGGCAGAATAGTCACGTCTTGCTTGGGTGTGACGCTTATCACTTATGATTAAAAGGTTCGCCTAGCTAGCGCCGGGAAGGACTCGGTTTATTATGTACACCTAGCTAATACTGGGTAGGACCCACTTTATTAACCTCTGAAAAGGCTCCAATGATGCTGGATAAATGGCCTAACCCTAACCCTAACCCTAACCCTAACCCTGCACTCAGAGCCCAAGCTTGGTTCTCACATGTTCATGTTTCTCAAAGGAGTGAAAGATCAGATAGGCGAAAAGAACCATTCCAAAGTACTTAATAAAACATCATCTCATGCCATACCTCTCCAACTTCTTGATCTTCTCTAACAGGCTCTTCTTCTCGCTGTTCAGGAGGCTGATCTGGTACTCCAGCTCCTGAACCACGGCCGCTTGCTGAAACGTGGAGCAAACAGTCGGTCACTTTCAATCAATAAAAGTCATGCAAAAAGTGCTAGTAACTACAGGGGCAACTACAACTACAGTGGACCTAAAACGTGCAAACAATCCATCCAACTTATCCAGTGCTGGGGCGTGATGAGTTTAGGGCCGATTCCAAGAAGCACAGGGCACACTTGAGGGAACGGAGTGTATAAGGTGTCACCAGGGGGTGAGACACACACACACACACACACACACACACACACACACACAGACACACACACACAAATGCAATTTAGAGGCATCAATTTAACAAGCTGGGAGTCTGTGGATGGTAGAAAATGACTGCAGCACCTACAGGAAACCTAAATAAATGCAGAGAACATTCAAAACGCTGATGTGTGAGGCCACTGCACTGAGCGCTACCCACAATGCAGCTGTGCATGTGCCAAAGTGAAACAGAGAGGCTCGCTCGACGGCAACACACCTGCGGGAGCTCGGTGTTCAGCGAGGGCTGCGGCGTGACCGGGCCGGACGGCAGCTCGTCGGCCTCCACACCCACGCCGACGTCCACCGTATCCCGGGGCGATGGTGGGCTGGAGCCGCAGTTCCGGTACAGGTGGAGGAGGTCAGGGGGTTTTGGGATGTTCAAGCCCACGTCGTCCCACAGCTCAAAGTCCTGCAGAGGGCGCACAACAGCAAGTCAACACGCTTCCCTATCAATAAGCAGGCTGGAGATTTACAGTTTGTTTTTTTTTTTTTAAAGTAAAGATTTCAGTACATCATAAAAAACTATTACAAGAGGCTTTGATTCAATTTATTTTAGGTCTTACTAATGTATTAATATTTATGTACCAGGACACAACAAAATATGAAAAATCAAAACATTAATCCTTAAATTACACTTTCAAAACTCAATTATTTATTGGAAAAAGCATGTATAGCCTATGAAGGACACAACTATGTTACTAGCAAAAATTTATTGCAGTCATGATATTCAGAAGTTACCTGATCATCATTTTCATCTGAGAACGTGATGGACGAAAGCTTGTAATTGTTTTTCAATAAATACTCGTTGACTAGAAAATTTAATGCTCTTTTCTCAAGAGGGCGGATAGGTTCCTGCAGGAAGGGAGGACGGAGGTTTAGCGTCGAGACACGATGTGCACATGTGACACCTCCAAGACGGGGTGGGGATCGCTGTCCCTACCTGAATTTCAGGGCTGGATTTGAAGTTCTTCCTCTCCTGCATACGAACGTCGCTCTCTGTAAGAGATGAAGAGCAGCCGTCGGTCGGCCTGCGCACTGCGCCACCGGCCCAAGGAGCTTGAGCGGCTCTCGAAGCAGAAAGACTTGAAGTAGTAAAAGTATAAAGTACGCCACCTGCTGCCTGAGTCAAGTTGGCCCGCAGAGCCTGTATGGTCTCCTTGGCTTTCCGTAGTTCAAACTCCAGGACTGGACAGGGAGTGGATTAAACACACACAGGCATCCAGCCAAGAAAAGGGAACAAAGAAATAAAATAAAAAAAGAAAACACAAAAAAGGGGATGACCATGAAAAACAAAACCGAACAAAAATGATACACTCTCTAAGAAGCTGAACAAAAAAATGAAAAAGAAAAGAAAAAGAAAATATAAACAAACAGAAGGTCATGCAAATTATGGACGCATGCAGCAGAAGTTGCTGGAGAAGCAGAATGGTGACCACTTTCCATACTTTTCTTGAGATCTTTGAGCTTTTTCTTGAACAAAAATACTCCTGCTGTCTGACCAGGACTCTTAGCCTTAGCTTAAGCATTACAAGGGAATGAGATTTTTATTTATGTTTGTTTTAAACCATTTTAGTAATATGTTACATTTCAAATGAACAGCTGTTATTTAGATTTTGAGGTACACTGAGGACCAAACACTAATAAATGGTGAATCAGACAAGTTTTTTTTCGACACACAAAATGGATCCATACACTTATAGTGTGTCTGAATGAAAAATAAATTGAAATACACTGAGGTTAAACAGGGCAAGGTCACAACTGCTCCAAATATGCCACAAATGCTACTTAATCTTCCGCACTGTTTGTCAGGTTAAGATATGAGAGGACCATTCTATGTCGATACTAGTATGGCCTCAAATAAGACTGAAAAGCGTAGGTTGTCTGTAAATCAGTCTAGTGCTTAAAAAAAGGCGGAAAAATCAGCGAAAATAAAAACAGAATAAAATTTAAAACAGCTTTCAATGTGGAGGTAAACACAGAGAGCAGTCAAACTACAGTTAGGGAAAAGGGGACAGGAAGTCACTGGGCTGAAGGTAACAGGTCCACAGAACCCCCGAAGGCGGGTTCCGCAGACAGGCATGGAGAGCAGAGGACGCTTTGCATGACTGTGCACTGACGATCTGCGCCCCCAAATGGTCCACCGGGCAGGCTTTTGGTTTCCTCTCCCCTAAGCACTTTACGAAGGCCAGGCCCACCTCGTCCGTCCCAACCTGGACCCATTCCTGTATATCTGGACCCATGTCTTTGCGGTCGTCAAAAACAAGAGGGAGGTAAGAGACCACGCCTCAAGGTTAGCTTGGGCCAAGTAGCGGAAAAAGTTCTCGTTGAGGCCAGTCGTCATGGAAACGTACAAATCAATACACATGTAAATGACGCAGATCAGGAATGCACAAAATGCAAATACAGATGCAACAAATGGAACAACTCAAAAAAAAAAATATTAAAAAAAGAAACTGAAAGAGAGGTGGGGTTCAGCAGAAGGACTGCTAACTCGGATGGTAGCTGGTCCAGTATTGGAAAGAGAAAAGCTACGTTTAAATTCTTTAAAACCAGAAAGCCAGATCTCCCGGAGTCAGACAGCAGGGGTGGAAAAAGAGAGGACAGGATGCATCCCTCTTTCACCCCCCCCCCCACCCCAAAGAAAGACCAAGTTCAAAAGGTATGGAGGCACCACACTGCTTTCAGCGACTACAGCGGAACACGGCGCATCTGCTGCATGGACCCCGAATCCCCCCTAAATGGCACCCCAGCCTTCTAATCTGGCCGCTACGATGTGCCAATCTAGCTAACGGGACGCATATATAGCATCGCTGTGTTTTCGGAACATGCCGTTATAAAGTATATGCCGAAAACTAATTCTGCTACGGGGTGAAAAATAAATAACGAAAATAACTGACAAAACAACCAAAGACACAGCAAGAACAATACACATTTCTACATGAAATACCATGGTAGTATTAACGCATTAATACGTTTAGAAATAAAGGGTCGCTTCGGTCAATTTTCGTCAGAAATAGATGTTTAGTTTTAGCAATTTTTGAAAAAGCAATCGTTAATAGTATTGATTTAATTTTTTTATTAGTTTGTGGGCAGCTCAGCAGTTCAGGGATCTCACGTTGACATAGTTTATAATACAAATTATTCTACTGATAGTTCCTACCCGAACCCTAACAAAGGCTTTGGAATCCCCGTGTGAAATTCTGCATACCTGAGGTTTGGTCAGACTGCTGTTTATAAATTGCGCTTAAACTGTGTGTGTACCCTATATATGCCTTGTGCCCTTGTGCTCTAGGCTTGCCCTGACCCCAAATAAGCGGTTCTAGAAACAGAGGGGCCGCTGATAAAACATTTACGGCACTTCACTCCTATCTGAAGGCTTTCGCGAAACCTCCAAACAAACGTATCAGTCTGTAAAAAACACGTGCAGGGCTAACGTTGCTCCGCCTCGAGTCTGGCTCGAGTCTCCATAAAGGACACTGTGACATGTGATATGCACCTCGAGGAGATGACGCAAATAAAACCCTGACATCTAACATCATTGAGCTTGTCAGGAGGAAAAAAAAACAAAAAAAAAAACATGTGATTAAGTCACATGATCCGTAGGTTATGATTTAGAAAATGGCCCCCCGTCACTTGTGCTAAATCGGTCTTTCAAATTCCTGACAAGGCTCCATAAAGGGCAGTAAATACTCTATGTTCCCCTGACACATGCATGGACATCGAGACTGTGATGCTCACTTCTCCGAATCACAAAGTGGTGCTTTTCTTGTTCCCGCGCCCCCCCCCCCCCGCGTCTGGCCTCTGCTCGCACTTCCTCCCACAAAGTTCCCTTTACCTGCGACGCGCTCGTCCGATTCCCTGTTCCCGTCGTCGGAGTAGCGGGCAAAATCCAGGGAGTCCAGAGTGCTTATGCTTCCGGTGCGATCTGAAATGAAAACGAGTAATGAGTTTCCCCACAGCCACTGGGAGACTGGCGATCGCACATTAAACAACGAGGTCACCACGGTCACCCTGACTCTCACATAGGAGTCCCGTCTTTCTTTAAAGATTGTAGGTGACTTGGTTGTGGGGCCACCTTTTCAGGGGCCCCATGTGTGTGAGCATGGACAATGATAGCTTTGGTGTGGAGGTCAGGGGCCCCAGAAGAATATTCAGGGGCCCAACTCTCTTTTTATGTGGCCCTGTTTGTTTGTCTTGTCTTCAAGTTTTCCTTTGCAGGAAATAAGGGTCTGGACATATACCCACGAGGGGCCAGGTTTAGTGAGGGAACATAAGATGGTCCGTGATGGAGTGATAATCATCCTCCAGCACGTCCCATGCAGGTGGAGGTCCCTTCAAGACAGCCATCCTACAACATCTACCTGCAAAAGCACCCACTGCTTCCCATCTCCGTCTCTGTCGGCTGCTTCCCAGCATGAGGTTTAGGCCCAGCATAGTGAGACAGTCCCGCCCCCTGATTGGGGTATTCATCAATTCCCAACTGGGTCCCAAAGGCTTTTCGTAATGCAGTTACCGGTGGCCTGCATGCTGCTGATTACCCCCGGAGCAGTGCATGGCGGCTTCCCAACAAGTTGTCGCATTACAAATGAAACAAAGTCTGGATGCCAAAAGGTCCGAATGCCTAAAGCTCGATAAGTTGTGTACAGTACGTGATCACTTCAAAATGAGGCTATGGATTTTGGGGGTGTGAATTTGATCATATTTATTAGTGGAATGCATGGTTAGCAGCATGAAAAATGGATGAACGTGCATCAGAGCACAAAGACCTTAAAGAAGTAATCACTCTCAGAGGTGCTAATGGTGATGTTTTATGCAATAACCACTAACAATACCGTGCTAGTGGATGCATAGTATTCCTCAAGAGCAATGCGTTCCACACATGGTGATACCAATATTCCATTACGATGGTTTGACTGATGATACTCCGACTTTATGATGATGCATTGGCAATGCAATTTCAGTGGTCAGACTTTACGTTTTGATCTGTTCCCAGGCTAGTGACATTGTCGTATGATGGCAGGATCCATCCAGCCACGCATTCCAGTCTCTGTAGCGATCATGAGCGTAAACATCTCATGCAGTGTATAACAACCTATCACACAGTGTTTTCTTCTGTGTTTAACCAGATTTATTTACTTATTCAGTGAAAGTAGCTATTTATTTACTTAGTTATATCATATTGACATTTGACTCAAGTGTTTTCAACTTGTGCTGGATTCATCATCACATAACCCCACCGAAAGTCGGTGAGCATCTGTATTTTCAAAATTGTTCTAAGCAGAAGTCATCCTCTGTGGCTCCACCTCTGAACGTGATTGGCCAAGAAATTCAATGAGTGCTGTTAAAAATGACAGAAGGCCAGGGCACGTAAAAATAATATATGATGCTATGTCTCACAGCAGAGTTGAGTCAGCATATTTCTGCAAAGAAGGGAGGCTGGTGCGAGTGATAACTCTCACTTTCACCTTTGCATGATTGTAGCGAAGCTTGAAACATGGAAAGTGGACTGACGTTTTTCAGGAAATGGGAAAATGCGTGAAAACATGCAAAGATGTATTTGACCAAGACAAAAAATTAATTGGACAACAAATACAAATCGTACAGCACATCACAAAAAAAGCTTGTGGGAGTTTTATTTACACAACAATGTTCTGGGGGCAGAAAGAACAAAGATTGGTTCAGAGAGATAACCAATCAGATTGTAGAGGAGGTGGGTCCAAGGAACTTGAGGAGGAGGGACCACGACATTTGATTGGTTGGTCTCATCTCCTCTAGTTGCTTGGATCAGAATGTTTTTATAACCCCATTTATAAATGAGCCTAAATTGAGTGCCTGGCATAATGAGTCTAAAGTTTTATCTCAAAGTGATCCAAGATAATTATTCATTGGATATTTAAATTCTTTCCCTGCAAATCAAAAACAAACACTCACTTGTCGGCAAATCCTGGGCCAAGTTATGGTTCAGCTTGGTGCGACCGGCACCTGCTGAAGAACAATCCGGCGTGAAGGGGAGGAACCAGGATTCACCAAGGCGTGAGGGCTGTCTGCCCCGCCACGCCCCCGCTGCCGGCGGCCGTCCCAGAGAGGGCCGAGGAGCATCCCATCTGTCATTCCAGCAGGAAGCCAGACACAAGCACGTCCTTGTGATCAATAGGATATGAGGGACAGCTCTGCAGCTCAGGTGCTCCTCCAGAGAAGGTCCATGCTTGGCGAGAGCCATGGAGTCATTTTCCTACATCCGACTGTTTTCCTAATGCCCGCGATGCTCATCGCCAAATTTCACAGTCTGATCTGATATCTATAACAAGCTGGTTCTGAACCTGGTCCTCAGCCACCACCTGCATGCCTGACGCAGGGAACCAAAAGTTTTCATAAATTAGTCCAAAAGTAAAATCTGGTGTGTAGGTGGTGGAACGGGATATAAACTGAGGCTGAAACTCAACCAGCACTGTCAACTTGGAAGGCGGTGCGTGGTCTGGGGAGACACAGCGATACTCTCTCTGCACCCTCATCGGCACGGCAGAACTGGCAGGCAGGCTGTCATTTTTATGATTAACTGCACTAGCTGAGGAACTAGCTAGAGCATAGACCTACCGTTAGTGTCATCAGCAGCAGAGATAATCTTCACCTGATAAAAACACTATAAAATATAGTTTTTTTAAGTACGCAATACAGATTAATAATATTCTGTTTTTTTTTTTTTAACAATGATAATAGTATTTCAATTCTATTAAAGTCCCCACAGTAGTAGAGTGATCAATAGCTTCCGTTTTAATTAACAGTTTTTAAAATATTTAATAATTGGTAAAAACAACTATATTTCATCCTGCCAATATATGTTGACTAACATACACTGCGTGTCTGGAAAGAGAAATATGCCGGAAGATATTTTGGAATTAATCCATCTTCTGCTGAAGCAACATACTGAAATTCAGCATCCTGAATTTTAATCCACAGATGAGTCAATTAGGCCAGATTTCAACCGGGTGAAGAAGATCCATATTGGACTGGACACACGTCGACAGCTCTCTGGGCTGCATTTTGATTGGATTTCCATCGCAGCATGCAAATGAGTATGCAAATGTGCCAGCTCAGCATCCGAACAGGTCAGCCCGTGAGAGGTATGCCGCTTCAGGCTGCTGCTACGGCCTGAAGCCACGGGCCGACGGGGATATTGTATCCGACAGCGGAAATATAGACGTTTAATCTGCTGTTATGGCCCTTGGGAGGTACGCTTACTTAAGGGATGACGCCAAGATTTGAACGGGAGAAAGATGACACCACACAGCCATTATTTCTGGCTTCTCAGGTTCTTCAACAGCTCCCGAAGAAATATTAGAAGGCTCATACTCGCAACCAATTCACATAATAATTATTTATAATTAATAACATTATTATCAGGTCCTTTTATTCTTGTTTTGCACTTGTCTTGTCCAGAATTGCACTACAGTTCATCCTATCCCCCATGCTTGAAACACCGCAGAGAAATTAAAATTCAAATTGTGACTATTAATTGCTACCATTAAAATACAGAAACCCAATTAGCTGTTCACTTGTAAAAATCCCTGGGAAATCATTTTCAGTCCAGGAAACAACATTCCAGCTACAAAACCATTAATTGTTTGCCTCAGATTGCATTAGCAATTTAACAGTATAGGAGCCAGCCAGAACAGAAAAAAATAAATCAAAGCCAGAAAAAAGGACTACATAAATATTTGAATGTATGCCAAAGTATGATAAAATACTTTACATTCCTTAAAGGTATCACCACAGGTAAACTTTCATTCTGATGGAGAAATTACTGACTTGGCAGCAGTTTGCCATTTAACAAATTCTCTTATAATTATTTTGTTCTGCCCTGTGCTTGTTTAATTACAGAGAATACTTTTCCTTAACCAGTTCTAAGACTTCTAAGCCTTATTCTTCTTTGTTGGGATTAGTCCCAAGAGACCTCAGAAAATGGCTGGTGCCTACATGCTAATTACAAACCCTGTGACACCTCACACCAGAAAAGGCCTCACTCAGCGACGGTACCGTCACACGACGGCTGCCCTGGAGATCAGACTGACGAACGCTTGCCGCTTCCTTGGCAACCCCAGGTAGACCAATCCGCGGTGTGATTCAGGCCTGCGTCTCCGATTACAGCACAGAGGCCCTGTCATCATCGACCGGCAGGTGCTTGGGGGGAGGGGGGGGGGGGGAGGGGCCAGCGATAGAGGACCAGGGTGGCCTGCAGACGTTCAAAAGGGTGTCGCTAAATGCTCTCTCACCCTCTGCTGTTGTGATGAACAGTTTGGTTAGAATAAAATCCCTCGAAACCCCAGCTCTTCCGTGTGATCTGCTGCATTCATATTCCAGAGGCCTGCTTTCTGGCCACAAAATTTGGCATGCATTTTAACAAATAGTTCTCTGTTTCTCAGAGTTTCCCTAACACGTTCATTTAGCATTTCTCAAATTTAAAATGATTATTTAGCGACCTGGAGTTGTGTTCTTTAAAATGGGCCAATACACATTAACAACTATAAAATACACAACCCCCACAATCTTCCTTGATCCTTACTTCATTAAACCCTTGTATTGCCAGTTACTTCTTTTTCACAGGTCTCCTGGCATATTTAAATCACTATCTTAGCATTTCAGGTTCTATCTGAGGCTGACACTCCCGACTCTTCATGCCTCCTGCCGTTCACCCTACCGGGGCGAGACTGAGCCCAGTAATGAATTAAACCAGCAGACTCTGGCACTGGGCTTCGTTAAAGCCAAATATCAAACCCTGATTATGAATAACCTCCTTTAAGCATTGATCTTGATTCCCTTCCATTCTTGGGTGCAAGCGACTGGTCAAACTCATGAATTTCATAACATAATATTTGCAAAACTGTCTGAATATTTTTTTTCTTTTTACAACAATGAAATGACATTGCAAAAAACCTGACAGGATAAACATTTCCAGGAGTGGAATGTTCTCTTTATCCTTTGGCTTGATGTGGTTTCAATAAGACTACACAGGACCAAAATAAGCAAACTCAAACACATTACCTCACTTTTATGACAACATCACTCAAAAATGCAACAAACAGAAGTGAAACGTCAGAAACACATATTGTCTCTATCTAACCACTTGTTACTGCCAATGAATTGAGATTTCAATATGCTGTTAATATACAATCGGCTACTGTTATATATTAACTAGAAAATAAACACATTTTTGATAAGGGGAGTACAAACAATTCAATTTTTTTTTCCGACTAGGTGAAAATACAAATATGCATCATCTGAGATTGTGGTGTACAGGGCAAAGATGATTTTATTTACTATCAAATCAAAGGTTTGATAGTTGTCAACAACATTTTGGTTTTAGTTTGGTTTTTAACAGAAAGGAAACCATCTTCAAGGAAACTGTACTGAGTAATTCAACATAATTCAACATAAAGAAACAGGTAAACTGAGGACAACTCAAAGCAGTCACCAGGGGGTCTCGTATATACTCAAGTGACCCATAAAGCTTTATATTTTGTCTGAGGCAGAGAATCTACACTCCATTTTGTGGTGAATAAAAGTGGGCAGCAAAACAGACGACAAAACTGAAGGAACAAACACGGATGTTGGAGGAAAAGATTTTTCACTGTATGTTATGCTATATTATGTAGTGAAGGTCCTCTCAATGTTGGCAGAGAACATTCTTATTATACGTTAATGCAGTGGTTCCCAAACTGGGGGGCGCAGAGGTATTGCGGAGGGGCGCACCAATGGGATAGCCTCAAGGGCATGTGCCACCCTAAAATAATCTCTTCACAGACTGGACAATTAAACAGATAAAGCAGCGCAACATTACAGTAACTAACAATAAATAGACCACTACCTTACGTGTACTATTAGAGCACTTATGTATTTATTTAAACTTTATTTTACCAAGTAAATTAATTGAAAACCAGTTCTCACTGCTTTACGTGATATTCGGGAGAAATAGCAGATAACGCATCGGAACTTCCTGGGATACAAACGTCACGTTCTTCAGCCAATAAGGGCAAAGTTGTGTCGTCACGGAGGCAGTTACAGTTTGTTCAGCCGGCTGAGAGGTGCTGTACCATCTGTCTTAAGTCGTCTTGCTCTTGCAAGGTTTTTGTACCGTGTGACATGGTGACGCGTGACGACGTTTTGCAGCGCCGGTCAAAAAATCTAACCATATCATGAAAAACGAGGTTTAAAATTTTCTACATGAAGTGCAGGGAGACTATCAATTAATGGGTATGATTTAGTGTTCTTTTGTGCTATAGTATAGGCTGAAAGCTGAGGTTATCATTAAAAACAAAATGCGGTAATGGACAAACTTTAATTTGTGTAATCTAATGAATATTAACAGGAATGTTAAATCTGCATTTGCATAATTTCAAACTTATGCTGGACTTTTATTTTTAATTGATTGCTCTTTTTTCTCTCACGGTGATGAAATTGCACCATTTGTATTTTGTAATTGCATTTGTTTCGCTCAATTACAAAAGGGAGTTGTATTTCAAATAAAGTTTGAATCTGAACCTGTGTAGTTTGAATGGGGGGGGGGGCTCAATTATGTTCCTATCTAGAAAAGGGGGGCCCTGCAGAGAAAGTTTGGGAACCACTGCGTTAATGGAACATTATTTCCGTGTTATACATTTTAACAAAGGTTCTGTCAATGTCAGCACAATAAAAGGATGTTCAGGTAATGTTAATGCAGTTTGTGTTGACAAATATAGTTTTATAATAAAATATAATTTTATGAAAGAGCTATATGTGTATACTGGCAACGAACCAATCAGCCTGTAAGCCATGACCTTTGACCTGTAAAGCGACAGCGTTACCTGCTGCCCTACCACACCCTTCGTTCACTGTTATATTATTAGTCTTGGTTGCAGTTGTATAACGTTCTCGGAACATTAGGAAAACTATACACTTTGAAAGTTTCCATACCTTGACCGTGACGGTAAGTATTTAGAAGGAAAAATTGTTAGTGGGGACATACTTGCTAATTAAGTTAATGCTTTATTTTCTATGTTTTCTTCAGTTCTTCCTGAAATCTACAGGTGAAACAGTGACGCATCCTGAAGGAACCGTAACAAGCAGATATTCAAGGGAAAGGACCACAGTTATCCTTTAACAGACAGATGAAAGAGAGAGAAGCGAGAGAACAAAGGAGAAGGGCGGCATTTTCAGCGACAGACAGCACGGCTGCCTTTTTGCCCTCTGCAGAGCCGCAGTAAATAATAACGTATAAGATGGTTACGTGCCAAACAGTCCCAGTGAGGGAACTCAGTGAGGGAACTCTCGAGCTGCTCCCATTATAATATGCGCCTGGTTTGTGGCGGCCGACCAACGCCACAGAACTCAATACGATATCGTGCCTAAACAGGCACTTAATCAGCCAAAACATGCTGCTCCAGAAGGTGTCAGGAGGAAAATGCACTTTAGCAGAGAGACAGAGGGAAGCCCGCCTTCCTCACCTGAAGAGGTGTTCCCCGTCCCCTTGGCTCAGACATACAGTATAACACGCATGGTAAGCTACAAGCATGCGGAGAGGCATCTAGAAATCGTCAGAATGCAACCCCAGATTTTCATTCATACAAAACTGAACTGCAGAAAACCAGGGCTGCTAACTCATCTCTCTCTTCACCTAGAGTTTTTTTACTGTCTAAATGTGTGTTTTGTTACTGTAAACCTGCAATCTGATCTATCTATCCATCCATCCATCCATCCATCTATCCATCCATCATTAATGCATTTAATTTCGCACCAATATCCACAACTGCATAAGCTGTTGGAAGATTAACGAGCGGATAGACCTTTGTTTTCATAGTGCATTTATTACAATATACTGAATAATTGCACGCATGCACGCTAACGGACTTCACAAAGTCGGGACCAAGGGGGCGTTTGCTGTTTTTGTCTTCTTGGCAGTACGCCAGGTCCAGTCTGACGTCAAGCCAAGGTGTGCTCTCTCTTGCCCAGTGTTAAACAAGCTGAATGTCATTTAAAAGCCAAGCACTTCAGCTGGCCAGGTCCTCCATTTAGAAGGTCAACTCGACCTCCACAGAGTCTACAGGAGCAGGACGCGATTCATCTCCGGATCCTTTATTTAACAAGAACACTGAGAGGAGAGGGCACCACGGAGAATGAACTACAAGTATATATCCAGACTAAAGGTTCTGCACACCTAGAACAAGAACAAGAAATGGTCTTGGCAGCGTTTTGAGCAACATGCCAAAGGGGTTCATGGAAGGGGAGGCATTCATTCCGTTTGTGTTGACAGATTCCAAACTTCTTCCTTTGTGGTGTGCTGTAAGTTCGCAAATATAATATCAAGCAGTATTTCCCAATCTGGTCTTTGGGTACACTCAGACAGTCCATGCTTGTGCTCCCTTCCAGATCCCAGTATGGAGCGAAAAATGTGCACTGTATGGCAGGGGTCTGGGAGGGAGCAAAAATGTGGACCGTCCATGGGTGCCCGAGGACCGGGTTGGGAAACACTAGTATAGAAGCAATGCAAGGAAAAGTACCATACTGACTAGGGAATGGAGAGGTTTTAGGATGGCAATGTCAAGCTAAGTCTTCGCGTCCATAGACGTCTAAAACACGCCGCAAGGATTCCATGATTCCGGGAGAGCCGAGGGCATCGGCCATCTCGGAAAAGCGGCCCCTGAAGTCCGTCACCCTTCCCGCTGACCGCGGGTAGCCTTGAGATGAAAAGGACGTGGCTGACATCACACGGGTGTCACCTTACAGCCACCGGTAAGTTTCACGCTGATCGGCTGGGGAGCAGCTGGAGGTACAAGCGTCCAGATAAAAATAAGAAAACAAACATGTACGGATGGCCGCCCCAACATGGCGTCCATGGAGGCCCCGCAGCATCCCGCCTGGACTCAAACGACCACAGGACCGGGGCCAGATCCTGCCCTGATGGGGACCTGAGGTGTCCATGAAGCACTGGACATATTTCAGTCCATTCATGCTCCTTGACTGGTCTGGTGCTAAGATGTTCCCCGTTAGCCTAAACCACTCAGATGGAGAATTACCTGGTTATACCACAACCTAAACCAAACTTACTAGGATAATTAACTGCAACTGTAAGCCTGAGGGCCCCTGCATATTTAACTATTATAATATAATAAACCTTTTGACAAATCTTGGGACATGAGCCAAATGCACTGTATTACCTGTCACAATGTCACACGTGACACTGCATCACCTGTCACCGAATCCAGGGACTCTTATAAGCCGGTTTCAATGAACCTCCATCAGATGGTTCAGCTTCTGACACACTGGGCTGTACAGCTGGGTGTACCGACAACTCTTCGTTAATGCATGAAAACTCCATATTAAAACATATGAGAATATTCCATCCCAGCCTCTGCTGCTTAATGGGGTTTTAGGGCAGGTTGGCTGGGGAAATAACGACAGGAAGTGTGGTGAAGTGACAGAAATGTGACCCAGAGCTTTGACGTCCCACTTAAACTTAAAAAACATTAAGAAACATCACAAAAACAGCACTTTCACTTTCATTTTCAGAGCGACTACATATTATAGGTCTCAGTATGGCAGTGCAGTGGCTAGTACTGTTACCTCACAGGTTGGGAAGCTTGTGGTGGTCGTCCAGGAACCTCCCACAGTTCAAGGGCATGCAAGTTAAGATAAACAGCACTTCTAAATTCCCCATAGCTTGCGGCTGTCTGCATTTATGTGTCTTACGATAGACTGGCACCCTGTACCCTATCTTATATCCTGTAGACCCTTTTGCTGCCTGGGTTAAACTCCACACAAGCACCTTGGATGGATGGATGGATGGATGGATGGATAATGTACGAGTGTCTGGTTTACATCTAGATCATCTGTCTTTATGCAGAGTATTAAAAGGACCAGACTGAGAGCCAAACTCCTTTGCGTGACTGGCTAGTCTGCTAGGAACCATGCTGGATGATTGTACCTGATTTGATATTTGAGATGTAAAACAGAGAGATGCTTTTTTCCGGCTCCAAATTTACAAGACTTCTCATTGTTAACACATCACTCATAACACCAGTTTCCTAGTTACATTCCTAATAATTTGACTATACCATTTGTTTGCATATTCAAAGTATGCCATAGGAACAGAATGCTAATAGAATAACCTTCTGATGACTTGTTTTCAAACAATGCTTTTCCAGTTGGAGCTACAGTAGTTTGGAGATGGCCCTTAAAATATATAGCAAAGCAAGCATGAACAAGGATATGAAAGCATGGTTATCAGTAAACGTATCTTTATGCTTATTGGGCGAAAGATACTTGGGAGCATAGAGCTTTATTTTTATTTTTTTAAATAGCCAATACTTCTCATACGTTTAAAGCATAAAATTGTATATCATATATGTGTAGAGGGCTCACCACAATACTACCTGAGTATCAATCTTATTTCAGTAGCATACATTTCTTACAAATTGTTTTCGTGTAGCATCCATGGGCTAATAACGCACATATGCAATGATTCTTTCGTTTTCTAAGTGTGTATTAAAATGTTACTTTCACACAGTGGGTGATGGCCCCAGGACCAGCCATTTGGCAATTTGAATCATGAGTTGTCAGCTGTGCACAGTCTAATGTGGTGCTTATTTGAAGGGGGGGGGGGCGTACAGGGATGAGTGTTTGCTTAGAAACTAAATAAATGCAAACAAGGGGAAAAAATGAGTAGGGAGCAGTCACGATTATAGTCAATGGCAAAAAGCGAACCGCACACAGCCTTATTAATGTTGTAAAGACTTCCAAACACTATAATTGTTCTCATGATCATAATTGGTAATATCTTTACCCTTAGTTATACTCCATTTATGACTGGTCCGAGACTTGTGTATTACTGAGGAATATTAAGTTAAACACCGACCCAGCACCTTGCTCCAGCAGCACCTTCGGTGACGTGAAATAATAACCGCCGGCGGGAGGTGGCGCAGTGGTTAAGACTCAAAGTCATTAAAAACCGTTAGCAAACATCCAGCAACCGACAGGTGTAACCTGTTCAAGACGCTTTGTGTAACGCCTGTCTAGTGAGATGAAACCCAAGCACTGCATGACAATATTAAGAAATCATAACCTACGGTGGAAATGCATGTTATTACTGCACAATTACGTAACACTACGGAGTGCTTGTACCACCTCTGCAGTAGCGGCATGATTGCCTACCCAAAAGTACATTTTAATGAAGGATCAATTACATATTCCCCGTTTTTCCGTATTCCCCGTAGTTCCCGCAGACACCAAGACAGTCCTTTGGTAAATGGTGACAGATCTGCCGTCTGAAATCCAGATACTGGTGCTCCAACCCACCCACTACCTTCCAGATGAAAGGACCCAGCATAAATACACTTCGTATTTTTTGTCAGCGTCCGGTACTTACTAAGCTGTCCGGCAGGACCGAGTACTGGCTCTTTGCAAGCCGGCGGAGTGCCACTCTGCCTCTCGAAGTTGCCCGGGTTGGAGAAGTAATCTCGCAGCCGGGGGAGCTCCCTGCCCGCTTCCAGCAGCTCCGTGTGCAGTTCCAGGGCCGTCAGGATGTACTGATCCCGCAGCAGCTGAGCCGCTATCGCATCCACAGACAGCCGAGGCTCCCCGCTCCCTACCGCAGACACAGCCGCAGCAGCAGCACCCGGGACAGAAACACTTTCCACCCCGGGGCTCGTCCTACTGCTGGATAGGAGCGACGCCCCTGGCTCTGAATCCGTGTGCGGGGAAAGGGCTCCGATGCCCAGGCCCGGTGCGACGTCGCCCGGGCTGCGTCGTTTGTCGGGCCCATCCGTCCTCCGCTCAGCCTCCTCGTCGGAGTCACTGAGAAAAGGGTTGACGCTGCCCGCCGCCATCTTCCTACGCTGAGAAACACGGCAAACCAGCCGCCTAGCCCGCTAATGGTATTTCCTAAGGGCTTCCTGAACGGCTGACTACCTCCGCTAGTTCGGCGAGAAGGAGAGATCTGATTGGGGCAGGGCGCAACTCCGCCTCCATGAAACGCCCACTGCCCCATCACGGAGGCATGGGAATGGATAAGGACAAGCCACAACGCATGAAATGGGCGGGGCAAATTGACAGCTCCTCTCTGAATGCTAACACGGGGAAAAAGACCGGGGATACTACCTTTATCAATTTTTAAATACCGTTATATGTAACAAACATTTTATTATCCTTATTGCACGTTAAAATATTTTTCTAAATATATTTTTCAAATCTGATGTTTACTTGCTACTCGTGAACTTGAATATATTGGTATACATTACGGGAATTTTAATTGATATATAGGCAGCTCTTGCTGTATACGATGTGAATAATAAAGTGCTCCTCATACATGCAGTTCAAGACTAAATGCCAAGCGAACGCATCGGATGTTGTACACAGTAGAACTACAATTCCCATGGTTCATTACAACTGCAGTTCAAAGGTCAAGGAATAGGGAAGTTGACGGTTAACCTGCTATGAGTTATCAATGGTAGGATTAATCGTTTCTCCAAAAAAAAAAAACTGTATTTGTTCAAATTGTGTTTTAATTGCTTTTTGATCGGATTATTAGTCTTCTGACAGTTAAATGTGAATTAAGTACGCGGGCAGCGAAAATTTCATTCATTCTCCAGTGAGTATTGTTACCAGTGACAAGCTACTGTCTGGAGTTAGCAGACCGCTTAAGTTTGAAAGGAGGCACCGCACATCTCTGAACAGGTAAGCCTTTTATTCTTTTCATAGCATCTGAATCGTTTATTCAAGGATCACCGCAAACCACAACATTGGACAGCCGTATTTTATATATGTTATACAACTTTCAGGAAATTGTCCTTATTGCATGTGCTTAAGACATATTGCATTTATTGCCTTTGTGATTGATGTTTTTGGTGTGATTTCTTCTTTTTCGGCCATCGTGTTAACGATCTTATTTGTTCTTCTAATGAGATCAGAGACTTACGCAGACTGACAGTTGTGCTTTATAATGAGTTGTACCTATCTACATATATGTGCACGTTTCTTCCCAGGAACTGTCGCTGCCATGAACGTGAGAGCATTTTTCATTCTGGGGCTCGTTGTCCACGTCGTATTCTTCATCTCTATATTTGATATATACTTTACATCTCCTCTGGTCCATGGGATGACTCCGCAACACGTTCCCCTTCCTGCTCCTGCCAAGCGCCTTGTACTGTTTGTGGCGGACGGTCTGAAAGCAGACACCCTGTTTAAGACCGATGACACCAAAATAGACAAGGCACCTTTTATACGGTATTGGGACTCTTTGCTTTTTGCTGTCTAATGAAAGATCATTTCCAGCCCGATTCATAATACTTTAATAGTTTTCCCTCTCTCTGTACAGAAATCCCAGTATTTTTTTTTTGATGTACTTCTTTTATTATTCTTGTGGCTTTAAGTACTTTTTTATATGAATTTTGACTTCAGCTAAATTACTCATTGGGATATCTTTTGTTTCAAGTCAGTAATTGTATTGAACCGGTACATATACCGGTCAGTAATGCAAACAAGTTCTACTGCCTAAAAACTTGTTTGAAGCCCGACTGTTAAGTAAATGTTGGAATATGCACTCTCGATAGCTGCCGTACTAGTTTTTGTTTTCAAGAAATAAACCAGCTCTTCGGTGAATCTTAAACTATAGGGTAGATGACATCATGCCTTTTGTGGCAAGAAGCTAGCAGCAGTTACATTGCTTTTAATAATTCTTCACACTCTGCTGCCCATTAAAACCCCAGAAGCATAATGGAGGAGAGCGGGAGCTGGGGTGTGTCCCACACCAGGGTCCCCACAGAGTCACGCCCGGGTCACGTGGCGTTGATTGCGGGGTTTTACGAAGATGTTAGCGCAGTCGCTAAAGGTTAGTAAAATGACTGACAGGAGAATTTTGTTTCCTTGGGTCGAATGAAATCTGTCCAGACTGGGTTAAATGCCTGTAACAGTTTTAAATTAAGACATGGAGGCAGATTCTTCAAACATATACTGAACATGCCCAATGGGTTTTCAGATTCCAACAAAAAAATCTTACTTCCTCCTTCTTGTTTGGCACCCCTTTTTATCCAATCAGCACTCTCTAAACTGCAATTGTAAACATAATCGTAAGTCTCAGTCAGCAAATTCTGAACAGCATTAAGATTCAAATAAGCAGATAACATAACTGCATACATTCCACAATTTCTGATAAAAAAAAAAAAAAAGTTATGGTAGTATAGTCAATGCAGAGGTGGAAAGTTCAGGTCCAGAAAATACAAACCCAGACCAAGGTTTTGTTTCAACCAACCAGTTGAGCATAAAGAGTCACATTTCACAGAGTACTCAACTGGTTGGTAGAAACAAAATCTTGGTCTGGATTTGCACTTTCTGAACCTGAACTTTCCACCTCTGAGTCAATGATTCAATGAATCATGGAAAACAACTGGTGACCTTTTGACTTCAGATAAATTGCATAGTTACTTTATATTTATTTAGCATCTTGACATACAATTGAGTAGACGGAGCAATGTTGAGGAGCAATGTTAGTTAGGGGCTCAACACTGAAATCACTCTACTAACCATGGGATCTGAACCAGCAACCTTCCGATTATAGGCAGTGTCCTAACCCAGTGACCCACAGACCAGGCTATCTCTCTTTCCCTGCACACTCTTGTCATTTCTGTTTTCCTCCAGGCTGGAAAGAGAACCCCGTAGAGTTTGACTCTGTGTTTAATGAAAGCCGGCACACGTGGTGCTGGGGAAGCCCTGACATCTTGCCCATGTTTGCAAAAGGTAAAGGCTTTTTAACAGATGTGGATTTTTTTTCTCTCGCTGTTCTTATTTATAACTCGTTGACGGCAACGAGTGCATGATTGTTTCAGGTGCTAGTGGGGACCATGTCTACACGCACACATATTCTGCTGAGATGGAGGACTTTGCGTCCACAGATGCCTCGAAACTGGACACGTGGGTATTTGATGAAGTGAAGGTGCGTATGCTTGATAGTCCTTGTTTGCTATTGTGATTTTCATTCAAAATTCATTTGGAGCTGTCATAAAAAGAGCTTTTGTCTTCGCCCGATGCATATGAACCTCCTGAATCAGGATATGACACAAACACTTAACCCCCTGTGCCCAGTGAGTGAGGGTCTCCTGTAAACTACATCGATTCTTTTTGCTGTAGGCATTTTTCAGCTCTGCAAAAGCGAACGACACCTTGCTGTCTCAGTTACGGGAGGAACGTAATGTCTTCTTTTTGCATTTGCTTGGAATAGACACGAACGGTCATGCCCATCGGCCGATGTCCAGGTTAGTGGCGCGATGGTGTGCTTTAGTGTACGCTATCTGTGCTTCGCCTGTGACAACAGTTTGTTGCAGCGAGCCCCATTTAGACAGGAGGCTCTTGCATACTGACTCGCCTGTTGTGTTGTTTTTAAATAGAGAATATGCAGAAAATATCGAAATTGTCGACGCCGGCGTGGCAGAGATCGTTTCTGTGATGGAAGACTTCTTTGAAAATGATAAAGGCACATCTTATATTTTTACCTCTGACCATGGAATGACAAACTGGGGTGAGGTCATCTTTATGTACTTACCGTCATTTATTTTGAACTATTATTCACTCCTGAGCATTCAGGGACAGAATTCAATGCCCAGTGTCACTCTTGCCAGTGTAATCTTGAGCTGCTTTGATGTTTACTTTATTGCTTGTTTTCATTTTATGTTGCTATTCTTTTATTGACTCTGGTGTGCATGTATGACATGGTTATCCTCTGTTGTTTTTTTCAACCCCCCCAGTTAGGGATGGGCCAATCCGCATTTTTTCAGTTCTGATCCTATTTCAATATACAACCTCGGATACCGATTTCAATACAAGAGCTGTTTTTACTTTATTATTTGAATGTGAATAATATTATTATTAATATGTTTGAACTAGTAAATACGGATAAAAATGCATACCAAAAATCTTTACGTTAATAGAAACATACATAACGTTCTGTTCAACCTCGTTTGTACATCTTGTTTTAAGCGTTTTGAGGCATTTGCAGTTCAATATCTTCCTAGGTAGGATACGCAAGTGGCAAATGCATATAATGCTCCGCAATTTTTCTTCCACTGGGAGCAGCCTTACTTGCACTGCGTTGCGATCACTGCCCCTCAAGCTGCAGCAAGTGCGCAAATCAGCACAAGCCAGCCACCCCCAAACCATCCATTGCTTTTTTCATATAACTTGCTTTTCTTGCGTAATTGCATGGTCTTTGTTTAGTGGGATTTTCCACTAAACGCTACTCCCACCTCTCAAAACTTTGTTTTTACAAAGACTGCAAATCGCTGTGCTATTAGTTGTTGTTAAAAGCATAAAATACTTCCAGATCGTCACCATCTTATCTGATGTTCTTCCTGCTGTGAAGGGTATGCGTGTGACGTCACAGCAGTGGGAAGTCACCGCGCTCGCACCCACTGAACAGCAAAAAGTACCAAAATAGAGAGGCAGGTTCAATGCCACAAAAACACGTTTAAAATGGGACAGAGCTGACATATGATTGATTGTACAAACAGATTTGACATGAAAAACACAATAAATGGTTTATGATTATCTTACCATAGTAAATGTATATAAAATAAATATGTTTTCTTAGTTACCCTGAATATGCTATCTTTGTTTGCAATATTAGGTTCTCATGGAGCTGGACACCCGTCTGAGACTCTCACCCCCTTGGTGGCCTGGGGGGCGGGGATTCGTTCAGCTGAGAGGACAACCACTCAGCACTTTAATGACCACTACCTGCAAGGTAACTTCTTGTTATGAAATCACAGACCAGCAGGTGGCGCTATGGTTAAGGAACTTGCCTTTTTAGGCTTTACATTTATTTGGCAGACACTAGGGGTGTTAGGCATATTTTAGGGGGGTTTAGCTTTTACTTTATATTTTTAAATTATTATTTTTTTTTTTGGTGGGAGTTTTAGCTTTTATTAATTAGCTTAAGTCATGAATAGCTTTTTATATTACACATTAATGTGCCATTGCCAGATTTGGTAGCTTCTTTCATAACATATATATATATATATATATGCATGCAATAAATATGCAAAACAAATTGTTTAATTAGTATAAACCGTTTGCGTTGGAGAAAGGCTGAATGAATAGGCTTATAAAAGGTAATAAGGTTGATAATTTGAATAAGTATGAGTCCCCTAGTATCTGTTATCCAAAAATCTTACTCTGGGGTAATCTAGGTGCAAGCTTGGGTGGTAGTCATTTTTACGTTAGCCCGCCAATCCCGCTGCTTTTGTTGCCATGAATTCATGGCAGTGGAGTGTGATTAACAGCAGGTTAAACCAGCAAAACCCAACAGGTTTTGCAGGCCATTGCAAAACAGCCCACAAGAAGTCAGCAGATTTTGCAGATTACTCTCCATTAGTGTATAGCTGGATTGACAGGCCATTTTGGTGCAGGGAAAAAATAGGAGAGGTTATCAGTCTTGTTTAATGATTTTTAAAAGTGATTTGTCAGTTTGCCTTTATTAGAAATGTGTTTAGAACTATGCTAATAACATGCAATTTGACTTTCTTTCAGAGTGGAGACTTGAATACTTAAGGAGGATAGATGTTAACCAGGTCAATCTAAGATTTTTCTTCCAAAATTTTTTGATTGCAATCACAGATTTTTTTAACATTGAATTTCCCCTTGCGGGGACTGAAAAAACAGTCCCCACAATGTCAATATAGCTGGATTTTATCACATTGTGGGTTCCATATGTCACCACAATGTAATGTGTGTATATAACCCACACACACACCCACACTCACTCAGTCACAGACATTATTATTATGTGCTCTACCTTACTCCAAGGAAGTGTTAAAAATAGATGTACAGTAAGATTTCCAAAGTTTATTTTATCTTACGATGGTATAAATTAGGGGTATTCAGCCAGAGCTCTGTGGCGCCCCTTGGTGGCTTGTAGTCAAGTCAAGTCAAGTTTATTTGAACAGTACATTTTCATATATAAAGGTCATTCAAAGTGCATCACAGTAAAAGTATATGAATAAATATTGAAACTAAAAGAACATATAACACTTATATAACTGAGAAAGTGTACAGCAATTGCAGAACGTCCACAGAAGTCTGTTGTAAGATGATGGAATGATGGCATTATGATTTGCTTTGTGCTACAATATTCCCTTGAATATTGGATGTCGTTGCCATAAATGCCCAAACAGAATTATAATGTAATGCGCGAGGTTTTCATTTTGTGACACACATGTATTGGGTTATTCAATTTCTGCAGTATTGAAGTACTTCACCATACAATCTGAACTCCTATTTGTTCTGTCAGTGAAATGGATGTAAACTGCCCGGATATGCAGAATTTGTGCATTTGTGTAATATTTTTTATTGCACGATTAAATTAAAGCTAAAATGAATTTATCTTTGCAGTCAGAATATCAAACCACTGTCATTTATATACTTGCTATATTATTTGAGTAATTCATTGCTATAGTGATTTAAACTCACTACCCCTTTTGCCTCTTTGCTTTCAGGCAGACATTGCTCCGTTGATGTCTTCCCTAATTGGAGTGCCTATTCCTTTAAATTCTGTGGTAAGAAATTCATCAAGGAAGTGAATTATCGTCTAATAATCCTGAAAAATATAGCAATCAGTAGTTAAGATTTGATTGATAACAGAGATTCAAGCACTTAGTTAAAAATGCGCCTCTTTGTCTTAATAATGATTTCTTGGTTTTTGATGGCTAATTTTCAGGGTGTTTTGCCGTTGGGTTACTTGGATAACAGTGGACTTTTTAAAGCAGAGAGCATGTATGCAAATTCCATTCAGATTATGGAGCAGTTCAAGGTATGGGCAATACTGTAACCTCCATATGTGTTTGGTGTAAATGTTTTATGTGAAAATACAACACCCGTTGTGATCGCCGATTTACGTGCACATTGTTTCTATAGGTTAAGATGGCCCAGAAAAAGGAAACTACATTATCCATTCTTTTCACTCCATACCAGTAAGTTTTAAATGTAATTGTGCTGTGATCGTTTTACTTGTGTTCTCCGAGATTTAGTTTTCTTTAATTTTCCTCAGTAATTTTGGCAGTTCCATTTCATAAATACAATATAAATAAATGGATTGTTTCTGATAGGGACCAATATGGAGGGGGGCACTTAAAAAAACATGACTGTTTTCCTCCAATGGTTGATAAAACGTTGGAAGTTCTCATCTCTATTTATACAGCTTTAATTTCTTTATACAGCCTTTCTTACTGTATTTGTATAGCATTTTCCCCCAAAATAGTTACTCCAAGACACAGCATTACGAACAGTATGAAAGATGGACATAATACTTCATAAAATTTATTGTCTTCAAAAGTCAGGTGAGGTGGTAGAGGACAGTGCAGAGGAAAGTCACTGGAGCAGATATGTGTGATGACACCAAAAGCCTTCACTCAGGAAGCCAGTTATCTGTCCAGCTCTCCAGCGACGTGTGAACGTCAGGAGACAAGCAAGAAAATGCTGCATATGTTGGCAGTCCTCAGCTTTTTTGTTGATTTTCGTTTGTTTGTTTTTTCCCTTCTCACCCTCCTCTGCCAGGCGGTTGACTGAGTCCAAGCAGCTGGATTTGGTGCGAAATGTGAGGTCCCTGATCCAGGAAAGAAAATACGATGACGCTGTACGTATCCTGACGTCGTTTTTGCCAGTGTTGCGCAAGTTACTCAAAAAGTGTAATACGTTACTTTTGACTTATTACTCCCTTAAAAAGTAATAATTAAGCAGTAACACACGAGGAGTGCAGTTGTACGCAGTATATAACGGCTGCGATTACCTTCAGCACTCCGCTTGCGGCCTCGTGCCTACGGCCAAATCACAGTAATATACTGGAGTACAACCACATGATTTCGAGTATGTTATTGGTTTTATAGTTCATCGAGTAGCATTTATAAGGTAACAGTAATAAGATACACCATATTTTGTTTATTTAAAAAATTTATGGGCCAAAACAAAAAAAAATAGTTCCCATAATGTCAACAAAAGTCGGCTGGAACAGGAACAGGTTGAGCACTGCCAGAGCCCTACAAAATGACCTCCAGCAGGCCACTGGTGGGAATGTCTCTGATCAAACAGTCAGAAACAAACTTCATGAGGGTGGTTTGAAGGCCCGACTGAAAAAATCCCACGGCACACCACTAACCAAAAATGTTACAAAATGACACTCTGTAGCCTAGTAATGAGAAAATAGTCTCCCAGTTTATTTATACTCACTCACTCACTAACCTGAGCCTGTTCGGATGAACACAAAGCTGATATCCTGGCAGGAACTGAAGACAGACACACAAAGCTCTTTCTCAACAGCTCTCAGTCTCTCTATGTTTTTAGTTTTTATATGATTCTGGCTTGAAAAGCTCAGCTCACACAGATATGTCATGGAAAATGGGAATAATGTTGAAATAGCTTTGTTTGTTTAGAACACATCATTATTACAGCACATACACTCGGCAATGGAATATTATTTGCAAATAATAATTTTCAAAAAAGTTTTTGAAAGCTTGGATAATTTCCCACGGCGCACCTTACAGTCTCTCACGGCACACTAGTGTGCCGCTGCACAGTGGTTGAAAATCACTGCTCTAGTGGGCCCTGTGCTCATTGGAGATCAATTGGCATTTTCCAAAGAATACCAAAATTGGCAGGTCCTCGGTTTCACAGATGAGAGCAGGTTTACCCTGAGCACATGTGACAGATGTGAAAGGGTCTGGAGAAGCCGTGGAGAACGTTATATTTTCTGTAACATTGTTCAACATGACCAGTTTGGTGGTGGGTCAGTAATGGTCTGGGGAGGCATATCCATGGAGGGACACACAGACCTCTACAGGCTAGACAACGACACCTTGGCTGCCATTAGGTATCGGGATGAAATGCTTGGACCCGTTGTCAGACCCTACGCTGGTGCAACGTGTCCTGGGTTCCTCCCGGTGCACAACAGTGTGGTGAGAGTATGCAGGCAGTTCCTGGAGGATGAAGGAATGGATACCATTGATTAGCCCCCACGCTCGCCTGACCTATATCCAATAGAACACCTCTGGGACATTATGTTTCAGTCCATCCGACGCCACCAGGTTGCACCTCAGACTGTCCTGGAGCTCAGTGATGCCCTGGTCCAGATCTGGGAGGAGATCCCCCAGGACACCATCCGTCGTCTCATTAGGAGCAGCCCCGACGTTGTCAGGCATGCCTACACGCACGTGGGGGCCATGCAAACTACTGATGAAGATAAAATTTCAGCAAAATGGACTAGCCTGTCGCATTATTTTTTCACTTTGATTTTTGGGGTATCTTTGAATTCAGCCCCCTGTAGGTTGAAAATTTTCATTTCCATCTAACACATTATACAGTCCATATCAGTACAGTTATCCAGGGAGTTTTTCCCCATTGAGATCTGATGCATTTTCAAAGCTTTCCTTTATTGTTTTTGAGTAGTGTACTTATTCTAATATCACCGGTGCCAGCAGTGAAACAACTAGCCAGCTTATTAGCGGAGTAACTTTGCATAGTAAATTAAAACCATGCCGCAGGTCTAATAAATAAAATATTGTGGTGCTCCAGTGGTGAGGAGATCATGAGGTGGCCAGCAAAGTTCAGTTAATAGCAGGTTCTTGTATTGCGCGATTCGTAAAAGGACAGGCATAAAACCAGCAAGAATAAAGAATAAACTCACATACACACACATAGACAGGGAGCCTTTAAAGAGATAAAACTGGATACTGGCAGTAGAGACAGTGCAACGAGTCATATTCTGAAAACTTTTTTTTGGTTCGGCAGCTTATAAAAACTTTAAAATCCGAAACAGATAAAAAATAAATCCAATAAAATGGAATACGTATGAACCTTTACTTTCTTGTGACTTCGGCCTACGTTCATTTTTGAAACTGGTGGAAATGCAGGCAGGTTCTCAAAAAGCACCAAGCGAGAACCAGCCTAGCACCGGTTCCGTGTTGGTGGAAATGAGGCAGATGTAACCATACGATCACACTGCGGGTGGCGAAATCGTCAAAACAACCGGAAGACTTTCATTCTGTATGGGAGGGCGCATCATCAGGTGTCAATGGGCGGCACGATTGTCAAAATGAAGATGAAACCTAGTCAACTTTATGGTAATGAGCCATGATGCGGTTCAGCAGCAACCAATCGGAATGTAGAGCTGTTCCGCTACAGAGAGTTCCATAGAACACAAGCGTGTAAACTTTTGTTCCAACCAAACAGTCCCCAATCACCGTCGGGTTATAAGCATAAGTATCAACATATTATTTTTTTGTAGAAAAAATTTGGAAATCGCATACTATTTTTGGCGCCATAGACTGCAAAATAATAGGAATTGTCGGTAACTTTAACGTTACTTATTTACATATCACCAGCTGCCCACAGTATTTCCAAGATGTGGTCTTGTACCGCAGATCGCTCTGTCCAAGGAGATGATCTCCCAAGCTCTGGAGGGGCTAGCGTACTACCACACCTACGACCGGGTCTTCCTGGGCAGCAGTGTGGTGTTTGGCTTTGTGGGCTGGACCTCCTACGTCGTCCTGGTCATCCTGAAGACCCACGCCGCCTTGCGAAGGCCTCGCCCCCTGAGCGCCCCGGTGAGAAAGACTGTGCGCTGGATGCCGTGCGCTTGGTGTCTTCTCCTGTTGTGTTCCTTTGACAGAAGAACATCTCTCTGCAATATGTGTAGTTTTATCAGTCTTTGCAGTAGTGCTTTTGACTCTGCACTGTTTGCTTTGAAGGTGTCTTGCAGTGTGGTTTGGAAGACATTTGCCTGTCTAGCCCTCGGGATTTCCATGTTCCTGCTCATCCAAGCCAGTCCTTGGACTTACTACATCTATTGCCTGCTTCCAGTGTACGTCTGGTACTCAGTGTTCAAAGAGTGAGTAGGAAAAATATACTACAGCTATTGCTATTACTCACCCCTGATGCCCCTGTAGTAGTAGCAGCAGCAGTCGTAGTAATAAGGGTCTATTGATTTGTGAAATGTCAGCATTATTTTAAATTATTTTACTTTTCATTATATTTTTGTGGTCTTTTGAAGCAAACCCACAGTCCTTGTCACTGTCAGGAGTTTTTGAAAAATGTTTGAGTCCTGTTTCATCTGCTCCCCCTTTGATGTCTGTGAAGAAACAACGTCCACTTTGGCAGTTTGAATGGGTTTGAAGAGCTGCAGTATTGACCTGAAATAAATACACAAACAATAAATAAATAAAAGATGATTATAAAGAAAAAAACAGCCAGATAGATGAAAAACGACTAGATGCTTAGAAGTGCCTGAAGAGTAGCCATTGATGATGATGATGATGATGATAATGATGATGGCACAGGAAAAGAAGGAAACCACTTTTATGTGAGGCAGTGGTTTGATGGTGGTGATTGTTATTATGGGCCTATTCATGTAATGAAAGGCCCATATTGTTCTTCACCTAGTAAACTACATTTTGCCAATTTGCGCTGAGTCCGTGAAAGACACGGAGCTCACTTTGGTGCCAAATCGTAGGGCTTACTTAGCTGCACGGATTGACATATCGTTTGTCTCCGTACTGCTTACGGATTGCGTGCAATTGCCTCTCAAAGTCGAAAAAAAACTTTATTTATTATTATGGGCCTATTCATGTAATGAAAGGCCCATATTGTTCTTCACCTAGTAAACTACATTTTGCCAATTTGCGCTGAGCCCGTGAAAGGCACGGAGCTCACTTTGGTGCCAAATCGTAGGGCTTACTTAGCTGCACGGATTGACATATCGTTTGTCTCCGTACTGCTTACGGATTGCGTGCAATTGCCTCTCAAACACGAAAAAAAAACTTTATTATTATTATTCTTCCGTGATTTTCGGCAATTAATGCGGGTCGTACCGTAGCATGCAGCCAGGTAATCTATATATCAAAAGTGAGTCCTTCATGGTGTGAGGTGTGCTATTACTTTTCTGCGCAGAATATGTTACCATGGTGACGTTATTCACGTTAAAACACACTAAAAATCCCATAGGAATGCATTGAATGCTAACTTTTACCTAGCATTAGCCTATACCTAACTAACCATGTGAATAGTAGTAAGGATCGTCTTTTTTCATGGCAGTGAATGGCCCATTGACTTCAATGCATTTCAGTCAAAGTTGTCCCACTCGGCCAGCGTTCATACCACAGCAACAAGACTCGGTATTCAACCTTAGGCCTCATCACCCAACATCCCAAGTCCACCATCTTGAACCGCACTCATCTTTCATCCCTCGTTCTCTCCCATTGACTTCAATGCATTTCAGTCAAAGTTTTCCCACTGGGCCAGCATTCATGCCACAGCAACAACACTCGGAATTCAACCTTAGGCCTCATCACCCAACACCCCAACTCCACCATCTTCACCCGCACTCGTCTTTCATCCCTCGTTCTCTCCCATTGACTTCAATGCATTTCAGTCAAAGTTTTCCCACTCGGCCAGCGTTCATACTACAGCAACAAGACTCGGTATTCAACCTTAGACCTCATCACCCAACACCCCAAGTCCACCATCTTGACCCGCACTCGTCTTTCATCCCTCGTTCTCTCCCATTGACTTCAATACACTTTAGTCAAAGTTTTCCTACTCGGCCAGTGTTCATACCACAGCAACAAGACTAGAAATTCAACCTCAGGCCTCATCTCTCAACTCCTTAAGACCACCATCTTCACCCGCACTCGTCTTTCATCCCTCGTTCTCTCCCATTGACTTCAATGCATTTCAGTCAAAGTATTCCCACTCGGCCAGCGTTCATACCACAGCAACAACACTCGGTATTCAACCTTAGGCCTCATCACCCAACACCCCAAGTCCACCATCTTCACCCGCACTCGTCTTTCATCCCTCGTTCTCTCCCATTGACTTCAATGCATTTCAGTCAAAGTTTTCCCACTCGGCCAGCGTTCATACTACAGCAACAAGACTCGGTATTCAACCTTAGACCTCATCACCCAACACCCCAAGTCCACCATCTTCACCCGCACTCGTCTTTCATCCCTCGTTCTCTCCCATTGACTTCAATACACTTTAGTCAAAGTTTTCCTACTCGGCCAGTGTTCATACCACAGCAACAAGACTAGAAATTCAACCTCAGGCCTCATCTCTCAACTCCTTAAGACCACCATCTTCACCCGCACTCGTCTTTCATCCCTCGTTCTCTCCCATTGACTTCAATGCATTTCAGTCAAAGTATTCCCACTCGGCCAGCGTTCATACCACAGCAATAACACTCAGTATTCAACCTCAGACCTCATCACTCAACTCCTTAAGACCACCATCTTCACCCGCACTCGTCTTTCATCCCTCGTTCTCTCCCATTCACTTCAATACATTTCAGTCAAAGTTTTCCCACTCGGCCAGCGTTCATACCACAGCAATAAGACTCGGTATTCAACCACAGGCATCATCACACAACACCTTAAGACCACCATCCTGACCCGCACTCGTCTTTCATCCCTCGTTCTCTCCCATTGACTTCAATGCATTTCAGTCAAAGTTTTCCCACTGGGCCAGTGTTCATACCACAGCAACAAGACTCGGTTTTATACCGTAGGCCTCATCACTCAACACCGCAAGTCCAACATCTTGACCCGCACTCGTCTTTCATCCCTCGTTCTCTCCCATTGACTTCAATACATTTCAGTCAAAGTTTTCCCACTCGGCCAGCGTTCATACCACAGCAATAAGACTAGGTATTGAACCACAGGCATCATCACACAACAACTTATGACCACCATCCTGATCCGCACTCGTCTTTCATCCCTCGTTCTCTCCCATTGACTTCAATGCATTTCAATCAAAGTTTTGCCAATTAGCCAGTGTTAATGCCACAGCAACAAGACTTGGTATTCAACCTCAGGCCTCATCACCAAACACCTAGGACCTGCCTAGCAACCACCTAGCAACACCTTAGCAACTACCTACAATTTCATAGCAACACCTTAGCAACCATCTAGCTATGCCTAGCAACCAGCTACTGAGCCCATAGCAACACCTTCTGACAACATAGCAACCACCTAGCAACACCTTAGCAACCACCTATAATTGCATAGCAACACCATAGCAACCATCTAGCTATGCCTAGCAACCAGCTACTGAGACCATAGCAACGCCATATGACATCATAGCAACCCACTTGCAGCACCTAGCAACCACGTAGCAACACCTTAGCAACCACCTATAATTGCATAGCAACACCATAGCAACCATCTAGCTATGCCTAGCAACCACCTACTCAGACCATAGCAACGCCTTCTGACATCATAGTAACCACCTTGCAGCACCTAGCAACCACCTAGCAACACCATAGCAACCACCAAAATATGCATAGCAACACCATAGCAACCATTTAGCTATGCCTAGCTACCAGCTACTGAGACCATAGCAAGACCTCCTGATGCCATAGCAAACACCTTGCAGCACCTAGCAACCACCATGCAACACCATAGCAACCAGCTACCAACACCGTTGCAATGCCTAATAACAACATTGCAACCACCTAGCAATGCCTAGCGGCACTTCAGCAACCGCCTAGAAGCACCATAGCACCGAACTAGCAACATCATAGCAATCACCTAGCAGTGCACAGACCAGCCAGTTTATTAGTAGCACAGGCTCTTCCACGGTCAGCGGAATAGGCCCATCTCAAAATTTCTTCAGGAATTTTCGTTTCTAGTTATTATTATTATTCTTCCGTAGATTTTCGGCAATTAATGCGGGTCGTACCGTAGCGTGCAGCCAGGCAATCTATATATCAAAAGTGAGTCCTTGGTTGTGTGAGGTGTGCTATTACTTTTCTGCGCAGAATATGTTACCATGGCGACGTTATTCACGTTAAAACACATTAAAAATCCCATAGGAATGCATTAAATGCTAACTTTTACCTAGCATTAGCAATGTGAATAGTAGTAAGGCGCGTCTTTTTTCATGGGAGTGAATGGCCCATTGGCTTCAATGCATTTCAGTCAAAGTTGTCCCACTTGGCCAGCGTTCATACCAGAGCAACAAGACTCGGTATTCAACCTTAGGCATCATCACCCAACACTCCAAGTACAACATCTTGACCCGCACTCGTCTTTCATCCCTCGTTCTCTCCCATTGACTTCAATGCATTTCAGTCAAAGTTTTCCCACTCGGCCAGCGTACATACTACAGCAACAAGACTCGGTATTCAACCTTAGGCCTCATCACCCAACGCCCCAAGTCCACCATCTTGACCCGCACTCGTCTTTCATCCCTCGTTCTCTCCCATTGACTTCAATACATTTCAGTCAAAGTTTTCCCACTCGGCCAGCGTTCATACCACAGCAATAAGACTCGGTATTAAACCACAGGCATCATCACACAACACCTTAAGACCACCATCCTGACCCGCACTCGTCTTTCATCCCTCGTTCTCTCCCATTGACTTCAATGCATTTCAGTCAAAGTTGTCCCACTTGGCCAGCGTTCATACCAGAGCAACAAGACTTGGTATTCAACCTTAGGCCTCATCACCCCACACCCCAAGTCCAACATCTTCACCCGCACTCGTCTTTCATCCCTCGTTCTCTCCCATTGACTTCAATGCATTTCTGTCAAAGTTTCATTATTTGGCCACTACTTCTGCCACAGCTACAAGACTGAATAATTAAATCAATAAGTAAAAGCACCAGCTCTTCCTCGGTCAGCAGAATAGGCCCATCTCAAAATTTCTTCAGGAATTTTCGTTTCTAGTTATTATATTAATGCCCCCCCTCTGTCTTCAGATGGGGTCAGAAGCTGTATGGGGGAGGGTCCTTTGTTACCATCATCTATCCATCTTCCAACTGTTTTGTCATCATCTGAGTTGTGGGCAGGCTTGGAGCCTAGCCTGGGCAGCACAGGGCACAAGACAGGGGTACAGCCTGGACGGCATGCCAGGTTGTACCCACTGAGCCACCATGCAGCCTGTTGTCTTTCTTCTTGTTACATGAACATACAGGTTGTATTTTGTTCAGCAGTTTTCCAACACACCTGTTCTGAAGTCCTATTTCCTGGACACTTAAATGTCAAAACATGCATTTGCACTCTGTGCCTAACACACGTTACAGCCGGGCAAAATATTTTATCACAATATTTTTTTCACATCGGTCAATATCAGCAATTTTCATTATATAATTTGTTATTTCTTTACTTCAATGATCAGTGCATTTTTGTTTAAAATTACCTCAGAATTAGCAATGTTCCCTGTTGACAGTTTATCAAAGTTTCTTTTTTTATCATTTAGATTTCATACGTCGATATATTTGTTTATTTTGGCCAGCCCTCACACACATCTGTGACTGGTGTGCTCTGCTCCAGGTTCAGGACGCTCGCTGACCTGATGAGCTCTGATCCAGGTTCAGGACACTCGCTGACCTGATGAGCTCTGATCCAGGTTCAGGACGCTCGCTGACCTGATGAGCTCTGATCCAGGTTCAGGACACTCGCTGACCTGATGAGCTCTGATCCAGGTTCAGGACGCTCGCTGACCTGATGTGCTCTGATCCAGGTTCAGGACGCTCGCTGACCTGATGTGCTCTGCTCCCGGTTCAGGACACTCGCTAACCTGATGAGCTCTGCTCCAGGTTCAGGACGCTCCCTGACCTGATGTGCTCTGCTCCCGGTTCAGGACGCTCCCTGACCTGATGAGCTCTGCTCCAGGTTCAGGACGCTCGCTGACCTGATGTGCTCTGATCCAGGTTCAGGACCCTCGCTGACCTGATGTGCTCTGTTCCAGGTTCAGGACGCTCGCTGACCTGATGAGCTCGCTCCCCTCACTGCCCTGGGCCAAATATATCAGCTATTTCGTGCTGGTGGCTTTCGGGATTGAGCTATTGGTGAGCTCCCCTTCACGGCTTTCTCTTTGCAAACGTGCATATCTGTGTATTAGCATTAGCCTCATTCACATCTAGCATGGTGATCCATCGTTACTTGTTTTACTTTTCAGGTGGTTAGCTTTTTCTATCGGGCGGTGCTAACATTCGGACTACTGCTGTTGTCAGGGTGGCCCGTTGTATCTCGCTTACACACTCGAGCAAAGGTAAGCCTTTACCGACTGACACACACCTATTGTTGCACACCCTGCCTGTAGTAAACTTTCCTAATACTCCTTTTTTTTTTGGCTGAAAAAAACTATCCCTGAGGTCAGAGCAATGCCAGTGTTGTTTGTCTCTTTACCCCCCAGGCCAAGTCGCTGGGCTGGGTGATGGGTTGCCTGTCATTGGCAGCCTTCCCCCTGATGCCTGTGGTGGAGAGGGAGCTGAACGTGGGGCTCGTGTAAGACCATCAGTGCTCTGCCCCCCCCCCCCCCCCCCCCCCACTCAGCACCACCTAACCCCTCCCCTACAAATTTTCAGAGCCCCCATTCTGTTTATGGAGAACTTTCTCCACTGAAACAAAGCGCCTGTCATTTTGCCCACTGATGTGTGGCTCCCCCCCCCCCCAGGGTGTGTGCTGGGGCCCTCATCCTGCTCACCTCCGCGTGCTTCCTCTGGCTGTCGCGGAGGCTCAGTCCACCGCGCTGGGGGCATGGCCTCTTCTACATCTCTCAGGTCATTTCGCATTGCCTGTTCATTGTTTCATATGTACGCCCCAGTATCTCACTCTGAAGCAACTGGAGTTTCAGTTCGTTTTCTGATGAGTGCTGCCTTTAAGATATAAAAATAGCTCCCCAAATAGGTCCTGTGAATGTATAATCTTAGAAACAGCTGTGGTGTTTGCTGATGTGGTTGCAGATGGTTCACTTGGCCCTGTGCACCTATGTGGTGTCCAGCACGCATTCCAGCCTCCGCCAGAAACAAGGCCTCCCGGTGACCAACCAGGTGTTCAGCTGGGTCACGTTAGGTGGGACCCCTCACCTGCCCCCCTGCGTGTGTCTGCATGCGTGTGTCTGCATGCGTGTGTCTGCATGCGTGTGTCTGCATGTGTGTGTCTGCATGCGTGCATGACCGCTATACTTCTGTCTCATGAAAGCCGGCTCATGGTCCTATCTTTGTATGTCACTGAGATGTAATAGGTGAAGAACCACAGAATGAGCAAAGAAGTATTGCTCAGATTTGTCTCCCTGATTATTCAGAAGTACTTTTTATACCTCTTTAAGATTACAATCGGTGAAGCTGAGCTATTTAGCACGTTGCAATAGTCCCTGTACTGCGGCCTATAAAACAGCATGTCCCTGACATGACACGTATTTTTGTTTTTAAATAGTTGTGATTTGGCATCTGTAAGAGCAGGGGTATTCAACAAAAATTTAAAGAGGTCCAGTTAGAGAAAATTCTTGAAGCAAAGGTCCAGAATATCATAATGTCTAACTATTTAGTGTGATATATATTTAAGTAGCCTATTAGTTGCATCAACATTGCATTTAATCAGTACCTGACTGTCAAATCAAATTAATTCAGTACAATTCAAAAACCTTTTGACAATATTTATTGTCATGTGACATGGAACTTCGGGCAGCTGGCTGGAGTGAGATTTTCAATTCGAGATGTCTGCACACATATTTAACAGTTCTTACCTTGTAAATAGTCTGCTTTTGTATTTAACCGTGTAAATACACCTTTGACGTAGCTAATTTTAGGTTTTATAATGAAATAATATAGATTTGCCGTAAGATTTCCAGCGTGAGTCTGAAAGCGTGTGTCATGCCAGATGCTTGAGATTTGGCAGCCATGAAAACGTACATTTTTTGTTTCACCTGAGTTTATTTATATAACAGATAACATTATTTTATACATATGTTAAAAAGCAGAAACTTCAACGAACATGAAATCAACAATAAACTACGTCTATTTATCCAACATGTTATATAATACATACTGTATTTAAAAACTTTTCAGCTGTATGATTTCAGGACAGACCAGTCACTCTGTTAGGAACATTACGGCTTTTTGGTTGCGGGTTTTAGCATCGCTGCTGCTATTAACACTAATGGCACATTAGCGCAGACAAAGGGCTGCATGAGACGAACTATGTCTAGCTTGGCGGTTAAAGGTGTGTGACGTTCATTGGCGTGTGAAACGGCGGTTCTACTGCTAAACCACTACAGAAAAGACCACAAAAGCTGCGCAGGTTAAAATAGAAGCGTTCCTCACATGAAAGTCTTACTTTATTGCTTTAGTCCAGTACCAGGGATCCTGTTAACCCTCCCCTTCTCCCTCCGACCCCCCAAAGGCCGCTAACCTATCCAGCTCTTTCTTTCCAGCCTCCTCCTTCGTGGTGCCACTCCTAAGCTCCACCCGCCTCTTCCAGCGGCTCCTCAGTATCTCCTTGTCCCTGACGTCAACGTACCTCCTCCTCAGCACAGGGTAAGTTCCTGCTCCCTGTCGCCCCCATGTGACTGGGTGACTCAATTACCACGCTTCCAAACAGTTACTTCAACCTGCATCCCACCTGTCATACATTCAAACTGATGTCTCTGAGATGGGAGTATCTCAGTTCCGCTGTGTGAGGGTCCTGAGCTAGGTGTGAATATAAGATCCCTCTGCCATGTGTTTAATTTGCAGTTGTAATTTCCCAAGGAACATCTCTGATGAGTGGCGTTGAGCACACTGAATATTGCATATGCATCTTGTAAATGTGTGAGAAGCTGCTGTTCACAGGCTATTTTGGGAGAAAAGGCTCATGGGGAGCCTTCAGAGAAGTACCAGAAGTGGCATGTGGTTTTTGTGGAACACTATTCTGAGCATTCATTAGGTGTATATAATACTGTACAAAAGCCTTCGCCAATCAAAGAAAATGTTTAAGGTTATTTATGTGGGTAGAAAGTGTATATTTGCTCAAAAATGCAATTTAACATATGCAAATTTATAGTAAGATAATAATAAATCATTTCTGTTGTTCTCCAAGAAGTTTTGTTGGATATCTTGAAGAACATTCCAAGCCTCGCCTCAGGGACACCTCGGCCATTCCCTGCATTTGTTAAATTTTGCCATCTGCTCAATTAATTCATTCATTCATTCATTCATTAAATTTAGTAACTCAATGAGGTGTTGATTAACCAAACAAGGTGGGGTCAAAAACTACACTCGTATATTGGACAGTCGCTGCAAATGGGTGAGCTGATGCGTATGGATTGAAGTGTTCCGTCGCTATGACGGATTTCCGTCAACTGAGTGCACTAAAGTTTAATAATGAGATTGATTGATGCAGATCTGAAGGAAAAAAAAATGGCGGGGGCGGGGAGGGGGGGGTGGTGTATTAAACAAGCTTTGGCAGACAAACTTCTGGAAAGGCTGTCTTTTTCTTTGGTTTAATTACGATTTAATTATTCTTCCTAAAAATAAAAATAAACTTTATGGTTTCGGCAGTTCGCGTAAACATTGATGGCTGCGGAGTGGCCTATAGGCTGCAAGCTATTTCCCGACGCGTGTTTAAGATGCCAAACTTCATATTAAGTATACATAAGCATTTAGTGCCACATCAGTCTCAAAGGCTTTTAATGTCCCAAAACAAAGACGAGATCTGCAAACGGGTGAATGGCACGGGCTTCTTGTTGCCTGGCATATCCAATAACCATTTGTGTGGTTTAAACAAAATAAATAAAAATTTCAGTCAGATGATTTTTATTTTTTTTTGCTTTAATCCATGGATACACTTTATCGGACATTATCATAGTTTTACATCAACTTGAAGATCATTTAAACATTATTTTCTTTGACTGCCCAAGACCTTTGCAATCTACAGTATGCACTGATCAGCCATAACATTAAAACTGCTGACAGATTAAATGAATAGCATTGACTGTCTTGTTATAATGGCACCAAAACAGCAGGTCGGGAGGGGCGTTCCCGGTAAGCAGTGTCACTACCTACCAACAGTGGTCCAAGGAAGGCCAATCAGTGGACCGGCAATAGGGTCATGGGCGCCCAAGGCTCACTGATGCATAAGAGGAGCCAAGGCTAGCCTGTCTGGTATGATACTACAGCAGAGCTACTGGAGCACAAATTGCTGAAAAAGTTAATGCTGGCCTTGATACAACGGTGTCAGAACTCACGGTGCATCACAGCTTGCTGTGTATGGGGATGCAGAGCTGCAGACTGATCAGAGAATCTATTCTGACCCCTGCCCAAAATGAGCATGTTATCATCAGAAGTGGACCATGGAACAAAGGAAGGAAATCGCCTGGTCTGATGAGTCACGTTTTCTGTTACATCATGTGGATGGCCAAGTGCGTGTGTGTCACTAACTTGGGGAAGAGATGGCACCAGGATGCACTATGGGAAGAATGCAAGCTGCCGGAGGCAGTGTGATGTTCTGGGCAATGTTCTGCTGGGGAAACCTTAGGTCCTGCCATTCATGTCCACCTACCTAAACACTGTTGGAGACCAAGTACACTCCATCATGGCAATGGTATTCCCTGATGCCAGTGGCCTCTTTCAGCAGGATAAAGCACCCTGCCACACTACAAAAATTGTTCAGGAGTGGTTTGCGGAACATGAAAAGGAGTTTAAGGTTTTGACTTGGCCTCCAAATTCCCCAGATCTTAATACGATTTAGTATTTGTGGGATGTGCTGGACAAACAAGTCCGATCCATGGAGGCTCCACCTCACAACTTAAGAGACTTAAAGGTTCTGCTCCTAATGTTTTGGTGCTCAGTACCACAGGATACCTTCAGAGGTCTTGTGGAGTTCATGCACGAGGCATGAGGAGAACCTACACAATATTAGGCAGGTGGTTTTAATGTTATGGCTGATTGGTGTATATATATTTTATTCACCAAGCAGTTTGCAAAGGAAACCACTTCAGAATAACCTTTTAAGGTGAAACATGGAGGTACAAGATGGTCATTGTCTGGTTTGACACTCCTAGCTGCCTTATCCACTCTTAACACTCTTATTGGATGAAGGAAAATGAGAACCAAAACTGTATTATGTTCAAATGAGATTTCACTAAAGTACATTATCTTCAGTTAATATAAATTTTCTGGAAATCAACATTTATTACTGTGGTTCGGTGACAGCAGATCTATCTTGGAGAATTACCGTGATAGATCTGTTTTATTTTTTCTTTACTGACTGACCTCTGGAAAGTGAAACTACTGTTATACTTGGGGGTCTTTAAGCAAAACTACTGTTATACTTGGGGGTCTTTAAGCAAAACTACTGTTATACTTGGGGGTCTTTAAGCAAAACTACTGTTATACTTGGGGGTCTTTAAGCAAAACTACTGTTATACTTGGGGGTCTTTAAGCAACTTTTTGGATGTACGGTGTGTCCTTTTTATCAGACAGACAAACTGTGTTAATAGTTAAAGCAATTAATGACTAATCTGATTCATTTGCATGACAGTTAAGAGTTTAATAACTGGTATAACTGCAGTTGGTGTACTTGCTATAAATATTGTCAAAAATATTGAATCTCTGTATTGTGCACAGCTAAAAGGATGAGTAAATGGCAGAGGTGGAAAGTTCAGGTCCAGAAAGTAAAAATCCAGACCAAGATTTTCTTCCAACCAACCAGTTGAGTTCCCTGTTACTGTGCTCCTTTAGATTCACCTACTGTAGTTGGTTGAAACTAAATCTTGGTCTGGATACTTACTTTCTGGTCCTGAACTTTCCACTCTGGCAATTAATCATTTTGATTTGTGTGCCTCTTGTTTCGGGGCTGGTTTGACTGTCGATCGATTAATGCTGTTTCAACAGGCATGAGGCCTTCTTCCCCCCAGCACTGTCCTCACTAATGTTGGTGTGGATTAACATGGAGCAGGAGGCCTTACGTGCACAGGGTGCCTCCCCAAAGCTGGAAGTAAGTGCACACTGCACTGTTATGCTGGTATCGTTTATTATTCCTGGCAGTTGTAGTAATTCATGCAGTCTTGGTTGCAGCTCTCCAGCATTGACTTCTCTGCCGATATTGATATAACCAAGATCCGGCAACTGAAGCTTGATGACATCAGAAGATCATATTTTTTTGTATCCTTTCTTGTTATGCAAAGAGTCACAAAAAAACTGCTAGATGTCACCATATCACCGATATGGCATAATGGCATAAGGTTGCTTTTTTTTTTTTATTGTTTTGGCCAAGAGGTCATTAATTTAAGAACAATGAAATCTGCCCAGGTTCTGCAGTTCAAACTACATTTCCCTTAACATTTTTGTAGGTATTTTTCATTATAACAGCATTTTTTGGAACGGGGAACATAGCCTCTATTAACAGGTACAGTAAAATTGACGGTGACATTTCTAGAATCGGACGCTGTGGAGTTGTGCATATGATGAGAAGCATTTTTGCATAACCTGTGAACAGCCCTTTGCATTTTTGCCATCCTAGTTTTGATCCAGCATCTGTGTACTGCTTTGTGACCGTATTCAACCCCTTCGTCATGGGAGCCTTAATGATGTGGAAGGTATAGTGTGTTTAAAGATGACCACCATATTCTTTTGAAACTCCTTCACTTTTATAAATGTATTCTTGCAGAATCTTACAGAAATATTTTACATTTTGATACAGAGTATATCTTTTGGCAATATATGCCAAGTTAATGGTTTATGTCGGAAGCATTTTCATATTGAGATGCTGCTTCCTTTACTAAAATATTAGATGTAAATGCATTATTTATTTTTGTTATTTGTGTGTTTTCAAATTGGCATTTATTTCCCTCCAGGTGTTGATACCGTTCGTCATTGTCATGTGTACATTTGAGACAATCCAGGTCTCAACACAGCTCTCCTCTAGAAGGTACTCCAGTTCCTGTAAATTAGTACTCCAGTTCCTGTAAATTAGTACTCCAGTTCCTGTAAATTAGTACTCCAGTTCCTGTAAATTAGATATGCTTGTTAAACCTTTCGAACGCAATTGTACAACTGAGGTTGAAGCCCCATAGCTGTCTCCTTCATCACAATATTATTTACAAATGAGATACTTATCATTCAGACCTTATTTTATAGTTGTGTTAATTGTGCTGTCTGTTTGATTTCCAGCCTGTTCCTAATCGTACTAGTTATCTCCGACTTGATGGCTTTGGTAAGTACTCTACCAGAGGAAATTGCTGGTTTTGATGTGGGCACTAGGTCTGTTAGACCTCATTGTCCTGAAAAACGCACTTATTTTGTTGTTGCAGCACTTCTTCTTTTTGGTTAAAGATTACGGGAGCTGGCTGGACATCGGCACCAGGTTAGTGGTGGTGAAAATCTCTTACAAGCTTCCTGTTTTTTTTCTCCCAGAGTATAGAATAATTTCCTCCCACGGTACAGAATCTTCCTTTGGCAAAATATTATTCGCACTGTGTATCCTGCAGACTTAAATATCAACATGTGACTAATGAGGACAATATGTATTCCACATTAAGTTAGGGTTTGTCTTACTGTGACACAGTTCCTCCTTGTCTCTGTCTCTGCAGCATTAGCCATTACGTCATTGTGATGTCCATGACCATCTTCCTGATGCTGCTGAACATTTTCTCGCGTGTCTTTACCTCCAAAAGAATCCACGTGGGCTGGGGGGTGAAAATGCACTCCACGTGAAGCTCTCCGAGGAAATTCGTGCAAGTGTTAGAAATGGAACTGTAGCTGCATAAGGGTGCTGTGCATTCATTACTGTGTATTGGGTTTACTGAGATGCTTATTTCGGTTGCGTAATTGTAAATTATAAGTTATAAATTTTTTTCTGGTTAATTTAGTACTATAGGAAACAGGAAGCAATTTCTGTGTAACTTAGCCTTTAAATTTTAAGTTTATACCTCATCAAAAAACATGAATAAGTATAAAGATCATGATTTTATATGTTACAAGTTAAGTTGGTACATTTACTGCCAGTGTCACAAAGTGGAATCCAAAGTGTTTACTTTTAAACAGATTTCACGTAAGTATTGTGTCTGTAATGTGGACAATAGTCCACAGAGCATATTTTAAATTGTATTCAGGAAAAAATGTTATTCCTACCATGTTAGGTACAAAACATGCTCTCACTCTTTACATTTTTATGGCAACTGCTCGACTAAACACAAAATTCAATCTTAAGTAGGCCTAATAACTTTGATAAATGTTATATAGATATAGATGCTGCATTGAATGTATTTGTTAATGAATAAATTAATTTAAAGAAGACAAAAAATACAAAAGATGATGCTGAGGCAGGAAAGGCATATTTAAATTATGTGTGTGTTTGCGAGTTATTTTTTTTCCTTGTCTCATATGTTGTCTTTGTCCAAAACTTATAGCAGGTAGTATGAACCTCACAAAATGAGTCTTTCAGTTTCATATGAAAGCCCAAGGTCTGTCGCGGTTTCCGTGCGTGTGATGGGGAAATTTCCACGGAGTGGAAATTGCTCTCTTCTTACCGCAAGCAATCTGCAATCAGATAGTGCAGCAGTGGATTTTGCTCTGTGCAGTCGGGGGAGAAGGTAGGTTGTGTCAGTTCTCAGTTTATGAATTTATAATGATTTAACGACGGCATTAATTAAGCATACAAATATGAGTGGTTTTGCTTGATTAATTGAAAACAGAGAAAGTTCATAAAGACAGCACATTAAAGGGAAACACAATTTTCATTTTGTCATGCATGCTAATATATTATCAACATACATTACTGGAAAACATTGCGAAATAGCCTGTCAGACTTGGCTCACCAACCCTTGGATGTCAAAGTGCATTTTCTTGAAAATGGTACAGTAGAAGTTGACCAAATTTTATCTGAAAATAGCCTTGGACATTGCTTTTCAGAATGTATAAAACTTGTTTATACATTATGGGACAATTCTGAGAAATGGCCTATCAAACTTGGCTCATAACTCAAAATAATGGATTTCAAAATGCCTTGGAAATGGTATAGTAAACGTTGAACACATTTTGTCTAGAAATAACCTTGGACATTGCCTTTCAGATGCTATATGACTTGTTTATACATCATGGGAAAGTAAGAAATTAATTGTATTTAAGTTATCCAAGGTCTCCAAGAAGGTCGGATACTCTTAACTGGTGTTCAGTGTATATGCAGAGACAACTGTCAGAGCCCATCCCCCGACTCAGAGTCAAAGGTAGGCGAACCCTGTCGTTCACCGTGGTGAACGCCAACTAACTGGCACTGAACTGGGGAACTATAAGTAGACCCACCTCTGCCTGGCGCCTCTCACCATGGGCAACTCCAGGGTGGAATAGAGTCTAGCCCCTCTCCAAGATTTTAGTTCCAGAGCCCGAGTCAGTATCTCTGTACCTCCTGCACGAGTTCAGGCAGATACTAAATTGCACTTAGTATGGCTGGTCACCTAAGACCAATTTGCCTTGGGAGACCCTACCAGGGGCGATTGCCCCTGAAAACATAGCTCCTAGGATCATAGGGGCACACAAACCCCTCCACCACGATAACGTGGTGATTCATGGAGGATTACAGTATATTAAAATTATATAATGAGCATGGCTGAACACAAATTCTATGCAAATATACATCAAATGAAGCACCGAATTTTACTGTTTGTTTATTGCAATTGTGTTCTCCGTCACACCCTACGAAACTGCCCTTCCTATTTCTCCCTAGTGTGGCTCTAACGGGCCACACTTGTTGTGTATCAGTCTTACCTCTCGTTCCTACCTTTGTGTAACGCACTCCTGCTGCCCCTCGTTTTACTCCCCGGCTAGTCTTTGTATAATGGTGCCTCCCAGTCCTGTATTCCCCAGTCTTGACATTGATGTTATTAGTCCTGCTAGTCTTGTTGTTGATCCCAGTATTGAGCTCCCCTGCGATTCCTATGTTTTCCTGCCATTGTGAGTGGAATAAACACATCTTGATTTGCCCTGATTCCTGCTCTCGTGCCCTTCGTCCCGCACCCTCATAACATTCTCTCCTCTGGATTTGAAGTCTTATCAATTCCTTGCCCAGTTGTAGTAACTGCAAAAAAGCCCTATGCTGGCTAATTGTACAACTGTTCAACATCTTGGACGTCTCCACTTATAATGCATTGAATCCATATTGTAACAAAGGAAGGCTCCAGAGATAGCTCTCTTCAAAAACTGGGCAAGGAATTGATAAGACCTCAAATCCAAAGTGCCATTTTGTGAAAATGATACAGTAAAGGTTGAACAAATTTTGTCAGGAAATAGTCACCCTTCGTGCATTCGTGAATTCACAGATCAGCGAAAATTTCATTATACTGTTTTTTATTAAATATTTTTAATGTGTGTATATCCTCCTGAGACCCAAGGAAAAAAGTGTCCTTCAATTGTAGGTTATTTGTCTTTGGAGGAAATAAGACATCTTACAATTTAGATTTTTTCAATTTTTTTCTTATTTTAATTTCACAGCATGTCCTCTTTAGTGTACAACAAGAATAAATACGTTTCCCAACATCAGTGAAAAAATAAATGCAAAAATACAATGTCCACTACAATGGACATAAATGAATAGGTGGGGTCTCAGGAGGATATATTTTTGTTCTCTCTCTTTTTCGTGGTTAGCGCGCACACAGTATTTTTACAACTTATTATTTCTGTACGTCTTTACGTAATTTTTAACTGACTGAATACCTGTACTTGCAGTACATGTCTCCTTTAGGTATTTTATTGAATTGTACATTGGTTACGTATATGACTTCTGTCAATAAGTTTACAGTCCCATTAGTTTATTCATTTTACCTTACTGTGAATGCAAAAGAAAATGGCAGCCAATGCCGTGTTCTATGAATTAGTAGGGGTAACATTAGTATATTGTACTGTAAATGTGCTAGTGTGACAAATATCCATTAGGCGATACTGTACTCTATTTTTACATGACCTGTCATACTTGGCTCATAGCACAAAATAACGGGTTTCAAAGTGCCATTTCTTGGAAATGGTGCAGTAAAGGTTGAACGCATTTTGTCTGGAAATAGCCTTGGACGTTGCCTTTCAGATGCTATACGACTTGTTTATACATTATGGGAAAGTAAGAAATTAATTGTATTTAAGTACATATGAGTATTCAACCTGTCGGGGTAGTTTGCGAACCCTGCAGACTATTTACAAGGTAATAGAACTGATACATACACTCACCTAAAGGATTATTAGGAATACCTGTTCAATTTCTCATTAATGCAATTATCTAATCAACCAATCACATGGCAGTTGCTTCAGTGCATTTAGGGGTGTGGTCCTGGTCAAGACAATCTCCTGAACTCCAAACTGAATGTCAGAATGGGAAAGAAAGGTGATTTAAGCAATTTTGAGCGTGGCATGGTTGTTGGTGCCAGACGGGCCAGTCTGAGTATTTCACAATCTGCTCAGTTACTGGGATTTTCACACACAACCATTTCTAGGGTTTACAAAGAATGGTGTGCAAAGGGAAAAACATCCAGTATGCGGCAGTCCTGTGGGCGAAAATGCCTTGTTGATGCTAGAGGTCAGAGGAGAATGGGCCGACTGATTCAAGCTGATAGAAGAGCAACTTTGACTGAAATAACCACTCGTTACAACCGAGGTATGCAGCAAAGCATTTGTGAAGCCACAACACGCACAACCTTGAGGCAGATGGGCTACAACAGCAGAAGACCCCACCAGGTACCACTCATCTCCACTACAAATAGGAAAAAGAGGCTACAATTTGCACGAGCTCACCAAAATTGGACAGTTGAAGACTGGAAAAATGTTGCCTGGTCTGATGAGTCTCGATTTCTGTTGAGACATTCAAATGGTAGAGTCAGAATTTGGCGTAAACAGAATGAGAACATGGATCCATCATGCCTTGTTACCACTGTGCAGGCTGCTGGTGGTGGTGTAATGGTGTGGGGGATGTTTTCTTGGCACACTTTAGGCCCCTTAGTGCCAATTGGGCATCGTTTAAATGCCACGGCCTACCTGAGCATTGTTTCTGACCATGTCCATCCCTTTATGACCACCATGTACCCATCCTCTGATGGCTACTTCCAGCAGGATAATGCACCATGTCACAAAGCTCGAATCATTTCAAATTGGTTTCTTGAACATGACAATGAGTTCACTGTACTACAATGGCCCCCACAGTCACCAGATCTCAACCCAATAGAGCATCTTTGGGATGTGGTGGAATGGGAGCTGCCCTGGATGTGCATCCCACAAATCTCCATCAACTGCAAGATGCTATCCTATCAATATGGGCCAACATTTCTAAAGAATACTTCCAGCACCTTGTTGAATCAATGCCACGTAGAATTAAGGCAGTTCTGAAGGCGAAAGGGGGTCAAACACTGTATTAGTATGGTGTTCCTAATAATCCTTTAGGTGAGTGTACATGTAAATGCATGTACGGACTTGTTTCGAAGTTAAAATATCACTCCAGCCAGGTGATCAAAGTTGGTGGTTGTGATATCCCATGTAAAAAAGATACACGGACAGCGAAGCAACCTTTTCCGTTCACTGAGCACCACACACCGCTAACATGACAGGATCATGCTCTCCCGAAATCCTATACTGCTGCGCCCCTTACATGGTTATCCACTCTAAATTAACAAAGCCTATATTGCCATCTACAGGGCAATCCCTAGCATTACACTCCATTTGCTGAGATCTTTTACTAAGATATATTTGTAAGTTGGAAAAAAATAAATAATAATAATAATAATAAAACATAATTACAGAAGCTGTGATGGGCATGTAGTCACTATAGTCAAAACTAGTTTCCTTTATAACATGGAAAGAGTAACAGTAACAGTGCATGTCTGACACCACACTGGTTGTGTGGTGATGGTATGGTCAAATTCTAGACGCCGCTATTAAACTTTGATTTCATTTGAGGTGCCCTTATTTGGCAAACGCACAACAGAATAGCATACAGCGGGCAATGAAATCTGTGACTTCAAAATGACATTGACAGATTTAGTAGTTTGATGGTTTAGGTCGATTCATGGCTCATTTATTATTGAGTCTCACAGTTCACATTAGTATTTCCTGACTACTCTGGCACAATACCACAAAATAAGCCATCCCCTATTATAGGTGCCTTAAGCAAGATGATGTTTATAGGCAAAGATGTGGGTTTACCACAACAGTTACAGCCACATTAGCCCTGCACACTATATACACTCTGTACAACTGATGGAATTTACTGCAGTGGTGATGTGTTGCTTACACTTTTTTTAACTGACTTTAACACACTATGGGCCCCAGCACTCTGTGATCCCGCTCTGTGCATGGGTAGTTTTCAGAACCCACAACCAACAAGGGGGTCTGGATGATGGCTGACCGTTAAGCCCATTAAGCCACATGGTGGTCCAGTGAGCAGGGAAACACACTAGGGGCTAAGGGGCTACAAGACAGAGGGGGGAACAGGACACATGGGACAGGGTCAGACGGGCACTGATTCTGACAATTCTTCTATATCTGATAAATAGCCACACAAAGTTTCATCCAATTCTACAGTAGAATTTAGTGGTTAGGCTGAGGAACAGCTTCGTCCCCACAGTTGACAGTGTGATAGATAAAACCTTATAGTGTTTATCCTTCACCTCGCCCCCCTCCACACAACTTGGTACCACGATTCAACACAGTTCTTCTTTGCACTGTCTACTCATTTATTTGCACAAACTGCTTATTTTGCACAATGAATATCTCCGGTTTGCACGTGTATCATTGCATCTTCTCATACTACCTCATGCTCATTTTGCACAGAGCAATACTTTACATTTACATTCAATTTATTATAATTTATTTAATTTATATGTATTTAGTTTGTACCTGGTTAAATATTAACTGCATTTCATTGGCTCTGTACCTGTACTTAGGACACTAACAATGAAGTTTAATCTAATGTAATTATGGTCATTCAGAGTTATATACTGTAATATCAAATATGTTTGTACCACTGAATCGCAATGAAAGTCTCTTTATAACAAAAAACAAGGCAAATTTTATTTTATCATAGTGGCAGCAATTCACTGCCATAGTTTTGGGCCCATTATTTAAAATGCAAAATTAACAGCACTGGAAGAATTAAACCTGATTATCTGAAATCTGCTTTCCCAGTCACGGGGCCCTATTTTGATGATGTAATGCAAAGCGTAAAGCTCAATGCTGTACACTCCCAGTGTTGATGCTAAGAATAACAGATGTGGATTGGCTCTCAGAGATACTGTACGTTTGCACTTCATGTTTTCTAGCTGGACTGTTAGACACTGTGTTGACGATTCTGACATTTTGCTTCTTGATTGTGTTGTTTAAGTTTGCAACATTTATTATTTGTTTAGATAAACATTACACAGGCAACGAATGAATAAAATTTGTTTGCTAAGCTGGCTTAATGTCTTGGTGTAATGAATAAAAAAGAATACTGAAACAGTCTGGTTCAGATGACAAATGCTTAATTTAAAGGTTGATGAACTGGTCAGCAAAGCTGGCTCTGGCTTGTGGAGCATATTCATCTCTGTCATCACATTTCTCTCTCCTCAGTGTTTATGCTCAGTTCAACCTGGAGTATTTTCATTTTCAATTCATCTTCCTCCTTTAGGCATTTAAGCTTGTGTTCATGAAATTCTGCGGCCAGCTTTTCTTATGTGGTATTATTTTTTTGGTACTATTATTTTTTTTTCTCTAGAGACAACTTCCCCCTCAGCAGATGTGGATGGTCAACTGTCCTGTGTCTCTTCAAACCTGTTACTTCCCTCCAAATTCCCCATTTTCCCTGACAGCAAGTCATTTAACTTGCCAGGTTCTCTGATTTAACCCTCTCCCTTCAGGCCATTGCAAGGTTCTTTTTAAGTTTTAACTTTTATTTTCATATTTTTCTACACCATCTGTGTAGGAAGAACCGACGTGTTGTAATTTTAGCATTGTCATAACTGAGTGGAGTAACGGACACAAGAATCTTACCTTACAGTGGTGCTGTCCTCCAGAAGTGTTGGAACATCAAGGTCAATTAATTTGTTTTTGCTGAAGACATTTGTATGTGAGATCAAAAGATGAATATGAAAATCCCCAGCTTTTGTTCCCTGGTATTTACATCTGCATATGTTAAACAACATAGAACATAGCACATTTTGTATCAAACCACCCAGCTTTCAAGTGAGCAATAGTGTATTTTCATCAATATTGCATCCATTGTAAATTTATGTCCAGGCGTTATTTTTTGTTAATTCTACTGCAGATTTGTATGTTTTTTTTTTTGTCTACTATAATTGGATCTCTTGACACTATTTGCTTAGCTATAGTATTTTATCATACCCAGTAAAGTTTTTTGTTCTTTGTTGTCCTCCCATTGTTTTCTGTAATGTTACCTATCATGTTAACTTCTTGTGTCTTCTTTGTACAGTAGGTGCCCTGGAATGAAGATGTCTTTGGAAGGCAGAATAATGAATTCAACTAACAATTCAAGCAGACCGTTATCTGAGGAGCCTTACAGGATTGCTTTAGTGACTATATACACCATTGTGCTTGTAGGAGGCAGTGTGGGAATCTGTCTCATGATCGGCGTACTAAAATCCAACTTGCGAACCATTACCACCATAGCGGTCGCCAACCTATTAGTGGTGCATTCGATTTTCCTCCTGGCAGTGCCGTTCAGAATCTATTATTACATGAGCGACACATGGAACTTGGGTCTGGGTTTCTGCAAGATGGTCAGCCTTTTGATTCATGGCCATATGTACATCGCCTTCCTTTTCTACGCAATCGTTCTGGGGATCCGTTACCATACGTTCTACGCAATGGTGGATGAGGTGCAGTTCTACAGGAAACTGCACGTGGTGCTGGCCAGTCTCGTTGTCTGGGCCTTGGGTTTACTCATAGGCTTCCCCGTGATCTATCTCATATTTGAGTCAAGCAAAAGTTTCACAGGAATAAAGTGCTTCAACTCTGGCATGAAACTTAAGCATAGCACTAAAGTTGTGGTACTGAAATACTTAAGCAGCGTGGTCATCATCGGCACCGTGTTCACTCTCACCTGCTGCCAGGGGCTGATTTTGTGCCGCATCTTCCGGCAATACGGAGCTGACACACACGTTCGGCAGGAGTTCGGGGCGCAGAAAAAGAACGTGTGCTTCCTGCTGGTCGTGATACTCTGCTTCCTCCCGTACCACTTGTTCCGCTTCTACTACATTGGCCACTCTGCTGATTTTGAAAATGAGAATGAAGTGTTGCTGGGCTTGACGGCACTCAGTTGTTTAGATACCTTGATTTTCCTAGGGAGGAACAGTTTATGTATATAGTCTGAATTTCTATGTAAGGGAAAATTGGGGTTTTGCTTTTTTGCTGGATATTTTTCCCTACAGTTGACTGGGCCTATTCAAAATCGGAATGAGTCAGCATTGTCAAATATCCGAGAATGTGTATAAAATCAAAAAAGAAATCCAAAAATCAAATAATAAATAAGCAGTTTAACATAGTATTTAGCAGAAATGTATTTAGTTGTGATTCATCCATTCTTTAATAAGTTTGCTGTTTATTCATCTTGAAGTTTACCTTTGCTGTTTTTTGTGAGCCAATCATAATCATTTTTATTCTTGCTCATTCATAGTGTGGTGCATTAGTAAGAAATATAACTAAAATGAGTGAGGCGAACAAGAACTGAAGAAAATCCTCTTTCACTGTATGGAAATCTTTTTGATTTCATACACAATGTGCCGGTGATGTATCTGCCCTGCTTTGTGTCTGTTGGCACAACTCGCGGCAATAAGTGTAAGAAAATCTGCTTATGACTACTTTAAATTTGTAAGTTGTATTGTAAGAGCTTAACCTGAGTATTTCCTGTTTGTTTGTGCCTGTTCCCATTCTTTGTACCTTCCTATAACTATGCGTTCCACATATTTTGTTTTGCCATAGAAGACTCTAATGAACAATCCACCAAGAGATTATAAAACTTGTATATGATGCATTTTCCATTGCAGTCTTTTGATATTTAAGTTTCCAGTCTATCCAAAGAAGGAATGGGTAACAAATGATTCTAAGACATTCTAATAAAGTTCCTCAGTTGTAGATATTTTTTTTTAATTGCATATGACGTCATACCTTGCAACAACCTCATCAAATATCATTAGAATGTCATTATCTAAACTGGCCAGTTCTATCTTTTTTTTTTTTTTTTTTTTAAACTTTGTTCAGCTCATTCACTCAGTCCCCACTGCTTTTGCATAAGCTCTGCACGCGCCCTCTGAGCCAATCGTAATCATTTTTATTCTTGCTATTGGACTCCCTCATGGACAACATGGCACATTAGTGAGAACTTTAACAAAAATGAGCGAAGAGGACAAAAAGCAAGTGATCAATTGGACCACTGCAATGCCCTCCTGGTTGGGTGTGTCCCTGTGTATCTCCATACTGCACTACAAAATACCTCATATAATATCTGTCACACAGTTTGATTAATGCACTATTCAATTCTGTCTTGGAGCTCCTGATGGTGGGCATTTCCCAGTCTGCCCCCCCAGTCTGACCACACATCTGCAGTCCTCACCTCCTTGCTTCTGGACCGCAGCACTCCTCCATCCCATCAAAGGAAGTAGCTCCTTCATCTGCTCATCCTGGCATCAGCTGGACCTTCCAAATTTATATTTGGATTATACAGAATTTTTATTTATAAAATGGGACTTTGCTATTTCGGACTTCCTCTGCCGGCCCCTGGAGGATGGGTTCCCCCTTTGAGTCTGGTTCCTCCCAAGGTTTCTCCCTTCTAGGGAGTTTTTCCTTCCCACTGTCACCTCTGGAGGCTTTTTGCAAGGACTATGTAAAGTGCTTTGAGACAATGAAATGTTGTGAAAATCCATCCATCCATCACCGTATCTGCTTAATTCCAACTGGGGTTGTGGTGGGGGGGGGGGCCTGTCTAGGAACAATGAGCTCAGGCAGGAACCAACCGCTGGGCAGGCGCCAACACACCGCAGGGCACACACACTCACAGGGCCAACTTAGAGTTGCCAGTCAACAAATTGCGCACACTTTTTGACTGTGAGAAGAAACCGGAACCCCCAGCGGAAACCCACGGAAACATGGGGAGAGCATGCAAACTGCACACAGAAAGGTCCTACGCTCAACCCGGGGACCGAACCCAGGACCTTCTTGCTGTGAGGCAGCACAACCCTGTTGTGAAAATGAGATACATAAATAAAAAGGAATTGAATTGAATTTGTTGGCAATGTTTTGTGTCTGTGATACCAGGGGGGTGTTCCACGAAGCAGGATTTCTTGCTTAGCTGGACAACTTATCAGAATTACAGTAGTCTGGGTTAAATGTAAGTGAACGATGATGAAGTCCATTTAGCCCAGACTACCTTAAAGCCAACAAGTTATCCGGCTAAGCAAGAAATCCTATTTCGTGGAACATCCCCCAGATCTTCTGCCCAGCACTGTCTTCACAGATGTTATTCTGAATTAACATGGAGCAAGGGGCCATGCATGCATGAGATGCCTCCTTAAAGCTGGAAATAATCGCAACTAGGATTGTTATGCAGGGATCATTTATTATTCCTGACAATCACAGTAATTTATGCAATCTTGGCTGCAGCTCTGCAGAACCAACTTCTCTGCTAATATTGATATAACCAAGATCTGGCAATTGAAGCATGAAGAAGATCATATTTTTGTATCCTTCCCTTTTGATTATGACAAGAATCACACAGAGCCACTAGATGTCGCCATATCACCCAAATTACAGTTACATAATGCCACGTGGGAATTTTGATTCTTTTGGTGATGAACTTAACAATGGTAAAATTTGCTGTGGTTCTGTTTTATGGAGTCAGGAAATATATGGAGTCAAACTGTGGCAGCATAGTGCTGAAAACAAATGTCTGTACCGTGAATCACATATATACTGCAAACAGAATTAATGTACTGTATTGATTAATGTACTGTATTGATTAATGTACTCAGATTTCTTCTTTGCCTTTTCTTTTTGAATATACAGCTGTAAAAAGTTAAGAGACCACTCCATGTTTCTTTTTTAAAATCTGAATTTTAATTTCCTGGTTTAATGTGGGTTCTGCTGGCAGAAGGCTTCACGACTGGCTCAAAATATCTTAGACAGCAGTACACAAGAATAAGGTGAAGCAGGTGACACTGGGAACGACCAGAAACCAGCCAGGTAAAGGGCGGAAGGGACTTTCTAATTCCAAAGATGACCGTCAACTTATCTGACAGTTTCTCATGAACCGTCCGATGACTTCAAGTGACCTTCTGAAGGAATGGGAAACATTGCAGTGCAGGTATGAAGTGCACTGCTAGGACAGTGTGTATCAGGCTCATAGAAGCAGGACTGAAGTCCCATGAAGCAAGGAAGAAGCCCTTCATTAATGAGAAACAAGGAAATACCAGACCCCACTTTGCCATATATATATATATATATACAGTATATACAGTACTGCAAAAGTCTTAGGCAGTCCAAAGAAATGTTTAAAGCTGTTTATCTGGGTAGCAAGTGTACTTAGGCTTGGAACAAAAAAGACAATTTAACATTAGAACATGTGCAAATTAAGAGTAACACAATAAAAACTAGTAATAATTTCTTCTGTTTTCTAAAAAGTTACTGATATCTAGTTGGATGGCTAGATGAACGCCGCTTCAGTTCCCAAACCTCTCCTCAGGGGCACCTCAGCCGTTCCATGATTTTGTTAAATTTCACCAACAGCTCAATTAAATAACTAAATAAATTGGTTTAAAAAGTCAGTGACAGATTGACTAGCTGTATGAGGTGAGCTAGTGGCCAAGTCAAAAATTCATAGATGCGCACCCATAAAATGAGAAATTGAGCTGTGGTCTGTTTATCTCATAGAAATCTTTTACATTTTAACACAGGGTAAATCTTGCCAATATATGCTAAGTTAATGGTTTATATCGGAAGCATTTTCATATTGCGGTGGTGCTTACATTACTAGAATGTTGGATGTCAATGCGTTATTTATTTATGGAATTTGTGTGTCTTCAAATATGTATTTTTTTCCCTCCAGATGTTGGTATAGTTGTGTGCTGCCCGTTTGATATCCAGCCTGTTCCTAATCGTACTAGTTATCTCTGACTTGAAGGCTTTGGTAAGTACCAGAGGAAATTGCTGGTTTTGATGTGGGCAGTAGGTCTGTTACACCTCATCGCCCAGAAAAAAATGTACTTATTTGGTTGTTGCAGCACTTCTACTTCCTGGTTAATGATTACGGGAGCTGGCTGGACATCGGCACCAGGTTAATGGTGGTGAAAATCTCTTACAAGCTTCCTGTAGTTTCCCCTTTCTCAAGGATTTTGATTCCAGAGTATAGAATCTTCCTTTAGCAAAATATCCCTCATATGCTTTATCCTGTTGTATCCACTGAGTTTAATTTCAACACGCGACTAATGATATAATGATATTAATTCCATATTAAATTAAGATTAGGCTTCCTGCCATACAGTTCCTCCTCTCTTGTTGCAGTAGAGGTGGGCAATGTGGCCAAACTGTCATATCGTGGTGTTTTCAGTTAGAAGTTTTGATCTTGGGTTGGATGAGTCTTGACCTTGTCTTGATCTCGAAATAGATGGTCTTGAACACATCTCTGGTTTGAGAAGTATTGAGAGGAAACTTTCCAAAGATGCAAAGTTGGCTGAGGCCTATAAAGGAGAGATACAGAAGTTGGTCCAATCTGGTGTGGTGGTGAAATTTTTTATTACGCATCCAGGATAGGACCTGTATAAACAACGCTGGGTCTGTAGAATCACCACAAGTGACAATATCCACAAGTGCTGTACAATTTATTTAGTCTAAGTCACCAACCTACTACATACTGTACATACACAGGTGTGTATGTGGTCATGCCACGTCTCCAGGGGCAAGCCAGGCCAAAGTAAACAAAATCCCCAAAATACCTCCAAAAAGAAAGAAAAGAAAAAGTCATACAACTACCCTATCACCCTGACTACACCAAAAACAGGTACAAATAAGGTAGACAAACAAAGCAGCGCTTCCAGCAGCGATGGACAAATATTGTTAAGTGCCAGTCTAGGGTTAGGACACCTTATCAAAGAAAATGAGATGGCGAAAAACCTCCAACACACGACGAACAAAATAACCAGTGAAACAAAAAGTTTATTGCAAATAATACGAATAATGGCTCGTATTACAAAAGATGGAAAGGTAAGACCAAGTAACAAGGCAAAAAGCCAAAGCCATGTCTGCCTCTCACACAAGCAGCAAACGGTCATGACGACAGAACGTGACCGGGTGGAGCATCATTAATGGAAGAGTGCAGCCCTCTTCTCAAGGGAACAGCACCCCTTTATACAGCCGCGCACCCAATCACCGATGGCAGAAATGGGAGCAATTAACCACCGCCGTCACTGGAATGTCCTGCAATACAACACAGTCACAGAGCAAAGCACCACAAATACACTGAGACGTAACAATACGTACATCCTCTTTCCAGAGGAAGAAACACAATCAAATATAGAAGAAGCACAATGACACAGCACAGTAACATCCATTCATCCATTTTCTATAACCACTTGTGCCATTCAGAGTCACGGGGCCTATCCTGGAGGCTATGGGCACAAGGCAGGGAACAACCCAGCAAAATAACATAGTAGCACAATAACACAACACAGCAAAGCACAACCGAGAAACACAATCATAATCCGCTCTCTCTCTTTGAGCTTCTCTTCCGGCCTTTATATCTTCCCGGGACATCTCACAGAAGGCCTCTGGATGTCATAGTGACCCCTGTAGTACAGGACAGGAACAAGGAGAAGGAGAGAGAGAGAGACTACGGGGATCCGTAACACTAAGACCAGAGGAGCTCAAAGCAGGAAATGAGTCCTTGGTTTCTTCCTCATCACTTTCCATCACAATGGCAAAAATTGAGTGGTGTTCCACTGCTCCTTTCAGTTCCATGGGGTCAGCTTAAATGATTCACTGTTCCTTGGTCCAGTCTTCGGTCCCTCACTCTTGGGAGTGCTGCTCAGATTCTGTGAGCATGCTGTGGCAATCAGTGATGACAAAATGTCCATGTTTCATCAAGTCAACCTTTTGGCTAAGGGTGTGCCACTCCAAATATTTGTTTGGTGTTACCCAAAGAGAGCTGAGTGCACCAACAGCAGCCAGCCTGTATGATCTGCTAGGTTTCATTCTTCACTATACTACTTGAGTGCACATACTAATACAGCATCTGTGGAGCTATCAGAGAGGATCGGACGATCCACATCTCCCTGGTAGAGGCTTAGATGGAATGGGAGGATGAGCTACAATTGCTACCAAGTGTAAGTCTCCCTTGTCACTATGTTCCAGAAAGAATGGCCAACATAGAAGCTTGCAGGGACCTTCATGTCTTCTGTGATGCCTCAAAGATGGCATTTGAGTCAGTGGCCTACCTATGCACAGAAGACCAAAACAACCAGGTTCATCTCTCCTTTGTCATGGCACATTCCTGAGTGGCAACCAAGAGGCTGCTGTTGATGCCGCACCTAGAGCTTTCTGGGGTGATTGGCAGTGCTCAACTGGCTCAGCTTCCAGAGAAAGAGCTGACTTTACCAATTCAACACACAGATCAAATCCACTACTGCGCTGAGGTGGTTACCATCCAACTCCTGCCACTTCCAGGTTTTTGTCTGTACTAGAATTCATGTACATAGAAATTCATGAGCTAACAGAGTGCTCTTCCTGGCATTATGTTGATTCAGCATGAAACCCTGCCAATGATATTACCTGAGGGAAGACCTTGAAAGAGCTTATGGAGTCTAATAGGTGGAGTCAGAGCCCAAACAAGTAGCCTGTGAAGTCAAAAAATGGCATTGACATGGATACCACTAAACTCCGTAAGGCAGCCTTCTGAGGAATGGTGACCAATGGAGCAGCACCTGTGTCAGTGGATAACCAACATTTCACTTGGCAGGAGCTCATGGATATCACTGCTTACAACCTCCATGGGGTGGCCACCCAAATGAGGCACTAATCTTCAGATATCTATAAAGCAGCTGAAGTTCACTTATTCAAGAGAATTCAGAAAGTAGTGCTAGCCCCTGAGGAACTAAAATGCTTGAAGGCAGGAAAATCTGTACGACCTGGAAGTCAACTACTTACAGTATCTTAGCACCTGTATATGATGAATCTGATGGGCTGATGGTGGCAGACTTAGGCAAGCAGAGCATCTAGCACCAGCTGTAAAGCTTCCAGTTATGTTGGATCAAAGACACTCTTCTGTAAAGCTACTCCTCCAAGAATGTTCTTGCCCTCAACATCAGATATCTGTAGAGAACTCGGAGGTGTAGGCGAGGTGTCGCTGCTGCTGGGCAGACCATAATGCTGAGACTTTTGACATCACCAGAACCAAGGGCTTGTGGTCAACAAACAGAGTAGATGGTTGCCCCTCTACCATGATGCGAAAATGTCAGATAACCAGATACAAGCTGTTGAGTTTGCAATTGAAGGCACTGCACTTGTACTCGTTGTGGCATCGCTGTCGACTGAAGAATGCAAGTAACTGCCAGGCACCACCACCCACTGCTCCAAATGCATGTTCCATACATCCATCGTAAGGGCAACTGGAGCATCCAGCAGTGGGTGTACCAGCATGGTTGCCTCAGTAAGAGCCTGTTTTGCATCCAGGAATGCCTTATCCCTTTCCTGGGACCACGTGATAGGGTGCTTCAGGGATTGGCCTTACAGTGCCTCATATAAAGGGTTCATTATCACAGCTGCTTGAAGAACAAACCAATGATAAAGATTCCCCATCCTCAGGAATTCCTGGAGTGCTTGAATTGTACAGGGCTGTGGAAAGTTAGTCACGGCAGACAGCTTGGATGGCAGAAGAATCTTGCCGTCTATGGTAATGTGGTGTCCCAGGAAATCTATCTCGACACATGAACAGGGACTAGGCCAGATTGATGATCAGTTTATGCAGACTGAGGCTCTCAAACAGAGCTCAGACGTAGTTGAGATGTTTGGTGCTGGAGGAGCCGGCGACCACTATGTCATTGAGGTAGACAATAAGGAAGTCCAAACCACCATGGCGAGAATCCATCAGCCGTTGGAATGTCTGCGCTGCGTTTTTAAGGCCAAATGGCATGCACAAAGACTCAAATAACCCAAAGGGGGGTGATGACCACTGTCTTGGGAACGACCTCTGGGTGCTTAGGTACCTGGTTATAGTTCCGCACGAGGTCCACTTGAGAACAAATTAGTCTCCCGGTAAACCATGCTGAGAAGCCCTGTATGTGCATAACTGGGTAGTGGTCCAGGATTGTGACTTTGTTCAGTCGGCTGTAGCCAGCACACGGTCGTCATCCCCCATCTGCCTTGGGCACCATGTGGAGGGTATATTGATCAACCCCATGCTTAGTCTCCCTGGTAGAAAAAGTGGGGTCTCACAGATGCGGGAGGTTGTTGAGCAGGTGGGCAAACTCGTCGGCTACCACTGCTACGTTGCACCAGTTTTTACGGCAGTAGAAAACCAACATCTTGAAGTAACGTACTTTTGGTACTTTGGTGAAGTATAAAAGTACAGTACCTGCTACGGTGGAAAAGCCTTAAAAGATGCAAAGTTGATTGTGAAAATTGCCAGTTCTGCTGCGAATTGACTGACATATATTTACTTTACCAGCTGTAACAAGCAATAAATCGATGTGCTTATAGTACAATGAAAGTACTGTTTTACTAAAAAACAAACGGTTATGCGCGAGTGCCACATGTTCCCACTCACATGCTGAATTAATTTATCAAAATGATGGATTCTACAAAAAATACTTTCATTTTCCATCATTGTTTTTCTGATTTTATTATTCAGATTCTTAAATCTATGAAATATTAAAACTACTTTACCTTTATACAAGTAATAAAATAGTATGCTTGGTCCGATAATGTGTCTTTAGAGGCAATATGTGGCACTGGAGTTATGGCAAGATCAGCCACGTTTCAATAACCAATAAAAATCAAATTCTCAAGAAGTTATTTTAAAAATAGAACACAAGATTTGGGACTCTCCAAGGAAATGGTGTTAGATATGTGGTGTGATATGCGCTGTTTCAATTTAGGTTTTTCTGTTTTTGAGTAATGCTTCATTGCAGCATCCCTTGTCTGCAAATTAAAATTATTACTATAGTAATAAAATTGCCCTTATATTTAATATTCCATGATTAGTAGAGGTGGAAAATTCATGTCCAGAAAGTACAAATCCAGACCAAGGTTTTGATTCAATCAACCAGTTGAGTACTCTGTGAATGTGACTCTTTATACTCAACTGATTGGTTGGATAAAAACCTTGGTCTGGATTTATACTTTCTGGAATCAACCTTTCCACCTTTGATTATTAGTTATCCCCACCCAAAGCCCCCAGTGAGCAATCCAGAGGTGACAGTGGCAATAAAAGCTCCCTAGAAGTAAGAAACATTGGAAGGAACCAGACTCAAAGGGGGAGCCCATCTTCCAGGGGCCAGCAGAGGACATCAAATTAACAAGATGGAAAAATCCTAATTTACACAGTCCAAATTTTAAGATTTGAGTGTCAATGCAGGAAGTAGTCGAGCAGCAGGAGAGACGTTACTGTCACGCCCTGCTTTCCTGCCCCTCCTGTTTTCTCCCTAGTGTGGCTCTAACAAGCAATGCTGTTCTGTGTCAGTCCTCCCTATTGTTCCTGCCCTTCTGTGATTCACTCCAGCTGCCTCTCGTTGTGCTCCCAACATGTCCTTTGCATTTAAGTGCTTCTGGTTTTGTGCTCCTGAGTCCTGTCATTAAAGTCATCCCCTTGGTGTGCCATCTTCCCTGTGTTAGCTTTTCCCATTTTGACCCTTCACAGTCTGTTTTTGTTTTCCTTGCCCTAGTTTTGGTTTAATAAAGCCCCCTTTGTTTGATTCCCCACACCTACCCTTGCCTCCTTCAATGCCCGAATGTGACAGTTACAGGCAGAAGGACGGGCAGGCTGGAAGGATGTCACAGAAACAACCTTTTACTTTATGCGCTTCACTAATAATCATTGTGATCTCTAAAGTCTTGATTCCTTTGTATCTGGCCACACACAACTTCCTCTAACAAACGTAAATACGGCATGATGATTTTGTGTGGGTTGGTATGGCAGTGCAGTGGGTAGCAATGTTGCCTTATGCCTCTGGCGTCTGGGTTCAAGTTCCTGCCATGGCAACATGGTTTGTATGTTCTCCTCATGTTGTTGTGGGGTTTCTTCCAGGTATTCTGGTTTCCCCCGAAAGTCCAAAACAATGCAGAAGCTAATTGGAGTTACCAAATTACCCGTAGGTGTGCATGTGCCAGTGACTGGCGTGTGTGTGTGTGTGTGTGTGTGATGGGTTGGTACCCCATCCTTGTGCCAATCGGCTTTGGATCCCCTGCTACTACAGTCTGCAGTACCTACCTGCCTTAAATTAGCCACGATCATCCTAGAACCAAAGGAAAAGTACTGGGAACTGCTTCAATATCTACTGCCCAGTTGCTCTCCCATTATCACCAAAAGTTTCAAGAGACTTATCCTCTCTCATATTAAGTCTGCTATCCCTGCTGACTCAATAGCAGTTTGCATGTTGTGCAACGAGATCGATAGAAGATGCAGTTATCACAACTCTCCACACAGCTCTCACACACTTGGACCAGGGACACACCTATGTACAGTAAGAATGCTGTTTGTGGATTTTAGCTCAGCTTTTAATACAGTCATCCCCCACAACCTGGTTCAAAATCTGAGTAATCTGGGCTTAGGCAGTACACTGTGCACATGGTTACTGGACCTCCTGAGTAACAGACCCCAGAATGTCAGGATGGGAGATGTCACATCATCCACTCTCATCTTGAACACTGGTACACCCCAGGAATGTATCCTCAGCCCCCTCTTCTACTACCTTTTTACTCATGACTGCTTCCCCATCCATGCTACCAACACTATAGTCAGATTTGTTGATGGAGCCACCATAGTAGGGCTAATATTGGACAATAATGAGCCTACAGGGAGGAGGTTCAGTGTCTAGCAGAATGGTGCAGCCACAGTAACTCGGACTTAAATACTACAAAACAGGAAATCCTCAGGAAATCAAGTGCACAGAGCACCCTGCCCTTTGCATGTAGATGAGGAGGGAGATAGGGTGTGCACATCTCGGATGACCTCACTTGGACACAGACAGGAAGCAGCAGATAGTTATTATTTTCTTATTACTACTTTACTAGTGTCAGATTGTTTCCTAGTTTAAGCTTCTTAGTTCAGTGATAGTCTGTTATTAGTTTCACCTGTTGCCAGTACTTGTTAATTGTTCTACCTGTTGTCTCTGATTGGTTGCTTTGCTTCATGATTCACACTTTCCATTGGTTAGTTCTCGTTACCTGTTCTTGCCTTAGATCATTTTCCTGGTTGGTCATTGTGTATGTATGTTAGAATGTTAGATATTACTCTATGCTGCACTGTTCTGTTTTTTTTCTCCTTCTTCTCTTCTTCCTTCCCCCCTTTTTCCCTAGTTCTGCACCCTCTGTTACTCTTTGGATATTTTTGTAGTAAGTTCTTGTATTCCCCCATCTGCTTTTGACCCCTCACGGTCCACATAAATATTTTGCATGTTAAAAACTCATTTGCTGCCAGTGTCACGTGTTTTCATTTAAACAAATTTCACGTAAAGTTTGTTTATGCATAAATAGCTTAAGATGCTTATTCCTACCATATCTACATCACATGTTCTTTAAACCTTTTTGGCACCTGCTTGAGGTAAAGCAATATTCACATAAGTAACAAACATTTTTAAAAATGCATAAATATGCACCTTTTATGTAGAGTAACTAAAGCAAAAGTGGGACGCTGAGTAAAGTGGGACATTTAAGCTTTGACCTAAAAACAAATGAACAACCAATGAAAATGAACGGTGGTAAAATAATGCTACAACAGGGCATAGTCTTCACCAGCTGTATTCAGTGGGGTGACATGTTTGTGCTCGGTGTTTCCAGAATTTCAAGAAACGCTGCGTAGCGAAAATGCATGGCAAACAGACCAAGAAATGAAATAACACTTTCAAAAGATAGAATATATTAGTTTTTTGTTTGTTTTTGTCTTTAGTGTTGTCTCATGTTTGCTGAAGGTGTTGGTAAAAGTGGGACAGTACTTTTCAGGTAAAATGTGACAAATCAAAACTTTACATATAAATAATGTAGATGGGGGTGTCCAACTCGATCGGCAAAACATACCAAGGAATATTTAAAGACATCCATCCATCATCTATACCACTTAATCCATCTGGGTCGCAGGGAAGTTGGAGCCAATCCCAGCATCTTTGGGCAAGAGGCCGGGTACACCCTGGGCAGGCCGCCAGTCCACCGCAAGGCCAACGCACTCACACCTACGGGCAATTTAGAGTAGCCAGTTGACCTAATCTGCATGTCTTTGGACTGTGGGAGGGAACCAGAGCAAACCCACACATGCACGGGGAGAACTTGCAAACTCCACACAGAAAAGCACCCTGGGTGACCCAGAAATCAAACCCAGGACCTTCTTGCCTGGGAGGCAACAGTGCTAACCACTGCACCACCATACCACCCAACATGCATAATGTGAAAAAGAAAACAATTACTTATTTGAAGTAGTTGGATGTGAACAAAATGTTTTATTTATGGTTTGTTTTCTTGGTCAGTAAAATATTTTGTGCAGTTGAAGTACATGATGTCTCTATATAAAAACACTGTTCCACTGCTGCAGAAGAGCTGTCCCACTTTACCCGAAAAAGGTCAAGAAATTAGAGGTGCCTCTCCATGCTTTATCCATTTTAATTCTTAAATATTTCATAGATTTTTAAAATGTCCACCCACAACTGACATGCAGCTAACAGAAAAAAAAAACATTACTTACATGAGATTTTAATAAATTATCTACCATATAGTGTCCCACGTTTTCTTAGTTCACCCTATATTGATGGCGGTATACATGTTCATCCGAAAAACCAGAAATGCCTCTTAACTGGTTGTGCTGCAGGGTAAAGTACAGTGGTGGAATGTAACTGTACTTAAGTACATTTTTACGTATCTGTACTTTACTTAAGTAAAAATAATAATGCATACTTTTTATTTTACTCCATTACATTTTGCGGCAATTATCTGTACTTTCTACTCCACTACATATCTAAAATTTAGGCCATTAGTCGTTACATTTTATGAACACAATTTCCTCAAAATCTTGCATGAAAAAATAGTTAGCCTATTGCGTTCTGGCGTCGTTTGCCATTTCCTACCAATCAGGTGGCTTTATTAGCTACAATGATGGCAGAGCGCGCGTCAATTAGCAGCACGAGCTGGTAGACTGGCTTGATTTCAAGAAGACGAGACATTCAACATGGACCCATTCAACATGGTTTATCTTAATGGTATATTAGTAGGTAATACCTAGTAGATAACTTGTCATCCACATAATTGTAAGTTAGGGTACACACAGTATTGCAGAGTGCACGCACAATAAGCACACCAAACTTTCCAATACACATATACTGTATAGTTCCTTGTAATTATTATGAGCAATGACATCAGTAGAGGCGTAAGTCAAAATATCTACTATTCTTTTACAAAATGGCACACCCCAGACGTTGAGACAAACCATTGTGTGAGTACTTTTACTTAAAAAAATACTTTAAAGTCAATTTAAAAGTAAGTACTTAATACTTCCACTTAAGTAAGATTGTTGATGTAGCACTTCTACTTCTACTTGAGTACATATTTTGCAGGATATTTGTACTTTTACTTAAGTACTAAGCTTCAGTACTTCCTCCACCACTGGTAAAGTACACCCTAGACTGAGTAAATCTGTTAATGAATAAATTTAAAGGGAAAAGGAAAAAAACACTTGCGAAATAGCTCACAAAAAGATGACGCCGAGGCAGATAGTTACTTTTCGCCCTGTTAGTGTATTTTCCGCCTTCGTTTAATCTCGTCTTTGTCCGAAACATTTAGCCTATTGTATGCACCTCATAAAATTAGACTTTCAGTTTCGTCTCGAAATTCTCAGACCGATGCGTGGTTTCTGTGCATTTGCTTGATGAGAAAGTTGCAAGCAAAGTGGTAGATGTACTGTACCGGTATGACGAAATGCAATAGCCTACCTTAAACACGGAATAGGCTGCGGTGGGAATAGGCACAATCTGGGAAAAAGGTATGTTGCTATATTTCATCGTCAATGACGTTATAGCGATGTAACTTTTGTGACTTTTTTGTATCCAAATATGTATGATTTTGCTTAAATGACAGAGCACATTTTAGATAAACGCCTGTTGGCCTGCATAAAATTATGAGTTTAAAGTTTTTATTTATTTAGTTTGGTAAACTTATAGACTATGACAATGGGGGATGCTGAAATGGTAGCTTATGAGTGATTTTTTTATTCGGATGACATTTAAAATCAAGTTTAAATTACAACATCAACCTCCACCAGTTTTTTAAACTGGCCAGTGTGCAGTTGATTGATATCTGATATAATGAAGTTCACCACTGAAAAAAACTTATCAGCGTTTTGAGATCACTTTGAAGTATAGAAAATAGAGAGAATTTCGAAGTACGCTTTAGCGTCCGTTACAAAATCACGTAGTCTTGAAAAGGAACTAAATGTGAGCATGTCTTTGTAGAAATTTAGTAATATATATAGTAGCGCCGGCGAGATGGATCCGAGCAGCAGAGCCCAGTAAGTGCGCTGAGCGTGCCGGGAGCACTTGTAAATAGCCCCTGTATGTAATTGCTGTAAATGTTGATACTTGCTCTGTGTACCCTTACTTGTGTATGTACTCCGTCCATACCTGATTCTCGCGTGTCTTAGCCATTGTGTTATTACCCTGCCGTGTGTGAACCTTATTGTTTATTGCGTTACCTCTTCGCGTTTGCTTGCCGTCTTTCCCTCTGTGTATTGCTGCTTATCGCGGGGCTCGTTTAAGAGCTGCATATGAAGAGCAACTTCATGAAAAACCGTCTCCGGTCGTCCATCACCGTTGCTGCTATAATGCCTCGGTCGGCCAAGCTTCTCAGTACCTCGTTTCCAGACCCTTTATGACATGACATGCTGCTATTATAATGATGATATATAATCTTATCAAAAATAATATACTGGTGGCATGGTGGTGTAGTGGATAGTACTGTTGCCTTCCACCTCTGGGATATGGGTTCAAATGTCTGCCAGGGTCCCATGTGTGTGGACTTTGCATGTTCTCGCAATGTCATTGTGGGGTTTCCTCCAGGCACTGCAGTTTCCCCCTCACAAGCCAATTGGAGGGTAATTGGAATTACCTGAGGGTGTGAGTTTCTCAGTGAATGGTGTGTGAATGTACCCTGCAATGGGTCAGTGCCCCATCCTGGGCTGTTCCTTGCCTTGTGCCCTTGTGCCAATGTCAGGACATTGAGATATCAAAAATAATCTGATGGCTGAGGGTGAGGTGGCAATGGTAAAAGTTGTTGACCAGGAGTGGGGGGCTAGTGAACTATTTGGTGGGCCGATAATCCATAGCCGTGCCCATAGTCAAATTGAAAGGCAAATCATTTTATCATCTTTGGGTGACTTCTGCTGCTGTTTAGTTGCAAACTCAAAACTCCTTGCATCAACTTTTGGTTGGAGGACAGATATTTTTATTGAGTGATGTTTTTATTGTGGTGGATGATAACAGATTTTCAGTCTGATACTGTAGGTAGCTCAGAGTATTTTACTTAGCTTTGGATGTCAGAGTACTGTGGGAGTGAAGTCATAGTGCAAAGGAAAAATAAATATTTATTAGTAATTTATTTAATGTTTTGTTTATGGCTGGGAAAAAAAGGCAGAGGGGATGTGATCATGAACTGAGGCCTTGACTGGAGTAAAGGGAAACGTAACTTATGTAATAACATTACTGCTTCAAATAAACTTTGGAATGAGGCACTTATTTGATGTTGGTTCTTCTTTGTAGGTGCCCTGGATTGAAGATGTCTTTGGAAGGCAGAATAATGAATTCAACTAACAATTCAAGCAGACCATTATCTGAGGAGCCTTACAGGATTGCTTTAGTGACTATATACACCATTGTGCTTGTAGGAGGCAGTGTGGGAATCTGTCTCATGATCGGCGTACTAAAATCCAACTTGCGAACCATTACCACCATAGCGGTCGCCAACCTATTAGTGGTGCATTCGATTTTCCTCTTGACGGTGCCGTTCAGAATCTATTATTATGTGACCGACACCTGGAACTTGGGTCTGGGTTTCTGCAAGATGGTCAGCGGTATGATTCACGGCCATATGTACATCGCCTTCCTTTTCTACACGATCATCCTGGGAATCCGCTACCATACCTTCTGCTCAGTGGGGGACGAGGTGCAGTTCTACAGGAAACTGCACGTGGTGCTGGCCAGTCTCATTGTCTGGGCCTTGGGTTTACTCATAGGCTTCCCCGTGATCGATCTCATGTACGGGTCAAACAGGAACTCCACGGAAAGAAAGTGCTTCAATTTCGGCAAGGAGTTGCAGGCGAGCGCTGCGGCAGCAGTACTGAATTATCTATGCAGCGCGGTCTCCATCGGCACCGTGTTCACTCTCACCTGCTGCCAGGGGCTGATTTTGTGCCGCATCTTCCGGCAATACGGAGCTGACACACACGCTCGGCAGGAGTTCGGGGCGCAGAAAAAGAACGTGTGCTTCCTGCTGGTCGTGATACTCTGCTTCCTCCCGTACCACTTGTTCCGCTTCTACTACATTGGCCACTCTGCTGATTTTGAAAATGAGAATGAAGTGTTGCTGGGCTTGACGGCACTCAGTTGCTTCGATACACTGATTTTTCTGGAAAGGAACAGTTTATGTGCATAGTCTGAATTGTTTATGTAAGGTGGCGTTTTTAACTATCTGTGGGTCCCTGAGGACTGGGTTGAAGAACACTGATATGAGGGAAAACCGGTTGTTTTTTTATGGCTTTTGTTGTTTTTTTAATCCCTGTAGTTGACGTCATTAAATGGCTTAGTGTGTATGTTTCCTTAGGCAGAATATGACATCTAGTGGTCATTTTATTTATCACACATTCAGAATGGTTATTTATATATAATGTTTAATCATTTTGTTTTTTCTGACAGTTGAATACTAATTTTCAGTTTAATATAATAGATGTGTCATGAAAAAAATTATATTTGCAAAGTTAAACTGACCTCTTGCCGGAATACTGTGCTTTAGTTCGGGCGATTTTTTGACACTGATAGATATGAGAATGTCAAGGCACTTTGTGTATTGTGATGTCTCAGGTGGTACTTTGAATGCCAGATACGAATTTGTCACCTTATTTAGCCAAGTATTGCAAAAAGATTGCATTTAACTTTCTAACAGAGGTACGTGTGCGCCTAGGAGTTGGTCCCCATGATCAAATGTTAATATGCAACTCCTTCGATAAGTAGGTCAGCAAACCGCATCAGCGCTTGCTGCAAGGTTGATGGCGCGAGGTAGGCATTCAGAAGCAATTCCGAAATGAAAGTGACGTGGCAGCTCGTGCAGTGGACTTTCCCATCCCCTCTCCCCTCCCAGCTACAACACATAAAACGTGGAAGCCTAATTCGGAAATATTTGCATTTACTAAGCGCAAATCAATGTTCCAGATAGCGCTTTGATGTCGCGAAGTGCAAGTTGTATTTTTTATTTTAATGTCTGACAAAGTCGTAAATGATATAACTCTCGCCGAAATTATTTTAATGAGGGCTGCGATTGGTAAAACTCAAAGTGTTTAATGTGTGTTGATTTGCATAAGCATTCGTCTGCCATGTCATTAAAATTTCTCATCAGCCGCTTGTCTCCCGCAGTGGTTTATTTGGAGAGCGTCGAGGAGATAAGGGCCTGTGAGATAATGAATGCCTTCTCTCTGATTTCCATCCCTCTCCTACGGATACCATTTCCGTGTCTCATGCGCGATGGGCAACTAGTAAGAAAATCTCATTTATGCTGCGAAATTCGGACAGTTTAAGTTTTCTTGTAGTCATTCGTCTGCCATTTGCTCACACACACTCATTAGTTGTGTAACACTAACCTGGTACTTTTTAAAATATAAATAATCTCTCGAAATTGTGAAAATTTCCTTCCGGGTAAACATTTGTTCAACACATTCTACAGTATTGTTATTTCCCAAGACATCTTTTTCAAACGGTGGGATATGTTCTCCAGTAAGTGCATGAAGTGACATAGCATCACTGTAAGATTAGCATCCCAATGTAGGTCAGTCTCATCAAAAACCATATTTATATCAATCGATTTTTATTTTGTCAAGGCAGATGCGCAACAGATATGCTTTGAGGAAAAAAAAAAATCCCAAACTGGTGCTTAATTCTGCTCCAGCTGCTCCTTAATATATGTCCATAGAAATGAGAGCAGGTCTGACATGATCTTGATTATCTTGATCGCAGTGGTGTGCCAGCTAGTTCAGATGGTAGGGGGGACATTATACTTTAACACCTAGAGGATGAGCGGGTGACCATGTTAATGCAAAACTCCAAACTCCTTCTGCAGTTCATTATTCATGTAATCTGTGCTGCTTTGGGATAGTTCTCCATGGACCGTTAGATGACTGTTAGGCTTCTTGGACCCACATAGTGCAAGCCTGGGAGGAGTTAGCTGTAGAGTAGCTGCACTCAGGACTGGTACAACAGCTCACCTCTGCTGTGGCCGTTGCTGCACCTATCTAGGCCCCTAGGCTATCATTCAGGAGATGGCTACACAGCAGCATTTTATCAAACTCTTTCCCTCTTATGGAGGAGATGGCAGTGAAGGAGCCTGGCAATTTTATGGAGTGTCCATGTATTTTTGGGTGCTTCTAGTCTTATTTTTAACAACGACTTCTGGGTCAGTTTCCACGTACCGTGATGCCAATCCTGCTACATGGGTGACATAACGTCACGTCACGCCCCTAACGTCACGACAGGAATTTTAACTGCTTGTACCCGTTTTCTTCATTAAGCGTCATTGAGCTGTTGATTGAATTAATCGCGTGATTAACATCATGTTAAGCGTAATATTTTTGATTGAACTGTCATATCATTATCCAGTTGCTATTAAAGATGCAAATTCAAAGGTATTAAGAATCAGATAACTTTTTTGTTAAATAATAAGTGCCATAGTGAAAAATATAAGGCTTCTAAACATTTTTGATCTTGAATGTTAGAGTTTACATTGTTGTCTTCCCATTTATAAATTTTAAACAATCAATAGCCTGTTGAATTTATATGCGCTTAATTGCAGTTCATGCACATTGTCCGACATTCTTTACAACATAATTAAACATAATCTCAGTTTTCACAGAAATGCATAATTCCATTATTGCCATTATCCTTCTACCTGTATGTCATTTCCCCATCATGGATTAATTTGTATTCTTTATTTTTACAGATATTACATGAAATGTGTTATGTCGCGTGTGTATTTGGGGGGGGGGGGTGTTGTGCATGTTTGATTTTAAGTTTTCGTAGTGTATACACTACAGCATTTTTGTCGTCCGTCCTCTGAGCAGATTGCTGGAGCAGGCAAACCTTGCGAATCCATTTAAAATCGTTTATTTCTGCCGAACCATCTACAGCAGGCAGTAGGTCGTTTGTAGATCTGAACGATGTGCTGTTTGCCACACATCAAGCTAACCTGAATTTGCAGATTCTTTGGTGAGGCTGTAACGGAGTGTCAACATGCAGGGTGGTGGTTTATTTGCAGTTATTCTGATTCATTCAATTTAATATTAGTGACGTGATAATTCATGGGACCCCGGCTGTTAACCTTGGCTGTCATTCAAAGGGCAGCACCAGATGAACATTGACTGATCACAGATTAGGATGTCTCTGTGTGTGTGTTTCAACTAATGGTCACCTTAATGATGTACATACAATGGTAGCACTGAGAACTTCATGCGTGTAGCCCGTTTAACTGAACACTGCAAAAATATTTACCAATTAAATATTAATGGGTATATGAATCAAATATGGACATTATAATTTGAAGCCATCAAGTCAACGTCAGGTTCTTGGTAAAATCTGATCTTCTGCCTTGGTCTACACTAACGCCTTCCCGATGGCATATCCATCATTGTGATGAATGAGTGCATCAACCTTGTTGCTGGTCAACCCCTTCCTGTTTTACTTCAACTTTTCCAAGCATTTAGTGCTTGGAAAGTTATTTATAGCTATTTTACTATGGACCAGATCTCAGTATCGTTACGGGTCATCAAGTCGGGTTTGACTGCCGGTGACCACAAGGCTGGCGTTCTGCCTGGGTCCCGATGACATGTACGTTGTTGCCATGATTGCGGGTCTTATAAAATGCCCATGCGTAAATTTGGTCTTTACTGCATGAAAATTCCGGTTTGAATTGTTTAAGAATCAATGTTTGTTTACCATGTGGTCCATGATATTCTTGGAGATCCAAAGGGTATCAGTAGTGTCCTCATGTCCTGCCCCTTCTTTGGCAGCTTTTCCATTCAACAAAGAAGATACTGAATAATTCGCACATTGCCCATTTGCACAACCTTACCACTAAATCAGGTATGTAGCTGATACAGTAATGTGCAGTGCTACGATGTCGCTAGGCGACAGGAATTTTTCAGTTCCATTATAATCTTGTGGGGCCACCATTGTATATGTGGTCCGTTGGTGACCAAAATGTTGTTATGCAGTGCATGACTGTATATTTTTTTATTTATATCTTATGTCTTTATATCTACCCCATATTTACCATCTTATGTCTTAGTATGTCTTTTGTTTATGTGTCATACATATGTATTTTTTATTTATTACTTTTTTGCTCTATGACCAAAGAGGAACAATATTTCATCTCATTGTATGGTCCATTAATCACGACATTAAAGATACTTTGACTTGACTTTGAATTTATTATCTTACATGCACTCAATTTGATCAGTTCTACCAAATCATTTAAAATGTTTAAAATGAAAATTATTTGCCATTTATAGTTTTAATATATTTTGTTTTGAAAAATGCAAGTACTTTTTTTGCAATATGAAATATACCAGTATATTGCTTCCATTCATGACAAATAGCCTGAGGTGGACATTTCAGGTCCAGAAAGTAAAAATCCAGACCAAGATTTTGCTTTAACCAACTACTTATGTCTTTTGTGACTGTGACTCTTCATACTGAACTGATTGGTTGAAACAAAATCTTGGTCTGGATTTTTACTTTCTGGACCAGAAATGTCAGCTTCTTCAGATAGCTATGTCAAAAAAATCTGAGTTCAGGTTTTAACCTGCCATACCATCACATCATCTGTGATGTAAAACGCCATCTATATACATATATGTATGTGTGTATAGATAAACTGCAGCCTGGTTCTTCTATATTTCTCATTAATGAAGATTAATGATAATTAATTAATGGTAAGGCTTTATGGGACTTCCGTCCTGCTTGTAGAAGCCTGTTACAGACTGTCCTAGCAGTGCACTTCACACCTGCACTTAATGTTTCCTGTTCCTTCTGAAGGTCACTTGACATCATCCTACGATTCATGAGAAACTGACGGATAAGTTAACGGTCATCTCTGGCATTCCGCCCTTTACCTGGCTGGTTCCTGGTCATTCCCAGTGTCTCCTGCTTCACCTTATTCTCGTGTCCTGCTGTGTTAGAAATTTTGAGCCGGGAAGCAACCTGCTGCTCAGCGTAGCCTTCTGCCAGCAGAACCAGGATTAAACCAGGATTTAAAAATGCAAACTAAAAAAGTATATATAGAGTGCTCTCTTCATTTTTTCCAGAGCTTTAAGTAACCATCTGAATAGGTCATTGGTTCAGGACCACAGCCTCCAGGACTTTTTTTTTCTTCAATGGAAATCAAATTTATATGCAGGTAATGAGATGCATTATATGCAAGTCATACTGCTGGACCTTAGTATAACTCTTATATCTAAATAACAGCACAAGATTGTTCACTGTGTTCTAACAGGAAGTTCAAAATGCCTGTATTTTATCACCAGGGACAAACCTAAAGACAAACAGCAGCTATATCTATGAGCCGAACATCAATACTACCCTTCTGTATATGACCTGGGTCACAACAATACGTTAAATGGCTTTCTTTTAAACATTCACAAATTCAATCCAACCTGAAGTTCAGCTTATATTATAGTATACAAAATATTTCAGGTATTATGTACAAGTATACCTCCCTAAAATTTTTATTTTGGTCCTTTAATTACAATCAGACACTCAATGCAGTGTGATAACTTGTTTGTTTTTATGTAGGATCAAATGAACTTCAGGTTGTTATACAAACCGTTAATTAAAACCAAGATGTTGGAAATATTCAGTAGTCTATCATTTAGGTTAACGAGGCACTTTTATTCCCATAATTTTGTAGGGTGATCTCTGGAACTACCTCAGAAAAAAAATCAGAGTGAAATACTGCAGCTGTGTAAACGATCACATTAAGCAAGTTAAGTGGGGAAGGTGAAGTTATTTTGAGCTCTTGGGGATCTGTTTTGTTATCAGTAAGTACATTCCAGGAAAATCGATTGCATTCTGTTGTATTATATTATTTATATAAAAAGAGAGAATGGAAAATAATCTTAAGTAGAGTTTGCCGTAGGTCAAAACAAAGCATTTTGTTCTTTTTTGTTTGCTCTATAGAGACCTTTTTTATACCAAAAATCAATTGCTGCAAACACAGTTTCAATTGCTGCAGTTAATACATTCCAAGTATGTAATATCTTTTTGTTGAACGGGGCAATGTATCTCCACCGCATTTAGCTCTGTTTAATTCACCCATTCTCTATCCACAATAGGCAAATACATTTTCCTTTTGTTCTTTCAGTAATAGATTTCTTTAATGCGGCTTTTGTGTAATTTAACAAAAACGGCCACACTTGCATGAATTAAAAAAACCATTTGGTTGGTGTATTCTGAACAGTACACTCTGAATACATGAATAGTAATATAATTAGATTATGAAATCATGGTTAACTAATTTTTCTGAAAATCTTCTTTTTGAAAGAGACATGCACCACAAAAGGTTCTGAATGAGACACTCACACCTGTATTAATGCTGAAAAGAAGGTTTATAAATTCTGTGTTTTATTCAAATGTATAGTCTTTGTTTGGGTGCTCCGAGTCAGTCAGGATTTGTTTGTTTCTATATATTTTATGCAGGTTTGATAACCCCCCCCCCCCCATGCCACGACAATGTTATTAACTTGAAATGCCAAAACGGACAATACAAGTTTAGGACTCAGCCTTAATATGTGTGGATCTTTTTCGAAACATGATCTTTCCATGAACATTGCTTTGAGAGTTACAGCAGTCCATGTTGCGTTCTGTAAACGCTTCTCTGAAGTTTGAACAATAGCAAACTCAATAATTTAGGAAGGAAATAGTTTGCTGCAAAGGCCTCCACTGCTGATTTGTATCCAGTCAGCCAGCACTGCATAAGGAGATGGATGACATGTCAATCTGACAAACTACAAAGCTATAACTAAGACAATTACCTTCACACATCAGTGGTATCTCATGTATATTATGCTATTTGCATGAAGCTTTATCCTGTTTTGTTTCCATAGTCAATCAAGATAATCGTAAAGACATCCTGCAAGTGCTGATGACAAGGCAATGAGTGTGAGTAATACTGAACTTCCTTTACATGGAATGTCATTAGTTCAGCTCAGAACATAAACAGTTAAGTGGACTGGGAGATGCTTTGTTGGGAATTGGGATCTGACATTTTCATTGCTTAGAACACATTCTTTTGACACAATCAGCACAGCACCCAGAACAAACATACCAGCGACTTGTTTCGAGAGGTTATGTCGAAGAAGGCGTGTTTCTGAATGGGAAGAGAGAATGCGAGATGAAGCAGAGCCTTGGATTATGTAAGTCTATGAGAAGGATTTGTCTGGACTTGCAGTGAGCGTGGATTCAGCGCAGCGTGGGGTGTATTTTTCACACCCCCCCCCCCCCCATAGGCGCAATAATAAAGTAGCTGCTTAAACCAGGTTCAACTCGAAATGCGTGATGTGGGGCTGGTGGTGCATTCAAGGGGTGCTTAATGAACAGGTTTGTATCGCGGTCTGATGCTTATTTGTGTATAAACTATCACTTTAACATTCCAGGTACACACCTTATTTCCAGCACTCAGCTTCATGTGACAGGCCAGTATTAAGCACTGACAGGCTGACACTGTGCTCGGTAGGGTGGGAAGAATAATTGTTTCCTTTTTTTCCCTTTGTGCTGGAAGAAAGGACACCACTGCCCAGAATGCCAATGATGGTGAGAGTGCTTAAAGCGTCCTGCTTCTGGAGTAATCTGCAGCGATTGGGTAGCAGTTAGGGGGCATTGTCTATTTTGCCCAGTTCTGTAGCTTTTTGTTCATCCTGGCTTCTTTGCCTGGGCATTGCACATGATCCAGAATAGTGACATCTCACAATGCAATGAGTTGATTTTTATTTTCCATCCATCCATCCATCCATGGTTTGTGTTTCCATAGTGGCTTGTCGCGCAGATATCTGCTTCAGTGGTCTCCTGTTGTCACCCCCAGCACTACTCAAGACTGAGAGCTAGAACTAACCAGTAGAGGTCACCAAAATCCTGTGATACGTGAGTTTTTTTTTTTTTTGCTATGATCCCATTAGAACAAGATTTGAAAACAAACCTCGGAATACTTCCTGCTGCGTCCACTTATGTGCATTTGTTCTCTGTACCATCCTATTTTATGTACCGAAGGCTTTCCTACCTCCATAAATATGAATTTTTAAATGTTCTTTAAGATATCCCATGACCGTTCACAGTTTCTCTTAGATGCGGAGAGGTTTTTTGTCAATATTAAAGTTTCATTGAATAGTTAGAAGGATTTTAGATGTAGAACCGTAAACACAAAAGCAACAGAATTATTTATTATATCTTACATGTGGCCTAACTTAAAACTCAACAATTAATTTTGAACTTCTTGTCCTTGAATACACGGAGACATAACCGCCATAAATCCCCCAGCCTAAGGCTTTATGTAGGATTCATACAAGTTTTGTTTGCAAAAAAGGCCACATTTTTTCTCTTTATTTCGATTTGGGAAATCACATGCTAGCAGTGTAAGTGCAGTTTATGCTTAATGTCATTATGTCAGGCCATGAACCAATTCACCATTTAGTAAGGAGCTTAAGGACAAAGATTGTTCCCCGTAAAATTTCACACATGCATTTACCCATAATTCCCCAATCTGCACAGCAGATCAGTTTCACTTTTTTTCTCTTATATAGACGCCTATTCCAGATGCTATTCAAGCCTAGATTAACTTCCACTTCCACCCATTACTTTATGGCCTCACATCAAGCAAGATTTTAGGATGAGAGAAAAACAAATAAACAAACAAACAAATAAGAAACTGACCAACAATTTCAGCTATTTCTTGTACGCAACACACTTGAGACTTTTTCCCTTGATCATGCACCAGACCAAAGCTGAGTGTGCTGCTCAAAGTGGTCCTCAGGTGGTCCTTAGGTGGTCCTCAGGTGGTCCTCAGAGGCAGCACAAACTTTCCCCGTAATGTTGTGAAAACGTTTGTGAAATGTGCTCAGTTCAAATTAAATTGATTCAGTGCACAGTAATCTTTCTCTACTAAATGTGTCACTTTTTGCAATTGTTCCCTAATATCCTTTACAGCTTCAATATAAGATTCGTGTTTTCTATGCTGCCACAGTCTCAGTAACCTACTGAATTATTCACTGAGGCATAACCTTGAGATATCAAGTTAAAAAGACCTTGATTATAACAGGAAGTCAAAGTTCTAAAATCATTCTCCTTCAGAGGACATGTTTCTTTATGTAGAAAGTTGAACAATAATTATGAAATACACACAAATAGGAACTTAGAATGTATAACAGTGTACAGTGCCTCCCTTATGCATGCAAGAAATGCTCCTCTAATTTATGTATGAAATAATTATATTTTGGGCAAAAGGTAAATAAAGTCCAAGTGCATTTATTTGAATATGTGCTCAAAAGAGAAAAAATGTGACAAATGTGATGCTTTGTGATGCAAATGATTCCAGATATACCAAGGTGTTGTGCACTATGTTAGCTTATGCACGGAAGAAAACGTAAAAGAAATGGCCGTGATGCATGCGGCCCTTGGTTTTGATAGCAAACTGACCTTAGTCTCTGTTTGGATGAAGAAACTATCTGCTAATTTCCCAAAGAAATCTGGTGCCATTGTACATCTTCTCATCGTTTGAAGTATTATTCAGCTCCATAATTCCATGACATAATTGAGCTCACCAGTTTATTCCAGACTCTTCCTCTTGGGTTAAATCTGGGGCTCCATGTTCTGATGTTCTGCTAAGCTGTTCTTCTAGAAGTACTACAAACTTCCCTTGTCATCTGTGTTTTTATGTCTGGAATAATCTTCTTACACTCCAGATGAAAGCTGGTAGAAATATATAAATGTTTAAATGTTCGTTGGACTGGTTTATCTAGCAGAGGAATCTGTTCTTCTGTATTCTTTACAGCCACACCATCCATCTTTTCTGTAGATCCATCCATTTTCTACTTCCCCTCTTTGCCTGAGCTTTGGGGTGAGATCCAGGTTCCACTAGTTTGAGGAAATTTCCACAGTGTCCAGTCAAACTGTTGACACCATGAGCCGAAACTTCATTACCAAAGTCAAATTTTAATGATATTTTAATCATGGCGAGTTTAGAAACCGCAGCCAGAAAACCAATTAAAACACCTGAAAATAGTCAATCGAAATGATACAGCGCAGGCAATGATAATATTCCTTACATTTGTTTATCAGAGAATAAGAAAAATCATGATGGTAAATTACAGCAGATTACATCATATATGTTTCATCTGCGAAATTGCTGCAGACGACTGGAAATGCGGCGGCACGTCTGCATCTTCTCTCCGGGCACTTTTGAAAAGTTCTCGATACGCCAGCATTAACTTCCTGTAACACCCCGCCCCCACTCACCGAAGATTGAAAGGGGCGGTTCAACGCGTTAGCAAGCTCGGAATGACATAAGGCCGCATGGCCATTGTCGTCCAGTTGTTCAGCTTAGTCACCTCCACGCAATCTCGAGTGCAAGGAAAGCGCTTTCGTTATACTCCAGCCACTCGTGGCTTTATACATTTATTTTATTTATTTTTTTTATAAGTGTTCACCCCAGAACTCTGATCAGCATCTTCGCTTTCATCAGCCTAATGCACCCCTGTCCCCCCCTGCTTTTAATCTCGCGTGGCTTTCGCTCTCTTACATAATTTCATTTCCTTAATCGTTTTTAATAATGGTTGCTTCTTGGTGGCCCTGTCGCAATGATCTTTTTAATATTGTAAATCTTCTGCTCTTGCCTTTCAGATGCCCTGCTCCACCCCCCCTTTTTAAGACATGACAAGGGAGTTTGAGATCAACGCCCTTTGTCCAGTTGGACGTCTCGGCCTGTCTTGCGTGTACGGACAGGTGAGGTACGAACACTCATCAGAAAAGTAGTGGAACATCTTGCCTCACTAAAGGGTTTTTGTGTTATATAAACATGTATGTCTCTCACTGGCTTGATTAAATTGCAAGGTACAATGCAAAATTAATGGTTTTATTTTCAGTAAAAGAATACTTTAATCATGCAATTACAATAAGAGCCTTGTTAATATTCAGAACTTCTCCACAATCTTCCACTCAGGTGAATTAAGTCACTCAAGTAAACTCGACTGATCCGTCGCCCATTGTGCTGTGAAACTTCTCCACAACGCTTCTTTCAATTTCGTTTCTGTGCACCTTTGATGGGCACCATCCAGTTAAGTGGCCTCCATGAACACCCATGCCGATATCTTGCCTTCAAAAATATGCACGTATGGCATTGTCTTCTCTCAAACTGTGAATTACCTCCCCTCATCAGCATAAACTATTAATGCTGATTTTCTGCTTTGAATGTGGTTCCTTTCACATGCCTCAGTACAGCCGGGATCGTTGAATCTTTAATACCAGCCAGTGCTGTTGTTGATACCAGATGGATTCTCTGTGAAGTCTTCTCTGTGACTCCATAATCTGTATTTGGATACCACCAAATGATTTTTTTTCCTTTTCCAGCTGATATATTCCATAAAATCTTCCAAGGTAGGGTCTCACTGGCTATTAGTGATGCAGGTGTGATATGAGTAGAGACATTGAGCTTATGACCAGAAGGTTTCACGTTCTAGTCCTTGAAGGAGCCTAGTTGTCCTCATGGGAGGAATACTTAGCTTCACTTGCCTTGCAGGATATGAAACTGGTTGCAAGCAACTTTAATTATTTTTGATAATGCATAGTAATTCAAGATGTTAAATGTACACATTGTTGTCCAGTGAGCCTTTTGCACACAACATCTGGCAACCCAACAGCAGCAATGTTTTATACAGCTAGCATTCAACTGTTCAATTTAACTGGCGTTTCTCTTGAACTGTGTATATCTAGATCATGGTATGTTTGTTTGGCATCTCCAGTAGAAACATTGCAGTGGGCTTAGCTGATAGATATTAATATTATTCAGATTTGTACAGTATTTGTGCTAATGGCCATTTTAAATATTCTCAAATTATGACAGTTTAAACAATTGGATGCACAGATGCTATATCGTATTTGTCAACTATGAACATTTTTAACTGTTTACTGTTTTCCTAGTCAAGACACACCCCAAGTCTCTGAATATAGGGTTGCTGGTATAAATTAATTCCACAGCTAGTTTGTGAATAATGAACAATACCTCTGAGATGTGCGATTAATTATCAGGGAATGCTTTCACTACAAACCCTAAATATGTGAAAGATGTCTGATGGAAGCCACTCAGGCCTTTGGTACTTTTAAGGACAAGTGAAGGAATTCTATGCTCTGAAGTAATAAGAATGCACATTACCTAGTTTTGAAGATGCATTATTCACTTTTCATTTAGGGCACAACACATTTTTCTGTCCATTTTGTTATAGTGAACAGTTTGAGCATAGTAATTGTTACTGAATTTAATTTTGATAGTACACTCTATTATTATTTGAATATCATCCATCCATCCATCCATCCATCTGTTTTACATATGGCTTATCCAGTCAGGTCTGAGCCTTCCCCAGCAGGCACTGGGACACCCTGCACTGCATGTTGCCATATTGTTCATATTGTTGATTTGTCTCACAGACTTGGCAAAAAGTTTTATGAAGTATTCAGAGAAGTGTCTTGTCTCTTCACGTCAGTACGACGGTGTCTCCTTTCATGGTTTTCAATGTCTGTAAACTATACACTCAGCAGAATTATAAATGTAATAAAACTTGGATTCCGTTATACAAAAAAAAAAAAAAAAACTTAGACTTGACAAAATCATGCACCGCAACAGCCATTTGTGATGAGGTCTGACTTGAGATAAAATTGCTGATGGCATTTTTTAAATCTCCAACAGTGATGCTGTGTTTTGCAGTAGCGCTCTATTCACGGACCAGCCATATTGTACAATAACATTTGCAAAGTTCATTTGGTCACGAAGCTACAGTACGCACTCTTTTGACCTTTATAAGAATACGCACTGTCAGTCTTGGGCTAACAGACTCTGATAGCCTTGGTCAATTCTGTTGCTCTGATGTGTACTCAAAGGGTCCCCCAGCTGTTTAAAATCTCTCCTTAGACGGGAGGCTTCGAGTTTCCAGCCGAGGATCTCAAATTAAAATACGTAGTGAGAGTGGCCAGTGTCTGTGACAGGGCTTTATTGGGCCGGGTAGATAATTACACGACGTATGTCACCGCGGCATCCGTATGGAACTGCAGCGTTTCTGGGTAATGCGGCAGTTAAGAAGAAATTAATGGCAGGTACAGGGAATCTGAAAATGATAAAGAAAAAAGAAAATAAACAAAAATCAAATGAACAGCGCTTAGCCCTGTCCCCATTAGCTCACTTCCTTTGGAAGTTTATGTTTATAATGTTTAAACATTGGGTTAGGGGGATACAACTTCATTAAGACATTTTCGCTTAGAGGAACATGTAGAAATATTTGTTGAGCAACATTTCAGCTTGACTGCTGGTCGGTTTCAACAGAATGGTAATTTCAGGGGGACAAAAGGCAGCACAAAGGGAATAGGTTAAAGGTTGATGCAGGTTAAAATGATTTGCATAACTGTTCCGCCAGTTAAATTACAGCTTGTTGTGGCGCCGGGCGCAGTCCCCTCCTCGTTTGGGTTTAAATTATGGGCGGACGCTTGCAATGGCAGGGGCTCCCCGCATTGTGGGGGCGACTCCCAGGCTTCTTCGCGGCGAGCTGTCCAATGGGATTAGCGTAAGCCTCCGCAGCCTGCCTGCCGGCAGCTGATCAGGAATTCATATCCCTGGATGTTAGATTGCTCTCTTCATTCTGTCCTTGTGGCTGCCGGGATTGTTGTCATGGTGTTGGGCGAGGGAAAAAAAAAAAGAGAGAGAGAAAAAAAATTGCATTTTGCAGTCCAAATTTCACTGTCCAGCACATAATCAGAAAAGAAGGTGGATGAATGGTAATTCGGCCTGTCAAAAATTAAAAATTGCTGTGCCAGGGTCGTGCATTCATTGGAGATGCCTTGGTCAGGGCAGCAGGAAAATATATTGTAATGTCTGCAATGGCTGAATTGCTCTCACTCTCTATCATTTCATTTTTTTCATCCCCACTGATAAAGTGCAATTCTGCAAATTTTCTTTCCATTTTTTTATGCAGAAAGGTAATGACTCCCAGACTCTCCTCTGTGATCCGAGGTAAGGTTCTAGAAGCTTGGGAGTCGCCACCAAATCGCAAGGATATCTGGGAGATCGTTTCAAGGGCACGTTGAATTAATCACAGGGGGCTTGGCAGGCGGGAGGTCATCAGGCGGCCTCTGAGCATCATTTTGGGTCATGCGTCTCAAGGCGACGCCCGCGCGTGTACCATACTGTAATATCTCCTTTCCGGCTTGCCTGTCCGAGTCCGAAAGGATGCACACGCACACGCTCACGCACACACTCACACACATGCACACGCAAACACACACACACACACACAGACACACACACGCAGACACAGACACACACACACACACACACACAGTGAATAAGGCGGTTGAAAGGAAGGATTCTCTCTGGTAAATATATCCAAGCCTTTGCTGTGTTTCCTCTTTAATGTCCTGTCACGTCTCTGATTATGCTCTGTCGCGAGATGCATGCCACATCTTTGTTTTTCTCGTTTCGTCATCAAAACATCCATCATTTTTTCTCAGCCATCACAAAAGCCATCTTGGCAGGGGTGCAGTCAGTTATCAGGGATGTTCTTTGTGTTTTAAACTGGTTTTTACCGGTTAAGGTGAATTTTTGTAATGTCATGCTTGGCCTGTTTTATCACAAAGGGGATGATTACCCTGTAAAGATGCCTTGTTATACACCTCAGGCTAATCCGGGCTGGCTAATTCTCCCTTTTTTGAGCAGTTAACATGTTCGGGGAGGGGGGGGGGGGCATTTTGACATTCAGGGAGTGCAGACTTAATAGTCGCAACCTCAGGTTTCTTCTGCTCGGGTCGTCCATCATCTTTAATCATGCAAAGGGAATTTCCCTATCAACGCCTCCTATTGGAGGGAAAGAGATTTACATAATATGAGTGACGCAGAGGAAATGTTCATCAAGCGATGTAGCCTGCAAATATGGGGAACAGGAACGTGGTAGAAAAAGAATGATTTTTTTTTCCCCAGTTATTGTCATTCTCAGCTTGTCTCTTAATGGCTGTCCTGTCTTTAATGACCTTAGTCACTTTTCAGTCATACACACATTTTCTGCATTTCCCTTGGTCTAAGATTTTTGGTTTTTGAAGACGTATTTTATCGTGCTAATATAATTCAAATAGCTAAAAGAGAAAAATGATTCACATACGACTGTTTTCCTTTTGCACAATGGTGGAGATTCTAATGCTATGTGCATGCTGAATGATACAAAGGATTGTCATGAATATTGTATGAGAAAGGGGAATGATATCTGGAATTGCTATTCAGTGTTCTCCGTAAAAAAAAAAACTGTGTATTGTCAGTGCACAATTATTTGACTGAAATCAGCACGTGGGATTTCTGAAATGTGTTTCCATTGTTTTATTTTGATAGCTCTTGAGAAATACTTTCATTTCCTAAAATTGTTTCTGCTGGAGATGTTGAAGGCATTTTAACAACGGAAAATAGTGTACTTCCGTCTGCCAGTGTCTTTCCAGGGCTTGAAGTGGGTGTCGGTATTACACTGAATTAATTTTATGTATACGCAGGCTGTTCATATAGGGGTGAAAAAATATCCAATATTTTGCATGACAAAGTCAAATAGGTAAAGTTATATGACCATGGTTCCTTTTTTGCGGAGCCCACAAGGCAAAATTATACAAACCTTTCAAATATGTAAATATTTTCCTGACTCCACATCTGCCGTAATAACATCTGCTTTTGTTTTTGATAGGACACAACCATACGAGGTGTCTTTTTTTATCCTTTTTGAAGCCCATTTGGAAATATTTTAACTGAAAACAGATGTCAGAAAAATATAAAAATCCAACTTAACAGTTAATTGTGGACAACTGCGCATATCAAATTTGGCAAAACTATGTCTTTGCTCTGAAATTACATTATGGGCTACATATGTGAAGCATGTAAAGACATTTGTTCATGTGTATATGTAAACAAAAACATACATGATTCAGAAAGGAATCCGTACTAAATTCACTTACTAAAAAAATCTGTAATGAAATTAACATGAATGGTATGTTCTAGTATACTTTGAAATTGGTTTCTAAGGTCAATGATTTCTATTGTTTTTTTTTCCCCTGCTAGGAAAATTGTCAGTATTTCATTTTTTTTAACGTAACTCGTGTTTGGTCACCAGCTGTACACTGTAATTTAAAACGCAAAGGTAGAAGAAGAAATAAAAAACACGTTTCTTTTTCTGCGGGCAGCTGACGCGAAGCTAATGAAACCAGGGTGTGGGACTTCGGTGTGCACTTTCGTACACTTTAATAACAGCATGGTGTACGTTTTGGCTGCCACCCCCCCACCACACACACACACACACACACACACACACACCCGTGTCTTGCACACACCCCCTATACTCAGTTTACACTCAGCCCTGGGGTCCCCCCATGTGCGAATGTGGAAACTCAAAACGGGAACGTAGCCATGCGGAGTTAAATGCCGAAAATGCTCTAGATGACCGCTGATTATTGAAAACCCTCCTGTGATCCCCACAAATGTTTCCGGGGCCTTCTCTAACACGGCTTTGAATGTTATTTTCATTCCAAGACACTTCTACACTTTACGATATTTTTTTTTCAGTAGCTAACCCTTTCATTTCTATTGAATCGTGACTGAAATGCATCATGAAATCACATTACGTCTTAATATAAGAAAATGTGACAGCAGTGTGCTTTTTATATATTATTCCATTACATCAAGGCAGAAACCCCATAGGTTCATTAGGTGGCTATTGTAGCGCTCTCTCTCTCCATTGTCAGCCACTGTTTATGGTCATAAACATAAAGCTTTTTGGTTTTTTGCTATAGTACTTTTTTAATTCCATAATTTTATAGCATAGATATTATATGTGGATTTATAAAAAAAATTATGCAAATACTTGGTCAATACTGTGTAATTTCTACATATGCAGGGAGGACCAAATGTGTAATAATGCGTTCAGTATAGGGCTCAAGGTAGAGGTACATTTATACCTTCTGCTACCTGGGATAGACTCCAGCTTCCCTGGTGACTCTCTCTGTCTAGGATAAGTGGTTGGAAGATGGATAGATGCTTGAAATGCATACAGTTTACTCTGATGCTTATGAAGCGTAAGGTTGATTGACTTATTTCTTCATACCTCCAATAGGTGTCAGTGTTTCCTTTATCATACAGGTCATTCCGCATATATGCTTCCCAAGAAATTAGTTAGGATGAGCATTGGAATTATTATGTACAATCCAGGAATATTATTATCAAAGAGCATATTGTAGGCAGGATGTTTTAGGTGCATTTACAGAGAGCATTAAAGTGACAACCTGACGTGCTGCTTAAAAAATGTGCATTATTGTCGAATGCATTTCTGACTTCATAGCATAAATATTCATTATACTGAACGTCCACCAAATTCAGTCACCTCTCTCCACAGTAAGGGCTAAGAATGAAAGCAAGGCAGTCAGAAAATGTTCATTTCTGCGCCCAATCTGCTTATTGCATTATATCAGCCAAATATCAAGAAGCCGCAAAATAATTACAATTTTCCAAGAAAAAAAATACTCAGAAAGATAACATTTGATTACAATCATTCAGCACACACTCTGCACTATGAAATCCATTCCTAATTTTATGAGTTTTGGCTGTAACAAGACTGACCCCTTACTTTGATATATAATATTCTTAATATCCAGATTAAAAATTCTTTAATCTGTTCTGCGACATGTGAAATTATTTTTTGCAATCAAGTGATATGTCCTGATTCAAGGCTGATCACTGTTTAGTTTCTGAATCCTGAGCCACACAGATGCCCCGCTTTTATGATCGACATGCAATTAGGGAGTGAAATGCAAGAAATGGGTCCCTTTATATGGTCATAGCACTTACTGAAGCTGGGAGATTAAACGCAGGCCATATTAGAATGGATTTAAAGTGAACATGCTGGGACAAAAGATTTGAAAGGTCCTCAACAGGCAGTGTATTAATACAAATACGCGCGTCACCATTTGCATAATAAAATATATTACAATGTATGGATGATGAATGCAGTTACTTAGACTCCTGGAATGGCCATATTGCTCTAGGTACAGTTTTTAGGAAGGTTGAAGAAAAAAATGTCAATCCTCCAGTCTCATTTATTTTTCTGTTTTTTGCTTGTTTCAAGAGCAGAACCTGTGATTCTGGGTTATCTTATTTTGAAAGCAGACAGCTTGTTCTAGGATCAGAAGAGGTGTTTTTGCAGGCCTCTCCGGGTGTGTTTGTAATTGTGTTTGCAACTGTGTTTTTAACTGTGTGTTTGTAACTATCTTTGTAACAGACCTCACTGACGTGCGCTTAACACAAGCAATCACAGCATAAAAAAATGAAAGCTCATTTAACAAAATGTTTCACATAGGAACACGTGCGTACAAACACATGGTTGTTTTTAAAAGGATCATTTTAAATAATATTATTATTTATCTAATAGTTTTTCTGTATACAGATATACATGTGTTTTACTAAAGAAATAAACAACCTCTCTGAATTGTAACTCAGCTGTAACCTTCTGGGAATTAGAGTCAGTAAGTTTCAGATTTAGAAGTCTTATTCTATATATATGTGTGTGTGTGTGTGTATATATATATATATATATTACACACACATGCATACATACATACATATTCTATATATAAACACACATAAATATAAAACAATCACTATATATGAGAGAGGGGGGAGAGAGAGAGAGGGAGTGGACCTGCTTGCACATACAGAACGTATTCTTTCACGGTGAATGCAAACACGCCATGTTATGTTTGTGAAGTTGTTGTCCTCCTATTAGCAGTGCTGCTAGTTAGTTACAAAAGTGAAGTCAAAATGTACTTCAGCCCTCCCGCTTCTGAGGAATCAGGCAAATAAGGTCAATAGGGCTATTATGCTGATAGAGGTAATACTAGACATGCCTGGCACTGCGTTTCTTTAAGTAAACTGATAAGAAGTACCTTGATGTCGTACATAGCAAATTGGAACTGAAGATTGCTTTCTTGCAGACTTTATCTTAAAGCAGTAAAACAAGTAGCTACGACTACAACTACGGCTATTGATTTTGTAATTTCAGCAAATTAAGAACAAGACAGGAAACCTATTAAACCTTCTTGTGATTGCCACCGCTACGGTTTTTGGTGATGTTGGGGTTGACATTTAAATTAGAGCCCTGGCCTGGTTAAGACCACTGACTGCATCTCAGAAAGAACATTCTTATTTATTCAGGTGAATTAAAGCAATATATTTTCACTGATACTGGGATATTGCTCACTGTAAGCAAAAAAATAATTCATCATACATGATATATATCCTGGTTGTATGTTTCTCCATTGAAATTTAATAAATGGCACATTGTTTTTTGCCTGCCTCAGAATTTGGTAATAAAGGAACGAAAGCCAGCTGTACAGCAATAATATCTGTCGCAATATTAAGAGTAATGATAAAATAAGCATTTCTATAACAAGGATTAGTAGGTTGTATGATTAAATTATATTTTGTAATATGGAGTAAAATAAAGCCAATATGCGATTACATGGGGGCTGAAAAGCCTAAGACATTTTAGGATTATTCGTACTAATTTACTAAATGAAATAAAACATTAAATAAAACAACCAAGAATCGTTTTTTCCCTTATTTCCCTTGCTCTTTCAAACATTTACAAAGCCAAACAAATGACAATAGTGATCCACTGAAATAAGTTTAAGGGTTAATTAAGGTGTCTTCATTAAAAACTACATATATATCACCAATAAGGTAAATTATCAAAAACATGATTGTAAGGTATTGCTTGCATTGTACAATCTACAGTCCTGTAAAAGTATATTTTTCTTCGTAAATATTTGTAGCTAATATTTGTAGCCATTTGATTTTTTTGTTCCGATGGGATTATATACCAACCATCAGGTTTGTGACTTATTTATAAAGAGTGATACTCAAACACATACACTACAACATAGCAAATCATACAACATAACAAAACAGCAGAACAAATAGCGAAAAGAAGGCAATATTTTGTGTAAAATTGTCCTGTTACACCAAATTTCTACAAAGACTTGATGTGGGAATGGCTTTAATGTAACACCAAGCAATACTGCAGTTTATCTGTAGAAGTGCAAATGAATTATTATTTTATGCATAGAAGTGTAATTCTGAATTGTAGGTTTAATGTGAGCATGGTGCATTTTGTAGAGAAGCATTTCATATGTGGGAAAATCTCAAGCTAATTCATTGATAGCCCCTTGGAAATTATGGCTGCTAATTGTTAGGTAATTAACACGGTTATGCAATTATGTTGGCCTTAGGGGGTGATTAATGTTTCAACATGTCATATTAGCAGAAAATTGGCTCCAAAAGCTTGTCCTTTACAAAGGATTTGGTGACAGATGGCCAATTGTCAACAGCAGAAATGTTTTGTTTTCCTGCAGTTCAGAATGTGCCAGGAGAATTCCTTTTTGAATCAGCGTAATTAATGAAATGCTAATACACCGTAATTATTTACGTTACATGCTGAATGGAGACATCAAGTGTCTCTGTTGAGATGCCTTTTTCATTCAAAAATTGCTTGGCATAAAAGGTTCTTTTTTAGCTGAATCTTGCCTTTATTACAACATTAGTGCATTTAATGAAAATCATATTTTTGTAGCCTTTAAGAAATTATCAAATGATTTCATCCAATATATACTGCTACAAGCATTCTTTATACTAGCTTGTTTTCTTTCTTTTTTTTTTAAATGAAGTGTCTGAAGCATAAAATGATGGCAAAAGACTGAGTGACAGATGCACATTGTGGCTGGACCTTCATTTCACATCCTCTGCTTTCAATATACCTGCTCTGTTAATATTAATGCCAACAGGTTCGCAGAATCAAATGGGTAATATTGCCTTACCTTTGGTAAATATATTTAGCTTTTATTTATTATGCCTTTGATTGTTGGGTTCCTTTGTTCTTTTAAAGGTCAGCAATGACTGAAAACAGTTAAGAAGCCTGAGTCTTTTTGTAGTTTCCTATTTCCTTTTTTCCAGCCATGGAACTTGTCAATATATTTATGAAACCCTTCTGTGGCCTGTTTCTACCAAAGCCCAGTCTGACATTGATCAGATAGGAAGTGAACTGGATTCAGCAGTATCCCCAACATTAACACCTCTAGCTAATCGACATGACAGAATTCTGACCTGACCTAGAAAGTCTGATAGCTTCTTGATTGACAAAGCCACCGTGTTTTAAGGTCACTGGAAATATGAAGTGGAAATGTGTGGTGTTGGTGTAATTTACATTTTTTTAAGGCAGCTATGATGAAAACACAAAGGAATCTATTTCTGTCTCTAATCGTGTATTAAAAGTATATTGTTTTTATTCTGCAAACACATCTAAAACAGTAACATAAATAATAACAGAAATCAAGAATTATCATCAAACACATATTTTTTTAAAGAAAGTGAAAATGCTAAATCAAGGTGAATATTTTTTTATATATTGTGGGTGCAGTTAGATTCATTAGCTATAGTACTTTAATTTGTTAAAGCTGAAATACTACAAAAATATGGAAACGGCAATGTCAAAAAGCACAGATGACACTGATTATTGTAGCCTGTAGTAAATGATGTTTTACCTAAAGTGTTTCAATTTCATTTAGGAACATTTTGCCTTATAACATTTTTAATTATTCCAACTAGTTTTGTTTCTTACACACCAGAATAATTTAAATAAAATCTTTGTGTGAAAACTTTATTAATCCCACAATTAAACTACAAACGCACCGCTTTGAATACTGATAGAATCAATTCGCTCCTATTGCTGTTTTAAATAGAATCAGTATTACTGTCACATTTTAGACGTTCTCCAATCAAACACCTGCAGGCCTTTTGTGGCAAGTGGAGGCCTTGGCAGCTTGTGTGTGGAAGCACAAAACCAAGAAATCAAACTAAACTAAACTTATGAGCTCATTCTGACTAAAGCTTGAAATAATCATTTGGATTTTGCTTATTTGTATTTATATTCATTTAAATTCATGTATGTAGCTTTACTTGTGTTGAAATGGTTGTGAAAACTCTGTTTCCTGTGCACAAGGAATCACGATGTGAAGGGAAATGTTAGTGTTTTCCAAGAAACAGCTTGAAGCAAACACACTTGTCGGTTAATGTAACTTTGAACACTCATTTGATAATGGCAATGAAATGTTGCCATCTTCAAAAAAAAAAAACATTGTCTCTGTACAAACTGCAACCCACTCCCTTTTGTTTACAAGTTCAGTGCTTTGCTTTTGCTCTGACAATCTGTTAAAGTGATGAATTACTACATGCATCATGGAGAGCGGGAGGTCCCTATGTATTTAAATGCCCAAACAAAGTAAGAGCCGGAAAATGCTGTAACTTCTCCCATTTGTAGACCGTCAGCTGTAAAATCATGCTGTGGCCATTTTGTCTGAGAAGATGTGTTGTTATCTTAATTTGACTGTGAACTTAGCAGATAAAAAAAAAAACAGTGCACTGGCCTGCAGTGGGTTTTTAAAGGGTGGAAAAGCAGACCACAGTCTCCTCGGGGTGAAACCAGCAGAATCACAAATGTTCTTACGCAATGTGTCAAACTCATAACTCCAAATAGATAGCCAGTAATGCAGCATCTGTAGCCTTTATTTCTTTGCCCTGTTTAAAATGTCAAGAAAAAGATATATAACACTGTATGAAAAGGCAAGAGGGTTCTTACAATTTTTGTGTATTTAGAATAGTATGGTAGAACTGCTGTAAAATCCAAGTAGAATGACTGTAAAATCCATTATTTAGAATGTGTTCTTTACATTAAGGGATTTTCATTACTAACGTCTAGTTATCTTTATTTATAGTTGGCTATTGACCAACACTTTGATATAATGAGTTACAAAGTAATTTTAGTGTTTATTTAAATAATACCTTTTGTTGTTAAACTAAAGACACATGTGGCAAGCATGTACAATTAGTTTGTTGTTTTTTTAAGCATGATTTGGAAACTGGAACAGAAGATGTTCCCCTTGCAATGTTAAAATCACCAAGTTATTAAAATATGGCAGAGATTAAAGGGAACATTCCCCTTGATGTCAAAAGATTGCAGATGGGTCACAATAGTTAATGCATTTTAATCAGACAAAAAAGTGAGGGAAAAAAATTATGAATTAATGCAAGTTATTATTGTGAGGTTTGTTCTGAAGTCTGATACTTTGGCACTCTAAGAAGCTTAAAATATGGCTGTGTTTATATAGGTGACAACATGAGGATGTTTTTGGTAATGTTATGCCCTTCATTATGATGTAGTAATGACCTTCATAAATGGCTGTATTTAAACAGGATAGCCAGGAAAAATGAGGCCTATCAGTTAAATCTCTGTGTTACAGGATATAGTAATGATGCCTTTGGCCTTCAGCCACTCTGCCTGTACCTTGGTGCACCGTAGCATTTCGGTGCTGCATTTGTATTGGGGAAATTTCATCTAGCCCCATGCACCTATAAGGTGCAATTTATGCCTCAGGTTTTTTTTCCTTTTCTCCCCGCATCTTTCCTTCACCCTTGTGGTTCGCAAACTACATGGACGGGCGAGGAAAAAAAAAAAAAAAAGATGGAGTGCGTTATTTCTGTCCTTGCTGCCGGCTTACTGGGGTCTCTCTCTCGCCCTGCCGGTGCTTCCGAGGCTCCGTTCTGCAGGGACACAGCGGGAAGCGGCAGATGAGCAGAAAACGGGGTCAATAATCTACCTGAGCAGCTTCGCGACGGGAGACGGGGATGAAGCATCTCGCCAAAATTATTACAATAAGCACTCATGCAGAGCGGATGCATGTCAAAATGGGGAGGAAAGGGAGAAGGCATTTACGCCACCCCTATTTTCTGGACAGAAGATGCCTCTGTAAAAATAAGTCACAGGTACCCTCCCCAGCAGGGAATCTTATTAATCATTCTACAAGTGACACTGGTTTTTGTAGCCTCCCCAGAAATACCGCAGAAATAATCGGTCTGTGAATATCAAAATACAGATTACCTTTCAGAACTATATAATCTATGCAGATTAAAACAATGTTTTATTCAACACATGATTCTTTACTGCTATTGGGTCAAATTGTTTCATGTTGCAAGTTGTATTTCCAAAGTGTACTGGGCTATGAATGATACATTTGCTGCTATTAACTGCTATTTGATTGCATTAAGAGGAAAAAAGATGCAAAATGGTCTAGTTTCAGGACTGTATGTACACCTCTAAGTGGAGATCTGGAGCACTAAGCAATTAATAATGTCAGGCTTCCTCATAAAACATTGTTAAACACCTTTGAAGCTCAGCTGAGGCATCAGAAAACTCCACTGGGGTTTCACAATTTGGCTTCTTCCTGCCTGTTTGTTCAGGCAAATTTCGCAATGACATATCAGTATCGTAACTTTCGGAGGAAATCTATAGGATCAATATGTTTGTAGGCTAACTGCTATTGGGATTGCTTACATGCTGAGCTGCGTGTTATATCACGAGTCAAGTGCATTGAGCCACTGGCAGTCGCAGCCTAGCTTGTAGTAGCTGTTTTGTGCTTCTATTTTCGATCAGCGAGATGTGAGGTGACCATTGTCAACGGCCTTTACCCATAATGGGGGGAAAGGCTTGTGTCTCAATTTCTTTTTTTGCCACGTACCTTCTGCTAATTGTGTGATTGAATAACGCACAAGGCATGCTTTTATTCTCACAGATTTAGGTAACTGACTGACTGTTATTCTCAGTCCAATTCATTATCAGCGGTTGACTGTAAAAATTGGTTGGCTTAGGTGGTGTAAGGGGTCTAGCAAAAGCTGTACTGGGAATGAAACAGAAATGGGAAAGGCAGCAGTTAAAATATACTTAACGATTCATCTCAGTAACACACTAATATAAATAAAACTTGTGCAAAGAAAAAAAAATCATTTAAATGTCCTGGAGATATCTAAGGCTTTCTAGAGCGATTGTAGTCATGGATCTAAGATATTGCTATGGGTGATTATTACTGTGTCTGACAGAGTATTTGTAAACTGAAACCCTAGTTTTGTCTAAACACTAAAAACAACTAAACAAACATAAGTACTGATTACTCCAGCTGTGGCTGCAGCGCATAGTGGTTGTATCAGCACATATACCGAGCTTTGTGGCGATGTTTCCCCTTTCGGCACATGCGAAACATAGCAGACTTTACTTTTGCACCTCTGGGACTTAGGTCATTCATACGGGATTACGTGGGCGCCTTGCGTGAACGTCCCTGCGTCAGTTTGAGCCACATCCACTAACCCGTGAGGTGATTACGATCCGATAAACAGGTCAGCGATGAGTTCAGCCGTGACCCTTACCGCTTCTGGTGGCAGACACTTCAGCGGCTAAGCTTCAGCTATTGATTGGCCGATCTGTGACATCCCCGATGCCGTGTCACCCAAGTGAAAGAAGACTCCAAATTGACCAGTAATAAAGTGTTGGAAGTTGTAGTTGCTACCTTGGGGGATTTGTCCCCTTCTCCTTTGACCATCAATCCTCCCTGAAGGTTCAGTGTAGTGCTAAATTAACCAAAAGCATAGCTGGACAACTATCCCTGCTCTTGACACCTCTTTCTTCCACTTATTTAAATTTCGACAAAATTCCAGACTCTGGAATTTACAATTAAATGGATTTGTAAGTCTTAAATAGCACACACACTCAGTCCACAGTGCACCTGCTTGTTAAAGCAACCATTCCTCTCCTCCAAACTGCAAATAATTTAGCTGAAACTGAATTTATGCACGCAGATTGGGTCAAAAGGTTCAGTTTCTGTTCCACTAAACATTAAAATGGGTAAGATGCTGGATCTAAGCCATTTTAAACACGGTGTGATTGTGGACGCTATAAGTGGTGGTTCCGGCATTTCAGAAATAGCCACCCTCCTGGGATTTTCACGCACTAGTGTCTAGAGTTTACAGGCAATGGTATAATGAACAAAAAACATCCAGTCAATGGCATTTCTGTGGGCGAAAACACCTTGTTAATGAGAGAGGTTAGAGGAGAATGGCCCGACTCGTCAAAGCTAACAGGAAGGCCACAAGTGCAAAAATAATAGCTCAGTACAACAGTGGTGTGCAGAATGGTGTCTCTGAACACACAATTCATCTACCCTTGAAGCAGTTCTGGAGGCAATAGTGGGCCTTACCCAGTATAAGCTAGACGTCCCTAATAAAGCGGCCACTGAGTGTGTTTGTATTAAATTAACACAGAACAAATTTGAGCAGTTGTTTAAACAGTATATGCAAAACATAATGAATGCAATACGAAATTAATATAAAGAAACAGGAAAGGTATCAAGTTTGTTTGAAATCACATACAAACTTTGCATGAAAAAAACTGGATACAAATATATATATGTATGTATATATAGTACATTATTAAAAAACAATAAATGTTAAAATATTTATGAACATTGGTATTGCTAAAATCAGTGTATGAGAAGGGAATATATTGAGTTCAATGAAATGGAATTAACAAATAATCAAGCAATTAACTATTATAAACAATGTAGAGTGAAGTTCTAATAATTTTCATACATCCCTGTTCTAGTTCTTTCCTGCATAAGCAAAACATTGTTTTTGTTGTTTCTTGTCACATATTATTATTGTTGTTATTGTTGGTCCTACAGAATATCAAACAGAAGCTATCATAGGAAGTAACAGTGATTTAGCAGTAAATGTTTCATTTAAAGCACTAGTGTGGGATCCTTGTCATTTATTCTAAAAACTCTGAAAGCCTAATGGCACTAAATAGTAAAGCTTTCAAATATTTTGTCAACACTTAGAGCTGTCATCGGTAACACTTTACTTAAGGCCATGTTTTTAGTCATTTATAAACACATTCATGGCAAATAATATAGCAGTGTTTATAATTCTTTATGAATGCAATATGTAATGCATATATAACACATTACTGATACCTTCATACTACATAATGCTCAATATAAGAATTAATAAAGCATTATAGCACCTTCTATTGACAGTCATAAGGCATTATCGTGTTGATTATAATACTTCATAAGTTACAATAAAGTTCTCATTTTATAATGCATAATTGATACCCTCTTGATGCATTATAATGGTCGATGTGAGAGTTAATAAAGCATTACAGCATCTTATATTGACAGTCATAAGGCATTATACTGTTGATTATAATACTTCATAAGCTCCAACAAAGCTGTCATTTATAATGCACTATAGGTACCTTCATAATACGTTATAATGATCAGTATAATAATTAAGGATACTTTGTACTGCATTATAAAGTTATCTTCAGTGCATTATAGATAAACATAAAGCATTCATAATGTATAATAAACACGGCTATAATAAGTTATGCCTTTTGATAAATATTTATAACACATGTTTATAATGCTTTATGAATGCATTATAATGCATTATGAATGTGCCCATAGATTTTTATAGACATGGCATTCATAGAAAGTGTTACAAGTCTTTTTTAAGTTGTTGGTCCATCCATCCCTTTTCCGTAACTGCCTGTCCTGTACAGTGAGCTTGGGGCCTGTCCCAGGAAGTTTGGGAGCACTGTGGTCAGGATGTCAGGAATTCATGTAAATAATAGAAACAATTCCATTATGACAAGAATGGTTTTCCACGTAAAAGGCCGTTAAAAGTTTAGATTACGGAACAGTCACGGCGAGCGGGAAAGAATGAACAGTAAAATGATGACGTGTATCTAAGGTTCTCAATTAGTTATAAAATATTTTTTATTCTTGATTTTTAAAGATTTTTTTATGGTCTGTAGAAGAGGAAAGTGATTTTATTTAGATTCAGCTGTGTCGGTTTAATGAATAATCAGTGAAGGAGCCGGATGGATTTGGTGAGATGATGGCTCAGTTTCTGCTCATTGATTTTGCATTATTGCTAAAGACATACCGTGGCCCTACTCAACGCTGGGGGCCCTGTGGGGAGAAGCTGTGCCGGGGCCTGCTGATGTATTAAAGTGATGCTTGAAAATCAATTGCTTTGTCTTGCATAAAATGCTTGCCGCAGATGTGCGCTGCTCTCTTGCTATTCAATTGGCTGATTAGTTCAGTTAAATCTTAAGGCAAGGGAATTAAAAAATATATATATACACATTATGAGACGGAAATTGACAAGATTTTGGAAAACAGCAGCAACAGAACAAACAAGGAAGCAAACATAAAAAGGATCTGCATAAACAAACATTTAAAAAATAATGTATTTTTTGTTATAATGTGTACTAAGTTTTCAATGTGTAAACTGTATGTGTATTGGCATTGGTTGATTGTTAATGATTGATTAGCTGTCAAGCAACTTGTTACAGTATAATTTTGCTCAACATGATTTTTTTTTTTTAATTTTATGCACTTGGCTCCCAGCCAATGCACTGTACAATGGTACCGTTTATGTTTCTTTGTATTCATACTAATTATATTATTCTATTAACTGCAATGTTAGTATGTATACCTTTGAAGCTCTCTAGTGTTATTGAGATTTCCAGCATGATGTGACTGAAAGCTTCAGCAGCTGTACAAAGTAACATATGGAACTAAATTGCACAGACAAAAAAGACTCAGATGATGGGTAAATCAAACACATTCAATAAACTGTCTTGGTGGATTATCGATTCATCATTTGCATAACTTTGAAGTATTTATACTGTCACAATTACAATAATTAACATCAGTCTGATGTCAACTGCACGATGCCACAAGGCACGGCAATTATGCCTGTGCTAATTAGAGTTTGATTAAGCTTTTTAGAGAACAGTTACGTTATTTAGCTGATCTTACATATAAGCCTCACAGATACTCCACTCTCCCATTAATCCAACAGTCTCTAGTGCCCATTGTGTCCTGTTGTTTTGTGTGTGAGGGACATACATAAAGTGACAGGCTTCGCAATGGGACAGGGGCAATTTTCCATCTGATCCCTTCTGAAGCCTCATCGTTGTGACGGCCCCAAATTAAAGACTGCAATTAAAGCCCTGTCTGAACAGGCTGTTACCATTTGGACTGGCAGTTGGATTGTGACACTGATCTTACTAAGATAAATGGCAGAAATTTGTAGCCAGATGCATTAGAGATCATTGTTTCTCATGGTCTATTAATGTTTGTTGTTGACTGGAGCACAATAGAATGTCACACTGTAGCGTATTTTGTACAGAATATGTATGATGACACCACACAATCTTTATTTGAGTTTATAGTCTTGTGAACAAATAACAATTAAAATAACATGTCTTTAGTAATTTCTAAGCACATTCATGACAAATAATACATCCATAAAGCATTATAAATATTGCTATAAATATTTATCAAAAGGCATAGCCATGTGTATTTTGCATTATGGGTGCTTTATGAAGCTCTCATCTATAATGAACTATAGATACCTTTATAGTGCATTATAATTGTCAGTTTAAGCATTAAGGTTGCTTTGTACTGCATTATACAGGTATCTATATTCATAATGCCTAATAATTATGTCTATAATGTGTTATGCCTTTTTCTATATATTTATAGGCATGTTTATAATGCTTTATGAATACATTATAATGCATTCTGAATGTGTTTATAAATTACTAACAACATTGGCCTTAAGTGTTCCTAAAATAATTAATCATAAGGAAATGTTTTAAAAGGTTGGTATCTATTACATACTCATAATGTACATATACTACTTGTGTTTTATGTTTTTGTGTTTCTTAGATTATGGCTTATAGGCTGCTTGTAAAATAAAGCTCTGAATGCAAATGAATTTTGTAAAATGATGACATGGACAATTAACAGGGGGCGGCATGGTGGTGCAGTGGCTAGCACTGATGCCTCACACCTCTGGGACCTGGGTTCGAGTTTCTGCCTGGGCTCCACATGTGTGGAGTCTGCATGTTCTCCTGTCCTCTCCTGTCGTAATGGAGTTTCCTCCAGGTACTCCAGTTCTCCCCCCCCCCAGGCCAAAAACATGCTAGGGCTTTTTGGAGTTACCAACTTGCCTGTAGGTGTGCAAGTGAATGGTGTGTGTGTGTGTGCCCTGCAATGTGTGTGTGTGCTCTGCAATGGGTCAGTGCCCCTTCCTGGGTTGTTCCCTGCCTTGCTCCCATAGGTTCCAACCCCCCCAACTCTGAAAAGGATAAGTTTCAGAAAATGGGATGGATGGATGGGCAATTAACATGGGCAGTTATTCTTGTCTGTTTGTTAAAATGCAGAAATAGCACTTGCATTGTACAGTATAACCCAACTTTAAAGTCATTCTTCTACTTAAATACTTAAGATGATGCATTTAGGAATGTAACATTTATGAAATAATGTTAATGTAAAGTAGAAATTTCAAATTTTGAAAATGTTGTTTTAAGAAATGTCTATGAACCTCTTTCAAAATAGTTTACCAAAAAAAAAACAAGCCGTAGTCAGCAAAACCAGAGAAATCCCACATTGCTTGGCCAGTTGCAGAAGCTTGAATTATGAATGTAGTATAATGTCGGTGAAACCCAGTTACATACCTGTACCACAACATTTACACGCCTTACTAACGTGCTACATGTATGTTGTGATTTAGCCGTCCCAATGTCATAAAGCACCAGACAGCCTGACTGTTAATGGCTTAAGTAATGTCTAAAACAAACAGCAAAGGCTCCTCATGCTATGGTTCTATGTTCAGAGTAAATGTGCCAGTTCCTTGCTCCTTGTTTCTAGATGAAGCGTGGCACCAACCCACCCTGGTAAAGTGACGTCATTCATTAATCACATGACAACCTTTGACCACGTGACACACCAGGCCACTTCTGTATAAAACATGGCTTTGGGATAAAATATCTGATCAACCTGGCAGGTTTTTATTATTATTATTATTATTACATGTATACACATTCACATTGGGATCATTTTTCCTTTCACTTTCATTACTGCAGTGTGTTTTGTTTTCCATGTTTTCCCAGTACGCTTACAAGTGTTCAACAACACAATTTCAAATCTGTTACTGCTTAAGTTGATGATGCAAATGAATGATTCTGCTTCATTATGCATAAGGACGCTTAGGCACGGGTAACGTTAGTGCGTAATTTCCCTGCACCTGCCGGCATGACGCAGCGCGTCTTTCCCTGGCTGTCTTCAGAGAGCCCCAGCTGCTGTTTCTGCGCAATGTTTTAATCATGATGACGGCTTGTTTGTAATTATAAACACTGTGAAGTAAGTAAATCAAAGCACTTGAAAGAATTTGAGCCTATGGGTATCCTTTGTACCCTTGAAAATTACCCGTAACATCAAAAGCCAGGCCTGCTTTTGAGGTGTCTGCATTACTCTGCATAACCCTTTAGGGTCTTTTGGCTTGAGGACCAAGGTCAATATTTGTTGTTTGCCCACACCGGCAAAAGAAATCTCTATTACAAAAGAAAAAAAGGATTATAACCACCGCTTCTACACCTCCCCTCAAAAGAAGAAGGGTGTAAAAATTTAATAAAATGACAGCTTTCTCTCTTAAAGGTATGAACTATTTAGCAGGGCTGCTTTGCATATTCTGTATGTAACAAGTTTTACCGTTGTAAAATACTGTTGTAAAAAACTAAATCTTGAGGGACTGGCCACTGACAACTTACCTGAACTTTTACTGGCATTTGTTATACTGCTATTGAGTATTCATCCATCTATCCATCCATCCATCTAACAGTTTATAATCATGGGGCATTTCCTGTAAAACAAAACAAAATGATTCTGCCTCATTTCTTACTGGGACATAATCTCAGTCAACCAGGCATCACTGGAAAGGTGGAGAGGAGAAGGTGAGGCGCAGGTTGATGTTTAGCTGGCTAACAGCAGTCTCCTTTGATCAGGCTTCCTCCTCAACACTGTCATCCCCTTCTTTGCCCAGATACCCGAATAGTTTGTGTGGATGTACACAGGTATCTGTCCTCCCAAGACAGCCCCTCTTTTGGGGTAAATGACACGGGTGCCCGTCCCTTACCAAGACAGGGAGTTACGGCTCATAGTAGCTCATAGCTTGGTGATGATCGTTTTATGCCATCTAGGTATAGACATCAATATCAACAATGTTGAAAGTAAGTCAGACACGTTTCATTTTCTGGTGATTTTTTGGATGCATACTTATTTATTTGTCTGTTTGATCTTACTATGCAATTATCGCTGGGACCATTATTTGAGTATCCAGTTTATCCTATAGTTCAGAGGTATCAAACTCCAGTCCTGTAGGCCAGAGCCCTGCACAGGTTTTGGTTTACCTTCATTTAACACACCTGATCAACTCCTTGTGCTAATTACCCCACGGCTCTTGAGCTGAATCATTTGTGGTGGAACAGGGCAAGAAATAAGCTGCACAGGGCTCCGGCCCCCCAGGACTGGAGCTTGACACCCCTGCTCTAGTTGTAGTAGTATATGGACATGCTGAGTTTAGCCCGAAGAGAATAATATTTGTGAAAACATCGGGAGGTTGATCTCCCCGTTATATTTATTTACTGATTAAGGTCATAATAGCATTACAAAGTTACAACTGTGCAATTAAAAGTGTACAGAGAAAATTTGAATGGAGTATTTGAGAGCCCAAATAGCACCATTACAAAATCATAATGTCCCTAAGTACAGAAAAATTGTGATTTGAGCCTGAAAAGGAGACGTTTTCTGAGACAAAAGTTAGCTGATAAACTGCAATTGACAACTGATTCTGTAATGCTGATGATATTGTGCTGTGAGGTACATGTCTGGAACACAAAACCATTACAAAGCTGATCCATTACTTTATTCTGGAAGAATATGTCAGTTTATATGCTGCATGACACTCTAATGTTAATGAACATGAACATTTGTGATACTGAGCAGCATTCGGTAGAGATGAATTATTGGAGTTTAAGAAGAAAAAATCTTTTTAAGATACAGTTTGTTCTCATAGTGGTATGTTTATTCTGGAAATAGGAAGAGCAAAGTGGTATGAACAAATAGACAGGGTCAGGGGTGCCATAAAGGGGGGGGGGGGGGCATTAGGACAATTCCCAGGCCACCTGAGTGACAGGAGCTCTAAAAAATTTGGAAAATAACTGAATTGGTTTGGACTGGGGGGTCCAATATGATATGCTTGCATGGAACCCAAAATCTCGAGCAACGCCCCTGGACGAGTTTGTGTGTGTGGATTATGTTTATATTACATTGTGGGGGACCAAATGTTATAAAAACCTCTTATTTTGACGTTGTGGGGACCAAGTCTTGTATGGGGTTAAGGTCGTCATGTTGGGATTAGAGTTTTCCCCATAGAAATGAATGTAGAGTCCCCAGAAAGATATAATTATAAACCTGTGTGTGTGTGTGTGTGTGTGTGTGTGTGTGTGTGTGTTTGTGGGGAGAGGGGGGGGCAGGGAGAGAGAGGAGAGAAAATAGCAAACAAGTTTATGAATTCTACAGACTAATTTTCATTCATAGACATGCCACACACACACCTCAGTAACATGGGTAAAACGCAGGCACTCAAAAAGTGAAACGTGCTTGATAGTTATGGAGAATTTTTATTTATTTTGCACTAAAATGTGCGAGGATCAAACGCTTATCACATTTCTGAGTCACCACATAGCCTGGAGCTCTGAGGCATAAATTTGGAACAAATCTTGTTGCTCATACAAGGTATTATTTTAATTTTTATGTTCAAAGGGCCGTGTGCGTGGCTGTATGATACCACAACATGACACGCCTTCAATCTAACCTTATTTTTGATCAAAAAATATATAATTCACCACCTGCTCCTTATTTTCTCTCAAATCAGTTTTGTTTCAAAACAAAAAAGCAATTTCTTTAGTTTATAATCCTTGCTAAGAATGAACCATCATTTTTAATCTTTAGATGCATTTTAAATCCAAGCTGTAATGTCTTACCTCTTTGACAAGGTCAAATATCTTAGCAAATTAAGCTGAAGCTTTATTTTATATGAAAGAATTACATGATTAATGCCAAAGAATTAATCACACACTATTCAGATCTCCTAGATTGGGGTTGTGGTGAGGATTACTCTAATAGTTACTGGCCTACATTTTCACACACTGTATATTGACATCGCCGTTAGTTCGGTAAAGTGCTATAAAGAATTTAACTATTGGAGCTGAATGTAACTTAAGCATTCGAGCTATAAACAAAAGTTAACGTCAATACATTCCATTCAATGGATGAAATAATTTAAAGACATTTTTGCTGTTTTCAAAAGAAATAAGTACAGCAGATCAAGGTTTTGTTCTGAGTGCTTAGGTTTATTGAATGATATATAGTTTTCAGTTTCAGGGATGATTTAAAAATATTTTAATGACATTGTGACACTTCTTGCTTGTAGGGAACATAATCAGACAGTATGTTTTGCCAAATAACTGTTCATGAATCTTTTAAAAGTGGTGGAGACTCTGAACAACATCTAAAGAATTTGGGACATATTCCAATATTAAGTTAATAAAATCACATTACAGTATTGCCAAAGGGTTGAATACAAGAACTTTTTATGGGGTTCTATTTTAGTTGTTGGATAGGTAGTTTGTGTAGCCTGTGACATATAAAATTGACTATTTATACAGAATCGCACTTTCTCATTTAGACTGCAGATTCTGTGGTGGTGTAAGGCATAGAAGGACTTCAGTGGAAGCTTTCTTCTGATTCTGTGACAGGTAAGACCCCTGATATAGCACCAAGACAGGTAGACATCTTCCCTGTACGGTAGTTTCTGTTTGCTACCACAGTTTATAGAGAGTAAATAATAATTTCACACCTCGCTTTTCCATATTTATGATTGCTCTGGAGGGCATTTTTTATTTATGTTGACTGCTTTTTAAAAAGTGGACAGCACTTTTCTTCCCCATGTGTCAAAACAAACTGTGTTGTATAATTTATGTGATTTATGATGTATCACAGAACTTGGCTGATAAAAAAAAAAAAAAAAGTTTTCACTGTCCTTATGATGAACAATAAATTCATGACATACAGAAGTCCCTCGTTGGACTTAATGGCTACTTACTGATTAATGATACTGATTTGCTGACTGAAATTGTTTAGTATAGGTAATTTCTGATTTTATACATGTTTACTAAGGGATTTACTGAATACATATACAATATATATATATGTATACATTTAAAAGTATGCATGTTACATTCACAAGTTCTTGGCGTAATTAATGTTGCATAAGGTCGATGTTCTACTATGTGTTGAACTAAACATGTATGCCTCTGTATTGACACTTACGCAGAAGAATTCCTTTTTTATGGACCAGATTCAACCATCTGTGTTTTTACAGGATTTCAGCAATAAACAAGCCAGTGTTAGCATGTTGAATTTTGAACCCCATAAACATATAAATGACTGTTTTTGAGAAATCCTCTCAAAGTACATCAATCTGATTGTGGATCAGCATGCAGGGCAGCTCTGGTAAAATTATGTAATATTTATATGCAATAAAGCAAGTTAATTTGAACAATTTTGTATCTAATATGAATAGTATGTCCATAATATTGTAGCATGTAAAAAAACTGTAGCAACTGTAAAAATGTGAAATGTTATGTAACTAATCTATCAACTTGAATACAAATAAATTGAGCAAGGCACAGGAAGGCCTGTTATTTCCATTTCCATGTTCCAGAAACACCTCATAACAATGGCTACATTTTATTAATGTCAGCTTCCATCCAGTGCTACTACAAGCCAAGATGTTCTGTAGCTGAGTCACTGATCCCAGGGTTGTAATTTACCTTGTTTCTTTACCCTTGTGCTTTACTCCATAATATATAGAACTAATGATGTTATTCATTAACTTCAAACCATTTGTGAAAATACATCACCATGCAAACAGCTATTTCTCTGCTGGGAATTGGCTCAGACTTGGACTTACACTCCTTGAGAAACGTGCCGAAGATGTGGTTACATTTGTTTTCATTTTCATTTCATCTCATGCCATAAATGCAATTCTCCCCTTTTTTTTGTTAATTTCACAGCACGTCATTTTGTTTAATCGTTTTAAGAGACTCTTTTGAACTATTTCAAGAAGGCCTAAAGAAACTCGGTTGCGATTTTGGGGAAACTGCCCGTCAGTAACCCTGTGGCAGGCAGGTCCTGTCTGTCTGCCAAGGAAGCCTTGACTGAACACTTCACTACTACATGAATAATAAATCATGTTATCGCCGGAATACTGCAGTGTATGCTAAACTTTCTCAAAAGTAAACTTGATATGATGCGGTTTGGTTGGTTTAATATATTCCCTCATTGTTCATAGCACTGTATCTGTTTCTGATGTAAATGGATTTGACAAACTAATTTATTTGGAAAGCTGCCACCTACCCAGGTTACATTAGATTTTAATTTAGGTAAAGGATAGGTCCCATACTGGATGATCATTTAAGAGGAATCCAGGACTACTTAATAGACAGCAACTAGTGGCAATATTAAAGTAATAAGAACTAAAACCTTATCTAAAAACCAAATTAATCGAAATTGAAAATGCTTTGTAGTATTTGTTAATATGTTAGCTGCATTTAACACATGCATTTGTGTTTTTGTGAAAAGTAGTATTAGCAAAGTAGTAACTTATGGATGCCATAGTTAATTCCTTCTTTAAAAAAGGGTTTTCTCACATGGAAAAGGTTAAAGAGCCTGTTTACCCAGAATGAGAGGCGCTTTCTCTAATGGTACGCTTGTTGTGTTAATGAGATTAAATGAGCAGTGGATATAAAAAAGCTTGCGATATTACTCGTTCCCGTCAAATACAAAAACACCAAGATTGCTGGAATCTTTAATTGAATTTACACATAATGAAATTACTTAGGAAATTAATTATAAAATGCACAATTAAAAAAAAAGCTTAAATGAGGAATGGACCCAATTAAAATGACTTGCATTACAAAACAATTCATGGGATATAGATAATAAAAGTCTATTAAAGTTTAGTAGTAGTGTGATAAGTAAAGTTCATTAAAAAGCAAGACAATGAAACTGTTATTTTCAAAATCTCCACAATTATGCTGCTCACTGGTTCGTTATTGAAGTTCCTGTTGAGCTCCGTGCTTCAGACATGCCGGTTGAGTGCATGTGGAGAAGCAGCTTAAGAACCGGTAATCTTACACCTACAATCACGAGACACCGGAAAGGTCAATCTTCTGTTGAGATGCAAACATTTCCAATCAGCAGATCTAAAGGTCATCGGTCTTCTCTACTATGTGGTCAGCAACAGCAGAAGGACTATTTGGTTCACTTACACCTCCCGTCTGAAGATAGGTAACTGGATGTAACAGGTACAAAGTGAACTGGCTAGCCTCTAAGGATCCATCACATTAATGGTCAGCCTTCTACCAGCGCCACGTGCTTAGGGCGTATAGGAAAGACAAGACATTTGAACGACCGGGCAAACTATTCAATTTCAAGTCCGAATAGAGGGGATACTGTAATCGGGCAGTTTATTTTAGAAAAGCAGGCACACTTCGACGTATAAATCACATGTAGTAGTCATAGCCAACAAGCTACTAAGAGGTTTAATCCACTCCAAAGAGGTTTTAAGTACCCAATCGTCATTGCTGGATCTCCTACTGTCTGAGCTTTGATTGATCAGGGCAGGGGTAGGTAACCATGATCCTGCAATGTCGGTATCCATGAACCACGCCTGATCTCAGGCAGATAGTACCTCATTAGGTAGGATAGAAAACAGAAAACCTGCTGGAGACCGGCACTCCAGGATCAGTGTTGCCTACCCCTGGATTAGGGGTTCCTAACCTAGCTGGGGTCTAGGGGTCCCCAGGAGCGAGCAGCAAGGTCCCTGCTGCTCATCCATGTGGCACTTGATTCCTCTGTGTGGTTGCCAGCAATTCGCTACACGGAAAGACAGCGTGATCGCCTCAGGGTCGCAAAGGGAGCACGTGTCACTCCTGTAGTCGGGTGGGGGAGGGTCTAACGGAGAGACGAGTACTGGATTGGGTGGAGATCTTTGGGACAAACAAAGAAAACCCTGCAGCTTGCTCCACTTATGCATTACTGATATGTGCATGCATACAGAAATACAATCTCCGTATGCAACAGCCAGGCCAAAGGTGAAAGGTCAAATAAGGTGACAAGGGCCATTTATGAAAATAGATCTCTTCAAATTTCCTCAAATACCAGGAAGAAGGGACCTGTAAATCATATAAATAAAAATGGACAAAAACTTAATAAAAAATAAACCTTCCAATGACTCTTGCTTTCTTCGTGTGTAGTTTGTCAAGGCTTACCGTTGAGTATATGGATGACAGGTGATGGTGTATTAGTGTTCAGCAGGTGTATTCTGAACAGTCAATATCTGAAAGTACAGCCATATACTTAAGAAAATCAAAGACAGGCCACATTTTTCATGTGTCACCCGACAGCTTGATCTAGCATATGTTACAAAGCTTACAGTTTTAACCTTTGCCCATTTATTCAGCTGGATATACTGAAGTAATTAAGGTTAATTACCTCACTGAAATGAACAGTGCAGTCCATTCTTTTCATTATAAGACCAAGTGTTTAAATGTCATATTTAACATTTAAATATTTCATTTAAGATTTCCTGTAACCAGATGTCAATAATTAAATAAAAGGTCACTTTTACAAGACCTTTTTTCATAGCTTGGTACAATGAACATAAAAGCTTATATGTTTGTGATGTGCTATTTGCCTCAATTGTACATCGCTTTGGACAGCAGCGTTTGCTAAATAAATAAAAGTAAATGTAAAAGTAGATGTTTATGCATAGATGTTTCGCATTTTTTAATTTTTTATCTTGGGGAAATGATGTCACATTTTATTGTTTTGTTTTTTTTGTGAGGACGTCTGGCTTCTTCGAAAGCTGAGTCTTGGGGAAATTGAGAATCACTTTCATGGTCCCGAAGTGACTCTTGCTTTCTTCGCGGTCCACACGCTGTCTGTCGGTGCAAATGCTCCGCATTTCTGCCCGGCGAGCCGATAATCACGGAAAACGCTTTCCTTTAATACCGACGCGTTGGCTTTCCCATTATTTGTGAAGCAGTGCACCGATGCACCTCAATTTCAAAAGACGCTGTTTCAGACGGGACCCGTTCTCCCTGTCTCTCCTTTAGCGACTCACATGGAAAAGTCGCTCCATTGAACGGGTCTCCGTGGTTAATCACTGCTTATCGGAGTGCCGCCCCAGTACTAGACCTCGCAGTGCGACTACCAATAGCAAACATCTAAGGTCATTTAAATCGACTGCATATTTCTTCACGCTTGAATGTATATTGCATTTCACATCTATAGCCAAAAGTGGATGTGACGCCTTTTGTGTGAGAATCGCGTGTCAGTGACCCAGGTTACTGCAAGCTGTTCAAAACAGGCCTGAATCATACTGGCAAATTATTATGTCTTGTGATCAGTTCAGAATTAAAGATTTTTAAAATTATTATCTGGAAATGAAAAACATTAGCTGAAAAAAGTTTGATTTCCATTGCAGGTAGTTCCGATACAAAGAAAAGGGTATTTTTCAGGCTTCTAGTGGTGGCTGACATCTTTTTACCAGGAACCACCAATAACCGTGTAACTTTTGGCCAAAAGTCTTGGTTTTCTGTCTTAACTCACAAACAGGTTGATTTTTTCAGTTTTCTTTGTAATGATATTTAAATAATCAGACATCCTACTAGGTACATCTTCACTGTCTTTGGGTGTAGTTCACAAATTGCTGTGAAAATTTCAAGCAGGATAACCAACCTATTTAAATCCGCCCCCCAATAATTGATATCTGCATTGACATATATTACATGTAACGGCCTTCTTTTTGAGGGAAAAGTTGAGTACGGTATTCTTGTTGCTATATAGTAAGGGGTTAAATCTCTCAGTCTTCCCCAAAGTATATTCATAATAAGTTTTCAAATCGCGAACCCAGATGGGAAATAACACAACCACGGTCTGATGTACCGACTGACAGAGAAACAGATTCAACCAACTTTATATGCCCAACTATTTTCGAGTTACCATTCGCCCTGGAGTGAAAATGTACATGACGATGGTACAACACTTAACTCCTGCACACAAGCAACTGGGAAACAGGCAGCCTTCCTATGAAAATACAGCCTAGTGCTCTGAAGCAGCGATGGGACATGATGGCTGGATGTTACATCCACACCTCTGTCCTGTGCAGTTTATAACTTTGAAACCCCAAAATGGCATGTTTCTTGAGAAAATTATAACATCTTCCATTCAACTGACTTTGTGTCTTTCAAATGCTATTTTTTTCATCTAAAATGTGTTGTTTAATCTGTTGGAATAAGACAAAAAAAAAACATTTGCTCTTACAAGACCATTTCCTGTCAGCACCCTTAACTTTCGCATACAATCAGCTAAAACACAGCGGAGTGAACCTTGAAAAGTATCTATTTGCTTCTTAAATTCAAATGTAAATATATCTGACCCAATACTAGTCTTTGAAATGAAGCAAAAACACAACCGATTCAAATTCAATGGACCAAGTCTTAAATTAAGGCAAGTAAACTTGCCTTATGAGAAGAAACCACTGGAAAAAACCACAAAACATGTAGTTGGTTTAAAAAAATAGGTGGCATACATACTGTATTAAAAACACAAAAAGACACAGACATTGACTAAAACATGGTTCTTTCAGTTTCAGGAAATAGTATAATAAAAGTCTTATTAAGCTACTCTTATTAGGTAAATATAATTAAACTGTTAATATAACAATTAAATATGAAATAATACCATGGTTATTTATTGCATTGGTATTACATAAAAGCTACATATGGCTATCCGGTACATTTTCAATTTCTCCATCTCAAATTTTCCCAGTTGTTTCTAATCATCTGCGGTCGGTTGTCTCCAGCACGCGCTACAATGTGTCAGGAATCGTCACGCAGGCAGTGACGGTCCTGTCAACCGCTAGATACGTGATACATTGCAAGTCACATTGCGTCTTCCAGGAGAGAGAGCCGCCAATGGCCTGCCGCACGTCTCACTTTTAAATTTAATCCGTGGCAGGTTTCAGGCTGTAGGTCCACCACAAGGCAGGGCAAAGGTGCTGGACGCGACAGATTACTCAGACAGCAGAACTTTAGTAGATCAAAGTGACAAGCCTCCATTGAATAAAGTAAACTGAAACAAAGGAAAAATTAACTCAAATTCCTTCAAAACCACCCGCGCCACTTCAGGCACCCTTTACACCCAACTAACCCTATAAACACACTAATGAAGCAGTTAGTCCAAACAGGACTGAATGGGCTTCATTAACTAGGTTACCTGTATTTCTGTGATTCATGATCGATCACCATGAAAAGGCTGAAAAGCCCACCCACACCAGTCCTGTGCCATTGCTTCTGCTTGCTCTCAAATACGCACTTTTATATACAGGAAACCGAACCAGTTTCATTCTTGTGTTTACTGCTCTTGAAATCTGAGTGTAGAAGTTACTCCACGTTTTCTTTTGTGTTGAAATATCGCCAGTAATGTGAATAGCATAGAGTTCATGTACAGAACATTTTGTTATCCTCAGCATGATGAATTCAATGTTCCCATAATGAAAATAAAAGAGGTTTTGATGGAAGCTTATAAACATAAACCAGCACCCCCACCCCCAACCCACGCAAAGATATACATATGAAAATGGAAACAGGGACTTTATGTGAAATTTATGAGGTGAAAGACTTCTCGGTGCCCTATTCTTCATGTAAATGGTGCTGTTCCAATCAAGATATAATGACATGGTTTTGTGGGTAATCTGACACGTTAATGTCATATATATCAGCTGGTCATTGACTGAAGGACGTGGTATCACTGCCACCGTCTAACATCAGGTAATAAATGGGATATTATGAATCCTAGCAATGACATATTTACTATGCGACGCTAAAGACGTCTCATGCCTTGTTAGCTGAAATTAATATGCGTCCAAATACAAATATTACATCTTGAGTGTTTCTTCTCAGAAGGTAGCATTCTACCTTTCATGATGTGTATTGAACCGTAAATATAAAACACCTTTTACTGATCTAATCATTTATTAACATTATATATCCATTATATCTCATGGATGCATTTATTCATTTAGAGCAACTTTTAATTTCTGCTTGATGCATATGCATTTCGGTAAAGCCTATTGCATGCTCAAATTGTTAAATGCACTAAATAGTAATATATTCGCTGGTGTTTATGATTCGGATTTCTGCCATGTCTTTTATGTAGCTTTAGCAGCAATGTGGTATATTCGCAACATTGCCCCTAAATGAATGTCAGCTTGTTTTGCCTTGGCTGTGCTCGATCGATACTTCATTAGACTGAATTGTCTTGTGTCCGTGCAACTTTGATGCTGTGGCTTAATTACCTCCAGTAATATTCAGAGGCTGCGGGGGCAGTGATCAGCTGTGTTTTGTCCAATGAAAATCTGTCCGCTGCCTAAAGGTTGGGCTTGAGGGTATTGGGAAGGATCTGGATCCATGTCGGGTGTGGGGAGGTTTTTTTTTCTGGGGAGAGGGGCTAGTTAGAGCTTTTTCAAGCCAACTAGCTAGATTATTCACTCACGATGAAGGACCAAAGACGTCGAATCCACATTTTTAAATGTCACCAGGCTTGAGGTTTGATTCCGTATCCGTTCGTACGGTGTGGTGTCGCAAGCTAATTTTCCATTCATCAGAAATGGTATCAAAAGTAGGGGGAAAAGGAGTAAATAAATTTTATTCCAACGCAGTTTGGCAGATTTGGATAATTTGGAATTAATGGCTATCAAGGTAATATTCATCTGAGGCAGGGAACGGGGAGAGTGCAGTCAAATGGCAATCATGACAAATGACATCTTCTGTCTGGGAGTCACGTCTCCTCACTGGGCAGATTTGTCATCTTCGCTTCTGACATTTTTCATCCCAGTATCAAATCCCAATGACAGTCTGATATTTTCTAATTCTCCCTACCCAACAGCAGGCCAAAATGCTGCCTTCTGGATCCGTTCTCTCATTCTGCCAGATTTTCATCATTGGACTAAAAACACAACACACACATAAAAATATATATAAAATATAATTGTGACAATTATCTATCTAATAATACTAGTTGACAAGGGATATCTGATGCAGGGATATATATATTTTTTGTATTTAATTTAATAGTTAACATAACATAACCGTTAAGCTGTACCAAGTCAGTGTTAAGTACTGGTCAGTTATTTCAGTTAAAAAAGCTTTATTTTGTCCTCCTGGTGCAGCTTTGTATCCTTTCTTTTGGGCTATAAGACTCCGGGCAAAGCCGACGTGTGTTTTTAAGGACGTTGTTGCAGTGTGTAAACCAGATTGTCATTTAAGCTGAGTGATTCATCACAGGGATTGTGAAGTTTGTTATTTTGTGTAGTAAACGCTCTGTACAAGTGGCCCAGTTAGTATCCCTGCTTCGGGACCCCCTGCCCTTCCTGGCGACAGGATACACATCACAAGAAGTATCTGTGATCATTTCTATTCAGCATGGCTATCCAATGGAGTTGCCAGAGCCGGGGACTTCCTGTAAAAACAGGAAGTGGGGCGTAATGACACAAAAGTCAAGAATGGGGTTTGCCCCCCCCCCCCATTCATCCGTGCTAAGGGCCTCAGCTTTATTGACTATGACAGGAACAGCCCTGACCCATTGCAGTTTAGTACAGAGAGCTAACCCCCTTGCTGAATCACTGGCCTCAGCGGACCGCCGCTCATGTAATGAAAGCTTGTTTTTGGGAAGTAGGACCCAGAGCAGCTTCTGTCCCGCTGTAACCGCGCTTCCCTACACACGTCAGCTCCAGAGGATTTGTGGGGGGGCGGAGGGGGACCTAAGCCTGGCCACCGAGGTGAGACGCTGTAATAGATTTCTCTCTTGACACCGGCGAGTTAGCTTCACCCATGGGGGGGGTTGGAATTTGCTGAGGTCATGGGCCACATCAGGAGAGTGTGCAGCCCTGTCCTTTGTCCATTAAATCCTAAGAGTTCAAAAACATGCAAGACAATTAGCATTTCCTTTTCCACCTGGCAAGAAACATGTCAGGTGATACTATGCGTGCATCCGGGTTGGTGCTCGCACTTGGGGATGCAGCCAATAAGGACACTCAAAATTTTATATATTATGAATGACTAATGACAAGATTCCATGTTTCAGTCCTTCTTGTTCTTCAACTAGGATTTATTAAGTGCGAACCAATATCATAGGAAATATGTTTTCTTGATTGTTCTCTTTTTTAAAAATATAAGGGTTTAGGTTTCTCACAGTCTGATTTTCCATTATGGTAGACTAGGGACACCTGAGCACAGCAGAGCTATTATTTATTTCTGTTGTCCTTTTGGTCTTTTCACTCTTTCCCTTTTTCAAACTTGGGTTTTGTATGAATGGACGTGTCTGCTGAATGTAAAGAACCAGATACACATGACAGAACACCGGAAACTGGCCCGAGACTCTTCCAATCCATTTTCAGCACAAAGCATTTGTTTCCAGCATGGGCAGCTGTAACTGCTCTTGTTTTCATATTATCTTACTCATCTTGGAAAGAAATGATTGATTTCCATGGCTTGACGATGACTTGCACTTGGAAAGTCAGGACGGCATCACCTCACATCCATAAGTTCTGAGACTAATGCACCCCTAGTTCCCATCCCTGTTAGGCTTTTAATTGTCTTTTCCAAATTTGCTTACCGGGCCGTTTGTAGCTGCATATCCAATAGTTACCACAAGGAGTGCTCTTGGGCCTATTGTTGCCCATACTTGGGAGAAAGGGATGAGAAGTCCAAGGGTTTATCTTGCTTTTACTGAAGGTAGGGGGGAAGGTGGAAATGTGGGTGAGGGTAGAGGGCAGACAGACACCTATCTAAGCTCCGCAGCACTTTAGGGAAAGGAAACAGATTGACTGCTTTTGACTTTCCCCAATACTGTCCCGCACAGTCTTCTTTATTAATGTGCATTATTACTCTGACTGTGTCAGGAGAAGAGACAAACAGTGGGAGCCTGATTTTATTTTATTTTTCCCCCCTTAAATTAGCCTGCCTAGCCAGCAAAATATAACATGGAATTATTCTGGGGAAAATACAATTTTCTGTCATCTCTGGCATATACTGATAACAAAGCTATAAGCTAATATGTTTTGATTAGTTTGTCACTCATTTATCATGTGACCTTTCCTGGCATCGTTAATACTGCTGTGGGACACAACTGAGATGCCGAGATGAGAGGGGGGAAGCCAAATTGCTTTTATAAGTACTAGTGGTCAGCTATAGCAATTTATGCTCTCATTCAATATAGCAGTGGCTGCAGGAGAGGAATTGTTATTAAAATTTGAAATTACTGTCTAGGATCTGCCACCTAGAATTTGCAACTTTCAGTGGTGATACGAGTACCATGGGAGTTAAATGAATTTCTGTTTGAATTATGGTATTAATAAAAAGCAACATGGTTGTCCATGGATGTGCCACATGTGAGAGGACATTTTGTTGGCACTGTTTAAGCGATGTTTATTTTCTCACAGTGCCTTTTTTTTAATCAAATCAGGCTGCAAGTTGATCACATGTGAGTTTTTTTTTAAGTGAATATTTAAGGCAGGCATGTGTAAAAGCATTTGAATTTCATTGCAGCAAGAATGAAATGAAACACACAGGCTGTAAAAATTAAACAAAATAAGAAGCACATAGATTTAATTCATTTCATTCATCATACTGAGGCACTTGCGTAATACACTTACCTTAGGATTTTATGTCGCCTAAGTAATTAACAGTGAATTTTAACATAAGCCATAAGCGTTAAACAATACCCTTGGTAACAATGTTGTAAAATCACAAATATCTGGTGTAATTATAATTGTATAAACTATTCTCTTGGATGGAAGGGATAAATGGATAGATGGATTTCTGTTAATTTACAAAGATAGTCGGGGATACAAAGGATTGACTTTCACAATTGACAAAATAAAATTCTTTCCTTCAAATTCCAGATATTTAACTGGTGGGATTAATTGCATTATGAACACCATGAGTTAATTTTCAAATGTAATGTTTGTCGCAATACAATTTCATAATACAAATTATTTTAAAAATGCAATTAACAAAAAATCAATATAGAAATATGGTTCTGGATAAACATCCATATATATATATATATATATATATATATATATATATATTTCATATATGTTCATATTTTGTTTAATATTACATTGGTTCTGGACTAAGCTAATTTATCTACTATACTTAGCTTGGTTATTTAAACACTTTAAATATCCAACAGAATTCTTTTTATAAGGATATTGCAGCAGATGCATTCATTTTCATGTTCTGACACATTACAGTATGTGGCTTTATTTTCCACAATGTCCTCCCTTAGATTTAGAAGGGAGGACAAAAATATGACTTTGATGAGATTCCCAATGCCACACATTTGATATGTTCATTCAGGAATGCTCATTTAGACGATTATTGCTTCAAATCAATGAGAAACATTCAGATCCCATGAGTTTACATGTAAATACATCAATCTCCACAAACAAAGCCGGGACCTCAGACATATCCCCTCAGTGTCAAAGCCTGCTGGCAATCAGCCGGGGGTTACCATGGTTACAGTATCAGGAACCATGCCTTTCCATGGCTGTCCAAGGCTTTGCTGGTGTCACTTTTGCAACTATGAATTTTATATACTGGTCAGGAAATAAATGAACAGTGACTCAAGCGATGATGACAGCTTGTGCTCAAAAGTCCTCGAAATTTCAAGAAATATGGATCCACTGCTCTTTTGGATGATATTTTCCTTTTAGGCATGATTCTTATTTTCTCAAAATTAAACGAAACAGAAATCAGGATAAGTGCCGTTTAATATATTTCCCCCCCAACAGAATATTACAAAATAATGGAAACATTTCTAAGCACTGAAATGTGTTTGGTTATAAGTCCATTCATTTCAATGCATTTTAAGTTGACAATAGAAGTATTATGTTATTGTTTCTAATTATTAACCTTTAATGTAAAATTTCTTTTGTTTTTATACAGGAACACTCATTTTGTAATAATCATCTTGACACATGAATTAATGATATCTACTGATCTACTGTAAAAATGAGATAAAATAAAAAAATGCATTTAAGTTAAATCTCAGAACAAATAACTTTCTTATTTACAAAAAGCTATACAAATATTGCACAATAAACTAAAATGTTGAATTGAATATAATTAACAATTATGTGTAATTATTTTTTGTATGTTTAAAGTTTATTGTATGTATATTTACAATTACTTAATAATAATTATAGTACTATTATATATTAGTGATAATTTATATCTCAACTTATTTTTTTAAATTTCAAATCTATGCTTATTTTATAATATGTCTTTTTTTTTGCAACTGTAAGGAACAAAATCACTTTGCTAAGAGAGCTGAACCTGTGTTCAAAGAATTCTTTCTTTATTTCACACACTAATGTGAGATTAGTTCTTGTAGCTGCAACAATCTCTCAAGTTGGATTCAAATCGGGAACATGCAGAGAACATTTCTTTTCAACAAGCAATTTAGCATATGACACGATGTTTTCCCTTATTGTTTCTGACATGCTCACATCTTGCATCGAGAGTGTGTCTTGAAGTTAGACTGGCTTCCTAGCCTCTTTCATTTATATGCTTCTCCGTGACTGGAAACGATGTCGTCCCGTTTATTCACAATTCTGCACAAAACAGAGCTGGAGAAATTATAAATCAAAGTTGCAAAACGAGTGACATCTTAAGCAAGACAATTAATATTTAATGTCACAATATCAGGCCTCAATTACTAAGACAAATTGGTTTAAATATTTCCTTCAAATTATTTAAATTATATCTGCTAAATTCCCTCTCTTTGCAAAAACCAAGAAAAATAAATTGTAGGAAGAAAGAAAATGAAAAGTTACCAAAATATGTATAAATTTGAAATTAAGAATATTAATAGTATTAATACTGAAAATGCCAATCCTTTTGCTACAATAGTGAGGCAACAGCACAGCCAGTCTATGGCTTCCATCATGCTCTAGAATCGAGGCATTTGGTTAATTTTGATTTAACAATCTAAATTGTGTATTGATTGGACAGCATTTTTTGACCCTTGAGCTAATGGGGAAAGATGGGTGTTTAATCATAAATGTTTTATCTAACGCCGTATAGGAGCTGTCACTTATTCTCTCGCTGGCACGCTTTTATGACAGGGCACTATTATCTGTCCTCTTCCGTTTTACCCTTTCGTGACCTTTCGCGTGCCCACATGTGTCCGGGTTATATATCTTATTGCCGTGGTGCAACCTTAGCCATTAGCTAGTCCCTGTACCACTTCGGTAGGACATCAACCCCACCATTCCTGCAGTCCATTCATTCTGCTGCTTCTTAATGATCCTTAGGCCTGGCCTTAAATCCTTTCTTTATTGTAGGCAGAACTGACAACAGGCAGCCATGTCATTTATCTCCTTGATGTACCTTTGCACAGCTTTTGGCTTTTGTTCGTATTGATACAAACATTACCATATACTGGCAACTTGGGGCCAAAAACAATTGACTAACTGTTTCAAGTCCAATACGCATAAGTTGATCAGACACAAAGTACAGTTAGATGCAGACATGAGGTTGCCATGTAGACCAGAGCTTGGTGATCCGAAAGGGCAACTGAAGGCAGGTCAACACGGCACCAAATTTATGGCAGAAGTTTAAGAGGACAACAGCACATGACTTTGGGATTTTTGCTGACTGCTAGGCCTGCCTACACTTCCCTTTATCCTTCTGTTTTGCTTTCATTTTTTCGCCTCTCTGGCGCCTACCTTCTTTTTAAGTTTCAACAAAAGTGGAATTAATGTTAGAAAAGGGCACCATTTATGAGAGACTTAAGCTCTGGTTGGGAAGCGCGAGTTAAATGGACTGGCCTTGAATAAAGAATCTCAATTAAACAGCAAAAGTACAAAGTAACAAATACCACACTCATTACGAATGAATGTTCCGTAGGTTGTGGAAGAATTTCAAAGTTGGCTATATTGTAAAGGCGAAATGGTTGCTGACCCTTATTGTGCGGCCTCTAATGGTCGGGTCATTTGCTTTGGAGCTCAGTGTGATCCCAGAGTCAAGCTTTTGTAAAAAAAAAAAAAAAGGACCATTCAGGGTTCATTTTTCCGTAATGCTCTTCAAAGCCATCAGCTACATCTTTGATGTTCCCTCTTAAGTTAAGCAGTTGAGAAAAAGGGACAAAATGAGAATAATTATTGAGAATCCTGTTGTTTTATGTTTCATTTCATAAAGTTATAAAATTGTTAGTTAAGTAATCCCCACAATATTTACAGTATTCATTGTAGCGGTTGTTTTTGCTGGTGTTGAATAACATTTAGACAAAATACCTTTTTCTTTGGTTTTTCTTTTTTCTGCAGTGTAAATATCTCGGTTTTTAAATGTATATTTATGGTCATTAAATGACTACAGTATTCAGGGTACTTTTTGCTTATGTGCTTAAGACTAATCGAAAACATTTTATTGAAGGACATTGAAATATCTGGGTCTTAGTTTTGCAGGTTTTTATTTTTGATTACCCATATTGAAAAATGCTAAATAATGATTTCTTGTTTTTTTTTAGTGCTGTAAGTATCTATATATTATTATGCAAAAAAATATGTGGAAGTACAGATTACACCAATTATTCAGAAAAAAATGGTACAGGGACACAAATATACAGTGTTTATAAATGTATCTGTTTGTCTATCTTTGAATGAGCATAACAGATAAAACATGCATAACATTATAATCAATAGAGCTATATTTTCACACATTGCCTCTGTGTCACATTGTAATTATTAACTCTTCTCAATTATTGAAATTTCTTAAACATTTTGTTAAATTTCATTGCCATTGACCCCACTGACGTGACCTCATCTGCAACAACAGGATTAAATAGTCAACACTATTTTTCAGTAGTATTAAAATACAGCCTTCATGTATTTTTGTAATATATTTCAGAATCACACACTCTGAAATACCATACAGAAATGTTTCAATAAATAGAAACAGAGGTGCTGTTTTAAATTCTGTCCAAATTCTGCAAACAGATATGTCTGTCCTTTTCTTTTATACATGCACTGTTTTTTTGTGCACCTCTGGACTGTACACTGGAGCTGTGAGCCACAAACGGTCATATGAGACATCGCTTTCCCGTCCTTTTACAAAATGCCTGAGAGGGCCTCGTTTAAGGTGGCTAATGTGCAGATTTATGCAGGAAACCAATGGTCAATGTCTGCAAGGTCGCCGTTCCCCTGAATGGCGGCGGAAGCCTCTGCGGTCAGTCGCGGATGCTGTGCGACAGGAGGAGACAACACCAATAGGAGGCACAGGAAGACCATAAAATTATGCTGCTCCTGCCTGTATGTTTTTGCTCTTAAACAGGGGGCTCAGCCCTGATGTGTAATGAATAGAAAGTGAGCTGTATGCATGATGGTTTTATTAATAATGTCAGCTGTAAGAAATAAAATTGTCATTGTTTTAACTAGTCCACACATCTATAGTATAAATCTGTTTTCTTTCTTTCTTCCTTTCTTTCTTTTCTGTGTATATTTCTTTACTGAATATATTTATATTATGAAGATATAGTAATGTTAATGTTTTTTGTTCTTGTGTTTTTATGTACTGTACATGGATTCATGGCATTATAAACGAGAATATTCAATGCTGACAAACAGTTTCACTGAATAAAATAGTATTACGATATGAGTGTGTTTTGGATTGCGTTTTGGCAGGCTGGTATTTCGGTGGCAAAATTACCATGTCAAGTCACCACAAGGATCACCCCTTGCACGGATGAAGCGAAGTATCTCTGACTCCTCTTATTACTTGAAAGAGCTCCTTGACTGTGCAACACATTGGGTGCCTGTAATTTTTGCAGATGGAGTCTTCCCCCGTTGGGTCAGTAGAAGCGTTAGACTTTATCTTCAACGCAGTCCGAGGAGCTGATCCACTCTTGGATTGCGTGGCCTTTGTGCTTGTGCATGTATGATTAAAATGCAGCTGATTTGCATTCGGATGTTTCTACATCACAAAGAGTGCATCTGAACAAAGAGGGGCAGCCTATGAAATGTGTAAAGACACAGTTAATTATATTGGCTGCTGCTCTGGTCACCTCAGCGGCTTAATTTATGACGGAGGGGAGAGAGGGGAATACGTTTGGGAGGAAGGGAATGCGAGCCCAGAGACACGGGGCGAGAGAAATGAAGTCAGAAGTCATTGGAGAAGTCAAGGACCTTTCAAATGATTGAGCGAGATTATCAATAAAACCACTCGCCCGGCCAGATGAGCAGCCGGACTCATTTGAAAATTGCTTCTATCGTTATAATTAATGCTTGCAGGTGTTGGCTGAATTTCTGAAGAAATCACTGGTATTGGTGCTCAAAAGTGTCCAGTTTTATTAAAATTGGCACAAAAAAAATGCATGAAACTGCAGAGGATTCTATATATAGTTTGGACTTTGTGTTAATGCTGAATTAGCATCTATTGTGGAATAAAAGAGAAGTCATACAAATGATAGGACATTTAACCAAATTCCCTTATTAAATTAAAATTCTTTAAATGTGCAGGTGTTCATTTAAGATTGTTATTACCATTGAAAATATTCACTGCAGTACCATGCACTGCGTTTAAAACAGGTAAATCATCTGCAAATATATTTTTCGGAAAAATCATGAAAGACTCTTGAGACTTAATTTAAATGATTTATTTCATAATATAATATAGTTGGGTTCAGATACGAAGCGCTCTATGATCAAAGGGACTTAAACAACAGACAGGACTGAAAGATCCACGTCTTACTGGACTGAAACCAACATTGTGGGCGCTTAAATGAATAGTGGGATACCATCGACATGACGGATGGCACATCGATATACACACATCAAAACCTTAACATAATTACTATAGACAAAAGCAATAAAGACACACGCCTGAGAGGTATTGTCAGGCAGCACGATGGCCACCTAAGGGCCCATCATGTCAACAACCGGTCAGTCCGTAAACAAAGCAACTGCTGAGTCGTCACTGGATGAGGGGTCCTTATCTTCGAAAGTTCTACCTGTACAGAGAAGAGAGCTTTTCTGGTGACATAGGGGGCACTTGAAGGGTGACACTCAGACCCTTTGTAAATGCTCATGAGGTACGCTTGGGGTGTCAGGGCTGGTGTGGAATCTTAATGTCACCTACTTTGTCACGTGCAGAGATGAGCTGCCCGGTGTGAGCTCTGGATATGTTGTTTTTAGACCCTTGGGGTAAGAAGGATATGGGGAGTCCTTCAAGTATGTTCCCGAAACAAGAGCAAGGGGACATTGTCTTTAAGTGGCGGTAAAGAGCGGCAGAGACATAATGGCAGGCGGCAGCCTTTTGCAGCAGGGGTTCAAGGCCCCTGTAATGTTTGCTTTTATGACACCATGGGGCTTTGGGATCAGAAGGTGTTCGCCCCCTGCTGGTGCAAAGCTCACTTAGAGTACATGCTAACATTTCCATTGTTTCCTTATTTATGTCTCAATTTTTACTATTACATTGCCTAGGAGGAATGTTTGGGGAAACAATTTTAATCGTTCACCGTTTCACCAAAGCCGCCACCTAAACATCTTCTTGGCCCGGTGATAAATGCCCCGGCAAGATGAATGTTTTGCCATATAAAGGACTGGACGCATCAGTGCATGCTATGACTCAACCCATGCATCCCCCCCCCAATTCCCCAACCCCAGATACAAGTATCAGATTATGACTGTCCGTTGTTTGCCTGGATTCTCCTCACAATTGCTCAGAGATGAACTGTTACGTAAAAATGCACAAGCCATGTGACCTGCAATGTACATCCACTTTAAACTCTGATTTTCGTGCCTCTTCTGTTTCCCTGTTTTTCCCCTTTTTGCCTTTTCGCTCTGTAACCATCTGCCAAGTGATTCCCAGGGAGAATGCAGTGAGAAATCAAGGTCAAAAGGAGAGCCCCTCCCCCAACTTTTGTTATCTCCCATTTTCATTTCAAATTATCGTCTTTGCCTTGCTAGTCTGTTGGTAGCAACCCTTTAAATGAATCAAATGTAAATTATTCAACAGGTGAGATGTTTATTTCCTCCTTTAACCCCATGCTATGATAGAAAAATGTAGAATATTTATTGCAATTTCAAATACTAAGTGAAGCCATATAAATCAAAAGGCTCACATTCATTATGATGTTAATATTAATCACTATAAATGTATTGAATGCAGTACATTTTATCTTTTAAATATGTGAATAAAACAAAGAAACTAAGCAACTTATATTTTTATTGTTTAATTTCCCCCAAAATCCCTGTTTATTGGGCAACAGGTGCTAATTATTTACAGTATTGCCTGCTATTTCAGCGCTTAACTGACATAATTGCTTGCAGACTCAACATCTCAAATTTTAATTCTGTATAAACAATAAGCATTTTATCACATATATTCCTCTTATCATCCATATCTGGATTTACTTTTCCAGGTTGTACTAATTATTATATAGATACTGTATGCAATAAATACTGTGCTTACCCTAGGGTACTGTCAATGCAATGCTGGTTTATATCACAAAGATAAAAATCAATTTACTTTTTTTCGTTAAACAAAAGAATACCCTGATCCTCTTTGGTTTCTACTCCACCTGAAAAAAAATATTGGATATATTTTTAGATATCTTTATTTATTTCCTAATGATCTATAAACTTTGTGTCAATGACACCATAAATCTCATTTTCTTCATTTGAAGGATAAAGCTTAATGTCATCAGGATTAGTGCTTAAATTATTTCATGTGTGACGGGACGATGATTAAAAACGGAAAATATAGCCATATGACGCCTGTTAAAGAATCACCTTTTTGGACTCCTTTGAAACAAAAGACCAGTTCTAAAGTACTGCAGGTAATTTAGGGGACATCAAATGAGTGTAACCCTGACTTACCTTAATAACATCCTCCCTGACCCTAAAACCACTTATCAATTCATATAGCGAACAGCTATAATTCCACCTTATTCCTGTCTCCACTGTGAATGCTACTATTATCTTACACAATACAGGCCAGCCTAGAACTTAGGGGGACTGGTGTCCTTCTGTCGAGGTGTAAAGTCAGTGCCTTCTTATGACGATCCATAATGACTGTAGAGAAGATCATACAGGCTGCAGATGTTAATCAGTCTCCATTTTGAATTGCATTTCTTTTTTCTCCATTTGATTGTCCTGCTACCCATCTTTTTACAGCCATTCTGACTGCAGATTTCTGAGATGCTCCTCGGACTTTACTGTATTCTGTCTTCCAGGTTTAACACACTAAATTTTTAGTGTATGAATTTATTTCTGCCTGCAATCCTGTATTGGATAAGAGACTGGAAGATGGATGGATGGATAAACTTATTTCCCTTTTTTCCATTAAACCAAAGCTGGAGCAAAACTGATTGGCTTACAAGATGCATTTTTTTAATTGAGTCTTTCACTCAAAGTGACTCCTCCACCCACTTGTATACATTTCCCTGGAGTACAACAGCATAACCCCAATCTCAAACATGAACCAGCAACATTTTGTTTTACAGTGAGTCTACAGCAGGGGTGGCCAATCTTATCTGCAAAGGGCCGGTGTGTATGTGGGTTTTCACTGCAACTCCCTAATTAGATTACTAATTAGAGGACTGATTGGCTGAAGAGTCCTCACACCTGGGTTTGAACAGCTGACCTAGAGGTTATCCCAAAAACCTGCACACACACCGGCCCTTTGCAGATACAGTAAGATTGACCACCCCTGGTCTACAGTAAGAATACAAACATCTTTTTGTTACTTCATGCTGTTTTGCCCTGTTTAGTGATTATATTTAGTAATATTAGGGTGTTAGAAGTCCTATGTTCTTTTAATGTCTTTTTATTCATGCAGCAATTCCCTTTCGAAAAACTCCGTGCTATATAAAATTTGACTGGCTTACTGACTTGTGCCCTGAGAATATTCCGGCACATATAAAACAGTGTTAACGATCTGTTAGTGTGGGAGGGAAACTGGAGGAGTTAGAGCCTGCTGTGATCTCCAATGCCCGCAGGATCTTTCCGGTGCCGTTCCATCTTTGCCTCTTAATGACTTAATTTATCTAATTACTTGTTCAGTTGAAGACAATTAAGATATTCCCAAGGTTTTACACCACCGACGATTTAAAAGATAGACTTAATGTGTGGTTCAATCTTGACGAAGCAGCCTCGCAGCGACCTAACGACAAGGGGAAGTTTGGCTTAAACTGTGCAGATAATCAGTGGTGGCCGTGAGCAGTGGTGGAGCGGGAACACGCTAGACCACCGGGAATCGATTGTGACACCAGTGACCCGTCAGAGACTCATACATCCCTCCTCTTTTCTGCTCTTAGTTATTACGTAATTAACTTTATTCATTTGTCCATATTTATAGTTGTTCTTTATATACATTTCAATCTGATACTTTTCAGTACAATGGTTATTTTTACATTATAAGCTCTGCTATCCAGAAATTCAGCTAATATCTAGGCTGTATAAATGGCATGCCCCTGTACAATTTCACATCTGACTACACTGAGCTCCTACCATAAAATAACTACCAGAGTATTTACACCAATGATTCATTCTGTGGCATATGTCTGTAAAAGCATATATGTTTAAAATCTCACATAATGGAATGCACTGCTAGACTGAGCCTCTATAGAGGGTAACCCCCATTTTTCTCTCCTGAAATAGCTTAGATTTTTACACTGTTATACATCCTAAGTACCAGTATATGTTTGTTGTGTGTGGAAAATATCATGCACTACTTGTTGACAAGAAATGGTCCATTGCTTCAGTTGGTTAAGGGTCAGATTCTGTGAAATGCAGGCCTTTTAAATGCACACAGATATTACGATCTCAGTGATTCTTCATCTGCTAAAAGCTAATTTGTACTGGATATTTGATGTGTGGGGACCAGATTGGAATTAACAATTGTACTGGGAGTACTGGGACGTAACTTAATTGAGATTTCCTACCACGTACGACGCATGCATGTTACTGTTCAGATGGACAGAGCTGAAGACATACCACTCGCTTGATTACTGTCATAGTTGGAGAACAGCAACAGATGCTGGCAGGTGACTTTATTGAAGCATAAAAAATCAGACGGAGCAAACGATGTTTATACATGCAGCCACGCATCCAGTGGTTCGAGACGCAGGCGAGCGTGTCCTTTGCTAATAAAAGAACATCATTTCGTATCGTCGTAAAAATCCAGGCCACTCATCTGAAGCACGGACGATTTTGCTGAAGGCAGGACAACGCTAATCATCTGTTAATGTGCCTAATTAGTCTTTAAAACATCCCTGCCCATGTGACATGCATTTGCTGACATCTGCTACACACGTGTGTTTCTCACATGTTTACTTTAATTTCTGTGCAGGACTGTGATGCCCATTCTTACGTGCGTAACATGAAGATTTCAAAAGCTCCCTCTTACTCACCACCCAGTGTAATTACTTTGGCCCACATATGTTAGCTGTGGCATTGTGTATAATGAAATAATGCCTACAATTTTGTCTCAGTTACGGCATGCTGTTGCTTTTGACTAGAAGTGTGCACAGCAATGGAGGATTGTAATATTCAAAAAGCTGAATCACAAGCATTCTGGACTGTGTTGTTTTTGTTTTGTATAATTTAGAAAATGCATTATATCCATGATGGGCCATCCAGGGTTTCTCTTTGCTTTGTGTCCTCTGTGTCCTGGAACCGGCTCCAAGCTCATCATGACCCTGCTCTGGATAATAGGATCTGAGAAATATTGACGCATGGATGGAATGGATAGAATATTTCCTCTTTATATGAGCTTATTTATTGTTCTTAAGCAATGTCTGGCCAGGCATAATTCTCCACTGGACGCCCCCCCCGCCCAATGTTGACCGGGGGTAGGGGAGCCTACAAGTAGAGGAACCGAAGAGGAGGAGGGTAGTTCTGTGGTCATCATTAATGGCTCGGGAATCATGCAGAACCTCGCCACAGTCCACACACCTTCTCCAGTTTTGCTCAGATGAGCTTCTCGGATGAGCCAAATCCTAGCGTCCCGGGAGCTTTGCTGTGCCCCCCCCCCCCAGCATGCCAGTGCGGAGGGTCAGACATTCCTCACGCTCAGGCAAGCCACTCGGCTCGGGAACAGCGCGGGAATAGATGATGGGGTATCAGGCGCAGTTGGAGGTCTTCCTTTTTCTTATCCTTTTTCTCTTTCTTTCTGAACTGTTTTGATAAAACAACCGCAGTACAAGTCCCATTACAACACTTTGCGTAACATTTCCGTGAACTGCAAATTGATTGGTCAATTTCTACCTTTTATCCTTTTACTTAAACAATGCATTGACATTTCAAATAAATAACAATCATGCAGATTTCAAATACAATCATGCACAGACAATTTGCTTCACTGTCTGCTTTCCTTCTCCCGCTGTTTATTCATTTGTATAATGCCGGTTGCTTTTTACACACTTAAATAATAGTATCATTGAAACTGTTGCAAGAAGACATGTAACACATGCTAATTAATTAGCTGCATATGTTGCAACCTTGGTGCTTATTTCCTTTAAAATATTGCCTTATGACCACAGACTAGCATTGTTAAGAAACTAATTGCCAAGGGAGCAACTTGGGTTTGTTTATGAAAATACAGATACAGCATATAATAACAACCATTAGGAGAATAATATCTCTGCTGGTAACCAGACATTGGGATGTATTTCGACTGTTTCCCAGTATGTGTAAAAGTGATGTCTTATCATGAGTCACTTTAAGCAGCTGCTCGATTATAACATGAGTAGAATATACAGCTTCGTATTTTCCTGACTGCGAGCATTGATTGGAATATCTCCCCTGCAATAGCACTGACACGGATCCTACCAAGGAAATGGAGATCTTGAAGGGGCTACTCTGTAGCGACAATCCACTCTGTAAAAAATGCCAATATTTTAATCCGGAGAGTAAATCATCTCCATCAGTCCGGTTGCATATCTTAATGCGAACAGGCAAGCTTTGTTTTTACGTTTTGTTTTTCCAGCATTTGATTTATGAGGATAATTTTATCAGTTGATATGGCATGAACACAAAGGGGGCAGTGTGGGGTTGGTGTGTGTGTGTGGGGGGGTGTCTTCCTAAGGCTGTTCATAGGTCTTTTCCTTTAGGTGCCGCTTTTTAAGGAGTGTGTTCATCAGTGACATGGCTGTATTCACTCACTGTGATGATTAATATATGCACGGATATAACATGAATCAAGGCTGCCTTTGTCAATACTGAGATCTGTTATCGCAGACACTAAATTGGCTTAATTGTGCTCATTATTGGGGAACTTTCATAGTTGTATTGAATTGCTGTCTAACTGTTGTACTTTCCTTTACAGTTCCATTGTTTAACTGTAGATGGCTGCTGGTCGGGGTGGGGTGGTGGTGCAGTGATTAGCACCATTGTTTCACACCTCTGGGACTTCAGTGCAAGTCTCTGCCAGGGTTCCATATGTGTTTGCATGATCTCCCTGTGTTGTCGTGGGGTTTTCTCTGGGTATTCTGCCGCCCCCTCTCCCCCACGGTCCAAAAACATGCTGGGGCTGGTTGGAGCTGCCAAACAGCCTGTAGGTTCGAATGTGCCCTGTGATAGTTTGCCACCCCATCATGGGTTGTTCCCTGGCTTGTGCCCATAGGCTTCAGTTTCAGGAAGTGGATGGATGAATACAGGTTTTTATCCATCATGGTGCTGATTCTTACCCTAAACCACTGCATGCCTAACTTCTTAAGTTATATTTTGTTGTCAGTGTTGTTACAGCAGTGCGTAGGTAATATACCTTACCATAACCATGATGAACATCATTATCATCTTAAAATATTTGAAATGATAATATTCATATTAATATTATCATATAAGTATCCCCCAAACCAATACTTGATAAATGGTTGCAAGAAAGATAGTTGGACATACAGATTTAATATATAGCTAAAAACTATGAGGAATCCATCATAGCTATTACAGGCCTGGCTCACGGAGCTACACGGTTCGTACCCTTCTAAGCCAGGCCCTCCAATCATCTGTTGTTCCTGCAGGAAAACAACGTGTTTTCACAGCTGATACCAACGAAGTGACGCCTTTATCTCAGTGGCGATTGCAGAATGTTTAATTGAAACCTGGAGATCCAGAACACCTCCATTTCATTTCCTGCATCAGGCCTAATCTTCTAATTTTCGGTGTATTCCAGAATTTCATCAGAACCAAAGAGAAAAAAAGCAGGGGAGTAATCCCAGTCGTGATCTCTGCTTTAAAGCAGTTGTTGAGATGACATCAGACGTCACGGTCTTTAAATGGAGAACATTGCTGCTCAATCAATTACAAATTTCACCTGAACTTGCAGAGACACCGTAAAAGCAAAGCTCCTTGGAAGAATCAACCTGCGTCCTGCAAATTCCCAAGACATAAAAGATCTTTATAACGAACTGAAAAATGTTACATTTATTATAGTAATGTAGAATTCAGAAAATATCATAATTCTAATTTATTTACATATTCCATGTTCTTTGATAAGGTTAATAAATATATATTTTTTGGTTTTTTGCTAGCTTATATAAATCACCAAAATACTTGATTACCAAGTATTTTAGCTGTTTAATTACTTAGTATACCATACATATATAATTGTTTGCATGATGTCATTACTGTGTCATGCACTTTATCGTGGGACTTGAAGTACTGGTCATGCCTGTACTGTTTTCCCCATGTCCCACATACTCATATTTCCATTTTCCCCAATACACCTTGCAATGACAAAGGTTCACAAAAAAACAGGATGTGGGTTAGCTGTGCAGAACTACTTTAATCAGATAGCTTCAGGTTGCAGTTTGCTCCCTGATCTCAGCGTGTAGTTAATATGTTCTTCTTAGCCGTGTAGATTTTCTCCAGGTACTTTGATTTCCATGCACATTCTGCAGAAGCGCTGTTCTGGTGGGTTGGCAGTCAAATGTCCTGTAGTGAGCGGACACGTTTCTATACCATGCAATGGACTTGCGTCCCATCTGGGATGTATCCCATCTTAAGCCCTTTATTTTGTAGGACAGGGTCAAAATCACTGCATTTCACACCAAATAGGCAGTTGCTAAGAAAGAATGGAATAACACATATCTCACAGGACCTTCCTTCATTTTTATGGTCATCAGCATCTTCGGTCACTGGATCTCTTGGTTTTTACTCCAATGTGTGTTTAAGACTCAAGTTTAGATGAGGTTAAGTTAGACATAACCTTGAGAAACCAAGTTAATTTTACATCCAGGTAATGTGCTCAGTTCTTCAAGTCTTAAAAGAAGGAAACACATTTAGCATTCTGACCTTTAAGCCATATTAGCCAGAGGTCAAGGTCATTTTAGTCTGAAAATATAATATTATTCACCCAAGCCTGTAAATGCAGCAACTTTTGTGGCAACAGAGAATTGAATGGCTGACCTTTAAAAGGTCAAAGATAAGATTTTTTTTTCTTACTGGCTGAGGTATCTTTCTGTTAAATCACTCATGTGAGATCAGGGAATACTATTACTTTACTATTTCTAGATTGTTAATTTATTGTTTTGAATCAGGTATTTAGTATTGGTAGCGTAAGGCAGAAATTATAGGGAAATGAGGATGTGCTTCAAAACAATTAATTTATTGAGATTTAAAGTAGCCTTACATTATAAAATATATTATGGTCTTTATTTTTAAGGCAGAGGAAGTCTAGCTACTTATGTTTCATGTGCATGTAATTAATACATTAATATTCTTTGGCTGCTGTTTGATTTGTTCCCCGTAATATTTTCTCAGAACTGTTCAAAAATTTTAATATGTGGAGAATCCCGCAGCGTGAATTTAAGTCAGAATGTCAAGTTCTTTCCTGCAACTTTGACTGAAAACAAAACTCTGTTCCTTTTTGATCAGTGTCTGTGGTTGGTTATATTTTTCATTAGCATGCACGCGTTTATGTTTTTCAAGTTTAAATATGCAAATGTAATGCTGGACTCCAACGATTTCTAATCATTTAAGTCTGTTTTCATTACAGTTTCCAATTTGCACGTTATGCAGTGTTCTTCTTCCAAAAGGCAACATTTAAATTTTAATTGTTGCTTTTGCAGGAGAAGACCCATGACTTTCCCTCATTTTCTATGCAACATTGAGTTACTTTCAAAGATGCACCGTTATCGTTTAGAATGCCACTAATTACCGCAAAGGTTAAGGAAAAATGCAGACATTTACAACATCTCACCTTTCCCTTGGTCCCCATTTCTGTAGGTTAGATGCTTGATAACCACAAAACAACATGCAGGCAGTGATTAATTTTCTTTTAACTTGCTGTAATCTGATATTCCCATTTTCTAGTTTGTTTGTGAGATACTCTCCCAAAGAAATAGGCCCAAGATTGTTCTTTTAATTATATAACTGAGCCTGTTAAGACCAGGACGAAATTATTTTGAATGCCATTAGGCTTGATGGCTTGGTTCATTGAAGCCATTATGTATGCAATTGAATCATGTTTGCTCAAGCAAAGATGGAATATAATGCAATTTAAATAAAATGCACAGAAAAAAAACACATGTTATGGTGACGACCGAGACAGTAAATAATTGAGTTTAAAGCAACAAGCATTTGAAGTTGATTAATGCTAAAGTAGTCAGCTGGAAATACCACAAAGAGGAGTGATTTCGCTACCAGAAGAGTGAAATAGTTTTTCTCAAGCTTTCCATTAATAGTATTTTGGAAGAATTAAAAAAAAATCATTATATAAACATGTATACAATATGTATTGTGTGATATGTATGCAATGATAATGCATCTGATAGCATTCTGATTTCCACCAAAGTCCAGGGGAAAGGTTAGGTTGTAAAGGGTATCACTGAATATATCGCAGTGTCATAACCATACCGTAGTAATCGAAAGGATAGTTCAACCAAGGAGACCTCAATAGATAGTTGACATGAGTGTTTATTTGGTTAAACAATTTAAATGCGTATGAGAAGAGTGATTTGGCGAAGCCCGTCTCTTGGTCGTCGGTTCTGTCGTCCCTGAAGCTGACAGATCTGGCCGGGCGACCAGGCAGGAGGCGAAGGAGCCAAACCCCGGAGCAGGACGGGGAGCTGAAGGTGGTGGAGGGGAGGAGGTGGGCGAACCGAATAGCTGTAACGGCAAAGAAGTGGGTTAGACTTATTCTTTATATTGAACTTGGACCACTGTGATTGGACACGTTGGCGTTCATTAGGTCTCCGTGTTTGAACTTTCGTATTCACTTTCATTTAGCACACGTTGACTAGTTTACCTTAATAAATTATCTGATCCCTATTGTGAAATTTTATGGTTTTCAACAGTGTACCAGTGATTTGTGTCTCTTACTGTGTCATATGCAACATTTGCATTTGGGTCTTTACAGCAGAGTCAAAGGGAGTCAGTTTGAGTCACATACAATTGGAAAAGTTGTTACATTCAAATATGAAGTTTAAGAAAGAAATATGTCCAGTAATGCTGTACATTTAAATCCTACAGCAGACGAACGCTGACGCAGTTTCATTTTCATGGAAAATAAATCTGTTTATTTGCTTCTGCTTTTGCTGATATCCTGTATCATTTGTGTTCAGTGTTCACATTTAAGCGTGAACCCGTAATTTCTCTTTTATCCTACTCTGTCACTTCTAAACTGTGTGGATCTTACAGTGATGCTCCTGAGTATTCATATCGGTCATTTTGTGCCATGATTTCATACTCATGATTTCAACTGTGTTCTGTTATTCAAGCCTTGCAAAGACAGTACTTGCAAAGCGCTTTTAGCTTTCCCTATTTCTATGCTTATAATACACTAGCTATAGCGCCTTTGAAACCAACAGTAATAATCTGTTTGCCTTTTTTTTTTTTTTAAATGTTCAGTTTTTTGGTGTGTCTGGTATTGTTTATAGTCACACTCCAGCTTCGGTAAATATTATTTCCTTATTGGTCCAGAGATGTCACATGGGTTTTGATTATTCTTATGTAACTGCGCAGGATGTTCCTTCAGCCTAATATCAGTTCTATATTAATGTGTTTTACTGTTTTATTAAACATGTTAATATAAAATGTGACGTTTCACTCATAAGTAAGCAGTCATTCTTATCAGCATAATTTTCCTTGGTTTTCAAAACGCAAGAGCCTGTCTGTTGATGGTTTCCATGGTAACTAAACGGACGTGCTGCTTTGAGTGAGTAGCCTGCCCAACGTTCCATCTTTATAGACACTACCTTTTTAAGAGCACATTGGAACATTATTACATGCTAATTGAAATCATTTTCTTCTGAAAAATTAACTATGGCTAGTTTACTCTCTTATTATATTTTGTTCATTAGCCGTGGTATAAGCTGGATAAACCTTTGACGAGGTGTGTGGTTCTCCGAAAGTAATCGATGAGAACTTCGTGTAATATAAGGATACCATATCTGGTGAGATGAAAAAGAGGACGTGTCCAGGGATCAGAATATTTTCAGGTTCACCAACCAATCAGGTAGCGCTTCCTTCATGACTGTTATTGAGTTTTTGCATTCATTGGCCAATCAGGTAGCACTTCTTATGAATATTCATGATTCTCCTAAACTCCCTGTCAAATGAAAATTTGTATCCAGGGAAACCTGGACATATCTTAACCTTTCTGTTTACTCTTGTTTTACAATCTACACACAATTGACACAATTTTCAACAAAAGTCACAAAACACTGAGCTAAAGTTTGTTAAACTTCAAGCAAACGACATGATTCACTGTTCAAACGAAAACAAAAATGAAATGGCAAACAATGGTTTCCGGAAGCTGACGTCACTCGTGAGCAGCGTGAAGTGTAGGGATGTACATATCATTTAATTTTTAAAGTAAACTTGTGCACAAGCTTAGTAAATGCTGTGTGATGATACTGAATTGCTGCCGCATATTGAAAAATGGTTCCTTTTCCTTCACCTGGTACTACACTGTAACTTGCAAAACTGGGTCATTCGGGTTGCAGTGCTAAACAGACAAACCACAGATATTTGAAAAACCACCCAGATGCCTGGACAGGCCCCAGAAAGAGGATGTGTCCTGGAAAACCCAGATGTATGGTAACCCTAGGGTAATGTGGCCTGACGCCTTGCCTGTAGCTACGCTGGAATAGTTCTGGGAAGCCCACAAGCTGAATTCTCCCCTTTACATTACAGCATCAACTATCTATAGATCCAGATTATTGTAAAGCATCACCTGTCTTCCACCATTGTGCTTGTTTTCGTTCTGCATCAGAAGCACTCAAGACCAGCTGCGCTGTGGCTTGGTAGCGATAACCTGTCCACTGTCAAAGCTAACATCTCCTCATGTCATCCGTACTTAATGTTTGCCAACACATGAACAAAAATACCCCCAAAAGCCAGCGGAGGGCAGAGTCACTGGTGAGTCAGGGGACTCTTCTGTCTGCTGGTGGTCGGGGCTGGCACCGTTTGCCATTGAGAAGAATCGCTCGGGGGCTGGCAAAGCCCTCGTGCAATCAGCCTCAACACAGCCATGGAGAATCAAAGTTCTCAAGCAGAACAGAGCCCCCGAGAGGATTGACTGCCCCTCAAAGACTTTTCCTGGAATTGAGCCTATTGTCTCACCGTCATTTAAATAACAATGTGCTATGTAAGCTGACATTTTTTTTCTCTCCAGTTGTACATTATCAGACAGACCATGAAAGTACAGTAGTTTGTAACATGGTTTGTGCATATGAAAAGCTACTCTGGCAAGAAGGACGCAACTGATAAGAGCGTGCCAAGTGTAGACAAAGCTGCCGGCATGGCGTCGTTCTTCATCCCGTTCCAGAAGATGCTTCCCCTTTTGTGTTTACGCTGACATTTAAAACGTGAAAACTACTCAAGTTGCAATTTAATAATGTGATCTGATGAATACAAGCTATTCTTATTATTGATGTGTTAATTAATTAGTTAAGGGTATCGCTTGCCATTTGAATAATTCTAACCTCACAAGCACCCCACCCTCTTTTAAATGCATATTGATCTATTGATCCTACGGGTGTTGCTTAAAACCCCTGTGTCCCCTGAGAGTTTATCGCACCTATTCTGCCAGCACTAATTGGAACACAAAGATTCAATGGGTTTGCATAACAGCTGGTTTTTTGCAAGCTGGAGGATGAAGACCCCCCCCCCCAATGAACTGCCCAGCTCGCTCTGGGCCTCCTTCCATTTTGTTTCAGTTTTTTTCTTTCTATCTTGTCTCAGGAGTCTGATTTATCCACCGACAACTGCTTTGCAACATGGTTTCTCTTGGAATTGCAGGTTGGACCTCGGTGTTAAATCGGGGATGAAATGCATCAGCAGAAGCACATTCAGGAAGACACCTTTTTGTACGCTGCGAAACTTTCTTTAGTGTTATTCTGCTGATTCTCTTAGCTTAGTCAGTTGCACGATTGTTTATACCGTGAGAGGCTACATCCTTTGTTTTGGACTTTTGAAGCCCAAGGTGCATTAATGGAACGATTGTTCCCACAAATTTGTAGGAAGGGTACTGTTGATGTGGCACTTCTTTTTTGTTGGAAAAATGTCTTGCCAGTAGGTATATCTAATATAGTGCTAGCTTCTGTGTGCAATAATAGTTTGCAAAGACAAAAATAAATAAAAGGTCAATGAATTCGGAGGTGTGAATCGGCTGCATTCCAGGTCAAACTTCAAAAATATCATTAACTTTTTCATCTGCAAAAGGTCTCTTTCATTACTGTTGCTAGGCTCCACATCCTTAATTGTGCACTATGACTACCCATTTCTAATTCTTTGCTGTAAAAAAGAAAATAGCATAAGCCTGATTAACAGTGTCCAGCAACATTCATAATTGTCACAGCATGAGGGAAGAAGGACTCTAAGGCAGGTGTTTGGCGAAAAAAGGGATTTTATTTAACTGAACGGGAGCAGGGAAACAAATGAGACTGCAAGGGGTCAAAACAAGAAGGCAAATATGGGGGAGGACACAGACAGACAGGAGGAGCGACGTCAATGACTGCAGGAGACAAACAGGTACTGAAATGCAAAGACTAACGAGGGGTAACAAGCAACATGCACGGCTCATCTGGGCCACGTTAGGGAGGAGACTGGAGGGCCAGGCGGACATTACGGGCAGAACGTAACAGTAGCCCACCTTCCCGGAGCGTGCCCTCTGGGCACGGAGAACGAACAGTCTCAGCCTGACTCGGAATAAAACACAATCCAGAGAAAAATCAATAAGATTTAATAAGATCAGGAACAATCACTTACAATAGTACATCAATCACACAAAGTAATAGCTGAAGGATTTGATAGGGTCTTGAACTGCTTGAGAGATTCATAACCAGAACTCGTTAATGGTTTTGCTCATTTGCATTTTATCAATCTGGCACCAGCTGACAAACAGAAGAGGCAATTAGTTAATGTGTTTGCTTAAACTCATCAGAGTTTCCAATTAGGGGGAGCACAGATAATGGGGAACAATTTATCAGTTAACAAGTAATCAGTACCGAAAATCTCCAGCATGTAGGCTCTTCATAGCTTTCATACTGCGTAGGGAAAAAAAGGGATTTATAATTAGGACAGGCAGCCCTGCAAGCAATGTGATGCAAATATTATGAAACTGAATGAAGTAATTAGACATTCAATTTCGTACGTAATTAATCTTGCATAGAAATGTTAATTATAAAGCTGTAGTGATAACATTTACTTTGTTTAGGTTGTCTACATTTCTGGAGAGTAATATTCTCAGGAAATTCAGTGACACAAATCATACACAACAGAAGGTGCCTTCCACGAATGCACAGGAACATCAGATCTCTAAAGGGCTGTTTTTTTTTCCATTAAGGCAAATATTTCTTTTCAGAAACTTCTTGTCGACGATGCGTGCCAATTATGGAAAAGTCGGAATATTGCAGCCAGGAAAGAAAGAAATGCTTTGACATTTTTTCGGAGTGCAAGGTCTTTGGACCTGAACAAAGGTTTTTCAATGTCAACTCAAGGTCAGATGCTCATCAACCTTTAATTTTTGCACAATTCATTTTGGTGGTGTTGTATATCATTTTGGAAGGATTTACACCCATTGCACCCCTCCCAGAAAGAAACCGACATATGTGTATTAAAATGAAAAGGACGAACACAAAGCTATACACAAAAAAATATTCATAAATGCCTTGTTTTTCATATTAAACGCATAATTCATTGCTGCCCTGTTATTTATCATTGAGGTTTTTAGATCAAAACTTTACATTCATATATTCAACCCCCCAAATGCTAAATAATAAAGGCCCTTGAGAAACTAGGCATAGGCACCAGGCAAGGAATCAAATTATGTTCTTAATGAATGGGTTATATATGTGTGTGTATATATATATATATATATATATATATATATGTGTGTGTGTGTATATATATATATATATATATATATATATATATGTATATATATATGTATATGTACAGTATATATATACAGTAGACACACACACACACATACACACAATATAATGCATGTAATTTAGACAGCTGCTTGAAAAACACATTCTAGAAGAGATGAGATGTTAACCTTCTGGAAGGAAGGAATGAAATCAAATAAAGAAATGGTATGAAAGTTGATATGGCGAGGCCTCTACGCTGCTAATAATGTGCTGCTCAATGCTCAAGAGTGGTTCTGTATAGGAAGGGTGGCACACGAAATTGAAAAGGAAATCTACAGAAATGCAAGGGGGTGTGGATGAATTAAACAAATAAAGGCACGACTTACAGTGATTTAAAGAATTCTGCATTCAGTGGCTGGGTGATAAAATATGTCTGCAGGGTAAAGTATGCTAGGGGCTCGAGTGACATGGCGAGGATAAAGAAATAATTAAAGGAAGCCGGTGAAGAAAGCATATTGAAAATACTCCTGGGCACCGTCTTGCCTCTTGTGGATAAGAGACCAAACGTGCTTTCTGAGAATCAAGCTTCTTCTTCCTCTTTGTGCTCAGAGAACTTTGTAGTGGTGATAAAACACATTTACACTTTGCTTTTTTAGCAGAAATTAGTGTCCGAAAACCACATGCAGATTATATGTACAGTAGCATGACAGACGGTGACTTTTGGGGGCTATAATGTCCCCCATTAGGATGCCATTAAACGACTGGCATTGGGTACCCACCTTGACTTCCAGTGCGGGGGTATGATATTCATGTGGACCTGGGCCACACCGCGTGATGCAATTCGCTTTCGGCCTACTGGAGGGTAAGCAGCAGCGGCGGAGGCAAACGTTTGCGTGGGCAGCAGTGTGTAGTGTTTTGGCAGATACTGATACACCAGAAATCGAAGCAGCAGACTCATTTCAGTCAAGTATCAAAGGGGAATGAACTATACTAGGGTTTCCTCCAGTATCACTTTTGATAATCTAAAGTTTCAAGCCTGCGGTGAAGAATTACTCTCCAGAAGGGCTTGAAAAGTTTTAATCGGCAGTACTTGTTACTCGTTTAGGTTTTAATTGAAGTTATTTATCTGTCTGTCATGTATCATTTGTCGTACCATTTCATTATGCCAGTCGCACCAGTAGCACCCTGTGTGTCAGTATCTGTTACACTGTGTTCAGTTGTCTGTTTAATGGTTTGTGTGGAGGACTCAGAGTTAGTGTCTACCGGTGTGCAAATACAGAACTTTCTGGTTAAATTCAGATGCGCGAGATGTCAGAAATGAGACTTATAAAGTTCAGTGAAATTTTTTAGGCCAGTTTCCACACATTTGCAAATTCTTTTTGCTCACTCCTCTGAGGAGTTCAGCTGTCGACATTTTTTTGACTGAGAATAAAGAGTGCCATCCTGTCCTATTATTCCAGACAGCAATTAATGGGAGCTCCTTACACAGATTTGGACTGTAAAAGAAAAGAAAGAGTCCTTTCAGAGAACTGCAAAGTTCAGGGTTTATGTCTTTCCCAAGGAAACGGCTCCTGTTCCTTTTTGCTGGACAGAGCTTGAGGAGACCTTATGATGGACGAGCATTTTTTGTGGAAGAGGAAGGAACTATCACAAAACAGGAAGAAATGGAAGATTCTTTGTTTTTCTTCGTGAGATAGGGTACATTAGGTCTTGGATAATCTCAGTGAAGGTAGTATTTGTGGGTGATGATTCCCACTAAACCAAAAGAATTTTGGACCACAATGACCAAATGGACAGGCCAAATGTGTTCATACCAAAGAAAGGCTCAGTGCTACAACGAACTCTGCCGATGGATATGTATGTGTATGCGTGTTAGGAAAAAAATTAAAATATCACCCATAATTTACTCATTTAGTATTGAGCGAGTAATGGATTCTATATATTAAAATGTGCTGATGTGTGGTATGTGTAATAATTATTTTATTAGGTCTTTTAATGTTTATCATATTTCTTCAATCTTTATAAGTTTCCCGATTCTCTTGAACCTACAATCCCTGCATATCGTCCTCGTAGATATATATGACTGTCACATATTTGTGGTAAAAATGTCAATACTGATGCAATAAATGTTAATGCCAGGAGGAAAACCATAAAAACATCCAGCTGGTTAAATTTAAGTATATGCACCCAAGTAAATATTTTTTAAAAATGTTAAAAAAATTTTGGTGATATGCATTTAGGTATAGAATGTCATCAGTTGCATTAAGGATTTTTGCTAATTACTTTTAAATACAATTATGTCTTATAGATAAGTTCCCCGTGGTACTTAATGTTTATAGGGATTATACATCAAATCTATACAGGACAGCTCAAAAGTAGGTTTACAATTCAGCTATCATTATTTTCTGAATGTGTTTATCGAAGAATGAAGCTATGTTCATATTAAGTTCAAAATTAAACTTTTGTGCAATAACTGGTTTAGAAATATAGAAGATTATAAGAAAGGGGAACATGAACCTTGCACAAACTTTGTGTTCTTCTACCTATCTAACTGTAAAGCCACATTTGAGGCACACTGTATATCACACCTGTATGGTGTAACAGTATGGCAAAAATACAATGGACAACAAGTCCACAGAGTATGAATTACATGCTTGCTTGAGATGGCATTTAAGCATAGGAACGGAGAATAAGGCCATTCATTTTCTCCCGGATGTAGGAGCGACTTTAGGCGAAAGCCACTGGGCCACATTTCTTAAGAACCCTCGTGGAGAGCAAAGGCAGAAGGTATAGTTTGTCAAGCTGTCCGAAAATTTACTAGAGCCAACCGGACTGCTATGACTTATCCGACCTAATGATCTAGAACATTGAAATTGCTCCACCCCAAAGGCAATTTCAGAGGCTCAGTGGGGAGACAGAAACGGCCGGTGTGTAGACTCCTTTTAAGTGCTGCGATGCCTCTGAATACCATTTTTTTTTTTTTTCCCTCATCTCTCAATATGGTTGTTAAAATGGATTTGAGGGGGGGGGGGGGGGGCGCGTTTAGATGGAAAATGCTTAATAAGATATTCTAAGCAGGAAGATAATGGATGGATAACTGAGTCAGCCCAACTTCCCGCATCTGCACCAGTGACCTGACCATCAGTGGTCAGACTGAAGCCTGTTCACCTCTGGGTTTCCAGACCTCTGTGCATGTACAGTGGAACCTGTGGGGGTGGATTGGTGGAGTGTGGGGGGAGGTGGAGAAAAGGTCAGCTGGGTGTGTAGGGAGGGGGGCACTAGACCCATTTTTCTCTGATTGTTCTTGAATTTTAATTGCCTTTTACATTCTGGAACATTCCTCAGCGATGACGGAACACAAAATCAAAGACAACTGAATCGCTACCATAAGTATTTGTAATGTCTTTTGATATTACACGATGAAATCCAGTAAAATGCAAATCATGAAACTGCTGAAATATTATTGTACCATAGTTACAATGTAGCCATTACATATGGTCTGAGAAAGAGTACAATATATTTCTAGTTGAAGTTTCCCCTGCAGTATAAGATGTTTGTAAGATTTAAAATAAGGGAACATCACAATGTATTCTAAAAATATATGCAAATGACAGGGTGCAGTGGTCTATGATTTCTTGAGATATTTATTGAAAAAAATGTTAACTCGGGCTGGTCCATATACAGTTTTCAATGGTTTTCAAAATGCTTCCAGCTATAACCATTCAGGCAAAACAGGAGCAAACAGCTAAATGATGGGTATGATTCGAAAATAGGATTTGATGACATATTTCTCTGTATGTCTCTAATTGTGTCGAGGCTCACTCTGCGAATAAGAACTACTGCATCCTTTATTTTGATTTATTTACCTTCAAGTGGCCAGTTGGGGGAATCACTGCAATTCAAGATGAAATTGGCCCTGCATTATGACGACACATGGAAGAAAACTGGAAATTACCTATTAATTTACTGGGTGCTGAATACAAAGCGAAGAGGCTTTTCTCATAAATGTAGGAAATAACATGTATCTATGAAGCATTACCTTTCAAGGAGGGACAAAATATTTCTTTAGGCTTCATCAGGGGCTTTGGATAAGTTCTTCTTTAATTTGTTTGTTAGTGTGTTTTAATGTATGTGAAAGGGGGTGGCACCCATTAATGGGAAGAAGCATCATGTGACCGAAATGGTTTGCACTGATTGGTTGCATGTGTCACTCATACCCTGTGTCCGTATATGGATGTATGAGAGGGATATTATGGTTATGGTGCAGTGCGTAAGCTCATAATTTTGCCTAATATCTTTTCACAGGAAATGCAGCACAATAAAGAAGTGTTCTGATAGGCAGTGGAAAAAGTCGAATGATGAGATGAATTGTCTTTTATCCCATTCTTAACAGGTGTATGTCAGAAACACCCGAGGCGCATGTCAAGTCCATAGGCTTGAGTACTTATTCCCTGTGGTGAAGACATGTGTTTATGTGCAATCAACCCCTTAGTGCGAAAAGAAAATGCAAAAAAATACAAAACCATTCTGAGCGATCACATTCATTCTGCGGCCACATGTTTCCCTCCCGATGCGAGAGGACACTCGGGGTGACAATGCCTTCATCAGCAAAGCTTGAGTGGTCAATGGATGGTTTGATGAGCATGAAAACAATGAAAAACATACAGTACAGCCATCCCATTCACCAGCTCTCCTCTCTTATGAACACTATGGAAGATTCTGGAATGGTGTCTGAGACAGTAATGCTCAAATTGTGGAACAAACTATGAACCTGACGCAATATCTCTGTAAATATCAATATCTATATCCACAGAGGTCATGCACTATGTATGTGCAAGTGGGCATTTGTGGGTAAGTTGTCTTTTACTTTAAGCCCATGAGATGTTTTTGAGAACTTCAGTAGAAAGAAAAAAAGGAACCCCCTCCACTATATGCACAAAAGCATAACTAAAGCATTTGATTAAAATTATGTTCAAGTCATAAACAGTAACATATTGCTGCGACTGACCCCAAAGTAAACCTTTAAGGCAGGGGAAAAACCCTCCTGTTTAAAGAAGGTTCTCATTATGGTTTGAAAATTGTGCAAAGGAGGCGGAGTCACATGGTAGAGTTACGGGAAAGAGCGTGATCAGAAACCAAAACTGGCGGTGACAAGCGGCCAATACGGATTTGAACCAAAAAACCATGCTGAAGGGGGCAACCTCCACAGAGATCCAAGATTTCCAACTTGAAGCTGTTTTCCTGAGGTGGAGAGAGGGGTCAGCATTGCAAAAAGAAAAACTATATTTGTGTTTAAAGACCGAAGTAAAGACAGTGATGGCATTCTCGAAGAGCCTTGGATATTCGGAAGGCCCTGCATCCCCTTGGCGCCGTTGAGGAAACTATTTACGGCGGTCGCTGCTTCATATAGTTTCAGCTGTTGACATTTCAGTTTACTTATTTCCTTCTTATTTCTATCATTTGCTGCAAGGAAACCTTGAAGTGAAAGAATAATGAATTAATGTTCGATGATGCAATCGGCTGACATTGTTGATACCAGGAAGGCTTGACGATGACGGCATCCTGTATATTCACAGCTGTCTAGTTCAGGAGATTAAAATAATGTAGTGCAAGGCTGTTTAGGTCCAGCTCTTTGCATGAATTGCGTTGTGCTTGAGCAATCTGGTTTAAAACCGGCCGAATCTGAGTTGGGGAACGTCAGGAAATGAGTATCCATTTCAGGGGGGCTCGTGTGGGATCCGATAAAGACACAACTTTAATTATGTCTGGGGCGATCACTCTCATTATTAATATCACCCCTCTGAGCAGAGCTGTGACATCTCTGTGCTCAGTCATCATTTCACTCCCTGCCATTTGATAATAACGCAGGAAAGTGTGTAATTGGAATAAGTTCCAGAACTACATTATTGAAAAAAGGAAACAAAAATGTGAGATTTTGCACACATCCCTGAAGGTAGTTATAAAATACGAAGTCTGCTTGCCAGACAATGTGTAACATGTAATAAAAAGGCATGATTTCATAATATTACAGCACATGTTTACAGAAAAAAAGATTAAATGAAAGACATTGCATATACAACAACTTATAATGCCCTAAAATACCCAGTTGTTACTATAATAAAGACGGATCAGATTAAACATCTTTTATATAGTATTTGAGAGCAACTAATGAAATTCCTGACTTCTCCAAACAGATCTCCATATTGCATGACATGGATGGTAGAATCTCAACTGTATTTCCATCCATTTTTAAAACTGACGGAGTAACCAAGCATTTAAATGAAATCTCAGCTGTCCCTGCATTAAAAACCAATGAGTTGGGGAGCACACAATAATAAAAGTCAACTTTTTTTTTCCCTTAGTTCTGGAAAAAAAAAAAAAAATGACAACTGCCAAAAACTTCACCAGCATTTCACAGTCAACAGATTAAAAATATATATATATATATTCAAGCATGTGGAAGCCTGGGACGTAACACCTAGCGAAGGCATACCTGTATTTCACTGGAAAACAGCTTTTAATGCGATGACAAGATTTTCAAGGGGATGGGCAAGTTTGTGCCATAAAACTCAGCAGTGCTACGCTGCAGAAGCTGCTGCCGTGGTAGACGGGGCCCATCCGGGAACCAACCATGAATAAACCTTCCATGACAGAGAGGACACACACACATGTGATTAGTGTGGTTCCGCTTTTCTGTAGACCTCTTGAAAATCTCGGTCCACAGCAGGCAAAGATCAGGGCCCTGGATTCTGCTGCATGGCGGGAGTCGTGTCTTTCATGATAGAGCTCTGGACTTCCTTAATCAGATAGTACTGCTGTGCTTACACTCAGCTAATTCCTTGTTTAACTGGGGAATGCATTACGTGAACTGTTAAAGCTCGTGAGGGATCTGAAAACCTCAGACATGGGAAGAACTTAATGAAAGTCTTAAGTGAGCTCAGGAGTCAACTGGTGAATCTGTTTTAGAGTGTAAAAACGGCGGTGAAAGGAATGCACAAAACACCTGAACTTTTTAATGTGAGTGGAAAAATCTGATTTCAAATGAAAATAATCGGAAAAACAGACACAGAACTGGCTTTTCTGGGGGACTGCCACCCCCCCCCCCCCAAAACTCACCAAATTTCCAAAGTTTATTTCACAGAAGTGCTAAGATGCTTTGTAAATGTGGAAAGAAAAAAGAAATGCAATTGATCATAAATACCACACGAGATGATACTAACAGGTATGGAGGCTTTGTATCGGCTTAATAATGCTCCACGTTCAGCTGAAAACTGAGCTTTTAAACTTTATTTATTAAGCTCCGCAGGATAAGCCCCACAACTAATCTCTGAGCACCAAGGAACCATTAAATAATAACATGTGGAATTCGCAGCGTGACAGATTCGAAAGCCAGGTATTTCAGAGTTTCCATCGTGATCTATTAAAATTACCGACTGTTTGCAAAAAATATATATCTCTCGGGTGTCCTTGCAGAAGAAGAGATCCAAGGGAAGCGGTTGTTGATTTTATATCTTCTGGAAAGTCTACTCAGCCGCAATAATAACAACAGGAATAGGTAGGGCGAATCAATGTCACTCTGCTTTGATTTTTAAAGCACTTTAAACGTATCTGTTCCGAAACATATCAATTTTATACATTGCATTTCTCCTCTTAAAAGCGCACCCACCATCACGCCCAACAAATATAATCATAAATGCTTTCAGCTGTTTGATATTGATTGGGTCATTGGCAGTCTCAAAATGGAAATGGCTTCTGCGGTAATGTCATTTCTGTGGCTGAATTGAGTTTTAAGTATAAGTGTAGAATTATACTTCAACAGCTACATATAAAAGTGACGGATTTTTGTAAATTCCGAGACGGACATAAAAACAAATTCAGCTGAGGATATAGTCAGATAAAAAAAAAATATATATTTTTATATTTATTTGCTAATATCTTCCTAAATCTGATATCTAGTCAAATACTTTACAAAAATATATTTAATAATCTGCTTTGTAGCAGAATAAGATCTGAAAAAACTTTTTTCTTGGATTACATTATGAAGCTGTTGAGCATAATTAATGACGCTGTGAATGCCTTTGCTTAATAGTTAATAATAGTATTTATAATAGTAGTAGTAGTAATAAGAGTATTGATAGCAGTAATAATAGCAATATTTTATAATGATAGTTAAAAATAATAGTTTTATTACTCTTTTATATAGTTTACTCCTTTCATGTATAGTCTACCTCTATATCTTTACCTCTATAAATAGTTTATTTCATATTATTGTGATTGTATCGGCTTTAATATCATTGAGTGTAAACACAATGATATATGATATATATTTTCTGAATCTGTTTATTAATTATATAATTTGCAATGCTGGTTGCAATCTCCCAAAACACAGATTCCCGCTTCAGGGAATGCCATGTGACCAGGCAGAGACAGGGGGGACATTTCTTTGAAGGTACACTCCGAATCAATAAATCGTGATCAAGCGTCCTGCCATAAGGTCATTGCATGAAGGATCTGGCCCGTCTTTAGCCATGGGCAGGGTCGCATCTTGGCAACAAGTTCCTTGGGCCGCCTCATAAATCAAAGAGCATAGCTTGCAACCGTGTGTAAATTGTGCCCGACTCTCTTGGCTCAAAACGAGGGACTCCGCTGTCTGTGATCACAAAGAAACACATGGACGCCCAATCACAATGGAACACGCAGCTAGGGGCGGACCCCCCTGGATGAATGTGAGCCATGCCCTAGGGAGCCCATCCTGCATCTGGACAAGAGAGGGCATAGAATAGCCTCGGGCCGGCACTCAGCACGAGAGGACCTTTATGGGCATAGAACCAACACACCAAGAAGTCGGATCCCCCATCTTATAAATAATGCTGGTTTTTCATGTTGAATTCCTAATTCCACTCTCTCTTTCTTCTTCCCCGAAGACCACGGTGAACAAGCAAGCCTTCGCCGACCCCATCATCCTATCGCTGGAGCTAATATTCTAGCCAGCTGAGCTGTGTTGTGTCCGGCGTTGTATCGATCCATCCCAAAAGCTGGGGACCGCACTTGTCACACTAGGGGCAAGGCTGCAGTGTGTGCCACTGCGATCAGTTTGCGTCACTTCTTGTCAGTGGAAGTTGGAACCAAATAGGAATTAAAAAAGCAATTAAAGTCACCTGTGAATGCAAAAAAATTCAATAGGTATCCTTAAAAACTACATACTTGTATTTGATTTAGTAAATAAAATTTAATTAAATATTGGGCTAATGAACTGCAGTTGTAAAGTGCTAACAACGGCAATTATTCGTTAGCGTTAAGTATTAGAATCCAGTTGGCACAAGAAGGTTCTAGGCTCAATCCTGCTTGGGTCTTATCCACATAGATAAGGTTATTGATCCTGTGCTCGACTGGTTTATCTCTCCAAGAACAGGCCGCACTTCCAGCCCCTTCTGTACCTGCTCCATGAGCAGAATATCATTCACGTCTTACTGCAGCGGGTCCAAAAATGAGTATCCGTAATACATTCTATTAAAAGTACATACCATATGAGAAGTTCAAAAAGGCCAAGAGACTGATGAAATTGCGAGTACTATATAGTGGGTCTAGTGAAACTAGAGAGTCTAGACAAACCCATTTTCACTTACGTGTAAGAGCTCCCTCTAGTTAGACAAGCTGTTTGAATAAATTAGTGCATTTAATGTAGAATAGGACAATAATGTGCAGCTTGTTTCTAATTAGGTTATTATGTGACAAAAGTATTAATTTCTTGTTTCCGGGATGAATTTTTAATTGCTTACTGATGAAGGCTGTCTTGGGTTTTTGAAAGCAATAGCTTGTAGAATAGCTAAAAATAACCGCATTACTGTTGTGAGGCTGGGAGAGAATGAAATGCACCGCAAAGTGTTGTGAGTGTGTTTATGTGGCACTTTGAACTGTCTAATGTGATTTCTCCCAACAGAATTAGCGCAGAGCGTCCAAATGAATTGCGTACCCCGCATTTTCCCGCCATCGTTCGTACGTCTCTGGATTACTTGAGAGACATAAAAATGTGTCAGGCTCTGCTTAGCGGTTCCCGGACCGCGCGGAAATCTGGCAGTAAAGGTTAGCACAGTGTTTAGTTGTTGACTGGGAAGCGGAATGCCAGTCTCTTAATGAACCCTCCAGAGATACCTTGTCTGGCAGAGATGGTCCGGTCTGATCCGGGGGAAGCTGAAATTAGTTATTTCTCACAATAACCCCTGATGAAAGCCTGCCTCCAAATGTCTTTCTTGTCACCAGCTTCTCAAGACAATAAACCAATTAGGTGGTGCTGTGCTAAGGGCCGTCTCACTGTGAAGGAGGACTGGAGGCGAGAGTTGGGGTGATTCTTTAGAGTCAGACCATTGCTTGGTCTTTCTGATTTGAAAGAAACCAAAAGGAGCAAAATAGCAGTGTAAGCATGCAGATAAAAGAAACTCATGTGGTATACCCATAAGTACGCCTCGTTTTTCACTTAGGGAAAGAAATGCAAAAATATAAAATAGATGAAAGTATTAAGGATTCATTTTGTGTTGAGAATAGACCATATTCTGTATGATATTCAATATTGTCCTGTGATTCTCTTAATTTCTTTCCAAATACAGCTCTTGTACATTGACGTTTAAGTCAAGTTGTTTATATTACAGTACTCATTGGTATACATTATTCCTAATGAAGCATATTTGTCCTGTTTAATTACCCCTGAAACTCTGAATTGATTGATGGTTTCAGAGCTTCTTGAAGTGTGAGACCTGGTCTCGAGCCGTAGAGGACTTGGATGCTATATTTTTATATAGTGTCCTTATTGTAGGCATATTGTAGATATATTTTACATTATGGTTCACTCACAAGCATATATTTTGATAGTTTGTTGTCAAAAGATGTGAAGGGTTTTTTGTAGCTAATTATGGGTGTATGTGCTTTAAACGTGCCTCTTTATGCTCTCATCTCCTTTGTTAGATGTGTTCTCATTGAGCGCAGTGAGGTAAACAGAGAGACTATACGAGCATAATCAATAGTAACTTTCTTCCGACATAGACTCTAACACCAAAGGTCCTGCAGCTGCAGTTAACCCTATTTAATCAGTGCTTCTTGAATAATTTGGAAGGATAAAAGTGGAACTGTCTTAATCTGCTTGTTTTGGGTGGGACGTGTTTTGATTTAGCCCAGAAACGTTTGGTTTGGCAACGCAACATGATCAGGGTGTGTTTTCAAAAACACATTATATAGGAAAAAAATGTATTTACATCATGAATCGCATGAAGTAGTTTTGTGTCAATCTAGAATGTTTCCTGTTCATACTGATGTAGATTATCCTGACTAAAAGAATGGTGACAGCAAACACCTGTGCATGCGTTTGGTTGAGCATTGCATTTCAAATGACATTTTTATTGGGCTGTATATGCAGTCTTTGTCTCTGCTTCCTCTTCTACCTGCTTCTGCCCCCCCCCCGAGCCTGCGCTTAATATCGAAACATATTCAGGCCACTAAGTCATTCTGCACATCCTCTGGTAAACACAAACATTTGTGAGGAAAGCAAGCTGTTTTTTAAGCCCCAATGATAAACATCACAACGACTGGAGTATTTGCCTGTGAAATCCTGTGATTGAACTCGGTGGGAGAGTGGATAGATTCATAAAGTGTGTAAGTTTGTGTGTCACCGTCTGGGGGGGTGGGAAGCCGATTAAAAATGGAATAGAAAAATAAATCAAGGTCACGTCATGTAGACCTAAAACAGAAATATACTGTCCTACTGCAAAATTATAACGGCTATTCTGGATGATGTTTTCTTTCTTAACAGGAAGTAATTTTATGAGTGACTACATACAGAGATTGAGAACGCTTCAGACTTCACACAATCAGAAGTTTTGTAATTAAATACAAAGGGCAATAGCTAAGAAAATGAGAGGTTTCCTCCATAATTGCTAGTTAAAAAACACAATGGGTCCTAAGTACCCACAAACAGCATCTCATCAAGATCTCATCTGGTTCTGAAATTCTTATTGAGGCATTTTTAAAAAGGTTTTTATTTAATATCGAACATCCTGGTGTTTCATCTTTAGCAGTCTGAGTGCAGATAGCGTGACTGGCAAGAAAAGCCGTGCCATCGCCGTGTTGTAAATAATATCCTCCTCTCATCCTTCCCAATGAAGATGGGCCTGGAGATAACTGTGAAATAAATAAGCCCCAGTGCTGCCCTTGCGCAACTAGGATCTATTAATTGCATCATGTTTGGTGCCGCGACGCCATACTTTAAGGCGGAGAGACAGGTTTGCGGCGCAGTCTAGACCACACAGCGCTGCATCATGGATACTGGCCTCCAGCGTTGCAGGAATTGCAAGAAAAGGATATGATGGAAAAACACAGAGGAGGAAGCGTATTCCTTTCTATGACATTAGTCTGCCTAGGATCTATTGGTGCCAACTTAGGAATTTTTAGGTAGACACATGGTTTTAATAATGCTTTGTTTTTTTTTCCCATTTCTTTGGGATGCATGCACCGCATATAAATATTTGATCAAATAAATATATGCATGGATATATTATCCCAAAGCAGAATGACATGTACATTTTTTGTTACTATAACAACTCTTTTACATGTTGGGGTGATTCTTTAGGGAACACCTACGTTTTAATGGAAAAGGAGATGAAAAATCACAAGCAGTATGTCACATGCTAAGTGCAAACACGGCAGTCGCTGCGAGCGCGCTCAGAACGTCACTGTTCTGAACACGTCAAAAGATGCTATTGGTGAATGTTGAATTAAACAACGTAATATTTAAATAGGAAATTGTGAAATGTGAGTCTTTCCGTTTCTTAGATGGCAGTTACCATGTGATCACGGTTGTATCTTCGGATGCTAATGGACACGGTTCAGTGTGATGCCATGATATGAGCCATAACACATGCATATTGCTTTCTGAAGCAACCGTTAAATTTCTCCGCGGTGATAAAAAATTAGGTAGGATACAGGCCTTTGAGCACCTTTATTCCTTAATTTAAAAATAAAACTACGGCAAAAGGTCATTTACATTCTTCACAGGCGCTTAACATAAACATTAGAAAAAGGGCTCAAATCCATTTTGAATGATGGACGATAAAATGCTATTATGGCCCCTCCTGCCTCTGCGTTCTTTCACGCTTTCCGGGCGACTGTAAAACTTTGCCAGCATAGTAAAAACACACAATACCCCGGGTCCGCCAGAGCCGTGCCTAAATGAAACACTGCGACGTATTCCCTTCTATGCTCATAAACCCCAATTATTTCTACACAGGAGGTACTTGCTCAGAGTCCAAAAATTCCATAAAAAGAGGATAAGTCTCTGCATTGTAACAAAAATGAAAAAGCATTCACATAGCAGGGGTACTTTCAGGTGCAATTTAAAAAGAACATTTTTAACATAAGATGTAATCAAAGTGCTGTTTCATTTTTAAAAGTACAATTAAACAGATGATTGACACATTAGTGTATCTCCGCAGCATACTGATGCCATGCGGTAGCAAGCATTACCTATCAGACTGTAATACATTCATAAATGCATGATATTGATGTGTAACTTTGCATCTATTTAGGTGTTTTGATGACTAGATGAGTAGTTTGACAGCTGCATCTACAGTTTATAGCCTGTCCAGAAATGTATATTTTTAAATAGCAGATAGTCAAACATCTTTTTAATGAATTAACACGTCTATTGTAAAATATGGGCCTGGGGTTATGTTATTTTTTCTACATACATACTTGTTATTTTGTCTGAATATTTACGCTGCGATAGACTGGCATCCTGTCCAGGATGCCCTTTGCCTTGTTTCCTGTACTTCCTTGTAATAGGTTCCAGGTTTAGGTGGATATCTGGATATTCTTCACTTGGAGTTCCTTTTAGGTCTTCTCAATGTTATTTATTCAATCAGATTTTCTGATGTCAGGTTCTAAGTGCATTCTGCATATCTTCTCGTTCCAACACTATCTTGCACTTGTTTCAGATCAGTCATTGGATGCTCAGCCCAGCAGCATTTGTACTTACGCTGGGTCCTCGACAGATGCAAGCTTGCGATGCGTAACCTGTCTCACCTCTTTTTCACTAGCGGTGTTCCCATCTTTAGCTCTAGATTCATCCCCAACACAAGACTGGCCAGTATTGGCCAAGAACCAAAAACTTGTTTTTTTTTCCTTTTGCAAAGTGATTCTTGCAAAACTGCATTCAGTTTGTTCTAACCTATCAAATATTGAAGTTTTTTTATTCTGCTCCGATTTTTAAATGTTATGAATGTAGAGTAAATTTTCTTTTCAAGCATACGGAGAAATTCTATGTGTCAGCTTATGGGATGTAGCCGGCTCCACGACTGCACACTGCATTTGGAAACTTGAAATGAAGAAAATAACAAGATTCTAGATTTATTCTTTAGTTATCTGGTGAATGGAACATTCCAGAAAAAAACCCGCTGTTGTTTTGCTATATGCTCTGCTAGGGACTGGCACCCCATCCAGGGTGTACCCCTGCCTTATGCCCAGTGTTTCCTGGGATGGGCTCACCACGACCCCGCCCTGTATCAGTGGTTCTAGGAAAGTAAATGAATGGAATATCTTATGTCGTTTTAATTGGTTGCTTTTTCTCTTGTGGCGCATTTGCAACCAGTTTCAGTGTTTTGGGATCTTTTAATAGAGCGGGGTGCCCTGAACAACCAACCGCAGCCTGTCTGCTTCCGCAGCGTTGAGAGTTTTCAAACCGGTCGCTGGTCACCGCATAACGGCGTTGTCATATACATACCGAGGGTGGTTTGAAGCTGATGCCTTCTCACGCCCCCCCCCCCGGTGACACCAGTCCCTGTAATTGCTCTAAGTTTAGCTTTTCGCCGTGTTACAGCATAAGGAACACACTGTGCACTGCCAACTGAAATATGACCCACTGGCTGAATACAGAAAACGACGTCCCCACAAAGGCCCCAAAGTGACGATTAAAAAATATGTTATTCATGATTATAACAATGTAATAATAATAACATAACAAGGAAAATCAGTGCATTTTGCCTCGTGTGTCCAGTTTTGCTTGGGAGGGCATGTTCAATGTATTTTTCCTATAAAGTAGTTTGCGTTAAACGACACACTCTAACACCGATATGATGTATGAATTGTGATTATCTTCCTTTATAAAGTGTTTTAGGCATTTACTGTCTTTTGAGTGGCTTTTTTTAATGAATGGTGCCAAATTGCAGCCAGAGCAGTGTTTCCCAATCTGGTCCTAGGGAATCCCCAGACAGTCCACATTTTTGCTCCCTACCGAGAGCTAGGAGGGAGCAAAAATGTGGATCGTCTGCAGGTCCCCAAGGAGCAGATTGGGAAACACTGTCCTAGAGTGTGTGTACGTGAGTGACATGTGACAGGCCGGTCTTATGCGGTGTGTGCCCCCTTTTGTGTCACATGCCTCCCAGGATCAGCCCCAGACTGCTGCCTTATTTAATAAACAGTTATTGAAAATGGGTGAACGAATGCAATTTTCCCTTTATATCATGCAAACTGAACATGATGAATGAGATGGACAAAATATTATAATTATTCTGCTAATAGTGATTTACGGTTGGTGATCTTCTATGATATATGGGCTATAAAGAACTGATCCTAATTAACAGAAAATTACTTAGATTTTATGATTACATGCTCATTCAAATATAAGAATGTGCATTTTTTTTCAGATGATGTTTCAAACTGACTTACATAAACTGCATAAAGCTGCAGATAAGATCTCTGGCTTATTGAAGTTAGCTCCAATGACTTAATATTTCATCACTTTTCAAAAACAGTGTCCAACCCAGGATGTACATGAAAAATGACTGGTTGCATTGAATCTCCATAGATGTTACAGATCTTGGCTGCTTAATGAGAACTCCTTATGATGCATTTTATGGGATTTAATAAAGACCTTGGGGTGAGCATGAAAAAACACTTTGACTATATTATTACTTAAAGTAAAAAAGAGTTTTTAAATGGTATCTGCTGTCATCGAGTTGTTAATCATTAGATGACCCATCTGTTTTATTGTCCTGTGTCTGCAGCATGATAAAGAACAGACATCTTAAAAAGGAAAAAAGGAACTTAGATTATATAGTATATATTTAGAATATATACTATATTTATTGGGCAGCTTATAAAAAACTGAGGGTCTCTTTGCATAGACTGCAGATATTAACCCTCAATAACATGGAATATGTTACAGGAATAGTGCATATTATTAGTAGTAATGCTACATCATATACTTTACATTTATCATGCATATCATTTAGTAAACCCCAGTGATAAGTGAGAGGTGATGCTCTGTGTTGCCCTGGTATAATCATGGACTTTAAATAAATGTTTAAATATGCCAAACCTTAAATATAGCTAAAGCAAAATGAGCCACATATGGTCTCATGCTGCTGTACAATACAAATGTGCCCATTAATGCATTATGCACAGATGTGATAAAAAAAATTGAAGCTGCGTCTGTTCGAATTACCCAATACCGTACATCCGGCAATGTGAAAGTAACAATGCATGCACTGAAGGGTGATTTCGTTTAGTGCAATGACTCACTAAATATTAAACAACTTTGCCTGGTACAAAGTACATTATGAATTATTGATCATGAAGATGAGACGAACTTGATGGAAGTGTTTAAGGAATTAACTTGTAATTGGGGATGAGCAATTACCATCGTGATGAATGAGAGAGAGAGAGAGAGAGAGAGAAAGAGAAACTGTTATTTCATTTTTAATTAATATGCAAGATTAATCAGAGACTCTATAAATCACAGTTTTTCTGCCTTTTGTTCTTGACAAATGGCTCTTTGCATCACAAATTCCTCCCTCATGATGGACTTTACAAAGGATCGTCATGCCCATTTCTTTTAAAAAGTGTTGGCTCAAATAAAAATTTCACAAGGAAAGATTAATTTATAACAGCCCATATAATCGTATAATATATATCTATTTTAATGTGTGATATTGCAGCAAAAAGATTTGATCTCATAGGCAGGGTTGGAGAAAGGGGGATCCTGAAAGAATCTTACAAACCCCCCTGTCGATGTGTTTAGGCCTCCCTAGCAATGGCCCAAGAGTTACACTGCACATTTGTGGCAGTGCGCGCGATCCATGCGACGATCACGCGCCGACCAATCAAAAATTCCTGGCATGGTCACTGCATGTCTTTGGCGCGCATTCCTCGACGCGCATGTGAGCATTATCTCACTCCTGTTAAATTACGACAAGAGCGGCATTCGTACGAAGGCTTGGCGCCTTTCCCGCGGAAAGCAAACTGATTATGCAAACAATATGTCGAGGAGACTTTTCAAGAGCGTGGCCTTGGGCCACTGGATGGTTTTTATTTATGTCTGTGGCAGGTGAACCGACCGGAGGATGCTCAGCGCCACTGCTAATTGGCTGCGTGGAGCGTCCGGTTCATCCTGGCGAGGGATGGAGACGATAATGGGTCTGGCTTTTTGACTCCCTGCGCTGACGGATGCCTCGCTCAGACCGCCACCGCCATGCTTTCCTTAAGTAAGTCGCATTTAATAGCACCTCTGCCTGACGGGCGAGAGAGAGAGAGTATGAGAGAAAGCGGAATGGCTTCTTCTCAACAACTCCTAAAAAAAGCCCAAAAACACAAGAAAAAATAATGAAAATGCAATATTACCTGGATTCAATTATTTTTCTTTTCTTTTTTTTAACTAAAAAGTCATTTTTCATGCGGTATTAATTTCCCCCCATAGCAACAATATTCAGTATTGTTTTTTTGCCTTGCCTCCTAATGTAAAACTTGGCTTTCTGTTGAGCAAAAGTATCCTGTACACTGCCTTCAGATCAAACAGTGAAGTTTGCCATTTTTATTAATGTTATTTTAGTCTTGAAGTCATTAGAGAGCCTTGGTTTTGAATGTTCCCCCAGAGAATATTTAATGTGCAAAATCATCAAGTCTTCCATACATAGAACCTCGAAACTGAGGAGTTAAAGAAAGACAAGTGAGGCAAAAATACTGTTTGGCTGGAACTCATTTAAAATGTTGTCATGTTCTCTGCACATCAAATAACAAGACAGCAGTCTTTGTTGAACTTTCACCCCAAAGCTTGGCTTTTCTTTAATTATAAATGTGTCACTGACATCCTGCATTTACGTAACTCCTGTTTTTGTTCCAAGGTGTAACATTCTTTATCTCCGTTTCCGTTTTATTGTTTGCTCTGCACCATCTCCTGGGGTTACTTAAGCTTAATTAAGAAAAACAACACGCCGATGCTTCCAAAACAGATCCTTTCCTGTCATGTGACCCGGCGTGCCTCAAAGCGATTGCCACCCACCGTTTGTAGGAAGTGCAGAATAAGCAGAATCTAGTGGACCGCCTCCGCAGATATGGATCCCCTGAAATGATGCCATCCCATCTTTAAGTTTAAGAAACAGAGATTACTACTTCTTTCTCGTTTAAATCCCCCTGCTTGTATAACAAAAACAGAAATATAAGTGGTGCTGGACAAAAAAGAGCTAAGCAGTGTACACTGCATTATTGTGTAACTGATCTCAGGGAAGACCTCAGTGGAAATGCTTACAGCTGAAGCATAGGATGAGTTTTTTCCCATAAAGGCTTTTGGGCATTTTGGTTTTTAGCCGTTTGTGTTTATGACTCTAGGTAAGAATTCTTCATAGGCTACATCATGTAGAGACAAGTTTTCTTGTAAAAATTATCTATATGCATTTTATCTAAAAAATGAACCACAAGGGCTGTAGGACTCGCTGGATACTTTCAAAGGATTAACCAGGGCGGCGCGATACATCATTTCAGCATCGGCATTGCGAAATAATCACATGCCGTTTGTCGGTACTGCTTTGTGTCTGTTGATATAACTGACCCCAACACCTCCAACTCATTTGACACGCTCTATAGGTACATAATAACATGTTCCATTTTGGGTCATTTTTATCCACTTTTTATTTAAAATATCACAATATTACTTGTAGAAATTTTACACATTGCAATGTGATATTGTGATCTGATGTCATGCAGCCCTAAAATTAAGCAACACCTGAGTATGGTTTATACAGTATGTATGGGCAATATGATCTTATTGTTACAACTTCCAGCTGACTTTTTCAACTATATATGGATTAGAGAGAGTTCTGTCCTATTTCATCATCCTTTGTAATATTCTTGACAATATCAAATTAATTTGATGGCATACAACATATCTAGGATTTCCATTTTTTTTTTTTTGACTGCTCTTATAGGGAAGAATCCTTTACTGTCTGAATCAATGCTGGATTTCAGTCTTTGATTTGCTATTTACTGCTTGGAGAAGCAAATGCAGAGATATACCAGCCTAGAGTCAAATGTCAAGCCAAGGTGTACCCCTGGAGTGAAATATCTTAAGCACACCTCAATTTTTCCTGAAGACTGTGTTATTCTCAAATCCCCTGGAATCTTATTAAAACTAGCTCAAGAAAGAAAATAAATAAATACTCAAAATATATGTCCCTTGAATAATACAAAATATTCCCTTAATACAAAAAAGTTATTTGAATTTCATTAAAATACTATTTGAAATCCTTTGACACCAAGGACTATATCTAATTCAATGAAACTCTAAAGCTATACCATCAGGGTGAAACGAAACACTTACGTTTGATGTTTTCAATAATCCTTAAGCCTTTGTGTTCCAGCAGCAGGTCCCTGCAGGTTGCCAGTCCCAAAATAACATGTTTTTCATTTTCTGGAAAGTACAATGTATGTTTTATGTCATTCAAAGAGAAGGTCCTAATGATGGCCTCTTGCATGCATCCCAGTATCTATATAAGTATGTGTGTGGATGTGTACATGGATGTATATGTATCATATATGTATAAAAGACAAAGGAAAATTTTTTATTTATGTTGGTGTATAATCATGACGTCTGTCAAGGTGTGTTAGCTTAGCCAGTTAAAAACCTCTCCTAGTGTGTGTGTGTGCACATACATACATATATATATATACATACGTATGTATGTATGTATCTATGTATGCATGATATATATATATATATATATATATATATATATATATATATATATACATACACACACACAAATTTATAAATTCGGATACATTCAGAATTTACAGTTAGCATTAAGATCGGAATTAACAGCTTTTTGTTCTTGAACTGACATTGAAGTCAGTGTTTCAGCTTTCAGTGTTATAAGCAGGTATTTGAGGAATCCTCTTCCTGGACACTTGGCCAACACGTTTTAAATGATATCAGCCAAAAGGGATGCAGACTTTTGCCTAGAGAAGGCTCAGTTTCTGTGGCATGAACTGCTAATCCTTGCCAGCAAAGATGCCCTTGGTTATGGTGTGACATTGACATGGACCCTATCTAGACAGGTACGATGAGGCCTGGCTCAGTGGAATATGGGAATAATTGCTAATAAAATGACAAACGAAAATGTGGATGATAACCGCGTGACCTTTCTGGTGTCCTGGGCGATTGATGCAGTCATATTCTAGCATTTCCAAACAGATTCAGGCAGACAGTTTTGAGCCCATAGTCACACCTTGTTTATGGACCATAAACATATTATGCATCAGGAGCCGTTTATACAGATGGTATGTCGAATATAATGATGATCTGTGTGCCCGCTTTGACCACATAGAAGCCCGCTTATTGTTCATAAGTGTTATAATTGGGGCTTCATTGCATTACTTGGCTGCAAAGTGTTATTTCCTGTTATTTGTCTAATGTGTCTTAAAGAATCGTAATCTAATAAAAAATGGTTATATCTCCGCAAGCTTTTAGGAAACGGATGAGGGAGTCATTGGTTTTGTAAAAAGCATTGGGTGCTCTGGAATTACCTTACCTTATAAATTCAGAAAAAAAGAAAAATCTATATAGGGTAACTGTGCATAATAGTCACAATAACACTCTTCCTGTTGTGCTGATTGTGAATAAAGCAGCTTTCTGAAATAATGATTGTTTGCATGTGCCCATTTTTATGCAGTAAATTATTTATTTAGGGAATATAAGTTAATTTTTTTTACAGTATGTCATTTACAATAGCAATAAGCCCCCTTTCATTTCCCCGTATAAGCTGTTGTGCCTTTTAAACAGGTCAGTCATACACACATATTTTTTAATCCCAGAATGCCATTGGGCGATAAAGCCCTTCATGCCGTTTCAAAGAACAACAAAAACAAAAATGGACATTTAAATCCCCTGCATTGGACGCGGCCAGTGGGATAACCACCCCCCCCCCCCCCAGACTGACCCAACTCCAGCACTTATGTGCAGAGAGTGACAGCATGCAGCCATTTAGTTCACTGCAGCTCCCCCACCACCCACACCCCTAAGGCACCACACCCTGTGACACCCTGTGCTCCCCAGGGATGATAGGCTGCATTGCATTTGCTATCTCAATAAAAATAAATAAATAAATAAATAAATAAATGGAGACGACTGAATGTTGGAAGCCATATTTTATGTCTGGATTACCCAGCATATCTTGCAGTATGATTTATAATATATTCATTTAGCAAAAGAATTACGTGGCATACATACAAATTACCACCGTGTTTTTCATTTGTACATTTTTAGTATTTAATTAATATTGTGGTTTTCTTTTTTTTTCATTATTATTTTTCCTTTTGTATTTTGAATACTAAACAAGATAGTAAAACACAGTTAGTGTACATCTGTGCCAAATATGTCTGATGTGCAGATTTTCTATTAATAAAGTCCTTTGCATGAAGATGACCTTCAGAAGTGATACGGCATACAGGTGGACAAGGCCCGGGTAGTGAAGGATGGTTGAACCCCTGTCACATTCTGACTTTGAAAAATCTGGGTCATGTTTTGAGGACAGTTAGGTGCAGCGAAACAAATGTACTGCTGAACTTCCCCTTTGGTGCTGCAGATAAAACCACACTTTGGACAAAGAGCATTATTTTACAAAACAAACAGTTTCTCTTCTGTTATCATGCTGTTCATAAGATTGCGGCCTCCGTGTGAATCCAACCTTCAGAACTAAAACAACAACATCAGTGAATCAACCAGTGTGTGTGTATATATATTCCATCCATCCATAGATTCACGGAGAGGGTGACGAGGAGCCTGCAGCCAATCCCAGATGGCACAGGGCAAATCGCAAGACAGAAACTCACTCACACATACGGTCACACCTTTACAGATGCAAACTCCACACAGACAGAAGTGTGGGAGGGTATTTTTATATATATATATATATATATATATATATATATATATATAAAATGTGATTTATACACGCATATACACACACGCACGCACACACACACACAAATATAAATGTTGTCAAAAAATATACAAATCTGTCATAAAAGAATATGCATACATATAAAGCTAAGAATATATACATATAACATCTTTCATGCTTTAATTTTATAATTATGTATTACACTTATTATAATTATATATGTTGTAATTAAAGACTCAAAAATTCAAATTATATATACACATAATATTCTACATCATATCCATCTATATCTATATATATATATATATAATATTCTAATTTTGTGTATATATGTATATAAGTTTAGAATATATAATATTCTAATTTTATAATTAAGCCATTAAAGGCAAAATTCATATTCAACAGCCGTTAACTAAGACAATCTTTAGCTGACTAAATGGCGGGAATATAAGCTCCCCTGGATGCCGTGGCGTAAATGTATTAGCTGTACTAAGAGACCTACTCCTAGTATAATTATGTTAGGAACCAATAAGACAGCTCAGGAATCAATATGTTAAGACAGATAGAGTCAAGGAGCAAAGCTGGCATTGGGAACAGAACAGGCCTGCAGCTTCCAGGCCAAGCCCTTCGGAGAGAAGCCTATCGTCACCATTTCAGCTATAGTCGTAGTCTCAATTTCCTCTAAGAACGTGACTTTCCCTTGCAAGGTGCCTAAAAAATCAATGAATGTGACATTGTAGTTCATTAGAATATGCAAAGCTGTTTAAGATTACATCTCCATATGACAGCATTTGAGCTTGTAAAAATGTTTTTGCCCACCCATTTTAGTCCTTAAGTCTAATTCCCAGTTTTCACACCTTCCAAGCATATAAATATAAGCAAACAAACAAATAAACAAATAAACAGACACAATAAAATACATTAAAAGACCTAGAAAAATGAAAAGGATCACATTCAGCTTGTAAAGAGGAATTTGATTAGCCTTTTTCCTGATTATTCAGAAAAATTGTTTTATTTATCTTTAGATATGCACTTGCTCCAATAAACAAAAAGATAGCTATAATTTATATTCAATTACGGGAAAAATAAAAGGCCCCACATGAAGAAAGCGAAAGCTGTCCCTTTGGGTACCGTACATCTGCAGAAGCCCAATCAGGCTTTCAAAGCCACAGCACTGAACAATAGCGACCATCAAGCAGGAACAAAGTCACAGACATAAGTGGTCCGAATAAGTGTGCAATTTCTGCCCATATGACTGTCCTGACACAATTGCTCTAATTTTCTTTCTTTGAAATGACTGATAAAAGACTTAGGTAATTGCTATGGAGACCAAATTTCTTCCATCAAGGGGGGAATCTCAAGTAATACTGCCTCAGGGTTGTGAGATGGAGTGTCAGTTTCTACAAAATCCTAAATTAATACTTGTCCGTTCTTCAACCCCACTTCCTGTAGATCTTATTAAGTGAAGGTAATTTGTCTTGACAATGTATCGGAAATCACTCAATCAAGTGACTTTCGGTAATGACCAAAAATATTTGAAACGTGCTGAAGCTAATTTTTTCAGAAGGCAATCGCGTTATCAGGCTAGCGTAGGCGCTAATGTGTTACCACTCTGAAGTAAATTAAGTTAATAATGCATGAATTAAAAGTGGCGCAGCCCTACGACGGCACAGGAATCTGCAAAAAAGAGAATAGCTGGACTCGACACCCCTGTGTTCAGCTCGTGTCTGTTCCACACCTGACCTTTTCTTCTATAATCAAAGTTAATTTGTCGGTCTAATCCCTGTTTATCTAGCCGATTCGTGACACTCAAGGGCTGTGAAACGGACAAACCAACAACAGGCTAATTATTAGGATGTGAGAGTAAACATTGTGGCCGAGAGGTGAAACAAGAATGGAATCGAAATGGCATTATTGTGTCATTTAAAAATAGAGATAATGTACATATGCTTAAGTTTTATATATATGATACATATAATTTCCACAACATTTATTATGAAAAATGGCATGGCAAACACACACCTTGACAAAAGACAATTTAGTATTACACTGGTCTGTCTAGTACCCCTGATTAACATGATCGTTAGTATCATCTACGATGTCTTTTTGTTTTACACGCACAGGAAAAGTAATTATTTAACATGGATTAGCTGATCTGACTTTCAGATTTGGTGGCGCCTATATCCATTGTCTGTGATGCGAATCACCTGAATCCATGAGGGGGGCCACAGGCTCCGCCCCCCCATTTCAAGGAGGCTGAATCCACAAGACTGACATTACCACACGGTGACAAGCCTTAAGGTGCCGACTTTAAATACAGTCCAAGCTGAAGACAGTGAATAATACACGGTAATGGGTTAATCAATACTTATTATGGTTTTATTGGTTCACTAAAGAGAGAACGGAACCCAGTGAGCACAAAGCAGTGAGGGGGAAAAAAATACACAGAGCATCTGATCCAGATCGCATCAACCTCCCCCGAGGGATTTCCCTATTCAGGAATCCAATTTGCCGTGCCAGATTGATGCGGATTGGATCCCAGGGAATCGCAAAACTCTTTTTAGGGTCTAATAAAATTCTAATAGATTTGTCTAAGGCTTTGGCAGATTTCAACTTTTCCCAAACGATGCCCGTCATTGCAATTAGCATCCGCTCCTCAGGTGGCGTCTGAGAGCGGATATGGATTCGTGTCCCGGCAATTAGGTGGCAGCTCGGCATTCATCCACTCTCTGTAAAGCTAGAAGAAGAAAAAGAAATAGATGATTATGCATCTAACCACAGGCGTTGCGGCCATCTGCATCTACGCCATTATTATCTTCATTTTCCCAATCGCTCGCTGACACATCCATTCAATGCACCTCAGAACTTTCCCCTATTAACCACCGTGACACCTGCTACCCTAAAATATTTAATCTGGGCGCTTGACTACATTTGATGTGGTTATATTGGAACATCGCTACAGGCTTCAAGCCCAGATCAACTTTATATTCCATCCAAGTAACATGTGGTTAAACCTTTGTGGTGGTACTGAGCAATATTGCAATGTCTTAAGGGTCATTCCCGTCTGTTTGGATGACACTGAGAATTATTGTTACTGAATTATTGATCACTTCTATTTTCTATTTTCTTGACTGAACTTTCTCTAACTTAACAGCGGGGGAGAAGAAAAGTAATGTCTCTGGCATCCACATAACCGGTAACGACACAGGATAGAGGGGAACATCTGAGATGTTCAGAGTATTGATGTAAAAATGATTTAATTCTGTCGGTTCCATTTGTTTGGGTAAACCCACAATAGATAGAGTGCTTGCTTTAAAAGGGATCCAAAAGCGTAAAGAAAAATGTGATCCCAGCCAACAGGTTGCACACTGTGTATCTGACATGTTAGCGTTGGGAAAAGGAGTAGATGTTTAGTGCATGAATAATGCCCCGAATTTGGCCATGCACATGTGGTATTGGGTTTGTTGTAAGTCCAGAGGAACATAAAACTTTCCTATGCACCTGTACTGTGTGAGCCCCTGTGGAATTCTCTTCCCATCTCCTTTCAGGACTTGAATTCCAAAACGAAAAGAGTGAGATTTATCGGTAGCTAAGCTGCTGTCCAAAGTAAAATAAAAGAACAGGTTTGAAAGTGAAGGTTTATTTTTCACTCCACATGCTATGTTTGGATCTTCATGGGATGTTTCTATGGTGGAAACGGGTTAGACATTTGGGGAGTTTTACTCGTTCTTTGAAGATCACACGATACCTATACCTAATTCCTGTCAGAAAAAATTCGGATGATAATTAGGAGGTGGAGGTTTGGGTTACAAGACTCCAACAAAATATTAATTCACGCACATTTTTGGAACCAGCCCCGTCATTTCAGAGGGAAAAGCCAAGATGATTACCCACCAAACACAATCTTAGTAGTAACATTGATTGACTGTGTTCCTCATAGTGTCCTGTCCACTACAGAAACAAGTGTCAACAAAAGGTAGCTCCCCGGATTCTAGTCGTCAAGTACATCTGGCAAGTATTGGCTGGCAGAGGAGAAGTGATGTGGTGGCGATGTGGATTATGTGGAAATAAATTGGCAGGTTCTCTTCAATCACATCACTTGTTTCATTAGGCCTTAGACCAATTACAAAGCATGCACTACTGTAGTGGTCCAATTATGTCTTATTTTTTGTAATGCTGGTGACAGTTTAAAAGAACAAAATCATTTTGCAAAAACTGCATAAAAATCACAGAATCTGCAGGAATCAGGAATCTGTCAAGTGAATCTTAGTGATTAGCTAATTACCTTACTTTCAAGTTTTTTTTTTTTGTTTACTATCATGTTAGCGCTGCTGGTAATAATGAAAGACAATAGCTAGCAGTTCAGGTTAATTAACAGAGAACAAGCATTTAGATTTGTAATTCATTGATCACTGTTGGATAACATTGACTCATGGGAACGATAAGGAAGGCTGTGAATCACTTTATTAATATTCAAAGGATTAAACGTAAACATTTCATCCTCCTACAATGTTAACATAAAGTTTACATTTCTGTTACAGCAATTCTATTTGTAAACAGAATTTAATGACCAGAATTTAATGCACTAACGAACCCGTTAATCCCTAGAGTCTCAATAAGTCCGTTCAGCTCTGCTGTCTGCCGTTTTCACCGCCAGGCCCAATTCCCTTGTGTTTATTCATTACTTAATGCTTTTTTTCACATTATAAGTTTAATGATTCAGTTGTGGGGATTGGGGGTGTAATTGTATTTCATGTGAGACTGCATTACACTATAAAATAGCAGCAGTAGCCTTGTGTGTTGAATTAACCTGCTTAAATAACAAGTGGAAATAAGTATAGTTAAGTCTCCTATATGTAGGTCGGCATGGCAATGTACTGTTTGTGATTTATGGCTGGCTGTCCAATCCATTACTCTATGCACAAATTTTTGACCATAGTCACACTATGTTATGCATCATTATGCGTCAGCCCATACTGGCAGGTCGTCTCCAGATTTTGTTCATAGTGCCGTAGTCTGATTGGCAAGTCCAGCAGGTCTTAGCTTCCAGTATATAATTTAACATGTTCAGTTCTGAATAGAGTTATTGTTTTTAATGAGTTTCAAATGTTTCAGGCCAAATGTGAATTTTGTAGAAAATGATTTCTTTAGTGTTATAATTGTAGTCAGGGATTAACAGTTAAAATTATTTCTTTAGTGTTATAATTGTACTCAGGGACAGTTAAAATGGCCTCTCTCTGCTTGTTGTCCTAATCTGTTCGAAGTCGTCTAGCTACTTTCGAATATATGAGGCTGTAAACAAGAGTTCAGTGTCTCACGTCTTTTCATCTGAGGCTACCACCTTGACCTTATTCCCACCTTCTTACTTACATGATCAAAAGGGCAACCCCTGGCAATGTAACCTTTGACAGGTATTCAATAGCAATCTCTCAGATAACGAGCCACGGGGCCCTGTGCCACTGGCCGCGGCGGCGCTGCTCTGCGCTAAGGAAGACGTCATGTCTAGTTTGCTTTTCGCTAGCCTCTTGGCCCTTTGTCATGATAGACAGGCCCTTCTAACATGCCGATAGTGACAGACATCAGGTCAGGGCTCATTTACGGGGACCACGCACATGTTGTGTAAATCATTCTCAAACAACTTAAATATCTCTGCAGGTGCACTTGATGTTTTCTTATATATTAATAGTATTTGGTAGCTTAACCAGTGCGACGATAATTATCGCTAACTGTTATACAGGCTGGCCATCTGCATGTGACATAATTCAGATGCACGGGATATATCAGTGGCATTATACAAAATGTGCAGTAGAGGAAAGGGCACCACCTGTACTGCTTCTCCATACACGCAGTCCATTAAATGGGGCTAAGTCACTTTCACACCATTCTTCAGCACTGCTGGCAACAGCGATCACCAACTACTTCCTAGCTGTGATTCATAATCTATATCGATGCCTCTGAGACAGCAGCCCATTGATTTTCCCCCGTCCATAATCCCGCACCATATCCGCTGCTTGTTAGACATCTGTGGGAATATAAACTGGGTTTTCAATGCAACTTAAAAGAGGTTCTGGCAGTAATACAATTTGGGTGGAGAAAATCTTTTCAAAAGTACATAATCTTTAGGAGAATTTTTAACAACAACATGTATCCCGTGAGCTGATGCCTGGCTATGAAACAACAGGTGTTTCGGATGGGGAATCCATGATCTGTGAGGTTTTTTTAATACATATTTTAATTTCATTTGCTGTGATTATTTATTCTGATGTCTTACGAGCCGTGAACCTGGAACCATCATGCACTAAACCCAAAAGGGGGGGAAAGCCTCCTTTTATCTAATTCTTGGTGACTGACGACTGTAGAATTATAATATTTGTCTGTGCATTGCTTTCACACTGCTCTGTAATTATAGATAATATTAAATGAACTGTATTAATACCAGTCCATTAAGCACTCAGGTGAATGAAAGCATGATGTTCTTTTCAATATGCGTCAAGCTGATTAGGTTCTATCTTACTGTCATCTACCTACATATAATTTCATGATTATATACACAGATTATATTAATTTCTTATTGTAATTCTCTTATCATGGACCACATTGAATAGTGGGATTAATTTCTTTACTTTGCCGTGAAGGACACAATAATATATATCTTTGATTTTCTTTTTCCACAAGCTGTGGTAACAGCTGTGGTTATGTGCTTTTCCTGCAAGCTTTTTGCGAAAAATGGAGAAATGGGTCGAACAAGCGTACTCAGTCCAATCACATCTAAAGCACTATGGGAAAAGTGATTACAACCGTGACCTTAATTAAACGTACAAATAATTTGTTGACTTTAGCCAATAAGCATTTCCAAAAATAACATACTTGTAAGTTAGGTAATGAAGAAAGGACCTTGGCAGAACATCAGCGGAATCCTAATGTATTAGTGGACCATAATCTCACAGTAGACATTTTAGGCCAGGGCTGGACACTGATTTTCTGTAAAAGACACAAGCTTCATAGCACATCATTTTTTAAATGGAGTTTTTAAAAGCCCAGAGAGTTACAAAAGGCAATGACATGTTAATTTTTTTTCGGAAATAAAGACATGAGGACATTTTAGTCCAAAATGATATGCAGGTTAAAGCGTCCAGGTACGGCATGTGCATTGGTATAAGACAAGTGGTCATGTGCGTGATGCAGGGACGGTCAATAGCAGCTGACCTCCGATTGGTACACTGACATCCTAACATACTGACATCCAGAATATACACAGGAACACGCAAAAATCAATTAACTTAAGCTCCATAACGTCGGCAATAAAAGAAGCGGTGGATTTTGGAGTCTTCTTGGAAAGAGTGGAGGGGATCTGGAATTCCTGACTCGCCGATCGTTCTACCACCAAAGGGCCAGTGACCTAAGGGTTCCTCCCTCACAGAGATGGGATGTCAGATGAAAGGAAGATGTAGATTGCAGAGATATTGGTAGCTAAGGTGGCACCATGCCCCTACTTGCGGTAAAGAGCGATATCAGTGCTTTAAATCTGATCTGGGCTCCATCTGGCAACACAGTTCCCCATTGTTTAAGCTCTTTGACTGGTTCGGCTACAATCAGCGTCCACTGTATGAGGTTTATCGGCAAGAGTCTTTTTGTGCCCCTTATCCAAATGATCATAAGCAAGATCTAAATCACCACCAAGAATGGTGTGTGCAACAGCCCTGTACATTGAGAGTGAAATACATGTTTTGTCACGGCTGTTTGTTAATTCTGTTTCAACAAACAAAACGCAACAAAAATGAAAAATGAAGGAACATAAACACACCATGTAAGCAAATGTGTGTTGCCCCTAGCTGTGAGCATGCCCACAATTTCACAGGTGTAACAATTCACTTTTGCTGTTCCGTGGAGAAAGAAAAAGCTGCCAACCTTTTTGAACTCTTGGTAAAAAGGGACATTTACAATATGTACTGTATCAGCATTGTAATTATTTCTATGTTTTTATATCACATGCATAAGTTGTATTGTAAAAATACACCATGAGGTGGGCACATATGCATCTATAAAATGAATATATAAATTAATATTTTAATTACCATTTCAATTAATTATGTCAAGTACTGTTACGTAGATTAGTAGTAATGACAACAACAATAATTTATTATTATTATTAGTAGTAGTAGTAGTAGCTGTAGTAGTAGTAGTAGCTGTAGTAGTAGTAGTGGTGGTATTTTTCTAGCGAAAATATTATGTACTGTGTACAGATTTAAAAACAGAAGCACTTCATATGTATTTTCATAGTTCTTAATTATCAGAATAAAAGTACTGTTGCCATCTTTCCATCAAACAATTTCATAGGAGAGGTCATCTATACTAGTTACGCTTGAAAACAATTATCTGAAATTGCTGCTTTCAGTCTAGATTTGCCTCTCCCTAGTTTTTTCATCTCAATCCAATCTAAACCTATTTGAGCAAATAAAATGATATTTACCTCATCTTCTGTTACAAGCTTTCAAGATTACAGGCTTCGGGAAAAATCAATACAAAATACCAGCTTAGCTGCAGATTTATGCTCACAAAGAATGCTAACTTTTCCTCTATGTGTTTTCAAACTCTCAACATAGCCCTTCCCCAAGGGGGGGGGTAGGTAGGGGGGGCTTAAACCATGAAAAGTACCTCAATGACATGTTGGGGAGATGTTTATAAACTACTGTGCTTGCAAGCCAAAATATGGTGCCTGTCTAAAAACCTAACCTTTAGCACTGGTGTCTGCTCTACACATCTTATAAAGTTCACCAAAAGGAGGGATCTTGACCTCTTGGATGATTTGAAGACTCAAATACCACTTTCATTTATTATTTATCATTGGCGGGCCGCAGGAACGGAAGGTATCATCATACCTGACTGAGTAATGTAAAGAAGTGGCCATCTCACCGAGGCCAAGCCCCATGGGACTCAAATCCCATTATGTGTCAGGAGAAATTGCTTAATGTCCAGGGGTAAAATAAATCTTAGACCACAACATCTGGGTGAGCTAATGGTAGATAGGACGCACTACAGATCTCCACTGTGAAGTCTTTAATTTCACCTTTAGCTCGAAGTTATAGGCCTAGTTTTGAAATACTTTGCAAATTGGTTTCTACCACATTGAAAGTCAGGTTTGTTTCAAACTTTCCATCGGCAGCATAGACCAGCAATTGCACGGCACATAAAAATACCTTCTTCCTTCAAAAAGTGCTACAGAGGAAGATCATTAGATACATTTTTTAAATTATGTCAGCTTGTGTGCTGTTTTTCAAAGCTTGGAATAGCTAGGTAAGCACTGTTGTTCATTTAAGTTCTGCTTCTGGCTTTCTCTGAAGTCACTTCGGTCAACCTTATGAAAAGTTCTGAGCTGACTACCATGGAATTAATTTCTCTATGTATGTGAATGTCCAAGCTTCAAAGCACGTACTTTGAAGCGATTCGCAGGAACTTAGAGAACATGGGCAGCAGTGTTTTTTTCTTTCAATACAATCCCACGCAGAGCTTCTAAGTGGAACCAAATGATCGTGAGATATAGAGCAGTTTGTTTTACACAAACGTCTCCTGGTACTGTTACATTTGCATAGCTAAATTGAACCAATCACTGCGAAACAAATACTACAAACGTGTGTATTAGTGTGTATGTATGAGGCCTGTAATTTATTATACAAACTCTTAGCTCTTTGGGTAATTGTCAAAATAAATAACTACATACATGTGCACATACTTTCTGTTGAAGTGTTTCCCACCTGCCGGTAGCGTTAAGGTATTCCCATAATGTGTTTCTTTGGAACCAGATGTTGGATAGTAGAACGTTACATCTGCATGACCGATTTAAAACAGCACAACCCCGGCTCTTCATTGTGACCCATTAAAGACTGTCTGGGTATAAAATGGTGTTTGGCTTGTCTTGCTCCTTCCAGTCTGAGAGGATTACTCATAGGGTTGTGTGCTCAAATCACAGCTGGAGCCAACATGTCATTAGGGCCAATCCTAGGCAATACATGAGTAACTGCCTGGTCCGGGTCTGTGTTTTTGGTTGATGTATTTCATTGCAATACATGCATACATGCTACCCTGCTTTTTTTGGGTTTTTTTTGGCTGTTAAGCTTGTACAGTTGCTGCAATACCATCCGATTCAAGTTATTTATTTATATAGTGCTTTTAACAAGGAGTGTTGTCAAAAAGCACTTTACAGAGTGCCCAGATAATACGCCTGAGGCGACAGGGGCTGGGAAAAATGCCTTGAGAGGAACACCTCTGGCTAGCACTGGGCAGAACACAATTTAGTGCAATACTAATTATCAGGAAGGTGAATAATATGACTCAGGACTGCAAATTCTCAGTGTTCTCAGTTGAGTTGTGCTGTTTTGTTTTGTTATGAAACTCACATCCGTATTTCTTCTTTCTCTGTGGAATTAATGGAAATTTCATAATTATAAGCAAGCGCAGTGATGCATGTGTGCAAGAAGCATGGCGGAGTCTGGCTATCTCATTTTTATCAATGCAATAAATCGTGTTAATAATTCAAAGTTGATTCGCTAGACAAACTTCGATATTGTTTCACAGTCACGAGTAAATGAAATTTCCTTTGAGCTAGTCTCAGATCTTTTTAATTATGCCAGTAATAGTCTTATGGATTTTTCTTAGATAAATTGATATTGGCATTTTTGTAATTACAAGCTGTTGCATTTTATGAAAATAATCTTCAAAAGTCATTGACCCATTTCAATATTCATAGATTTTCCAGATATATTTGCTTTTGTTTTTGTTTGTTATATTATGTCAGTTTCTAGTCATGAAAATGAAGTCTTTCTTGTTTACTGTACTTTTTAGAAGCCGTTGTTTTTTCTGCTGCTGACCATGGTCGCTCTTGCTGGATTGAATTTGAGAGACCTTATTTGTTTTAGGGTATCTGCTACGCTTCTCTGCTGTCGTTCTTTGAACTGGATAGACACAAAGGTTGGTCCACGACAGGCTTGTCATGATGGATGCTGGGAAATGTAGGCCGTCAGAGGTGGGCGTGGTCAGGAAGTGGGGAAACGCCAAACGGAGCTACAGCCACTGCCCACATGTCACATGACGGTGCCCATTGGCAGTTCAAATTCTGAAAGAACCCTTGAGTGGAACCACATGCAAAAAGAAAAAAAAAAAGGAACCATGTCATCGACGCATACTGAGCAGAAGGCCTCTGGGAGCACATACCCCATGGATGTTGGCTGATTACGTTTGAAGGGAAATATGCAGTGACATGCTCCTGAACTCATTTATGACCTTGGCGTGGCTTCACGTGTGGTTTTCCAATACAATTCCAAAACCCACAACGTTTTGATTTGGTTCTGAAAATGGACAATAACCGGAATGAGTATTTAGACAATTAGGAATAAGTGGATGCAAATTTAGTCTTTTCTTGGAAACATCTGGTTTATCTATAAAGACTAGTGCTGAGTTCTGCAGTCATGGTATATTTCAAAACTGTTCTCTTTTATTACACTAGATGCATAGAAAATAAGAGACATCTCAGCATTATGTTGTTTGATTTTATTTATCCATTTGCGAGAATAATTGTTCGCTTACAACATTGTGTATGATGCTGTTTTACTTATTTTTCATCACCTGGAAAAAAAGTATTCTTTCTTATATGTTTCACTTTCTGAAGTCCTTAAATACATGCTTTAATATTTTAGTATAGTGGGTGCAGGTAAAAAAGTATAATTTCAGAATAGCACCATGTATCCTCATGTCTTTTTTTCACATTTTGTTACATGGATGAAAATAACATAATTTTACATTGAATAAAATGTTTAAAAGGAGCGAGATTCAAAATGCACACATATTTGCAGAACGCAACTCACGTATTAAGATCCTTCCGTACATATGTACACATAAGGAACATAGGCTTTACTGTTTTTAACACACGTGTAGAGTATTGGGGCTTTGTTGATTTGTTGTTATTTTTTTGTTGCTGCAGTGCTGACAGCTCAACCAGAAGCTTCTACGTACTGCGGGACAGCATAGTAAGATGTATTGGGGGAGTGTCCTCCCACTGTCTCTGAAGTCCCGCATGCCGTTCTTGAAAGCTGTCCTTGTTTAAACAACGGCAGTGATCCACTGGAATTCACACAGTGGCACGTCTGCATGTAGTTCCCGTGTGGCCTACCTTATATTTGTCTGAAGTTCAACAAAAACTAATAAAATCTACCTTCCTACGGAAATGTTTTGCTATTGTTGTTCTAATGTCTTTTTACTTAAATGCACAAGTACATTGGTCAATTTCAAGAACTGGAAAAGTGCTGTTTGTAACTCTTGTATATATATATATAACACTTTTACAGTTGTTACATTCTATATACCCCGTTTCATGACATCTGGATGCCAAAAATGAGCAAGAAAAGCTAAGAGAATCAGAAACGGACAAATAATACACACACATATGATGATTTATTATTATACATATATAACTGCATATTAAACTTTGCTATTTTTTGACTTAACTATGGTTCACTCTGCCCTGTTTCTGTTTAATGAAAAGACGTTAACATCATGGAACCATTCAGGAAGTAAAAAGGGTTTATCGTCTGGGGCGTACTTAACCATATGTTGACTAAAATATAATTCAGCTCTATATACATATTGCCCACAGACTACGAAAAAGATTCAAACCACAAATTTCGTAATAAAAACGCATTTGAAAAAGTACAATAAAAAAGATGCAGAACGCTATGAAAACCACTAGACTGTGGTTGATTATGTCAGGCTTACATAGTGGAGGGAAGGGCTCTTTAGGTAAATATACTATATATCCTTCTACTGTATATTGCTTTGTATTGGCTGCAGTGGCAGAATATTATCACTGACACTAGATGGGCTCATGTGGTCTCATGTGGGAATTCACAGGAAGTCACATGTATCACAAAATGGCCATTGGGTTTGGAACCCATCCTACTTCTTGATGCCAATGAATGTACCAGTACAGTGACACCAGATTGAAAGGAGTTCAGTGACCACGATCAATCCAAATTAAATTCTGCCTTTATTTATTATTTTTTTTGTTAGTTTTTTTTTGTTTGTTAGACACTAACTGAACTGTGTGTCTTATGTAGTTATTTTGTTGGAGCTGTAATTGTGGAGTCAGTTTTTCAAATGAATATTATTTTACAGGTATGCACTGAATAATTAAGGGCGGTGAATTCTTGAGTATCTGAATTCTTTGATAAAATTTTCCATTAAAATATGTCTAAAAATTATGTCTAATATCTCAGATAAGATATGCTTTTAAGTGCTTAGCATATACTTTATTATGTATACATTTATTTAGCTGCACATTTTACAAAAGTAAAACAGGTCAAATAATTTAATCAGCAATGAACCTCCAGTGGGAACCAACAACCTCTGGGGATGGTAGCAAGTTCAATTCACAAACCCTCACGACCTTCTTTCTCTTTATGATTCTACGAACAGCCAGGAGTCAATTTTGGAGGGTCTGCTATGCCGGACCTGCAGGTTTTGTTTTGCCCCGCAATGTTTGATTCTACTGAAAATGGCGTTCTTGTTTTACTGGTAAGCTGCCAAACGATAACACAAGAGCCCGTGGGCATGAACCCAGGCAAGCATCTGTCCATGCCTGGGAATCTGAAACACCTTCACTGCCTTGCTTCCTGTTGATCGTATCCTAGGAAGATTCATTCCTGTAAACCAATAGACTTAACAAGAACTTGTAGGGACACTATGAAAATGGAGTTGTTTCGAAGGACAAAATGAACTGAATATGTTTACTCTGCAAGACTTAATGTCTTTGAATATATTTTCCTGTTGACTTCATGCCGGTTTTCTTGATAAGGTTTGTAAAATTTACTTCTCATTTTTAAGATAATGCCTCATGATGTTTTATTTCACTTCTGAATTTAAATGATTATTTCTGCTGCTTTACTTTGGACGGGACTAAGCATTATCAGGAGAGGAAAGGGTGGTTTGAACCTCATCCGGCATTATTAAAATGAAGCCATTGACAAATAAGAGATGCTTGAAAAGCAAATTCCTCTTTTATTGGATCCTACTGGTGACAAAAAGATTGCATTCCCATCAAAATAGCAAACATATAAATCACCCGTAGCTGACAATGTGTCAAGGCATCATTCTAGAATGTTCTGCTGTTCCTTATAGATGCACCATTTCAGAAAAGAAACACAATATCTACCATTAATATAAATTATGTAAATGTTTTGAATATAAGTAAAATTCCAGCAATAAAGTCTGACAGAGAAATAATTGGCATGACCAAGGGATCACTTTAAATGATCCTGAATTTCAGCCAGTATAGAAATAATACAACTAAAAATTGGTATACATTCAAAGTAACACTTTTTTATGTTAGCCTGTTTTGTTTGTGAGATACATATCGTAACATCCATGGGAAATAGAGTTATCTCATATCCTATCATTTGAATTGTTTGCTTTATTCTCATCATTTATAGTGTGTGCTCTGGCAAAAAACTGTCTCTTTGTTTGAATACATAATTTCCACATGGATACAGATCCTTAACCTTTATTATTTAATTTAAATTCCTTTTTTGGGGGGGGAGATTCGCTAACAGCTCAGCATGGTTTAATTAAAACCAAATGACAGTGGCTATCATCTGCAGATATCTATATTATAGGAATAATTAACTTTCTTTTTCAAGCAATAATACACAGAATTATTTCAGTTTAGATGTTCTAAGAATATGATCATTTCTTTTACATTGCTTAGGAATCAACAATAAACTGTTATACAAAAAATGAAACCCCCCTCATTTGTGTATCTGTTATAATATGTGCACGAGTTTAAGGGATAGTTGAGTTTTGTATAAGATACAGAAATTCAAGGAAAAATAAGAATTCTCCCTAAAGTTCATGTAGCTTGTGTGAAGAATTTAATTCCAATACAAACTAATATTGCTCCCAAACTCAAAATTATAAAAGAACAGTATGTGCATTTCCTGATGAATGGGTATTTCCAAACTGTATGTAATTGTAGCTCATAGTACATGTTCCATGCAATTTAATATTTGTGTTCCTTGAGAAATGCAATTTAGAGCTGTGAAGCCTACTGTAATGTATAATCTGTTAATGCAATAATAGGTGTTCTAATATTCATGTTACCACATGTTGGGGTTTTTTTGTACTGCTTTGGAGGAACTCTCATTATAAGTGAATTTATACAAAGAAGATGTGCATGAAAAGATTTACCCTCTCACGACTAGAGAATGTATTTTCCATTAGCTATTGTGTTAGTTGTGGTCATGAGAAGTATTTCCTTAAAACCATATACTTTTGTTACTGCATCGAAAGAAAAAGAAAAATTACTTTTACTTCACGGAGTCTTCTTGACATTGTGTGTTGCTTGGCAACACTTCCTGCTATCTGGAAGGAAAATCAGCATACATCTATGGCTTTTCTATGATTCCGAGAGATCAGCACTCAGGCTGCTTCTCTGACTATTCATATCAGCATTTTTCTAATTAAACTTGCCCAAACAATCCTTCCTTTTGTCATAATCCCTCTAGTGCTTTTTTTCCCCTTTTTTTGTTGTTTCACACATTCTTGTCAAGACCGCTCGTGTGTCTAGTTAGCCACGTTATTCAGTAAAGCTACACTCAAGTCATTGTAAGATGTCGTACATGTTTGATTGTTAAGTCTTCGGTCAGGGTGATTAAATTACTCTGGACTTATGCATGTAAAATGAATGCGCACTCCAAGAATGCAGGACAGGCTGAAAAAATACAATCCCCTATTCCAAATTGCAAGGGGACTTCCATCCAAATTCTTGCCCAGTGAAGTTTGTAACTATTAAAAGTACCCCATGAACCTAACATTTTAGCTAAACATGATTTAATGCATGTTTGGCTGCTTTTTCAGCTACATATTTAACTTAACAAATTTTACAGAATAATATATAAACATCACTAGCATCGATGCGTCAGCAAGAGAAACAAAAACATGATTTGACAATCATTTCAATGCGCTGAAAGTGAATCAGTTTTTCATAAAACAAAAACAGTAAATCTATTTTTTTATTTTTTTTTTTTTAAATCAAATGGTGGGCAAAAAGGCTTACATGTTAACTTAATATGTCAGGGCAACTCATTGGAAAAGTAATAGAAAGTAGTCTTTAAATAAAATAAAACAAAAAATAAAATAGAATAAAATGAACCATAAAACGAAATGATTTCATTTTAAAAGTCGGAGTATCATTTGAACTCTGGACATTTGAATGGTTGCACAATGATGCCTGGTGTCTGGATCTTCAGCTGAATGAATATAACCTATCCAGGTAGCAGAAAACAATGTATCTGTCCAGGGTTATAGGTGTGGTAACGAGCTATAATGAATTTATGGAGCCCCTGTAATAGAAGGCAAGGTAAAGGTCATTTATTGGTCACGAAAAAGAATCATTGTTCACTTTCAAAAGGTCGTCTTACGTGGCCCATTTCCATGGTGCCAGAGAGCTGTAATATGATTCGCAAATAAAAAGGCAACTTGTACTTGTCTTTGTATACCCAAATGTGCAGGGTTCGGCTAAGAGTGGAAACTTCCCCAGTACCTCGAAGATCTTCCAGGAGTTTCAGCACGAGAGAGCAGTGCGATGCTTTTTTCCGTTTTTTCTTTGACAAGAGAATCACATACCACAGGCTGCATCCTGAGCAAGACAGAAGCACAATCTATTAAAAATGTTGTTAGCACATTAGATCATTAACTGCATCAGAAAAATAATACATTGGTATAATTAGCTGTTATTCATGGTTGTTAATGCACATTAAGCAAATGTGTAGCAGTATAGAACTTTGCTTAGTGTTACAGACACATGAAATGTCATAATTCTGAAAGGCATTCATTGAAGAAACTGGAGAATAACACAAAAATTCATACTGATAAAGAAAGAAAAATGGAAAAAAAACAAGGATAACATGATAAGATATGTGCTCTGGGGCACTCAAGAGATGCTGATACATTCCTTTTGATGTCATTTTTAATTATTAAGTTTGGCTTTTTCCAGTACCTCATGAATTGTTTTAAAAATAGTATCATGTCCCACCACTACTAACTGCCAGGACATGAAAATGGATGGATGGATGGATGGATAGATGGATGGATGGATAGATGGATTGCTCACTACTAATTTTACAGATCCATCAATAGCAGTTAAATAAGACATGAACCAAAAATTCACATCCATTGAGCGTGTATCCTTTTATGACTCCAAAAGGCTAACAATTCTTAATTAAAAATTATACAATATAAACCATAAATCCACGATTCTCAACCACAGATGTCCATCCGTGACTGATTTTTGTTTTGTTGCCACAGCTAGAAACTCTGATTCATCCAGCTAAACCTCTGAAGAATAGTTCTGTCTGGTATGCTGGTGGTGGAATTCAGCAGGTGTGGAGAATGGCCGGGGTCCCCATGGAAATGACTGGGAATCACTCTTATAAGCAAACAGCTCTTTACTGGTGCACAGTGGGCCAAAAATAAGGGGAATGTGTTGCTAAACCGGTCTTTCTAATCATAAAACTCATTGGAACATATGCCTGTACATCATGGAATCAGGCAAATCCGTTTAGGTGTCATTTATTATAAAACCATTACTCTAAGCAGTGAATAAACACCACCAAAAAAACTCCAGGAGATGTGAAGTTTGGTACTTTAGACCTATATAATATTTTTCTGAGTAATACCTTAATTCACAGTTATGAGATTTTCTGTTGTAGCTATGAAATTGCCCATCTTAATCATGCATCATGTGCTCAGTGCATCCAGCTAAACAAATGTACATGAATATTGTGAGAATCCCTTAAAAAGCACAACCTGAAACGAGGCATTCCAATCATGACCCAAATCCAGTGCTCCAAAATGTAATTTCCCAACAAAGAAAATAAACCGCACAGTAATCTTCCCTGTAATACCGACCAGTCCTTAAACAAAATCCCTCAGTTTCTGACATCAGCCAGTCTTCTTTTTTCATCTTTCTTAATGGGATTTTGGAGAAAATGGCTTTCTGAATTACTCTCCTCAGTCTTGCTCAGAAATCTTATAGTTCATATTGAGGAATCGTTAATTGTTTCAAGTGACTGATGACCCACGTAAGCAAGACCCGAAGCTGAGTGCCGTGGCGCAGAATTACCTGCGTGGCTCAAATAATGTAGGTAAATAGTGGCATATGTGGGGTAACTTCGGAATTACCCACATAATAACATTCACTGCTGTTTTAAATTAAACGTATCGGTATGATTGCTATAGGCAGCCCACTGGCCACACACCTACGTTCTGTGTTGGGAACACTGTGTTGCTTTATAGTGTTAATTAATAAAAACAAACAGACTAATGTTCAGTTATAGCTAACACGTTTAGTTGGCTTTGTTACCTGTTTGGAAGCAATCCTGTCCAAATTAATATACATGTTAACAAACACAGGCTTGAACTGAGGTTAACTTGGGAGGTGAATTACCTCAACTGTTCATCTGACTGCCTCACCAGGGGCTTAAAGAGGGCAACATTGTTGCAGCTTAATTATTTTTTCTGCCAAGATAATTAGGCTTTTTTTTCTAGCAGACGTCCTTGAAATACTGTATGTGAACATCTGGCTTTAATTTACCTTTGAAGTGCAGCAAATGAAGATTGTTTATTGCTATTTCATGTACAGCCTCAACATATATTGTTTGTGGATGGTGAATACTTTGTTGAATCGGCAACCGCATGTCTGCATAACATTTTTGAAAAACATACATAGTTGTTTTTTTTTATTTTTGGGCAAACAGTATTTGTTGTGGATAAGTTAAGCTTGTAAACTGCCGACAGGCTTATTATGAACTTTCTGAAAGCTTGTAAGAGCCAGAAGACTTATGCCACATTTCTCCCCTCTAAAAGAAAGAAAACCAAAATATTTCTCCAACATAGGTACTGACTCCAGCTCCAACCTAAAAACAGTGAAGATGCTGCAACTCAAAGTTCCCCCGTGCCTATAGCTCCTTGCATTTTTTTTTGATCACTTGAAAGTGTTATGAAAAATGACAGCATGGTAATAAACACAAGCTGTTGAACTTGAGCTGGGGGGGGGGGCCCACATTGGTTCCATATCTCTCTGCTTTTCAGACACAGTGGTCTCAATGTGGACTAAGGCGTAGCTTCTTTAAAACAAGTGTGTTGAAAGCGAACACCTCTGGGCGTGCTTTGAGAGCCCCCCTCCAACCCCTCCGCACTTCACCTCCTCCCTCCTCTGCCTTTTTCTCCCCTCTGGTGTGTCATCCGGTTAGCCTCTGCGTGTGAGCCAGCATTCCCCCGGCTGCCGCTGTCCCGTCCTCTGGAATTCCTTACCTAGGGCGGCTGAGGAAGATGTGAAAGCACCTTGAATCTCATTAGACCAAATAGGACTTTGGGGCCTGTATCATATTCACACTGCTCCGGCGTAACTGCACTCCCATTCAATTTAGAGGATGCAATTAACGCTTTGACGGAAACTTAAATAAAGGATCACGCAAATGTACAATTATACACATTAATTACGTATACAGTCAAGGAAAGCTCAGGGATAACTCAAAAGACACACATTTTATACGTTTGTAATATCATTGCCAGCACGATACAAAACTTCTTGCTTTTTCCGTGCACCTGGAATTGCGCTTTTAAGCAAATCAAATTTTTATTAGCACTATTTTTATTAGAACTACAGCTGATTGCTTGTTTTTGATTGAAGCAGCACAGGTTGAGAATTAAACTCTGAGTCACGTGATCCTTCTGGCTGTAGACCGGGGGGGAGCAGATGTTCTCACTCCAATGTCTTCACCTTTGCCTATAGAAGCATTTCGTGGAACCATCCGGAGAAGAGTGCCTGAAATGAGAGTTTTAGGAACATCATGATCCTCTGTCAATGTCGTGATTATGAGCTGAGCTGCCTTTCATTGCATACCTCTCTTACAATGGAAAGCAGATGCACCAAAAAAACCCATATATTTAGTATTATTATTATTATTATTATTATTATTATTATTATTATTAAATGTACACTGGGACTCAGTATGGATAAGTGATCAGAAGTTTACCAAATAGATTATTACTCTTTTTTATGTTTTATATGGTTAGGTTTTGCAAAATCAAATCAGAGAATAAGTGACCTCACAAGACTTTAGTTAACCGTAGGACTTTATTAGGACTATCAAATGCAAACTGGCTAAACTGAGCAATATATATATCTAAGAAAGTTGTAGTTGCAGGTTCACTGTGGAGTTCTGCACCAGCACACCCACTGTGTTTGTTGCGATTTGGCCTATGTCAGTGTTTTGAAGAAGTTTGACTGGCATTTAGGCCTAGCAGTTCTCAAATATACGGTAGAATGAGCAGCACCAGAGACAGGTAACTCATTCGCAGTGCAAATCAGCTAGCTTAGGAGTCAAAGCGAATCATCATCATCATCATCATCGTTGACGTCGTCCCGTTGTTTTTCTGGATAAGGGTCTTGGTGAAATGAATCATTTGTTTGTTAAATAACCAGAGCACTTAGATTCAACCCATGGGTTTCCCCCGACTCAGGCAGAACTGTGGGACTTTTAATAAAAGCACATGTGTGACATGATGCAAATGTTGCTGATGAATATACAAATGTGGCAGACCACCAAACAGCGAGGAGGTAACATCTTGAAGAGTTTACGAAGACGCCTTTTCAAAACATCTTCGGGGTGCTGTCTCTCATCAAAAAAAAAAAAAAAAAAAGTGTGGCAAATCCAATGTTCCTCTGGACACCGGACACATGTTCACTTCAGAGAGGTTCCCCCAAAATGCCCCAGAGGAGGTCACAGCTTGCACTAGCCAGACTGGAGCAATAGTCAGCCACTTAACTGTGTTCAATCCTCTGCTAACCGTCACTGGGAGAAGACACAGGAATGTAACGTTTATTTAATTTCTATTGGAGACAGTTTGCAGGAAGTGGAGGTGAATCGTCTGGTTCCCAGACAGAAGTCCAGTTATCATATCTAACAGAGAACAGACCCTGCTAGCCATGTGACACGCACACAAACACAGAGCTTAGGAGTTGGTGAGCTGAAAGCGTTGTGCCCTATCCTGGATTATGATTCAAACAGAGAAAACAATCTTAGCCATAGTAACGGCAGAAAGATAGATTAGCTTCATATCTGTTACAAAATTTGTTTAGAATATATTTTTTCAGTACTTATGTTAACAGATACAGTTATCTATACTTTTTAAAGATAAATTAACAGACTGTTTAGCTAAAAGTCTCCATATTAAGCATTTAATATTTGTAATAGTAAAGCAGGCTCAGAAATAATTTATTCAACCAGATATTGATAAATAACATGGCAAGGACAAAGAAGGAATATATATTTGTACCTCTGCTTATGAATATTCAGAAATGTGACGATACAATTTAGTTTCTATATCCTGAATGCACAACAGTTATATCGCCGGTATGAGAAATAATTTTATTTCATCATTTTCTAACTAAGTGTAGCAAAAGAAAAAGTTTTGAGCTTCCAAAGTTGTATTTCCTACAACATGGAATCAGCTTCTCTGGTTTCCGGTTGGAGAGGAAGGGCTTGAAGCATGCTGTCAGACATTTATTAATCTGACCATATCTCTGGACTTCTGGCTGGTGTCTGCGTGTGTGGATTCAATCAGCATGACGTCTGTTGCCATGGTGCTGGTTACAAAGAGCTTAATTCCAGACCACTAGGACCTTCTGATTGCCATGACAGTGTTCTGTGTATCTAACTCTTGCTGTTTGGGATGAAATAGTTTTTTTTTTAGGGCACAAACCCTTTATGACTTCTGTAGTGAGGAGGTGATTTCATTTTACCGCAGACTGTTCTTTTTTTAAATCTCAATTTTTTTTTCCATAAAATGCATTCTGTGCTTTTCTAAGTTTGAATTTTAATTCCCTTTACTAATTTGTTGTGTCTTTCTTGTTTCTTCTTCTTTTTGGCTAATGCATCCAATTCGGTCCAAAATCCATATGAACCCAACATATAATGAATCACTATTAATCCCCCCCACCCCCCAGCACCACCACCTTTTTTTTTTTTTTAAATAAAAAGAAAAATCAGGACAAAAAAATGAGCCTCACTGGACAGCATCCGTCAGAGACACGGTTTTGTATTTTTTTTTCCTTGCCTAATCAAAGTTTTGCATGTGTGGGGCTCCGCCCCGCCATCGCTATCGTTCTGAGTTAACGTAACGTTCCGTTCTGTGCTCTCCTCATCCTTTTTTTTCACCCTGCTTTCTCAGCCGTTGCGACCATTTTCTCCTTCCCCTGGTATAATTTCCTTGGTGCTTCATTTTGATGGCCTCCCCAGGCAGGCGCGAGTGCCTCGGAGCGCTGTCACATCGCTGTTTTATGACCGCCGCTTCATATTAGCTCCTCGCCGCGCTGCCAGGCTTTTATTCACTGTCCCCTCATTTACATTTTATTTAATGAGGATACTGATCACCAAAGCACATTCATCACTCCTGACCGTGCGCGGGATGGGTGCCTGTGAGCGGCGGCGATTTTCAGCCCCCTCCGCTCTTTTTAGTGATGCTATTTAGCTAGGCCTGGAGTTTTCATTAGAATGAACCGCGGCATTACAATGAACTTGGGTTTCTGGTCGTATGTCAGAATAAATTTTACTAGCGTTATGTTATTTCAACCTAGGAGAGGGAGTAAAAAAAAAAAAAAACGTTATCACATTGGAATATTTACACATTTTCGCTTTTTTTTTCATTTACCTCTCCTGGCCTTGTCATGTAACACTGGTATTTCAGCAGAATTAATTCCTGTAACAGTAGTACAGGTGCGTGTTTTATAGCGAGATCATCACGCTGTTGGTGATTAGCTGAGCGTCCTCTTGCCTGCGTAGGCTGGGGTTAGGGGCCTGATCAGCAAGCAGTATACGATGCGATGATCCCGTACATTGCGTTTGCTCGGTGATATGAAGTCACGGGGACTGCACACATACAAAACATGTTGCCATTACAGTTTGGAAAACATGGACAGCTAATGTTATGAAATCCATCATTACGGCTTCAGTATGTAAAATGTAAAATGTCTTTAATGCATTTTATTACAGAGCGTACACTTTATAACTCATTAACTTAAAATACAGCAATTGCATGTGGAATGGATGACTCAATACCAATGCATAAAACATGAATTGCTATCACAGAGTGATGAGAACTTCTTTATACAATCAAACTATTTTTTATATTCTCTCCCTATACATACAGTTCATTAACAGTGGTTTTCTCGTTTCTGAATCAGTGTGGTCGTGGGATGCTGCCTCGGACTCCATCCCTGGCTGCTGGCATTTCAGGGTTGTATATATTGTTTTATCAGTGACCTGTATCCTGTTTACCTGATGTAAGAAAAGCTTCGGTGTTGAAACTCCTTAAAAGTAAAAGGGGCTGGGAATGTTTACGGTAACGCATCCAAACTTATTCCGCATGTTATCGTCTGTATTCCAAGCAAGGGGCGCCATGGTTACCTCGGAACTTTAACTTTAAACAGCTGGTCAACTCACATTTCAATATTGCGTTGCACAGAAATGCTACATACAAGATGAAAGCATTAGCCTCCATAGTGCGGTGTTGCAATTAAGACTAAATTATTATTTGATAAGACATTTAGTCTTTCTAAACAGCGCTAATAAACACATTCCTGTGGTAATTACCATGCCCTTGATCAAGGAGAAAATATCCTGATTTGGATTGACAGGGGCAGTATCTGAAGCTGGATGAAAGAGAAAGGTAGCGATTTTATAAAACAACTTCTTTTTTTTAAATGATTCGGAGCTGTTTAATAGGAAGCACACAGGAATATGGCTTGGTGCATTTTAGCTACAGAGCTGCCTTCAAACCGCTTTCTGCAGAGATGGGTATATCTTCCAGCCTTGTCACTTGGATTTTTGACACAGCCTTAGGCAGATGTCTGTTCTTACAAATATTCCGCATGACACAAACATACTGAATCCCTGAAACTCTCTCTCTCTCACCCTCACTCTCATTCTCCCTTCAATCTCTCTCTCTCTCTCTCTCTCTCTATTTAATTAGCTTAAAGTGCCTTTGGGGCAATCTGTATTAAAGTTACTATTTCATTCCAACTGAGAAGTTGGCGACAAGTTCATTCGAAAGCCTTGCATGTGTTTGAAATGCCAATCGCAGACAAGGCTAATATACTGGATGTCTTTTCATTGATTGAAGGGGGAGGGCAATTTGGCTTTAGCTAGGCAAAAACGGTGAAAGGGAGTAGCAGGACCTCCAATCAGGCTGATTGTGATTCAGTGGCATGCTAACGGTCTTTATAACATTTCCATCAATACCAATACGGTTTAATCAAGCTGCCGGGGAAGTAATCATTACCTTTAAAATCAAACCTATTGAATCAACATTTCTGTTACAGTTTAACTGACAACATCTTGTGTGTGTGTGTGTGTGTGTGTGTGTGTGTGTGCACGCACACATGCAAGTGTAGCCTTAACGCTGGAGTGATTCCATAAAACAGAAGATTGAGGATCTCAACAACACACTTTTCCAGTGTGCTCCTGCTGCGTCCACACTTAAGCACAGTAAAACCAAAACAATTAAACACACTTTGTGTTTGTTCAAGAAGCATTTAGTTGGTAGATTTTCTTTCTCTTCCAGGTACGTCTTCAGTGTCCCCATTTTCGAGGATGCTGATTCTACAGTCCAGTCTCCTTTGATCGTACATGTAACTGGCAAACACAAATACAAAACACAGTTCACATCTTGACAAGCAATTGATCGCATTTCATTTTATCACGTGAAAGCAACCAAACCATCCAGACTGCAGTGGAACCAACTCTACACTTCAAACAGATCACCTATCTCGTATGAAGAAACAACACAACAACAACAGTAACAATAACAACAACAATAATAGAAAACAAACTTGAACTAATGCATGCTAGCCTTTTCAAGGCCACGTCTTTGTTTTTGTTTACTGTATGGTTTCGTACAAAGTAAGGGAGCAAGGGACTTACAGACCATTGCACCAAAGGGAAATGTATTTTTGGCAGGAAATTAAAATATCAGGTATGACTGAAGGCAATGACAGAATGTTGTAGACTTCATTTTGCATGATGGATGAAGTATATTGCATGCGCCGATCTACTACAAAATAAAACTATGTGCCGGAAGGTCCTCTGCTTACATCTGTCTCCGATGAAGCGATCAGAACTCACCAATGCTCCAGTTTGGTCTTTGGTTGCAATCAGTATTGAGCAATGGCTGGAAATCTGTCTTGTGAGTCGAGGCAGCTTCATTAGATGGGGGTGGGGGGCTGAATCCATTTCACATGGTCCACCTAGATGCCCGGACAGCGACATCTCTATCTCCTGCAGTCAGATGAATTGTGACTTTCAGCCGCTTCCCTCCACGCCATTGTGAGTGAGGCACGTCTCATGGTGAGATCTCTGAGTGCATTTTTGCGGTGCTAGAGAGAAAATTGTGGTCACACTTTCTGTGCCATGTTTGTAAGAATCTATTAACATATTTATAACATTATAATACATTAATAAAGCATTATAAACATGCCTATAAATATTTACAGAAAGGCATAACACATTATAGCCATGTTTATTGTGCATTATGAATGCTTTTGAAGCTCTCATCTATAATGTACTATAAATACCTTCATAATGCAGTAAAAAAAGCATCCTAAATTCTTATACTGACCAATATCATGCGTTATGAAGGTATCTATAGTGCATTATAGATAAGAGCTTCATTGGAACTTATGAAATATTATAATCAAAATTATAATACCTTATAATACAGGAGGATTTAATGCTTTATTAATTCTTATGCCAACAATTATAATACCTAATGAAGGTAGATGACAGGTTTAAAAAAGTTAGCAAAATTGTTTTACATCTCACAAAGCAGGAAGTCTATTGAGCCCAGATAATAAAAACATGACTCAACCAACACTGTGCAATGCATATTTTCATAGAGAGGACCAGACGTGGGAGGACAGACACTTTTCGAGCATGGAATCCAGTCCCAGCTGTACATATGACTTTCCATTCGTCCCATATTTCAATTGGTTTCTTCTGGATCCTCCTGATTTTTCAGGTTCCAAAGACGAGCAGCTCAGGTGAACTGCTAGCTGTAAATTGCAAAATTGTATATTTTCCCAACAATGGCTTTGAATGCAACTTTGAATGCCAGGTGCTCAGTGTTGCCTCAGATAAGTTTTTCTCTGGATGACTGGCTGTCATGTATACTAAACTAATGTTGCCCCTATACTAATAATGATAATATTATGTAAATGCTTAAAGGTGTCATAGAATGAATATCTACCTTTACCTCGGCACAGCTTGAAAAAGGGGTTTGGCACATAGAAATGACATTCCGGGAATCTCAGACACTGTTGTTCCTTCTTTCAAATATAATTCCTGAATATGTAAAAAGAAGTGAATGGGCTGTTTTGAAATTCCTAGACTGTTACATAACAGTCTTAACCACACCCCCAACTTAACATATGCCAAGCTGCTTTCAAGCTCAATGGAAATGCGCATTTGTAACTTCAACAGTTCTGCAGGAATTCTGAGTAAGAAACAGAGGACAACAGGGAAAATGACAGGCTGTATGCATAAGTGTGCCCTTCGAGGCTGTGATGGGGATGTCGGCATTTTTCATTCCCTTCCCGAGGAACCAAACTGTCAACAGGCCAGGTTGATGTTCCTCCTGAACAGGTAAGTCAGGGGTGCTTTTCCCAAAAGGTCCCGTTAGCGACTTACATTTCAAGTCAGTTGCATGGTTCTAACTACATAAGTCGCTAACGTTGCTATGCTTTCGGGAAAACATACCCCAGTTTATCAGGGGAGTATTACACAACATTATGAAGTCTGTGAGTCTGACTTTCACAAGACATTACAAACAACACGTTTAAAGCTCAGCTTGCTGTTTGAGTTCTTGATAAGCTAGCATCGTACAATCATTTGTTGCGTGAGAAGAAAAATCATTTCTATGTTCTTGTTATAATACTGAAAATAAAGTTATGATTATGCTACCTATGCTAGGCTAAAGTGGGACTATTACAATTACCTGCAGCAAATTGTTCCAGGAAACATTAAATGAACATTAAACTTACTACTCAGAAGCGTCCATTTGCAATCCCTGAGCAACTGGCTATTCCTCAACCTTCAATTCCTCCTCTGACAGGCTCAAACATACCTAAATGATCCATGTTTCACTACCCTCATAGTAATCTATGTTGGTTCTGTGTGAGCCATTGAAGTGTGTCAGTGTAAACCAGCCAATCAGAGCGGAGCTCATGAACATATTAATGAGCCCACCAAATAAGGGAAAACAGCCTTTTTTATTCTCAGGCCAAATCATACAGTTGTAAATGGGTCTGTAAAACCATTTCTGAACATTTTTCAACCAAACCAAGTTCACATACCTTCTACGTAGATAACTTGGGGAAAAATGCATTCTATGGCACCTTTATAACATCAGACTTTCAAATGAGTTTGACTTTTTTTTTTAAACAAAAAAACATTAGCAAACACCACATTGCCAGAATGTTCTCCTGCATTTGCTCTGTAAGAATTTGGCAACTACATGTGTGAATGAGAAAAAACCCCATAATAAAATTAGAATTTAGTCAAGAGTCCTATTCTAGCAATGACAAGAATATCACTTCTGGAAACATATATCTATATACTTTAATAGTGGCACAGATATAGCATTTGCATGTAAATATATTTTGCCAGTAGCAATGTAAAAATCTTTCCACTCAATTAATAGGCTAACAATTTAGAAACTTCGCATTTTTAAACATGAATTTTCAAGATTGTTTTTGATTATTTCATATGCAGATTTTTAGATAATGCTATAGATAAAATTCAGCTGGAAAATGAACCGAGAGAGATATCTGTGGAGCAGCTGATGGTTTGGAATGCCACCTTCCAGGCTAACAGTATCTCATTATGTCTCATACTGGGAGCCAGAATTTCGCTCTGTTTACATGTTGATAGAGATCAAATCAATATTTTCTGACCACCCTGCCCAGCCTCACAAATTCACGACGTAGGCCAGCTCTGCATCTCGATTACCTTTCCCTGGACTTCCATAATGTAAGGTCACCATTCTGAATATTTCTTTGCAATAGGGGCATTTTGCTTTATCTGGGCTGCAGGTAGTGGTAAAGAACATAGACATGAATGGTCAAAAGGGTGCGGAAACAGAGCCCAGGATCTTGCTCCCCCACCTTTTATTGCGGTACTTAACCCCAGTACCATAGTTATCTGTGTAAATAGGAAAAAAGGAAATGCCAAAGGATATACTGAGATGCGTGGTATTGTGTAAGATCTTCGCATTCTAGGTACTTATAGACATAAAGTGGAGAGCTTATCTTGACGTCATGGCTGCTGGTTACAAGGTCAACAGTTCAGTACACTGTGGTTACCATTCATTAGACAACCAAACAAAGAGCCATCCATATGAACTGGGGGCTATATTAGCTAGAGTGTTAATTAATCCATTGAAACTTTTTTTCCCCATGTTTTACCTAAAGGGCATGTCTTAAATTATTGATACATAAATCATGCATTTTATTGATTTCCCAAGCTCAGAAATGTTATTTCCCTAAACAGATAATAACAATAATAATAATCAAGTCATATGACACTCATAAATTCCGGACGCCATCTTGGCATGCCAGACGCACATGCGTGAAACTACCCTTGTGGGAGGTAAGTGGATGAGCATCAGCGCTGAAGGCGTCGGGCTTCTCTTCCAGAGCGTCACATGTTGACCCAAAGCCCTGCCTTGCCCTGTATACACAAGAGAGGGAGGCAGAATTAATATCCTTCTTAATGACCTGAGAAGATGAAAATCCATTACTATAATTACGTTTGTGCTTGGGCTGTTATGTTTGTATTTTCCATATACAAATACAGCACATGGCATCAAATGCTTGGATATGATGGTTAAAATACCGCCCTTTAATGTGTGGGGATATTCCTGCAGAAGTGTTGAAGTCTACAATTATCTTCTCAAAAGTATGTTAATATTATTATTATTATTATTGTTATTAACATATAAAATGAACATATCCTATTCAACATGCTTAGATATATGTCAATGGATGAATGTGTATATATTCTCAATAACTATACATTAATAACGATTATTAAGTATAAATCTGCCAACAGAAATGTGAAAAAACATGAGAATGCTATCTGGTGTCATCGTATTCTATGTATATCAGCAGGAAAGAGTTTTGAATGTGTGTGTATGTGGTCCAGGTATACTTACCTTGTGGGGACCAAATGTCCACACAACGTGATAAATACCTGTTTCTTTACTTTATGGGGAAAACTCTATTATATAAAAATCTGTGACTGCAACAAAATAACTAAAAATGCAAAAACTCCTGTATTTTGTTTGGTTACTTATGGTTATGGTTAAGATTGGGTAGGGGTTAAGGTTGTCATAGTTAGCATTAGCGTCTTTCCCATAGAAATGAATGAACCGTCCCCAAAAACATATTATTATACGACTGTATGTGTGTGTGTGTGTGTGTGTGTGTGTGTGTGTGTGTGAGTGGGTTTACCTATCCTTATGGGGACATAATGTCCCCATAACGTGATAAAAATCCGTTTTTTTTTCCCTTATGGGGACCGGTTTCCTGGTCCCCATAAGGAAAAACTCTATTTTATAAAAATCGGTGACTGCTATGAAAAAACGAAAAATGCAAAAACTCTTGTATTTTGTTAGGTTACTTATGGTTATGGTTAGGGCTGGGTAGGGGTTAAGGTTGTCATATTTAGCGTTAGCATTTTTCCCATTGAAATGAATGAGCGGTCCCCATAAGGATATGTTTACCCTACATGCGTGTGTGTGTGTTAAATTCAAGGACATATTCTCACTAGTTTTACAAGGACTCAAAAGACCCTGAAATGTGGAGAGCACCTTTCAGTAGACCTCGCTTTCAGAAAATGAGTATTATCTCACAAAATAGGATCATTTAGACTGCTGATAACTGAATAAGTATTAATCTGTCTGTCACAATAAAGCTTGGGGAGAATTTGCTGGATTCCAGGGACATGGCAGGAATTATACACATCACATTTTTGTAGAACAATTACAGATTGCATTGAAACATCATTCAGTGTCCGTGGCCTTACAGTATGACATTAAAAGGTTAGGGTATGACAATGAAGATGCTGCATGGAATGCATAATTCAATATCTCTAATTGCCACAGATTGCATGGACGTGTATATAACAGCAGTGTTTGTAAGACGTACAATTAAACGCTCACGTTAACTGCTCTATTTTGCTCTTTATTTAGTTGATGGATCCCTTAAATCGTTTCCGAGGTTTTACGTTCACGTCGCATTAATATCTCTGCAAACCAGTTTGGATATTCTGATTTCTACATATATTTTGAAAAACATAATTAGTCAGACCACTTGAGGCACATGAGGCTATTGACTTTTATATAATCTTCTTTTAATTTGTCATAAATCAAAGCATTGCACATGCAAATTTGAATGCCAAAGACCACAGACCGCCATGCAGAATCCCATTTTCCACAGAAGACCTACCTCATCTCTAATAGCTGTTCTTTTCCCCATCCATTTTCATAAGGAACAAAAAGAGAAGATTCCAGGAGGATAGCACTCTCACACCACATCATTCCGGTGCCCTAATTACGTTTTTTAATATCCAGGTTGCATTTAGAAAGATAAATTGCAGTCCTTGTTCAAACTGACTGCCAGCTCAGAGACAATCTATTGCGATATTAGGTTTTTTTTTTTCCCACACGACGCAGCTAATTAGATTCTCAAACGAGCACTTCAAATCAATGGTCTTAATTTTTCACGCTCGTTTTGATTGTGCGCGCCCTGTTTGTTTGCGGAAAAGGCACGCAGCAGAGCAAGGCTGGTAATTTATGCTAAAAGTGGGGTCCCGGCAGTACTAAAAGCAGGGTTCTGCCCATCAGCGGCGCACCACGGTCTCCAGCCTGACACGGCTCTAATTAACATGCAGACATGCATTGCCTCATTGGCAATTCAAATTGCTTCTTTTCTACAATGTACCTCAAATTGTTCTACTTCAAACACTGCATTTGATTTGCAGAGCCCCCCCCCCACCGCCAAGCCTACCCCCCATACCTTGGTCACCCTCCCCCCCCCCCCCTGGGCATTCCACGTTTTTCCCTTCACCCATTGGGGGAGGCATTTATAGAACGATATGCCATGACAAGGATTCGTTTCCTCCAAAAAAAGAGAAAAAAAACAACTGTAAACAAACGCACCTTATGGACCACCTCTATTTTTTCCTGCGTCAGACATCAGAGCACTCCTCCTTTGGAGTGTTTCTGTACCACCAAATAACCCCCCCTCCCAAAGTGTCAGCTGATGTGGCACCTCCAAGAATCCTGCCCTCTCTGTTGTCAGCCGCCCCCCCCCCGGCGTCAGCGGCACGTGTTGCGAGGGGCGGCGGCATCCGCATGTTAATATGCGACGCGTGACGGCGTCCTCGACTGCCAGCCTTCCGCTCGTCATTAGGCGAGAGACGCTAGGTCACCCTCCCCCCCTTTCCCTGTCAGCCCCCCACCCCCTGCGCACGTAAAGCATTCCCTGTTGGAACAAGTCCTTGTCCATGTTATGCAAGTTCACTAACTGCTGTGCGAGGGGCTGTCTGGGGCTTGGGTGACATGCGAGGAAGTTCCCTGCCAACAGAGGCGGGGGGGGGGGGGGGAGGGCAGCCATGTGGCAACAAGTGGCGGAATCAATGGCGTGCAGTTATTCAACAGCGTAATTAATTTCACTGGCCCTGGCACACCGCCAGCTCTGCCATCTGTCTCCTGCGTGCGCACGCCCTCCCGTTTGTCTGAATTTGTCCCACGTTTCGTAACATTACGTGCCAGCCCTCCTTTATTCTGTGTCACAGACGGGGCGGCGAGGGTCTCATTTCCCTGGGGTAGGGTGGGGTGGCAGAGCGCCCATTCGGTTCCGGTGCCAGTGCCATAGATAGGATGCCCCCAAACATAATTGATCTGGCTGGTCTGGTGGCACATGTCTGCGTCTTTTGTTTTATTTTCCCTACAGTTGATTTATATTTTTTCTGCCCCCCCCATCCCACCTCCCCCTATTTATTGATGCCCATTGTCTCAGCCCATTTTTTTCCAGCATTCGTAGAGATAGATCTGGTGGTTCACGTGGGAACTCCTCTCTGGCTGTCCGCACCACCTTGGTTTCCCTGACGGTACGTTGGCACGGCGCACCGACGAGTCACTCGCGGGGGGTGCCTCTCGTAGAATGCTCGTGGCTCTCCGCTGCCGCCGGCCTACCCTCTGCCCTGGAAATGGTGGGTGGGGGTTTGAGGGAGGGGAGAGGGATACTTCAGGATCTGATGCGAGTGAAGCCGTTTGAAGCTGCAGAAAAGTGAATAATCAATTGCGTATTGATTTCTTGTAAGATTTTGTAAATTTCAAAGTCAAGACAAAGAGGATAGCTTAAGGAGACAAACAGCAGGAACCCAGCATAAATTAGCCAACAAACAGCGGTGTGGAATAAACTAACGACTCGTCAGAAATTTTTCTTTTTTTTCCCCGGCACAGACACTGTCTCCAAATCAGCGCGGCTGGAAAAAAATGGGAGTTTAACCCCGATGCGATGAGAGGACCTAATTAAACTCAATGGAGCTCATTTGAATGTTAGGGATGCAAATGGGTTTCCGTGCTTTTTACGGATCGGAAGGCAAGTCGTTCGGAGAAGAATTAAGGGTTATTGCTTGCGTGAGGCGCTGTATTCCTGAGGAAGAAAGCGCTAAGTCAATATTACAAAAGAGGAAGATTTTGACCGTCTTCATGATTCAACACAAAGAGCACGTTGAGAACATCCTGACACTGGACTGCTGTTCATACTGGGATGGGGGAAGAAAATCAAATATATGGTGTCAAAGCTATTAAGGATATCCATGCATGCTGATGGAAGCGCCCGCGAACGATAATTATCGCTGTTTGAATACCAAGCAGACGAACGCAGATGAAGCAGATGACAAGAGCAACATTAGCTGCTAGAGATATTTACTAAGCAGCACGACTCGTTTACGTCCTGACGACGGGTAATTATAACGAGCCGTTTATTTCTCCAGATGTAAGCAGAGGTGGCAATGGGAGAAAGTGCAGAAATGAGATGAAGTTCAACCTTTATTCTGTTGGGAAATATTAACCATTTTGACTCTGTCTGGATTTATTACGAAACAAGGAGAGAAGACAGTTAACGCGGAAGAAAAAAGAAAAAAAGCATACGTTGGTGGATTTATACTCTTGTGGTGTTTTCCCGCCGTGAAATGGTCCATGTGTTTTTTGTTAGTGAAAAGTTCATCTGCTTTCACCCGCAGCTGGATGGGAAAGCCCAAAGCCACAAAGTCTACAGACAGTCAAATGCTACAACCTCTTATTTTTCTTTTTTTTTTTGGGAGGGGGGGCATCTATGTGCCATTTTGCAAGTGTTTGACACATGGCAGCTGGAATGGAACAAACAGCGGCAAAAGAGGGGGGTTTCCAAGCCATAAGGGATGGTGAGATGGTGCACTCACCCCCGCATGAGGGTGGGGGGGGTGGGACCAAAGCAGAAACAAAAGGGATGGTGCATCAATCCATAGCAGGTTTGGACCCAGAGTGACGTTGGCCAGAAGGTGTGGCTCCCTGTCATGTGAGCAGCCTGGGGTCCTCCCAGAACCTTTCAGAATGGATATTGCTGACGTAACTGTACCAATCAGCTGACTTTGCTTGAAGTGCCAGTAGTACTCTGTTTGCCACTTGGAGCCTCTTCAGGCACTTATTTCTGCGCTCGGAATGCCTGTACTTGTGGGATTGGGATACACAGCATTACATCGCTGCCTTACCGACATGCTACGGCTACACTTCATTGCAGGGCATTTGTGCTAATGCTAATTACTAGTTGTTTGCCAGCTGAAAAAGTCTAAGTACATTTCTTAAGGTGCAATTAATCATCACATGTAGGCTTATAATTTTATAGCTAAACTTATTGTTACTAAATTGTGTGATTACCGCTACGAACTCACTTTTAGTGTGTGTGTGTGTGCGTGTGTGTATATATATATATATATATATATATATATATATATATATATTCTTGTGACCATGTGAAACTAAGAGCACTTTCTGTCTTTAAAGGAGTTTGGACAAAGACATGGTTTTTCTTTTAGATTTTCAACATTGAAACTTTTATCTTGAAGACAAATTCATTGGATACAATTAAATTGAAAACAATAGGACTACAGGTCATTTCAGTATCACACAGTACTCTTAATGCCTACTGGCTGTATGCCTTGTTGGTCATTTCCACAGTGCCATTAATGACTCTTGGTTCGGACACCTCTGTTTGGCTGAGAATATATATTTTGGTTTAACGTAGCTCATAAGACTATGAACTTTACATCCATCCAAGATTGGGGTGAACTGTCTGGGGACAGCAGTTGTTAATTTCTACATTAAAAAGTTAAATATAACTCAATATATCAAATTTGCATTTATAGTGAAGCCATGACTAGCTTTTGCTATTCAAGCCAATCAGTGTGATTAAACTGTTCTTAATCCTTTGTACCACCAATAAAATGACTTAATACATGATAAATAAGATACACCAATGCAGAGCTCATTTCTGTCAGACTCATTAAAATTATATTATAAGCAATTTCCTGAAACAAATTACATTTTAAAAATCATTATGTTGGAAATAATGAATTAACTTATTGTGGTTTAATGCAGTTTCTGCAGTATAATACTGTCATAAACACAGAATGGAATACACTATATAAAATAATCCCTTGCTAAATTAAGGAATATTTAACTATTATGAGATTTTGTTTCTATATTTATGGAAGAATAAGACAGGATGAATATAATGTTTCATAACTGACAGATGCTAGGTTTCTGTTGCCTGAGGTTGCACAACTAAAAATTACACTGTAATTTGATTGATGGAAAACTGAAGTGGTTCATCTACCATCGTGTTCTGTTTTTCCCCTGGCTCAGCAATTTCCATGTAAGATGATGTCTTACAAACTGGGAAAAACTGTCATTTATATTTCTGAAGTCTCATAATACGAAGATTTAATTGCGGCATGTTGACCCAGAACAGCAGAAGATAATACATATATTTTTTAAGTGAAGTATGTGGGTCACATAAGATTGGTGTTTATCGACAAAACAAGAAAAGAAAAAAAAACGCGTATGTGCTAAGCGTCTCTTGGCTGGTCAAAAAAAAAAAAAAGAGTATTTTGTGGAAATGGTGATTTCAGCGTGATGCCAGGTCAATTCTGCGTGGTAGCTGCAGGCAGACTGGCAGCCTGTTTGGCTCTGAATTTCATCAAAACAATCCTGAGGTTTAATTAACGAGATTTGCAAAAGGCAAGCAATGTGAAAAAAACACCATTATTCAATTACTTGCTTATGCATTTCATTTGATTCCTATGACAAATGTGGCTTTCAATTGAAAATGATTTCCACCATTTTTTTCTGTATAATATGACAAGAAAATGGCAACAAAGGCAGTTCACTCCAACAGTATGTTCACACAATAGTGTATATATTCAATATAGTCACATACTGTATAAATCCGTCTATCTGAGTCAGCAACACTGACATTAGTTACTAAGAATTTTGTGACATCAGTAATCATTATTGTCTTCTCTCCTCACATGCAATTGTATACCACAATTCAGAATTACAGCTAAAAGGGGAAGATGTGTATTTCAGTCGTGTATTTTAAAAGCTGCATGTACTCGATGTTACATTACTTGTTAAAATGGCAAACCTATACACTGGTGATTAACTTGATATTAAATTAGTCATGCAAAGCCTATTTCATCAGAAGACAACAACATTGTTTCTTGCAACAAATGCAAAATAAACGTGGCCACGTATTAGAAAATGAGTCAACATAGAAGGCTAGAGTTTTTATTTTAATATTACTATCGAGAATTGCAACATCAACATTGCGCCTGCAGCTGAATACATACAGCTCACAGACAGGCTCAAGAGGTTCATTTCGTTTGGTTAAACATTAGAATGGCTAGATGCATGATCTAGTTGATTTTTGAACACGGTGTGATTTTTGGTGCCAGTCAGGTTGGCTCCAGCATCTCAGAACCAGTCACCTTACTGGGATTTTCGCACACCACAGTGCCTAGAGTTTATAGAAAATGGTGCGTTAAACAAAAAACAAGAAGTCAGCAGCAGTTCTGTGGGCAAAAACACCTTACTAATGAGAGAGGTCCGAGGAGAATGGCCAGACTCGTTAAAGCTAACAGGAAGGCCACAAGTGCAAAAATAACAGCTGGGTACAACAGTGGTGTGCAGAATGGCCTCTCTAAATGTATAGCTCATCGACCCTTTATTTTGCTTTAAATAGCCTAACCTGTACTAGCTAGCTGTACCCAATAAAATGTCCACTGAGTGCAAATGCAGCATGTCTCTTTTCATGCATTGTGTTCTGTTTTATGATGTTTTCCATTTTTTTAATTTAGTTTCTTTTGCCTGCTTTATTTAGCCGGTTTTATGATTCCATAGCAGTGATTTCCTCTGGACATAAGGGATCGAGTGATCACTGCAGGCCGAAGCTTTTCACTGTCCACATGCCTTTGAAAAAACCCTAAACAGCTGGAAGCAGACCTTCCGAACCCAAAGCCCAGACACATAGAACAATAGTTTCTATGGTTAAAAGTTACAGCTTAACATTCTGTGACATAATAATATTTTAGTGTTTATTTCTATAGGAACAGGGAATCCCCGTGGTACAGGAGAGCCCTTAGTGGGTTCCATTGATAATACATGACGCAATTTATATCAAGTGGGCTTTGGGGGGGGGTATGCCCCTATAAAGTCAAGGTTGCTAGATCCGCTCCCAAGAAGGCCCTTGCTGTAGTACTGCTCAGCAAGAACCTACCCTGAAAAGCACAGTCAGATTCGTAAAACCAGCGAGATGCTTGTGATGCTGGTGCTATAGAACAAATATAACATCCATGCAATGCTGATTGGTTCTTCTGACCATTCAACTAACTTCTAACATGCATGCTTTATGTGGATGATAGTTCATGGGCTAAAAAAAATTATTCATGTGAACCAAAAATACTTTTTGGTTTATGTTTCAACAAAAGCCACACCAATTGGTGGCATTCTTCAAATAAAAAAAAACAACTAATGTTTAAAACCCATCATATTTATATAAACAAAACACAATACTGTCAGCAAGGACATGAAAACTCAAAAGAGGACAGGTTTTTTTTTTTAAACTAACAATATATAAAATGCACTTTTCATTATTCCAGCAAAAAGCCAGTGTACGCCTATTTCGGTTGTCATTCCTCAGCTAGATAAAATGCAACCTAAGCTACACATGAAACCAACGTTTATCATGGTGCTGTGCCACGATAAAGCGCACATAGCATTCTGCAATGAACCTCCACAGAATTTTGGCTGATGCTAGAACAGAACTCAAACAGTCTGTCAGAAGATCTCCAGGTTATACCAATCACAGTGAATTTGACTGACTCTATATTAGAATAGAATGCTAACGCTAATGACAAATTAGGACAAAATGGATTAAAATACAAATGTGTGGTATACATGTCAAGGGACAGCACAGACCAACGGAAAAGCCTTGATTTACTAAAGTGAGACACCAGCAAGAAGAATAAGAAAGGGCGATTGTCTGCATTAATATTTTCTTGATTGTCAATGGGCAGGACAGATTTTTATTCTTAACAATGACAAAAGATGAACTTTCTGCTACCTGTATGTGAAAGTTGCAGGCGTTACGATGGGCAGCCATAGATGCTACAGGATACCGCTTTAAAAATACAGTGAAATGCTACGTGTATAGGGACTGCAGGCAAACGTCGGGCCGATGCTCCAGAGGTTATCGCAAAGTCAGTTTAACCAGGCATGTGAGTTTTATAAGACCGCAAGGAAACTGCTCTTAATCTGTACCAGATTTCCTAACACATCTGTAGCATAATTAAAGCGGAACTTCCGCTTTAACACTTTTAGCTGTATCAGGCAGCTTGCTGCAGAGGGTTCTGGTACAATGTCGAAATTGGTTGGCGAGTTAATGCAGTGGTTATGGATGTTTTGATGTGTGTCATACAAGATTCAGGCCGAATGATGCATTTTGACCAGGGACTGCCTTTTAATTCATTCCCACACGTGGTTTAATGACAACACATCAATGATTTATGAAGGCACCCATTTCCCAAGCTCTCTCACTGGTATATATAATTCATACTTTAAGGTGCCCTCTCAGGTGCATTAATACTGTATATAATAAATTCTGGCAATTTAGCTCCTACCTTCCAGTTTTGAATAAAGATGTATTTTTAATGATGAATATCCATTGGTCTTACTCACTTAGGGGGAGTGTTTCTTGCGCAAAGAAATTAACAAAATTATCATATGGACATATTAAACTGCATCTCTTTTTCTTCATTTGGCTAGCTGGCAAAGAAAAACATTGTCATGCGAAACAATAAAATGAGTATGAATATAAATGATCATATATCCATATCCAACAAAATATCTACAAAAACAGTTGTCAGGGGAGATAAATGGCCAATTTCTCCATACAAATATCTTGCATTAAGTTCTATTATTTCCTTTTCCATTATTTATTATGATGAGGTGATGAAAAATTGTAATGGACTCTTGGTTGTTGTATTTCTTGAAAGAACATATAAAAAAAAATGCCAAAGTAAAATTCTATGCATCAATCGATAGGGAAATACGAGAAAAAGACACTTTGACAACCCTGAAGTACGAGCAAGTTATATCGGGAAAATTAAAGTCAAGTGCGCGATGCTGCATTTAAATAGCTGGTAATGGAGAGTACCAGGACAGCATATATCAGTAGCCTATATATACAGTACATATATATGTACAGTGTTCATATTCATTCATATGGATATATGAATAGAGCAGTATGAATAGACAAAAGATGACTGAAAGGGCTGCTCGTGTTTGAAGGCTGACCTTGATGGAGGAACGGCAACACTGAGGTCCTTTCTGCTAGAACAGCCAAGAGCTCCAGCAGATTGGAATTACCAGCAGGGCGACAACGGCGGCCATAGTGCTGCGCGTATAATGTCTGCATTTGAATGCTTCTCACGTGTGGTGGGAGCATCCGAGCGAAGTTCATATTATTCCCCCCGCCGCTCCCTTTTATGTCCGTCTTTCTAGTTTGCGTGTGCGTGCCTGTGCGCGCGGGCGCGCGTGCGTGTGGAATCTGTATTCCTTGTTCCTTAAATACATACCGGTTGCCAGTCCCCACGCGAGACAAGTATTAATTGTCGTATGATTGCTGACGGCGCAGTATGTAAACCATGTTCAAATTTATGCCACATCTCATTTTTTTCCCCCGGCGCTGCCACGGCTGTGACGATTTACCACGACGGAAGCCTGGGTGGCGTTTATATGCCCGTTAGCCCGACGTGCAGAATATGAATGGGCTTTCCTAGTAGTGCGGTACCAGATTGGGATTCCGTTTTTGTGTGTAACGCCGAACAGAGGATCACGATCGAAAGCTGAAAAACAAGGGGAAAGAAAATCACACATGCTGCTTTTTTATAGGGTAGAGAACGTCTGCCCTCTGCATGTAACAATATTTCTCCCAGGTATCATGCTTTCATCCACGGCCCGTGATTCCCTCGCCGGTACGTCCGCTTATTTCCCGGGACCGGGAAAAGTGCAGTATCAGCACCCGGGAATCCAGATAACCGCTCCATTAAAAATGGACCCTTTAATTTATTGATCGGCTAGAGCGCGGAAGACGTCGACCGTGGAGACGTGCGGGAAACTGCGTTTCGGTTTATTTATTCCCATTGCCAGGTTATTAATCTCGCTCAAGTGTGATGCATTCCCGGGCTATGAGAAGAGGCAGGACGGGCCATCTCCCCATATGAATCACTTATCCTGCTTCCACGGCGTGGCGTTTGTTAACATGAATTATAATTTCCATGTTTGTTTGTCTTTGGAGGTCGCACACGAGCCCCAGTCTCCGGAAGGCATATCGTTACAGGGTCGTGTTGTTGGTACAGTGCACCTACATTCCTTTTCTCTATTGTTTGAAGCTCGAGGACACACTTCTCTTTGTCCTGGTTGTTTTTCTTTTCCTTCGGTATTTCAAACACAGGAAGAAGCAGAAGCACCAGACATGGTGGTAATGAGTGAATGTGTTTGGTAAATGCAGTAGATTCCCAGCGGGTCCACATTCAGCCACACCAATTATTGTTTTAATTAGATTAATATAAACCCAACTTCTAGCTGCTTATCCAGTACAGGTTTGCAGTGGGCCTGGATCTTATCCCACAAGGTATATGATGCATGATAGGAGACACCCAACACTGGATGCCAGTCCATTGCTGCCCAGACACTATCACATATTTTAGACAATTTAGAGGTGCTGTTTAGCCAAACTACATCACTATGGACTGCAAGAGGAAAACAGAGTGCCGAGAGGAAACGTGCAAAGAACATACTAAATTCATACACATGCACACAGCCCAGGAGTGCAACTTGAACCCCCAATGCTGGAGGTGGCATGTGACAGATAACCCACCAATCCACTGAAATAAAATGAAAACAAACACTTCACTTAATTGTGACAGTGACTGCAATTGTCACAGGTCCAGGACATTTCTACTGACCAGGGACTGAGACTGAGAATAAGCTCAAAAATACCAAAAAATGTTCTCCTTGTTGTGTTGCATTTGTTTTGTGCTTGTGGAGAGGCTTGGTGGTGCAGTGGTTAGCTCTGTTGTCTCACACCTCTGGGACCAGGATTCGAGTCTCCACCTAGGTTCCATGTGAGTGGAGTTTGCATGTTCTCCCAGTGTCGTTGTGGGGTTTCCTTCAGGTACTCCGGTTTCCCCCCAAAGTCCAAAGACCTGCTGAGGTTATTTGGAGTTGCTAAATTGTCTATAAGTGTGTGTTTGTGAGAGTGAATGGTGTATGAGTGTGCCCTGTGATGGGTTGGCACCCCATCCTGGATTGTTCCCTGCCATGGATGGATGGATTATTCAATCAAATATGTTTCTAAACATGATTGAGCTCATTTGTGTGCCTATAAGAAAAACTCAAGCTAGCATTAATCTGAGTATCTTCAGTTCTTCTTTCTTCATAGAATCAAGACACCTAATAAAGTTTATGGCAAATTTCCAAATGTCTGTCTTCCTCTCTTCCCACAGTCCAATGTGGTTCTATTCAGGTGACCTGCTGACTGTTTTCAGTTTATACACAGTACTGTGCAAAAGTCTTAGGCAGCCAAAGAAAATGATGTTTAAATAATATTTATGTTGATGTAAAACTATGCTATTATGCCTGTCAAAGTGTGTTAGCTTAGCCATTTCAGAACCTCTGCTAAAATCACCCCATTATTTCCAGCAACCAACCAGTACACCAATGTTTTTTTTTTTCACTTGACCACTAGCACACCTTGTATGGCTAATCAGTACCTCATTGAGTTATTCAACTAATTAATTAATTAAGTGAGCTGGTGGTGAAATTTAATAAATATGTGAAATGGCTGAGGTGCCCCTGAGGAGAGGTTTGGGAACTGAAGCCAACCAGCAAGATATTAGCAACTTTTTGAAGAACAGAAGAAATTCTTACTAGTTATTCTAATTTTCATATGTTCTAAAGCTAAATTTTGTTCTTTGTTCCAAGCAAAACTGCACTTACTACCAGATAAATAGCTTTAATCATTCCTTTTGACTGCCTAAAACTTCTGCACTGTACTGCATTTACTGTACGTGCCTACCTGCAATTGGAAAAAAAAGTTACTGTAAATAGATGGTTAGAAACTGAACTTCAACTAAATCCTTGATTAAAGAACAGAGAGCCGCTAATGTGTTTGAATCAACAGGTCAGGAAATCAAAGATGAACATTGATGTGAAGGCCCCTTTATTCTGTAACCATGACACTTATGTGAACCTCACAACAATACTATAAACACTTCACGTTTTTATCCAGCTGCCAACATATAAACTTCATAGGAACCAACGAGATGATCTATTATTGCTATTGCTTTGACATGACAAACAATTCCTGGAGAGAGCCCTGTCGATTGAATTTAAATACGATGGAAGTTCCATCTGTTAGCCAGCTGCTAGCCATTTTCAGATGCTTGTCTAGACATACAGCTGACAGAAAGCTTAACTGCATAATAATAAATACTTCACAGAGCAAATAATCAATAAAAAGGAATGTAAAACCTGCAAAAGGTAATCCTTCTTCGGCAAAAACCTAATGTGGTCTTTCAAACAGATGACTCAGGCAGGGTTGCCCTGCCGTCCGATCTGTACCGGAGTCACTCGTACCACAAAGGGCCTTTGCCCTTGTGACTGTGCATTTCACTCCAGTTTGCCTGTTTTTGTGATGTACCAGTGAAGCCACTGAACTCAGCCAGTGTCATAAAATCATGGAGATGGTAAAGCATGAAGAGGTTAATTGAAGTGAAATTAACTGAGGCTTTATTTACGATTTACACAGGTACAGAAGCACAGAAGCCCATGGTTAGAATCGTTCAGGTTTACTAAAACATCCATCCATTTTCTGTAAACACTTACCCTATTCAGAGTCGCGGGGGTTGCAGAACCTATCCCAGAGTCTATTGGCACACGGCAGCCATGGATGGTGTGATTGCAGCAACTCATCACAGGGCACACTCACACACGCACACCTACGGGCAAATTGGCAACTCCAATTAACCTTAGTATGTCTTTCGACTGTGAGGGGAAACTGGCATACGCTGAGGAAACCCCACGATGACACGGGGAGAACATGCAAACTCTACACATATGGGGTCATAATGGAGAATTGTCAGGGAACAGTGCTAACCACAGCACCACCACACCACCCCTGTTTACTACACCACAATCAAAATAATAAATAAATAAAATAGATAAAGAATGGTTAAAGAGCTCATTCGGTTTTTTTATTCCTGAGGCAGGCTTTTGAAGAACATTGCTTTTATACGTTGAACACTGTCGTTTGCGTGAGTTGTTTTCCTTATCAACATTCACATAGCAAATATTTGCCATTTAGAATTAAAGGCATGCTTGTGGCTAGCTTTTTGTTAATTTTAAAAAATAGATTCAGCGGGTGTGGTCCTCGCTTGTTCATGTTCATCAATGCAGTCACACCATAATGTCGGTGTCGTCTTGATGCTCGAGGTTAAAGGTATTTCGGGAAAACAAATATTATTTTGATTAGGGGGTGGCATTTCTATGTATTTCTAAGTAGCTGTCAACGTTGAATTAAACTGCCACATTACCTAGAATTAAGTGTTTGTCAGACACGTAAAACACAGAGACAGGTTTTAAATTGCCCTTTGCGGTTCTTCAGACCCGTGTGAAATTACTGCACTCTAACTGAATGTAAAATTGAATATATGACTCTCCGAACAGGTGACACGGCATATGATGAATGAATATAGAATGAATATTTCCATGTCCTGCTCATGTTTTGAAAACAGGAATTGTGGTTCTGGCTTGTATTTTAATTATAGGAATAGCTTGGAAAAATAACAATTGATATTACATTGTATAATTACAGCAAGCATGCAGAATGACACCCTAACCAGTCTTGTGCCCAGTGATCAGCTCCACCCCTCTCAACCAGGATGGATGATGATTACAATTATATATCTGCAAGCATTGTCCTCTATTGTCTTAATTGTGACCTTGCATTCTGTTATTCTGTTTGTCCTTTCACAGTAATAAACACCTGGAGTATGACATTAAGTAACTGTTTACTTTTAAGTTGTTTAGGCAAAGATCCAAACATTTAGCCATAAACAAGTATTAGATTTTTGTATTGTTTCTCTGCTTCTGTGTTATTAAACAAAGGGCAAACCAAACAGGTTGTACATGAAATGCTCTCTTTTATAGCATTGTATAGTCTTCATATTTGCTGCAGGTTAAGGCTCAGTTTCTCGTGTCATGTGTCCTGCATTTATTTGGGCACACGGCTTCAAAGGCAAGAATTTCAGAACTAGGCAACCTAGCAGTTGAAGTTCCATTTAGGTTAAGATGGACGATGGGAAAGAGCAGCTTGTTTTAGGCCCGGGTTTGGACCGTCAGCGCTAGGTTCTGCCTGGATGTCACAGGCAGCCTTCGGGGAGGGTGCTGTCCCATGGTGGAAGCTGAGGTCACGTTTCTCTTCCCAAAAATTACCAACATCCTGGTGTTGCCCCTGCTCTCTCTAAAAACCAGCCCAAATGCCCTTAAATGGGAATATTGTTACTCCAATTACTCAAGTAATTCCTTTTTGGCTGCTCATCTGGTTTACAGCTTGTGCCCATTTAGACAGATGGGTTAGGGTCTATTACATGAACTGTACATTTCTTAATTTATCCCTTTGTACAGATGAATATTTTGACTATTTTGCATATTTTGAACTTTTTATCTGTTTCTAAGACCTCCCTTTTGTCACAAATCCCATTTTTATTTCTTTAATCTATGTGCTCTCATGAACAAAGTGACAGCGACCAAGATGCACCTGCCTACGACCATCCCCAGTCCCCCAATGGCACGAAATCCGTGACTGCAGCCTTCTGAGATGCATGCGGGTTGATGAAGACGGTAGCGGAGGGGAGCTTCCAAACCGAGTTAAATTGCATCACCATAAATCAGCAACCTGACTGCCTGTTTGCGTCGGGGAGTGACCGGACCTGGCCCAGATCGACAGAAGTAACCTTAACATTTTGGGTCACACCGGTGCTCCGCGCATATTGTTAGTTCTCCACCGCAGGAAATGGTGGACCTGACTTACTTGGGGTTGGAGTTGGGGGCCCTCATAAAGAATTTGATTTTGGTTTCTAATTTGAATACTTTTGTTGAAATAACTTACGTGATGAGTTCTGCCTGTTCTTCACCCCCCCCCCCCATCTTCCTCCTCTGCCACAAAGGCAAAAGTGGTGTGTTCCTCTGGTGCACAAATCTATTGTGTAAATAACATATGCAGTTAGTGGCTTTCACCGGTTCTGAATCTAAAACGAAACTTAAACTGAAATCAGGATGCTCAGGGGGCAAATTACTGTGTCCCTGGTTATGAATATGCATAAGCTTTTGTGTACAACTTCCTAGCACACTAGCACCAGGTCACATTTATCAATTTTTCTGAAGATTTCTTTCTTCCAGATGAAACAATCTCATTGAGGGACAATGCCAACTTACCATACGGATTACTTAAGTTCGCACAATTTGTGCATGACCTACGGAGCTTCCTTGTGCACTTCTCAACCCTTAATGTGTCAGAGCATAATACACCTGGGATTGTTTTATGCTGCATGTCATCTATTCTTCTCAACCCGGTGTTTCCACTACTTTCACAGCAGCTGCAGAGTTTGGTCCAAGCTTGAATCCTTTAATCTGGTAATAAGGGGAAGAACGATCTGGCATCTGGAAGCTTTATGCTGCAGTAATTGGGGAACAGCAATGGTTCCCCACACCTTCAGAAGAATGGATTTCATTCAGCATGAATTAAGACAGATGAGATAACATTCGGGTGTATTAAACGTGTTCGTTATCGGTTGTCAGGCCGATTTTTTTCCCCTTCGTTTGTTGACCTTGCTTTTAATGTGACAACTTTGACATGTTTCGCAAACAGGTGGATTTGTGTGTTTTTCTTCCCTTTTTCCCCTGCTATTTTACATCTAGACAGGTGTTTCCTGTCCAACTTTGACGTGAAATTAAGCACAGCTCCAGATGTTCTGCCCGTAACACAGCCAGATGTTTCGGCTGGAACATTTAATCAATGTCTAAGTAGAGCTTGCAACAAAACGCATCATAATGAAAGACAAAAATATATCCTGTGCAGAACCTGGCACCCTCTGTGTTTTTGGGTTCAAGCCGATCTCATCAGACCCAATGAATCCTAATGTGGCACCTAAGCATCTTCTAAAGTTATATACGTTTGCTTTTTTCTTACTTTCTCCAAACAAATCAGACTGAGAAGCCTGTTGGATTTATGCAGTGAAATGTATATTGAATTGTAAAGGGCCTGTATGTGACTCTTTGTCCATGATCAGAAGCTTGGTGGGTCAAATCCCACAGTTGGCAGAGTAATGTCACCACTGGGCCCCTGAGCGCGGCCCTTAATCCTAGGTGTTTCAAGGACTGGCTGACCTTGCTTTCATTGTGTCACTTTGGATCTGCTAAATAAATAAATGTAAATGCCTGCTACATACCAACACATTGGCAAGGATATTCCTTAGAGAAACATTTAAGGATTCAGAGAAACCTGAAGTATAGTAAAACATAAAGGTTCACATGTGGTTGATGTTTTTGTGTCTGCATGTCAGTTTCAGTTACTGAACTGCAGGTTTTAATGGCCCCCTCAAATGAATATTTCATTTTGACTGATACGTGAAATATCCTGACTGAATGCTATTTGGTAAATGTACACAGCAATGCAGTTCTTTATTTGAGTGTGTGTGTGTGTGTGTGTGTGTGGTGCATTATTTACATCATTTTTGTTTAAGCTGCAATGTGTCATTTATGAGACAGTAAGGTACTTGTTAATTATTTAACTGCTTGAATGAATGATAATATGCTACAGCCCCAATAATATAACTGATTACTCTAAAGAGCATTCAGGCAAAACTGCAGATTGCCATCTATCTAACCATCTATCCATCTATCTATCTATCTATCTATCTATCATGACTCAGTAATATCTTGTGCATAAGAAAAAGTACTTTTTTCAAGCAGTTTAGTCCTACAATACTTTATGGGGGCATTTGACTGATATACAGCTCACTATGATTATATTAAAAAGGGGTTCGATGTCATTTGTGGAAACAGAGGTCATCTATGCTTAAGTCACGCCATGCCCATAAAATCAAACTTTTCTCCTCTTAATGACCTGCAGTATATCATCGACTTTATTGCTCTGTTGGCTATTTAAACATGGGCTGGTAAATTAATTGCATATTTTACTTGCATTTTTAAAAAAAATGCGACGGCACGTTCTGTATTACAACTGATTAAATTAAAAATAAGGGGTAACAATACATACTAAATTGCATAGCTGATCATCATGTTTAACATGTTAACCCACTTGTATGCCATAAAATTCCGCTCTCTATGGGCGTACATGATGTTTACATTATTGCTGTCAGTACGAATCTTATGGTTCCCAGTACAAATCTCATGGCTGGCAGCAGAGATCCTGTGGCAGCTGGATGAAGTCTTACGGATGCTGGAGTGAATCTTATGGATGTCGTAATGCATCTTATGGATGCTGGTATGACTTATTCCTGTACATAAATTATGACCTTTGCATTTCCTCTACGTCCTTCTCTTCATTTACTGTTTAAAAGCACATGACAAATATAGGAACAGATGAGAAATTGAGCCACATCTCGCAGATCCGTGCCTTTTGAAACACACAAGCCGTTTCCCCAGCCCCTTGTTCTTTTCTGTATCTCCTCCTTTCTCTTTGCAAAATGCATTTAAGCCCAGGCACTCATTCTCAGAGCCCCAGGACAGTATTTTTAGAACTCATTTGTTTGAGGAGTTTTTAATCTGAAGACATTGAAAAGTTGCGCCCACTGTGAAGTCGTCAATCACGCCAGGAAGAGAAATTGTGGCATGATTTGTTATCTGTTATTTCCCTTGCTGTGGTGACTGTCTCTCAGTGCCAGGTCTGTCCTTAAGGCCATCACTTATAGGAGACCACTGTCTGTCAAAACCACCGGCAACTTTAAGGGCTGCCTTTGTTGTGCCAGACAAATGAGGGTGACCTTTAACAATAAAATAGACACCTACGGAGAAGGATGAAACAGCAGACGAAATTAAGAGCACCAAGCGGTCATTTCAAACACTTCCGGGAATGATACAAGAGAAGGGAGAAAATAATAGCTTGAAGTTTGAAATGTAACTTAATTACGTGGGAATATGTGGGCAGACGTTGTCAATAATAAAACCGTAGCTGGTCAGAGATATTGACAAACAGCAAGGAATAAAACTTAATACTGCCAGAAGCGATCTAGAAATCCATTAATTATGAATGGTGTTGATGGAGAGTATACAGAAAAGGAATGAAATTACTGCCTATGAAAGGCCCGTTTGTTTACTTTGTTTTAGCAATTTAGAAAAAGACCCAACATATTTGCAAGCATTCCAGAAGGACAAAATAAAAACCCCAAAAATCATTGACAGCCCCAATTAGCTACTTTAAAAGATGTACAGCTAAGAATGGCCAGGTAAGTTTAGGCGTGGGAGTGTTGTGATTATTTTGTGGTGTTCCTAGAAGAGCTGTAGGCCTTCTCGGCGTATGCGGCCTGGACCGCAACACGGTTTGTGGTCTGGGGGGCGGAATTCACCAGAGAAGCCAAGTGCTTAGCGGGGGCTGCGCTTTACAAAGCTACAGAAATCAATCGCAGAGAGCACTTCCCAGGTAAGATAATATCCCTCATGTGGCAATAATGGAATTAATTTATTGATTCTTTAAAATATTTAAAAATTGTATTTAAACATGGATCCCTGCCTGTTGTCAGGAATAAAAACAAAATGTATAATAGATAAAGCTTTCAGATTATTGATAAACTTTGTGTGATCTTAGAAATCATTTCTGTGCAAAGCTTCACCACAATGATTCATGGTGTAAAAAGTAATTTTCAGTTTAATTTTACAGGAAATCTGTAATATATGGTGACATTTCAGTAATCAGACACTCAGAGATATCTCCAGTATGAAGGTATAAAGACAGCTGAGGGTAATATAGTAGAACCCATAAGAGTTTGGTTGGTGACCATCATTCAGCAGCCTGAAATGCGAAAATGTTGCATTAATGACCAACCAAAGTATGTTTTGAAATGAACAATTATTTGCTTTTGGTCTAAATATTTGCTAATGCTAAATGCTAGGTAAGGCATCATAGAACTGAATTCTGAGCCTCATCCCTGCTATTCTCTTTGGAACAGTTGACCTTGCCATATTTGGTCAGCCCCAACACTGATCATATTTAAGTCATCGTCAAAGACCCACCTCTTCTCGCCGGCCTGTGACCCCGTGAAAGGTTGACATTATGTTTGTATATTTTGGTAAATCTACATTCATGATTATGCAGGTGCTTGTGGGCGTGAATGTATTTCTGTGTATATTTTATGCCCGTCAAGTCACAATTGGTGTTATGTGTGTATATATATATATATATATATATTTTATTTATTTTTGACTTATTCCCTTTAGCCGTCTTGTACAGCACTGTGGTTAGCCTAGGCTGTTTAAGCAGGCTTTTTAAATAAAGTATGACTTGACTTGCCATAGAGTCTCCATTTACCAGTTGTCCTGCTGGTGCCACCTTATGTCTTATTGTGTTGCCAGCAAACCCTCAGTAGAAGATGCCTGCACCATGCAAAAAAAAGACCTGTTCCCAGGAGACATTTAAAGCCTTGGTGACTTAATGTGATGTTTTTGCTTCCTCCGGAAAGCGAATGCGACTGTAGCTTGCTTGAAAGAATCAATGCATTTTGCATCTGTAACACATTTCCAATCTGTAACATTCCTCGTCTGACAAACCTGATCTTAGAAGGATGCACATTTGCATCGCCCCAATGCTACTCGTCTCATGTAGGTGCTCAGCAACTCGATGGCTTCCTGGTTATATGACAGAACATTCCAGAACTGCTTCCCCTCTGATGTTTCCTGCAGTGTGAACGCATGTTAGAATACACGTCATTCGCAAGGCATGGGTAAACAAAAAAAGCTGAATGCAGTGGTGCATTGCTACATATTTTAGCATGGATGTAGGTATGAATCCATAACCTTCACAGCAATATTGTGGAAGGTTGAATGGAGAAACCCCAGACAAGTTAGGTTAAAGGCTGAGGTTTAATATTACAATGTCACTTAGGTTGATATCTTGAAGCAGCTCATAAATCTTATGATGAACTCCTAACTGACAAATGTGCAGTGTCAAGTAAACATCTGTATGGAAAAATGTACTATTGTTGCAGCAACAATGTTTTTTTTTCTTTCAATTTTTTCCATTTCAATTGTCTAAAATATGAGGTCACACAACACTATACATAATACTTGTTTCAAAAGTAGCTTACAATGAGATCTTGATTGTTGAATTTCAAAGTTACAATTTTTATTGCATAGGTTAATTTGATGCTTTCAGTCATGATCATTATTTTATTGGTACCTTTGGTACAATGGTAGTAACCCATTAATAAAAAGAAAACTGTGTTAAACTTGTTTAAAATTGTCTGTTAATAATTTACAAAGTGTTACAACCTAATTAATAACCAGATTATAAACCATTCATAAACCCTTTTTATGGGTAGCCTTATTGTAAAGTGACACCTTTTATTTAATTTTATTTTATTTTAATAACTGTTTCCGAGTTTCCACATTTTAAGGTTGCAAATGGCGGTCTGTCCTGACAGGACCTCTCCGCCTGTTTCAGTGTTTACTTTATACGGATAGCGACAGAGTCAGCCTCTGCCTCTGTAAATACACCCAGGCCTGTGTGCATCTGCCTGGCTGAGGGTTCACCCATGTATTCAGCCCCTTTCGCTTGTAAATGTATTCCTCCACAGAAATGCATCACCTTGAAGAATGACTCTTTTTATCCACTGGGAGTGAGCCAAACAAGTCTTCATTCACCATTATAATCAGTTCTACCTCCAGCAATATCTAGACCCCTAAATTTAATGGGTGCCAGTGATTAGGTCTTAAGATGAAGGATCTTTTTTTTTTTCTTTTGTCCATTCAGAAGAAACGTGATTGCTCCCTGTTTTTTTAGGCAAAATGGAGGTCAGACAATTCACAATAAAATGTTCAAATTGAGTTTTGAAATGAATATGTTTTATGTTAAGATGACCCATACAGAAGAAAAGGAGTTTGCTTATGTTTGTATATATTTTTTATATATATTGTATAGCAAGAAAATCCTTAACCTTATCCAGGAGCATAATATTGGAGATGCTGTCCACCGTTAATTTGAATCACACCGAGCCTCTTATGCCGAATCATCTTGCCAGCATGTGTGAGTTCATGTTTTTTGTCTCCTGCATGCCGTTTTGTACAGTCCCCGTTTTTTTTGTTTTTAAATCTCCAGATAAACCCAGGAGAAATTTCATGACCAGTGCAGACAAAAAAAAAAAAACAGGGGCAATGGGAAGTATTTGCTCGTCCATGGAATGGCGAAAGTGAAGAAAATGGAAGCGAGGACAGGAGCTGACTAGAGTTATGAATGATACATTAAACGACTGTCTCGGGTCGAATCTGGGATTCAGGTGGACCTCCAAGGCCTGTCTTGCCATTCCCCACCCCGCAGGCTTCATTTCATCCACGTCTCATGCATGGGAAGCATCTGAAACTGCTCTAAATGTGCAGAAAACACAGCACTGTCTTCCCTTTTCTGGCTAATAGCATGTATGTGTGAGCAACATTTACTGCGGGCTAGCTGATTTTGTCAAAGTCAAGATGGAGGGTAGTTTAAACAAATCGCACTGGAAAAGCATGTAGTTTTACCAATGCAGTGTGCAAACAGTAATGTGGCTCAGCAAAGACAGTTTTAATCAACATGCACCTTTCTGATTTACAGCACTAACATTTACTGTTTCATTTAAATGGAAATTTCCACTTTGCGACTAACCCTAAACTGAACCATCATTTTTTTAAACATAAAAAATTATATTTGCCACATCTGCTAAATATCATGTGTGTGGATGCACAGATTTCTGTTTGATTGTTTATCCATGTTTACTTCTTTAAGAATTATATTGTTTGCGTATCATAGCAAATAATGAAAAATGCTTCTATCGCTCCCTGGGCTAAATCCCAAACTACCAAAATAATACTGCACTCAAGGATAAAAGGATTTGCATTAGACTTTAAGCAAAATGTGTTGTCCATCCATCCATCTTCCATCTGCTTATCAGGCAGGATTGCAGCTTGGATGGAATGCTAGTCCATTGCAGGGAAATTGTGTTGTATATATCATTTATCAGGAACGGTCAGTTCCACTATTTCACAATAAAGACGGATCACGTTGTAACTTCTATATTTTTCCAGGGCTGATTCTTTCCTAGTCATTCTTTTTCAAAACAGATTCATGCTTCCTGAATTTTGGAATACTTTTTGGGTCCATAATTTCATGTCACAGACGACGGTGAACGTGATTCGCTGCTTTTGGATGGCTTTGCCATTTGTCATGTTAATATTCGGTGTTAATGGTTCCACCCTAGAAGGCGTGCATTATGGGAAATTGTTATTGTCTTACTGGACTGAAGGACACGTCCGTCTGACAGCAGCATCTTCTCCCACGTGCCCTTCTTTGTTGTGATGCCAGAGACAAAAGGGGGTGTCAGTCCTTCCCGGACATGTTTAATGCATGTTATCCCCTCTCTTTAAAGAGACGGACCCTCCATCCGCCTCTGATTCCATCCCTCCTCATCACCTTCTCTGAATTTACCCCCCCCCCCAAAAAAAATCATCATTCCTTGTGCTTTTTTTCCAGTGTGCGACTGAACTGATATGAAGCAAAACCAATGCATCAATCTTTTCATTGTGCAGGATCTCTGCCTGTTTGTTCCACGGCGCTGATGGAGATTGGGCCCATTACCATTGGCGGGACTGCATTTAAAGGGGCCAAAATGAAATAACATTAGTAAAATATGAACTGAGATATGTTTGATATGCACTTCAAAGGTATAAAAGGCCAGAGAAAGCCCTTGGTTAATTATTAAAGATATGTCTAAAGGAAACATGAGTGAGCAGCATTCAGGCTTTCATCCCCGGTACCCTTTCATTGTCCTTTTTTGCCTGAGATTGCCAAGTCAGGGCCCATATTAAAAGCAGCGGATAACGTCAGTGGATCCAGGGGTCTAATGAATAGTCCTGATTACAGGCCTTAATGGGCTTGAACTTTGCATAAATTTTTATTTGGAGTCAGGCTGTGTTCTTGATTGAAAAATCATTAATGTAATACCTCTCTGGTATCATTTTCTTTTTCTTTTTTTATAATCTCCCATAAACCATTACACCGAGATCTTATTATAGTTATGGAAAGAAAAGCTAAAATTTCAAAATGTATCGAGTCAAACTGAGTCGGACTGCTCTCGATTTGGGAGAGTACCTTTTCTGTGAGCTATGTTGGCATCCAGGGATAGCTAACTTTGAATTCTGATTTTCGTCACAGGAACGCCACAGCGCCATTGCCTCTGGTTGGGAAGTGACAGTGGCGTTTAATAGCTAACCCGGATGGCGAGAATGCTTCAGAACCAGAAACCGAGGAACTGAGACATCTTAGCATGAACGCGCTTTGAGCGGAAACATTGCTGGTGGTGTGTGTGTGTATGTCTCTATGAGTGTGTGTGTGTGTGTATGTTTTATTTGGTTGCCTTACTTTGGAATGTACTGAAAAAATCACATGGGCGCACTAATGTTTCTTATTTTTTTTGGCAGTGATTGAAACCCATCAAGCACCCCGCCCCCTCCCCCCCAGCATATCACGCTAATAATGGCGGCTCCACACTGATGACTTTCAATATGCCTCAGTCTAGCATGCTATCACATGGGGGCCAGGGAGGTCAACAGTAATTCATAACTGCTTTAAAATTGCGAGGATCCCCACCAGCTGGCTGCACTCAGACTCCCCACCTACCAAAGCGCCACCCCCCCCCCTTACCAGTTTGTGTATGTAAATGGGGGGGTGGGGGGGGGGGACACACAGGGAATGCTCTGCCTTGGCCATGTCTTGCTCAGCATCAATCAGAGCTCTGAATGCATCAAGGGTATTTTCATTATGCCTAGTTATTTACTGCATCAGGACAAATTACCCTGGTAGGCTGCGGGGCTGCCTTTTTGGGCAGCATGATGCAGTCATTCGGGCCGTGGCACAGGAATGTCATTGTAAACATACTGGGATAAATCTCGCGATCGAGACCATCAATCTTACCTCTCCCCCACACTGTGCCCCAACCCCCCCCCCCCCCCCCACGCCGCTCCTGTGCCCACCTGCTACAAACACGGGGATTGTTAAATAGGCGCTGAGGTTTTAGATATCCGCCCAAACTTGCTTGCGTGAGCATCTCCCTCCCCCTGTTTTTGAAAAGAGTCTGTTTTCCGCATTCTAATTGCGGAGAAATAGATAAAGTCTTTGGGATTACGTTACTAATGAAAGGAAGAATGCTGAAATTGAAGGTGTATATTTCTTTCTCTTTTTTTTTGCAATTTTACACCACTATGAACTAGAAGAGCACTCACCCCCAAACACCATTAAATATCTATTTGATTTATACAAATTTTCACACCTAGGACTGATAAATAAAACAGCAAGAAGGAGTGCACCACTGCCGAGTTTTTTATTTTTTTTTAAGGCAAAGCATGGGGCCAATCGCTGACTTGCCCTGCAAATATACATTCCCCATCCCTTCCATAAGCCATGCGCTGTGATAGGAGTATCAGTCAATGAGCTGTCATCCACTCAGGGCTGAGCTGAAGCCTCCATATCGTTCTATTTGCAATGTAATCAAGGCTCCAGCTATCACGCCCACATGAACTCTATATTGATAATGAAAAATGCATAATTCGGCAGTGCAAACAATCTCTCAGAATCTTATAACGTTCCTGATGTACAATTAGGTTTCTAAAAATACTTGTCACATTCCGCTCTTACTAATGGATCCCATTCACATCACGGCTCAGAGAGAGGATCCTGGTGCCTTATGTGTTATTTAAATGTAAATGTAAATTAATTAAGAACAGACTCATAGGCAATTTCATCTGAATCCATCTATGCTCTTCTCGGCCGTCCCCCAAGGTATCACGTCTCTTCGAATTCTCTTCCCTCCCCCCTGTATTCATGAGTGTCCTCCCGATGAGGGTGGAGGACGGTGCTGGCAAAGGCAGATCTGGGTGGGTGGGGGGGGAGGTGGCTAGGCGATAGGTGGGAGAGCGAGTCGTTTATTGCGGCGGTCCGGCGCAGCGAACCCCCTCGGAGTCGGACTTTGATGAGGGCTGGGATTACTCTGTGAGCAGCAGGCATCCAGGTCTCAGGCGGGGGCCTCGGCATCAGTGCGTGTGTGACAAACAGAAAGAGAGCCGCCCCTGAAGCGGTTAGCGTGCTAACATATGGCACTAATTGGCACCTGGTCAGAGGGAAGGTGTTAAATGAGAGTTGTTAGATTATAGTCACCGCATCGTAAAGGTTAGAGGCACGGACACACGCCTCGAGACACATACACTTGTTGGCGCCTTTTAAAGAAATCGTTTTGTTTCTGTTTTGTGTGCTTTTTTTTTTTTACTATTATTACTATTTTTTTTTTTTTACTTATTTCACAAGAACGATAAGTGTCCGGGTTGGAATCTATTATTGTATTATCAATGATTTGTTAGGAAGAATTGCTTTTCCATGCATTTTCATAAAACGTATAAACATAAAGCCATTAAACACAAGCCCTGACAAGGCCAAAGGAAAAGAAAAGCAGCCAAAAACAAGACAGTTAACTGCCATTATGGAACATCAAAGCTATTGTAATATGTGTAAAGGAAAAATCCTGGACTTGGAACAAATAAAAATTGTTGCACAACTCCATTTGCATTAGTTAACTGCAAGAACCCATTAAGCTAGCGGACCGTAATGGCCTTAGCTTTGTTTGTAAACTTCATTCGTTTTCTTTTTTTTCCCATTTTGACTTCAATGACCTTATTGTATGAGCAAACACAAAACATTCGTTTGAGAACTTTTTTTTTTCGTTTTTTTGTTTTCAATCCACTCATATATTCTCTGTCCTCTAAAAACAGCACGGTCCTGAAGAGTTTACACAAATTACTAGATTATGAGAAACTTTAGGGTTTTAATCATGGTCAGCTCTTCCGTGCATGTCGACTTGATTAAATTTGCAGTTCTGTGATGAATTGGCTCAAATTCATCAGCGTTCGGCGGGTGTATGCTCCGGTCAAGGTCAAGGCGGGCGCTCTGTGATGTGGCGCTGCCTGCTCAAGGAGGGAGCAAATGGTTGGGGAAGGAGCTGGGCTCTTAAGGAGGTCAAAGGTCACTTGTAGAAATTTTGATACTTTCTAGCTTAATAAATCCTGGCAGCCTAATCATGGTAGAGTCTTTGTGATGTTCGTAGTTACAGATGCCGCATGTAAAGGGATCCTGGTGGATAACTGCAGGGGTGTTGCGATGCGAATGTTCGGGTGAGAGTTCTGGAGAAGGGGAGATGAACCTGGGGTGGGATGGATCGTGGGGGGGGGGGGGCGGATGCTGCCTCGTGGGGTGTCGGGGAAAATGTGGAACTCCAAAGCATTTCCATTTCTTGACAGCTCTGCAGCCTCTGTGATGGAAAATATGATAAGGCCCCCACTGGTCTAATAGGCCCAACAAATGTTGAGGGCTATGAAGTAGATGAAGCGGGATCAAGTAGCGGTGGCGGCAGTGTGAAAATAAGCCCGGCCCAGGACACCCAGGAGGAGGCTCAGCAGACGGGCGGGTGACAAAGGCGTCGGATGAATGGGGAAGCCACCTGCAAAGCTGAGTCTGTCTTGTAGGATTTGGGTGCCGTGTTGCAGTTGGGGATGAGGCTCTCCTTTGATATCCATTGGAGATTATATGGGAGCATCAGATAAAAGTACTACATAAACATATGGCTCCCCATCTAGCTCCCTCCGGGAGGGGGTGCTCGTGGGGGGAAATTCATATTTTTAGATGGGCATCAGACGTGAACCGCTGTGAGAAGCTTTTAGATACCTTCTGCTTCGTGCCAATCGTTCCACGCCTTAATAATGACCGCTCTCTGACATCAGCTCCTGCATCTTTCCTCCCCTCCCGCGTTAAAACAGAGGACGGGTGTCTGGTTTCACTTTATAAGGCCTATTGATCCATAATGCCACAGCCTTCGCCCAAAAGCGTTTCAGCTGTGCAACAGTATGACGCGAGTATTTAAATTAATGCTGTCTGTACATGATCAAGTTGCCCCATGTTGTCGGTGTCTTCTTTTTATGTATTTTTACACTTTGATGATACCGAAATCCATCACCAGAAAAATATCATTTCAGAGAACAGTTAAATTTTCAGTTAATGCCATACGGAGGTTTTCGTAAGTCCGAATTATCGTTAGCCGAAAGGAGGAAGCACAGGTACATCATCATACTGATCACACATATCGGACAGAAAGTCTTGGAGTGATATAATGAAATGGTATAGGATTTATTATGTAAAATAATCGACAAGGCCACCTGTGAATATGTCAGAAGCATCGCTAGTCGATGCTGAAGTATGTAGCTGCAAAGAGAAGTTGACGTTTGTGGCAGATGGATCAAATTAGGGTTTTTCAGCCGTCGTGCTCCTGCTCAGGGTGCCAGGCGAGAACCGCGTCAACGAAATGAATGTGCGGCCTGCTTTTTTTTTTCTGTAAATGCCCCCCTCGGTTCGCGTAAGGTTATTATTAGGCCGGGAATATCAAGGGACATCGAAACTGAAAACGACAGCGATACAAGTTGGGGGTTTCAAAACAAATCAATATTGGCGTCCTGGGGACATTTATAATGTGGACGGGTGGCGAGGGACGCGGTCACCGGAGAGTTCCGTTACATCATTAAGTGTGACCGCCATTCTCCTTCGTGAAATAACCAAAAGCTGAAAAGTCACAAGCCAGAGACAAGAATGAATAGCTGGACTAGTCAGTATGATCATGCTAGTATTACTTTCTGCGGCATCTCCCCTTTTAGAAGCTCATTCAGCTGTTATTATTGCGATCCTGTCCTCCTTTGAGTTGCAGTGTGATGTACCTGGATCGATTAAATAACGTTACACAGAAATAGCTACTCTGATATCTTTCCGAATTTCTCATTTGTTTATGAAAAGATAACATCAAATCTCCCAGCATGCAACGCTTTCAGCATGATTCTGATTGTCATGTGCATATGTACGTATCTACAACATGGTCCAAAGATGAACAAGGTCATTTGAAGAACAGTTTTCTGTTTAATTTTGCTTCAGCGACTGCTTTGATGACTACCACAACTGTACAACATCTCTGTAGGTCAAATGCTAGTTGCCACATATAAGATAGAGGCTTTTGCATAGCTATTAGAACTGCACATATTGCAGAGTCAAACTGAAGGGTTTTGCAGTGAGCATGAAAAATGGTTTTGACAGTGCTATTTAATCATTTAGCATTTACACAGGCATATAAACACCGTGTGTGTGTGTGTGTGTGTACATGTGTGTGTATCTGTGTGTGTGTGTCTGTGGGTTACATATATATATTTCACAATGTGATGAAAACCTGTGATTTCGGTGTTGTGGGGACCAGTTTTTTGTCCGCACTAGGGGAAACTCAATTTTACAAAAATCTGTGACTGTAATCAAAGAGCTAAAAATGTCAGAAGTCTTGTATTTTGTTTAATTATTTATGGTTATGGTTCAGTAGGGGTTAAGGCTGTCATTGCTGGGATTAGGGTTTTTTTTTCATATAAATGAATGGATGGTCTACACAAAGATATGAATACAAATATGTGTGTGTGTGTGTGTGTGTGTGGGTTTGCATTGATCACATTTGAGGACCATATTGTCGCCAAAGTGTAGTGAATTTCCTTACTTTTGTGGACATCTTTTGAGGTCCCCACTTGGATAACCTCAGTTACAAAAATCTGTGAATGCAATCAAAAAAGTAAAAATGCCAAAAGTCTTGTATTTAGGTTGGTTACTTATCGTCAAGGTTAGGGATGGGTGGGGGTTAAGGGTGTCCTGATTGGGATTAGGGTTTTTCCCATAGAAATTAATGGACAGTCCCCATTTAGATAGGAAGACCAACTTTTATGTGTGTGTGTGGATTATGCTTATATTACATTGTGGGGACCAAATCTCCCCCACAGTGTGATAAGAACCTCTTATTTTGACATTGAGGGGCCTTTTTTTCAGGTCCCCACAAAGAACTGTGAATGCAATCAAAAAATAAAAAATGCCAAAAGACTTGTGCTTTGTTTGGTTACTTATGGTTAAGGTTAGGACTGGGTAGGGTTTAAGGTTGCCATGTTGGGATTAGATTTTTCCCATAGAAATGAAAGGAGAGTCCCCACAAAGATATAATTTTAAAAATTACTAACATTTTCTGGTTAGAGTTATAAGTCAGAACATTTACAAAAGGTAGCTTGGAACAGGGAACACTATCCAAGACACTGAATCAGATAACAATCCTTAGGGAAGAAAGGAACAAAAGTGAGGTTGCTCATCCATGGAAAAAGAGAATACAACTTTCCCACACTAATTACGAAAAAAAAAAATGAAATCACATATTTAGTTCATAGCCAAATGTATTAAACATCAGGTTAAGATTATATTGCTCATGTAAAAATATACATACATAATATATTCTAAGGTTTTCAGTGTTACAGAGCTGCATTAACACTGGCAGTTTTATCTGAGACAGTGTGCAGTGAAGAATTAAGGCAGGCAATAAGTATAGTAGCTACTGTCTGCTGCCACTTCAAATAGTTTCTATATCTTTTATGCACAATACAAAAGACATCCATTTTTATTTCTTTTTCTCCTTTTCGCTTCCTTTTTTCCTATTCTTATATGCATTCATACTGTGGGAAAATAATTCCAGGAGCCTATAGTCTGATTTTCCACTACTGCACACTGAAAAGAGAGAAGTCAGGCAGAATTTCAGCGCATGGTATAACAGCTCGATTGAGGAGTGATACTCACTTCAGGTTTTTATTTTTTATTTTTTCTTATAACAATATAACAAAAGTTTTTACCTTTTTTTTGCATTTTACTGGTAGTATAGCCCCTCCCGCCCCCAACCTCATACTATTATCATGCTGCAGATTTTAAGGAAACTGGTTTAAATTAGTCCTGGATCCAAGCTGCATACATTTGACATAATGAGTTATGCATGTTGATTTTTTTCCTACAGCTTCCATTTCCAGGAAGTCAAGGACACTGCCATATCTGCATGCTAAGCATTATGAAATGTCCTGTTGCGTCACCATGGCGACAGCCATGTTCAACGGAGAATGGAAACAACGAATATAATCAGGTAACAAAAAAAAACAGCACTAATTTCTGTTGATTTTCTTTACTGAGTCTCCATAAACCAAGTCATTCTGCATGATACACTAACATCACTCGCTTAAACTTCCTCTCATTAACAGCTGAGTAAACTTGATTTATTTATTAAGTCTAGAGTAAGAGTGTCAAATGAATTCTTAGCAATGGTGTTTTTACACTCCAGCAATTTTCTCTAAATTAAAACTGATTTTAATCTAAATTAGGGGTCTTCACCTTGGTATCCCCGATTCCCTGGAGATACATAGAGCAATGGCAGGAGATCCACAAGAAATATTAAACCCTCCCCCCTCTCCCTTTAGTTCCTCCTTACTCATGTGATCACACACTTGTGGTTGGGGGTCCCTAGCTCAGGTCTGTTTTTATGTGGTTCGAGAAAGGCTGATCTAAATTATTACCTCTAAATTCTGAAACCATTTGGTGCTGAAACCAAAAACAATATTTGTATATGAATAGATAGCATGACAGCACTAAACCAAGAGTGCAAATGTTCTGAATCTGCATCATGCTATATGCTCATGCTATTTATATGCTCGTAATTTTTATCGGGATTTAATAATGTAGCAACTCAGGCCCTCATCTTACCTGCTAGAGCGGCAGCCCTGACTGATCTACCAATAGACAGAGGCCCCTCAGCATGTCAGAGATCACAGGACCGTACATGATGACCACTTGCATTTTAAGTATGCAGATGATGTTACTGAACTTTCTTGCCAAATGACGATGAAAAAGATTGCAGATATCTGTCACTTTTGTAACCGGGGGTCATGGTCATTTGTACAAAGAGTGCAACAAAAATCATCATTGCTTTCTCAAAGAAAGGCAGAAAAATATTATTTTTAAAAGGGTGAAGGATTTTTAATGTTTTTAGTAAACTATTTTCTGGTATTTATTAATAAGCAAAATAAAGTTTGGGCTGATATATATCTAAATGTTCAATAGAATGCCACATTAGTTTCCTTAATGAGAATTTCAGATGCTGCTCAGAGTAATTTTCACCTGACCTGACCTGAGAAGGTACACGATGCCAAAAATGACCAGAAGAGCTCTTGTATCTTTCTTGCCCAAAAGCATTCACTTGCTGATTAGAATACCCTTGGCATTTGTTGTTCACTGCGTTACTGACTGATGTATTTTTGGCGTTTACGAGCTCTTGATGAGTATGTGAATTTTCCTAAGGACAATAATGGTTTTTGTTAATTAAAGGCAGATACATTTGGAAGGCATAATATAAAAAGGAATACAAGGCAATATAGTTGGAATTAATTGAATAATGAATAAATTATTACATAAATTATTCAAGTTAGCAAATTCACAAAACGGGCATTGAGAAAGGCAGGGGCTGAGTTTGAGATCTACCCAAAGGTTTTATCTTCACCAGGTTGATCTTTTAGTTTCTAGATCAAAGGTTAATTTTGACCTTTGACATGCAGAAGGCATTTGAACTGCTTAAGATTACCTGCCAGTTCTTCTCTGGACCTTTTGTTGGACACCTTGCACAAAGAGCTTTTCCACAGCTGTTCGTAACATCAGTGCTTCCTAATTGGAACGTCGTGTCATCGTAGGAAGTGATTCAATGAAGCTTGGGGCTTTGACGGTAGGTGGGAATGGGCACATTTAATAACAGGGTCATGGGGTGGGTGGTCACACTGTCCTTCGCTGTACAGCCCATGCTGAGTGTCTGGCCTTTAACGTGGTTGTGTGCTGGGAACTTGCCCTTCATTAACTCCTTTGAGGGCTAGTGATGCGTGGTCTGTGATCTTTCAAAGGCCTCCAAGAATTAAGTCCTACATTCGCCTTTATTTATAAAAAGCACCTATCTAGTCATGTCGCAACATAACACACCATTTGATACAGTCTGTCTATATATATATATATATATATACACACCAAACATACATGCCACTCATTAAAACACATGGCAGCACTACACTGGTCATGGGAAGAAAAGAAGCTTTGTGATCACGTAATGCCCTTGATCACTGCTAGATACATTCCTGGTCGGTTTCAGAGGAGGCCATTTATGACGGATGTTGGATAGAATAATTTTTACAGAACCAATACAAAACCATTATTTCATTGTTTCCCTCTTTGATCTGACTGGCATCATCTGGGTTGAACCCCGAAGAAGGGTGGCTCTTTCGGGCACAGTGCAACCATTTCATTACTGGAGCACTTCCATCGGCCTTATTATTGTGGCCTGTATCTTTGTCTCTTATGAAAAGGTACTTGCAGTAATTGACATCACTCTTTAAATAAGTATGGCAATCGAGTATGGATCACACAGAGGAATTCTTCATTATTTATATGCCCACAAAAACTGTACATTCTTGTTGTGCCATGCTGTTAATGGTGGTGGTGGGTGGATAGTGTATTTGTTGCTTTCATTTGTGTTTTATTATAGTTACAGTGTCTGGGTGTTTGGGGGACATTTTTATTGGTCTGCACACTTGGATGTATACTGTGATATGCTAACCAATGGCATGAGAGCAACTATGCAGAACCACATGATAATTAGTGGGTATGCACAATGCCTCCGGTGCTGAAACACCACTAATGTTAGCATTGCTTCCTTCATAGAAGGCCCTGCTGCAGAATCAGTTGTAAATTAAAAATGTTTAAAAGTCTAATTAAAACGAATAACACCAAACTAGTACTAATTAGGATTTGCTAGTTGCATCAGACCTCAGAAGGATCACTTATGTGTCGATGTGCTCAAAGATGGCTGCTGAGAAATCACAAATTAGCCAGGAAAAAATGTGTTAGAAGGGGGAAACTGTATCTTTGATCCATTTTCCATGTTACTCATCCAGTACAGGGTCTTGGAGACCCTGGAGTCTATCCCGGGAATCACAGTGCACAAGTCAGGGAACACCCTGGATGGGATGCCAGTCAAAACAGTATAATCAAATATCAAAGCATTTTTCAGGCTTGTGCTATTTGATAGCATATATGTAGCAAGTCAAAATAATAAGCCAAAATTATACTATGATTTTCTTGCAGACCATCATTATTGTGTATTACACTATCTGACTCTCTACATAATTCACTATGCTTATTTCTGATAATATACTGGACACACTGTTTTTAGTAGCTATGAATCACAAGTCCTTGCCTTTTAGCAGTGATTATAACTTATATCCCTGTAACATAATAAATCTGATGCACTAAATCTGCGATTTGAGCCTGCAGAAGTCAGTTGTAAGAATCACTGGGTATCCTGAAAGGCCACCTGGTCCACTTAAACACTGCGACATGAAGACACAGGACGTTCCTTTGGTGTTCTGACCCAAATGGACTCACAACTCCAGATCTTTGATATATATATATATATATATATATATATACACACACACACACACACATGTTTTTTATTTATTATTTGCTGATGAAGATGAAGAGCTGAATGCAGGCAGCCCTCTGCCGTGACATTGGGCAGCGTATTAAACTCAGGAGTGTGAAAAACACAGACAAAAATGTGACAGCGGCAGCATATGTCTGAGCTGCGGAAATACTTTTTTTTTTCTTTTTAATTCATTTAGCCGGCTTGCCGGCAGCTGTTTTGAGCATGAGGCAGAGACAGTTTATCTGAGAAGGAAGATTACTCTCTATCTAACACATAAATCAAAACAGTTCTTTGGAAAGCACTCTGTCAAGGCCAGTGCATTTTAACCTCTGATGAAAAATTAAGGCAGGTTTTACTTTTTTTGGTGTAAATGCATTTTAAAAAAAATCCCGATTGCATTATAAATATATTGCAGGTTGACTTTCCCCTTAAATTGACGCTGTTTTGACAGGCCCGTATGACATCATAAAAAATGCCCAAATGATATCAAGAGAACATTCACCCTAAAACTCCTTTCTTCACAGGCACAAAAATCTGATAAAAGTTGTTTTTAATGTATTATTTACTTGATCCTATCAAAAAACAAAATATCCATATTCAGAATTTACAGAGAATCGTTTTGTGTGTTTGAGGGTTGGAAAAGTGCTGTTCATCTTGCTACCATCATCTCTAGCACAAAACAATGCATCTGTTTGTTTATGTCACCTGTGTGCCTTTATTTTTTTCAGCCATTTAAATTTTGTGGGATCAGTGAATACTCAGCCTAATAGTACAATCTGTTTGTTCTCTTTTGATACTCATTCATTCCTCAGTCGAATTTGACTATGACATGTACCATGAAAGTTTACGTTTGCATGCGATTCTAAGGACATCCAGGTTTTTCATACATCTGCACGGTATTCAGGGGGACATTTGATTCCAAGATATATGTTTCTTAGACCATGCAATCTTGAAACTCTTTTTATGGTAGAAGAGAATAATTAAGATAAATATGAATACAAAAGACACAAACAAAAACAACATTTAGGTTTTTTTTTCTTTTTGTATTCACTGTTTCACAGCAAGAATCAGTATTAGTTTTATTATTTTAGTTATGAAATCTGTCAAGTTGCATGCACAGCAATTAAAAATGAGTATCATTAACTTGAAGGGTTTTTATGTATTTCTTCTGTTAGGGAGCAGGATACAATGTTAGGGGCCCGATCAAGTGCACTAGAAAACAGATTTAACCATAACCTGCTGCATGGATTAGTAACATGTTTTCTTTCAAGTAGCACTTCATGTTTCTGCTCTTTGACTTTGTGGGATCACTTGCCAGAAATCTGGAGGCCACTGCTAGTTGTTTTGGCATGAGCAGGGAAGCCGATGTTTTGGTATGGCGATAACTGCTTCTCCTTGAGAGGATTGCGTCACGCAAAAACGAACGACTGGAAATGCACTTCTTGCCTGCAAGCTCGTTCATGCTTACAAACCCCCAGAAATGAAAATAAGTATTTATGAGGCACCGTACCCATGCAATACTCAAATAACAAACAATGCCAATCGAAGTTTTGTGTAATTTGAAGTATATTAGTATAATAAGTGTGATTATCTAAGAGACTGAAATATTAGTCCAGAATGCTTTGCAGATGTGCACTCTGGTTTGTTTTTGATTCCTTTTAAAATCTGTATTATGAATTAAAAAGGTCAAAAGTCTCACACCCTTGTTGTTAGCTTACTTTCTCCTTGGGTTAACCCAGTTTTGACATCATCTCCATTAGATTCCATTGTTAGTCCAGTAGACTGTACATCCGGTGGGGGGGGGCTTTGCAAGCTACACGGCCTGATTGGCTGACTCTGTCTACAGCCCTGTGCGCCGTGTCGCTCCCCTCCATGTGCTCTCCTCATCGCTCGCCCTCCCGTGTATCGGCGCTGCCGGCAAGTGGTGCCTTCCGCGAAGTGGAATCCGATTCCTCCGTGTTGCCCCTCTGCCCAGGGGTCAGGCGGTGGGCTCTATCTATGGGAGAGGCAAAGTGGCAGAAACCCGACCCGGGCAAAATCCCTGCGATGATTTATCAGGCAGCTACCAGCCACAGAAAGCCAGACACGGACTGTGAAAACGTCTGCCTGTAAGCTCTGTTCGGAGAGCTCCGTGCCACTCCTATGCCAATTGCCGATCCCTGCGACCCACTAGCGCCAGTTTGCGTGTGGGGGAGAGGGTGGTATTTGGGTGGGAGTAAAGCAAAGAGGCCAGAGCAGAGGGGAGGGTGTTATCTCACAAAGAACAGAACCACTAAGGAGTGCGGTTGTTTATTTCGGCCCCTGCAAAAATCATAAACACCTGCCATGAGGCTAACTGCGTGAGCTGCGCCGCAGTAAATTCCAGCACTTTCCCGGCCATTCCTGCCTGCCCAGTAAAAGTCACAGTGGCTGATCCCTGTATAAATTTCACAAAAAACAATCCCGCTCAGAAGATGGTATCATATTCATGCACCGCGGGGTGTAGCGATGGCTATAAATCTAAATCTAACATGTGAAAAATCTTCACATGAATATCTGGGCTAAGAGGACCGTGACCCTTCGCCAGAACAATGGGCCTTCATCAGCTTTGCAGCTTACCAGACGGCTAGGAATTCTGGTTGGAAGTGATAGCTACTGTCTATATAATATTTAGGGCCCATTCATGGAGCAACTGGCAGGAAATAAAAGAGCTTCCTCAACTTGCATCTGCTGCAGAAGGATGTTGTTCTATGCCTGCTCCTCCTCTTCTGACTCTTTGCAAATAGCACAACATAGGAGACAGTTGTTTCTGGCTGCCCCACTGCCTGTCATGACTGTCAAGTGAAATCCCATGAATTATTGCTCTTCCAGATGTAAGAGATTTCTAAGCTGCCTTGAACAGCTTGCGGTTTGTGGCATTATGGGGAGAAGGAGAGAGGGGACGGGGACCAAGGCGGAGTCCCGGGACTCATCAAAACACCCGCAATTGATTTCTTTCACTTATTTGTGCTGCTAATTTTTCTGCCGTTTGTCATTTTTAATGTAAACAGACGCTAATAATAAATGCATTGGCGGGGGGGGGGGGGGGGGGGGAGACAAGAGAAGACAAACAAAAGCTTCGCAAAGTTTTTGAGGGAGCGGAGAGACGGAGGAGGACACAATGAGACTGCAGCACATCAGAGCATACATGCACTATAAATTATCCTAGTTAAGCATCTGCTGTAGGATTTAAAAGGCTTCCCGGCTAAAATGACTTCCTTTTATTCTCTGCTTATCTTCCGTGCCACTAACTTAAGGGGTACATAGAACAGAAATTTTGTGTTATGAGTTTGAGGGAGCATTGGATCAGATATACATTAGCAATAACTATACCTAAACAGATCACCCAGGACGGATTTAGTCCACTTTTTTATTAAGCTTGTCAAGGGTTTCTCTTTTTACTTTTGAGTCAAAATTCCAAAATGCAAAATATCCCTCCAGTTCCATTATTACTGATTCGGATGGCAATGGATCATATTAGGAGTTGGTAAGAGGACATTTTAGTGGAAATTATAAAAGCATTAAGTTTGCTGATGTATCAGTTTAAAAATCAATATCTGAAACCAAATCTTCCACACTTTAGACAGCCTCTATTTTGTGGATATGTGTTTTTTTCTCTTAAATGGTAATTTAATTTGCAGTCACTAAAACCTCTACTATAATTACTGATTGGGAGAGCCAGAGCTGAATGCATTAAAACAGTTATTAGGCATTTTCTCCTCCTTTGATCACAGCAAAGTACAAACCACCTGGAGACTATTATTTCAAATGCCATTTGTGAGTGAAGCTAACACTGTAATATTGAAACTGGGCTTTCTTCAATAGCACTCTCAATTACTACATTAAGCCTATCCCCTTCTAATATCAAATTGCTGTACATCATCCTATGAGTCTGTCTTCTTTCTTAAAAATAAAGATAAAATTATATTAATTAAGTAGTTAGATGTATGCATTTCTCTAGAACACATGGCAGTGATTGATAGGAAAGGCTGTGTCTTAGGTAACAGCAGTAATTGCTTTAATTCGGTGCCGGATTTTTTTTCCGTTCTCTCTCAGCTAGCTTAACCCACTTCATTAAACGCAAGGTAACATAGTGACTACCAGATGTAAGAGGCCATCAGTGCAATGTCATCCACCGATCGCCACGTACAAAAAGCTTTTTGACCTTTGTCCGGCTAGTCCCTTTGTGAGGCCCAAATGACAACCTTGTCAAAATGAAAAAAATTTCATTTGATGAGTGTAGGGAAACTCAATTAATGTTTTCATTACCAATCTTTTGTTTTGCACAACAAATTTTAGAAATTTTGCAAATATTCTTCAGATGTTACAAAGTGCTGTAATTTGCAAGATGATCACTATTTTTAAGAATTTTAAATCATTGCGAACTACAGGCAACGTGTAACCTCTGCTGTCATTTAATAGCTGGCAATCCGTTACGAAACCAACATAATACTGCATTGCATTAAAAAAAAGAGCCATTTTTAAGAAGTTTGTACCATTAGTATTCCAATAGTATCATTAAGTTTAAAGCTCAATTTGCTGAGCTTTTAACATGAAATCAGAGCTCAGGGGATGACTGCTGGACGGCAGACGAAAGCAGATGGTTTTGAGTTGCATTTTGACACGTCTTAGAAACTTCTCCCTGGGTTGTTTTCAGATAAATCAGATGTCACACACTGAATGGAGTAACAGAGGTTTAAAGCTCACGGGTTTCACCAAAAGGAACCTTCATTATTGTACATGAATGGTGTCTGGGAGGAGGCATTTGGATACAGTTGGGTTTGTAAACCTTTAAAACTTTCATTCAGGTAATGACACACACGCACACGTAATTAAATAATCCATTTTTTATGCTTGTTAAACAAAAAAATCTCCCTCCTAGTGGTAAAAATAGTCTATCAATTCTATAGAAAATATATAGCAAACAAACATACCAGTACGCCATTCAATAACAGTTGTTAAAATGTAATTAATTTTGTGTGTGCAATGACACAAATAATGTCTACCATTATAAATGTATAAAACTAACTAGAGCTGAGATATTGCAGGTCACTGCTTAGTTTACGTTCTCCCATCAAAAATTTGCGTTCGCTTGATGCTTGGACTATTGATGAGTTTGAACACAATTAGTAGGCCATTTTGACATCTTAATTGCCGCTATTCAATCTCTAAGCCGGCATTGCATCAGAGCAGCCTCACTTAGCCCGATCTTATAGATTGTTTCCCAGACAGCCTCATCTGTTAAATGTCACTAACAGGTTGAGTATTGTTTGAAAGTGGAATTAACAGTCGGTTACAGACAAAAGGACGCGATAAGACATGTGGCACTTTTAATATGTAGATGCGATCAGAAGGGTTCCTCCTGCTTCCTTGCTACAATCTTTCCATATCACTTAGATAAGATGCTGTCTGGCGGTGCTTAAAGGTCATTGAACTGAAATCGTTTTTTTACTACAGAAAGGCTAATAGAGTTCTAGTGTTTTGACTGGTATTTACAGACCCACCCGAATTATTTAAAAAGTATTTTTTGTATTTAGGAGATTAGTCACTTGATAAATATTGGGAAATATTATGACAAATAACTATCGTTATTGCGTAAGACAACCTTATTAATTGTTTTTTTTATATTTAACATTAAACAACTATATATACAAATTTACCTACACTACACACATACACACACACACACAGTTTTGTAATTATATCTTTGTGGGGACTCTCCATTCATTTCTATGGTTAAAACCCTAATCCCAACATGACGTCCTTAACCCCTACCCAGCCCTAACCTTAACCATAAGTAACCAAACAAAATACAAGACTTTTGGCATTTTTAGTTTTTTTTATTCCATTCACAGATCTTTGTTGTGACTTGAAAAACGGTCCCCACACCATCAAAATAACAGGTTTTTATTACATTGTGGGGAACATTTGGTCTCCACAACATAATATAAACATAATCCACACACACACATTTGTATAAATTATATAAATACTATATACCTAGTATACAAATATTTTGTGTACCACATAGAATTTATGCATTACACATATTAAATATAATAATTTAAATTACCATGTCTTTGTGTGTAAGGTGCATCCTCTTCTGTTGGATGGAGGGGGACTTAAAACACTGAAAGTTTCTTTTTATTTTCCTTCTGCTATTTCATTTTATCCCTTTTGGCCTTTTAAAATTACCCATCCCTGTTTTACAGCAACTAATAAAACAGTGACAATTTTTTTTCCACGCCTGGAATCCATGTATGATCCGGTCCGTTTTGCTCACCTTTGATGAAGTGAGATGGTAACAGTACCAGATTCTTAAGGTGCAAACGCTTCTGGACCATCATACTCCACAAAAAATGCAGTGAAAATTTAAACGGGTAGATGATTTGCCTAATAGAATTCACAGGGCCAACCCGACTCTGATCCAGCAGCCGAAACAGGAAATAGGTATGAATAATGCTTTTAATGTTATTAGTACTGTATTAAGTTGGAAACAATGGACGCAGTAAAAAATGTCTAAAAATGCAGAAGTGAATGTGCCTGCCGTATAATCAATTTGCAGTCATTCGTCAGTGTATCCCCAGATATCTATTTATTTATTTGTGATTGTTTGTCATCTGGGTGTATTTGTCCCAAAAATGCAAGAAATTCCATGTCAGGTAAAGAAAAGTACTTTTAATACCAACAGAGAACTCCGACATACTAAACTTCAACAATATTTCAAACTCAGTATTGCTTAGTGTTTGAAACGCTCTGATTGAATAATTCCAGTTGTGTTACTGATTTATATGATTATGTGCTACACATTGCCACAGAATTACTAGCGAACTTATGTATTTTGTAGCTACTCTGTCTTGGTCGTCATACCACAAATCCATTGTAATTTTCTTGACATTATATATATTCAGTATCACTATGGCATAACTGTCAAGGTGCCAAGTTCATTTAAAAACGTAACTTCTCGTAAAGGAATGCTTTGGAGGTGCCGGTTTGCGTCATTTTTGGGGTTTTTTTTTACACACTGTGTCCAAAGGCACACACTGAGTTTCACTGTTCACCATGAGATTTTAGTATGGTTAATACTTTTTTGACCTTTAATATTATTCAGTTTAAATGGTATTAATGTGTAAAAGTCTTAGGATAAACATTTTATTGTTTTGTAATCCAGTTTTAAACTGGCATCATGGGAATAGCAAGGAAATAATGATTTTTTTTTTGTGTACCTGTTTTACTTTTGACTTGATATAAATATTTGATTTAAATATATTCCTTAGATAGTGCATAACATGAACAGTCATAATTTATTTATATATCTATACATTTGTGAATTATTGCTATTATTCATTTATGAATGATTTTTTTTTGTGTGTGTGTGTGTGTGTGTGTGTGTGTGGACTTTTCATGTCGTGTGGCCAAATTGTCCTTGGGTATGGATGTGTGTGAATAGTGCATGTGCCCTCTGATGGGTTGGCACCTCATCCTGGGTCATTCCCTGCCCTGCACCCAGGATAGGCTCTGGGCCCCCGCGACCCTGCACAGCACAAGCCGCTATAGAAAATGGATGGAGGAATGAATATTTGTTAGTTTCCCAGTTCGTCAAACTGCCAAGATCTCGTTCCAAAAATGGGTGGCATTTGTTCCTAACTGTCACCTTCCCACTGCGATGCACCTTTATTCGTGTTCTGTCCTGGACAGATCCCACATCCTGCCTAAACAGCCGAGACCCAGAGAAACGCACCTCCCAGCACGGCGCGTGAAAGCTGCCGTATTAATGGCCAGAGGCACAGCGCCCTACAGCTACCAGCTGGAGCGTGGGGGGCAGACCATCGATGGGGGGGGGGGCAGTGTCCCTCAGGCCTCACCGGCTTATTTGGAGTCAAGGTGCTGAACTTGGTTTTGTACCAGAAATTTAAGTAGCATGAATTGTACTTCATAGTTGTTGTTTTTCTTTGCTTTTATTCTTTTTTTTCTCCTCCTGTGTTTTTTTTGTATCGCCCAGGGGAAAAATATGAACTCGGAGGACAGCGCTGTGCCCTTGAAAGAATCATCCGCAGCAGTGAGCCTCAGAGCATAAGGACCAGTTAGTGCAACAGCATCATTTTGCTCACTTTCTTATGTCATTAATTATGAAGAAGGAAGGCTGTGAAATTTTGGCGCCGTTTGTTGCAAAATGCCCGCCGACTACGACAGTTATCGGAACCGAGGCATGCAATGAAAGTCTGAAGAGATAAGGTCATAAGGTCATAACAAAGACAAAATGAAGGGGTAAAAAAGATACTTTTGTATCTAAGACTTGTGGATTGGTGTTTTTGTGTCGTTTTGAAAGTTACGGACGGAAGCCGCCATCTTAATTGTTTTCATATCCAAGGATTTAAATAAAACACATTACAGAACCTCTGTAAGGCTGCACCTGCCTCTGACGGGAGTAAGACCAACACCCCAGCCTGCTGAGTCTGGGACACCTAGGAGAATGAGAGCACTAAGGGTCTGAGTGAGAACCAAGTGCTCTCTAAGCGTCTCTGTGGTCTGGACCTGCAAAGACCTCAACCCTGAACAAGAGGCGCCATCAATGTGCTATTTGTCTCTGACATGAGTGCAGATATATCCTTCTTTCTGCATACCTGTTTTGTCATTCTCTCTCTCTCTCTCTCTCTCTCTCTCTCTCTCTCCCTCCCTCCCTCAGCATGCATGGCAAACATTTGACACATGGGATAAACTGACAATTACGGTTGCAAACTTTTCAGTGGAAATGCGTATATTTTAGCACTGGCCGCAATTTCAAGAATGAGCGAATGCACGTTAAATGACGTATGTAAAAAATACCCAATAAATAATGGGAGATGGCGGGATGGGGGGTGGGGGGAGAAAAGTGTCTAATCTAATTTTATATGAAAACCTAAAGCAGGCCCATAAGCACTGAATATTACTGAAAGCATATATATTCTGTGAATCCGAATTTATTACACACATCAGAATTCAGTGCAAGTAAATTGGAGTAGTTCACCATAAATGCCACAGGGTTTGTGGTATGTGCCTGAGATAGCTGGACCTATTGATTACGGAACGCAGTCTGCGAAATTTCAAAGAGAAGGCTAGTTCTCACCATGTATGCTTCAGAGAATTAATTTGGCTCTCTGCGGAGTTTTATGAAAAACACATGTCTGTCTGCAGCTCCAGGTAATAAGAGCCGCTCCTCATCTAATGAAAGGGTACTGTACCGTCCACTGACAGAACCGTAAAAAATCACTACCACCCCTTCCACCCCCACGTACAAACCACCAACCCCCCACTCTCCACCCCTCCAGCACACATGAGAAAACACGGTGAGAATCCTGTGTTCATGCTCTTTCTTGCAGCCGTCTCTGTTTTATCCGACACACTGCGTTCCTCTGTCTTCTCGCTGGGGTGTTGCGGCCGGTGAACAGAGCGCGTTGCAAGCCACAAACGTCCGTAGCTGATCGCTGACCAGTTTTGGGAGTGTTTTCAATTACTGTGGTGTATGACAGTAAAAGTCTGCCCATAGTCCGTGTAAAAACTCCTTAAAAGACGCAAAAGTGTTTTGCATGAGCCACATTTATTTATCTATTTATTTGCTTGTTTATGTTTATTTGTTTGTTTGCTTGTTTGTATATTTTTGTTTGTTTGTTTGCTTGCTTTCTACGATTTTGTGATCAAAAAATAATTTTCAAAAATTGTTTTAACTCTGCTATGCACTACCATAAGCCTTAAAGAGTTAAACAGAATTATGGAATGCACAGGATATATATCTGCTTTTGCCCTCTTATGCTAATAAATGCAGAAGCTAACAAATGAAAATAATTTTGAATACGTCGGTCATATATTAACATTGCTGTATAAATAAAGGGGGGGGGGCATGAGCATGAGAAAGTAGGAACAAAATGGAAGAGAGTAAGCGAGGGTCAAATGTTTCAGACGTGGACGTTAAAGCCTTCAGCAGGAGAAAGTTTATGTGTTTTCGTTGCGTCCCAAACCACATGTGTTGCCCCAGTGGCGGAGAAGCCGACAGCGTCCTCACAGCTGCGTTTCTGATCTGTGCTGCAGCTACTTGCGCAGAAACACGGCCGGAGGAGCCGCTCAAAGGGAGTTGCCATTCATACCGTCTGTTTAAGTAGCGCACGACTTTACCCCGTGGAATGGGTGTTTTTTATCGTTTTCTTAAGCGTGCCATGGGTGCAGTTTTAAGACATATACGGAACATGCTAAAACAGTTTGCTTTGATCACCGTGCAACAATCGCTGTCACATCCTCGGTAAATGTACTGATCAAGTATGTTTAAAGTATGTTTTCAAGATGCGGAAATATTTCTGCTCCGTGATTAAAATATGGAGCATTGCGAAGGATGACTTAGTATTTTAAATATTTACAGGTCAAATTTGCGATGAACTTTACTCGCAAATATGAAGCGAGGACATGGTGGAGCTGAACAAGCAGCGGCTGGGTTATCAGCGCAGCTGTGAGGCGGCATGCTGGGCAGAGTCACGGTCTCACCGTCGTGAAATACGAGAGCAAAGGGGACCAGCCACGACCTCTGACGGGCTACTGATCCTCATCCACAGGCCCCTCTCTGCCTTTCCAAGCTTCTTGGATTCGCCTTACGAGAGGATGCTCAGATGAAGACTAGGGGCATATATGCCTGTGACCGTATGCGTGAGGAAATCATGTGTTTACCTGTCCTTGCTTGCCCAGATCCTGGACAGAATCTTAAAATAAATTTAAAAATCTGATATTTTCATCCATGTTTTCATGCAAATGCCTTACCAGTCTTGTTACCTTGGCAAGTCGGACTGGGCCATGTTAATACTGGAATTACATGCTATGTATATGCAACTGTTGCATCGCAAGGACAACAAAAGCTGCATCTTGCAATACAGTTCCGGTATTTTGAAGTTTTGGCGATAAATTTTGCTGAGTGGTGGTCGGGGTCCTAAGATTTAATTTGCCAAAGAAGATCCTCAGTAAGTTTCACGAAACATCTTTACACTGTTATAGGAAACAAAACATAGCAGGCTCTGCCAGGTTAATGATTGTCCCCTTTAAAGATTATCAAATATATGTTAAATAAAGTTTACCACTGCTGCTTTTGCATGAGCTCTGTATGCTCTGTATCATTTTCAGTCTTGCTGTCGGACTCAGTCATGGACAGTTTGGTGCATTTGGGAGAAATTTAACAAAAATGAGTGAGGAGGAGAATAGTGAACAAGAAATTATCACTAAAAGACATTTATTTTCCACTATATGGAAATATTTTGAATCCCATGGAGACAATATTGAGCAAAAGTAAGTTGTTTGTCAGGAGAACTCATCGCAACACTACAAACTTTTTTGACATACTCTATTTGTAAATAATAACTTCTGTTTGGATATAGTTATTTTGGGTAAAAAAAATCACAACACGATTTAAAAAAAAAATCCAATATTGTGCAGAATTAGGCTTTGTTTCATTTTAATTTTGGAGTTTCTGCACAGTTTCTGTCATGTCCTGGACAGTTAAGTCTCTTCATTATTTTCAACAGGAAATTGCTTCCTCTATTCATTTTTATTTTAATTAATGCTTTCTTGGGGAAAAAGAACACTTCTGGATTTTAGCAGGAAATGGATTGTTAATAGAAGAAATCCGGAAAACAGCATTCCTAGATCTGGAAAAGTGAATTGAGTAGACCACTAGTTAGATGCTAAATGACTTTATAAAATTAAAAATATACACTTTAGTATTGCAATATTACAGTGATGCTCACTTGGGTCCATTTCCAGGCTTATGGTAATGTAATCTAGGATTAAAATTTTTCAGGTGAGATTCTTTGTTATGGCAGCGACTGTCACTGTACTGTCTTATTAAGATAAATATGGCGATAGCAAGATTTCCACCAGCAGCTGAGAAAAAGGACAGATACATTTATCTTTCCTCCGATTGTGTTTCAGCTGCTGGAAAAAATGGGTATTTGGTCCTTTAAGGCACCAAAATGTATGTAAATGGATGTGTATTGGATGTGTATTTCTGCGTAACAATGGAATGTGTACTCCCTCATCCAGGCCTCATCCCACCAGACAATAAAACAAGACAGAAATACAAACAATTGAATATATACTCCCTCGTCCAAGCCTCACCCCTACAGATAATAAACATAAAGATATAAAAGATAGACAGAAAGACAAGCAATGAGCCTTATTAAAATATTTTTTACCAGCAAACACGTTGCACATGATCTGCAAAATAAACTTCTGCTGGTGCACGTTGACACTAGAGGGTCTTCCTTTTCAGAGAGTCATGTGACCATATTAAAGGTGAAGCGTAGCAGGAGAGAGAGAAATGGAGACTGGCTGAGCGTTGCTGGGAAATCTTAGGCCCTCTCAAAGTCCCAGAGCGGAGCAGTATATTATTTCAAGTTACTGTGGGACACTCTTAAATAAACAGGAGGTGAGAGTGGGATTCAGAACAAATACTAGAGGCATTTATATATTCCAGATAATTAAAAGAAATAAGTATTAGTGAAATACAAAGATCAGACAAGCTGATGCGATGCTTGATTAGATGAGAAAAGATCACTAGCAGTGTATGCATATTTAAAAAAAAATGTAAGATTGTTGCTTGATTTTTCTCTTTATGTGATTTTACTAAAGAAATTAATTAATTAGCTATAAACTTCCAAAATGAACATCCATGTAACTGTTGATTCTTTTTTTTTATTATTATTATTACAAATGACAAAAACTGCTGGAGTCTTGTTGCATATCAAGGGCAAACGGTTCACCTTTTTAAATTTTCAAGGGGTTGGATTTAGGCTGAATTCTAACAGCGTGATGATTTCTGAAACTGTTCCATGTATTTCCTCCTGTTGACAGATGATGTCACGATCTATCAATAGAAAGAGCAGCAGAGAAGTGGAAGGATTTTAAACACTGTCAGCAAGATGAAAAAAATCTATATCTGTTTTGTCGGTTTAGCTGGGAGATATCAGCATTAGTGACGGACACCCATTGTAGTTAAATAAATGTGTTTTCATAGGTGATATGCCTATGAACTTATGTAGGATTTCTTCTTTAGCTTAATTCTTTGATAATCCTTGGCTGTCATGTTCCTGTCAGTGAAAATCGAGGAAGGGGTGATGAAGGCACGGGCAGTCGTGGAAAGAATGTGGGTAAAAACGTCCACAAGAACAATGCAGAGTCACCCAACAGAGGCACAGTTTGAACCTGGCAAAAGAAGTGATCACAGCTAAAACAACTCAGTTGCACGAAAACAAACACAGGCTGGACTGGAGAGGAAGAGCAGGGTTGAGGTCCCCCCAGGGACCGCCTGGGGCAGCAAACTCTGGAGGATAAATCACACAGGGTAGGGAGGTGTCCAGCACCAGGCCTGCACCATGGATGGGATGGCCCAACTGCTGAGCTGGAAGCTAATTGACTAGCAAAGAACCCAAATTTCCTACCACAAACACCCCCCAGAAAGGGAATCTGCTCCAATTTGTGTTCCTTTTTCTTGTACTTGCATCTGCTAAGCAACATTTATAAATAAAGATAATACAGGGCAATGTTTCATATTTTAATCACAGAACAGAAACATTTCCACATCTTGAAAACATACTTTAAACATACTTTACCAGTACATTTGCTGAGGATGTGGCAGCGATTGATGCACGGTGATCAAAGCAAAATGCAATTGTGACCCTGTTCTAGTGACAGGTGCCACGTGGATCGTTTTCAGCAATCGGTGAATCGGTTCGCATTCAAGCAAAAACAAACTCAGAATAAACACAGACTCGTCGGGCAGCCGCTGTTTTCGCATAGCTAAATGCGTGTGAAATCCCTGTGGGTCTCAATTAAAAACAGGCCTTAGCATAGCCCTAAAGGGAAAGGCTAATTATTCTGTTGATTATTGCTTTGGTGGGCAGAACACACAATGCTAACTCTGCGTCATTTTTGTTCGTTACACTCCATTATCGTTAATTCTTCATAATCACTTAATTAGAGCTACTGGGAAAATAATACACATATTGTAGAGCAAGACCATAAGCCCTGTCTTAGATTAATAGATATCCTAAGGTGGACTTTGTGCAGAAATTTCCTGTAGCTGGTCTTGCTGTAGCTGCGGTCTTGCTTATGCTGTCATGCCTAAACTTACAAACAGATCAACACTCACTCTAAACAGAACATTTATGTTCTAATATGGTAAATATGGCCTTACCTACTGATGAAACAGTAAGTACACTACCAGTAATATTCAGAGTAACAGGAAGAAGGCTAAAAACATAGCTTATGTAATATAGAAATATAAATGAGACTTTGAGAGGATGAAATATGGTAAATAAAAAAGGTGTGTAAATAAATGGGCCATGATAAGGTATGTTGTGAGTATGTTAGGGATTTATTTTTGGAGCTGCAGTGACATTAATTGTAACCTATGTGTATCCTCTCTTGAAATTGGGCAGTATGAAGAATTTTAGTTTTTAAATTTAAATTTAGTTTTAGATAAAAGATGCTGCTTGCTCATGTGAGTGATGTTACACTACTGATAAAGATGACAGTGAAATCGCAAATGTAGCCCACATTAAAAAAATAAAAAACCGAAAGCACAACAGCATAATTGTATTGCTCACCAATGGGGTGTTACACTTTATATAATGTAGGGTTATTTTATACAGCCTCCAGTCACCAAGATGGTTTCAATTTAGTGAGGCTGTGCGATCGTGATATCACTTTCTCTGAGCTGTTCCAGATTGGGACGACCACTGCCATCGGAGGTGATCACCTCGCCAAACTCAAAGGGGTTCTTCAGGAAAGAATAATTCCACAGTTGCTGAGGTACTGAAAAAGCAATCTGCAAAAATACCCCTGGGTCACGTCTCCGGCCAGATGATTTGTGAGAAAATGTCATACATTAAATATAAGTTTAACATTTAACCGGGCACAGTAAAACTGCTGTTTCCATGAACCGCTCAGGGTTTAAGCAAATGCTCGCAGAACGAAGACGGATCCCAGTGCGCCTGTTTGCCAAGAGAGATGGAAGGAGGGCTCGAACACATCACAGGCAATGGCGAGACACGAGGCCGTGTAAACTTTCCCTGTTTTTCATACTTCTGTTTGAATTCGACTTGGGACAACTAAACTGCAAGCGAGCCAATTCGCTCCAATTTATTGGCCACCGTCAGGCCACACCTTAATCTTAGCAGGTGTTGGTTTCATCCAAGCAGTAATAAGAAAGGACAAAGGTACTAACTAATTCATAACCTAGAGGCTGTTCTTGGAAGATTCCAAAGCCAAAGGGGGGGGGGGGGGGTCTCTGGGGACGTCAGCAAACCAGTCAAGCTGACGATTCCATGGCCCATTCCCCTAGATGCGATATGACAGGACAGCTACAAAGCACGTCATTCTCCAATGGACAATTGATGTTTTATTATTATTCTTGTTTTTCGTTGTTTGTTTACATTTTGCAGATGCCCATGAAAACTTTTACCTATAAGAATCACAGAACGGGGAGAGGGAGAGTCCACATGTTCCCGTAATTCACAGCCCTCTGCAAATCTGGGCCGAGTCCATGTCTGCCATCAAAGTGGGATGTCGGGTCAGGCGACATAAGGATTTCCGTAACGTGTGCCGTGTGTATCCACGTGCGCCGTTGAGCGGGAGGCACGTGATGCGGCCTCCTCGCATGCATGAAAACACTGGAATGCGAAAACACGTCAGTCATGTCATATGCATGGGTGCTGCACATTTCCGGTCGCAATACTGTTTTTAATGCTTCGGCGTGGTTGTAGAGAAGCAAAATATCAACAAACTCTACCTTCCAGCACCAGTCAAACCGCGCTAATCATCTGCCGATAGAATTTTTGGGATTCCAGAAATATAGCATTGTTAGATTATACCTGAGTACAGAGACAAAATATTAGTAATTCTTTGTCCTGGAGAAATTTGTTCACAGTGGGCATCCAACAAAAAGCTTTCATCTGCCTTTTAATCTTTTATTAAGACTACAAATGTGTAAATCAATGTGAAGCAAATCAATGCTTATGATTTGGTAGTGTGAGGGCAATTTGTTTATCTCTCGCCTATACCGTGATTTATCATGGGAAATTTATCCAAGGTCTCTGTGAAAAAGACTGATGGATTAAGCTGCCAAGATCAAAGGAGTTTAAAAATGAAAAGTGCTGTACTGTAGTCATTTCCAATAAAAAAGTCAACATGGATGTTCCTAAATATAAAAAAATATATTAGATTACTGAATCTGCTCATTTGATTTTAATGCGTGTGTTTCATGTAATTTTTGCTTTGTACTGGACTGTCACCGTTCGTGACCTTAAAAGGACCTGAATGTCCATTCCTAAGACGGACTTGTGAAGCACTGCAGACTGAAGAAAAAGTTGTGGTGGTATTAATTATTTCCATTTTTGTGTCTGCTTATGTCTACATTGCACCGGGCAGCTGATCTATCCTGCCCTCCACCCTGGATCTGGAGGTCTGAAGGTGTTATGGAAATCACCATAAATGCAGAAGCGGCGCGGGGGAGGGGCGGGGGAGGGACAGTGAGATACGACTGTCACATGACATTTCCACAGGACAGCGGGAGGCTGAGAAATCAGCCTTTTTAAAGTGGCAGAGAATCAAAGGACTGAGATGGCCATTGCAATCCAATCAAAATGCTCCCCTGAACCCAGACGGCGGCAGCTGTACAAAGAGACACGCGGCTCTGTGTGCTGGAAGTTTCTATACTCGGTGACTGGTCATGTGATGCACATGACAGACGTTGGCAGTGGGGCTACATTAGTTGCATGTACAACACTGAGCTAACCTGGTATGTGGAAATGTGTTTTTACTATTCAAATTTGTAGTTATAATACAAAAAATGAGTTATTTTACGTAAGGTTAGAGGCACACTGAGTTTTGCTCTATAATTTCAGTATTTCTATTTTAACATTTCTACTGAAAATAAAAATCATTTTTTCGTGTTTGTGTTTCGTTTGTGGGCATGAGGTTAAGGGCATGAAAGGCAGCAGTTATTCCATTCAGTTCCCACTGAGGATCTCGTCATCTAGACCAGTATTTAACTTTTTTTTTAGCACCGTGGCTTCATTGGATACTGAGGATGAGAAATGGGTGCGGAGGACCCATGTTTTTTTGTTTAGATACCAAAATATGGGGGAGCATCATTAAAAACCCGGCATCAATTGACTGAAGCCAATCAGAGGTATTTGTGGATGCATGTGCGTCATCGTGGCGATCAGAAATGTACTGCAAAACTGCAGCATGCATGAAGTCTACTCTCCACAGACCTCCAGTACAACAGAGAAGAAACGCTTTCTGGTGATGTCAGAGGTGGAAATTTTGCAGGAAAAAACGACAGCCAGATCTCTGTTAACAGTGCATGTAATAGAGTTCCATTTTCTGGATATGTAGGACATCATCTGGTGAGAATTAATATCATTTTTGTCTGGAATTCCACTTTATGAGTGCAGGACTGATACTTATGGCACTAAGTAGCTCCCAACGTACTTCAGTTCAGGTGTTTTTGTTGATTTGGTATTTAGTTCTGTACTTGGTATTTAGTTCTGTACTACCAGTGAATAAATGCTGTTTATTACAAACTCCAATCCTACACAGGAGTCAGAAGAGCAGGTAAACAGACTATCCTCCTCCAAAAGCAAATATATACAAGTACCACATGGGTTACCTCGAATTTTCACTTGTCTTCACTGAACTTGTTAAAGGAGAGTGCACTTGCAACTCTGTGAGTCACAAGGGCTATTTTGTAATTCAGATTTAACAGATGTGTTCAGTTTAGCACGTGAGTCAGCTTCTTAAAGGCAAAAGGAATGCATGTGAACATGGACACTGCATTCAGAAATGTCGAGAGCTGTTATTTTACTGTTTTATCACTTAACAAAAACCCTTTTCACAATTTCACCCATATTTTTAATGCCGTACAATGCCCAGGGAAGACCATGTGACTTGTGATCACATGACCAATGTCAGAGAGCATCTGTCTGAGCCAGGTGTCTCCCTGACCTACAGGATAACATCTTGTGTCACGTGACCTAGCCAGGGGGAGTCAAAGGTGACACCCAGTCCATTTAAGTTGGGGCAGATATGACAGCTATCTCACTTTGACATCTGTCTCATCAGAGAAACTTTCTGCACGTGAATATGGATAGCATGTTGGAAGCTCATGAATGTAGAATAGAGGATTCGCCTCTCACCTTGCCCTCTGGATGTGTGCAATCAGTGTGTGCCAGTTTAAACCGACAATGTGCCAATGCTGGGGATATGTCAGGTCAAATCCTCGCGTTTTACAGCCTTGATGCTGTCTGTGTTCACATCATTACATTGCCACTGTGGCCCCACCCACCCCGAAATCCGATTTGTTCCCCGTGTGCCCCATTTTCTTTGGCATTGAGTGATGTCTATTACAGGATGTGGACCTCTGCTTTCCCAAGCTCATTTATGTCACACAACTGTAATTTTAGTAATACCCAGAATTGCATGAATATATACAAATCATAATTCCATAACTGGCATAATTATTGTATAATTTAAGAAACAGTTTTTTTATGTTGTGCACTATAATTAGGCGCAGAAAGAAGTCGATTGCATCCTTCATCTGCTTCAGATGATTCCTCCATTTTTGTGCTTCCCCTGCCATGCCCCTTTTGTGCCCTATCCCCTGAAAATAATCTGCAACACTCACTGGTTGCAACCCAACTCCCTGATCTTTTTCTGAGAGGTACTGTCTTCAGTGGCTGTTTAAAAAACCGCTAAGCCCACTCACCCGACAAACCGCACGTTTCATTCTCTGAGGTGCGCTTCATATTTTTCACCCAGCTGTCCGTATTTGGTGAAAGCCTCCAGTGACTGGCAATGCCAATCATCCCACTACCTTGGTAGGGCAAGCCTGGGAAATTCTGCCTGGGGAGAATATGAGGAGTACGGGACGTACATTGTGGTCAACGGAGCCGAGCCCCCAAATTCGAACCCCTGCCAGCCCTTAATTTTAGCAGATTTATTGGTCTTAGTAGATACTGTGTGTATGTGAGGTCCACAAACAACTGTTGCCAACAAATATGCACCCCTTCCCTCCAGAAATCAGCATGGAGTCAGCTCTGCAATGAACTTAAGATGGGCGTGACGCTGCCACAGGCCTGACGTCTTAGCGTGTGGCATGCAGACCCTGGCCACCTCACATGTTCAATTACATGGCAGAATCTCCTCCCCGCCCAGTGGCAGGCGATACAGACAGGACTCCTGCCAACATTACCGTATTGTTGCCTGTATGGAGTAATATTCATTTTCACATTAAAGGGCATTAAAAAAGATCCCTTTATCTCTGTATTCCAGTATGCATTCTTACTGTTCCTTTTATGAAAAAAAAAATATTTGGTGACCATGTCACGCTAGTGCATAAATCTGACCCAAAGAAGAAATTTTCCAAAATGCAATGTTTTCAGTTTGCAGTCTTAATCTGACAATGCAACCCGTCAAAAATTGCCATTAAAATGTCTGCATGGTTGGTAATATTAATCCATGAACGTATTTTATGAAAACTCGCTATTTCCTTTAATGGAAAGAGCTAAAACATTATACAACACATGTATTTCCATGACTGACTAAACTGATGGTCAAAATAATCTTCGAACACAAATTTATATTGCATATAACAAGCTAATAGCTAATAGCAGTCCATGCACGGCATCAACCTGACTTCTCTGTCACGTTGGAAATTTAAGAACTTCGACACGTCACCTTGTTCTTTCCAATTTCATGCTTACATCATTAGGTCATTCTATGCTGTTGTGTATATGTTGTAAAAAATGGCATTTAAGATAAATTTCAGAGAGCGCAACCAAGCTAAACAGACCCAGACACAACGCCCAAATATCACTGTCCACATGTCGTCATAAACTGAGATTACATGGAGAAAAAAAAAGAAAAAAACCACAATTCTAACCGTTTCATGACAGTAAATTGTGCCACATTTTGTTGGGGCACAGAGCATTGATTTTACTATAGTTTAGTTTTACTTGCAGTAGATAATGTCTTTTGGAGCCTTCTGGAACAGCTGGTGCCAGTGCATTAATTCTGGCCCTGTTTGAACACATCGCAGCATATGCAGCTTTCCTTTGTCTATTATCCCTCTCCTCTGTTATTCCCAAATATTGACTCGGTCTGCTTTTATCAGCACTAACTGCTCGGAAGCTTCCTGGACTCATGCTCGACTCTGTTTCCTGCTATTGATTATCTCACTCGCAGCAGCAGGTAGCCGTCCACACAGGTTGTCTTGAGGAATAGCTTCCAATGACTTTGTACACACAATTTACACGGAGCTGTTTAAAGAGAATATTACCCTCAAAACAAATCAGTGAAACGCATTTACCCAAGACGACACAATTCAGCAGTTTGTAGGCCCTCACACTCCAGCCGTCTGGAGCGGCCACATTTTTGCTATTAAATCATTGTGTGTTTGTTTGTTTTGTTGTCTGTTTGTTTTGTTTGTTTGTTTGTTTTTACCCCATTTAATCTCAGCTCACGAAATCCAGTCATTTTTTTCACAAATTTTCCTTTCCACTGCAGCATCTTGTTTTTCTGTCAGCTGAAAAAGTGAAGCGCATGAGTTTGTGTGTGCACGCATACTGTACGCGTTCATGCGTGTGCATGCGCACATCTGCTGGCATGCCGCGTCGACACGCGTGCATCACCGCCACTTTCTCAGTATAATTTTTGAAAACAAGTTCGGAATTCGCCCAGACCCAAAGAAATAGCCCTTCATATCGTGGACTGTTTTCGATTAGGTCCAACCGGGCAGCAGACAACAAAGGACCTCTTATTTAAGAACACGAAGTGAAAATACAAAACAGAAAACATTTCAGCTGGCGGAGGTCTAGTAATAATGTGGTAAAGGTGGATTATCAGGCTTATCAGGCAGCAAATTATGTATCTAAGAAAAAGGTCAAAAGTTTAACAATATTATACTACAAGGAATGTGGTTCATGAAATGTGCGCTTTGAAATTACAGAAAAGTCCAGGACATAAACAGGAGTCATACAGTTTCTCTGCCACATGACCTAGCTTCTTCCGAACTGTAAAACTACACACACAAAAAATACAACTTTAATTGTTATAATTTTAATATTTGGATATAAGCTTTTGTTCTGTTAAATTGGCAATATATTTACTGTAAGCTTCTTGTTTTAAGCCAGACTTAGTACCTGGATTTATTTTTGTGCCAAACTGTTTTCTAATGACCTGCTGCTGGTGAGTCACACACGCACATGCTGAGTGCTTAGCTCGTAGTTTTACACACCCCCAAGTACTGTGTTTTCTGCTAAAGGTGACTTGTGCTTACGCCTCGTCTTTGACCATAACTTGTAGAGGGGATTTATATTTATACATACATGCATACATACATATACATACATATATACATGCATACATAGGTTTATATATGTATATATCAGTAGTAATAATAACAGTTATTATTATCATCATCTTAATTATCATTTAAAAACGCATCCAAATAAGGCATTTTCTGCAGCGATATCAGCAAGAAAGGAAAGCTGAACGACAGCCTACCTGGGGCTTGGCTATTAGTGAGCCTCGAAAACACCCTTCATGTTTGCACTAATTCCAGAAACAGAGTGAATTTTATTTTTCTGAGGTGCAGGCTGTCACAAAGGGTGCATTCACCAAAAAAAAAAAATTCACTTCAAGAATTAAATTATTTTTAAATACAGCTTATGCATTTTACATGACCTGGGCCTCCTGTGCTGCTTTTTTCCTCTCTAAAGAGCACTGGAGGAGGGGGGGGGGGCGGGGGGGGGACATGATCCCCACCACTACCGGGAAAGTTAACCGCTGTGGCCTGCCTGCCCACTCATCCCTCCAACCTGAAGCCTGCAGAACCCTTCTGTGTGCGGTTCTTTGCATTTTTTCTTTTCTTTTTTTTTGGAGGGAAAACAGATCCAGGGAGACTTCCAGAAAGCCCGCGAACCGGAGGGAGAATGAGGAGGGGAACGGTGTCATGCGCAGGCCGCACAAAGACAGGTGTGCTGTGGGAATCGCCTTTCTGTTTGTACTCTAAATCCACTGCCACAGTATACGATACTCACCGTGGAAAGACATGGGGGCCATTTTCTATATGTTTCCCGTTTTGTTCATGCCATGTGTGTGTCTGGGGTTTTTAATGCCAGTGGGATAAAAGGGAGGCTTTGCGGGTTAAGGTTTGATATGCTGTTTGTCTTGGTTTGCCTCTCAGCGAGCGTTGTGGGGTGGTTCATTTGGATTTATCTGTGCCCGCCCCCCGAAAGAATGATACAGAATATGGACCCTAGGACATTTAATCTTCTGGGAATGTAACAGTAGTTAGCAGTTGTCAGCAATTCATTCTCACACGTTCAGCACAGAAGCTGCCTTTCATGCGTTTTTTTTTGGACAGATGTTTTTTTTTTTTTATTGTTTTGAGCAAAACTGGGTGTAAGTCCAATAGCGTTCACGTGTGCACATGTGTTTGCATGTGCAGAAACAAGAGAGTTCGAACTTCTTCAGAGACATTTTTAATTAATTTATTTATTTTTTGCATTTTTTTAACGTCAGACAACTAATCACAACCACAGGATCAGCCAAGCACCCCATTATCTGACAGACAGTCATGTGCATCCATTTAAAGAGGACGCAGCTGCATCATGCACTAAAACTTTGCATGCAGGCCAAGCAAAAATCATATCATCTCCTACATATTTAAATCTATCAAAACATTACAATAATACAATGAATTACACTCTATATTCTGTCCTGGGTGTATTATGCACATATTGGCCCACAAAATCTAGAAATGGTTCTGGTTTTAACATTGCCCATTAATTTAGTTTTCTTATTTTGACTGTCATGGTCCGGCGCTGAATTTTCCTGTAAAATTCACACGTGGGCTGCAATATTAGCTTCACGGTGGCAAAAAAAAAAATCATATCTCGTTGTGCTTGAGAATAAACAAAACTGCGACTGCAACGACACTGTGGAAAAATGGGATAAAACCATTTAAAAGACATAACATTTTAGATAAATTATGTTCTTGGAATGCTCATTTTAAGCACGAGCGGTAATATTTTGATTAGCTAGTCGCCGGAATGTTTTTTGAACTTCATAAGAAATGGCAGCCCCCAGGTCCCAGAGACAATGCTTGTCTGTCTTTGACCAGCCACTTTCATTCTGATGTGTATAAATGTAATCTGATACATGTGTAACCTTGACTCATTTTTAGACTGATGTCAGTTGCGATTAGCATATCGGTGTTCCCGGGGAGACGGTGGAGGAAGCACCTTTAAAGCTGCCCATTTCGCAAGAAAGGCATTCCTGCTGCTTCCTCAGATGATTGCATGTTGATTATTTGACTCGCTGTTTTGTTCGAAGGTTACCCCTTAACTCACAGAAGAGACGGCCCAGAATTGTAACGGACGAGGAGATCAGGCCGGGTCCTCTCAGCGCCCTGCGGAATGGGCCAATCAGCTTCATGCACCCGTGTTTTTTTTTAAGCGCATCTTTAGCAGCTACATGAATGTGGTGTGATTGATGCATCACAACCAGCTGATGCATGTACAGTCACGGAAAAGACAGACAAAGTGCAGAATTTTCAGGCCGCTTGACACACACGTGCGCACACAACGGCACACGTGCATAAATGTAAATCGTGACAAATAAAGCTCCGAAATGCACAGTAAGGCGGAAGCGACTTGGAGACTCATCTGGTAGACGACGGACATCCTGCCTGCGGCGGAGTGCGTCACAGGGAAATATATGCAGTGCCCAACATGCTAAGACTTAGCAGGCCGCTGTCAGTTTAAAAATGACTATAATAAAAGTGACCATGAAGATGGATTTTGTGATTTTGCGTTTCTAATCAGTCATCTGTGAAGAACACCTTTGCTTAGATTCAGCACACGGGTGACGGCTGTGATTGATAGTGCATGAGGATAAGGGTAGGGGGAGGGGGTTATTAACTGTCTTCCTATTAAACTTGCCGAAATAGCTCTCCCTAGGTATCCCTCATGTGTGATTTAAGCCAGGAGCACAAGCAGGTGAGATGACTGAAGGAGTCTTAACACCGCTGAATCCTTTAGCTCTGGCGGGATAGCATCTGTTCAGTTGCTGCCATTTGCATTCTGTTCAGGGAAGTTCTGCTGGCTACATGCGTATAGTATACGTGCATCAATATTTCATAAATAATCCCCCCTTTTTTGTGTAGACTTGCATACATTTTAAAATGTAAAAATATGCCTATTGATTTAGTCACAGAGTATCCAAGTGCTATCAGTTATATCCTTCCCTTCATAGTACCTTCTTTTTTGATTTACACTTATAGTAGAAGACCACTATCAAAACAAAATTAAACATATATCAACATAACTTGATACACTATATTATATTCTTATATAATTCTTCGTGTATATATATATATATATACACACACACACAGTATATATAGGCCTATATATAAATATACGACAAAATATTCTATATAAAAAAATACACTATTCACATAATCATTTTTAAAAAATGCATAATAATGTATGTATATGACATTGAGATAAGAGAAACTTTATGGGTTCCAGGGGAAATTTTCTAGTAAAAGAAAATTTTAAAGCATTTTTGAAAGCAAAAACAGAGGTGGCAATAATCAATCCCCGCACTCTAACTTTCGCATTAGAAAATGATCACTTATTGCCTGCCTGCGCTTGACACGCCACCCTCAGACAAAGCCAACATCCAACCAAAAACTCACCTAATAGATGGGAATCATCTTCCATGATTAGCCACCTCACGCGCTTCTCCGTAGACTCACGATGCTCCTCCAGTCGAAGATTTCATCTCCTTTTTTCAATTTTCCCAACTGTCCCCCTCTTTTCCCCCAAGCTGGCACTGTTGAAATATCTGCGCAAACGGATTCCAGCCTTTAGACGGCACTGAGGGGGTGTTCGCAGTTATTTGGACCCTGGGTGCATTTCCAGTACGAACAACTGAAGAAAACTGGAGATTTTCCTGTTTCACAGGAAGATCCTGGTCGCCAGCCCTCACTGCAACCCAAAACCGCCACAGTGTGTACATTTTACTCTTAAAATAAAGTGTGACTGTATCGTCTGTATATGTGCCAGTACAATTGCAAACATATTTACTGAGTAGAAAAACAGTATTCTTGTTCTAAGAGTGCACAGAGCATGTCATATACACTGACATATGAAAATGTTATAAGGTCAGATATGCACCCAAAAAGGAAAAAAAAAAACATTCAAAACTATTACATATATCTCTTTATTTGATTCTTAATAACATCAGACATCAACATTGTGTAGAAAATTTTAGAAAATATCACTTAATATATCTGTACATTCATCAAACAAAATGTAATAATAGTCCATGTTTTTGTGTGTATTCTGACCTTATGCGCATTTTACATTTATTTTGGCCCAGCTTTGATATGTCAGAGATCCACATTGTGATTTAACATTGTCCATTTGCAGTACAGATCCCAGCTCCACAGATATTTATACCAAAATAAACCATCACCTTCGGTAGCACATACTGTCTTCTGGTTATTTTTTTTTATTTCTTTAAGGTACAGCCTGTTAAATTCCATATATACAGGAAACTAAAAAAACATACTTGGACTAAACATAATTTTGTTACATTCAACAGTATCCTTGGTCTTAACCTAAATTTCATATCAAATTAAAAAAAAATATTCATTTGAAGTGTATGAAATGCAAATGATAATCAAAGTTTATAAGTTTATGATATATATATATTTTTTTAGAAAATGTGTACACAATGAAGCATCTGTTTATTTATCTATGACGTCCAGAGTTCACAGTATGCCCCTTTCCTCAGACATCCTCTCTCTCTCTTTCTCTCTCTCTCTCTCTCTCTCTCTCTCTCCCTCTCTCTGTCCCTGCATGTGCATCATCACGATAACAGAAAACTTAATAACCACATAAAACAGGATTATGCAGCAGTGTGTGATTTCTTCCTTTTTTCTTTTATAAGAGGACGTTTTGACAAAGGAAATGTATGCGGCGATGGCGACTGTCTTTCTCCGCGTCTGACAAAGCGCGTTAGTCTGAAGTTGGCCGCGAGGTCACAGGTCTACCATTCGCATCACCGGAGAAAGACAGTGGATCCCTGGATTTCTGTATGCACGTCAAAGGTGTGTTTGCAAAATAAACAAATAAACAAAGAAACCAATAAATAAATCCATACAATAAATAATACATTTTTGTCGAATTTGATTTACCAGAAGCCTGAAATACATCCGCCTGTTTTCCAAAATACAGTCTCAAATGAGGAAACGTGCTCAACAAAATGCTGTCCTCTGAAAGCGCCCCACCATCTATAATTATATCCTGCCCTTTAATGTATTTTAACAACACGGACGAAGACCTGAAAATTGACTGTTTGTGATATTATGCATAATTTACACGTATTTTCCATGGCACGCTGTGGATGCCATTAATCAGCGACTCTAAACAGAATATTTAGGCTTTTTATTGCTAGATTTTTTTTCTTGTGGTTTTGATGACTCGGACTGCTCAGATGTATCTGTTAGTTCGCATGTTATTGATTTATTGCTTGGATGATGCTACCCAATTTTACAAGGGCTATTTACAAAGTCAGAATAGACCACTGGCGCTACTATACGTGTACGGACGCAAAACCATAGAAGTGAGGTTGTATAAAGGTTAACTGAAGCCGGTGGCATCTTTAAATTAAAAAAAGAAACACTCCTCATCAAAACAGATGATCACGTCGTAATTTCCCTGTGACGGCTTAGTGTTCAGATGCAAGCTTGTTTACCGTACTTTAATATGTAAGCAAAAATTTCCAACCTCGTTTACATAATTTTGATGCCCCTTATCATTATCACTGCAAGAGGAAAACGTGAGATTGAAACCGATTTTTTTACGCATAATAGGCATGAAAAAATGAGTTTACATCAATGGGTAATTAAACGCAGTAAAATCAAAAGAATAATTAAAAGGCGGAATAAAACATAGCAAAACCTCACATTAACCCGGGCAGGAAAACAAAAGCAAATCTTCTTTAACTAGACTAATTCATTAACGATTTGGTTCTACTTGGCAAAATACAGAACAAAAATAGCCTACAAAGACTCCAGGTGTAAACGAATCTATTATGACTTTTGTGAAACTTGTTCAGTGGGGTTTGTGCATTGAAATTAAAGCTGCAATCAAATGGGTCCCTTGAAATAGGAGGAACGCGTCATATACGCAAATAAAAAAGAAATTCTCCTTATTGGTCAATTAAATACGGATCAACGTCGAGAAGATCCGCACAGGGAGGAGCAGGGGCCAAGTGGGAGGGGGCAAAGGGAATGAAAAGATTGGAAAGAGGGAGTGTAGTGACCAAGTGTCTATCTGGGTGTACAGTTTAGTGTAGATTTCCTGATGTGATCGACTAACCAAGTGAAGTCGCTTTTCAAAACCCCACTCACCGACACACGCCTCGCTAAATGCTTTGCAGTCACTTGCATTGATTTTCTTTATCAAATAAACAGAATGCCACCGATATCAAAGCCCCTCTACTCAGTCATGCTCCCACATGGTAGCAGCTGTGATTTCATATACATTTATTTAACTGGCGTTTCCCTGTTTTAACAATCCCAGCTTTAACTAATCACGTTGTTTAAGTTAATTAATTAACGTTTTCAGGTCGACGCAATTCACCGATCGTCAAATGGATACATTTTTTCGTAACTGATGAAATATTACAATGAATTTGTTTATTTATTTTATAAAAAACAGCACTATGAATTAAATCACTCAAATATGTCCTATTTCCATATTATAAATAAGTTTGGTGCATTAAGAACTATTATAATTGAGGCCATCGGAACATCGACTGTTGTTTTGTATATGAAAATAATTGAGAACATCTGTAACTTGGTCGTTAAATGAATTAATGTGTTGTATTTTTACTTTACTCCTTTTTGTATATACTCGTTTCTACTAAGAAACAGAAAGTCAGCGCAGTTCCCATGCTGGGTATAGATTTTCGTTTATGTAATCGATTGGAATGCCCCAATACATTGATTAAGATTTAGTGTTTTACCAACAACCATTTATGTATTTCGATGTTACGCTGGAAATTATTTTAGCATTACATTGTTCATAGATCTGTAGGCCCACATCATCAGCAACAAAAAAATCAAACAATCACTGAATATGACTCCAAAATTACGTTCGTTGCAAAATACAGAAAAAAAGCAGAAAAGGGGACAGAAAAAGAAAGGAAAGCCACGAAAAGTCATTGTCTTTTCGAGATCATATCCTGTAGGATGAGTACAGCGCCTTTCGTCTTTAAAGAAATCGCCATGAATTATATGCGATCACCGAGTGATTGCAGAATATTAAATTAAACTTAGATAAATCCGTATTGAGGGAGGCTGCCCCCAGTCCCAACTTATTTCCCATTTTCTGTAACAGCATCACTGCGCTCATCTCTTTTGCGATCGCCATGTGCCAAATCTCGGCATTTTGAAATCTGTTTCTATATCCTTAAAGAGGGACTTCAGAAGGGAAGAAGAAAACGGCATGCCCTTTTATCCCAAAGGTAAAAAATATATGTTATTTTCGCTGAGGTAACATTTTTGCATTTTAGACGTTGCAGTACTGAAATGGGATATTTTGCCTATTTCATTGTGCGCGCTTATAATGTTTGCTTCTAATGATCCTCGAACAACTTTTCCATTCACCTTTAACAGGAAAGTTCGTTTATGTTCAACGTTTAATACACAGTATGAATTGACTGTGCATTATGGATTAACGGGTGGTTACTAGATTTTTTTAAAATCAAAATAATCAAAATGAGCTTATTATATGTTGATATTATATCTTAATGGGGAAAGTATGTATTAAATTAGATATTGTTATAGTTTAGTTCATCACGTCATTTATGACCTTCGAATATCTGAATTTAAGAACTAACTCGTTCTTGTCTGTTGTTTCCAATTGTACGTCCAAAAGCTGTACATGTATATGCGCTGTTGTTTTATTTTGCTTTTTCTCTTATGTTCTTTTTATGCCCTACGCAGCACTTAAAAATGTTTTTGCGCTGCTCTTAGTTTGCTAAACGATTACTTAAGTCATTTTAGTTGTTTGTTTGTTCCGCCGAGGTAACACCAATAGAGTCGCTGCATTAGGGTGCTAGTTTGGTGTTTTGTTGTTAACGTTCTTGAAAAGGATACGGAGTTGCTCTGTTTATACATCTGATCAATTCTGGAGTAGAGAAGGGGCAAGCTCTGTCAAAACTGTGACCTCTTAAACCCCAGAGGGCGCCAGGCGTTTTAACAGAAATTATAAGAAGCGCGGTTCACGAATATAATGTGAAAGAAACTATCAAAATAATAATAAAAAAAACAAACAATGAAACATCAACAAACAGAACGATTACTAACAAAATACACAAAATCAGCACATTCCACGGGAGCTGGAGGATAAAGCCACTGAAGTAGCTGTTTGTATGACTCAACTGCACATTTGAAGTCACTATGGAGAAAAAAAATCTACATGGAATTTAGAATATTAAAACAATTAAGAATTATAAATACCTCGATACTGAGAATCGTGCGGTTATCAGAAAATACTGTAGTCAATAATGCTCATTTAAGCTTCCTTTTGCTGAAGTCTCCTCAAACTGCATAAAGAAAAAAAAACGTCTCCAAAGAACATTCAGTCTCTCTTCGGACGAAGATATTTTAAAAGGACATTCACTCACTAAAGCTTGAGTGCGCGGATGGTTCGCAGATAACAATCTACAATTAATTGAAGGTGCGGAGATAGGGAATTGGAGAGAAATTTTTAACACGGTCTTTGTCAAACAGCCCCGAGAGAAGAAGCAGCACCAGCTGAGAAAGTAAGAGGGTGGAGACAGGGGGGATTTGGAATTGACCGGAGCGCAGATAAGAGCCAGCGGTCTTTTTCACATGCTTGACTTTTTTCCATTGTGAAAAACACTTTCAGGGAAATTAACGCAAATAATAAAATGGATGCGTCACGCCGAGATCTCGAGAGAAACTAATTATATCAATAAGAACAAAATGGTCCGGTAATGACGAAATTTTAAAAAATTAACTGTATTTACACGTTCTTCAGGCGACAGCTGTAAAATATGCTCATCCAAAACGTATGTATTTCGTGCGACCGACAATCCAGCGCTTCAGATTTGAACTGATAAACAATTAAAAGTAGGCTAGTACTGGGATAGTTTCTCCTCCATTCATTTTTATGATAGTATTACTGATACCCGTGCCTCGGTCCACTTTATCGCACTTGGTTCTGGCAGGGTTTCTTTCCCTGGAGGGACAGCGGAAAAAAATGGAAAATAACGCCTCCGTTGTCCACCTTTCGCCGAGCTGAAAACCCAAATAGGAACCCAGACATAACAATCCAAGGACAGGCTAAGGGGATCCAGTGTTACTGCGGCCACTGTCCCGTCCTGCCGGCATCCTTATCGTGAGATCCGGAAAGCCAGCTCACTCAATTCGCCTTCTTCGATTTTTCATAAAGATGAGGCGATCCCATTTTCTCTGCGATTAACATCTCGCTGGGCCTCTTTTCGATAGCGACTATTAGGAGACAAAGAAAAATATAAAGTTAGGATAATTCAGACGGTACTTGTCTTAGTAGATGCATCTTTAAAAACATGGGTTAACTGGTGTAGGCTAAGTTTGCCGAGTTTCATCCACACCATCAAGCGCATAGTTCATATTTTTTGAAAAAAATTATAGCATCTCTATAGAATCTCAAGTAGCCAATATTCAACAATATCCAGATAAATACGGTAAAAACTATTCTTTGGGGCGTTTTCTGTCGTATAGTTGCTGTGGTTAATTCTCTCCTGATCGTGTTATTATCCTGCTGGTTGTTTGTTAACGTAAGTGTCCGAAAAAACGTTCAGATAAACGAAAATTATATTAAAGAAACACGTCGTGTTTTCAGCAAAGGTTTATAAGCAATGTACCTGTGTAATATCCAGTAATTCTACATATAGCGTAAGGCCTGCAAACCCAGTAGGCTAAGTGCAGTCCCAGATACTCGTTTTTACACTTACTTCGGGTGTTTGACCTTTAAAATACAGTTTAAGGCACTTCAGGGATTAAAAACAATACCAGTTAGTATTTTAACACTACTCCTCATGTTACTTGTGTATTTCTTAAACACCGCACCCTAGATTTTGCAAACCGGGTTCTGCGTTTTACAAATAAATACACGCACACGTAGTTTTTAGCGGTTATATTATTTGAATATGCACGTTCATGAACTTTTGCAGTTTTGGCAATTGTATTTGCACTGTTGAGAAAAGTTGGCATTAAGTTAAATATTCATCTAGTGTACGCTCATATTATTTAGGGATACGTCTTTGTTGATATTCCCTAGCTGGATATAAACTAGTTGGCAGTGGTCCGAAATCCTCACTGAAAATACGGATTCACTGCAATTCTTGGATGATTAGGAAAATCTCCTTCACCGGCTCTCTTGGCGACTTGTGTATTTTAGACACCTCCAGTACGTCCCGTTAGATTTATTATCGTTATTTTTATTTCTGGACATTGTTGCCCTGCAGCTTTCTAAGCCGAAACAGCGCGTCATATGCAATGTACAGACTGTTGATCACCTCACTAATTACACCTCTCTCTCGCTCTCCCCTCTCTCCCTCTCCCTCTGTCTCTCTCCCTCTCTCTCTTCCTCTCTCTCTCATTCCCAGAGTGCATATCGGGAATAGACACACAAAGACATGCGCACTCAACTTAATCAGCCATTTTTTTAAACAGGGCTAAAACGATAATAATTAGCAGAATAAAGACATATCGGATTTTCATTTCCTTTCCTCCTTTTCCGAACCCCTCCACAACCTAAACTGCAAGGCAACGGTCGACACATGCTTTACCAACCGGACCCAAAGGATCGTTTCATCCTCTCAAAATTCGTATTTTTATTATTTTTTTCCAATAAAGTTGGAGGATTATTATTTTTTTCATTTTTTCCCTTTTTTATTAACTTTCTCTATCATTGGATGTGACTTGCTTTAACAAACAAAATAGTAGGTGAAGAAGCGGAGTGAACTGCGGGAGGGAAAAAGTAAGTTTTTTCTTTTCTTTTAACTTTTATTGAGCAGTTCGTGTTAAATTTAGGTTTTGTATTGATTATCTTTCTGGTCTGACCCAGTGCAGTCTTTGATATTACGCTCTCCTGATAACTGCAATTTTACGCGATCTTTCTTTTTCTTCTTTTTTAGCAGTTTTTTAAAAACGTCTATCAGTATGTTTATCCATAGTCGTTCCATCAGCTTTAAGAGCTGCGGACTATCAATAAAGTAACAAATATGAGTGACACCGGAGTCACTGCCAAAACTACTTCAATAGCTGGACCTCTTAAACACTACTTATTATTGTTTATTGCATATGATAGACAAATGTGCACAGATGATTCCCTATGGAGTTATACACCATCGAAGACAGGTATTCCTATAGAAACGTGAAGCAGAGTTCACATTTCAATTGGGGGAGATAGTGGATTATTTTCTATTACGTACGAATGAGCGTTTCACAGCGAGCGAAAATCCTTGCCTTTGAATTTTACAGTACGTTAGCTATAACCTTACATAAACGTTACAAATATTTAGACAGTTAAATGTATATTGTAACTGACGGCGGATATTTGTGAAATAACATTTATGTTTGGTGTTGATAAACAGAGAGTCGCGCTGGTTAATTTAATTCCCGTGGCGATCCGGTATCTGTTTTAATTTGAGCGTTTTTCCGGTTACCTGCTATCTGAAAAGAAGCTCCCTTAGCGGCAGCTCGGATTTTGTACCCAAAAACGAGTCGTACAAGCTGGTCCATAGAATGGGGAAAAAAAAAAATATATATATATATATATATATATATATTTATATATATATCAGCAGATGAAAAAAAAATAATCAAGCTGCAGATAAAAACAAAAAATGTGGACGAACTTTTCTTTATTGGCCAGTTGCTTCTTTGACAGCTGTTCAACGGTGTAGGATCCTCTGCTCCGGTATTTTCCTTTTTTGAGGAATCTGATTTTTGTCAAAGTTGGTCGGTTGGAGGTTTTTTTTCACTGTAGCGAAGTGACCCGGCTTGTCCATTGTGTTATTATTCTCGTAGTCGTATTATTCTTGTTACCGGCGGGGGGGATTAAAAAACGAGGAACGAGGGAGGCGATGGGAGTCCAGCCTTTGTGGTTGCTAGTTAGTTTGAGGCAGAGACTTGGCTACGATTGGGACGCGACAGTGACAGGGGGCATCGATCGCTCCGCATTGAGAGCGGAGAAAAAACGGGGCTGTGGTCAAGCGCAGCGCAAACCTGGGTATGTAACTGTCGGTGTCAGCGCTCTCCGGCTCCCCAGCAAAACCTTAACCCGCTTCTCTGGATAGCCGCTTTTGTTTTCACTCTTTAAAAGAACTTTACATAATTTAAAATACAGTTTTATTGCGAACGGATATAAATGTGTCTTCATTTGGAAAATCCGATTTTTTCCCCCCTCCGGATATGGGAGTTTTAAGAAATAACACTGCGGAGAGTATTTTACTGATGGCGATCTGTAGTAATCCATGTAATGTTATTAATGTAATAATTACTGTCGTTGTTATTATTATGATATTGTTTTTTTTTTGTAATAGTAGGCTATCTCTATTGTGTTTAAAAAAGTTAATTAGATATCTCTGTTTTTCAAGGGAAATTGTTAAAGGAAGTAATAATTTACTTCAACTATGCAGATATGATTATGTTTCGATGGTTTTGTTTTAGATTTTCCTTTTGAGTGAGTGGCTATATTTGCGTTGAGAGCACTATGGTATACACACAGCATTTTCACATGTATCTGACTGGCTTAATCGATCCGTGTGGCTTGTGAAAAGATACTTATTACTTTTAATAATACATGGAATTACAGGAGCTTGTAGGAAATTATCGCAATTTAAATTAATTCTCAACCGTTATAGTCAGCACGCAGTGATGCACTAAATACACAAGAAATTGCAGAATAGGAGTCACTGGGCTTTGAAAGAGGAATTTCTTCTTTTCTTTGAACGTTGCACACGAACCTATATAGTGGTGTAATTCTATACGACATGTAGGGTATATGCATAAATACAAACAAAAACATATGTATATTTAAAGATGTATACTATGTTGCAAATTTGAAATGTAGGCAGAGAAAATTTTCGTAAAGCTAGTGAGGGAAGCCCTTAATAATTACAGAATCGGACTTATTTTGCAGTACGATAGGCTTAGGATCCTCCAAGGGTCGACAATGTGTCATTTCCATGAAGCGAAATTGCCCTCCGCCTATATGATATTAATGTGCAAATCAATATTTCAGGGATTAAATTTCCCTTCTTCATTTTTTATGGTTTCTACCTCAATAAGTCTCAAGTCTAATAGAAGGAGCCTGGGAGATTTAAAATTCTTCATGTCTGAGAGGCCCGTAGCATTTTAATGTTCTGCACTGGAAATCCAGTGGCACAAAGAGGATGACCGTCAATTCAGTCAGACACCAAGACCCTTAATTTAGGTAAAAGGCCAAAAGAGAAATGTGTATCCATCTGGGTGCTTAAGCATGGCCATGGATGAATGTTTATTTACCTATTACCCTAAACATGTATATGTACAAGTCTTGCATGTACTGAAGCTTAACCCTAATACATTTTATGCATAAATATTTTTATTATTGGCATGTGTGCAGTTGAATAATCTGTGCTGCGATTCCTCAGATGGTAAATAAATATAGGAACACAGAGGATTTGTAAATTTATTTTCTTGTAAGCTGTTAGACAATAGAACGTGCATCGTTTGCCCTTTGGATTGTTACAGTATCGGGATTTAAAAACTATTTGATAGTTTTGCTTTACGACTTGTGTATTATTATTATTATTATTATTATTATTATTATTATTATTATTATTATTACACAAACATACATAGAAATTGACAGGTCGTTCTATTACTGGATTTTATGCACCAAATTTAAGCCTTGTTTGTTCTTTCTGAAATCAAAATGCTCACATAGGCCAACAAATTGGAATGACATACTGTCTATATCTCAGTGTTCCTTTCTCTTTTTCTTGGTCCAGTTGAAGCAGACAGTTTCACAGCTACGCAAATTTTATATAAAAGTCTTCTCTCTATGCATTATCAAAAGGTCCTTCCCCAAAAATTTTAACTGTGTCTTTGATGTTACCAAGACTGTACCGTGATATCATTCCAAGAAATTATGCTATTCTCATTCATCTTCTTGCTTTATTTTTATAGTATTCATTACTTTTGTCTAAATATCCAAAACATATTTTTTCTGCCCTTACCTAAAGTGAAACATAGTGAGTTTTTTTTGTTTTGTTTTTGATAATCTCAGAATCAATCTGACACTGCTCTGGATGCATTTGCCAGAAAATGTAATTAGATTTAATTAAATCTGTCAAACTAATTAGTGCCGCTTAATTTCCTTCTGCATACATTAATCAGATGCTCACTTGTGTCCTAGTAGCTGAGTGTCTTTTTTTTTAGGAAGGAGGATATTTTCTTAATAGAGGATTCAGTGACTTCTGCCTGATTGATTTCTATGCATATGGTTGGGAAAATTACTTTTTATCATTCATCCTTTTTTTTTTTCTTTAGCTGGACTAGAGTTCAGCATTGCCAGGTTCGAAGGACTCTGGATCTAGGGTTAAGAAGTCAGTGGCATTAATGTATCAGTGGGGGCCTTTTTGTGTCGGCCCCCAGGCTGTACTGTAACACTGAGGGGCTCTTCTGCTTAGAAACTGTCTGAAGGTTTAAATACTTGGATGAGGTTCAAGACTGGAGCGCCCAGGGAAAGTGACTCAGAATATGTACAAGCTTCATGTAATTAGTGCTTAATTGTATTAACATATGCAAATTGTCAACTTGGAGGCTTGTTCAGCTGGCAGAGATCAGCTGAGCACAAACAGCGCATTGTTCCCAGGCAAATAATGGATCTACGAGTTGAATTGTAGCGACGCACAACTAGCTATCTAATTTAAGTTGCACCGTTACGAAATTTCATTAGTTTCCATGGTGACATGGTTAATTGTGCTGAGTAATGTCCTGGGCTGTAGTGTGCTCCAAAATAAAGCCCAGGTTGCTTAATCCACTTTATATTGACACTTGTTTGTAGAGGTTTCCCTAGTGTGGGAATTTGCATATGCAAATTAGATGTTTGCCCCATGATGTTGCAAGTGCGGAGCGACACCATATAGTCCCTGTTGTTGGTTCTGTGTCTCCTAGTCCACCGACATTATTTCATAATCTGTTTCTGATTAATAGACCGAGCTGAGTCTTATTCCGCTCAGGCCTTGGCGAAAGGAGGGTCTGCTTCCATGCTAAAAAAGAGTTTCCCCAGCAACTAATGCAAGCGTTTTTTTTTTCTTACCCCCTTGGCTAATTAAACCATGTCTTTAAAGCAAATCCATTATAATACGGAAAAAAATACTTTTGCTAATAATCTGTGGTTTCCTGTAGCTAAAGAGGTGAAAGCCAGAGAGATGCTAGAATTCCTGGCGTAATCCTGTTTTTTTGACAGAAATGTAAACTGATATAATTGCTTTTCAGTGGGAGGAATGGGGGTTTATACAAGTGTGAAAGCATCGGAAAGGATTAGCATTTTTTTGCATAATGAAAAGCAACGTTGAATGGGGCATTCAGTGGTTGACTGAATGACTGAGATGAAAGGAAGATGAAAATGCCCCCTCTTCTTTCTTTATTTCTATGCCTGTCTCTCCCTAAAGACGTGTTTGTTTGAGGTCTTGAGACAACAAGAGTAAAATCCTGTTTCCAAGATGTCCTCAAATTTTGCTACCACGTGAGGCAATATGTATGGTAATGTTGCCGTCAGAGACTGATAAAGCTTTGCACGCCTGCCCAGTGTAAAGTTTAGCATGCCGTCTCCGTGTCGGAGCGTGTAGGCTTCGTGTCGTTCATTATTTTTTTTATCCCGCTAGAAATGTTTCTGAGCGTTCTCACAATGGATGTGGGGGCTAGTTTTATTTGTTAGTGCTCTCCCCCCTTTGCAAAATGGAAAAAATACTCACATCCCCACAGCTGTGCTGATGCTCCTGAGGAAAACAGGGACGGGCCTGAATTTGTGGGGCTCCCGTGGCCGGTATGCGGGGAGCGTCCCGCTCTGGCGGCTGACCGAAAGGGGGCTTGTGGGACTGAACAGTGACGCTTCCGGAAACATTACACGGCACGCCGCTGCTGGATTAATTCTGTTCCATGGAGATCATCCGTCGCCATGAATGTAAGCTGCTGCTTTCTCGTGCCCGAAGATTTTGTTATTATTGACAGGAACTTCTGTCATTGACCTCTCTGTGCACCACAGCAAGCTTTTCATATGCTAATCTTGGCGTTTTTTGCCGGAATAGGAAATGTGGCATCACTGTACACTTGCCGGCCACTTTGGACAAGGAGATTACATTTTTAATTATACATGTGGCTTGACAGGTCCGGCAATGAAACAGAAGCGAGCACTGAATTGATTGCAAAGGTGGAAACGTCAATCTTTTTTGCCCCCAATCCCACCCCCCCGCCCCCAACCTCTGTGGAATGCTCTGTAAATACTTATTTCTGCCTTTACATTTTAAACCGTTTGAGGGATGATGCAGATTATGCCAATTGACAGGTTTAGTCTTATACAAACAAGTTTTTATGGGGGGGGGGGGGTGTGTTGCCAGGTTTGTGTCTGGCTATCAAGTCTGGTATCTTTTTTTTTTGCCCCCCCCCCCCGACCTTTCTTTTTGAATCGTTCGTGGTTCTCAGATGTGGGCTAAGTGCATCTGTCCGCTTCAAGGCTATTTCGGTGGGGTTTGTGCTCCCCTGTAGTGTTAAATGAACACGGTAACCGTGTCAAATTAGAAAATGATCCCGTGATGCAAGGTTGTTACGGCAAGGATTTGTCATGAAGCGGAAATGTAATTTTTTGTTCCCTCTGAAAACTTTAATTATTTCTGTTACCTTTGGTTTTCGTCCAGTTGATATTGCTTTACTCCGTTCAGTATGGCTGTGCTTCATTGGAACATGATATTACCCTTTAATTCCTCTACGGTTCAGCTTGTTTGCGAAGGACAGATCCTTTAACTACTTAAACGGTAGCTTTACAAGCTAAGATCGTAAAAACCCTGCAGCAGCAAAATCAAAATAAAAACAAAAACACTTTTTTTTCTGAGTTGTTAAAACACCCCTGAAATGATAATAATTCTCCGACACAATAAAAAGATGCGCGCTTGGCAGAGTACCAGACTTTACTTAGGCCTGATGTTTCAGTCCAAATCCTGTGGGTTTAAGCTTTCTTTTAATCCTGTAGTCTGGGTTAAACTAGAAGAGTGGGACGCTTTGCTCGTGGCTGTTTAATCCTTTGGTATCTCTGGCCCGTTGTCGGGGAGAGTGCGGGGAATGGAGGGTAACGATCCGAGCTTTCGGCTCTCCGTTTGCCAGCACACGGGCTATGAAACGGGACGCCCGTTTACGGCTTGGCGTTATCAGGTGTTTTCTGCCAGCGTGTGTGTGTGTTTTTTCTTACAGGATCCCCTTTGTTCTGTGGTCATTCTGGTCATGTTTCAGGTCTGTCTTTAGCTATCATGACAGGCAAAACACAACAAAGAGAGGCTCTGTGATCCCTAAGGAGTTGTGGGGGGGGAGGGGGGTTATTATTATTATCGTCACTTTTTTGGTTCTCATCGATAGGGTTAACGACTTTTTGTTGCAGTATGATTTGAAAGATATCAGATGTTGGTTATTACTTATTTAATATAGTTTAATGCTTCATAACAGGTGATGTTTGAGACGTAGCACATCCAAAAACACCCAAAGAACAGGAACTGTGTTCTTAAGCGATGTCACCTGTAAGTAAACATTTTGACGGTGGATGGGGGGGGGGGGGGTAGACTAGAGTACAAGGCCTTCCCACCATTACCCCAGTGACGGAGTGTGTCTAAGTGCCAAGACCAGCAGTCACTTGACATCACATGGGGGGGGCAGCAGGAGCGACCCTCATCTGCATAGGGACCAATGGCTTGAGGGTCGTCTTCATCGGAGTGAGACGGGGCAAAGAATTAGGGAAAAAAAGAAGAAGAAAACATCTGGTTCATTCATGAATAGATCCCAGCATTGATGTGGCTTTTTACTCTATTTTCAACTGGGAGCAGATCCCATTTACAACCGGGGTGGGGGTCCGGAGGATTTATTTTATATGTGGCCCCTGATGTTTCATATTCCGCTCGTGTCGCTGTTAAGGCAAACACGAGTGTCGCCGTGCTCCGTCACTTATTCCCAGATTTTTGATTATTGTTTTCCAGTCCAATTGGCCGCGAGTCGCAACTGCATTATTAGCCATTATGAGAGGGATGAGAAGGTAATTAAATATGTATGACTCTGGTGTATTGAATAAACAGATAAATGAGAGCTGGCCTCATGAATATGCAAAACGCACATTTATTCCTGTGTATCACGAAATGAGGAGATTAACATGGACATTCCACCTGTGGGGGCGAGGAGACGGGGGCGGGGAGTGGGGGCACCTTTCCAGACTACCCAAGTGTTTGTATTGGGGCAGAGGTTGAGTACAGCTACAGAAATCCCAAGGGAAGCATTTAGTTAATACCCTCCTTCTCATATCCTGTCTCAGCCTGGCCTGGCATCCACACTGGAATATTCTTTAATTATTTGTTTTAAAGAACTTTAGACTTTATGACAGAATGGGTAGTAGATGACACCAGAGTAAGCGTATGCTTTTTGTTATTGTAAATTGGACATCAGCAGTTATAATATATAATCACAGTTATCAGCTGTGCGTACTGGGTCTTTGGGTGGGCTTTTTATGTTGGTGCTGAGATCACAGAGGTCCTTAAACCCCTGAGATCTCGCGGCTACTGTTGGCCAGTGCATTCAGCTGGTCTTTGGAAATATCACATGAATTTGTAAAAAGACTCAAAGTACATTTTGAAGGGTTTACTACACTCCGTTAAAGAGAGAAGTAGCGAGATCGATTGTACAAACTGGCTAAAAGCCGCGGCATTTGTATTATTTACGTTTTTATCAGTCTTTCAGTGTTTCTAAAACCACTTTAACCACTTTGTCACTTGGCTACATTTATTTGTCTATTTAAATTGCAGTTTTGTTCAGGTGTAGTTGCAGCCGTTAAGTTGGCGACTTGCAGAACTCCTGTCCTGGTGCCTTAAAATCTCAGCTGTAACAATTTAGGGGTTTTTTTTCCACCAAAAAAAAAAACTGTACTTAAGACCCCATTGGCAGAGTGTAATACTTAGACTTTATTAAAATCACATTAGAGGTTTCTGACAATATCCTGTAACAGATACAGATGCTAAGGAAGTAACTGCACATGTTTCACCATGTGGGAAGAAGAGCAGTCGATATGGTCTGGGATGTGACCGATTTTTGTAGTTTTCACATAAAAATAGTTGTTTAAATGGTTAATTCTATCCTTGTGGTATTTATACAGTCTTTTATATATTTGTATTTATATCTTCTACCTCATCCATGTATCATTATTATCAAATGCAAGCTCGATGCACCCTAAGTGTACTCACATGCAGAGCCAAGATGTAATCGGCATTCATTCCTTTTAGCCGTGTCTGTAAGCAAAGCTTAATTGACTTTGCGTTCTGCTGACGCCAGGTTAAAACACAGTGAGCAGCCGTTGTTGACCTGCTGGAACCTCCGGCATCTTGTTGAGGCCATAGCGAGAAACCAGAGTGGTCAACATCGGTCCATCCGCTCCATAGTACCGATAATGTGCCAGTACCAGCCGAAAAAGTGCCCAGATGGCATGTGTGGAAATAGCTACTAGCTCTTTCAATGGCTCCCTTGCTGTACCGTAATTTTTAAACATACTCATTTTTATCTTTAAGTCACTTCAGATATCTGCAATAGCCATACAAAATAAAAGACATCGCATGTACGATCCTGAAATTATTTCTCGTGTAAAAAAAAAAACATCGTACAATTTCATAGCTGTCAGAACAGCTAAATTCTGATGGCAGGAGTTACTGGTAATTTGACTCATAGTTTTCATGGCATCAAGTTTATTTGAAGACGGGATATTTTATCTCCAGGGTAACACTAATGGTATGTGACAGTTGTTTGTTTGTAGTAAAATTTAATTAAATGAAGGCTTTTCAGCATTTTGTTTTTTCGGTGCCTTGTGTTTTCCGACAGTGACTTCACGATAGCCCAGAAAACAAATTAGTTTTGTTCCCCCCTCTCTCAGTCATGGCAGAGGCTAAACTCACAACAGCTGTCAGAATAAAGTTTGTTTAAAAAGCAAATGCATTTGGTCTAAAGTTCATTTTTCAGAACTCCCTAATTAAATATAGCCTAAGTTAATTAGTAATTATAGAAGATGGGAGATTTGGCCTGTGGCAGGCAATGGCCCGATAAACATTCCGGCAGTTTCCATTTTGCAAAGGGAAATCGCCTTTTTCTCATATGTGCAAACACTTGAGTTGTGCTTTTCCCCGATGACGACGTGGAGAGCGTTCCGTGCACCCTCCAGCGGCGCCTGGTGGGGTCATCGCCGGCTACACCATGTCGCCTGTGATCGCGTTTATGAGGACGATGACACAGAAGACGGAGACAAGCCCTCATTCTATGGGGCAGGGTTTGAACTTTGCGTTTTTTTTTTTATTATTGTTACTCAGGGAAAATGACAGTAAGAAAGGTCAGCCTAGTATGGCACAAATGGCACCTCAATTATAGAAGAGGATCTTTCCCCACAACAGACTCCTGGGCCCAGGAGGCAAATCGTCCATCGTTTTTCGATGTGTCCAGCCCACTCCATGAAGTTGTATCTGTCAACAGAGAGGAATAAATGACCATATTAATAACCAGAAATATTCAAAGTAAGATCTTCTGCAGGAAGTCAAATGTCTCTGCTCTCTACCTTCTTATGCAGATTAGGGAAGCATTGAGGTTATTTTGTAGGTGTTTCTAGAGCTTGTGGAACACTATGAGGCTCAAAAACATCTAATGGGTTTCTTCAGCTCAGACCTTTGTAGCCTGCCTGTTCACATTTCTTTTTTTAAACATAATGGCTTTTGTTTATGTGAACAAGAGGGGTGCACAGGATTCTGGGGACATAATTAGCATTTCTGTCTCACCTGGATCCCAGATAGATATCTCCAGTGACATTTCTATTGTCAGTGAAAGATGAGATGATAGAGGGCTTCCCGTAGTGGAATACCCAGTAAACACTAACGGAGAGTGGCCCCCACTGCTGAATAAACATAATTAAGGACTAAACAGCCAAACGCATGGGAGATTTATTAACTAGATGTTTTAAGTTATTCAGTGAATTTCCTCGAGATATCCAGGAGGCTCAGGCTGAGATACCCAAAGCTATTTAACCCTTGATGCCAGAATCTTTTTTTGCACTTTTTTTCTGAAGCAGATGTGACCCAAAGAGCAATTCACTTCTGCACTTTTGTGTTGTGTGCGTTGTAAATTTCAAGAAAAAGACTGACCTGTAGACCTGTAACATTTATTTATTTGGTACAGGGCAATGAAAGGTATGAGGCGTTTGTCATTTTAACACGGACTGTACAGAAAGAGAGGAAGACTTTCAAACAAGAGGCTTTCTACTACACTGCAAAAAAAGACATGGTCCCCACAATGTCAAAATAACAGGTAACAGGTTTTTATCATATTGTGTGGATCAAATGTCCCCCCCCCCCACACACACACACACACACACGCAAACACACAGATCTGTACTCATATCTTTGTGGGGACAGTGCCTTCATTTCTATGAGCAAAACCCCAATCCCAACAATGACGACCTTAACCCTAACCCTAACCCTAACCCCTACCCAGCCCTAGTCTTGGCATTTTTAGTTTTTGACTGCAGTCACTTTTAGAAAACTGGATTTCCCCTTGTGGGGGCCGGAAAATGGTCCCCACAATGTCAGAATAACAGGTTTTCATCACGTTGTGGGGACATTTGTTCCACACACACATGGATCTTTTTCCTTATTTCACTCCTATGAATATTTTGACAGCATCAAAGACTTTTTGGCAGTTTAAGTGTCTAATATGAAAGGTAGGCTTCCCCACAACCTAAATATTAGGCCTTTCGGCATGTGTGTATACTATCACTCACGCTTGGAAATAACGTGTCCTTTTTGCTAATTAGGCTAAAACAGTCTCACGGGGATGGGAGGGGGGATGCCAAACCGAGGAGGATAAGGCATTGATTCCACCTGGGAGTTTGCCCGTGCTCCCCCCTCCAAGGTCCCTGATGTATCTCAGGTGAGGCAGAGCTACGCTCAAGGGCTTCATTAGAACTTTCTCCCATCTTGTCCACATTCCTGCCTCCGAAGCGCAATTAAAGGCGCGGCGAAGGCCCATATCTTGTGCCCCTATTAGGGCCGGAGCGTACTGTAGGGCCAGCCATGCAGAAAGAGAGGGCCTCACGCGGTGCGGACCGACACCACAAAATAACATCCCGTCACATATTTAATCGGAACCGAACAAGATAATGAACACAATTATACACACACACACACACACACACACATATAAATATGAAATGGCCCCCCAGCTTTTTCATTTACTTCCTTTGCCACCTTGTTGTTATTGTTGCCATAATAATTTCTTTATATGTTTATTATTATTTTTATTATTATTACTGTTGTTATTGCCGTTCTCTATGCCTCCTGCAGGACACACTAATCATTTCTGCTGTGGGCTCTCTTTCAAACTTAATTGCCCCCTTGCCTTTGTGGTGACCTGGGCATCGAGAATTTTTGCCCTCGCGGGCAGAGATGGTCGCATTTTCTTTCGGGGTGCTCTTCACTAATCTGGCGAAGGCCTTCTTCCTCGTGCTGGGAAGGTAGGAGGGTGTAACAGCAGTGCTGTGAGGCATCAGCAGGAAGCTTTAAGCTGGTTAATGCAGTATAATTGTCTGGACACAGGCCGGTCTTTGTTTGCGCGGTTCACTTCGAATCAGCCGTAATTAACTCCAGAGTGTTTCCAGATTGCCAGCAATGGGGAGAAAAAATGCCACTTTTCGGTTTTAAAGCCCTCCGAAAAAAAAGCTCCTATGCAGATTACGCCGCCTTTGATACTCGTTCCTTCTGTTTACAAAAAAAAAAGAGTAGAAAAAAAAACATTTCCTTTGAAAAGTCATGAGAAGTCAGGAGTTCGTTATGTCGTATTACGAGTTTCGTGTGAGGGACAGTCGCGGCCGTCTTTCTCGCTTTTTCCCCCCACTCAAAACAGACCTCAGAAAACATTTGTGTGGTGCTAATTTGTTTACCGAGTTAAGAAAAAAAAAAAAAAGAATTTATGGAAGAGCAATTTGTGCGACGCTTCCTCAGGTCTGCACACTGAGGCACCGTAGCTTAGGTATAATTATATGATATCTTTTTAACATCGAGCTCCAGGAGAGTGATCATAGGGGAGACTCTGCTGTTACACCTCTGGGCACAAAGGCCATCAGCAAGAACCTTCTGGAAAGAAAGTTCAGGATTTCCACCCCCCCCCTCTTTTTCTTTTGGACTTTAACTATAAAGAATTAAGCCTTAGTGTGGCCTCAGGGCTAAGGAGCTCCTTGATGTCTGGATAATACCACTTTGATGGATTTTTCATCAGTTCTTTCTACACGGCAACAAATAAACAAGTGTAATTACACTCGCAAAGGCCTATTCATTGCATTGTCAGGATTAGATATATGTTCACTTTTCACAATGTGCCTTTCCTTTGTCTTTGCTTAACTCACTATGACATTTTGATAGAGGATTTTGTGTTGGGAAAAGGCCACAGCAGAGACAGTGATGACCTTTTGCAAAAACCTGATATAATTCAAGGATATTTCATTTATTTTTTTCCTTATCTCCCTCCTATAAGTTGCGAGAGGGCCCTTACTACATAGGCATGCTAACTTTTAACCTGCATTTTTCCAGGGGAAAAAAAACGGGGGGGGTGGGAGGGGGAAAAAAAGAGACGGAAAAGCAAGCGCAAAGAGGGACACTAAAAGAGAAGAAATCCCATGCTTAAAAAGCTTTGGGTCCTCCACTGAGAGCCCCCAAAAAGCAGATGGGGAGGGGAAAGCGGTGGATAGAGAAAAACAATAGGCAAAGGGAGTCTTTTAGCCTCCTTTTCCAAAGAATTTAGAACTCTGGAAAATCTAACATTCCAGTCTCATTATTCTTCCTCTTGATCAGATCACATTCTTTTTAATCACTTCACAGGCAGTGTCTCCACGGACCACAGAAGAGGGCCGGGACAATCTTAATTAAAAAACAGAGGTAGAGACAGTGTTTGCCACGTCTTTGTTCTAATGGGAATGGGAGAAGTTTCAGCGCAGGGAGATCTGCCCCCCCATTGTTTAGGGCCCCCTTCATAAAGAAAAAAAAAAGTTTTAAGAGAAAGATCTTTGTGTAGGTAGAGTTTTTTTGTGTCGGTATGTTGTGTAGGCTGAAAAGAGCGTACTGACCGACCGGGAGAAGGAGTGAAGGAGATAAGCTGCAAATGCAGGAGAGGGGCAAGGACTGTGCAGGGAGTTGTGTTCTTCTGCTGGGCTCTAAGGTTCGTGTTTTCGGGGTTTGGAAAGCACAAAGAGTCTGGAGGAAGAGGGTAGATAGTGAGATGGTTTTATTATTCATAAGTGGTGATTGCTGTGGAGAGATGTTACGTTGTGGTTCAATTTGTTGTAGTGTTTTTTATTACTTATTTATTTTTTTGGCGATAAATAGCTATCGATGATCTGTGTTTACGTCTGGCCACCTGCGTATTGCTTCATTTCGCTTTGGTGTATATAAATATTATCGTTAAACATCCACGCGCAGAACATGAACCGGTCGGGTGTTGGGCTGTAGCAGACTGTGTTTATATTGGGTGTGTTTGAAGGTGGTGAAGGAAGCACAGAAATGGCTTTAGAGGTGCACCTGCTGGCCGCGGAATGATTCGCCTGATCACTGCAAAAAAGCAACAAATCTCAAGGTCACAGCGGCTGATCGGCTGGGAGCAGAGCTGTCTGCCGGAGATGTTACGTCGTAAAGCACGTCACGTCTGCTGCATCGCAGGGCTGTGTGTTTAGCGTGTCTTGTGTCTTGTGCCTGGGTCCCAGTGGAACACGAGCTGTGGCCCCAGGGTTTTGGACAGAGATTGTGGGGGTGGTGGGGTGTTTCTGCCTATCTGCTGTGCTCTGCACACCTAGAGGGAAGGTTTGGAAATAATCACAGAGGATCTTTCGCTGACCTTGTGCTGTCTTCATTTGTGAACTCATTTTCGTTCAGTCATATTTTTTTTTATTATATATCCTGATGAGAACCTGGTGCATGTGGGCCTTTGCATGCATGTCTGTATGTCTTAATGAGGATCCCAGCTAAGTCAGAAGTACATATGAAGCTGATGTTTGGTGTGTAGTTATTACTGTAAGTGTGTGGAGGGGTGTGGGTGTGCGTGCACGTGTGTGTGTCCGGGATGTGTTTATATAACATAGTGGGTACTCGATGTTCTCACAATGTGATAAAAACCTGATATTTTGTCATCGTGGGGACCATTGCTCCCCGGAAGGGGAAACTCAATTTCTTAAAAATCTGCTACTACAGTAAAAAAGATAAAAATGCAAAAAGTCTTGTATTTTGTTTGGTTACTTATGGTTAAAGTTAGGGCTGGGTGTGGGTTCAGGTCGTCATTGTTGGGATTGGGGTTTTGCCCCTAGAAATGAAAGGACGATACAGGTCTCTGTGTGTGTGGATTAGGTATATATTACATTGTGGGGCCCATTTTTCAGGTCCCCACAAAGATTGTTGTCATGTTGTGATTAGAGTTTTCCCCATATAAATGAATGGAGAGTCCCCACAAAGATATAATTACAGTCCTGTGTGTCTGTGTGTGTGTTGTTTCTTAATGAGGATCCCAGGTAATTCCAGCTAATTCCCGATAGTAACTGAATGTGCCCCTCAGATTTTTACATTGAAATGTGTTTGAAATTACTTTATATTTTAAATTTATACCTAAATTTCGTGGCTATGTTTTTTCTATGTTTCACTCTGAAGCGTTTAAACTGACCAGATATTTCTCCATGCTTAAAATCCTGCTCTAAGTGACTGTTCCTCTGTGCTTCATGTCTGTGGGATGTTTCCACTGGCTCAGTTTATGCATGGCTTGTTTCAAATTAATCCACAAAATTGCTCTGTAGCAAGGCAAAGACAAGCTCTAAAGAGCCGTTTAATGCAAAGCTGACCAATAGATGCAGCTTATCTGCCGTTTTTTTTTTTTTTTTTTTTCCAAAAAAACTTTGAAACAGTTGTTTGATGCCAGTGGTCACTGTTAAATGTGTGTTTCTTGAAAAAGCAGTTTCATGTTTTGTGCCTGCTGATAGGTTTGTCTGAGAAGCAGAAACAGTAGAGGGAAAACGATAAACAAAATAAACCCTGAAACAATTCCAGAATAACAACTACCTTGTTGAACAAGCTGGAGACTTGGGGATGTGACATTCCGACTGGACAAGTTGGCCAGGGCCCGAGGACTGTCAATCCCAGTGTGTGCGTGTGTGTGTGTATGTGTGCGCGCACGTGTGTGTGTGTGTGTACGTGTTCGTGTGTGTGTGCGCGTGTGTGTGTGTGTGCATGTGTGCGCTGTTGTGACTGGCAAGGTTTAAGCTGCTCTGGCCAGCCCTTTCTAGAGTTGGATATGACGCGGGCGGGGGGGGGAGGTGCCTTTCATTCCCAGTTTCGGCGAGGACTCTGCTGGGCCCACATCTGCATTCCTGCCAATGGGAACAAATTGTTTGAGTTTCCAGCCGGCGAGAAGTGGTCGAAGGATTCTCATCAGCAGGGCCGGCGTATGATTGGCTGAAGCGGGGCGAGAGGCTGATTGAGGTTGTAGCGGTTGAGAGATGGCCAGATCTCTGCAATTGATAACATCACAGTGGTATTTGAAATGGTGTTTTTTATGTGCTTTTTTGAGGGCGAGAGAGAGTGAAAAATTTATGGCCTCTTTCCCTGGGATGATTGGACCGAAAATTAATTTTCGTTTAGTTGCTTGTCGAGGTAGCAGAAGTGCGAGGTAGCAAGGAGGTTAGTGCTTAATCAGGCCTTCTTATGTACCTACTGATGGATCCCAGGACTGTATTTTTATAGATGAACTCCTGGAGAAGCTGGTCCTATGAACGAAAGTGGTTCTGCTTCAGATTTATTTGGTCAAAAGTGAGGTGCTGGTAACTGTCAGGTAACGAAGGCTATTACGTTTCTTTCTAGACTTTAACATTTTTTATACTGATCAAAGGACGGAGCTAGGACTGAAAGACAATTCCCTGAACCTTAATGAGGGTCTCTCTTCAATTCTGTTGACATGAGATCATTTTAAATTGATTGTTAAAACGATAAATTAGCTGATGTGGTTTAACTTTCAAATTATGCTTTGAAAGTCACGGTAATAAATAAAATCATGTTTGTAATCAGAGTTAAGCCTTGTGCCGGTACTCTTACCAACTTACAGGCTGCCCACACAGAAGTCCCCTTAAATCACATTGATGCATGGCCTGTGGATGAAGAGGTTTCAGGTGGTAATATAGGAAAGCAGTGGGCAGGTGGTGAACAATGAAATTATTTTACAAAAATGGGTCTCTTTTGCTTTATTATTTATTCTTTTTCCCTTACAGGTCCCTGACAGGCTGGATGAAATGAGATCCCCATGTAGCGATTGCCATGGAAACCTGTGACTCCCCTTCTATCTCGAAGCAGGAGAATGGGCAGAAGATATCAAAGCTACGTCAGACGACACATCTTGATAATGAGGTGCCTCAGAAAGGTGCAGGGATGGAGCCTGACAAGGAAAACAGCCCCGCGGATGACAACCTGAGGACGGACGAGAGCTGGAGAGAGATCGCATCGGGAGCGAGCACAGAGAATGCTGGTGCCCCCCGGGTCAGCGCAGCAAAAGAGATCCCGTGCAACGAGTGCGCCACTTCTTTTTCTAGTTTACAAAAATACATGGAGCACCACTGCCCCAACGCACGCCTTCCCCTCCTGAAGGATGACAACGAGAGTGAGGTCAGCGACTTGGACGACAGCGACGTGGAGAACCTGACGGGGGAGATCGTTTACCAGCCCGACGGCTCAGCTTTCATTCTCGAGGACTCCAAAGAATGTGGCCAGAATGCCCAGCCTGGAGCAAAAAGCCTCTTTTCCCCAGCAGCGTTCCCAAACCTGCAGACCATCGCCGGGGACAAGACTGAGCAATCTGCCACTGCCCCCGTGTCCTTCTACCCCCAGGTTATCAACACGTTTCACATCGCTTCGTCTCTCGGGAAACCATTCACGGCCGACCAGGCTTTCCCAAATACCTCAGCGTTTGCAGGAGTCGGTCCTGTGTTGCACAGTTTCCGCGTCTATGATCTCCGGCACAAGAGTGACAAAGACTATCTGACCGTTGACGGCGCCGCCAAAAACTCCTGTGTGTCCAAAGATGTCCCTAACAATGTGGACCTGTCCAAATTCGATGGTTGCATAAGTGACGGGAAAAGGAAACCCATTCTGATGTGTTTCCTGTGCAAGTTGTCTTTTGGTTATAGTCGGTCATTTGTAACCCATGCTGTGCATGATCATCGGATGACCCTCAACGCAGAGGAGCAGAAGCTCCTCAGTAATAAGTATGTCTCTGCCATCATACAGGGGATTGGCAAAGACAAAGAACCTCTTATAAGCTTTTTGGAACCAAAAAAATCCAACTCTGTATTACCCCATTTTTCTACTGCAAATTTCATGGGTCCTGACAGGGGCTTTCGTGGTTTATGGAACGCTTTTCATGTTGAAAACGGTGATTCTTTGCAGGCTGGTTTTGCCTTCCTGAAGGGAAGCGCAAGTTCTGCTGCCACTGCAGACCAGCTGCTGAGGAACCCTCAAAAGCCAAAGGCCGAAGTGAACCTCGGGGGCTTGTCTGCGCCGGCGACGAAGGCCCCTGTGAGCGCCGTGTCCCTTGGCCGCCTGCCATCGGCGGCAGGGCGCGCCGACCAGGAGAACAACTGTGAACGGCAGAAGGACATTAGCACTTTGCATTCGAATGGGGAGTTCCCCGTCAAAAGTGAACCCAGAGAAGCGGTCGACGCAGACGAAGATGAGGACGCGTACTCCAACGAGCTTGACGACGATGGTGTAGGTGAACTAGTGGACAGTGCAAGTAGCAAAGATTTCCCTCTCTTAAACCAAAGCATTTCTCCTTTATCGTCCAGTGTGCTAAAATATACTGAAAAGGGTACCTCTTCTTCCTCTGTGACTGTTTCTGACGACGTAGAGAAGAGCAAGCAGAATTCTGTACCTAGGGACAGTAGCAGCGATGCCAATAGCTATTGTGGAAGTGGAAAAGACTACGCAGACCCTGCTGGGGGTCGAGATGGCACCCCGCCGTCTATCCTGAGCGACCTGATGCGAAGAGACGACGAGAGCCCAGGCCCTCCTCACCAGCAAACTGCCCCACCTGGTACACCGGGCACAGGGGAAGGCTCCCCTGGTAGTGGCATCGAGTGCCCCAAATGCGACACCGTCCTGGGGTCATCACGCTCACTGGGGGGTCACATGACCATGATGCACTCACGGAACTCCTGCAAGACTCTGAAGTGCCCCAAGTGCAACTGGCACTATAAGTACCAGCAGACCCTGGATGCCCACATGAAGGAGAAGCACCCTGAGTCCGGAGGCTCCTGCCTCTACTGCCGGACGGGCCAACCGCACCCCCGGCTGGCGCGAGGCGAGAGCTACACCTGCGGCTACAAGCCCTTCCGTTGTGAGGTATGCAACTACTCAACAACTACCAAAGGCAACCTCAGTATTCATATGCAGTCCGACAAGCATTTGAACAACGTGCAGACCCTGCAGAATGGCGGCACCGAGCCGGTGTACAACCATTCGGTGCCCGTCTCCAGCGCCAACCTGAGTAGTTGTGGCACCCCATCCCCATCCAAGACCAAGCAGAAGCCCACGTGGCGCTGCGAGGTATGCGACTACGAGACCAACGTGGCGCGCAACCTGCGCATCCACATGACCAGCGAGAAGCACATGCACAACATGATGCTGCTGCAGCAGAACATGAAGCAGATCCAGCACAACCTTCACCTGGGCCTGGCCCCAGCCGAGGCAGAGCTGTACCAGTACTACCTGGCCCAGAACCTGGGCCTCACCGGCATGAAGCTGGAGAATCCGGCCGACTCTCAGATGATGATTAACCCATTCCATTTGGATCCCACCACAGCTGCTGCGTTGACCCCAGGTGTCGGTGAGTACGTCTTCTTCTATGCTGTGGCACTGTCCTGGTAGATCTATAATCAGCACCTTTTTGGTTTTTATTTTAATTACTGCTGTGACCGCAAACAGATATTTCATTACCTTTATGAAGGAAAAATATAAGGGAAAAAAAACAATGAATCGTGAAATTCCATACTGTACATATAGATTTATTGGGGGCTTTTTATAGAAATGATCCAGACTGCAAGTAACGGCATGGCGATGAACCGAGCCGGTTGTGGTTCTTTCTATGTTCCTCGGTCTGCTTTTAAGGGCTAAAAGTGTCAGGCTCTTTTGTATTGATCAGCTTTCATGTCTGCAAAAAAAAAATACACACACAAATTCAGGAATGACATTACGCCCATAGGAGTAATTAAAGCTATCTGATCAGGGATTTTAGAAGTTGAAAGGAATGAATGTAATTGATCCTGATTCAATCCTATTACAGCTTTTTATAGTTTAAGCTTTATAGAAGCCATACAGAGCACAAAGGCTTATTTTATCAAATCCTTTTGTGTGTGTCCTCCAATGATCTTTGCGCTCTGTTGTAATTTTATTTAATAAAAACCTTTTTCCTGTTTTCTGTGCCCCATTTCTCTCTTTCTCTCTCTCTCTCTCTCTCTGTCATTCCCCTGTCCCTTTCCCTCTCTCCTCCTTCGCAGTAAATAACGAGGTGGCATCAGAGATCCGTCTCACCAGCGGTCAGCTACCAGGTGACGACCTGTCTGTCCTCTCCGCCGGGGACCTGTCACCCTACATCAGTGACCCTCTGCTGAAGCTGTTTCAGTGCGCCGTCTGCAACCGCTTCACGACGGACAGCCTGGAGGCCCTGAGCGTACACGTGAACACGGAGCGCATGCTGCCCCAGGAGGAGTGGAGGGCCGTGATCGGGGACATCTACCAATGCAAGCTCTGCAGCTACAACACGCAACTCAAAGCCAACTTCCAGCTGCACTGCAAGACTGACAAGCACATGCAGAAGTATCAGCTGGTGGCACACATCAAAGAAGGCGGCAAGGCCAACCAGTGGAGGTTAAAGTGCATCGCCATCGGAAACCCCGTGCACCTGAAATGCAACGCTTGCGACTACTACAGCAACAGCGTGGAGAAGCTGCGGCTGCATGCCAGCAGCCAGCGGCACGAGGCGGCGCTGAAACTCTACAAGGTAGGAGACCCACTGGAGTTCGGAGCTGTCGAGTGAACCTCCACCCTCTGGACACTGCAGTCTAAAAATATCAGCAAGGTTCTGCTAAAAATGGGTCATAGGTGAAGGATTAAGCGAACTGGGGGCTTCATGGACAGATGAATAGTTATGGAGATCCAGAGTCACACACAGACCGAAGCCAGCTTAAATAAATAAATAACTGGACAGTAGCTCAGGCTACTAATGGGCCCGACGGCATTTTGTCAGGTCCGAATCCCACTGGGTCCCACGTCTAGTCTGTGTAAGGGAGATAAGTACGGGGCCGAGGTTTACTTTTCAGGCACCTTCATTTTCTGATGTCAGATGTCATTAGTGGACCTGTAAATTTGATTTGGACTCACCGCCCTTCTGGGGGGGACCTACCCCTCCCGTCTCTCTTGTTCCCGTTAAGTGGCGAGGAATCTGCCAGCCTGCTTACACGATGCCTTCGGAAATCAAAGTTAATCGAGTTCAAAAAAGGGAGGGCCGGGGGGGGGGGGGAGAAGTATTATAAATATATATGTATTGTGGTGACACGGGCAGGGGTATAATTGTTGTTTTCAAAGTGTTCCCTTACTTTAATCAGTACTGTCGTCGGCTGAGTGACGGCAGGCTTTGGGTTCTCGTAAACAGCCGAGGTGACTAACTGTCTGCACGTGTGTGTGTGCGTGCGTTTGTGTGGGCGGGGGGTGCATCTCCTTTTCTAATGCCTGTTGTTTTAACAAGAGAGCATGTTTTATTTCAAGCGTGAGTATTGTATTCTGTAGGAATTTCTTATAGAATGCTGACAGAATGTTTGGGCCAAGTGGCCGAGAGTGGAGGCTGTGGGAGGGTGTGGGATAAGATGATCACTGCTCTATCATCCTGTGCTTAAGTGCTTTCGGGTGTTGACTTACTGGGATGGTGCGATTGCCTGAAACAGTTATACCGGCATCCTGAAATCATAGACCAGCATTACATCCTGGACTCATTAGAAGCACTTTTCGGGATAAACTTTATTAACGTGATGAAGATCTATCAAGCGGCGTTCAGCCACTTTCGGCTCCGCGTGCCGCTGTGAGCCGGACTCGGGCCGCACCTTAAAATTAACTTTTGGGAAAGTTCATTTAGCTAGTAAAGCTGGAGCTTGGTAGGAAGAGCACCCTTATGATCAGACTGATTGAAGATGAAGGTCGAAGCATTTCCGAAATATAGGAAATGGTGTGTGTGTGTGTTGGGGGGTGGGGGGCGTAAAATATTAAATTATAAAATAGGGCAGTGGGGTATGTAATATTTTCCAATGGTTTTACTCAAACTAATCTCATCTGGAAAGCGTTTAGAAGGCAGGGAAGGTCTACTATTAACTCAGGGAGTCTCTCTTTATTCAATAACATGGACGGTGTTGGTAACGTGGCTGTTAGTAACTCAGCAACGACGAGCCAATCCGAGATAGAGTGAGTCGAGCCCTTGAAGAAACGGGAGCAGACTTTAGGGGCGTGGACAGAGAGAATGGATCCACGGGACAGTTTTAAAATCCTTAGCAGTTTAAAATGGGCTGGGGGGTAGGGGGGGACAGTAATTCTTTAAGCAAATAAAAAAGGTTCCATGGCAACAAAGACCATTTTGGATAACGGAAGAAGAAGAACAGATTGAAGATTAGGAGGTGAGAAATTCCATAGTTCAGACTTTTATCCCTGGGCTGTGGCTGTGAGCACGTGCAGGATGGACCAGTCCCACTCCGCCTGTGTTATTCGTTTCATTAATTATTTGTCAGTTTATTTAGGGAAGCCATTAAAGATCGTAAATTTTTTTTTTCGCTGTTACCAACTTGGCGTGTAGGAAGCAGCCGTCAGCCCTGGCCCATGTCAGCTGGCCAATAAACACGCAGACTCGTGGAGATGGGCTTTCTGCTGCCATATGATCTCAAATTTCAGTATGTTTCTGTATCTGATGCCGTTACACCCAACAGTGCCGCCATAGCTTGCGTACTGAAGCTGGCTGTAGCTTTCGAGGATGCGGCAGATTTCAAAAGTCACCCGTCTCCCTTATCATCAATAAAAAAAGGTGGTATCATTAATTAAAATGATACCCCATAATTTTCCCAGGTGGGCTGTCATGGGAAATCACCTGTTTTTAGTTGTGTCTTTGCATCTATGCATCATTATTCCTATGAATTCTCTCCTTTCATCATTTCTCCCATAATGCATCTGGAGATCAAATTTTGAAAACTGGCTAATTTCATTTTTTGTTGCTTTTGAGAAGAAACCACCAGTAAGTCAGGCTCCATTATCAAATGTTACAGTTTTGGGACCCATTTCTCACGTAATCCAAAGAAGAACTTTAGTTAAATTTGCCAAAACTCACTAAGTCCACCGAAATGTTCTCGAAAATGTATCCCATGGATTGGGTGAATTTTGTAAATCTGCTCGTCAGTTTCTAATAACCCCCAAAGCTCTCACTGCATATCCCGACGTCTCAATTGTCCACCCCTCTTCCAGTCGGGCAGCGGACAGGTGGAAGCCCGGTGTGCTTTTGATGGAAAGAGGAAGACGGAGTGAGGGGAGTGGGGGAGGTGAAAGGTCCCTGGGGCGGCGATTGCTGTCCTTTCAGGCCGAACTCACCTTAGAAGAAGGAACGGGAAGAGAGATCTGTTTTACAGATGCCTTTTTAATGCATTTGGCAGGAATGAGACTCTTTAATGCCTGGACATGTGGTAGCAAAAAAAAAAGATTTCTTTATTTGACCAGGAAAAAAAAATCCTCCCCTTTTATGTTTTAAGGTGAAAGGCACATGGTGCTGGGCAGTGCAGCTGAACGCTCCGGAGAACAAAGCGCTGATGAGCCTTCCATATGCTGCCGGAATACCGAATATCTTTATGGGCAGGGATGATCGAGGATGCTAAACATCAGCACGCTCTGCATTTTATCGCCTCTCTGTTCCGTAGGAATCTCACCGAGGGGGAACCTCTGTTTCTCCAGTTTTCCAGACGCCGATTGTGTCCAAATCGCATTAGCAGCACCAGTATTCCCCCCCCCCCCCAACATGTGCGCACACACACACACACACTTAGTTCTGAAGGTGAGCGTGGGAGTCACCGGCACGCCTCCAGTTCATGGCCGGGGGCCACTTTCAGATCAGGAATATGCCCCCCCCCTACCCCCTCCCCAAAATGGCTAATGTAGTTTACAGGTTTCTACTTCGGAGGATACATTGAAAGAAAAGAAAAGGCCTTATTTAAAAATAAGAAAAGGGAAAGAAATCTAATGTCGCAGGATAATCGGCCTGATGTGGTAAAAAAAAGACACGGAGGGTTATGAAATTATTCATAAGCTCTGGCACATTTGGATAAATATTAGTGTAAATCTGTCAAGGCCCCGCGCAGATGCACAGGAAGTGCGTGGAGCTTTGCGAAGGGGGGGGGCGTGTCTGACCGCTTGGGTCATTTAAACCTGAGAACGTCCAGTGGGCCCGTGAGCCGGGGAGACGCCGATACAGGCGGGCACCTGCTCCGCAGCTGGCCATATTGTCAGGGGTGGGGGCAGCGGTTTTCAGCTGAGGATGTCCAGCGCGTGTCTCCGGCGGACCGGTAGGAACCACGAGCTGCTTAATTACCCCGGGCCGGCTTGTTTCTTCTGCAAGCATCCGTCATTAGCCAAGCGGAAAGGTCCGTCTGGAGCCTTAGCACTCCTGTTCTATATTTGCTCCCCCCGCCCCCCTCCCCCAAACCCGCCGGGGCCCACAGCGCGTATAATGCTCATCTTTATCATAGAGTCTGGCCAAGATGGTGCCGGCCCGGCTAGGGCTGCACCACCGTCCCCAGAGAGAGTCGGGTAGGCCGTCTCATTATCCGTGATATGGATGGCAACACCGTTGGTTGGGCCATGGAAACGAGAGAGGAAATTATAAGTGTGGAGGGGGTGGGGGGGGGGGGGGGTGTTAGTTGGGGATAGGGGACAGTCCGTCTTATCATAAAAAAAGGTTTTTATATTTTTCATCCAGCATATCTTACCTCCCTAACCCCTCCTTTTTTTTTTTCCAAAAAGACAGCTGTTCCCCCCCCCCCCCCCCATATCACCGTCAAGATGGTGGCCTTGTGACGGCCATGTTATTAACTTGGCAGTTATACCACATTCATTACAGTAGGTCAGGCCCGACCCACTCATTTGAAAATCAAATGGGCCATATATATGCAGCCCTAATTATTGGACTGTCACTGTGTCCGGCGTGATTGTGGAACGGGCAGGCCAACGAGTCTAACGCATTTGCATAAAAAGTCATTGTGCTACCCCAAGAATGGAAAGAGCCCGCTTTAAATGCACCCCCTTGCATTCGACCCCCTCACTCCCCCCCCCTCACTCCCCCCCCCTCCCCACACACACACAGAAATCCGTGCCGCTCTCACCTCCATACTCCTGCAGCCAGTTATTTAAAAAAAAATCCTCCATTTTCTTTTTTCTTTTTTTTTGTCTCTGGCTTTGTTATGGGGGCCCAGAAAGTTTGTGAATGATCCTGGTTATTTATCGCTTATTTACTCCAGTGACCCGGGGATTTCCGGTATGTTCTTAACTTATTAGTGTTGGCAGTGTGTTTTTCTTTTTTCTTTTTTGTGATCGATGTAATTTTGCAAAATATGTAAAGTGCCCCGTGAATCACAGGCTGGAATTTGGTGAGCCCATTTCGGATGGCTCCCCCCCCCTAATAGCACAAACAGATCTGTGGAAGGGGGAGAGGGTGGGGGGCTCGGATATTAACCCCCCCTCCCATGAATAAATGCATTTCATCGCGGTCGTCTGCCTGCCCTCTTCTGAGCATACAATCGGGGAGGTGGTGCATTCGAATGGTGTCAGCTTTCACCTGCACGCGGATTACAATGGAAATCTTTCAGAGGTCCAACTGAGAGGACGGGACTAATTAAAGCATAAAGACAGACGAGTGCAGGGACACAAAAGAGGGGGGCCAGGGTGACCCCCATTCATTAATCCTCATAGATATTAATAGGAAGTCTCTTCCGTGGTCATAACCAGATGGTCATTTCTACATTGGGGGTGGGGGGAGCTGTGGCTGCCGGTGTACAGTTGGAGCGTGTTGTTTAATTGGACTACACGCCCCCCCATCCCCCCCCCTTGCGCCCATCAGCCGCTTTGCGTGGTTGCAATGGCCGATCCCATTCAGTGACACGCAGATATTAATAACCAGATGTGATCTCCTTCCTGAACCCCCCCTCCCCCCCGGGTCAGCCCTGCCGGCCAGGTCTCCGCCATTTGTCTGGGTGCAGGAGACTGTGAAGCCTATTCAGTGTGACAGGTATGGGAACGATAGCCCGGTGGGGGGGTCACACAACTTAGGGACCACCAAAAGGGGGATGTCGCGCTGCTGCACGAAACAAAGAGTGGCCGGAGTTTGTCTTTCATTTTTTCTTTACCTCCCTGCCCCCCGCTCCCCTCTTCGTTTCTCATGGGATTTGAGGTTTGCTTAACAAAGGACGACTCACGCGTTTCAGGGAGGGGGGCACTGGGACGCAGTGAGACCCCTCGTAAATATGATATACTCCGTGGTTAAAAAACGGCCCTCTGTGTGCGCGGGGGCTTTTGGGGTGACCTCCGCGTCGGTTTAAACACGTCACAGGCCACAGTGGCCCCTCCCGCACCACGTAGCAAAGCAGCGTCTACGCCGTTTGCCGGGGCGACGCAGAACGTCCTCCATTCATATGCACGACTTACCTTTCTTCTGGTGTCGTGCCAAAAGTCAGCACATTTCCAATATCATATTCATATTCAAATCAAATCGCTTACTTGACACTTGCTAAGTGCAGGTGAGCGTTGAGTCCCGCAACAGCAGCGACAGAGTAGCACACATAAAATGAAACAACAGCGCAAATAGGAAGCATAGAAAAATAATAACATACAGCACTGTAAGAATAAATGTGAACCGATAAATGCAAGAAATACAATGAACCAGCACATGCATCTAAGTATGGAAATGGTGTATATAGGTAACAGAAAGGGTTCGTTGACCACAGTTCAACATTTTGATAGTTTTCTGTGTTTCCCGCCTTTTCCTGTTTTCTGTGTTTATTGCTGATGTTGGAGACCCAAGATATTAGCATAATATTTACATGACTCGCTACACGACAACAATTTCAAAATCGATATTGGCTCATTTATCCGAAGATGGCCGCGATTTGAATTGTATAGTGTGCAGAGTGTAGCCTGTTTCTATACGTTAGTTTTGTGTGTTATCTTTTTCTTTTTTTTTTGTTTTTTTTTTGTACACAGTGACAGAGACAGATGGACAGTAGAGCACATTCCTTCTGTAATTGATTTGAAGCGTTAGCTGCCCACTGAATAGGTACGCGCTGTGTGATATTCGATTACAGGCTGAGGGACTCATTTAACCTGCTGTTCTTTGCTGGGCCGGGATTTCCAGCACAATGCGATTTGCGTCCCCTAGGTTCAGCAGGATTAGACTTCTGCTAGTAATCCTTAATACTTTGAAATAGACCTGATGTAACTCCCACTTACTTGTTTGGGATTATGTCCATGAATCTCGGCACATTTAGCAAAATTAACCAGTTGAATTATTATTATATTATTCCTTTTTTTTTTAATTGTTAAAATGCTAAAAAGCCTCCCAGATGGCCAGCCCTCTGTAATGCAAACGCTAATGTATTCAAGCTAGCATTGTTTTTTTTTTTTTATTTCTTTTTGTTTCCATTTGGAATTGTTTTAATTTCCTTGATGTGGGCCTTTCTCACGTCGCTCTTGCACCGTGCTGTTCGCCCACAGTGATAATGTCCCCCCTGAAGGTGCAGCAATCAGAAAAGAGGGACTTTGTTTTCTTGGCGCTTCTCGAGAACAAAGGGAAACATTTCAGTAATCTTCAAAGAGGCCATCGGTATGTTGAGTGGCCCCCGGTATGTTGGCCAGATTACCCCTTTCTCTGCGAAACAATGTTGTTCCTATCGCAGGTGATGAGTACATGAACGGCATCCCGGTGCATGATTCTCGTCGCCCGTGTCGCCTTACCTGGCAGGAGTCTCAAAAACAGGAGCTGTTTAGCTCCCGTATGATGAGGGGTGCATGTTCGACGCTACGCAAGTCTGAGATATCGAGATTTCAGAGTCGGTTCACTTTGCATACTGTGGGAAAACGTTCAGGGGGTTTTACTGTGTGAAACGAGGTTGATGATTTATTTTCCGGTCGAAGTATGCAAACTCTCTGTCAACGCGTGCCGTCATTTTGCACGAAGGATTTGATTTTTAAAACGGTTCGTCTTGACGCCCCTGTCCCGATCCCGCTTCGTCTCGCTTACAAGCAGCCGTCTCACCCAGTCCCCCCCCCCCGCCCCCCCCGGCCGACCCCCCTCCAGACACCGTCACTTTCCACCGCCCGTATTTTGATGGGATACAAATATGAGTGCAGCCTGTGTGCCATCGGAAGGAGAGAAGGTGAAAGAGCAGATAAAACAGGAAGGTGGAGTTTTTCCAAGCGGCGAGATGGGGAAGCATGCTGGTTTTGAACCCTTACTTGTTCAGCACTTATCAGATTGGGGGGGGGGGGGGGTGGTGGTGTTGGGGAGGGCTGGCTGCTGGTGTCGGGAGGGGGGGCTCATCTTTTTACCAGCTTCCTTTGGAATGGGGCCTTCCGGTGTGAGCCTCTGTAGAGCCTCGAGGCCATCTCGTCACCATGGTAACCGACCTGTGGCTCACTGTCGCTGCCCTGGTCAGGGTCCCACGGTGGTCAGAAGGGGCCCAGTGCCACCAGTATCGCAAAAGTCACCAGAGAGCCGCACACCAGCTGTGGTGCCCCAATCGTACACCACAGAGGTGCGTTCTACTAAACCAGACAAAAACATCCGATTTTCAAAATGCGGGTCTGCATGAGTCGGGGAAGGAAAATGAGGTATTAGTAGCGCTTTTTAAAGTAAAAACAATACTTTGTCACCGGGCATTATGGGTAATGCGGCAGAGAATGCGTAGCTCAGGCGACAAACGTGCAGGAAGGGGGCAGGACCGACACGCACCGTGTGCCGGTTTGAAGAGGAATTCGGCTGAAGCTGCACTCTGCCATTGAGTCGGTGGAGACAAAGAGCAAGACAGATGGTTCACTTTACTTTAGTGATTGTAATTTGCTGTTCATTAAGAAAATTTCCCACGCACACATTCTTCATTTGGATACATGGAGTTATTATTGCATTTTTTTTGTTGGGAAGCTTTTTTTTTATGTAGAAGCTTTTTTTTGTAATTACAGAGGGCACAGTCAGCTGAGTTGATTAAGCAACACTAATTCGCAGTAGTTATTTTTTTTTTAAATTGGCTTTCATTGGTAAATGCCTAAATTGGTCTTGCTGAAAGTGATTTTGCCTCTCCGAGGAAGTTCAAACGACTGGTTTAGCTTTCATGTATTTACAGATTTTGATTTCGTTTGCTGTTATCCGACCTGCTACTCCACAGAGGCAACAGATCCTGAAATATGCTTTAAAAGTCCAGCGTGATGTTTACTTAACTTCACTAATCTTTTTGTCTGTTCGCCGACGCTTTGGCGGAGGGCCCTGTGTTTATTATGGGCTACCTTTTCAAACGTGGGAGTGAAAATATTTTTAGGCAGCACAAGTCAGCTCTGCTGGTTGCCCACATAAATTGCCCTGACTTCAGGCTTCCAGCTCTGGGAATTTGTGGACTTTTTCTTCTTCTGTAGTCACTAGAGTTTAGCTTTATCTCACCTCCGGATTTAACGTCCTTGTCTCCTCAAAAAGTTACAGTACAATCCTGTTTAAGATAGGAATCATAATGAGAAAGCAAAATAAAGGCAGGGGGTGAAGTATGACTAAGTTTGCTTACGTTTGATCTCGTGTCGTGCTGCGGTGCCGCAGAAGCTACGTGTGTTTCTGGTATCTGGTCTTTCTCACCTCATTCCAGAGACAAGAAAGCTTTTAGTGTGAAATTCAGGTCAGTAAATTTAATGGCTAATAAGTGTTAAACCGACAGATTTTAAATCATCATTATATAAATATGCCTCCCCTTTTCATCCAGAATTTGCTTTCTTTTAAGGTAATTTAAACAGCAGACGTCCACTAACATCTATCTTTGTCATTTTAGGGATTAGAGGGGTGAGATTAGACGCTGACTCTTAATCTTCCATATCAACTGCGAAAAGGAAAAATAATATGCAAATCGTATTGTGTTTACACTTTTTAATCCCTGTAATTCCATTTCTCGGAAGGCAGGAAACTCATCTTTGTCTCGACTATTTAGAATTGGCCGAACTTCTGGTGCCGTTCAAAACATCTTGCACCGTAAATGTTTAACATCCAGGATTATTTTGAAAAGGGGCACATTTCTGTGTTTATACGCATACGCACATGCCAATACATCAGCATATGCCTGTTTATGATATTATAATGATCCCACGGACAGAGAGGGAAGCCACCGTCAGACGAGCAGAAGTCGGGTCACGCGTCACACCTGTCCCGCGTTTATGCGATCGGTCCTCGGCGAGCCCCAGATCTTCCGGACGGAGGGTCTCTGTGGTAGGATTCTGAGGGACTCTTCTAGGTGGTGGCTCTCTGGGACGCTCTCTGAGTCAGTCGACGGCAAGTTCGATTCTGAGGGAGAAAACGGGCCTGGTCAGAGATTGGAACGTGGGAGGATGAAGATTGTATTTGAGGATTCTGTCCCACCTCTTGGGAAGAAGTAAAGTTGAGCTCCGTTTATTTCAGTTTTTTAATGTAAACCTTGTGCAGCATTTACCTTCATCATCTTTGAGCTTTCAGAATAAAAACATGTCTTGAAGGTAATTTAACGTGAATAGATGAAATGAGTAAAAGCAGCAGTCTGCGATTCCCTGCTCTCATCCGCTCCGTCAGTGACGTTCCAGGCGGTCAGGTTGACTTGCGGTCTTACCTGTGTATCCCCATCATTGACGTGAGATATTTGAGTCGTACAGTGTAAAGAAAAAGCGAAAAAAGTCTGGCCAGCAGGAGCACTTTTGCCTTTCTGTGAATCATGTGATTTATATGCCGTCAGTGAATGGAGGCTCTTTTTTTGTTTTGTTTTGTTTTTTTTTTTTGGATTTTGTCTGCCCCCTCTGAACAGCTGTTCAACCAAGGCTTTTCAGAGTACATGCTGAATAATTCAACAGAGGGGTCCCCACACGCTTACAGGTGCCAGAGGTGGGGGTCCACTGTCGAGGAATTAGCCCTCCTGACAGACGGCATGGGGAACCACACCTCCCACAGTATTCACTTTTATGATTTCTATTTTCTCAAAAGTAGCGAAGATTCAGTGCATTGCAGGTTTTTAGTAGGAGAAAGCGGGTGTGTTTGTTGGGGGGGGGGTTGCTGGATGAAATAGGGGCCCCGTTCGGACAGTAGTTCCTGTAAACGGCTGTCCTGGGGCGGGTGTCCAACATCATAGTAGTCGTGGGGTGTTCTGCACTGGATGGGGATTGCAGACTAGTCCTTCAGTCTAACCACAGGCCAAAAAGCAGGGCCAGGAAAACAGCGCAGGGAAACACTCTGGCATGATTCTTTATTTCGTTTGATGTCTCAGATTTACGAAGAAAAAAGAATCGGTAAACAACAGTTCGAGGCAAATTCGGGGATCGTTTGTGCATTCCTGCCAAGACAGAAGGGGAAAGAGAAATAGAGAACAAAAAGCTAATTTTTGTGTCTCGCACCGTGCCTCCATTGTGGGGGGCCAGGGCATCGCAGTATTCCATGCACCGCAATGCACGGGAATGCCTCTGCTGCAAGAAATGCGGCTCAGGTTGTTAGCTACCCAGCCGCCAGCAATATGGTATTACGTGTGTTTTCCCCGGGCCTGATAGCGCTTACCGGGAGCGTGTGGTGCCAGGGAAGACTTTTGCATTTGAAAGGTGTTGTTATCGTTGTCGCTTTATTTGCGTTTGTCGTATTCAATAACGCGTATACAAACCTGCACACCCGAGGTATCCCCGGGGCCAGCATGCACCCACACGCATGCAAGCGAGAGCATCTGCTAAGTTTTGATGTGCTTAAAGAACGTCGGTTTCGTTCTGCCATAAGCGATTTCATCGAGATGCGCTCGCAGCTGTGTTTGGAAAACGTTATTCCGCCAGTGGTTTTAGGTGCTCGTTAATTAACTTGTCGTTAAGTCTTAGGGCAAAGACAGGAAACAAAAAAGAAGCTTTATTTTTGTGTTAAAGGTGCACTGTTTGCTTTTCGCAGCCTTCCAATTGTTAGTTAGGTCTCTGGTGATGTGAGAAAGTGCGAGGCGGCGTGCGAGGTAGCGTGCGAGGTAGCGTGCAAGGCGGCATACGAGGCGGCGTGTGCACAGCTAATCAATCCGGGCGACTGTTTGAAGCGGCACAGGTGACATGAAAAATTGCCGTTTCCGCTCAAAGACAGGAAGTGGGGAGGCAGATGAAGGGTGTTTTGTAACAATCCAAGTCAGTGGAAATAGCAAAATAATTCCTGCTGGGTAGAAGAGGGGGAGGGGGAACATTTAATCGGTGGGTGCGAACAAACAAATTAGCCGTGATTGTAGGGTTTTGGCACGTCGGCGTCACAGGTGAGTGAATCCTAAGCAGCACTGTTTGTAAATATTTCTTACTCTTGCCCTCACACGACTTCTCTATGAAGGCCCAAAGGTCCTCCTGGACAGCAGGGGGTGCTGTCCAGGTCAGCTTAACTGAGGAGGACTGATTTCACTCTCTGGAAGCACACAGTGACATTCCCAGGAGCATTTTGGTACAATACATGAAATAAGGCAATTGGCCTTTTTAGAATGGGTGGTTGTGCCAAAGGGTAATCCGGAATGACTATCCTTCCCATCAAACAGCATCATTTTCGATGGGCCTTACAGCTACCAACGTTACTATGTCTTTTAGAGTGTCAGTATCCACCTCTGTAGGGTTTGTACTGCTGTTCACACAATCAGTAGAAACTCAATCAAAATACGGCCTGACAGAAAGGTCCAGAAAAATCAAAGCAGACAGTAGCCATTCAAAGTGACACATCTTGAGTCAGCTTACAAGAGATACGGCTTTGTTCGCAAACGTTTTGGAAGTGTTTTGGAATATACCTTTAAAAAGTGGAGATGCACACACAATTAAATGTATTCATTAACTGCACGTGGTTACTGCCAAAGTAAACCTGAAATTAAACTCAGGGGAAAGAGATTATAAGTTATATGATGCCACAAACATTCTGGTTCCCGGAGTTTGTATGAAACCGCTTACTGCGTCTGGCAGAGCTAAAAATGGCGAGTTAAACCCCATAAATCAGATTTCCCTGTGCTTGAGGTTCCGAACTGATTTTTTTTTTCACCGAAAAGTCTATAAAAGGAAATAGGAAAATACAGTATTTTAATATAGGTCTTAAACAAACTGCCAGGAATTTGCTGATTGGGATGAAATGTTTGTTCTGAAGTCATTTTCCGTTTTTATTTGTTGCGTTCTGCGCTACTCAGTCCTCGTTTTTGGGAGCGTTGTCTTCTCCATGCATCCATATAAAACGTGGTATTTTTTTGATGTCTTTAAAGATGCGTGTCTTCAGTTTATGTTAAATGAGTGCCAGTGGCCTTTGCTATTTGCAAGATTTATGGATTCCCAGGTTTTAAGAAAGTGTTAAGAGAAAGGCAGTTAATTACGGGTATGTGTTTATTTGGGTAACATACATCTACAGTGTATATTTCATAGACCAGTTCCTGCTGAGGACTGCAAAAGAAAGTAAAAATGAGAGAGGGTGAAAATAATCATTTATTGCCCCGAAGTAAAAGACTGTTTGTCTGCATTAGTTATAAATAGTAATGTGTTTCTGTTATCTTGCATGGGGAGAGAATTACGATGCAGTTTTCCCAGAGCCCTGTCTTAATGCTCCTGGACAAAAATGCCACACGTGTTCTTCTGCTAACAGCAGAAGTATTGAAAATCAATTAATGACTCGGGGAAAAAAAAAAACAAGGGGCAGAAATAATGGGGGGGGGGGGGGGTAGCTCCAGGAAGGGTACCAGGCTTCACAATAACAGGCTGGAGGAAGAATGGAGGTTCTAAAAGGTTTGGGAAGGGTGGAAGAAAAGGACAGAGCAAGGGAGAGAGAGAGGGGGGGGGGGGGGGTTAGTGGGACAGGGAGGCTCCAGGTAGGATGGGCCTGGGGGGGGAGGGGGCTTCAGAAAGAGGGCAGCCCACGCAAGTAAGAAAAAAAAGAACCCAACATGTCTTTGGGGGCTGTTTCTTGGAAAGAAACAAAGATGGCGGTAATTAATGACCCTGATTCGACGCCAGGCAGGCTTTCTTCTTACAGCTCCGACTTAATTAAAACTTAAGACATCTGAATGGGCCAGAGAGCAGCCGATGGAGCAAAGTCCCGCCCGCCGGCCCGTGAGAAAAGCGGCGCGGCTGAAAGGCGAGATGTGTGTCGCCACTGGTGCCGTGACTCTAATCCCTGACAGTCAAAGAATCTATTTATTCCGGAGCCTTTCCTTTGGTTGGCCTTGCACCTGCAGCTCTGCTGGCACTTCCCTCCCCGGTCCCGTTTTTGTGTGTGTGTGTGTGTGTGTGTGTGTGTGTGTGTGTGTGTGTGTGTGTCAGATCAGATAATGGAAGTCCGTCTTTGCTCCTTTGTTTTTCTTTATATATTTTTTTTATATATACACTTGTTCATGGGTGCCCTTGGCCCGCCCCCAGGCATCCTGGGGTGGGGGGGTGCTGGGGTAGCGAGGCCTGGGGCCTGCAGACTCCATGCAGTGAAAGTTTGCGAGAGTGCCACGGGCCGCGGCAAATATAACTCAGAAGGGGCCGACATTGAAGCCCGTGATGCGAGTGGTGCACAGGGTGGGGGTGGTGGGGGGGGGGAGGGGGGGGATTTAGGAGACCCCGCTGTTCTTAACACATTAGAGGCACGGAGAACAATAAGCAGATCTGGACACTTTGGGACTGCAGCACAAGACTGAGGGGTTTTAACTAAACTTTTATCTTTTTCTCATTTATATATTCTTTGTTTCCTCGGCTTGCCCTGGGGGTCAGTGACAGGTACATCTTGAAAGGGCAGCTCTGTTTGTGTTGTGGAGGCAAGTGTTTTTAATCCCCCTAATAACTGATCCTTTGGGGCTATTAATGAGGACACAGTGAGGCGTTCAACTGCACTGTGATTGGTGTAAACAGTTACTAAATTAGCATATGTTTTGCCTAAAGTTGCCTCCCCCCCCAGACCTGGGCTTGGCACTAGATCGTTAGTCTGCTTCAGTTCATTAGTGGGCATGTCAGTACCTCAGACAAGGGTTACTTTTCCCCTTGACCCGGAACGGGCAGTTTTGTTTATATAAACACGCGCGTCCGCAAGCCCGCGATCTCACAGGCCATGTAAGTTTTGGGCCTCCTGCTCACGTGTGGGTACCTCCTTGACTTTTACTGTCACAGGTTTTTTTGTTGCATCTTCCTTTCTAGTTTTATTTCTTCTTCTGCTCCTTCTTGCGATGGATTTTAAATATGTTTAAGAGGATGTGTTTAATGCGGCGGCTGCCTCCCTGTGTGCTTTGTCTTAGGGATATCAGGTTCTGCTCTGGGAATTCTTGCCCGCTTTTTTCTCCTACCCTCAACACTGAGCTCTTTATACTTTCATCTGGTTCAGTAGGTTGATTCGCTTTTCCCCCGTGGATTAAGACTCAGACTCTCTGCATGTTAACTGTTAAAGTTTTCCAAACTTACAGAAGACCCCCCTTCCCCCGAAAGAATTTCGTTCATAGGCAAAAAAATATATATAATTAATTTTAAATAAAAAAAAAAAAAATTAGGACCTGTTTAGACATTTATGGTTGTTTTAAGCGTCATTTATGACTGCGATAAAGTGTAAATAAATATGTTTGATGGTGAAAAGTACATTCCAGGTTTAAGGATATCCATTTCATTATGTACATATTTATTAGAATAGAATGCTTGTTTTATGCATATTCTCTTACTACACACTGTGTACTTTCTTATGAATCATCTAACTCCCCCCCCACCCCCCCCCCAGATTCCTCTGAAAGTTCCTTATGAAATCTCCCCCCTCCCCCATTTCAGCACTTGCAGAAGCAGGACTGCACGCTGTCCGGAGACTCCTGCCATTACTACTGCACCCTCTGCGACTACTCCAGCAAGGCCAAACTGAACCTGGTGCAGCACCTGCGTTCCGTCAGGCACCAGCAGGCCGAGGGTCTGCGCAAGCTGCGCAGGCACCAGCAGGGACTTCCGGCCGACGAGGACGACCTGGCAGAGGTGTTCTTCGTCAAGGACTGCCCTCCCAACGAGGCCGGTGAGTCACTCGTGGGGCGGCGGGGGGTAAGTCACCCCCACCTACCCTGCCGGGCCGCCGTTCCGAACCCCGAGCGATGTAGAACACGTCGGCAAGCCTGATCTTCTCGAAACGAACACGCTGTTCCAATTAAAGGCCTCATTTTTTATATATATATATCGGTAACATGTGCAGCGCCGCTCTCTGTGACATCTTCAGCGGGCCTGCAGGAGGTTATGAAACTCTACCTTGGGAGGATCTCACAGTGAAATTCTTCCCCCTGGAGTGAGGTTTAATTTCCTTTCTCATGACCGAAGCAATTTGGCTTTCATTTAAAAGTTTCACCGCTGCCAGCAGCTAATGAGTATAACAGGGACTGTAAAACATTCAGAGACAAAAAAAAAGATTAATAGTTTTATTTGAGAGGAACCCGTAATATAAAACATAAGATGGAGTCAAGGTCCATTATATAATAATTCCTATGTTAATGCTACTTTGCAAAATGAGCGCTTAACTTGTTTTTGCTTTGGTTGACCTGACCGAGGGAGACGGCTAACACGTTTTGAATGGCATTCCAAAGCAGAATTAATCTGCGCTCCCCAAAGTGTCCTGTTTATATATGAAATCCAGAAACAGATGGTCGTGAGCTGAAAACCACATGCGAAACTTTTTTTTTTTTTTTTTTTTCGGCATTCGGGGGCTGCCCAGCGCTGGAATTAAATGGGACGCCTGACCGTTTGGCTTTAATTACGACTGGATCAAAGGTGCCTTGGAGCTGGGTGCACGAGGGAAGGCTGGTTAGATAAATCATTACTGTGCATTTTAAAAGACACCCCCTCCCAACCCTAACCTACCCCCCAAACCAACCATCCTTCATCCCTGTTTCAACCCATATGGGCAGGGGAACCTAATGTTTTAAATCTGTCAAAACTAATGTCCACTCAGCACACCTTTTCATATGTTCCACTATTAAACTCCCCCCTTCTTTATACATATTTAGTTTCATGCCACAAGTGTTTCCAAGTAGAAGATGCAGGCAGGGCTTTCTCGGCCTTAAAGGGCAAATGTTCTTGCTACCTACTCGTTATTATAACTCTCCTTATTAATCCACAACTGTGAGCCTTGTGAAAATTCCTGGTCCTCATTGGCCTTTTTTAGGAGTGATTTGAATGTCGAGCGCAGGCACCTGAAACAAAACCTTTCCAGGTCCAGGTTCAGATTGGTAACTTCACGTCTCTGCTGGAATATTCCTCATTATTCACATGAAACCTTTATATGGAAACCGTGAAGTTATATGTGAGCTGTTACCTGGATTCATTTTATTATTATTCTTTTTTTTTATGGTAAAGGGAACTTCTTGTGCTCCGTGCACAATAAATTCAAGAAAAAAAACTTTATTTATATGGGAGGTGGGGAGAGCAAATGTGTTGATTACCCATAAACAGTCTGGACATGGTTTGGAGGGTAACTAATCAGAAAAAGCCCAGAACAGAATGCTAGAATGCTCAAAGCAAAGCTCATTTTTTTAATAGTTCCAACTGCTAGCAGGAGAGAGATTTTTCAGGTAGTTTAACCCAGTAATCGTTTTTGTTTGAAGGTCGTTCAAACAAGAAAAACAAAGGAGAAGAGTAGGAAATGCTTTAGCTGCCACTGCATTAATCGCAAAGCCTTATTTTCGTCAGTTTATTTCACGTAGGGGGTTGGGGGGAACGAGCTGTGAAGAATTAACAACAGCCAAAAGTGTGAGAGGGAGGTTGGCTTTGAACAGGGCAGGGATGAAGCTTCTCAGGCTCTGTGGTGGCACTCTGGAAATCTCATGCTCCTGTAAGTCTTGGCACCAGGGCCGGCATTAATGTCTCTCTGCCCGTAATAGAGATAATTTGTGTCCACGCTTTGGTGAAAGGTCCCGCTCTAAGCACTATCTCCGACTACGTGGAATTACAGCCGCACATTTAAGAATTTAGAGAGTGGGCTCCTCACTACAACTCCTTACTTCAGTGGTTTTTGTTCATTAGCGAGGTTTGTGGGGAGAGGAAGGGGGGGAAAAAAGGATTAATATAACTGCCGGCTTGTATCCTTCTTTTAAAAGCAGCACCCCGGCAACAGGCCAAATAATTACAGAACCATTTCGGAGTAGAGGTTATAATGAGTTTGCTATGATTTTATGCGCATGTGAATGGATTACATTAAACATTTCGAATTTCCATTTTGCCGCACCACAAAGGAAAAGACATTGTCAGGAATGAAATTGAATAAACGTGAACTGCTTATAATTGCAAATACTTGACGCAGAGCACAGGGCTTGTGTGTTGTGACCTCATGATCGGGATGCTGTTTTGTTTGTGCGTATTGTATGACAGATGCATTACAAATTGATTTTAGTGCATCTCCACCCCCCATATACATAATTTGTGTTGCATCCCCTGAAAATTTCAGATAAGGACAATTATCTTTAATTGGTTTTGTACTAGATAGATCCCTTGATTTCAAAGTGCACTTGACTTGTTTTCTAGAGACATGTTGCACACCCATGTCAAAATATGTTAATGAGAATTTTATGGATAAAAAAACATATAAGCATGACTATATTAGACCATATAAAACTGCATTTTCAAGGATTTAATTGAATGTAAATCAAGGCATAAATTCTGAGTGGAAGTTTTGCTTGTGGTTTGCTTGCACTATAAACACACGAGAAATTCAGAATAAATTATAACATTGTTTTCTCCCTACGTTTGATGTATAACGTGCTGCCCTGTGGGCTTCAAAGACAGAAATATCTCATGGAGTTTGTGATGCATCCAGCTGACATCGTCCAAATAATGTGTGAGGAGCCCCTAGGAAGCTCTAGGTCCAAAACACTCATATGGCCCAACAGCAGTGGCACCTTAATGAGATTCACACGCGTGCGCCTGCCGTCTGCATCGCCACACCCACTTTCTGAAGTCGGAGTTTCTGGAATGGGCAGCATTACAAAGAGAAATTATCCAACAAGACTAGAATGTTTTTTTCTCGCACATTTTAGAGGTGAAATCCCTTCATAAGAATGCCCTTGAGTGCCTCCCCCTCCCCACTCCCATCAAATCTTGCAGGGCAGCAGTAATCCCCGCAGCCCGAAAGGCCCAGAAGACTCATCATTAACAGAAGGTAAACATCATGAAGCCGAGAATTCAGAGAGCTTGGCAGGGGGGCCTCGTGAGGTCCAGTGTGTTTTTTTGGTAGTGAAGTCTCTGGTTGTAAGTCGCAGTGATTTGTGCCTTGTGTTTGTGGGGTTAGTGCAATCACACACAAGCCTTTTTAAAGGTTTATGGGTAAAAATGACTGACAAAACACCCCGAGTCATGGTGGGGCTCTGTTTCTGGGAGCTGTATGCCTCTCTCTCTCCCTCTGTCTCTCTCTCCCTCTCTCTCTCTCTCTCGCTCTCTCTGTGCCCAGCGAATGCTGCGTAACATCTTAATTACTTGAGAACTACAACAGTGTGTGTTGCGTTAAATGCCACCAGGCGTCAGTGTGTAAATTTTAAGCCTGGTACACCCGAGGCCAAAAACAAAATGTGCATCTATTTAACGCGCCCCCCCCAAAATGTCAAGCCATGTGCACGAGAAGGCCTGCAATTAATTGCTATGTTCAGTAACACACGCATATCCCATAATGCACTGCAGTAATATATGTACATCATCGCATACGCTGATTGGTGGCGGTGAGGACTGCGATGTGGCTCCACGTTTAAGGTGTGTTTGCCGTGGTGCGTTGGCAAGCCGGCGTTGCAGGCATTTGGTTTGAGTCGCTACGTCCTTCTCGGCGTGATGCTGCACCATTTTCGCTCCCTCAGATTGGGGCCCAGTTGAGCTCAGCGTCATGTCATGACCTGAAATGCCCTGACTTGGCAGGCCCAAGCATTAACACTTCTAGTGTATTAAAGAAAAGGAGATGGGGGGCTCATTACGATGATTATTTCTGCAAACAGGCCCCCAATTGGGAGGGAGGGAGGGAAAGTAGCCCTTTGGCTCTGGAGGCCTTAAACGAAAACGCATATGAGTTTGAAGGTAAACGGGACCTTAGCACTACCTCTGGGTGCATTTTGGACTGATAGAGTCCCCAAAAGGTTTCTCAGCACTGACGAGTTTCAGGGCCACAGCGCCACACATTAGCATAGCGGCCGGGGGCCGAGAGCAGGCCTTAATGGAACCGCGCTGCCAGGTGGACAGTGTGGGGGCGAATCTGTGCCGGCCTCCCACCTCTTCCTCTAAAAGTGTTACCTTTTCACCCCCTCCAATTTCCCAGCCACCGCTAATGCTAACACGAGCTTGAACATGGCAGAATGTGCCAGTCCGTTCACAGTCACCCACTTTTAGCAACTGAAAGCATCACTGTTTTTTTTTTTTTTCTTTTCTTTTTACGTTACCGTTACTGGAATCATGCATCTTTTTAAGAAACGTACCAGTGCGTATCCTATCACTGATATGCGCAAAAAGCCTTTGATGTATTATACTTAAATTTGCAGCAGTGCATATAAAAGAAATATACCTTAAAGGCTATAGATAGAATTAAAATGACGGCACATTACCTTTCATTGTGGCGTCTTCGTTATTACCCCTCTGGGCGTCTTTCTTTTCCCTATGTTTCTATCCATGATTATGCCCATTACACAGAGATTAAATGGCCTTTAATAAGAATATTCAAGCCCATTTAATACTGCGTCCCACAATTTCGAGGACAAGTCTCTTACCTTAAAGTGGCAAGGCAGTCAAGTGCGAGATTTGATACACACCGTAATGGCTTGTGAGATTTTTGTTACCCCCCCGGTGATGCTCTGGGACCCAGACAGCCGTTTTCTTAGGGTCCCTCTTGTGGGTGGGGGGGGCCACATGAATTCCCCCGTGATTTACACAGCATCCATCTGCAGCTGCTTTCAGCACCTTAAAGGAACCTCTGTGTTTTTTTTTTTTGCCTTGTATTATGGTATTTTTGTGAAGGTGGAAATGGAAGAGAGTTCCCTACCATGTCAGTCTGCACCTCTTTGCCGCGCATTCCAGGGGTGATTCTAGAATTTTTGTAAGTTGGAGGGGGGCATAAGAGAGGTCATATTTCATACAGAAGGGCCAGCCAATAATATGTTACGAATCAATAAGTGAAAGGGGAGGGGCACTCCGGGGACCAATCGGCTTTCCACTGGGGGCGGGTACCTGTGGTGCTGCCCATGTTTACACCCTTTTCCAAATAATGTTGCTATGGCCCTGGGACACGCTGTGTATTCTGCTGATTGTTTGTCGATGACTGTATCCTAAACTTTGCTGGTGTTCTGTGTTTCCTACTTGGCCTCAATGCTCATGTCATCCACAATAACCCAACATTGGAACAACAGTTCACAATTTTTCCACTCAGCACTGAGCTGTCAATCAATCCCCGTTCAATTTTTTTTTCTAATACTAGCATTCTCTGGTCGTCATCAAAATTTACTTGGCAAGAAAATTGTTAACTAGTTAGATCCTAGTGATTGTGAAGTTTCTTCTGGGGTTCAGTAATGGACCATGGACTACAGTGAAATGTGTTTAATACATGCAGACAATACATCACAATTCTCTTCTTTGATATCCTTAGAAGTCCTATACAGATACGTATAAATTTTTTATCAGTACGGAGCAATTTATCCAAATGCGTAAAACCATTTTTTTTGGAAAGCAAAGGCTTAAGATTTCATCATTTCTAAGTAATTCAGTTGAACTGAACAGTAATTGCGTTGTGGGCTATGTGTGTAAAAAAGTCCTTTTTTTCCAGAAAATACCCAGTTTTCCATAAACTGTTTTTAAACGAGTGTGTTATTCATTGCTCTGGATGGTTTTCTTATAGCGAGATCCCTTTGGAAAAGAGTAATACTAAAGCTAAATTGTTACCTTATGTTTTTATAGACTGTTTGCGCTCACTGACAGTTATAATTTGCAGAAATTGCGATGATTATCTGCATTAACATACCTGACTATAGCTATTACACTTATTTACAATACAAATCCGTTCTCGGGCTCCTTGGGACGCTCCCTTTGCATGCTAATGCGCGTTAATTCCATCCACGAAGATCCCCCACCGCACCCCCCGCCCCCCCAAAGCCTTTGTGGCAGGTAGAGCGAACTAGTAGAGGAGTCCGTTTAGTCGGGCTGAAACGCGATAGCTTTTAAGCACAATAAGTTTGCTGCGGCGCAGCAAGTCCCATTTTCCACAGATGAAAGAAAATAGCCTTTGTGAAGGCTGTGAATCTGGATGTTAATACTGGCAGGCCGGACCCTTGTCCAGAGCGTCGGGGCTAACGGCAACGCGGGGTGTGCGTACCATGTGACTCTTTCGTTTCCTTCTCCGTCTGTGACCTTATCTTATTTCTTCTTGAGAATGCTGACAGACTAATGGCCAAACTCTCCTAACCAATTTGATAAAAGAAAAGTAGGATGAAGTGATTGAATATCACACTGAAATAACCAGTTCCTAGACTCCCTTAATCATTGTTATTACGGTTATTTTGACTCAGTTGTTGTTAACGACGTTCCCATGAACAATCTGTACATCCACTAACCACTTATCCTGATCAGGGCTGGTGGAGCAAACTTGGAGCCTCCCGCAGACAGCATAGGTCAGATGGCTGGGCTCTTCCCCAGAGAGAACACCAGTCCATCATAGGGCCCAACCATTATTGTTAAGTGTACAAATCGTGCTTTTTTTTACTGCCAATAAACAGATCACTGTTTAAGGTTTACCTCTCGCGCTTCGCACTAGCACAGCCAGTGACAGTAACTGTAGTAGATGGTTGACAGTGGTTGACATCATGCAAAATTAAATTAGACAATACTCTATTCGGGGGGGGGGGGGGCATTCTTGGTGACCCAGCAAACGGCCAGATTTCTTAAAGCAACATTGCAGTTTTTTGCGTCCAGGTGTAGCTGCACACATACACACTAGCAGCACAGGTAAACAGACGTCATGGCTGCAGTAATGTGGCCCATGCAAGCTGACTCTGCAATACCCTCGTTATTAACCAACGAGCAAATAAAAATCTTCAGCCGAGGACCCCATCACCCGGGCCGGGAGTCAGACACAGCTACTGCACCCATCCCGTGCTGTGTGCCCCCCCCGTCAGTCATCAGCCCCAAATCCTGAGACCAACTGGCCGCCTCAGCCACCCCTCCTCTCCTTCTTTTCTCTCCCTCTCTCCCCTACCATTCTGTGTTCATCTTTCCCAACACGATGTTGTAAGCTTCCGTACACATGGATGTAGATGTACGGTAGCTGGTCGGTAGGGTTGCGGTCCCCGGCCCACTACACGCCAACTTGCCATTGAAAGCTGAAATCCTTTTCTGCGTGATTTCTAGGCTTTTCCGTCTTTTTCTTCAGCCAGCCTGAGCACCTTAGTCATTAGAAGCAGGTGTGCGGGCGATAGCCAGTATTGATTATCTATAGCGTTGCCTAATCCTCTCTTACCTCCACTGGCTTTGTCGATTTAACCGGTTTAGCGGGTAACGATGCCTCCGAGAACTTAAACTTCCATCGCGGTTGTTTCCTCTTCCCGGACTTGTGAGCAGATGCTACGGTAACTGAAGTTGGTGACCTGCTTTTTCGATCCCACCTGAGGCAAGGGGGAGGGACTCCATGCCGTTTCTGTGATAGGCGGTCGCATGTGGAGCCTTTGCTTATTAAATGCATTTAAACTCAGGGCTGAGTCACAAAAATAAACATATATAATTTTTTTTTGCTTATCTATGAGACAACATTGGTTATAATGTTAAGATGGAATCAGACAATCTGCTTATTTTCATCCTTGAAAATAATGGCTTCGTAAATTATTTTTTTCCACCTTTTTTTGCTGATTAGTAACTGTCTTTAATGGGCCCCCGTTATAGAGGCAGATTGTAAAGTCGAGTCAGAAATTCGCTCATAGCTGCGGGCCGCATTTGAAGTCAGCTAATGTATGCAAATTAGACGAAGTCGGTGCTGAGGGTCTCCTGTTTTAAGCGAGGGTGGGATGCGATCAAGGCGAGCAGGGGCAGTGGCACTATCGTCGGGCGGAGGAGGGGGCGGTGGCAGGCTGATGGAGCTGCTGGAAAGGATATTTTATCTGCCCTCCCCATCTCCTGGCCCTGCATTAAACAGGGGTGATTCATCGAGCAGAAGACCTGGCGTTTGATGAAATTGGGGGGGGTTGCCATATTTTAAGAACCGACCAATGGTATTGCTGGCTTGCTGTTATTAATATTATTTATTTTGCAGGCATGCCCCCCCCCCAGGACACACTTCAGAGGGTGATTGTTATTCCCACTATAAATTAACCATGTCTTGTCCAGACCATGTTGGGACTGGGACTGCATTGTGTGTGTAGCATTGTCATGTGCAAGATGGCTTGCATATTATGGTTTTGGAATATATATACAATGTTAATTTAAAAATACAAAAGGTATAATTTAGGTAATGTGGATCCTGAGAAGGATTTCAGGTTCGTTGAAAAGAAGACACGGTGATTAATCGCTGATTGAGGTCTATGAAACCTACTGGGGATCTGTTTACACCTAATGGTTATAACCAGGAACACCTGGACTAACAAGAGTCTTTAAAAGTCAAGTGTTCTTTTTAAAAATAAGCTGGCTTTAGAAATAAGTTGTTTTGTTTTTTTTGGGGTGGGGGTCTTTTGCAGTCTTTCTGCTGAGAATGCTATTTGCTTATCATTCTACGTCTGTTTTATGGGAAGTTTACGCATAGAGATAACAATACCATCCAGAAAGACTGGCGTCTGGTAAATGGTTTGTTGTTGATCCAAAGAATATTTACAAATACGAGACTATGTATGTTTTAGGATTTTGAAGCCATTAGATCTGGGATGCCATGCAGAACATCCCCTGGTGGAATTTAAATCTTCTGTTTCGGGGAATCCACACTTCTACCGCCTTGGTCCGCCGTCCGGTCACATGATGCTGACAGTCTTGCCTCACCGGCCGGCCCCGACTCACACCCTGGTCTCTCTCTGGCCAGTTTTCGTTCTTGATTAATTTTCCCCTGACCTCGAGGTTGTGGGGGGTGGGGAGTAGGGCAGTCGATTTATCAGAGCATGGCTCAGTTTGGACAGCGCTTACATCATCTGCCCATGTGCACGGCGATTATTTCACACACCATCTTCTTCTTGTGTGTGTGTGTGTGTGTGTGTGTGTGTGTGCGCCCCCCTGCACTTTGCAGGAAACACACGATAATCAGCCATCGGTCGACTTAAGCTAAATGAGTCCGGTGAATCCCGGAACCCACTTTACGCTCGATTGTCGGAATCAGCCACAGCTGAGCGGCTGTGCTGAGTAAATCCGTAATTTTTTTTTTGTACCCCTACGGAGGCGCTGTGCGGAGGCACAGCTGAAACATTGACACCATCGTGAATTGTGCGCTCCTTTTCACCGTCAGGCAGATAACGGGGCCCGAAATAGCACGCATCCCCCCCCCCCAGCCTCATCTGGACATGCTGTTAAGGTGCTGTCTTTACCTTGTCAGGATCCGGCAAACGAAACGTAGGAAACATCCCATCTGCGGGGTTACGGAGCGAGAAGTGGCACAATTAGAGCTGTCAGCAAACAGCCGGGGTCCCCGTGCGGCTCTGGGTGTCAGTGGCTGCTCTGGGAGGCTTGGATGCTGGCTTGACGTTCACCCCGGCCACTGGCCGCAATGCCACGCTACGCTCCATGCGAAGAAAACAGGATTTTGCCCGCGTTCTGTGCTAATTTGCAGCTAGGGCTTTGAGTTCATAAATGCGTGCATTCTGATGGGATGCCATAAAGTAATTAACGCACTAGCTGAGATATAGCACCTCAGCGGTGAATAGGAAGCTTCATTACAGAGCCCGCTCTCTCTGCCTGGCGTTGTGGTGTCTCTCCCCGCCCACTCCCGTTACTCCCGGCTCTCCCTTCGTCAGTGCCGGACAGCCATTCAGGTGAAGCCCCCAGCCGACAGCGGCATCCTCCACTAAGGTTTCTGTGATAATAGACGCGTGCTTCGGGGCCAGGGCAAGCACCTCGTCAGTTTAATTGCTTCCCGTGCTCCTTAACAACCCAATCTCAATCAGCCCAGGCCAAGTTATGAATAATTTAGGCATCAGAAGGCTTTGTGCCTAATAAAATGCAATTTATATATATAAAAAAAATCGTTGTTTACGGAAAACACATATCTTGATTAGGTAAGGCAGAAGATGAACACTCTCCCATTTAGACATTTTCAGACCCCCTCCACCCCCACCCCACAAACAGCTGCACGCCTGATCAGCATTACATGTGTACTGAAGGCCACCTCTCAGCTACCCCCCCCCCCCCCCCCCCGAGCCCTGGGAAAGGATAATGGGGAATTTGAGCATGCTATGAGATTAAAGCCGGGAATCAATGGCGTGCAAGCAATCATAATTTCAGGAAAACATTCTTTCATCTCCCCCCCCTCCCCCCCCAGTGCTAACAGGGATTCATGTCACAACATCTATGTTGCTTTTATCACGCTGCGATAATTCCGCAGAAATGAGAATGTTTGTAGTCTGTTTCTGCTATCACAGTGAATTTATGTTTCTGCTATCTCCTAGATTGGCTTTTACCGTTATTTTTTCTTTCGTTCTTTTTTCCCCCTCCTCTTCTCCCTCCCCGAATCCATTAAGGGATGCAGAAACACAAATAGCCCCATCCACATATCCACTCTCTTGGTAAGCTTTAATCAGTGGAAACTACATTGTGGTCCTTGACCCCAACGGGGCACCACGCATGGGATAGATTAAATCAAATCAAAACAAAAAAAAAAGGATTGCTTGTGCAATGAAGTTATCACTTTACCAATGTTTTTAATTTCTGGACGTTTAATGGCAGGGACGGTTCCCTTAACCTTTTGCTGTAGGATGGATGGTTCTCCTGAAAAACAACCAGAAGCGGACAAAGAAATGCAGGGTCTTCGTTAGGACCCATTTTTTAAATCTTTTGCAAAGGTTATAGCTTTTAAAGGGCTAAAGATGATTTGCTCTGTGCACTCTAATCGGGCATAATGAAGAAACATTTTAAAATGAGACATACAGTCCCCAGGTTAAGACTTACAGACATCTCTTACTTAGGAACAGGCTGTCATAAAGCCTATTATATTTAAAATTCAGGTTAAATACAATGGTTCATAAAAATGAACGCACGCACTATTTTGTGATGTTTGTGAAAACATTGCACAGCTTCCATGGTTCGTTGGTTAGAGGTACAGCACAGTACCATATGTATTTACTTTATCATTACTGTATAATAATAATTATTATTATTATCATATATTGTGTTATTATGTTATTATTTTTCCAGCTTACCTTCAAATTCAGCTTAAAGACAGACTTAGGGAATGGAACTAGTTCGTAACCTGAGAACTGCCTGTATAGGTTATTTTTTTAAATGTATTTATTTTTATTCAAGCCAATAGAATTGAAGCCATCTCACAGCACTAATCTGGCCCCCCTTTACACATCCACCAGAGACTGTAGGGGCGTGGGGGTGATGAGCATTTGTAGCCTCCCAGGTACAGCCGGAGTGACACCAGAACCCTCATCCCGGATTGGGTCGGATTGGGTTCCGGTTCCTTTTGTTCTTGTCCGGGTTAATAGAAATCGAGGAGATGGCCAACGGAAAAAAGGTGTAATTTTCTGCCATTTAAGCCTGCCGAAATGACACTCTTCAGGATGCAATGAAAAGTATGAAAGTGTAATAGGCATTTTGAAAGCGGGAGTTTATAGAGTTGCTTGAGGGATTCTAAGATTTAGGCATGCATCGAATCGAGAATGAGATAATCAACATTGTGAAATTGAAACTCTGCCTCTCCTGCTGCCACGTGCCCTGTTACACACCAGTGATTTGTAACACTCATCTTCACCAGGCGAGGCAACCTTCAAGATTATCCGCCACCGTCAATAGTAATTGTCAAAGTATTTTATTACCTGCACACACACCACACACACACACACACACACAAACCATATATACAGGTGCAAAAAAAAATAATAACTTAAAGACAGACGTTATCACATTTCAGAGTAGCAGCGGAAAGGAATCTTGTATGTTTTCCGATCATTGTTTTGCTTGTTTTATAATGTTTTTTTTTCTTCTTGCCATGTGACTGTCCTCTGCACCCGTGGCACATAAACCAGTATAAAAGAGGAGGGACCAGATGCGGTTTTACCCCATGGAATGGGAGGAGGAATAAAGAAAGAGAAGCATTTTTGAGAAAGCGGATGCAAATTGAAGTCTGAAACTTAGTTTCCACAAAAAACGACGGCAGAGTTAATTACATAGAAGAAGGAGATGCTGCTGTAAAAGGCCAGCATTTTCCTGACCTGCCCTATAGCTAAACAACCATATAACCTATGATAGCGATTCTGATTATTTTAATTATTATCATTATTTGTTTTTTTATTTCTTTCGTCGATTGGCTCAAACTCCCCCTGCTGATACTGCTTTTTTTTTTATTCTGCCCATCACGCAATCCTCCAGCACGGCCTGAAAGAAAGGGTATCTTGCGCTACCAATCTGAGCTGTCGGTTCTAGTACAGCTGCATTACCTGCCCATAGAGGGAAGCTTAAGGACTTAATCAGAATAATGGTGGTGGTTGACATTGTCTGTGATATTAGATTAAGTGTGTGTGTGTATGTGTGTGTGTGCGTGTGTGTGGGCATGTGTGTGTGTGTGTGTGTGTGGGGGGGGGGGGTGGGGGGTATCGGTTGTTGGCTGGTAATTGACGCTCCGCCAGGCCGCCATGTCGAAGCCCCCCTGCCACCCCCCCATCCCTTAGCGCGGTTAGTGCTCGTAAAGTGAGCAGCCCGCTGCATCATTCAGGGGCTCCGCCTGATCGAAGGCCCGGCTCAATAGCGCTAAACCGGCTAACATTTGAAAGATTTGTCTTACAAAACCTTGAAAACTGCTCTGAACGTCCATACATTGATTTTTGTTGCCCGGGAGCCTCGTGGGCTTTGATGTAAAGGCAGGCTCGGCGCGAAAGGTGAGGAGACCCCTCCCTGGCATGGCGAAGGAGCGCGCAGGAGGATTTCCCTTAATAGCTGGGCCAAAATAATTAGCGGCCTGCTAAGTGAGAGGCAGAGTGACTTCCTCAGCCTAGCCGGCTGTACGCCCCCTCCTCACGGACAGCCGGTGAAGCCCTCCCCACCGGCCCCCCCTTCCAAAAACCACTTGCCCTTTAATATTTTATCATTTTCATTAAGGTTTGGACTGGATATTAACATAGCTGCAAAACAAATTGATGTATTATTCTGATTATCTGGCTGACGATAAGGCAGAAAGACTTAATGAAACTAAAGAAAAATGAAGTTTTTAAAATTGGTAATGAAATGTGTAGCCTTTGAACTTACTTCTGCTTTCATGATGGTGACCTATAAGATAAGGATCATTATACTGATTTTAATAAGAAAATATTTCATTTATCTTATGAATAAAGAAGTAAAATGGAGCGGAATGGATGGAATTTTCTCTATTTAATGTCTAGCTTATTCCTAGACGGATGGCAGAATGACTTTATTTAGTACTGTAATATAGTGTTACATCATCTGAGTAGGTTTGCATGGGACTCTGCAGTGTTTTATGGTATGAACGGTACACAGTTGCAGACAGTCGTGCATTTCCCTTTAAGACCAACAGCATAACCGTTTAAAGCCATGTCCCTAATGGCAGCACCGGAGACAACGTGTCCGATTAGTTAAGATACGTGTAAAGCGTTACCAGTGGTTTTAAGGTGATTAACACTGGGTTAGTGAGGGGAAAGGAGGGAAAGAATCATGCTGGCGTTGGTGTAACAGGCAGCTGTAAGAGTTTTCATTTCAGCTGTCCCTTGAAAATACACCACCTCCCCCCACCCCTTTTTCTTTGCCCCCCCCCCCCCCTCCCCCACCCTCACAGTTTTCATGTGATAAGGAAGTGTTAAATCAAAGCGAATTCTAATTACATATCTTGGGACACTATTCCGGCATTGTTTGCACGACTCAGATGCAGGCATGCAAACGAGGTTCCCCCCCCCTCCCCGGCAGGGTGGGCAGCCTGGCAGCTGCCAGCGCGTGCCACCTGCCGCACGCTGCGCCATTAGCATAATCGCCCCCCACCCCCCTGCAGATGGAAGTAATGGTTTCACGCACCTTTGTGTAATTGCTACCGTCATAATATATGCCAAATTATTCTGTCCTGTGATTAGAGGCTTCAAGTGGGGCCTCGTGTTCAGTTTACACACAAGTACCTTTGATCCAGGGGCCTTGAAATGTACTGCCGCAAGGGCATTACTCATTCTGTTTGCTTTCAGAAAACCGCAATAACTCTAATGTGACTGTTACCCATGCAAATTAAAAATGGATCAGTCAGCCTTATGCACAATTGAGCAGTTTTTTTCTTTGCCATCATTGTTTACTCCGTGAGGCTTCCATGTGTGTGTTGCTTATTACAAGTGAACATTTATGCATGTGCTTATTGTATATGCCGATGGACGGCGCCCGTTCATTCTTCAGTGGGAGCGCCGATAATTGAGGGGACAAGAGCGTGGTAAAGAACACTTCAGCCGTGATTCTTGGCTTTACCTCTGTGACTCTGCGGTTGTGCGTTGTTGACGTTCGACTGCCGAGTGTTTAGCATATTTAAAGGGTTTATTGGTATAAAATGGCGAGGGTGAGTAGAAATAGACTCTTATTACCCTAATGCTTTACATAATTAGGCCGCTACTGTCTCCCTCAGAGGGACCTGTGAGGCGGGAGATTGAGTACGCAAGGATTGGTTGAAGGTAGGCAGGATGAGGCGGGCTGGTCCTGTGATTGACAGCTGCCCTGGCCACTGTGAAGAGAGGGTGACCCTAATTGGTTGCACCCCAGGCAATGACAGATGCTCACTGGGAACTTTACTGCTGTGGATCTGCAATGTGTCGCAAGCATGGGCATAAATTACAAGGGGGGTTATAACCCCTCCCAATAATCAAAACAGGCTAATACAACCCCCTAATAATCCTGTCTCCCCCTAAATGGGTAGAGACTTCAACCCCCCTAATGTTCAAACCAAAGTTACGCCCCTTGGTGACACCATACATACTAGAGAGGAAAAGGACATTTGGTTCATGTCATGTTGAGATATGGATGTATGCAGGGTGTAAAGTCTTACTGTCTTTCTGTAAGCCCTATGGTTCAGTCGCTCCGGACTCGTCCCTTGCGTTCGACTTCTGGTTGCATTTAAACCCAATGCAGCTGCTGCTTCCTTCCTCTGTCCGTCTTGAGAGGCGGATGATAAATTCGTAACAATGCCACCTAATGGGTGGGAATGGGAAGGGGGACATGTTTCCTTTTCAAAGCAGTTGTGTCTTCAGGCCCCATTGATTAAACGTTAACTGATATACTCTGGCTGGGAGTCCCGTTACGGCTTCCGGTTGGCAAGATAGACAGTTTGGGGTCCCGCCTGATCAATATTACAGATTTCATCCATCAATGGGTTCCCAAAACAAAAGATGCCTGTTACTTGATTAGGACATCGGGGAGCTCTCACCCCTCTGTACTCATGGATACCCGGCTTGGGTTGAAAGTCGACCGGCTACAAGCATGGCAAGCAAGTAATTATGGACATGAACGGGTCCGCCGACAGCACATCTTCGCCTATACCGGAGAGAAAGGTTAATCTTCATGTGTCTGGATATAGAATGAACTTTCCTGTTATATTTTTATTTTCCTCAAACCTCCTCCTGGCCACCAGATTGGCTACACGCCCTCAGTGTGACAGCCGGAGCCCGGTGCGTTACCGACGGCGGTCCAAATGACCGAATCAATGCAAAAACAGCCACCTCCGTTTAAGTGTATCAATAAACGTTCCTTTATTCTCTCCTAAATGGATAAGTGTCGCAGTTAGAAAGTCCAATGGATCTCTTAATTGAAAGCTAATTTTAAATCGATGAAGGGGGTAATTTAAATATTGATCTCCCTTTTCTGCTCAAATTGTTAACATTTACTCTACCCGTTTTTCCCCCTTTTTTTTGTAACAAGTTTGCTTGGACTCAATCAATATCCACCAATCAGTGTGTCGTGTAGGAAAAAAAATGGCAGTTACTGACATACCTCCCAAGAAGTGTGTCATTGTCCCTGCAAAAATACATGAAATAAAGGAATGAAGTACACTTCACAGTGACGTGTATTTCAGTGTGTAAAGACACATGAAAAGGTATATTTACTGACATAGTACAAGTGGCAATTTAACTAAAGTTAACTTCTGTGTGTAGTGCTCATTTATGTAATGTGCTTGTTTCCTGCCCTGTGTCATATATTACAAAAAATAAGACAAATGTGAAAAGTGAGCATTTTTATTTTAATTTTTAACAAAATTGGAGGCTCGTTAGGTAGCACTGTGACATCATACCTCTATGGCTGGGGGTTCGAATCCCGCCACTGCACTATGCATGTTTTTCCCATGTTACACAGGTTTCCAAACGCAATTCAGTGACATGCAGGTAGACTAATTGATGTTTCTTAATTGTCTGTAGTGTGTACATATTTGTGCCCTGCAATGCGCTATCCTGGATGTTCCCCTGCTTTGTACCTTGTGTTGCCATGGATACACTCCACCCCCATAATCCTGATAATTGGTAAAAAGATGGAGGGATTTTGATCAGAATGCATTAGAAAAAAAATGCTAAGGTCAGTCACAATTGTATAAATAACCTCATGGAAGTATCCCAGATTTTTAGGTCTTGGCTTCAGTTAGTGTTAAGGAGATGCTACAAGTTGATATTATGTAGAAACTGAGAGCGAGCACGATTCTGTAATGTTCCCACATGGGCCTCACCGAAAACATTCTGTTAGCATGTTGGTTTGTCTCTAAAGCTCACGTTTGCCTGGACATCCCTGTCAGAGTCTTTCACCACAGGGGTTTTGGTCTAAACAGAGCTGTTCATAGGGTGACGCTGTCTGAACCAGAAGCAGAAAGGATGGCCGGGTGTTTTGTGGGATTTCGGAGATTGGGCCACTAAAGGAGGGGCTTGTAGGGTTAGGGTCAACCAACGGGGAGGCATCAAGCCCTTTGCCTCTTTTCAACACGTGTTATTATTCGTTATTACTTTTTTTATTAGCTGTCGCCAAGAATTTAAATATAAATCAACCACAAGTTTTTATCACCCAGATCTCAATACTTTCAAAGATGTCCTAACCTTAAAAAGACGCCTAAATCCTCCCTGAAGTATGATTTCAGATTGACTGATCTCGAGCATGCAAAACAATCACACGCTTAATTCTTTGCTAACGTTGTCATGTTTGTACAGAGGAAAAATTAAGCTCCGTTATTACAGTGACACGTTGACAATAGAAACAGCATTGCAATTATATTGCATTTTCAAACAAAAGCTGTGCTTTGCAACATTGTGTTTTTTTTTTACCCTTTTAACTTTTCAAAATGAAAATTATTATGTCTGATTTTTTAAATAGAGACGGTTGCTGTTGACAACAGGACAGGTCACACAACATACAGCGCTTCTCACTGCCCCCCCCGTCTGTATCTTTGTCCCGATTCTGGCATGGCTGGGCCAGAGGCGGCCCCGTACGTAGCCGGGCATCGCATGTGGAGCCCATGTTCCCGGCAGAAGCTTCGAGATGTGACAGATAGATCTTATTTGTCTGATAGAGTTCACCAGGGAAATGGAGCTGGGCTGCTTACTTCATTAGGTGGCCTCATTGATTGAGCCGCGCTGAAGTGATGCGGCAGACTCCTCCGATAACTGCTGGTAATAGAACGAAATGAATTCTTATCACAGAGATTGGGGAGGCTATTAACCCTGGCCTCCAGTGCTTTTTAGGAGTCAGAGACAGGAAGAGGATCAAGGTGGGCGGGGGGGTAGCTGGGTTCCGACGGCTTGGGTCACTTCAGAGGCTGCCGTGTGAAATTTCCAGCCCGGCTGACTCCCGTGCAGATGAAACGACAACAGGGACAGCTGTTTATAATCAGTGCTGAATAAATACTGTGTGGAGAATAATAATGTTACAGGGAAAAACAAAACACGAGATGAAAGTGGGTTGAAATCCCTTTAAATTATTTTCAAATAAGCAATAAGATCCTATAGTCATGCTTGCTGACGGTGTTGTTTTATCTGAATGACCCGGGTCACCGAAATCTGCAATGTTTAATATGGAATTTCTGATTTTACAGATCTTATGGATTGTGTAAGGTGAACTTTGAAGATGTGTCCCTTAAATGGTTACATTTCTTGCAAAGAGTTACTGAATAGAAACACCCTCTCTGGAAGTTAAAGCAAATCTGCAAAATTTCTGTTTTGGGCAAGAAATGAAAGTGCTGTTTTAAGTGTTTTGTTTGTCTGTACAGCAATCTTGTCGATTTAAGGAGCCGAAATTTACCTCGAAGTTAATGAAAAATGACTTAAAACCTAGCGTCAATCTATTAGCATGGTACCTGACAAATAAATTTACACTGACATAAATTTACACTGTTTGTACCCACAAACAAATAAACACTGAGTGTACACATAGTGACAAAGGCATGTTGGAACATGTTAGAGCGCTTGAATTTGGCCAAAAATTATTTAGCGAAAGATAACTGGAAATGTGTTTTCTGTGCCATGAAATGAATGCATATGTTGCTGTATGATGTTCTCTTGTACATCAACACTTCGGTAAAGTAAAAATTGAGTTTAGCTTGGAAAATAACTGGAAGATTTGGATCCAAAGTGCGCTCAGAACTTGGGCTATGACCCCCCGTTGCCATCATCATATTCCGGCAGATTGAACAAGTGATTCTGGTCGCCGAAACCTTTCAAATACGAACTCTGGATTTCTCAAATAAAGACAAAAATACATTGCATCCCATCATTTCTCTTCCCATCTTAATAGGAGACCAGTGTGCGGTTTGAAATTTGTTGTGATTCTCCTTAAAATCAGCCTGAGGTGATTCTGGTGATTCAAAAGTCTCTAGTGATTCAGAAGCCTAAACTTAGAACAAAAATGTTTACAACATTGCCCACCTGCAATAATATTTTTACTGCAGACTCTGCATACATATTTGTGCTATAAAAAAAAATACACAAAGTTTTAGTCTAGACTGACAGTAAGGTAACTGTTTCGTTTATGTGACTGCAAACGCTGTCCTTCACGATAAACATATTACACATTTATGATGTACGGTCTGGAACTGGACGAAGACTCAGCTGAAAGCGTTCTATACACAAGCTTGCCTTTTTTTGTGGGCGGCCTGTCAGACTAGCCGGTGCAAGGAGAATCTGGAGGGTCTTACTGACGGCGATGCATGACTGCTTGTCTCCTTAGAGTCAAGTTTGTTGCCTTTGAAACCCAAGCTCAAGTACTCCTCACCATTGATGCAAAATCAGATCTGTCTATTCAAGACATTGAGGGCATTCTGGCTATAACGGAAGTGCACGGATTAAGACGCTAGCATGTCTTCGAAGGTGATGCCCTGGCGATTCACAGCTGCCTGGAGGGGAGCCTGAGGACCATCCTGTTTAATGGGCGTCTCTGTTGATGCCCATTGGGTTTGAAGGCCACGTAACATTGATGCCACCTCTCAGTGACATCTACTTTTTATACCCCTGTGGTGCCTCAAGGTGGAACGTCTGAATGCGTTCATTCATATTTCGTTATGTGGATTAAACAGTTGTGATATTCTTTGAGCTTGTTTATCCTCAGGTTCCCAAAAACATTTTCAGGAATAATACCTAGATACTGAGGGCAGCATAATATGGGTTAACGACATTTAGAAATCCTCACAGAAACTGGAGGGTCGTGTCGCCGGTTCAGTGTCATCGCCACTCCCAGGCTAAGCTGTGTGAAAACAGGCCCGGCGTCGGCGGCTTGATGTTTAGTATTTTAGACATGGTACATTAACGGCATCTGTTTAAGATCTAAATGCTTGTTAAATACGTTGAAATTTAGAAGAAAAAAAAAAAAAGAAAGGGTAAGGGGAGGGGGGGCTTGCATGACGACTCAACAAGTCGGCAAAGGTTATTACCCCGAAAGTATTACTACTGGTCCTTAACTAAGTGGAGCGCAGGATAAGGTTTCAAAGATTCTTTCAGATCGGTCGGCGAAATGAAAAACAGCGGCGGGGAGGAATTTCCCATCGGGTGGGCAGCCAGCCCCTGTTGCCGGGAGAAACTCGAGGACCCTGGAAGCCGGAAAGAGCGGCTGTTTCACACCTATGCACGAGGGCACTCGTGACACCAGCTAGAAGCTCTGATGTAATCCTTGATATTAAAACTTCGTCGACGCCCTGTAATGGTGCCGGCCAACGACGGCAACCGAGGTTCTTACACTGAGTATTGATTGTGTCTCTCTATTTGTATAAACCATCCATTAAGAGTGTTGATAACTCTGTATCCCAAAAAAACACAAAGAAATAACTGAGAATTGCGCTTCGCTGAGTTGATGAAGCAGTGCTGTTTTAGTGATGGGAGCTTCAGCTCACTCGAGATGTCCCTATACTTTTGTCCATTACTCAGCTAATATGTTTCCAGTGTAATATGCAATTGGTTAGTCTTTTACTATGCAGATAATGACCAGTCTGGTATGATATTGTTCCCATGGGGAATATATATAAAAAAGAATTATGTGAGCTTCGTCATTAGCCAGTTGCTAAAGTGTAAGTTTGCTCTTTAAAAGTTACTGGCTGGCATATATAATTTGCTCTTCTGGTCATAACAACTTGTAGGTGTTTTTCAAGGCAGAGCCCAAGCCAGTCAGATGCAAATTGTGCCATAAAAAAATCAAACGTGCTGTCATTTGTTTTGTCCGGTGTTTCATTTTCTTTTGCTATTTTTTTTTCAGGCAGTTCATTTTGGATTTTGCATGTGATTAAAACTAGTCCATAGACTTATATAACTCAGGGTGGGGGGGGGGGGGGGGGTGGTATGGGTGTTTGGGTGTTGGGTAATAAAGCCCCCATACTTTCACCAGTCTGCTTTAACGTTATGACCATCTCACATCAAAGGTAGTCCCACCAGGTTGAGAAAATCACATAAGGGAGACAGTTTGACCTCCAGGGGTTATTTGTTTGCGGTTTTCATGGAGGCCTGCAAAAGGAAGTCCCGCCCTCGTCCCCAGACACACACACACACACACACACAGCCCGTACTGCTGTTTGCCATTAAGCTGACGGGTTGGTGTCCCTCCCTAGTGCCGACACTCTTTCGCCTTCGCGTTCAGATCGCTCGAACCATGGCCAGGGTCAGGCTGAGGGCAGACACTACGGTGATGTATAGGAAAGCACGTCTGGGAATTTCTCTCACTCTTGAATCACATACCAGGAGAAGCAGCAGATCACCCCAGAGAAACGCCTGAGGAGACACAGATGATAGCTGCGTCTTTTACTACCTTCATAATTCGCCTTTCTTCTAGGGACAGACATGTTGTGTTTTATTAACGCAGTCTGCGATAGCCTTAAAAATGTTACCCCCCGCCCCCCTCCAAGATGGGGACACTGGGTCCTTACATTGGCACTTCATTTCAGCCACGGGGAATGGGACAGTAAATTTTGTTCTGGCCAAGTCCTCAGAGATGAGCAGGGAAGGAGAGAAATAGACAAATGTGAAGCGGTGAGGGGGGGGGGGGGGGGGGCGGCTCTGCTATGAGCTGCCCTTTGCCCTCAATTCTGACATGACAGACAGGCATCATCGGTGAGCTGATTGGCTCCTGTCGCATCCAATCAGATCCGCCAATTGCAGGCCGCTTCTGTGCTCATCCCCGCCCCTTCCTTTCACTGCCCATTGGGATGGTGCTCCTTATCTCCTCTCATTAACTATTACGGCAGAACCAAGCCGAAAATGTCCCCCTCCCCCGTCCATCCATCCATTATTCGAAAACAATTTGTTTTAATTGAGATTCGAGGAAGATATCGGAACGACATGAGAGGGGAGAATGAAATGTGGGTTTTTTTTTTTTTGTATTGCAATCCTGACCTTGGGGGTGTGAGTGACACAGAAACCTCCAATGTTTTTTCCAGAAACGAGAGGTTCGATTTGCAAATCTCGCACGTCTTTGTGCGGACGACAAAAAACGCAAATACCGCTGTCCCGTTCGTGCGTCTTCAAGGGCATCCCCACGCGCATGCTCGCACACACATACATGCACGCGGACACACGTACATGCTTGCACACACATACATGCACGTGGACAAACGTACATGCACGCACACACGTACATGCACGCGGACACATGTACATGCTTGCACACACATACATGCACGCGGACACACGTACATGCTTGCACACACATACATGCACGTGGACAAACGTACATGCACGCACACACGTACATGCACGCGGACACACGTGCACTACCTTTTGTCGCAGAGTGAATTGCAAGTATACCGCTGTCGCAAAAGGGACCCAAAAATACCTTTTTTTTTCCCTTTACCCTGCATACAGCGGCTAGGAGTGACAGGGGGATATTTCATCCTGTTGTCAGAATATTATTAATAAAACATCATGACTTGAGTGCAGCACAATTTCTCCTTTCAATCACTCCCAGCATCTGCCATGAAAATTTCATGCTGTATATAATTTCCACTTAATGCATTGCACTTAAAATGTCTGCGTGAGGGCTGCTCGTGGAATTTGAAAGGGTTAATTATATAAGGTTCTGAGAATCTGGCCCCATGCTTACCAAACAATGACTTGAGTGATTGTATGCAAATGTGCCTTTGACCTTTTTGGCACCTCGTGGTCAATTTATATGGTTATTAAGGTTCTGGAAAACTGATGAGCACACTGCTTGGGAACCCCCCCCCCCCATTTCATTTTCTTGCAGGTCTGGAGGAAAAAAATATCATTTTTAGTTTTTTTTTTATTTATTTATTTTCCGCCGCGATGGAAGCGGCATGTGTTTTCCGGCGGGAGCTGGTTATCTGCTGTTGCTCAGACCGCTGAAAATTCATTAAAACGTGACATCAGCGCAGTGAGAGACAAATGATCTCAGGATGAAAGAGAACAGTGGGGCTTTCAGGGATTAGCGCTGCGCTGTCGTGGCCTAGCAGCTAACAGCATAAACAGATTAATCCGCTAGCTAAAATACACAGAATTATTAAACGCGGGGTTAGCCGGCATAAAGATCGCCGTGTAATCTGTCTGGTGCTAACATTCCGAAGAAGTATGTGCCATTCTGGTGCTGAGAGAGAGCTCACAGTCGGTCTCCATATAAGTACCCCTGACCTCTGCCTTAGGGGGTGGCTGTTTTTAAAAAAAATTTTTACTGCTCTGGATGAGTTGAAGAAGCAAATATCATTTTTCATCCCAAGCGGTAGGAGGTTGTCCCTGCCCTAGCCAGGTCCAACGGAATGACCAGGCGTGGTCTGGGGGGGGGGGGGGGTGGAGCCGGCCATCTCTTGACCACGTCTCTTGTTGCTGCATTTGCAGAGGAGCCGGTCGAAGACTCAGAGGCGCCCCCTAGGTCCGTCGCTCTGGCCACGGCCGACGACAGAGACACCAGCGAGAGAGACGGCAAGGAAAGCAAGAAGGCCGAAAAAGAACCCAGTAAGAGCGTAGAACCTGGCCTTTAATTTTCTGCACCCCCCCTCCTCATGCACCGACCCCCCCCCCCCCCCACCAACTCCGTCTTCTGCACTCTTTCATCTTAAACTGTCTGCCCGTTCTGGTTGGTAATGGCTGCCTGTGTGTTTTGCATGCAATTCTGCACTGGTATCCTCCCGTTGACCGTGTCCTAATCATAACCATCTGACAGCGTGGATGTGGATAATTCAGAGAACGTTGCGGAATGACCAGCACCATTTTTTTTTTATTCAAAAAACACTTTTGTGCGCCTGCGGTTTTTTAAAGCTCCTTTTCCTTTAATCCTTGCTGTACTTGAGATTCCCCTCGACATTCCTGCGTACATGCAGAATTAGCGACCTCTCGTCTAGGTTTATATTATTATTTTTATAACGGCAGCCCTCGTAGCCTTTTTAAAGCCTGTTGTTGTGTAGGCTCCTTTCCATCATTTATCTAAAAGACCTAAGGCAGCTATTCTATTACAGAACATTCTTCCCAAAGCCATAAGGCTGATGATCTGCATATATTTGTAAATGCTAACTGAAGCACCATTTCGCTAACAGCAGGCCCGCGTGCAGCCTAGAAGCGAGCCTTCAGCTAGCATCTGGTACAGATACTTCAGGCCCTGTTGTATTTGATTTGGCAAGTAGGAATCTGTACAAGCTTTTATGTATGAGATGGAAATCCATGGTCAAAATGAATATTACATTGGTTCTTTTTACTGCGGCCTGTACCTGGCTACATGATGTGGGGATCAATGAAGCAGAAGAATTGCTGAAACAGGTTGGAACCTATTAGCTTAGCTAGTCATCTGTCTTTTAACCATATCTGCAATGCCAGGCTGTCAACGTGTTTGCGCCCCCGAAATATAAAGCGCCATTAACACTAAGGAGGAGGGTACAAATCCAAGCCACAGTCAAATGCTGTTTTTTTATTTATATCTTCTTTTTAGATATACAGGTACCAGAAAAATATGCCAGAAAATTCCTGATTTTACACGTTTCAGGTTTTTTCTTCTTCTTCTTTTTTTTTTTTTTTTTTAAACAAAACGCAGTTTTTTTGTTACAATGAATACGTGTCGAAGGGTGTTGTTGGAGCTTAGCGTTTTGTTCGAGTCTCAGATCTGTGGTTGTAAAGGATGTCATAAATTGTTGAGTATGACACGCAGATGCTGCCTTGTCATGTAGGATTTGTTTCAACTCCTCGAGGGTCACGGAGGGAAGAACTCAGTCAGCCAGGAAGGCAAGATTATGCCGTGCAAAGTTTTAGTGACGCTTGGTTCATCTGTGAGGGAGTCTGTCTTTAGAATGAGGGGTGTTTTCTTCGAAAAATCAGGGCTCTCTTACCTCATTTACATTGTCATTTTAATCTAGTGTCACTTCAGATTAATTCTAATCCAAATAGCACTTCCCATGCAAATGTAGTAATCTGGATAAACTCCAGATTACTTTGTGCTTTGCAGGGATGTAACATGTCAGCACGGTAGCTTAGGGAAGCGTTTTAATAACACAGTAAACACAAACATAACCACTAAGAAAATTATTGGTCGCCCTGACAGAAACTACCAAGGAAATAAGCCATTGTTCATAAAACTAATTTTCTTTTTTTAATGTCTTTTACAATTTAAATATTACAGAGAAGTGAAATGAAATGTTGTGCTTGCAAACTAGATCAAATATTTAATATTTCAAATTTATAACTCTTCATTGAAACATTTCTTGCACATACCCATAAATTAACTGGATGAGGAGTTACATGTGCGCAAATTCCATCTCGAATAACATTTATATATTTTTAATAGTTATTTAGGATATAGGTGGAAGCCCCCAGCCATGAAATGCACTTTGAGTTTAAAGAATGTACATTCTGACTCATTTGTCATATAGTGATCTGTGGCTCTGGGCTTTTTTGAGTTTAGGGTTCAGAATGTTGAATTCACATGATGCTGAACTGCTGAAGGACACAGTAGTGCCTAATCCAAACCAGTGTCCATCTAAATTAACAGAAATACAGGTTGTCTTTCAGAGCAATGGATTATTTCTGCTCTGTTCCTGGCATCTGGTAAAGTGGACCTAATGCCACCAAGATGGCCTTCATAAATGACGGCTAAAAATTAGTTATGATGATATTTATTTTAGACTATTTATATTTCCTACAACTTAGTTTATGTATAGAATATTTACATTTATTTCTACTCCAAGTATTGTTTTAGACAAAATACAGTGCAAAATTGTATTTTATTCATGTTGGTAAAATAAAAAAAGGAAAGAAAAGAAAACCAAGCTATGTTAATAGATGTTTAAAAACATACAATGGGATATTTTCCAGGAGAAAGTGACATGGCAATAATATAAGAAACACATAAAGTAAGATTCTCCTTTAACGTAAGACCGTTAGATGAAAAATGAGCAAGGATTTGACAGCTGTATATAAAGACGGGTGGTGGCACTGCTTGCTTCATTTCTACAATGCTAACAGCACGGACGTCATAAATCACCTTTTGATTAATCCAATCAGCCGAGGCCCCGCCTCTTCGGGGCGTATGTCATCTGAAGACAGACGACGGTGCAATTATTTTATCTATTGCTTTGGCGCAGCGCACCCTGCGTCTTGGGACAAAGAAGAAAGGGACGGTGTCATTGAATGTGAAGGGGTGACTTAAGCGTGATCTGGGGAACAATAACCAGTAGCTCCAGTGCTCCATAACGTGCCTGTTCCTTTGTCCCAGTTCAGTAGCGGTGGGAGGAGGGCTGAACACAGGTCAAACGCTTTCACCGCACAGGAAAAATAACGGCTTAAAATGGGCCAGAAAGCACCTCCGTTTTGTTGCTGACGTCCGAAGCTATTTGTCCAAACAAATGATATTCAAAAGGCTACGCAGATTGCTGGCTGTAAACCTTTTGTGCGGTTTGGGAAATGTGATTTACACATGCCTATCACTGCCTTCATTTCCAAAGGTGCATGTGTAATATATTATATATAGTTGTTTTTCTCCCTCTGTGCTATGAATATGCATAAAAGCAGCTTGTTTCCTTAGCAAATAAATCATAAAGATGAATCCTCATGCACGCGGCACACAATCTGCTCAGCCCTTAGACTGTACATTTACATCCAATAGAGTGGCAAGCAGCTCTCAGCTTCATTGTATTGTGAAATGCATTTGCGCCTGGTTGTCCAGCAATCGCCTCCTCGGCCGGGAAATAATTTTGTTGCAAATTGACTGGAAGGTGGTGAAGATTGAAAGTTAAAATTAGAAATACTTATAATAAATAGCAGCGTGGTGGGGGGGGGGGGAGATGATGTGGCCCGGCGATGAGACTGGTGCACCAGGAAAATTAGGTTTTCTGTTTGTCATGAAGTGTATGTGATGGCCCAGCCCCCCCCCCCCCCCCCCAGAGACAATGCTGCTGGCACATCAAAGCCAGGAGAAAGGACTATCTCCCATTAGGGGCTGAAGAAAATTCTCAGATGCTTTTGGAAATTTGTATCATGCCCTTGTCTGAGATGTCTGAGAGTTTTATATTTTGTGCCCCCCCCTCCCCCCCCCCCCGACAGACACACACACACTCAGCTTTGTGTCACAATCCTAGACAGGCTAATATTTCAGACTTAAAAAAAAATACCCCATATAACAAAAATCGAGATATATGAGCATAGACTAAATAATGGTCTGTTTCCAGAGTAAAGAACAGAATAACATGGCCAAGGGGTCTTTCAATTGCTTTGCAATTCCATGCTTCCTCCGTGATGCCAGTCTTACCCGGGTAAAATGGGAATCTCGCCGGTGATGAGCCAATCGAAATAAGGGGTTCCGTCGGCTTCGGGATTGGATATACTACATAAGCTCGGCAGGTGGATGTGCGGCCTCTCTCTAAAGCATGAGGGTCATGAAAAATTTATCACTTGCTGCACCGTCGCTAAATACAGCTGGGGGGCTGGTTTCCAGAGTTGAGCTCATCTGTAAGGATGGTAAGACTGCTGTCTCCCAGTGCATGGCATGGATATTTCGGATAATACTTTTGCCAAAAGGTCCTACGGCGGTGGGGCATCTGTGTCTCCAAATGAACTGTAGTCATATTACCGAAATATTCAGTGTTAGTCTTGGGGAGATCGCGTAATGCATATGCAATTCTGCAAGCCCGTTTGATTTTTTTTCAAGGTAAAGGGCAAGCATTTTTATGAATAAATTTTATAGTAAACTACCGAACTGTATAAATAAACTTTTTGGATAATGTTTACGTAATCGTTTTTAATTGTAGTCGACACGTGACATATTTCAGTATCCATCATTATGAAGTAGTTTGAATGTGGGTGATGGAATGATTCATTGGGTAGCACAGTTTCCTGGCACCGCAGGGTTTAATTTCTACCCCTGCTGTGTGTGCAGAGGTGGAAGTTTCAGGTTCAGAAAGTAAAAATCCAGGCCAAGATTTTGTTTCAACCAACCTGTTGAGTACTACTGTATATGACTGTGACTCTTTATATTCAACTGGTTGGTTGAAACAAAACCCTGGTCAGGATTTATACTTTCTGGACCTGAAATTTCCACCTCTGTGTGTGTGTTCCCCGGTGTCGAGTGGATCTCTTCCCCTCCCCACATATATGTACAGTTAGGCCTGCCTTCAGCCCCCCGACTGGCTCCAGCCTCCCAAACTTGGAAGATCGTTCAACGTTTGAAAAGAAGTTTTATTTTAGTTTAATATTATCCATATCATTTCATTAAAAAATTTATAACGCTATATTATGAAATAGCTTTTATATATATTGCGAAGACTGACATTTAAAGTAATATACTTAGGACTTCACTCAAAAATCTCTAGTCAGAGATTGCAATTGATTCATCTTTAAATATACGGTTACCTGGAGCCTGGGATAACTAATATATAACTATGACATTGATCAACTTCAGTCAGATTAGTTATATTGTGGAGATTTTAAATTACCTTACGGTATTTTCCCTCCTTTTTCTTAGTTGTTATTCTTTCATATGTATCATAATTAACAGTTAGTTAATAGCTTTTGATATATAAATGTTGTCTCTTAAGAGAATCCTTCCTGAATCTTCTTTGGGTAACACATTTACTTTCCTTATTTTCAAACTGTTTAAAGAAAAGAGGAACAGTTTTGCAGACTGTTTAGATTTCTCCCCTGTTCCTCGCAGGGATTAATGCGCTGGATAAAGAGACTGCAGGTACGGCTGCGATAGGAAAGAGGTCTCTGTCGCAGGAAAAGGAGAATGACGCCTCGGCAAAGAGGCCAAAATCGGCAGAGGACAAGACGGCGAGCAGTGAGCAGGTAAAACTTGTGAATCCCATGATGGACTGCAGAAGCCTGTGCTGGCATTGGGCTCTATGGCCCATTGGGTCTTTGGGCAAAGTCCTTAACCCCAGTCACTTCTGGGGCGCATTGGACAAGCATGTCTGTTAAATGAGTAAATTGGCAGGTGAGGGGTTAACTGGAGACCCACAAAGGGGAGGAGTTTCAGGGCAGCCCCACCCACTTCAGCAGAATACCTGAGTTCACTTCCGCCCTCAGTGTCTCTCCATATCTTATGTGATTTTAAATTAAATTATGAAGTATTAGCTGGTCTTGTAGGACTTTGAGTGATGCGGGTCTTAGTAATTTCTGAAATGGATTACATTAAGAGAGGTGCTGGGAAGCAGCAATCTAAAAGTACTCCTTCTAATGAGGGTCAAGCCGAGACTGAAAAGGGGGACACACCTTTGTCATTTGTAATCTTCTGATTAGAATTTTCAGCCAATCACGTTTGGCCAATAAAATTGCACGAAGTGAACACTTAGGCGAATTAGATTAAATCAGCTTTCTTTTTATTTACATTTTGTGGGGTCATATTTGTAAAGTATGAAATATATTCTATTAAAAGAATAAGAAAATATGTATTTGCTGCTTTGCCTAAGTTCCTCTCTCTAATGTTTTTCGGATCTGTAAACACTTGCATGTTTGTGTTTCCTTTGGTTTAAGAAATTCTGGTTTTTTTTTAACCAGGTTCAGCAGTGCCCATACTGTAATTACAGTAGCAAAGATGGAAATCGCATCCAGATGCACATTATTTCCCAGCATTCCATGCAGCCTGTCATCTGCTGCCCCCTCTGCCAAGACCTGCTCAGCAACAAGATCCACCTTCAGCTTCACCTTACTCACCTCCACAGCGTGGCTCCAGACTGCGTGGAGAAGCTGCTCATGACCGTATGGACAGCATGCTTTTACTGGCCGTTTTCAGAAACCGTAGTTTAAAAAAAAAAAGTAAAATTGGTCATGGCTGTCACCCTTGCTGAGGTCCAGAGTACTGTGGCCAACTTGGACAAAGGCTGTCTGTGTTAAATGTTTCCCCGGCATTCACAGCCCCCCCCCAGGGATTTAGTCATGAACATGAAAGTTTTCCTCTATTGGGAAAGCCAGCACCACTCTTAAAAATAAACTTTTGAACTTTCAAAAAGAATTTTTACTTGTATATTTTAAAGAGCATTAAATGTTTGCACAGTTACATATAGCATGTTTTAATTGTATGTTTATGTGCATAGAAAGTGAGAAAAATGTAAGAATTGGAAAAAATCCTGTAAAGGTTAGTGTTACAGCATTCATATTTAATTATGGTTTTTACCTTTTTTTCGTTCCAGGTTTCGGGACCAGATGTTATGATGCCTAACAACATGCTGTTACCTACATCCACACAAGATAAAGTCCCATCTCTTGTGGACACTTCCACTGCTTTACCGGAGGTCTCAGGAAAGTCTCAGAGTAAGAATATACCGCTTGCATCGTTAGACAGCTTTCTGCCTAATCTTTCAAATAGTTGAGGCAAGCTTACCTTTAACAAGATAATAATTGGCTGGGGAAAAAAAGTTAATTATTGTTGACTAATCTTTTTTTTTTTGGAATTACAGATCTCTTTTAGTAGTGACAGTTCACTAAGATTCTCATCAATGATCTATCTAATGGGCATTTTCCACAATTTTCACAGATTAATTTGGATACTGTGGAAATTATCCATCTATCTGTCTTCCAGCCCTTACCCAGTGCAGGGTTGAAATCTTCATGGTAACATGAATATGATAGAGGGTTATTTCGAGTGTATAAGGTAGCCTGCTTCACTCCCTTTCAGGTGACAGTTCCAGCGATGAGAAGAATAGTGCTTCGCTGGATAGGGGCGAACAGGAGCTTTCAAACGAGGAACTGAAGCCGCCAAAGGAAGCCTCTGAGGCACCAGACTGGAAGAAGAGTGGCAGCCAGGACCCAAAGAGCGTAGACCCGCTGCAGGAGCACCTGACCGAGCTTCAGAAGCGCCAGCCGCTCTCCGTGTCTGATCGCCATGTCTACAAGTTCCGCTGCAACCACTGCAGCCTGGCTTTCAAGACTATGCAGAAGCTTCAGATCCATTCCCAGTACCACGCCATCCGGGCTGCCACCATGTGCAGCCTGTGCCAGCGCAGCTTCCGGACGTTTCTGGCCCTCAGGAAGCACCTGGAGACAGGGCACCCGGAGCTGAGCGAAGCAGAAGTGCAGCAGCTCTGCAGCACCCTTCCCGTCAACGGGGACCTGTGTCCCGAAGATGCCCGGCCACTCGAGGATGCTCAGATGTTTTCACAGGACATGGATAAAGACGATGAGCTAGACCCAGAAGGGAAAGCCAGCCCAACGGGCAGTGACAGCAGCTCGTTGCTGGATGAGTTGGGCTCAGAGCCAAAGCGGACTTTGCCATTCCGAAAAGGGCCCAATTTCACTATGGAAAAGTTTTTAGACCCTTCCCGTCCGTATAAGTGCACGGTGTGTAAGGAGTCCTTCACCCAGAAGAACATCCTGTTAGTCCATTATAATTCTGTCTCACACTTACACAAGCTGAAGAAAGTTCTGCAGGAGGCGTCGAGTCCAGTTCCCCAGGAGACCAACAACAATGTTGATAACAAACCATATAAATGCAATATTTGTAATGTTGCTTACAGCCAAAGTTCAACGCTGGAGATCCACATGCGATCCGTGCTCCACCAGACAAAAGCCAGAACTGCCAAAATGGAAACCAGCAGCACTGTAGTGAGTGGAAACAGTGGAGTGACGTCCTCTAACAGCCCTGTTAGTCAAGGAAGCGTAGACTCCACAGGCTTAACAGTGTCAGCTAACAAAGAAAACAGTGTAGAAGCCAAAGAAATCAACAAAAAGCATGCTACCGATCATATTCCTGTCCAGCCCACCCAGCCACCGGCCCAGTCACCAGCACAGCTTCAGATGCAGCTGCAGCATGAGTTCCAGCAGCAGGCTGCTTTCTTTCAGCCGCAGTTCCTGAATCCAGCCTTCTTTCCTCACTTTCCAATGACCCCCGAGGCTCTGCTGCAATTCCAGCAGCCCCAGTTCCTCTTCCCGTTCTATATTCCCGGCACAGAGTTCAGCCTCAGTCCCGAGCTGGCACTGCATTCCGCTGCCTTCGGGATGCCTGGCATGACGGGATCCTTTCTCGAGGACCTGAAACAGCAGATGCAGCAGCAGCACCAGCTGGGCCAGCAGCACCTTCAGCTATCCCAACAACAGCAGGCTTCTCAGATGCAGCAGCAAAAAATACCGCAGCAGACAAGCAAGCCCAAGACCGAGCAGAACAGTGCGTCAGTCGCTGAGCTTCAGATGTCCAGGGAATCGGAGGATATCCAGGAGAAAGCAGAAAACAAGTCTAAACAGGAGACTTCAAGGGATGGCGAAAGCTCAAAGGACAGCAAAGATTCCAAAAAACAAAAGCTTTCAGAGCCCCTATTCCCACCACCTCGTATTGTCTCAGGTGCAAGAGGCAATGCTGCTAAAGCTTTATTGGAGAACTTTGGCTTTGAGCTGGTCATTCAATACAACGAAAACAGGCAGAAAAACCAGAAGAAGAACCGAACCAGTGAGGAGGAGGCCCATGATAAGCTTGAGTGCGGGATGTGTGGAAAATTCTTCTCCAACATGCTCATTCTCAAGAGTCACCAAGAGCATGTTCACGGACAGTTCTTTCCTTATGGAGAGTTGGAGAAGTTTGCCCAGCAGTACAGAGAGGCATATGACAAACTGTATCCCATAAACCCAACATCTCCGGAGACTCCTCCACCACCTCCGCCCCCGCCTCCGCCTCCACCACTGCCATCACCATCGCAACCAACTGCCACCTCTATCGGAAAGACTCCAACACCCAACACTGCCCCTTTGCAGACCACGCAGCCTCCAGCACCGCCGCCACCTCCGCCCCCACCACCACCTCCACCTCCATCTACTGCTCCTCCCCAGGTCCAGCTACCTGTGTCCTTGGACCTGCCTCTCTTCCCACCACTCATGATGCAGTCAGTACAGCACCCTGGCCTCCCTCCTCAACTTGCTCTCCAGCTGCCCACGATGGACTCCCTTTCATCAGATCTTACGCAGCTCTGTCAACAACAGCTGGGTTTGGACCCGAACTTCCTCCGACACTCACAGTTTAAGCGCCCTCGCACCCGGATCACAGATGATCAGCTGAAGATCCTTCGTGCCAACTTTGATATCAACAACTCCCCCACCGAAGAGCAGATTCAAGAAATGGCTGACAAGTCGGGCCTCCCGCAGAAAGTTATTAAGCACTGGTTCCGGAACACACTTTTTAAAGAGAGGCAGCGCTGCAAAGATTCCCCTTACAACTTTAGCATTCCTCCCATCACCACTTTGGAAGACATTAGGATGGAATCCCAGTTTGGCATACCGGAGTACTACAAAACTGATGGCAACATGAATAAGAGGTCATCTAGGACTCGATTCACAGACTACCAGTTAAGGGTCCTTCAAGACTTTTTTGATACCAATGCTTACCCTAAGGATGATGAGATAGAGCAGCTCTCTACAGTGCTCAACCTGCCAACTCGAGTAATTGTCGTGTGGTTTCAGAACGCACGCCAGAAGGCTCGTAAAACTTATGAGAATCAGGCAGATGCAAAGGATGGCGACAAAAAGGAACTTACCAATGAGCGCTACATTAGGACCAGTAACATGCAGTACCAGTGTAAGAAATGCAGTGTTGTTTTCCCCCGCATTTTTGACCTCATTACTCACCAGAAGAAACTGTGTTACAAAGATGAGGATGATGATGGGATTGATGAGAACCTGACTGAAGAATATATAGATGCTTTTGACCAATGCAGTCAGAAAAGTTTTGGGTACCCAGATTTATCCAAAGTCCCGTTTGGAACAGCTACAAGTTCTGGGTCAAGTTCTCCTTTAATGCCTTCACCTCGCCCTGACATGGGGAAAACCTCACCTAAACCGGAATTAACCAGTGAAAGACCAAAGCAAGCAGAGGCTGTTTCCTCACAAGTGATAAAATCTTTATCAGACTCAAGACCATCTAAGGCATCAACTCCTCAACCACAACACAAAACTCCCCAGCTCCAAATGGTCAGGCCACATTCTCAGCCTCAGTCAGCTACCATCCCATCCAGCCCTTTGTCTATTGCCCTCTCCTCTTTGTCAAACAGCCTACCTCCTCAGATGTTGCAGTACCAGTGTGACCAGTGCAAAATTGCCTTCCCTACTGTCGATCTCTGGCAAGAGCACCAGCACATGCATTTTCTAGCAGCCCAAAATCAGTTCCTCCACTCACAGTTCCTAGAAAGACCCCTAGACATGCCCTACATGATCTTTGATCCGAACAACCCCCTTATGACTGGGCAGTTGCTCTCTGGAGCACTCTCTCAGATGCCAACACAGAGCAGTTCAACACTACCCAACCCCCTAGTTTCTGGTACCACTTCTCTGAAGCGCAAATTTGATGAAAAAGAAGAAAACAGTGCTAATGAGAAAGATGGAGGAAACAGTGGTGAAGACCAGCACAGGGACAAACGCTTGAGGACAACCATCACGCCAGAGCAACTTGAGATCCTGTACGAGAAGTACCTGCTCGATTCTAACCCGACTCGAAAAATGTTAGACCACATTGCTCATGAAGTCGGCCTGAAGAAGCGAGTGGTGCAGGTTTGGTTTCAGAATACCCGTGCGAGAGAAAGGAAAGGACAGTTTCGAGCTATTGGACCTGCCCAGTCACATAAAAAATGCCCTTTCTGCAGGGCACTTTTCAAGGCTAAGTCAGCTCTGGATAGTCACATTCGTTCCAGGCACTGGCATGAGGCGAAACAGGCAGGATTTAGTTTGCCTCCAAGCCCTGTGATGACACAAGAGGATGGACGTGAAAGCCCAAACAAATACAGTTTCTTTGAATATCCACAACTGCCAACCAAGTCAGAAACAAGTGAGTATGAGGTGCCCACTGCATCTTCTACACCAGTAAAACCTTCTGAATCACTGGTAAAAAATTTCTTAAACCCTTCATCCTTAAAGGCAGAAAGCAGTGATGAAATTGAAGGGTTTAATATGAATTCTGCTGAGGTTTCCTTTGATGTAACAAAGACAGATTTTGATGAGACCTCATCAATTAACACAGCTATAAGTGATGCAACGACTGGCGATGAGGGGAATAACGAAGTTGAGAGTGTAAGTGGCAGTGCAGGTGACAAGCTAGGAGAACTGAAAATGAATCCCGCACCAAACTCTGAAGCCTGTGAAGAACGTTTTCCGTTTAACTTAGTCAGCCAGTCTTTGGGTTACACTGGTAAAGACAGCGAACAGTATTTCAGCATGCGAGATGACAACCAAGATGACAATGCAGATCAAAGCGAGACCTCAAGCTTGGCAGATCCAAGCTCGCCCAGCCCTTTTAGTGGCAGTAACCCCTTCAAATCTGGAAAAGGTGGTGGGGAGAGGCCTGGTCATAAACGCTTTAGGACCCAGATGAGCAACCTGCAGCTGAAGGTGCTTAAAGCATGCTTTGGTGACTACCGTACACCAACAATGCAGGAGTGTGAGATGCTGGGAAATGACATAGGACTCCCAAAGCGGGTTGTGCAGGTTTGGTTCCAGAATGCCCGAGCAAAAGAGAAGAAATTCAAAATAAACATTGGGAAACCATTCATGATAAGCCAGGGCTCGCCGGAAGGGCCACGGACTGAGTGTACCCTGTGTGCAGTGAAGTATACAGCCAGACTGTCTATCAGAGATCATATTTTCTCTAAACAGCACATTGCAAAGGTGCAAGAAACACTGGGCAGCCAGGTGGACAGAGAAAAAGATTACCTTGCTCCTACCACTGTTCGCCAGTTGATGGCACAACAAGAAATTGACCGTATGAAGAAGGCAACAGATGTTCTTAGTTTGCCAGCCCAGCAGCAGGCCATGGTTGAAAACAATGCACTTCATGGCCTTAGCCTGCCAACTGGTTACCCAGGAATCCCTGGCCTCCCGCCCGTACTACTTCCTGGTGTAAATGGTCCTTCATCCCTTCCCGTTTTTCCACCTAACACACCTGGTGAGTTAGCATGACAAAAAAAAAAACCAACAAACAAATTAGAACAATTAATTAACTTGCTGTACATATGACTGTTGCCCATTACACACCTTGCAGGTCTCTCAATGAAGCATGGGAACATAATTGAGTGGACGTATAATGCATGCATCTATCTTTGAGAACAATTGGAAAGCATGGATTTTATTATTTATGTGGATTTTCTCTGTTTTATGTTGTTCCTATCATGGCACTGGTGATGTTTCTTTAAAGCACATGTGACAGTTTTGATCCATAACAAAGGAAAGGGGATACATATATGATCTCAGTAAGATGCACATAGCAAGTGTGTGATACCTTTTATGACGGTACATATTTCAATATTCTTTGTACCATTGTATTTCAGCTTTAGCGTCCCCTGGTGCTGGCATGCTTGGGTTCCCTACTCCAGCCACCCCGTCTCCCGCCATGTCTCTCAGCAGTGCCCCAACCAAGAGTCTGCTGCCGACCCCCCCTCCGCCACCACCTCCTCCTCCTCCTCCCGTTCCTTCGGTTCCCTTGGCAAACCATCAGGCTGAGCAGCACGGCAAAGAACCGGAGAAAGAGAAGAAGCCGGAGAAGTCCAAGAAAGTCAAGGACAGAGATGCTGAGACGTCGCAGCCCGAGACTCCCGCTGTGAAGAAAAGCGAGCAAACCTCGGCGGTGCTTTCGGCGAAAGGGAAAGGTGGTAGTGAGGCTCTGTTAGACCCCGCGCAGCTCCAGATGCTTCAAAATGCCGTCGCTGGCGACCCCAGCGCCTTCTTGGGGGGACAGTTCCTGCCTTACTTCATCCCTGGGTTCGCATCTTGCTTCTCACCCCAGCTTCCCGGCGGAGTGCAAGGGGGATACTTCCCTCCTCTGTGTGGGATGGAGGGCCTGTTTCCGTACGGCCCCGCCGTGCCGCAAGCCATCGCCGGCCTCTCCCCCTCCGCCATCCTGCAGCAGTACCAACAATATCAGCAGTCGCTTCAGGACTCTCTGCAGAAGCAGCAGCAGCAGCAGAAACAGCAAGAGCATCAGCAGCAGAAAGCCACCCCCGTGAAGTCACTGAGTGCACAGAACAACGCTCACAAACCAAAAGAGGCTACGGAGAACAAGGAAGATAACGGCTCTTCAAAAGAAAGCACAAAAGAAGAACCACAACCAGATACCAAAAGTACAAACTTTCCAGATGCTTTTATTGTCCCATCCATCAAGCATGAGTTTATATGTAGAAAGTGCCAGATGATATTTGCTGACGAAGACTCAGCAGCACGTCATCAGAAGTCCTTCTGTT